>NC_064842.1:11265000-12515000 GCF_024166365.1 Elephas maximus indicus | reverse complement strand
TTCTCAGGAACACGGCACAGCAGCTGGCCCAAGTCTTTCTACTCCCTTCTCCCCTGGCCAAACCCCGTCTCCCACACGCTCACTGTAAGTCTTTCCACACAGTTTAAATAAAAGACTGTTCAAGACTGTTAGAAATCAAAAGGTGTATGGTCATAAATCAGTTGAGTATTAGAGGGTAGTTGTGGGGTATCCAAACATTACAGAAGAAAAAGCTAAGACAGTCTGGAAGGATCTACATAATAACCAAACTTCTGCCACACTGATGAGTTCCTTGGAGGTTGAACTTACGACTTATCACAACCATCCTTGCCACTTCATTAAACGTCTATTCTCCAAGACTACCAGGGATCTAGCCCACTGTCAAAGGAGCCCTGGTGGCGCCATGGTTAACGGCTCGGCTGCTCACCTAAAGCTGGGTGATCTGAACCCAGCAGCAGATCTGGGGGAGATAATACCTGTGGGTCTGCTCCCATAAACCCTACAGCCTAGGAAATCCACTCCGCCCTGTAGGGCTGCTATGAGTCAGAGTCGACTGGACAGCAAACAACAACATCCCACTCCGTCTGTAACAGGCTATGGAAGCCACAATTCTGCCCACCCAGCATGCTTCCTCCCCACGCGTCTGTCAGTGTCTTGTACTCTGGTGGCCTGCATGTGGAGGTGATGCTGAAAGCTATGTCACTGGTGTTTCAAACACCAGCAGGGTCACCCATGGTGGACAGGTTTCAGCTGAACTTCTAGACCAAGACAGACTAGAAAGAAGGACCTGGCAATCAACTTCTGGAAAACTTAGCAGTGAAAACCTTATAAATAGCAGCAGAACACTGTCAAATTACCCATTGCACTGGGCAAATTTGCTGCAAAAGACCTCTTTAAAGTGTTAAAAAGCAAGGACGTCACTTTGAGGACTGAGGTGTGCCTGACCCAAGCCGTAGTATTTTCAATCACCTCATATGCGCGTGAAAGCTGGACAATGAATAAAGAAAACCGAAGAAGAATCAATGCCTTTGAATTATCGGCTGCCATGGGCTGCCAGAAGAACGAGCAAATCTGTCTTGGAAGAAGTACAACCAGAATGCTCCTTAGAACCAAGGATGGCAAGACTTCATCTTATGTTATCGGATAACATCTCTGACATGTTATCAGAAGGGACCAGTCCCTGGAGAAGGATACCATGCTTAGTAAAGTAGAGGGTCTGCGAAAGAGAGGAAGACCCTCAAGGAGATGGATTGATACAGTGGCTGCAACAATGGGCTCAAACATAAAAATTGTGAGGATGGAGCAGGACAGGGTTGTGTTTCGTTCTGTTGTACACAGCATCGCTATGAGTCGGAACCGACTTAATGGCACCTAACAACAACAGCATGCTTTCCTAACCCTCTTTTCTGATTAAGAAAACAACAAAAATGAATAAACATCCACCTTGTCTTGATCAAAACCATTCTCCACTCAATGTAGTTTGGGTAGGGTTGTCAAACAAGGGCCCCCAAAGTGTCCGTTCCATCCCCCAACTACAGAGATAGGTACAACACTATTTTGGTTACTTGTGATTTTTTTGGAATGCTTTTGAATTTTAACGTTAACATATTTTAAACTTAAAAGTTTTTATCTAACGTCTTCTTTTATAAATTTTAACTTAAAATTAAATTCAGCAGTATTCAAAAGAAATAAAAATTAGCTAAAACAATCCTGCATTTTAAAAAGTCTCAACTGAAAAACTAGTATGTGAAATATTAAAATTTTGGTGGTAGTTGTTGTTGTTAGGTGCTATTGAGTCAGTTCCAACCCACAGAACGAAATTCTGCCCAGTCCTGTGCCATCCTCACAATACTGCCATGTTTGAGCCCATTGTTGCAGCCACGTGTCAATCTATCTCACTCAGGGTCTTCCTCTTTTTCATTGACCCTCTACTTTACCAAACATGGTATGCTTCTCCAGAGACTGGTCCCTCCTGATAACATGTCCAAAGTATGTGAGATGAAGTCTTGCCATCTGAGAGGGACTCTGGCTGTACCTCTTCCAAGACAGATTTGTATGTTGCTCCGGCAATCCATCGTATATTCAATATTCTTCACCAACAGCAAAGTTCAAATGCATCAATTCTTCAATCTTCCTTACCCATTGTCTAGCTTTCACACACATATGAGGCAATTGAAAATAACATGGCTTGGGTCAGGTAAACCTTAGTCCTCAAAAAAAGTTTTGGTTAGTGATGATAAAATATAGTTTTCTATATAGTATATGATCGGTAACCAAACCAAAAGTTCTTATAAAGTTGTCAAAGCCTTAAATATTAAAAACCTGGGAAAATCAATGACGTGACTTAACGAATTTATTGCCACAGTCTGGGTGACCTAGACCTCTGTCAGAAACATGCACAGGGTCACTAAGCCAAATCCAAGTTTAAGGCCTCCAGAACTTGTGCTCTTACCAACTATCTACCTAGTTGGTACCTGGCACATAACTGATACTTGTTTGGCTATCGAATGAATGAATAATCAATCACCTCACTGTTTCACAAACTTTTAGGGTCTCCTCAGGATGGTACTCAATGTCCTACATGTCCTAGCCTCAACCTCATCTTCCTGTACTTCCTAACATGTGTCCCATATACTACAACCAAACTGGTCCCTCAAATACATCCTGCAGTTTCCCACCTTCATTCTGGTTCCCTCCACTGGGAATTTCCTCCTCTAAACCTATGCCTCTACAAATTCTATCTTCAAGTCCCAGCCCTTGTCATTAAGTCCATAAATATGTCCATAAAGTATTCTCTAACCTAATGTCCTTTGATAATATCTCTCTCATGTGAACTCCTACAACACTTATAGTCAGCAATTATAGGCTATATTGGCAAGTGTTTTGTTCTATTGCACATAGGGTCGCTATGAATCAGAACCGACTCGACGGCACCTAACAACGATAACAACAGAGTGTTTAAGGACAGGGGATAAGAAGGTATGGCTGTTTAGCAATTCTACTCAGCATCAAACATGGTTCTATATACATTATAACACTTAGCACATATTGTTAAATGAATTTAAGATATTTTTATTATCCAAAAATGAACCTATCACCTTTAATCTCCCCTTTTTATACATGTCACTGGCCAACTTTAATTCACAATTAAAGGGTTGTGTATGCACGTGTATGTGTATGTGTGTACACGTAAAATGCCAAACTATACAGTACTTATAGTGGAGGACAGCTCTCACCACATAATAATGCTGCAATTCTCAGTCTTGAAACAATCCAGTTTTTAAGGAAGACCGTCAGAAAATCATTTTACATTAGCACCATTAAAGACCAGCATATTAAAGTTCTATACACTAATGGAGCCCTGGTAGCACAGTGGTTAAGAGCTTGGCTGCTAAGGGCTCCTTGGAAACCATACGGGGCAGCTCTACTCTGTCCTATAGCGTCGCTAAGAGTTGGAACCAACTCCACAGCAATGGGTTTTTGTTTTTGTTTTTTGGTATACGACTAAATATGTTCACAGATCCTGCAAAAGAAAGAAACTGGGAACAATTTTAAAAGTAGACATATGTTGAAAATATTCCAGGCATCCAAATCCAAAAGACCCATCGGTCACAAGGGGAACGTAACAAATTTGGTGGGCTCTTCACAAACTGAGATACCATTCTTTAGGGATTAGGCTCCTTCCCCTTAACCTTAAAGCAAAAGGACAAAGATCAGATCTAAATAACATCATAATAAAACAGCTGAGGCCACATATCAGAGATGGTAATTTACTGCCATCTCTGAAAGACAGCACCAAAAGCCATATACAATGTTTGATTTTATAAAATGTAATGTTTAATGGCCTGTTAGTCTTGGCATAAAGATAACTCTGATGAAGGCAAATACCGTGCAGGAAAGACCAACCAAAAGGTGCTATAGAAATCTTCCCATTGAAACTCACTTTGAAGAAGGCAGAAGAAAGGAAGGCAGCCGAGGGGGGGGTGGGGGAGGGAAAAAAAGTCCAAATACCCCTACACAAATTGCACAATCTTCTTTTCATTGAAGTGACTCAAAAAATTAAAAAATAAAACCTATTTACAAAGACTCCTTTGAAACAGCTGCTTGATTTCATGGTCAAGCTATGTGGTTTGTAAGGCTTGAAGATATTCGAGTCAGTGATAAACACCAAATCACACGATCTGCTTGAGGAAAAGGCACGGAAAAATCTGTCTGGAGTTTATGTTGGCTGTGCAAATGCACTCACTCGGTCGTTACTCAACACCACCACTCACAAAGCCAGCAATTGTTTCCCTCCAAATGCTCATCTTTTCTCGCCACGCTAACGGAAAACAAAATACTACATTAACACTGCCTGCTTCAAAAATAATAACCTGATAAAACATTAACCTCAGCCCATTAAAAAAAATGTGGGTTAAGCATCTTTTCAATTAGAATATTATTTTTAACAATGTGTATCTAGTGAGCAAAGAAAAAATATACGTCCTGTGTCAGTAATCATATTACAAGATTATAGGAAAGAAAAAACCCAAAACCCATTAAAAAAACCCAGTGCCGTCGAGTCGATTCCGACTCATAGCGACCAAAGAAAAAAAGAGTATAGGAAAAGCTGCTCTGAAGTTATCGTCTACTTCTAGATGTCCTCCTAATAGTTACTGATAAAATGAGGAGAATAAAAGAAAAAAAAAAGACAGACACCATATTCAATAACGCATAATGATTTTTTCACTTAAAAATGAATTAAATCACACATAAGGAGAACCTCTCTTATGAAAGTTTTATAGACACCAGACAGACACTGAAAACCTCATTTGGAGAGAATTGATGAAATATGGTTATCATCGCTTTGGAGATTACTGAGATGCTCTAAGAGGCTAAGTCCTCAGAATGAATGTGCCAAAACTCCAACACAAGTAAGTTTTAGCATGTTTATGGTAATTTCAATCTTAATTTTATACATTTTCTTAGAGCATTTGCTCCTACCTGAGTTCTACAACATGGCATCCCATGCTCAAAACAAGTAACTCCCTGGCTCCTGTTTACATAAAAATAAGGTGCCAGGGAAAATAATATGAAATGTCCCATTTAAAGATTTCTGTTTTCAGTTTTTTTTTTTTCTTCCTCAAGAGGGCAGTCAATATAAGTCTCCAGTAAGCGCACCTTTAAAAAGTTCTTTTGTACAGAAAACAACAAATGTTGGCAAGGATGTGGGGAGATTGGGACCATTACTCATTGATGTGGGGCTGTAAAATGGTACAACCGCTATGGAAAACAATACGGGGTGTCCTCAAAAGGCTAGAAATAGAAATACTTTATGATCCAGCAATCCCAATCCTAGGTATATACCCTAGAGATTTAATTAAAAAGACACAGACAGGCTTATACATACCTATGTTCACTGCAGCATTATTCACAATTGCAAAAAGATGTAAACAACCTAAGTGCCCAAAAACAGATGAATAAATAAACAAAATGCAATATATACATACAATGGAGTACTACGTAGCCATAAAGAATAATGATGAGTCCTTGAAACATAACATAGATAAATCTGGAGGACATTATGCTGAGTGAAATACGTCAATCACAAAAGGACAAACATTATATGGTTGCACTTTTATAAGAAGATAAGAACAGAAACATATACAGAGACCAACGCTCATTGGTGGTTACCAGAGATGGGGGGGGCGCGAAGCACTCTCGAGATAATAAACAATTGTTATTTTTGGTAATGAGAAAGTAGCACCAATAGTGGGTGAAATACACACAGCCTGACCAAGGTAAACGACGTCACTAAGAAGGGCACAGGAGAAAAGGACATTTTTGGTAAAGGATAGGACAAACATAATTTTGCACCAATACCAACAACAGCCAAAGAATGTATGTAGTTACACAAATATGTAGATAGGAATACATGTCTATGGGTTTGAATATGTGGGTACACGTGTACACAAACAGATGAATCTACAGGCATATGTAGAGACAGGTGTGTGTGTGCATGCATGTATATTTACATATGTAAAAAACCACAGAGGAGACATAGTTGTGGATACTTCTTAGACATAGCCAAACAACTGATGAGATTGGTTTTCTGGGTTTGAAGGCTTAGGACCATAGTTTTGTGGGACAACTCAGTTAATTGGCATAATATAGTTCATAAAGTATACATTTTACATCCCAATGCAATGAGTAACGTTGGGGGTCTTAAAAGCTTGTGAGTGGTCATCTATATAAAACTATTAGTCTCTACACATCCAGAACAAAAGACAAAGAAGGAAACCAAAGGCTTCGAGCAGAAAGTAGTCTGTAAACCACAGCTCCATCTCCCCTGAGACCAGAAGAGCTAGATGGTGCCTGGCTACCCTACCCGTCATTCTGATCAGGGCAACAATGGACGGATGCTGAGAGAACAGGAGAAAAGTGGGGAACAGAACTCAAATCCTTAAAAAGGCCAGACTTACTGGACTAGTTGACATGAGAGGACTCCCTGAGACTACTGCTCTAAGATACCCTTTAAACCTTAAACTAAAAATTATCCCTTGAGGTCACCATTTAGCTAAATAACAAACTGGCTCATAAAATAAAGAATATCACCTGCGAGTAATGAGCTTCTTTAAAAAATCACCTATATAAGACCAAATGGTCAAAAACTACTCTAAAGCACAGATGAGAAGGTTAGGGAGCAGAGAAACCAGAGTAGTAGAAATGGTACAATCAGAGCAGAGTGAATTGGAATGATGACACATTGTATAAATGTAACCAATATCACAGAATAATGTGTACAGAAATTGTTAAATGAGAACCTAATACAATAAATATTATTATTATTTTTTTAAATTTATTTTGTAAGTCATTTGATGCTTCTCCTTCCAAGAGTCCATTTCCTATTACTCTCAGTGAGAGTTTTGCTACTGACAAGGAACGGGAAGGCTAGACTAAAACACATCAAAGTCCTCTCCCCACCCCACCTCGCAGATTCAATGCAAACCTTACTCTACTCAAGCACAATGACAAGGTGGACTCCTATTTCTGGAAACGTGGGCCCAATGGCTGGAGAGTATCTAAACATGCTTGATTAAATATTTTAAAAACCCTTTTTTAAATGTACACCAGAACTAGCAGTGAAGTAACAGAAATCCTCCAAGGGCAGAAATGGTAAGAAAGCACAAATTCAAAGAGGTGAGCCAGTTTTGAAACCAGAATGCCTTGGCATGAACTTGGTGGGTGAGGGGGGAGCTGTAGGAAGCA
Organism: Elephas maximus indicus; assembly: GCF_024166365.1. Taxonomy (NCBI): domain Eukaryota; kingdom Metazoa; phylum Chordata; class Mammalia; order Proboscidea; family Elephantidae; genus Elephas; species Elephas maximus. The sequence continues at coordinate 12,507,773 of NC_064842.1, read as the reverse complement.
AAACTTTAGGGTCCAAGCAAGGTGATGAAGCAGAGCAGAGACCCTCCCACATAAAGCTCCTCAATGAGGTACATTAAAAAACAATTCACCTCATAGCTAACATGCATGAAGAAACAATCAGAAAAAAAAATAAAAGGATAAATGTATACAGGTAAATCTATGCACTGTTATTTCTGGGATTAAAAAATTAAGATGCATAAAAGCTTGTAAGTGGCCATCTAAGATACATCTAGTGGTCCCGCCCCTCTGGAGCAAGGGAGAATGACGAAAACCAAAAACACAAGTGAAAGACTTGTCCAAAGGACTAATGGACCACAACTACCACAGCCTCCACCAGACTGAGTCCAGTACAACTAGATGGTGCCCAGGTACCCCCACAGACTGCTCTGAAAAGGATCATAAGAGAGGGTCCTGGCCAGAGCTGAAGAAAAACGTACAACGAATTCAAACGCATAAAAAAAAAGATGAGGCTTGCTGGTCTGACAGAGATTAGAGAAACCCTGAGAGTATGGTCCCTGGACACCCTTTTAACTCGTACTGAAGTCACTCCTTCAGTTTACCCTTCAGCCAAAGATTAAACAGACCTATAAAACAAACAATAACACATGCAGCTCAACCATGTATACAACACTAAATGGGCACATCAGCCCAAAAGCAAAGACAAGAAGGAAGGAAAGGACAGGAAAGCTGGACAAATGGAAATGGGGAACCCAACCCGAGGTGGAGAAGGGGAGGAGCACTGACACATCGCAGGCTTAGCAACCACTGTCGCTAGACAATATGTACATTATTAAATGAGAACCTAATCTGACCTGTAAACTTTCACCTAAAGCACAATTAAAAAAAAAAAAAATTAAGACCCAGAACTACAATATTCCATAAAAACAGTTCGTGTCAGAAAGAGGTTGATCTTATCGCTCAGGAGGATAAAAGGACTATTTATATTTGTTGCTAATTGCCACTCCAACTCAGGGCAACCTTATGTATAACAAAACAAAATGTTGCCCAGTCTTGTGCCATCTGCATGATCTTTGATATGTTTGAGTCCATTATGTTGGTTATTGTGTCAATCCATCTCACTGTGAGTTTCTGTAGTTTTTGCTGACCCTCTATGTCAACAACCAGGATGTTCTTTTCTAGTTACTGGTCTTCCCTAATGAAGTGTCCAAAGTAAACAAGCTGAAGTCTTGTCATTTAGACTTTGATAAATATATGTATTAACATTATAAGGTAACTACTAAAAGACAAGAAATAGAATGGGTAACTTCCACCCCAGATGAAGAGAAAAAATAGAACGAAAAGGAAAAAAATACAAAAGAAAACAAGAAAGCACATGACATGGTAGAAAGAATTCAGGCTTTGGAGTCAGATACGCCTGCGTTCAAATGCCAGCTCTGCATTTACCAGTTCTAACCAGAGACAAATCACCTACTGTTTAAATTTCACTTTCTTCATCTTTAAAAGGGATAATAACACAAAGTTTTTACCTTAGGATTTGAGCTAACACACAAGTATACTATACCTGGTGCAGTGCCTGGCACAAAGACACACAAATACCTTTTTTCCTTCCCCTTCATTTCATGGCACTGAAATATGTTCACTAACAAATCAGGTCATTATTTTAGGTTGGTGAATCAGGCTATTTTAATTATAAATATCACTACTATTACACAGAATTCAGTCACACCTGCCTCCTTGACTTTCTACATATTCCTTCCTTATTCAGGACTAACAGGTTTCTAAATAAAATTATATTATGTGTAGCACCCCAAGCTCATTACATGTTCTAAAACTATGCTTAAATGTGTCTCGGTTTTCAGAAGAAAAACTAAGTTCAATCTGAAGCAAACACCCCTTCTATAGCATAAGGCAAAAATTAAACATTGCATATAAAGCAAAGAACACCAGCTGCTTCTTTATTAGATAGCTAAGCCTCTCTTTTCTAGAAGAAAAAAGAATGATTATTATGTCACCTCAAATGAGCGTAACTCGCCACAGTTAAGATTCGTTAAAATTCAGAATGCACAAGTAATCCCAAAAATACGCAACATCTCCCACTGTATCGAGATTATTTCATGGATTTAGAAATCACGCTCCAAAAGTTAAAGCATTCAGAGAAAGCCTGGCGAGTCAAGTATCTCACAGTAGCAGTGCATCAAAGGTGCGCTATAACGGCATCAAACTGTGAAAGGCTTTTTCACGCAACAACCCAATAAAGCCCGTTCCCCCTTTTTTATTCCTCACGGCCAGTTTTAGATTCTGAGCAGATTTTTTTCTCTTCTACATAGAATGCTTCCAGAATTTCCCCATCTGTACATCTAGAGATTAAAAATTAATTTCCATATGTATCTAAAACAAACTTAGAATGGCAAATCTGCCCCCAAAATTACAATAGAATCCTCACCCCAATTTTAGTGCTTTATTCATCTCCACCAGCACAGGGGACTGATTACTCCCAACTTTAAAGCACAAATGTTGTCAGCAAGGCAACATAATCATCTCACCTGAAATAAAAATGCTAAATGCTGAAAACACTCTGCAAGAAACCAACTGGCAGCTGCTAAAGCGGAAAGTTTTATTAGAATCAAAATGGAAAATTCTGCATGTATACACAGACTCAAAAAAAAAAAAATGACACAGGATTTTATGAGTGGAAATCTTAAATACAGCCCTATTATATATAAAACAGAAGGCATCAGCGTGATGTATACAGCACAGTAGTAAGAGCTAAGGCTCTGAGGTCAGGCTGCCAGTTGAAATCCCAGTTCTAATACTTACAGCATATTTAGACAAGCTATTTAGCCCCCAACTGCTAGCTAATCTTGTAATTACTATTCTCTTTCTAAACTTTTTATAACACCACACTAGAAGGATAAGTCACAGGTCAAAATCACCTTAAACAGTGGTGAAATAAAGAAATCATAATTTATGTACTCACTCCCTGCTAAGAACAGATAATCCTAATGGCCATCATACAGGATTCAGCAAATACAATGATCTGGAAGTCAATATCAAAGAACCATAAATTAAATCATTAAAAAATTATTAAAAACTAGATAGTAGACAAGGAAAGAACACACAATATAGATGAAGTCGGCACAACTTGAACAAGGCAAAGTTGCTGGGGCTGGGGGCTAGGGACCATGGTCTCAGGGGACATCTAGGTCAATAGCATCATAGTTCATAAAGAAAATGTTCTACATCCTATGTGGGTCTTCAAAGCTTGTGAGTGGCTACCTAAGATACATCTCTTTGTCCCATCCTGTCTGGAGCAAAGGAGAATGAAGAAAACCAAAGACACAAAGAAAATATTATTCAAAGGGACGATGGACCTCATGAACCAGAGCCTCCACCAGCCTCAGCCCAGAAGAACCAGATGGTGCCTGGCTACCACCACCAACCACTCTGACAGGGATCACAATAGAGGGTCCTGGACAGAGCAGGAGAAAAAAGTAGAACAAAATTCTAATTTGCAAAAAAAAAGACCAGGCTTACTGGTCTGGCAGGGACTAGAGGAACTCCCAAGACTGTGGTCCCCCAGACACCTTGCTAACTCAGAACTGAAGCCACCCCCAAGTCCACCTTTCAGCCAAAGATTAGACAGGCCTATAAAACAAACAATAACACATGTGAGGAGCGTGCTTCTGAGTTCAATCCAGTGTAGGAGACCAAATGGCAACACCTGCCCAAAAGCAAAGTTGAGAAGGCAGGAAGGGACAGGAAAACTGGGGGAATGGAAATCAGAAACCCTGGGTGGAAAGGGAAAGGGGGAGAGTGCTGACACATTGCAGGGACTGCAACCAATGTCACAAAACAATCTGTGTATAAATTTTTGAATGAGAAACTAATTGTGCTGTAAACTTTCACCTAAAGCACAGTAAAAAAAAATTTTTTAATCATTAAAGCAGAAAGGCCACTTCTAATATGCTCTTTCCAGCCCACGCTCTAATGACTAGTCATGTTACGTTATCACGAGACTAATGAAATCTTTTTCTGTTTCTGCTGAAGTCATCAGGAGGGCCAACCGTGACAGTCAATCAACCAGAGTAAGAGACAAAAAGAACCAAGAACCATCAACTATTCCATAAGCACAGCAATTCAACAGGCTCCTCACACAGTTTAAGGGCTATAAGGAAGCAGGGGCTGATATAGACACAGGCTATTCAAACGGCTTGTTTTTCTCAGGTTCCACTAAGTAAAAGGATCCACTGCGGACAATTCTAATTGCTCTGTTTGCATCTGACCTGGAGAGCCTAAGAACACCTAAGCAGTCTCCTGGAAAGTTAACACCCCAATCTAAAACCTACAAGTGGGGGATGAAAAGGAAAGACACTAAGGAATGCCTGAACTCTCATACCACCACCACCCCCGCCAGGAGAAAATATTTGAGAACGAACTGTTAACTGGCAGGAAGAGCCATCGGCATCACCTGGATGGGCTTCTAGGGCGGCGATCTAATAACTACTTATTACTCTTCATTTTCAAAGCAGCCTTTTCTAGGTTTGAAAAGAATGAAACTGTCAAAAAAAAATTTTTTTGCAGCAGATAGAAATGCATTCATCATTACTCTTCACTATCCTTTTCAGCTGGCAAAAACTTGTGGCTGTGGAGCAAAGTAAAAAGGGCTTGGGTGATTTTAATCAAAGCTTGGATTCTAGCCCTGCCCTGCAGCAGGCTGAAATATGAGAAACCTTCCCGGCTCACATTCCAAGAGAAATGAATTTTATACAAACAGCCCCCCTGCTTTAGCTGCCACCTCTCTTTGTTATTTTTATGCATGCAGTAAATACTTCTTCAGCATTTATTACTTTCTACTATGCTTTTTTTTTTTTTACGGCACCATCCTTGAAAAACAGTCATAATAAAGTGCATTTAACAAAAGTTTAAAATGGAACAAACAGATCACAAAATACCTCTAGGAGTGCACTGATAAATTTTAGAAATTACTAACTGCTGCTAACACGCTCTAAAAAGTACTTTCAGTACGTGCACCAAAACATTTAAGGTGCTTTTGAAATGTAGAGGAAAACAGCATAAAATCAAAGGCAGACAGTCTTAGAATCAGCTCCACCATTTGCAAGCGGTACAAACCTAGACAAATTACTTACTGTCTCTGAACTTCAGTTTCCTCCACTATAACAGGGAGATATGAACAGCTTCCTTATGTTAAGTGTTGCTGTGAAAACTGGATATAATGTACATAAGAAGCTCAGTGCAGTGCCTGGCATATGATCAACAGAGGTCAGTATTATTAAAGACATTTTTAACAAGAGGGACACATTTAGTAGTATTTTCTACCCATAGGGTTGCTATGAGTAGGAATCGAAGCAACAGCAATGATTTGTGTTTTGTTTTACTCCTTGGTGGAAAAAAATTCATCATGCAAATAAAACTTATTTCCATTTGAAAAATGTGGCAAAATCACAAGTTTTGTGGAGTGACACCATCGTGTAATTTAGGAATATTTATCTTATGGCCGCTAAGAGTTGGAATCGACTCGACGGCACTGGGTTTGGTTTTTTCTCGGGTTTTATCTTATGGGAAGTTGGGAGATAGGAACCCGCAACTAAGCAGTAACGTTTCATAAGGAGAGTATTTAAACAAGGACAAAAACGTATCAAGATTACAAAAGAAGGACCTGACCGGGAAAAGTTCAAGCTGCTAGACGACTTGTCAGGTAGAAAAAGATCCTGTTCCCCCTCATTATTCGTCCTCCTCTTCTTAACTTGTTTAAGGAACAACATTCTCTTAGAAGCTGGGAGTTCAAAAAGAGTCTGAAGGCAAACAAGCAGTCTATAGAGCATTTGGGTTAACAGTTTTTTGCTCAGGTTTACAAGTCTCACTTTAATACACACAGGTGATATAACTAACGCTCCAGGGGCTAGGCCTATCAGTCATCTCACACCTTAAGCTGAATTAATCGAGCAATTCAGATTCGCTAACAGTTATGAGGAGGGAGGAGTCCTGATGGCACAGTGGTTAAGAGCTCGGCTGCTAACCAAAAAGGTCTGCAGTTTGAATCCACTAATCTCTCCTTGGAAACCCTGTGGAGCAGATCGACCTGTTTTACAGGGTCTCTATGAGTCGGAATCAACTCAACAGCAACAGGTTTGGGTTTGGGTTTCTTTTTGTTTTTGGTATGATGAGGGAAATGAAGACATCATTTGTGAGAGTTTAAAGAACCCAAGGAAGAGAAATGGATGGTTTTAGCGCCTGGGGCACTGATGAGATAAGAAAGCCTCATTAGCCAATGGAGTAATACAGAGAAAGTACTAGCCTAAAGGGATGTGCAAAAAGTACTAATGATCAACACCGCTCACTCCGGTTTTTTAGAAGCAATAACTGCCCGCATGTCTCACTGAAAACCAAATCCTGCTATAGATTCTCAGTCCTTACCTACACTAGGATTGTGAAGCAGGACAACTTATAACTTGAAACACTAGTGTCTGTTCACATGAAGTCATTCTACCTTATTTTCTAACTGTATTAAATCATTTAGAAAAATCATAATCACTCAAAATCAACATTTACTTAATTGCAACTTAAAAAAAGCGGTTAAGGATTACTAAAAAGAGGTACCTACTCAAATTCAGTTCTTCTCTCAAAGGCCTCCCTTCCAGCTTTTTGGAACTCCTTTTGTTTGTAAATGTAGAGATGCGCCAATTTTTCCTCGACTTAAATTTAAAGCCCAGCATGTAAAACTGTGCAGAGGCCCCTGCCAGCTGGTGTGAAGAAAGCTCTCCTTGAACACATCCGCGAACACCACAAAGGCTCTGGAGAGTGATAACTAAACCCATCAAGTCACTCTGAGTCCCGTGCAAATCCTACCAACCCCTGAACACCAGAAAAATGGTTTCCAGGTCTGATTCACAAATAACTACACTAAAAAACTTGAAGCAGGCACTCTGCCTAACACTTGTTTCTAACCATCTCACCCTTGCATCTTATAAAATCCAAGGGAAAAATCTGTTACCTGATTACCACTGAGTCTACATCCTGAAGTGCTTTCATATCTTACGATGCGACTGCCACAAAAAACGTTTTGTTTAACCAGTAATCTTTGGAGTTGGGATCCACTGGAAAAAAAAAAAATTTTTTTTTTTCTTTTAACTTAAAACCTGAAGGGAAGAACGCTTTGAGGAGGAAAGGGAGAAGTTACTTCAACTTCTTGTACTTTCCATTCCCCTTTCCAACCACATCTTGTCTTGGTAGTTATATTCCAAAGCAAAAAAAAAACAAGGGTAATATAATTGGACATAACACTGCAATATGTACATTCTTTCAATTCAATGAGATGAAATTTGCAATTGAAATATGGCCCCCAAAAAGAAAAAACAGGCTTGTTCATCACCAACGAAGAGAAGTACTACAAGTCAAAGATATGCACCTGCCTAGAAATAATAAACCTGAAGTCAAAAGCATGCTAAAGAGCTTTTGGGGTTGACATAAAGAGATCAGAATAAGGGAAAAGGACAAAAGTAACAGGATCTCACTCTAGTGATACCTTCAGCCAGTTGCCATGATGCGGTATAATAAATAATATCATTTATCAAGTGCCAGGTGCCAGGCATTGTGCTAAGCATATTATACACATTATCTTGTTTACTCCCCATAAGGACTCTGTGCAGTGGGTATTATTCTGCAAGTAAGAAAGTAATCTCTGAAAGTTCAGTAATTTGCCTAAGGTCTCATGACTAGCAAACAGTAAAGCCTATGCTCTTAACTACGTTGAGATTGCAAGTGATCTGATAGTTATTGCTATTATCAGAATTCGGCTCAGATTGTACCTGAAAACTGGTACCCTTCTAAAGCACCCATTTGCATCCTATAATGTTCCCTCAGTCCCCTGTAGAGTCCTTAAGATTCACCCTAGAGGGTTTCCAAAGCCCTGCATTAATGGTACTTACAGAGATCTTTGGTTCCAACAGCACCATGTTTCTCCGTCCCTAACCTCCGCCAGAAAGAAAGCACTCAGTAACTTCTCTTTGTCTATGAATTCCCTTCACGTACAGTCCTTTGGAATATTCCCTGTGAATCAATGGCTAATTCGTACTTACCTACAAATATCTCTCCAAACCTCATGGACGGATATCACACGTCACTATGGTCCCCACGTAGATATGTCATCCACCCAATAGATCCAATATACTTTATGACATACCCACTGTTACGGATGGAATCGTGTTCCCAAAAAAGTTACGTTGAAGTCCTAAACTCTGTACCTGTAAATAAGAACCTGTTTGGAAATGTGGGATTTCTCTTTTCTTGTTGTTGTTAGTGAAGTCATATCGAGTAGGGTGAGCCCTAAACTTAATCCCTCCTTAGTAGTCTTATAAAAAGAACAGCTGACACAAACACACAGAGGGGGAAGAGACCAGGTGAGGAACTATCTACAAGCCAGGGATGCCAACAAAAACTCAGGGCTACCAACAAAGAAGGTACTTTCCAAGTGCAAATGCCCTGATTTGGATTTCTAGCCTCCAAAACTGAGACAAAAAATTTGTCGTTAAAGACACTCACTTGTATTTTTTGTTACGGCAGCACTGGAAAACTAAGATACCCACTTCTCTTATGCCCACCCTCCCCCAATGACACAGAATAGCCTAAATATCATCTCTATTAACTGTCAACTCACACTCACTCCCTTTTAACCAGGCCCTGGTGGCACAGTGGTTAAGCATTTGGCTGCTAACCAAAAGGTCAGCAGTTCGAATCCACCAGTTGCTCCTCGGAAACCCAATGAGGCAGTTGTACTCTGTCCTATAGGGTCGCTATGAGAATCAAAAACAGAGAACGCAAAATCACTCTCTTCAGAAAATCTGCCCTGATTAGCTCCACTTAACTTAATCAGGAAACCCTGGTGGCGTAGTGGTTAAGTGCTACGGCTGCTAACCAAAGGGTCGGCAATTCGAATCCGCCAGGCGTTCCTTGGAAACTCTATGGGGCAGTTCTACTCTGTCCTATAGGGTCACTATGAGTCGGAATCGACTCGACAGCACTGGGTTTGGTTCGGTTTAACTTTAATCACTCCTGTAGCAGGGACACTGGATTGGAAGCTAGAACTGGCCTCTGGTCCTGATTCTTCTACTCACTATGTTAGCTTGGGCAAATCTCTCCACCTCTCTAAACCCAGTTTCTCAACCATAAATGAGAAGCATTAGACTAAATAAGCTCAAAACTAATTTCCAGCTTTAACTATTTTTTGCAAAAAGATTAGCAAGAACATTAGCTTATAAGGAAAATTGTTTAAAATAAAAAATTTTTTAATTATCTAAGGTACCTTAAATTAAAAAAAAATGAATACTAAACATAGTAAAATAATAGAAAGATTAATTTCTAAATTTCAAAGAGTAACAGGGGACATTAAATTGTCTAATTCCATTTTTTATTTGACACATGGAAGAAAACCTAGGTAATTCCTTAAAGACCACTATGAATATAGACACTGTCCTGTTTGCTAATCACGATGCGATATTTTATATGTTGTTGCTGTTGTTAGGTGCCAGGGAGTCGGTTCCTACTCAGAGAAACCCTATGTACAATAGAATGAAACACTGCCCAGTCTGGCGCCATCCTCACAATCCTTGTTATGCTTGAGCCCATTGTTGCAGCTACCCTGTCAATCCATCTCATCGAGGGTCTTCCTCTTTTTCAGGAACTCTCTACCAAGCATGATGTCCTTCTCCAGGGACTGGACCCTCCTGATAACATGTACAAAGTATGTGAGACATAGTCTTGCCATCCCTGCTTCTAAGGAGCATTCTGGCTGTACTTCTTCCAAGACAGATTTGTTCTTTCTTTGGCGGTCTGTGGTATATTCAATATTCTTTGCCAACACCATAATTCAAAGACATCAATTCTTCTTCAGTCTTCCTTATTCATTGTACAGCTTTCACATGGATATAATGTGACTGAAAACACCATGGCTTGGGTCACGCACACGGATATAAGGTGACTGAAAACACCATGGCTTGGGTCACGCACACCTTAATCCTAAACTGACATCTTTGCTTCTGAACACTATAAAGAGGTTTTTTGCAGTAGATTGGCCCAATGTAATGCATCTTTTGATTTCTTAACTGCTGCTTCCATGGGTGTTGATTGTGGATCCAAGTAAAATGAAATCCTTGACAACTTCAACCCTTTCTCCACTTATCATGATGTTGCTTACTGGTCCAGTTGTGAAGATTTTTGTTTTCTTTACGCTGAGGTGTAATCCATACTGAAGGCTGTAGTCTTTGATCTTCATCAGTAAGTGCTTCAAGTCCTCTTCACTTCAGAAAGCAAGGTTGTGTCTTCTGCATAACACAGGTTGTTAATGAGTCTTCCTCCCTGTTCTTCTTCATAGGGTCCAGCTTCTCAGATTATTTGCTCAGCATACAGATTGAATAAATATGGTGAAAGGACACAGCCCTGACGCACACCTTTCCTGCTTTAAACTACGCAGTATCCCCTTGTTCTGTCTACGTACAGGTTCCTCATGAACACAATTAAGTGTTCTGGAATTCCCATTTCTTTGCAATGTTATCCATAATTTGTTATGATCCACACAGACAAATATCTTATATGCCACATATTTATTTAATACACCAAAAGTCTTTTAAATACTAACACACTGAAAGGGTCAAACTGGTTTTTTTGCTTGTTTTTTTTAAAAAAGGAGTCACCAGGTACCTATACCTCCTAACCTCTTTAAAATAAAGCATTCTAAGTAAATGCTCGGAAGGTTACTTTTTAAGTTAGTACTTCCTACACAGTGCTAACAAAGTAACAATGTTGCTTTTCTTTATTAAAGTACATGTGGGGGTGGCAGGGAACAGTGATATTTTCCATATGGAATTTTTTAACTAAAACTGATTCCAGAAGATTCAGAGATTCCACGGTTTTCTCATTCTTAAGACTTTCCAAAGTATTTCCTAAGTCCCAGTTAGTATCACGTTACTATGAAGAAAATCACCTATTAGCCTTTTGTTAAAGACTGAGAAACCATACAACACAGAAGCAGATTTCGCATTGCTGTTACTGCCGACGAGTCAATTCTGACTTATAGTGACACCACAGGACAGAGCAGTGCTTCCAAGGCTGTAAATCTTTACAGGAGCAGATGGCCAGGTGTTTTCTCCTACACAGCTGCTGGTTGTGTTCGGACAGCCGACCTTAACCATGGAACTGGCGACTGCTTAAGCCACTGAGCCACCCTTACTTAGTGATATACACAGAATCGAGCTGAGATTCTCCAGCTCTAAGTTTTATTGCTGATCTGCCGATTGGCTAGTCCTCAGTGTTTCACTGACAAAGAAAAAGAATTTAACATGAGTATGACATATACAGAAAGTACCAAGGATGGAAGACTGATATACCTAGTAACACCAGTTCACACACTGGCTCCATTAAAAAAGTATTATGGACATCAGGTGTCAGTAAACTTTTCCTGTAAAGTGCCAGTAGTATTTAGGATTTGCAGGCCATAAGGTCTCTGCTGCAACTATTGAACCCTACCTTTGTAGCCCCAAAGCAGCTACTGAAAATACATAAGCAAATGAACATGACTATGTTCCAATAAAACTATTTACTAAAACTGGTCCGATTTGACCTGTGGGCCAATTTACTAATCCCTGATTTATGCTCACAAAATCACGGAGCTGGAAAAGATCCTGAGGTCTTCACACAGCACCATTTCCCACTCAATGCCCGGATACCTTCTGTATCTGGCCTGTTCATGCCCCAGCAACCATCCAGCTCTGAATGGGTTTCATAATTGGACTGCTCTCCAGGGCAGATCTGTTTCTCAATGAGGGACTGCAGCTTTCTGGACATGACTTTGTTGCATGGTTCTGTGGAGGACTGCAGGTCATTTAACATCCCTAGCTCCCCAACACTAAATGCCACCCCCCACACACATACACCCACCACTCTGACCAACCAAAAACACCCTCGCATATTTCCAAATTCCCTGGCAGGGACAAATGTTGATGCCCAATTCGTTAAGACCAACTGAGCTACATCAGAGATGGGGATTGCATCCATTCCCCCTTCTACCTATGGCCTTCTACCTCTTAGATACGGCCAACCAATCACAATACTCTTTCTGACTGAGGCTGGACTCTGCCTGAGAATTTTTAACACAACGGTAAAACAACCACCTGAATCTGAACTGTGACACGTTAGAACATGTTTGTTGTCCCTAGTCTAAAAATATGGTTCTATATATATAACCTGGGGAAGAAAATTGGCTTCCTTTAAATTTATAGAGCTAAAAAATACTATGGTTTAATTTTAAACCATAAGGGATGTTTTGAAAATTTGAGAGCATTTTTGGGTTGTCACAAACATTGAGGGGCACTAAAAGCACTGAAACAAGAGATGCCAGACATACTGTGCTGCTAGGGACAGTCCACACCGCAAAGAACTGTCCCTTACCCTCAATGGTTTTCTAATATCCCACCAGACATTCATGTAGATGAAAAAGCTGTTTCAATTACCTAATGTAAGCCTAAATTATGATTCCATCTTACACATAAAAATAAATTACCTTTCGCACATTTTTAATAAACACTGAATTTTCCAGCTATGCAACTGCTTTGAAAATACAGACAAGACTATACTTTTCTCTGAACTTTACCAAAAGTTATTCATCATTTTGGAACATCATGTCAATGGTAGCAATACAGTTCAGTAAAAGTACAACTTACCTACATAAGTCTGCATTTGTAGCTGTCTTCTTCGTAGTTATGCTAGGCACAGGATTAACAAGGTGACTATGTCAAAGCACTTTATATTAAAATATATATTGTTTAATTTTAAATAACTTTATTTCTCCTTTATATCACAGTTAGAACATTATATTAATTTCTTTGCAATCATGTTTGTAAGGAAGCTAGAGTATAAACAGGATAATACGAGAGATATTACAAAATATTTTAAAAATAGGGTGTTAGATCTGATACACTGAGAACCACTGGTCTAAACCAATGACACGTTTCCGGCCAAATTTTATCAACATAGACGCCAATTTTTCCCATAATTTTTAAACAAATGTGTTTCAGGGGTTCAACCACAGCTTTAAGTGGCTACGTGCAAAATTGGCGTGGCAGGGGTGTCTGACCTCCTCTAACTTCACAAGGGGGAAGGAGAATCAAGATCGACAGCCCAATGCTGATTCCTGTGAGGTGGAGGTCAGGCATACCTCCACCCTCCAATCTTTTTACCAATTCTGACACCAGCCGTCCTTCCCATGGCACTCTACTTCTCTGCCGGGTTCAATAATTTGTTGCAACGCCCACAAAGAACTCACAGACAATGCTCATGATTATAGGGTTTACTAGTGAAGTAACAGGTTCAGGAACACTCAGGATACAGTTCTTCCATTAGGACAGCCCCTTCTCAGCCATGCCCGCAGGCACCCCTCTCTGGCCCCTCAGCCTCTGCCCTGCTCAGGAAACCGTTACAAAGCTCTTTTAAGTTCTGCTGATAAGTGCACAGAGGCATCCCACTCCACCAGTAAGCCTAGGCCAGAGGGCGCTCAGCTCTCTCATTCCACAGGTCTGTGAGCGTGTTCAAGTGCCAGCAAGTGCCTGGAAGCACCCCCACTCCGCCAGGCAGCCTCCTGCCCAAAGGCACTCAGCTCTCTTACTCTGTGGGTTGGCCAGCCTAGCTCCAACAAGTGCCCAGAGGCACCCCAGTCTGCCAGCAGCAAGCCTCCCACTGAAAGGCACTCAGCTTTCTCACTCTGAGTGCCAGGAAACCCACTGCGCCTTCTCCAGCCAGTCTCCTGGTTCTGCTGCCTCTGCTTCTTTCCATCTCTCACCATCTCCGCTGTTACAGCTCTCTCTGACTTCTGGATCCAGGAGGGTCTCTGCACAGGAATCCCAAGTCCAAAAGATGCACTCTACTCCTGGCTCTTCTTTCTTGGTGGTGGTATCTTCCCTTCCCGCCTCTGGGATGGCTCATTTTAAGCCTTGTAGAATGGCAAAACTGACCAATTCCCTCATTACGGTTCTATACACATTATTTGCATGGTCCCACCTTCACAACGGTGCTATGCACCTTTCGTGGGCCATAAGCACCTCATGTGCACAGTCCCACTCAGTCACTTGGAGGAAATGACAAAGACTATGGGTAGAAGGACCACATTAAGCAATTTAGTGCACCATACTACCTGAAGCCATTTTTACAGAAAAATACTAGATCTCTCAATGTGGGTACAAAATACACAAGTAAGCAATGGCTGTGAAAACCAATAGCTTAGGACCTCTAAATTCTCCATCACATTGTACCTGTCTCTTCAGCCACTTCTACCTGATTGTGAAGGAAAGTGGTCAACAACAGAGCCCAGCTGTCACTGAGGCAATTGCCACTAAGCATCAGATGCAGCAATCCTACCCTGAGTCAGTCTATTTTCCACATGAAACTATGTTGGCAGGGTCCTGTCCCTTGTTTGATACAGGCAGGCTCTAGAACAGCACTGTCCAACAGAACACTGTGAAATGATAAAAATGTTTGATAGCTGCACTGCCTTATAAGGTAGCCACTAGCCACATGTGGTATGTGAGCACCTGAAATGTGGCGTAGTGTGACTGAAGAACTGAATTCTTAATTTTAATTTCAATAGCCACATATGATTGATGGCCACTGTATCGGTCAGCACAACATTAGAATACCAGAGCTGAAAAGTGTCCTGGTGGCCAATGATTCAGCCATTCTTTGTCTAGGAGAAAAATTTGCCAAAGCTAGGAGTTACAAAGCAGCTGCTGAAGGGGATAATGCTCTCTATGTGTTACCCACCACGCTGGCCATAATAGGAAAAATAAGAACACTGATAAAATCCAACCTCCTTGCTTTTCAATTGAAGTTACAAGCTCAGTGGCAAAACAATTCATCCAGTCACAGAGCCTGTTAGCAGCCCAGCCAGGATCTAGACACTTAGTTCAGGGCCCTTCTGTTTCCCTACTATTATATGAATGACTGCCTGGGTGGGAATCCAATTACTGCATGTCTCACTCCACATGAACTACGTAATAAATACAGCATCAATCTCACCAACGGATGAAATCCTTCTTCAGAGCTAACCTTAGTTGTGTACAATTTTCACTTTTAAAATATGGAGATGAAGATTTGAATCAAAGCTTTAAGAAAAAAAGTTCTTAAATAAGAGATGACTAGTTTTAGATTTAAGGGTTTAATGTTCATTAAAAATGCAAACATAATCTCTATATAATTTATGTATATCTATATATGATCTCTCTATATAATCATATATCTATGTAATAATAATGCACTAAGGACATGGGCAAACCTAGTTTCCAAGAACATTAATCACTGTTTCCCTCTATCAGCCTTTTTTAAAAAATCTTTTTCGTTCATAGCACTTTTTAAAAGTCTTTAAAGTATAGATAAAAATTCATATATGAGTATGAGAAGAACTGGACGGTGGCCCAGCTACCATTACTAAACATTTTGATCAAAGATTCCACAGGAGAATCCTGGTCAAAAGGGGGTAAAATGCAGAACGGAATTTCTAATTCTCATGGACTCCAGACTCCCTAGAAAAAGAAAAAAATACTTTTTTTTTTCTTTTCCCTAGAGCCATGGAAAAAAAAAACAAACCCAGTGTCATAAGTCGATTCCAACTCATAGCGGCCCTACAGGACAGAGTAGAACTGCCCCATAGAGTTTCCAAGGAGCGCCTGGTGGATTCGAACTGCTGATCCTTTGGTTAGCAGCTGTAGCACTTAAGCACTACACCACCAGGGTTTCCATGGAGGGTGGACTAAAGAAAAAAAAAATCCCTGAAATAATTGCTCTGAGATAGTCTTTGAACCTTAAACCAAAGATACCCCCTGAAGTCTTTTTATAAAATCAGACAACAGTTTAGAAAAAAAAAAAAATTTTTTTTTTTTTTTTTTTTTTAGTGAGAGGTCTGCCTTGAACATTATGCTCTTTTAAGAACTATCTATAAGCAATCAATCAACAATAGCAACTCCAAAGCTTAGACAGGAACCTTAGGGGGCAGTGAGTTTATGTTCATGGGGGAGGAACGGCTGACAAAAGGACAGTGACAATGGTTGCACAACTTGAAGAATGTAATCAATGTCACTAAATTATACATGAAGAGACTACTGAATTCGTGTATGCTTTGCTGTGTATATTCTCAACAAAATAAAAAAACAAAACAAAAAAATTCACCTATGTTCAAAGACTAAACTCCAAAGCAAAATTATAAATGTAAGCAATAATAGATTCCAGGAATTTTTTTTTAAACCAAGTTTTCAACTATTCTAGGTTTAAGTGGTAACATTTTCATTTTGAGAGCTGGGAGAAGCAAGTATGTTGGAATCTGTAATTCCAATGATTTGTTTTCTCTATTCTTCAGAGCCATGCCTGCAAAAATTAGTGGTAAACCTGTTGCCATCAAGTTGGTTCCGACTTATAGTAACCCTAAAGGACAGAGAGAAACCCTGGTAGTGTAGGGGTTAAGTGCTACGGCTGTTAACCAAAAAGGTCGGCAGTTCAAATCCACCAGGCGTTCCTTGGAAACTCTATGGGGCAGTTCTACTCTGTCCTATGGGGTCGCTATGAGTCAGAATTGACTCAACGGCAGTGGGTTTTGTTTTTAAAGGACAGAGTACAGCTGCCCCATAGGCTTTCCAAGGAGTGGCTGGTAGATTCAAACTGCTGACCTTTTGGTTAGCAGCCACTCAGTGCTGGGGGATAAAAATCAAAAAAAAAAAAAAAAAACCAATACGTGTCTTGGATTAACCTATAAAGAATTTTTGAGTCTCCCAGAGAGTAAGACATAGGCAGGTCCAAAGAAATATCCGTTGTCAGACTTCCCTGCAGAAAACATGACACAAGATCATCCACAGCCGACCTGCTGCTAAGCCCTAAAAGGAGCACTGGCTACTTAGCTATAATCAATCCAGAGCCAGCCCTGCTTCGACGCATGCTTCAAAGGGTTAAGTAGTATCAGAAATGTAGAAGACACAGCTGAAGAGGACTGCAAATAAATGGGTAAGAAAATTGAGACCAAAATGTGTTTTCACAAGTTGAAAGGCTGGACTGCTGAAACACAGGGAAAATAAAATTTAACAGGAATAAATCTGAAGTTTAGCATTTCAGTTAAAACATCAGTTGTATAAGTACAGAGGGCCAGACTACAGATAACTACAGAATTCTGAGATCTCTGGCTTAGCAAAACCTTCATATAAGAACATGATATCTCTGCTTAAATGCTAATACAATTTTGGACTTCAGTAATAGAATAGTATGGTGTCCACCTTACGGGAAGTAATAGTTCCACTGTTTGCTGCCTTGGCCAGACATCTAAAATATACAGACCATTACGGATGCCGTATTTTCAGGATACTGACTATCTGTCATTGCTAGGTGCCATCGAGTCAATTTCAACTCATAGGGATTTCATGTGACAGCAGAACTGCCCCATCGGGTTTTCTAAGCTGTAATCTTTATTTGGAGCAGACTGCCAGGTCTTTCTCCCATGGGGCCACTGGGTGGATCAGAACCTCCAATCTTTTGATTAGCAGCCCAGCACTTAACCATTGTGCCATCAGGGCTCCTTACTCACAACCTAGTACACCCAAAATAAGGTGCTGAAGATGGTGCTGAGGATGGTACAAGACCTGGGTACTAGCATTCTTTAACCTGGAGAAGAGACAGTTATCTTAAAATATGTGACAAAATCTTATGTAGCAAAGAAAAGAGATATTCTGTGCTGCTCTGGATGATATAACTAGAACTGGGCTGCATAAAAAGGAAGTGAATACCCTATTACTGTAAGTATTCCTGCAAGGGCCACATGACTCTGGGACAGGATGGTGTATGAGGTACCCAAACTAGGTAGAAGATTGACTAAAATGGCCTCTACAGATTCATTCCAATCCTATAGCGCTATTATTTTAAGTGCAGAAGAAAAAGAAAAGTTGGGTCAGGGAACATTTTATATCCCTAACAGCAAGTTTGGTTGGTAAAAAGGAAGGAGAATAAAAAGCCAAAGTGATTCTAAAATACATTAAAGTACACATGACACATAAGGATCTGAAAATGAGAAGCAGTGGAAAAGCAGAAGACGACTTGGGTTGCATCTTTCTTCTGACACAGCCTAACACTATAGGACCCTGGGCAAACCACCTAACCTTTCTGAAGTTTTTTCCATCTCTGAAATACGGACACCACTGGTCCCGCCCTAAGGATCAAATGACTGTAAGAAAAATACTTTCATAAACAATGTACACATAAATTATCACTGTTGTTACTTTACGTTAGTCACAATTTTTTAGTTTTCCTCACCACACTTTAAAAAGGGTGTGACAAACCTAGAACCCTGAAAGATCAACCAAGGGAAAAAAAAAACCAAACCCATGGCTGTCAAGTTGATTCCAACTCATTCCAGAGTAGAAATGACCCCCACAGGGTTTTCTTGGCTGTATTCTTTACAGAAGCAGGTCACCAGGCCTTTCGTCCATGGAGCCGCTGGGTGGGTCCGAACCACCGATCTTTTGCTTAGGAGTCAAGAACAAATCATTCGCACACCTTGTGAACTGACTAGATACAAAGTATATTATAGGTAGAAACTCTAAAGGAAGTAGGATAGCCTTACCTGACGAAGGAAACCCTGGTGGCATAGTGGTTAAGTGCTATGGCTGCTAACCAAAGGGTCAGCAGTTCGAATCTGCCAGGCGCTCCTTGGAAACTCTATGGGGCAGTTCTACTCTGTCCTATAGGGTCAGTATGAGTTGGAATGGACTCGACGGCAGTGGGTTTGGTTTGGTACCTGAGGAAAGTTAATAAGGCATTTATTACAGAGCAGGTTAAGTATCCCTGAAAGGGACATTGTTCAGTTGTTTTCTATGAAGAGATAGATTTAAATGACAGAGACGAAT
The DNA here is from genome assembly GCF_024166365.1 of Elephas maximus indicus. Classification (NCBI taxonomy): domain Eukaryota; kingdom Metazoa; phylum Chordata; class Mammalia; order Proboscidea; family Elephantidae; genus Elephas; species Elephas maximus. Next base: position 12,488,874 of record NC_064842.1, on the reverse strand, counting down.
ACAGGACTGTGTATTTGAGATTTCCGAGGGGTGGGGAGAGTACTAAAGAACCTTTACATGCTTGTTTTGAGGATCAAATGAAAATATATAAACCAAAAAGCAACAAACAGATATTTGAGGTTTTTATTCTTGTCAGGATAAGACCCTGGAAGAGGCCGTGGAGGTTTAAGAATCAAAACCCACCCGTCCTGGATTGGTCAACATTTTCCATCTTCAAGGGGGTTAAATCAGATCATCTTCCAGGGTTCTTTCTAGCTCTAGGATTCAGTGAATTGGAGCCAATAAATAACTTTATTAGGATGAGAAAGTTAACAGATCAACTTGCAAGTATACTTTATGGAAGTGTTCGGCTTTAATCAGAAGTATCCTTGTTCTCACGTGATAAAGCAAATGGGGTAAAATCTTAAAAAATAAGTGGATCTGGATAAAGGGCACACGAGTGTTCCTTGTACTATCTTTACTTTTGCAACTTTAGTCAATTACATACTATCCAACAGACATCACTTAGGTTTAAAATACTGGGAGTTAAATCTAACACTGCTATTTACATAGTTACAAAGTTCTTGTGCAAAAGTCTACAACTTGATTATGTATCACCTCCTCAGGCCTGCCTCTTCACTCCACCCCCATAACTGGAATACACTCATATCTACTGTTTGGTCTTCTCACATCTACAATGTACTCAGGGAGTCTCCATGCCTTCATCTTCTCAATTTTGAAAATGTTGATAGTTACTGCTGAGTCGATTCCAATTCTGACTTACACTCATGCTAAAATAAACTTCAGTACTTGTTCTTCTATTCACTTCTCAACCCTCCCTCAAACCTCTTCATGATTCCTTAGTACCACGTAAACTCTGACTTCGGGAGTCTCTGCCAGGTCGTTCTTGTGAGAGGTGGGAGGGGCTTGCCCCAGGTGCATGCAGTAAAGGGATGCACTGCCTGTAGAGAATTAAAAACAATAATAAAACCAGATGAAAGTCTGTCTGCTTTTTATTATCATCATGTGCTAGAAATTCTAAACAACCTCAGTGCTAAGACATTCCTTGGACCACAGACAGCTCCCATGATTGCCCCTCAGAATGCCACGGGTAATGGCCAACCTCCTCCTCCAAGTCAAATCTTTTATGCAATAGTTCTTCCTTTCCTTAGGCTCTCAAACCAAATAAAACTAACAACAACAAAGGCTAAAAGTTACCAGTGTATTTTCCATATTATTTGCAATTGTGAGGTATATCATATTGCTTTAACAGAAAACTTCATATATAATTTAACCTGATGCCTCACCCTAAGCAAAACTGAGTCAAGGCCATATATAACATAGTAGAGTCCATTTATGTAATCTGATCAATTATGATTTAGTATTAAAACCATTTTAAAAATCAATAATCTGAACAAGTATTTCAAAGCCATAATTGCAAGCCTACCAAAAAAAAAAAAAAAAAAAACCCATTGCCATGGAGTCAATTCCAACTCATAGCAACCCTATAGGACAGCAGAGCTGCCACACAGTTTCCAGGGAGTGCCTGATAGATTTGAACTGCCAGCCTTTTGGTTAGCCATAGCCACTATGCCACCAGGGTTTCTACTGCAAGCCTAGAAGCTGGGAAATTTGCCAAGATTTATGGGATTAAACTCAGCTGAATGGACAGGGCCCTACTAATAGGACTGCAGTCCTATATGGCTGCTCTGATGCCCTGATGAGTCACTCTGAGGCACAGGTCCTCTTGGTCACTATGAAAGAAAATGCTTAAACACAGCAGAGGAAGGAGGACAGAAAAGTGATCCTAAGAGAGGGGCTGATTCCGCCTCAGTCAACCCTGCTGACAGCCATGCTCTGCTTCACTGGCAATGTAGCAGCTGAATGGTAGGTCAGCAGAAATCAGCACAGTACTCTATTTGGTACCTCCCTGTGCAGAAGCTGTACCCCTCAGCTGTAACAAATTCTCCTAATTCTATCAATGACAGGGAATGACTTTCTAACTAGGGTATACAGAAAACTGAGAATGGACTACATAAAAAAAAAATTGATAACCAGAAAATGTGGAACCAAAAGAATCAATACACCAAATTACGTTATTACCAACTGATGATTAAAGAAAATAAAATGCCTACGTTGTGTATACGAAGAAAGAGTCTTCATTACTGCTGTTTTAATAGTTCTTCCAATGCACTGATACATATTTCACCGTATAACTAGGAGTTTGCCAAACCCTAATAAAAAATGCAATTACTAGTTAAGCTGTAAAATACAACTAAACCCAGAAGAATGACAACACACAGAATTTATCTAGCATGAAAGCTAAGACATTTACTCTACCATTAAAACAAAGAACAAAAACTCCAAAGATTATGCAGAACGCAGGGCAATCAAATTTCAACCATACCTTTCAGACATATAACTGAAGGCAGGCACTCTTACGTCTCAACGAGCACTTCCTCCAACCATGAATTACAGTCTTTGTTTCCCAAAACACTGAGGTAAAAGAGGAAAAATATATCTTTTAAACCACAACTGTATGGAAAAATAAGAACAGGTCTTATCAGATAAATAGTCTTGTCTACTCCAAAGAAATAAATTTAGACATATACAGAACCCAGCACGCAGTTAATAACTTTAGAGATTGGTGTCATCATTTCATTCTCGAACTTGAAAAGTTATTCAATATGCTCATCCACGTTTTAAATCATTGTTTATGTTTATGCTTCACTTTTGCAAATATCAGCTGTGCCCTTAAACATAAGAAAATTATAAGTCCTCTTACTCAGCACAGCCCTTCAAGGCCATCAAGAGTTAATGAGCTAGCAAGACACTGAGGTGACAATGAATATCAAATGTTCTAGTTTACTTGAATGAATTCAAGTCAGGCCACCCATATCAGATCTAAAAGTCATCAATAGAGCAATTTCAAAAAAAAAAAAAAATTCTAACACTTTAAAGATCAAACACCTGAAGCATAACAATTGTTAAATATCACTCTCTGCCACTGACAGTATTAGGATTCTTCTCAGCTACTTTACACACACCAAAACCAAACCCACTGCCTTCGAGTCTATTCCGACTCACAGTGACCCTATAGGACAGAGTAGAACTGCCCCAGAGGGTTCCCAAGGGGCGCTGGTGGATTTGAACTGACCTTTTGGTTAGCAGCCAATCTCTTAACCACTGTGCCACCAGTTCATGGCAAAAATCTAACTCATTGACCACCTACTTACATAATGTAGATTAGGAAGACTATATTAACTGCTGCATATAAAACATAAACACAATGTAGACAATAACTAAAACTGATAATAATTACCTTCCAGTAAAGATCAAAACAAGCCTGCACTCTACACACTGGCCTTTAAGAAAAACTAAATGTACTATTGTGTATATAACCACAGATTTCACTATTTTTTTTTAAGTACTTCCAAAGTAGTACTTTTTAGAAATCAAAAATTCTTAGAAATTGTTAATAATCTGCTGCACCCTAATCTAAAATTGTCCTTCCTGGTTAAGCTTAAAAACTAAACCCAATAGGATAACTTTTAGAAAAAATGTGTTAGAAAGTTGGGCAGGTAAAGCAGGAGCGAGCCGTAAGCGCCAACGTTGACAGCAGTGGCTTCCCACCTGATAATGACTGTGGTTTTCAATGCATCCAGGAGTCCATCCCCTGACAAAGGAAGTAAGTCAGCCTAAACTCTGCAGAGTAAAGTCCAAAAGGAAAAGTTCGGTTGGCTTGTCTGTATGACGAGAACTTTAAGATACTATTAATTTGACAAAGAAAAGCACATAATTTCGGGCTGGGTGAGGAAGACTTTACGTTTTCCCTGAAAGAGTAAAATACTTTCCTGGAATTCACAAAAACACATTTGAAAAAACCAGCATTAACTGAAGTCAAGCAATCCGAGCTCAGCATCCAGTCGGTGGCTCATCATCTCTCTCACCCGTTAGGTCGAGACGCCCTTCTCAGCTGCGCCCCTCGCAGAGGGACAGACCGGCTCCATCTACCCTCTCCGTGGAAGCCCATCTCTGCCATCTCGGGCCACCCTCGCAGGCGCTCCGCCGGGACCCGGGACACTCCCCCTGCGCGGGGCTGCAGAGCGGCTGCCCTCCGAGAGGCACCTCTGCCCAGGGTCGTCCGCAACCCCCAGCCCCGGACCCTCCGGCCCCAGGTCCCCGGCACCTCCCTCCGCAGCCCCTCACGGCTGCCCTCAGGGGTCGCCTCCCCTTGGCCGGCCCCCGCTCCAGGCTCCCGCTCCCTGCCTCGGGACCCCAGCTCGCAGGGCGCCCAGGCTCTGCCGTCCCTACCCGTTCTCCCCGTCCCGCGGCGCCGAGCGACAGCGGGGCCAGCAGGCATCCACAGAGGAGACAAGCGTGTGGGACCTCCCAGCTCCGAACTCACCTCCACTCCCGGCTCTCGGATCTTGGCCCGGAGCCCGGCTTCCGCCTCGCACCGGAAGGCGTTCACCGCGCGACCGGAAGTCCCGCCCCGCCTGCTCCCCGCCCGCTCGCCTGCCGGGTTCCCGCAGGGAGCACCTGGAGGAGCTGAGAGGTGCAGGGGTGCTCGGCAGGTGTCGGGCCGGAGTCTCCTTTCTCCCGCGTTCGTTCTCTTTTTCAGTCAGCAACTCTGCAAACGCTTGACCGCTCGCCTGCCGGGTTCCCGCAGGGAGCACCTGGAGGAGCTGAGAGGTGCAGGGGTGCTCGGCAGGTGTCGGGCCGGAGTCTCCTTTCTCCCGCGTTCGTTCTCTTTTTCAGTCAGCAACTCTGCAAACGCTTGACCAAGCGCCTGCCTATTCCGCTCAAGCCCTGCGAGGAACACTCAGACACTGACTCCTGCCCTCGCTGGTAGAAAATTGACAAATAAAAACAAAGGTTAACCACACTAAGCGGTGGTATTTCTTCCTTCATTCATTAATTGAACAAACTTGTATTACCTACTACGTATCACTCATTCCACAGCAGTAACAGACGGAAGCGTAAACTCAGGACAATGAACTGAGCATAGAATAAATCAGAGAGCGACCGGTCCCTCGGAAGCTTAGTGTAGTGTAGGGACACAGATATGTGAGCAAACGAGTGCAATAACGATCAGGTGCACAGGACTACGGCAGTGCTATGGGCCAAAAGTAGGCAATGGCGGAGTGCAGGGAGCTAGGCGGAAAAGGCTTTCTAGAGATGTTGACTCTCCCGTTGTCGTGGAAATAAATGATAATAAAGCTAGGTGGTGGACAAGATCCTGAAGGGCATGCTGAGCAGATGCCAGGGAATGAGTTTGATTTGTTCAGGGGTACAGTTAATTTATCAAGGCCTGAGATCATGGCGGTAACGCCAGATTATGAACACTATTGTACATTACGCTGAGAAATTTGGACTTCAGCCTGCATGTAACTGGAAATCAGTGAGGTCTTCTAGGGGAACTAACAAAAAGTGAGTCATGAGGTTGCCTAGGATGATTGACCTGGTCATCAAAGAAAAATAAGAACTTGAAAGATCACGATAGAACATTTTGCCCTCAAAGGTGCTTTCTCAAACTGCCATACGCCATTATAAAGACGGTGGATGACTACCAAATCAAACCTGTTGCTGTCAGGTCGACTGCAACTCATAGTGACCCTAAACCAAAACCAAACGCATTGCCATGGAGTTGATTCCGACTCATGATGACCTTACAAGATAGAGTAGAACTGTCCCATAAGGTTTCCAAGGAGCGGCTGGTGGATTCAAACTGTCGGCCTTTTGGTTAGCAGCTGAGCTTTTACCACTGCGCCAGCAGAGCTCATACCTCTCGGCTTGCCCCAGGGTGACCAACTGTCCTGGTTTGCCAAGGACTGAGAGAAATCTCATGACGCTGGACTTCCATTGCTTAAACTGGGACAGTCTGGGGAAACCAGGACAAATTGGTCACCCTATCATGTCCTCTAACAGGTTAGTCCAAAAATGGGGACATCCTACACTGGGCCATTTAGATTCTTTCTCCCAGGAACACTAAATGTGAAACAGGGAAACAGAGAAAGACAGCCATTAGAGCTGAGACGTACAAATAGGAGGGCCCTCAAGAGAAGATCTATAAATACCTTTGCCAAGGACCCTGGTCTTGCCCTGTGTCCTTTGATTACACGAGATATCTCTATATACTTCCAATACACTTTTTGCTTAACTAGCCAAAGTAGGCATCTACTGCTTGCAACCAAAATAATCTTAAAGAGCATACCCATAATATCCACTTATTAAAGGTAATCTGCATCCAGAGCCCCTACTGAGTAGTCAAAGTTGAATGACCATTGCCACAGCGCTGCACCATGTTCTAGGGTGGACCAGATGTGCACTCTTAGTCCATATAGGGCTAAGAGAGTCTCATGCATGGATTTTGGAGTTTGCATACAAAACTCCACTTGGTCTCTCCTGCATGCTTAGAAATGTCATGTAAACTTAGGATTGACTTAGACATGAGCAAGATGTCTAAAGCTGGTGGAGAAAAAAAGGAGAGGAACAAGAGGAAGGAAGAGGAAGTAGGAATGAGAAGGAGAAAAGAGAAGAAAATTTTCTCCGAGGTGGTAGTCCTAGTTCCCATTTTTGCATTTTTAATCCCCAATTTCTTGTAAGGCCCAGCTAAACTTCCTCCATCTTTAAACTCTTTGAAAATTGTATGTCTTTCCAGTAAATTTCCCATTTTTCTTAGGTTAATTTTAGTAGGTTTCTGTTCCTGGCAATCAAAACACCAAGGCATCAACTCCCCAAGACACAGCATTGCCTGCCCACTTGATAGCACCTATCTTTTCTCACCAGAGTTCTCAGCCAACTTCTCCCCCCGCCCCCCAGGTCAATGACAAAAGGAGAATTTGCACACCTCCACTGCTCCTGGCCCCTTCAGGAAAACTGTCACAATAGCTGTGGAGTTTGATAACTTTAGTGTTAAAATCACATGGATGGGGAGAATCATATGCCCACAGAATACAAAGTTGGAAGGAGGCTTTGGAAACCATGTATTCCAAATTTTTCATTAGCCAGAGCTAAAGAGAGTTGAAGTCCAGCTAGGCATAGTGGTTTTTCTAAGGCCAAACAGCTCAATAGTGTTACCTAACCTGGAAAGGTGGGTCCTTGTCCAGCACGCTCAGACTTGCCAATTATCTGGACACCGCTCTTTGAGAAAGAGAAGGTAACTTTATTGCAGTGCACACAGCAAGGAGCCAGGAGGAAGTTCCTCAGGTGCAGCTCCTCCAGCTATGGGTAGACAGGGCTTATATACGAGGGCCGCAAGATGGTGGTCGCACAGGTGTTCTGGGGAGGGAAAACTCTAGAAGGCTGCCAGGAAACAGGAGGTGACATGGTTCCTGTTGGACCTCTAGCTTCGAGATAGGGTCGGGGTGATGATTTTTCCTTCTGATTCTTTCCTCCTGTTGCTGCGTCCTCTGTTGAGGTCCATTAGCGATCACATCTGGCCCTTCTGCACATGTGGGGCGAGCCAAATATGATTTGGGCTAGTTTAATGACCAATGGAAATTTACTGGCATGTGTAGGGTCAGGTTACAGTACTTTCAGAAACAAGACTAGTTCAAGATCTCCTCTCTACTAGTTCACTGCTCTGCCTGCTTCCTTTGGGGTAGGATGCCACTCTGCTCTGTTGATCAGATATGTTACTGTGAGCCAGGAGAGAAGATTTTAAGGAAAAATTTCCTTTTTTTTTTTGGTACTCACCAACTGGCTCAGACAGATGGGTAATTAACAGAGCTGATAAGGTGATCACGAGTTGGAATAGACTCCATGGCAACTGGTTTGGTTTTTTTCTGGTTAATAAGGTTAGTTGTTTACAAAGTTTATTTGCACATTCTACATTCTTTTTTGTTCATACGTGGTGTTTTCCTTATCCATGTTTCTTTTTTTCACCATCACCGTCAACATCATTATTGTTTATGGCTAAAATTATACCATCTCCCCTTTGTATTTTAGCAACTTGTGGCAAAATCAACTAGCGTACACACAGAGGCATTTGAAACAACATGTCGCCTGCTGCCCTGGCACCGGGTCCTGTCTACGTACATCATCTAAGCTTCCAAGCCTTGAGACTCAAAGTGGAGGGCCCTCTCAAATGCTTTCTCTCCAGCCCAGATCAAGTTCGATCAGCTGAGCACAAAGTAGCTCAGCAGAAACCCATCTTGCAAATAATAGTTTTTAAAACATCTCCTTTATTTTCTTCCTTCAGCACCTCTCTCTCTCCGGGGGAGAGAGATTCGTAATATCTAAGACAGATATCATACTATCTTTTTTAGCCTTTGTTGCCCAGAAGAACGTTCTTATTCTTTCTCATCTAAACACAACCTTCATTCGTCTGTTCATTTCACAAAGACTCAGAGGGCATCTACTGTTCTACATGCTAGGGACACCTTGGAGAGCAAAAGAGGCGGTAATACCCTCGTGACATTGACATTCTACTGCCAGGACATACAAAATCAACAAGAAACCTAATAAATAAATATATTAAATATGTGTGTGATGATAAATACATTGGAAAGAAAGTAGAGGAAGTTAAACGGCCATGAGATAGGGGGAGTGTTGCAATAGCAATCATCATAAAGTGACATTTGAGTAGAGGCTCGAAGAAAGGGAGGGGGAAAGTATATCCGGGGAAAAGTGTTCCAGACGGAAAGAATAGCCAGGATAAAGGGCCTCAGGCAGGAGCGCACAAATTTAATTCTGAATACCCATTTCTCTAGCGTGCAGCATGCTCAGACATGTCTTTATTAATTCCAGCTTAGGCTCAGGCCGGGCCCACGGCTAGAATGACTGATGGGTTTGCATTTGCAGTCTCCCCCTGTCAGTCCTGCAGACATTTCTTCTTTGCCAGAGGCACCATTAGGCTTTGCCAGTAGCGGGCATCAGAGGGAGCCTGGAAGCCTGGAGGCAGAGAAGGGTCTTGCTCCTTTCTGTTTCCTGTTTCCCGGTCAGCATCACCTACCAATGGCCTTTTACCTTGGGGGTGGCTGTTAGGCTTGCAGCTTTTACCCAGCTCCCCAAACTAACCTCATCAGGCCCTTCAGACTATTTGCTGCAGAAGGGCAATCTCTCTTCAGACGTCGGGTCCCACTTTTGCAGACCCCTACCATTCTCTTTGCCCCCACAGCCTTAGAGGTCGAGCTGCTTCCTGTAACTACCAACTCTCTATGACCTCAGTGCTCCCTATTGCCTTTCCAGTCATTCATCACTCATTTAATGAATTCCCAACGTTAAATTCTCTCAGTTAAGATAACTGGTGCAGTTTCTGTTTCCTGGCTGGACCCTGATTGACACAGGGTGCTGGACTAACATTTTTGACTCCAAGCACTTAGCACAATGTTGTTGTTATTGTTAGGTGCCTACAAGTCAGTTCCAACTCATAGTGACCCTACGTAAAACAGAAGGAAACACTATTTGGTCTTCTTACACCATCCTCACAATCATTACTATGTTTGAGCCTATTGGTGCAGGCACTGTGTCAGTCCATCTAGTTGAGGGTCTTCTCTTTTTTTGCTCACCCTCTACTTTGCCAAGTGTGATGTCCTTCTCCAGGAGCTGGTCCCTCCTGTTAACATGTCTGAAGTAAGTGAGACCAAGTTTCATCATGCTCGCTTCTAAGGAGCATAAAATAGCATATTATAGCACCCAATAAAGGTTTATTGGATGAATAATGAAAAAATGTCAAATCTACTTTCTGGAAAAATACCTTGAGACAAATGCCTGGACTCTTGACACCAAACCCCAACTTTTCTATTAAATACTCAGAAAATTGCCTTATTTTGCCTTGCCAGGGTAGATCAATTGCAGGGCCCACAGATGGGATGGGCTGAATGTGAGCCACAAGCCTCCCCCTTCCAACTGCCATCGACCAAACAGAGGGAGTCTGTGCAGATGGAGAGGGTACACACCACAGACAGCTCAGAGAGAATCAAGTCCTTAGGTAGGCTACCATCCATCCATGGAGGTTCAGAACAAGAATTTGACCCACAGCCCACCAAAAACTCTGCCAAAATATGAGCCAGTTTCTGGCAGGGATTCACAGTAAGACACTGAGTGACTTACTTCAGTTTGGTCAGAAAATGTAAAGGACCACATCTCTGGGAATACCTGGCCACTAAGAAAATGTCATGCTGCATTTTAAATGCTAGACTGTACCCCTGCAAGGAAATTTAGTTGTAATAAAAATGAAGCAAGTGGTACCTGAAAGGAGAGCAGAGTTGCACCAGGTCTTGTGTATGGTAAGCATGCAATGGATATTTGTTAAAGTCTTCTGTTGTCCACACTCTTTATCAAAGTTCTAATTTATAAGGAAATCATCCTAGGAAACACAGACTGTTTTAGGATTCCGTAGCAAACTTCTGACAGAATTCTGGCACATCACTCTTCTTAATATTTTTTTTTCCATCCCAGTTGCTGTCTCAGAATAAACTCTCTCGTCTGGATTGTTATAATAGCTGCCACAATGGACTTCTTGCCACTAGCCCCTGACCATACTCCATATTGCTAGCACTTATTTTTCCAAAGCTTCCCTGCTTACTTCACGTCTCAGCTCTGTCCCTTATTAGCTGTGTGACCTTGAGTAGCTTACCTAACCTCTCTATGCCCGTGTCGCCATGTTAAAATGAGAATAATAATAACAGTACCTAGGCTTCGTGTGGGAGTCCCTGGGTGGCACAAACAGTTAAGTGCTGGGCTGCTAACTGAAAGGTTGGCAGCTGGAGTCTGCCCAGAGGCACCTCACAAGAAAGGGCTGGAGATCTACTTCCAAAAAAAATCAGTCATTTAAAACCCTCTGGAGCTCAGTTTACTCTGGCACATGGGATTGCCATGAGTCAGGGTTGACTCGATGGCAGCTGGTTACCGGTTAGACTACGTTACCTCCACGGTGTTAATAACCACACAGTAGGCTATCACACACATTTATAGACCTATCTCTTCTCGTAATGTGTAGACTTCCCAGAGGGCAGGAAATATACTTTGGTCATTTCTTTTCACTCCAGTGCCTTAACACAGTGATTGACATAGTATGTGTTCAATAAATGTTTGATGAATAAATAAACGAATAAATGAATCAATGAAAAAGATCACTCAGAACAGCAGAAATTGTCCATTACTTGAGACCTTTAAATAGGAGCTGAGCAATGACCTGCCGTGGCTGCTTTAATGAGAAGTAGGTGAGAGTTTGGACCAGGCAACCTAACTTCTGACTCGATGATTCCAAGGGAATCCTGAGAAAAGCTTGCATGTGTGTTTTTATGTATTTTACATGACATGAATGAGCTCAATTGGATTCCAATTTTACCATTTCACTTCATTTTATCTCTCAATTTTTTAAGCTAAATGTGTATACATATGTATATCTGTGACAGCAAAAATCGGTTCTCTGGCTAATGAATGTCATAGAAGTACAGAGACGGAAGAGCCCAGCTTCCCTTGTATTACATACGAGGTATCATTCTTCAAGCTGGAAGATGAGAAAAATGCAAATTTAATCTACTTTTATTATTAAAGAAAGTAAAATATTACACGGAAATTCCAAATGATAAAATGGTAGGTTTTAGATACTAGAGAGAGTTAAAGAACTGCCAGTGGGACCTAAAGAAAACGAGGTCAACAGTAAACTCAACAGTGGTTCTAGATGACTCAGAAAAGCAACTGTCCAAACATTGCCAAGCCTAAAACTAATATGTTTATTTAAATAATACATAAAATGAAAAAAAGTCGAGCGGTAAAACTGCTAGCAATTTTTCTTGACAAATATGCAACATACGCGGCTTGAAAAATAACCTCTTTTCATTTAAGAAATTTCTCCCTTTTTCAGACTCGAGCATTTTCCATGCAAGGGTGATGTGAATAGTTTTATGGAAGCAGAGGTGACAGAATAAGCCTGAAAATAAAGTCAACTCCTTGTTACTTTAACAAAATATTAAAATCTTTCAGTCAGGATGTGGTGTAGCTTTTTTTTTAGATAACAGAAATAAGTGTTTCGGCAAGTCAACATAAATACTTAAAATATTGAGTTACCCAGCTAACTCAGTTTTTACTTTCCTCTTCCTGTTTACTCATAGGCTGAAGAGAAAGGTAAACTCTTCTGCTTCCCCGTCCCGTCCCCCCAGGTCCCAATGAGAGCTCGGTTTGCGAAGGTAGATAACATTCTTTGCTCTCCTTCGGAAGCTTCAGTTTTCTCCTGAAAGCTGGACTCCCTCAGGACCCCTCAGGACCGCCAAAGCCCTCCCATGGCTGACTGGAGTTCTCAGGTACACTGTCTAGAGCATCAAGAGCAAATTTCTGTGGGCTTTTTAAATGGTTCTTCTGTAGCCACCCAAATGAATTTATTACAGCCATAACAACTTTTTCTTGACATTTAACAAAATAAAATAAAATACACAGGGTTTTTTAATGAACGTGTTGAAACCAAAGTGCACACCCCAAAATATGTAATGTTAACAAAGTTTTAAAACCAGTAATTTTCTCAACGTTTCAAGCAGAAGAAAAATTCCTGCCTTATAGTTCATGTGGCACTGGGCCAGCAGATCTAATTGTAGGGTGGGAAGGGTGTAACCCTGTAAGCTAAATGAGAGTCACCCACCCTTGGCTAAAGTTCATTATAATCTCAAATACTCTACCCTATTATCCGTGTAAGTACACTTCGACTTGTCAGATCACTTAAGGAAATGCTTATTTCAAAAATATGATCTATGAAGCTTTGACACATAGTCCACTAAATAATATTTAAAGCTTCTGGAGCAGGAATTTCTAGAAGCTGTTCCTTAGGCGAAATTATGAAACATAATTATTGGCCCTCCCCTATGTACTCCCTGTTCCCAGCCCTTCTTATGATATTAACTAAAAATTTAGGGGTTAGCTGAAGAGGTCTTAAGCACTGATCCTCCCAGGGGTATTTTCATTTCCCTGAAAATATTCCATTAAAAAAGGTGGGGGGAGGGTAGGGACAGGAACTTATACACCAGTGTTCGTGACAGCACTATTCGCAATAGCCAAAAGGTGGAAACAACCAAGTGTCTATCAACAAATGAATGGGCAAGCAAAGTGTGATCTAGCCGTACAAATGGAACATTACTCAGCCACGAAAGGGAATGAAGTCCTGATGCATGCTACAACATGGATGAATCTTGAAAACATGATGTTGAGTGAAATAAGGCAGTCACAAAAGGACAAATACTGTCTGATTTCACTCATATGAAATAAGCAAACATATGGAAACCAAATAACCGGGGAGGGGAGGCAGAGGGAAAAGAGGCATTACAGAGTAGGGGCACTGAGGTTTTTTCATGTTAATACTGGGGGAATAAGTCAGAAAAGGATAGTGACGATGGTAGCACAACATGAAAATTGTAATCAATGTCACTGAATTATGTATGTAAAAATTGTTGAATTGTCCAGTGTGGTGTTATATATATTTTTACCGCAAAAATTTGCAGAAAATGTTTTATAATCACAAGGACATGTTAACAATGAAGAAGAAACAATAAACATTTGCATGCAAATTCAAAAAAAGGGGGACCTTCAAGAACAAACTGAATGCCATCCGGTTGACAACCTTGAGCACAATGGAACACAACACTGCCCAGTCCTGCGTCGTCCCTATGACAGGCTGCGTAACGGATCTTTGTGATTCATAGGGTTTTCATTTGATGATTTTTGAAAGATTGCCAGGCCTTTCTTCCTACTTCTTAGTCTGGAAGCTCCACTGAAACTCTTTAGTATCATAGCAACAGGCTAGCCTCCACTGACAGTCGGGCGGCAGCGGTGCATGAGGTGTGTTGGCTAGGAATGGAATCTGGGCCTCCCACATGGAAGGCAGAATTGTAACATGGAACCATCAGTGAATCTTCCCCGAATGAAGCAATAACAGATTGATATTTTGGAACAGTAGATCCTCAATTTGAGGCCAGCCTATAGCCCCAGGCCTTTCCACCCTTCCTAGTGAAAGGTGTGAAGCTAAGTGTGAAGCTCCGCAGAGCTGCTGGGTCCTCTTGCCCACACCACTTTCTCCCTCTGTTCACCCCTCCGTTCTACCCTCTCCATGCCCTTGTAACTGCTCCAGTGCCACCACGACTCTTAAGTTCCCACCTGAAATTGAACTAATAAAAAAGAACGGCTGCCCTAGTAAGGCAAATGGTTAAACACTCAGTTGTTAAACGAGAGTTTGGTCATATCCCCCCAGCAGCTCCACAGGAGAAAGGCCTGACGGTTACAGCCAAGAGAACCCGATGGGGCACTTCTACTCTATCACACGGGGTAGCTATGAGTCCATATTGACTCAGTGGCACCCAAGACAAGTTTGGGAAAGAATGGTCTCGGATCAAACTATGTTGTCTTTAGTTGCTGTCCAGTCGGTTCTGACTCATGGTGACCCCAAGTGTGCAGAGTGGAACTGCACTCCGTGGGGTTATCAAGGCTGTGACCTTTAGGAAGCAGAGTACCAGGCCTTACTTCTAAGGACTCTCTGGATGAGTTTGAACTGCCAACCTTTTGGTTAGTAGTCCAGCGCTTAACCATCTTCACCACCAAGGACTCCTCGCCAAACCACATACAAACTGAAAAGATCGCTCTAAACGATGAGCCCCTTACCCCGTACCTGAGTTAATTCCTAAGCACCTGAATGCAGCCAGACCCCTTCCTCCACATCAACCCCCCTGTGTTTGCAGAAGTCTTTTCCAGGCTGCTGTCCACATCAGACGTGTTTCCTATCTCCAGACGGCTTGGGTGGAGGAGAGTCTTTCAACCTGAATGATTTGTACGAGCCTGACTAAACAAAATCAGCTGGCAGATTGAGCTTAGAGTATTTGCAAAAAATAAGCCCTGTCTTTCAGGGCCACATGGTTCTCTCTGCCCCCTGACGGCTGTTTCCTGGTTTACTGCTTCAGACCTTTGCCTTTACTGTTCTCTCCACCCCTTGGCTGACTTGTGTGTGCATTAGGTTTTGCTTCTGGGCTCCTTGTTTTTTCTGGGCCTCATCCAGACATCAGTGGTGGCCTCTTCTGAGAACATAATGCAAAATTGACACCTATTCCCCCAGAATAAAGTACAGGGGGCACCGGTGGTTCAGTGGCAGAATGACGGCAGTCTTCAGCAGAGCTTCTGGACTAAGGTGGACGAGGAAGAAAGGCCTGGTGATCTCCTTTCAAAAAACCAGCCAATGAAAACACTGTGGATCACGACAGTCCCAACCCACTGCGCATAGCGTTGCCGTGAGTTGGGGGCCAACTCTATGGTAGCTACAGCATCCCCCCAGAAAAAAAGTCCACACACACACAATCATACAATTTACGTACTGTTTCAGAAGGCTCATGGACAATCCTGTGGTGTGGGCCTGTCAGGCCTTCTCTTGACTTTGTACTAACTTTGACTAACTATATAGACAAAGTTAACCACTTTAAAGAGCCCTGGTGGCACAGTGGTTAAGTGCTCAGCTGCTAACCAAAAGATCAGCAGTTCAAACCCATGAACCCACCAGCTGCTCCATAGGAGAAATATGTGGCAGTTTGCTTCTTAAAGATTACAGCCTTGGAAACCCTATCGGGCAGTTCTACTCGGTCCTATAGGGTCGCTATGAGTTGAAATTGACTTGATGGCAACAGATTTGGGTTTGTTTGTTTGTTTGTTTTAACTATTTTAACCCACTTTATATTAGGGACAAAGTCTTTAAATGTATGGTTCCACACAGCTCAGTTCATTAGGGAGCAGAATGTGTGAGACAGGTCTTCAGAAACCCACACTGTCCAAACCAATCCAAGATGTCTGTGGAAACCCTCATGAAATAGTGGTTAAGAGCTATGGCTGCTAACCATAAAGGTTGGCAGTTCAAATCCACCGGGTGCTCCTTAGAAAACCTATGGGGCAGTTCTACTCTGTCCTATAGGGTCACTATGATCTGTGGCTACTTTCAAGATCTAGAGTCAAAGGTTCAGGCTTTGCTTATTGCAGCTAGAGAGATGTCAACTTGTCTATGAATTTTTGCCCAAGGCTCAATTTTTCTATGATCCAAAACATACTTCAAACTGGTCCTTTCTTATGAAAAATTTCATGAATCCTTCATACAACCTTCTCCATACCTGTACTTTCCCTGCATCTTTTTTTTTTTTTTTTTGTCCGGAGGCAAAGAAGAAGCAAACACAGTTGGAATACAAAAATCAAACGTGTTGGTTAAATACCTATGGTGACACCCATTATGGGTTTGAGAGCATGGTTATGTAATGACACAGGTCATTGACGCATAATCAAGTTACAGCCGTTCTCAAGTAGAAAAAATCTTGAGAAGTGAAGAACTACTGGTGTCATTGTAATTACTGAGGGTTATAATTACTTTTGGATTATGATTGCCCATTAATTTGACGATGACAGTTTAAGTGCAGTTTGGATCTTTATGAAGACATTTTTACATTTATATATTGAAATATAAGTATAAGGAACATAGTATTTGAAAAAGCGCTTTCAAAGCCTTCTTGATAACATCTATTAAAAAACCCCACACTGCTCTTTAAAAATTACTCTATGCTTGAAAATGCTGCGTAGAGGGAGAGGGGGTGGAAAGAGAGAACAATAAGTAGACAGAAATGTTCCAGTTAAAAAAAAATTGTATTTTTCTTATTCAACAATTCTGAGCATGCACACATTTTTATTGCAGACAGTGAAAAGAGGCCTCAGCATTGACAGAGTGTTCATGGGCTCAATCTGCAGCCAGACTGAGTACAATAAAGGCTACAGCTGCAGGACCTAACTCTGGGACAAATGAAGAGTTGGAACCCTAGCCTTCACATCTGCCTCATGAAAGCATCTAAGGCAGGATGAGTAGACTGATGCCTTAAGGGATAAGAGACCCGAGGACCCAGGGGCTGCTCCAGATTCAGTACAAATGAGGGAGGGTCTCATTGTCAGTGGTCTGGTTAGAACAGGGCTAGGGAACTTTTCCTGAAGATGTGTTTCCAGAGCAAGGCTATGTTTTTTTCTTAAACCATAAAAGTGCTGGCCATAAAAAAAAAAAAAAGGCCATAGGTTGTGTTTATTTGGAGTGGATTTAGGAATGGCTGATGGAAGCTAAATGGAGTTCCTGGGTGCCATGAATGGCTATCTGAAATGTTGGTGGTTTTAATCCATCCAGGAATGCCTCAGAAGAAAGGCCTGGCAATATACTTCCAAAAGGTCACACCCATTGAAAACCCTGTGGAGCACAGTTCTGCTCTGAAACACCTGAGGTCACCATGAGTCGGAATCAACTTGACTGCAACTGGCTTGGTTTTGCATGGAAGCTATGGTGTGAGGGAAGGCAAAGCCCACTACGTCCCTGTCTGGAGCTGCCACTACATGTGACTGCCTGCTCTTCCTACCCTCCCATTCTTCTCTCAGAAATGTCTTGCTAGCCACCCTATATCCCACCCCTTTGGGAAACCCTGGTGGCGTCGTGGTTAAGTGCTACGGCTGCTAACCAAAAGGTTTGCAGTTCAAGTCCAGCAGGCCTCCTTGGAAACCCTATGGGGCAGTTCTACTCTGTCCTTTAGGGTCACTATGTGTCCGAACCGATTTGACGGCAAGGGATTTTTGGTTCCTGAGCCAGACAATGGTTCTATTGTTCTTTATTTGCTGACCCCTCTCTTTCTCCTGCCTTCCGATGAGCCTCATTTCACTGGTAACATTATCCTGCCTGCAAGTCCTGCTGGGAGACAAGCACAGACTTCTCTGGGTAGTTACCTTAGCGAAGGCTTTGTCTGTTACACTTTCATTAGGGCAGCTTAAGGTTCTTCATTAAGACCATGTAATGAGTACAATTCGGTTTATTTCAGAGAGATTACAGTGACCTCCATCATAATAAAGGTGGCTCATAATTATTGATTAGTTTCATCTCATCTACTGTTCCAAGGGCTTTGCATGAATCTACTCATTTAATCCCCATAATAACTAGAGATTCGTTTTTGCCTGTTCTTGAACTTTATAATAATGGAATAATATAGTACATACCCTTTTGAGTCATGTTTTGGTTATTTAGTGCTGCTTTTATAACAGAAATACCACAAGCGAATGGCTTCAACAAGAAGAAGTTTATTCTCTCACAGTTTAGGAGGCTAGAAGTCGAAATTCAGGATGCCAGCTCCAGGGGAAGTCTTTCTCTCTCTGTCAGCTCTGGGGGAAGGTCCTTGTCATCAACCTTTCCTGGTTGAGGAACTTGTCAGCTCAGGGACCCCAGGTCCAAAGGACACACTATTCTCCTAGCTCTTGTTTCTTGGTTGTACAAGGTCCCCATGTCTCTACACTCACCCCTCTCTCCCACATCTCAAAAGAGATTGACCCAAGACACAACCCAATCCTGCAGATTGAGTTCTGCCTTACCAACAAAACTGCCTCCAATCCCATCTCACTGACACCACAGAGGCAGGATTTACAACACACAGGAAAATCACATCAGATGACAAAGTGGTGGACAATCACATAATACTGGGAATCACAGCTAAGCCAAGTGCACACATATTTTGGGGGGACACAATCCAGTCCATGACAAGCAGGTATTTTCCCCTCAACATTTGAAATTCATCTGACTTTTTGTAATGCATTCTTTCTTCATTGCTGAATAGAAGTCCATTGAGTAAACAAGTGTAGGATTTCCAACCTGACATTTATATGAAGATTACATCAGAGAAAACAGTCTTTCTTTATTTAGTTCCAAGGTTGCTCCTGCTAGAGTTACTCAAGTTCTTCAGGGACATTTTAATTACACTTTTGAATGTAAGGTTTAGATAAAAGATTAAAAAAGGAAAGGAGAGCGTTTAGGGTCAAGATTAGAGACCTCCTAATTTGAGTACCAGGCTACTGGTTTGTGATTAAGAATCAGTGGGGAAATTCTGAAGCTGTTCTCTGGGCTCTCTGAAGTTTTAAGATGGAGCTAAGATCTTATAAAAATGTATTAGCAAAAAAGATGGAAAAAAAATTGATCAGAAGCAGAGGTCATAATTTTGGGTAAGAGAGAAAAGAAGGCATTAAACTTCTAGGTAGTTTGAATCCACCAGCCACTCCTTGGAAACCCTACGGGACAGTTCTTCTCTGTCTTATAGGGTCGCTATGAGTTGGAATCGATTCTATGCCAGTGGGTTTTTTAATATCTCTACTCCACGTACTTTAGCCCAACGCCTGGCACGTAAATGTTTCATGATCTACTTTTTTGTGATTTACAGATAGAATGCAGACTGTGTAGGTTGAAGTCAGATGATGGAGAGCCTTAGATGCTAGGCAGAGGAGTTTGAACTTAATTTCTTAACTAATGAAAAGTAGTTAAATATTTTTGAATGAAGAGTAAGGCTGGGGGCTGTATGATGACAACTACTGTTCACGATGATTGCTCTTTCAGCAGTGTAGAGGATCTACTGAAGTTAGAGGAAAAGGATGCAGTAAAAACAGTTAGGCTATCTATCACTGTGTCCCAAGTAAGGGAGACTGATGTTTTGGATGCTAATGGCGGCTTTGAGGGAGCAGGTGAGGGGGAAGATCTATTGTAAAGCTTGAATGAGACAATCAATTGGGAGTGGGAAGAAAGGAGAAGGATGTGTCAAAAAAAAAAAAAAAAAACTGAGATTGTTGATCTTGATGACGTGATAAAATGAGTGATGATTTCCTTAACAGAAGCAAAGAAGTCAAGAGATGGTGCTCAAGGTGAACAAGTTTGAGATGCAGATGAGCTACACAAGCTCAGGAAATTCTCAACTTAGGAAATAGAAAGCCAAGTCAATTTATTGTGGTCATTTCCCAACAGAAAGTGGGAAAGGTGGATCTGCTGTCTAAGAGAGAGCCATTAGATGGCCGAAAATTGTCTGTTTTGGTGACCCCCATAGCCCCAGCTTCTAGTCCAGTGTCTGGCAAATATATAACGCTCCATAAATACTTGTGGAATGGATGAAATAAGGATTAAGGAGTGATCAGCATTGCAGACATTGCAGTGAAATGGATGGTTGCTGAAATCAAGAGAGTGAAAGAGGAAGAAGAAAAGCAAGGCCTAAGGACAAATCTCTCCTAATTCACTTTGAATTATCTCACTGTAATTATGTGAAACATAACTGGCTCTCTGTTCTCAAAATCAAATAGAGAAAAATCAATCTCAGTACCTCTACCAAAAAAAAAAAAAAATGCAGGCATTTTGGAGCCGGGGGAAAATATTGCTGATGTGTTATCTTATCAAATAGCAACACCTAGTGATCACTTCCAAACACAACCTGGAGACTTTTCAGTGAGTTTCTTAATGAGGATTTCGATAGCACTCAGGGTAAGAAGGAAAATTATGGAAACTAGCTGGCAGTGGAAACCCTGGTGGTGTAGTGGTTAAGTGCTACAGCTGCTAACCAAAAGATCAGCAGTTCGAATCTGCCAGGTGCTCCTTGGAAACTCTATGAGGCAGTTCTACCCGGCCCTATAGAGTTGCTATGAGTCGGAATCAACTCGATGGCCGTGTTTTTTTTTGGTTTTGGCTGGTGGTAGCAACAACGAAAAAGGAGCCCTGGTGGCGCAGTTGTTAAATGCTCAGCTACTAACCCAAAGGTTGGTGGTTCCAACCCATCAGCTGCTCCACAGGAGAAAGATGTGGTGGTCTGCTCCCATAAAGATCACAGACTTGGAAACCTATGGGGCAGTTCTCCTCCGTCCTATTGGGTTGGTATGAGCTGGAATCGACTCTGTAGCAACAGGTTAATGGAAGTAACAATGATAACTAATATCTGTATACACAAATGTCAAACCAGTTGCAGTTGAGGCTATTCCGACTCGGGGTGACCCCATACATGTCAGAGTAGAACTGGGCTCCCCAGGGTTCTCAGTGACTGATTTGTGGAAGTAGATCACCAGGCCTTTCTTCTAAGGTGAATAGCACCCTCTCATATTCCTTATCTCATATGATAACCGAGATGGACCTAGTTGTTGAATAAAATTGAGGCTGAAGTAGAGGAGAGGGCTGGGGTCGGAGCTGCTTAGCCACAGAGAAAGGCATTATTTCTGAACAAGTTTTACCCCAACAATTGACCACAGAGTGTATACCAGCCTTCTATCCCCCTCTGTCACGGGAAGTGCCGGGCTTGAGGAAGGGGACGACACACCGCAAGCCCTCACCCCTACTGGAAAGAAAACAGCTATGAAAAGGGCAAAGCAGCTGCACACACACACACACACACGTGTACACACATGTACACACACGTACACACAAGTACACACATACACATGTGTACACACAAGTACACACACATGCACACATATGCACACACACATACACACATGCGTATACACACATACTTTTCTCCTTGACCTCAAGTAGAAATTTAACCCTGTTTGTCATTCTCTCTGTTGATCTCCACTTGAGTTCCTATTGCATTTCCCTCAGTAACCTTTCCAAATCTTTTCAGCTCTGAAACCCTGAACCCTGCCCCTGCCATTCATAGGCGACTTCATGTCTCTCTGACCTCCCTCAGCTTCCTTCGTCTTTGGATTTATCTCCTTATTTACATGCCCAATTTGTCTCAGAGAAGGAATTATCCATCCACCCTCCTTTTCTTATAAAGAGGAAAGTAATATCATTTAATGGAAAGACCACTGGAAGCAAACAGACCAGACTTTCAATTCTGAGTTTTTCCATGTATTACCTATAATCATAGGAAGTTTCTCAAAACTCCTTGAGTTCCATTTTCTCAATTCCGTGATAAGGACAAGGATGACACCTGCCCTACAGGCTTATACTGAGGATTAGGTGAGATGGTATATGTAAAATATCCATGCCTGTGCCTGGAATGTTAAGTGTTCAGCAAAGGCTGATTCCCTTCTCCTTCCCTTGTCAATCTCTTCTGGACCAGCCCTGCCACCTTCCCCCCTGGTTCCACCTTGTCCTGCTTTCTTGGGTTCTCTTCTCACCCTCTTACATCTTCTATGGCTTCTCATCGCTTTTCCTCCCAGAGGTCCACATGCATACTGAACCAAAACCCACAGCCCAAGGGCCAATTTCGACTCATGCCTGTTGTTTGTTGTTGTTAGATGCCTTCGAGTCAGTTCCAGCTCATAACGATCCTACGCACAACAGAACGAACCGCTGCCCGGTCCTGCGCCATCCTCACAATTGTTGTGCTTGAGCCCATTGTTGCAGCCACTGTGTTAATCCATCTCATTGAGGGTCTACCTCTTTTTCACTGACCCTCTACTTTACCAAGCATGATGTCCTTTTCTAGGGACTGATTCCTCCTGATAACATGTCCGAAGTATCTGAGATGTAGTCTTGCCATCCTTGCTTCTAAGGAGCATTCTGGTTGTACCTCTCCCAAGACAGATTTGTTCATTCCTTTGGCAGTCCATGGTATATACACTGTTCTTCGCCAACACCACAACTCAAAGGTGTCAATACTTCTTCGGTCTTCCTTATTCACTGCCCAGCTTTCACATGCATATGAGGCAATTGAAAACGCCATGGCTTGAGTCACACGCACCTTAGTCATCAAGGTGGCGGCTTTGCTTTTCAACACTTTAAAGAGGTCTTTTGCGGCAGATTTGCCCAATGAAATACATCTTTTGATTTTTCGACTGCTGCTTCCGTGGGCATTGATTGAGGATCCAAGTAAAATGAAATCCTTGACAACTTCAATCTTTTCTCTGTTTATCATGATATTGCTTCTTAGTCCAGTTGTGAAGTAGTCCAGTTTGTTTTCTTCATGTTGAGGTGTAAACCATACTGAAGGCTGTGGTCTTTGATCTTCATCAGTAAGTGCTTCAAGTCCTCTTCACTTTCAGCAAGCATAATGCAGGTCGTTAATGAGTTTTCCTCCAATCCTGATGCCCCATTCTTCTTCATAGAGTTCAGCTTCTTGTATTATTTGCTCAGCATACAGATTGAATAGATATCGTGAAAGGATACAACCCTGACGCACACCTTTCCTGACTTTAAACCACGCAGTGTCCCCTTGTTCTTTTCGAACGACTGCCTCTTGATCCACATACAGATTCCTCATGAGCACAATTAAGTGTTCTGGAATTCCCATTCTCCCCAATGTTATCCATAATTTGTTATGATCCACGCAGTCGAATGCCTTACCATAGTCAATAAAACACACTTGTGCCCTAAAATTCCTTTTCTTGCCACTCTAAGTCACAGTCAGCCATGGCTCAGATAACTTCAACATACTGGAGAAGGGTAATAACCCAGAACTGCAGTGAAGTCAGATCTGAGAAGTCACAGTCAGCTGCAGGTGCCAGGAAACATCCAATTTCTCATGCCAGGAAATGGGACCAGCCTTGGCCAGACAAGGAATCAAAGGACCCTCATTTGAATCCAGCGCATGATATTTATTAGCTGTTGCAAGCATCCCCTCCTCCCCAGAGCTTTCCGGAAAATCCTCGCCCCATGCCCCAGAAGCCCCTTCATCCTCTGCGCAGTTTCTTTCCCTTTATCCATCAGCAAGTCATTGTAGCGTAGTAAAGGCCCTAGACTCTCCAAAGCCAGGCAGCTCTGGAAATTGAATGCCAGGTTCAACACTTTCTAGCTGCATGACCTTGAAACCAGCCACTGTATCTTCCACATCTCACCTTCACCATCTATAAAATGGGAATAACAGGATATACCTCATAGGGTTGGGGTGAGTTTCAATGAGTTCTTATATCTCAAACACTTAAAAATGCTAGTGGCACAGTAGGTAAGAGCTCAGCTGCTAACCAAAAGGTCGGCGGTTCAAATCCACCAGCTGCTCCTTAGAAACCCTATGCGGGCAGTTCTGCTCTGTCCTATAGGGTCGCTATGACTTGGAATCGACTTGATAGCAATGGGTTTTTTGGTTTGGTTTGGTTTTTGGTATTCTTTTTCTTTCATTGTTTTTAGTGATTTATTTACATCTCCGTCTCTTCCCCTGGACTCTAATTTGAGTGCAGAGTCTCGCTCATGTCTGAAACTCTAGCCCTTATGCATGGCACACAGTGACGCTAGGTAAGCAGACCCAGAAGGAGCCCTACTGAAACAGCAGGATACCCAACGGTCTCCTGGAACATAAAGAGATTTCAAACAAGTCATATCAGGAACTCCAACAGGCTGTCACAGCTAGGGTTCTGAGTTGTCCCCAACTTGCAAATGCGGCAGT
The DNA here is from genome assembly GCF_024166365.1 of Elephas maximus indicus. Taxonomy (NCBI): domain Eukaryota; kingdom Metazoa; phylum Chordata; class Mammalia; order Proboscidea; family Elephantidae; genus Elephas; species Elephas maximus. The sequence continues at coordinate 12,464,797 of NC_064842.1, read as the reverse complement.
CTTGGGAAGGCTAAATAAAAAGTCAGAGAGAGCAAGAGGAGATTTGAAAATGATCTGCTTATCAGAAGGAAAGTGGGGAATAGGATTCAGGATCAGGCAGAAACCTTAATACCAGAATTGAGGCTCAGGGTAGAGCCAGAGGGATAGCAGAGGCTGGGAACCCGGCGAGGCTGGACCTCGCTGCTTGGCTCCTGGACAGACTCAGCAGCTTCCAGGTCTCTCCTGGTTCAGTTCCTTCTCAGGATGCCGCCAGAGTTAGTGTTCTTAGACTGGTTATCCCACTTCCCTGCTTGTGGGTGTATACCTATTTATACATGTCTACAATCTACTACCCAAGCTTGTGAGGGTTCAGTGACCCACTGTGCAGCCCTTGCCTCCTCCTCAAACCCACTGTCCCGTTTCAGCCTTGTGCTGCTGGGACTGGGGCTTTGCAAACCACTTTTCTGTTTGCCAGCTGGTTCCAACTTAGGCTTTGCCACGAGGGAAAAAGCTAGAGGGAGACTGTGAGGCAGGAGAAGAAAACAGATCTGTTACTTTCTTTTGGCTTCCTGTTTCTGTCAGTGTCGCCCTAGCAACCCTCTGCCCCCCCCCCCTCGGCGGCAGATCCTTTCCTGCCTTTAGTTCCAGCAGCACTTGACTCCAGTTTGCTGTTTTTCCAACACTCACAGCACCAGCCTCGCTGTGCCCCCTCAGGGACACCAGCACAGCCACGCCTCTCCTCAGAGGGCCCTTTCTCTGAGCTCAGAGAAAGCAGCCCCAGGTGAGAAGTGCTGCCTTCTCAGAGGTCAGAGTTTGAGCTCAGGGCGCCTCCTCCTCCAAATTTCTAAGTTTTAACAACTCCAGACTCTTCTCTTTTTTCCCCTGAGCCGCAGGCGTGGTAGCTGCTTTCTGCGGTTGCTCCCTTCATAATATTTTAGTCACGTTGACTTATGGCGCCACCGTGTGTCGGAGTACAACTGCGCTTCATGGGGTTGTCAGTGGCTGATTTTTTGGAAATTGATCACCAGGCCTTTCTTCTAAGGTGCCTTTGGGTGGCCTCAAACCTCCAAGCTCTCAGTTATTAGCAGTGTGGGTTAATAACCACCCAGGGACCCCTTTAGCTCTTTGATAATTAGTTAATAATTGTTTGTATTAAGTTACTGCTCTTATAATAATGGTTGTGGTTAATTTTTTTTCGAAGTTCATTTTTGTTGGAGGTTAACGTTACAATTTCACCTTGAGTTACCGAATATTAAAATGGGATTGAGAGTGGCCATGAGGCATAATTAACAGTGTCCTGCCTGGATTCTAACAGCTTTACCCACCATTACATGGCAAATGAAGGACAAACGCCTGAGCATATCATCCAAGGTCTTCTCACGCACTTGGCCGCTCTCATTTGGCTCCAGACCAGCTTTCCAGCCATACTTCCCACTCACTCTACCTTCCTTTCAAATAGAACTGCTTACTATTCCCCCGCAAAGTCTTGCACACTCCCCACTCAGCTTACTGTTGTTGTTTGTTGCCATTAAGTCAGCCCAGACTCATGGCGACCCCATGTACAACAGAAGAAAATGTTGCCTGGTCATGCGCCATCCTCACGATCATTGGTATGCTCAAGTCCGTTTTTGCAGCCACCGTGCATTTTGAGTGCCTTCCAACCTAGGGGGTTCATCTACCGGCACTATATTGGACAATATTCTATTGAGACCCATAGGGCTCCCATTGGTTAATTTTTGGAAGTAGATTGGGCAAGGCTCCCACAAAAGATCTCTTTAAAGTGTTAAAAAGCAAAGATGGTACCTTGAGCACTAAGGTGTGCCTGACCCAAGCCATGGTGTTTTCGATCACTTCGAATGCATGTGAAAGCTGAACAATGGATAAGGGAGACTGAAGACGAATTGATGCCTTTTAGTCATGGTGTTGGTGAAGAATACTGAATATACCATGGACTTTTTGCCAGAAGAATGAACAAACCTGTCTTGGAGACTTCATCTCACATACTTTGGACATATCATCAGGAGAGACCAGTCCCTGGAGAAGCACATCATGCTTGGTAAAGTATAGGGTCAGCAAAAAAGAGATATACCCTCAACGAGAGAGACTGACACAGTGGCTGTAACAATGGGCTCAAGCATAACGATTGTGATAATGGCGCAGGACAGGGCAGTGTTTCGTTCTGTTGTACATAGGGTCACTATGAGTCAGAGCTGACTCAATGGCACCTAACAACGACAACAAAAAACATTGCCAGGACTTTCTTCCTAGCCTCTTAGTCTGGAAGCTCTGCTGAAACATGTCCACTATGGGCCTTACTGCTGGTATTTGCAATACCAATGGCATAGCATCCAGCATCCAGCAAAACACAAGCCCCACAGTAGGACAAACTGTCAGACAGGTGGTGGCCCCTCAGCTCACTCACTCACCGTTTCTTCCTCTTAAATGAGGGAAGAAAAGAACGATGGCTGGGCACACCTGTTAGGTGCCGGGCACACCTGTTAGGTGCTGGGCACTGTGGCAGGTGCTTTCATGTGCCTCGCCTCATTTTCTACTCCCAGTAACCCTGTAGGTGTTATCGTTTTCCTGCTTTTACCGACAACCAAAAATCCAAACCCATTCCTGTCAAGTCACAGCAACCCTATAGGACAGGGTAGAACTGCCCCATAGAGTTTCCAAGGAGCAGCTGGTAGATTCAAACTGTCAACCTATTTTAGTTAGCAGCCGTAGCTCGCCGTTGTTCTTAACCAATAGGGAAATTAAGATCCAGAGACTTGCCTAAGATCACACAACTCATTGGTGACAGAGCCAAGATTCCAAAATGTCATAATGTCCTTTCATTGGAAAATGGCCAGCCGGATACACAGTGACCCGGTGTCTGATTTCTGGTGCCTTGTAGAAGTTCACATCAGTACAACCAGATACTCCCTTTTCAGCGCTGCGAATGTATGCTTCTCACTAAGCTTCCTGGACCTCACATATGGAGTAAGCGGCTCTGGTTGGGTGGCCACTGGCCGGGGTTGAGTGGGTTTGGTTGCCTTGAAGTAGGAGATGTCAGGCAAATAACAGTGTTTGATTCATTTGTTTTGTGTGGTTTCTGTATTTGCTGGGGTTCTCCTGATAAGCCAAAATGGAGAACGTTCTGACATGTTCTGAGGTGCTGAGATATACTCTAATGATCTTCATCTGCCTTTTTATGGGCAGCTATGTAACTCTTTGAAGAGATGTGAGCAGGTGGTTCCTGTCTCATGGGCACCCAGAAGCAGGCAACAATTAATATCAAACCATGGAGCTCTGGGCCTTGAATTTTCACCCCTGGTGTGTTCACTTGAGAATCCCTTAAGTGCATAAGCTGGAACGTGTCACTGCCTTGCCTAAAAACCCTTCAAAGTCTTCCTTCACATCGCGATTAGAATAAAATCCAAACTCTTCATAGACTTTAGGCCCTGCACCATCAGGCCCCAACTTCCTACCCAAAATCATCTGGCATGAATGACTCTGCTTGTTGCTTCTATGTGTCCCAGTTTGCCCAGGACGATCTTTGTCTACGCCTGCAGACTTGGCATCATCGTTAGTAACACCCAAGTTCAAGTTTAAAAGCTTGCCAGTTTGACAATAAGTTACATGATCGCTCTACTTGCTGCTCCCTAGCTCCAGTCATTCTGCTTTTCTTTCATGTCTTACTTTTTGCTGCTTAAGGACCTTTGCAATGTTGTCCCGTCTGCTTAAAACGATCTTCCTACATCTGTAGGTAACAGTCACAGTGTTAACAGAGTCCTTAAGTCCTGCTTTCCTCAGGTATCAGTCTTGCTCAAATCCTCTCATTATCTGAAGGATCAAACACAAACACCTTCTTCAAGATCTAATGAATTCTTATCTCTGAGAAGCTTCTCCTGCTTCCCTGTGACCAGCCACTGTATACATCTGTACAGCCGTGCTCTCTACAAGGGCATCCAGCCAAGGGGCAGGAGGAAACTGAAGCCTGCCCTCCACCCACCAGGCTGTACATCCATGGATGGCATCCTGCCAAGGGGGTGCCTTTTCTCATTCAGTCAATGGTACCAAGGGGTCTGGTGAGGAGGCCCTAACTGTGACCCCTCCATCGCATGACATTTTAGCCCTTAACTGCCTGTGATTCCTAAAGGTCAGTCATGATCCACGTACACCAGAATTCCCTGGGTCACTTGTGTCAAGAAGAGATCCCTGGACCTTCTAGATTGAAACCTCTGAGCGTGGGGACCAGGAATCTGTACGTCTAGCAAGTCCCCTTGGTGATTCTTACGTACAAACAGATCTACAGATGTGGAATGCATTTGCACCATCATTTATTACCCCGTTTGCTTTTCTTTTTTTCATTGTGGTACGTGTACATATATAACACAACATTTGCCGATTCAACCTCGTCTACGTGTACAAGTCAGTGATCCCAATAACATTAACCACGTTGTGCGGCCATCTCCAGTGTCCGTTGCCAAGTTTTCCATCACCATAAACAGATACCCAGTGTTTCCTAAACAATGACTCTCCTTCTCCCCGTCTCTCCCACCCCTGGTGACCACTAATAAACTTTGTTCTCTGTGTCGTTACTGTTAGGTAATGTCAAGTCAGTTTCAGCATATAGCATGTGACAGAGTAGAACTGCCCCACGAGGTTTTCTCGGCTGTAATCTTTACAGAAGGAGACTGCCAGGTCTGTCTCCTGCGGAGCCACTGGGTGAGTTCCCACAACCAACCTTTTGGTTAGCAGCTGAGCACTTAACCGTTGCTTCACCAGGGCTCCTTTACGTTTGCCCGTTCTGGATATTTCATACAATATTTTCCCTTTTTTGCCTGACTTATTTCACTCTGCACGATGTTTTCAAGGTTCATCCATGTTGTCGCATGTATCAGGACTCCTTTTCTCTTTCTGGTTGACTAATATTCCGTTGTATATATGCACCACATGTCGTTTATCCACTCATGTGTTGGTGGACATTCGGGTTGTTTCCACCTGTTGGCTGTTGTGAATAGTGCTGCAGTGAACACTGGTGTACGTGCTACTACCCTGTTTTCTTGCACTATTATTTGACCTTTTGTGCATGGAAGACTTGCCTCCCTATCTAGAGCACAGCTCCTGGAGAAAGAGATTCCATCATAGAGCACTTATTACCCATTGAGTCCCTGCCATAAAGAAGGGTGTGAAGGAATGCATAAACTACAGGTGGACCAATTCTTCAACAGGGAGAGTCCATTCCACATGTCATCACTCACTGAATAAATGCTGACTGAATGCTTAGTGGGCTGGCACAGTTCTGGGGACTAAGGGACTAGCTCTGTCCATATATGCTTACAGCCTAGAGCTTCAGACAAGTCCATGGGCAGTTGTGATAGAGTATGGCCAGGCAAAGGGGAGGAACGAAGGGGTATGGAAGCACAGAGGAAGAGCAGCCTTCTCAGACTTGGGAGGCCAGGAGTGCTCAGAGGAGGCGTCATGAGGGAGGCTGGGGGTGAAATGAGAGAAATCATGATCTGGGCAGAAGAAACATGTTCCACAGCCTAAAGGTCACAGAGAACCTCATCTGTTAGCGGAGGCTGAAGGGTAGGTTGTGAGGAGGGGAAGGAGCTGAGGCTGGCAAGATGACAGAAGCCAGATCAAGAAGGGCCTTGTATACCCTGGTAGGGAGGGTGGATTTAGCCTTAGGGTTAAATGCAAATGTCCCTCACACACTTCAGATCTTCAATGCAGGGACTTGTTTGGAAAGCAAAGTCTGAAATCCCACACCTCGAAGCTCCCTGACTCTTCTTCTCAGTGTTGAAGGAAGAACATTGCCCCCCAGGAGGACTCTCAGACAAGCAATGGCACCTCTCCAGTCTGTCATGGTCATCTTCCATTCCTCAACACCAGCAGTGGCGGGGGTGGGGTATTAACGGCTAGTCCTGGCTGATGGGATTTGGTCCTGTGCATGGGGTAAGGACGGCATGTTGTAGGTTAAGAGATCGCTGAGTATGAGAGTTGCAAGTCCTGAAGCATACAGTCCTGGCACTGGATCAGGAGTTCAAAAATACCAGGTGCTGGGACAATTGAGAAAATGTGTATCAGGTTCTAGCTATATTAGGAGATATTACTGAATGAATGTTGTATGTTACAGTTATGTAGGAGAATATCCCTGTCCTTAGGAGATAGTTACTAACGTATTTAGGGGGAAATTTTCATGAAGCCTGCAAATAAGTTTATATATACACACACATACACATATACATCTACTCCTCAACTTGTCAACTATCTCGTTATCCAACATTTTGCATTTATGACAATCGTAAGAAATCTACTACTCAACTATCTTGTGCATTAATGACATATGTCTAGCAGTAACAAACGCTGAGGTGCGAGGTGAGAGTAACGCTGGCTGTGATGGTTAAAGCTATATGTCAGCTTGGTTTAGATGATTCTCAGTGGTTAGACAGTTATGTAATGATGTAGTCATCCTCCATTTTGTAATCTGATGTGGTCGTCCTTTATTTTTGCATAATACAGTCTTCACATAATGACCTGGTCTTTGAAACCTAACCATGCCGATATGTGAGGAGTGGATGTGTATACACACACATGCACACAATACATACACGCACACTGTGTGTATCTATCAACAACAAATAACAACCCATTGCTGTCGAGTCTATTCAGACTCATGGTGACCCCATGCATGTCAGAGTAGAATTGTGCTCCATAGAGTTTCCATGACCGTGACCTTTTGGAAGCACAGCCCCAGGCCTTTCTTCTGAGGCATTTCTGGGTGGGTTTGAACCTCCAAATTTTAGGTTAGCAGCCAAGTACTTAAATTTTTTCACTACACAGGAACATATATATATGCACACACACACACGCACACACACAAAAAAAAAAACCCAAACCCGTTGCCATCAAGTTGATTCCAACTCATAGCAACCCTATAGGACAGAGTAGAACTGCCCCAAACAGTTTCCAAGGAGCCCCGTACAGTTTCCACGGATTTGAACTGTCAACCTTTTGGATTGCAGCTGTAGCACTGAACCACCACACCACCAGGGTTTCCATACATGTATACATACATACATATATACACACACACACATACATATATGTATATGTGTGTATATATATGTGTGTATATGTATATATATCGGTATTTTTGTGTTTACTGACCGCACCTTCTTCCCCTGCCCCAGGCACCGTCACAAATGCTGCCATGCCTGTATCCTTCCACAGGTTGTTGTAAAAACAAAATTAGCATATCATGTTTATGACAAACGAATGCAGAAGGCGTGCATCATTTGCATAAAAATACAGTGTGTGCGTGTCTGTGTATATATATATATATATACACGTAACCCATTGCAGTCAAGTGGATTTTGACTCATAGTGACTCTATAGGACAAAGTAGAACTGCCCCATACAATTTCCAAGGGGCGCCTGGTAGATTTGAACTGCTGACCTTTTGGCTAGCAGCTGTAGCTCTTAACCGCTATGCCACCAGGGTTTCATATTCATATATATATACGACCTTCAACACACTTTACTGATTGCCTGCTCGCTTCAGCATCTTGGAGCTTCTAGAGTATATCAAATTTTGAAAATCTGTTTTGAAATTTTAGAAGTACCATTCATTCACTTCTTCAAAATCGAAACACACTTGCCAACAGACTAAGCAATTGTTTTGCACATCCTGGAAGATTCTGGGTTAGAAAACTATTTATACAAACAACCTAGTCAGCATTATATTTGAAAATATCACACACGAGCATCATATCATTCTTTATGTTTTACCTTTCTTGGGATTTTAGTTTTAAACTACCAATTGAATTCTCATCTCAGGTACTCAAGACGTATGCTGGTTAAATAATTCATAACACAACTCTATTGTCTGTTCCCGCTATATTTTCGGCTCCGGAGATTTATAAAATGTGTTTTCAGATGATCGCATGTGGGGTTAAGAAATAAAGGGAGGGTGCCTTTAGAAAGCAGAGATAGAAAATAATTTACAACTAATAGATGTTGTCTTAGTTATCTAGTGCTGCTATAACAGAAATACCACAAGTGGGTGGCTTTAACAAACAGAAATTTATTCTCTCATAGTTCAGTAGGCTAGAAGTCTGAATTCAGTACGCCAGCTCCAGGGGAAGGCTTTCTCTTTCTGTCACCCCTGGGGTAATGTCTTTGTCATCAATCTGCCCCTGGGTCTAGGAATTTCTCAGTGCAGGGACCCTGGGTCCAAAGAACACACTCTTTTCCTAGCTCTTCTTGCTTAGTGGTATGAGGTCCCTATTTCTCTGCTTGCTTCTTTCTCCCTTTCTTTCTTGTAAGATAAGAGGTGATGCAGGCCACACTCCAGGGAAACTCCGCTTACGTAGGATCAGAGCAGTGACCTGAGTAAAGGTGTTACATCTCACTGTAATCAATCCTCTTTAACATAATCTAATCTTGCCTCATTAACCATAGTCAGAGATTTGGATTTACAACACAAAGGGAAATTACATCAGATCACAAAATGATGAACAGCCACACAATATTGGGGATTATGGCTTGGCCAAGGTGACACACATTTTGGGGGGACACAATTCAATCCATAACAGATGCAATGAAGGACATGAGGATGGTGTCATTAGAGAAGGAAGGCCGTATGTTTGAACTAAGAGTTTACCCCGAGCTTCAACAACTGACACATGATAGAAACCCTCCAGGGAAGCGATTATTTGGGAGAACTCAGCCTGGTCAGAAACCTTTCAGCCTCCTTCTCCTTTTACCATCTGTTTCTTCTGTGAGCATGTTTGGCAGTAACCCTAAAGAAATGCAGCACATGACCTCTTCTTTTAACAAGATTTTATCACTTATAATTCTCTCCTGATATGTCCACTGGTTGGAAACCATTGTACATTTCAGCGCAATGAAATAGACCAGTGGCAATTAACAACCACGGTCTCAACACTACAGGGATACACTGGATATTAGCATTTAGCCAGTCACACTCAAATTTACTGCTTTACTGTCTTGTCTTCCTTCTTTCCTTCTTATCTTTCTTCCTGCAGTTCTTGTGGAGAATCGCTGCACTGGAACAGCCTTCACTGGGTGTGGCATCTGGATGCTTAAACTTCCTATCCTTGACACCCTGAAGAAACAGTTATGAGACCCCTGAGTAGTAAAAGTGGTATCAAGGACTCATGCCAATCCCTGCCTGTGACAGATCTCTCAGCATTTTAGCAACACAATTATTTGGGAAGTGCCTCACCTTTCCCAGGAGGAGTCCAGGTTGTTTGGTCCTCTTCTGCTAGCTTTCCTTAGGTTCCCAAGGTTGCTCCATCTCTTCTCTACTCCACCTGTCCCCAACTACCTAACCCCCAAGGGAAAGAGGAAACCCCCAACGCTACTATCCCATCTTCTTGGTATCAACCCCAATTCCTGTGGAATGGCAACTTTCGCTGCTGGTTCCCCACCTTGTTTTGGGTGGATAAGGGTCTGCTCTCCATTAGGCAGTGTCACCATCTCTACTTAGCACTTTAGAGTTGTGACAGTCTGTCTATCCTGGTCTCCCTTCTGAACTAGATAATTTTTACGTTCACATTATTTTTGCTATATTTCCACATCAATATTTCTTATTATTTCTTTCTCGAACAGTTCATTGTAAACCTAAAGCAAACATTAACCCACTGCCATCAAGTCGATTCTGATTCATAGTGACCCTATGGGACAGAGTAGAACTGCCCCACTGGATTTCCAAGGCTGTAATCTTTAAGGAAGCAGACTGCCACATCTTTCTTCCACGGGGTTCCTGGTGAGTTCGAACAACCAACCTTTTGGCTAGCAGCCAAGCTCTTAACCACTGCACCACCAGGGCTTCATAACAAAAATTAAAGAAAATAATCTAAAACTGAATATGGGTCAGAATCATGCTAGTGATGAGTCTTGGTCTAAATGATAGCCGCCTCTGAGTGAGCACGCTCACTGATCACACCAATCACCGCCCATGCACTTGATTTCCTTCAAGCAGTTCTCTCTTAAAAGGGGAAATTCTTTAGATTTTGTCTATTTTTGCTTTCTCTCCCTTCCTCAACCAAACTAGTATCTATCCTTTTATCCAGAGGTGGATTAACCAGTAAGCAAGGTACGCACGGGCTTACTTATGTTTACTTACTAATCTGTAGTGTGCAATTTCACATGGGTTTCACCACATCTTTGATGTCCTTTTTTCCTGCACACTTCTTAGTGGCGTAATTTACTTTGGTCAAGCTGTGCACACTTCACCCACATTTGGTGTTATATTTCCCATCACCAGAAATAAGAGATGTCTACTTTATTTATTTATTTATTTTACTTTATAAAGAGCCATCCCCCTGCCACCTATCCATAGCTACCACCAGTGATCACTGGTTTCATTATGTATACCTATTCTTGTCTTTTTTATCATAATGAGATCATATAGTATTTGTCCTTTTGTGATTGACTTATTTCATCCAGCATAATGTCCTCCAGATTCATCCATGTTATATTTCGAGAACTCATTATTCTTTACAGCTGCATAGTATTCCATTGTAGGTATGTCCCACATTTTATTTATCCACTCATCCATTTACAGGCACTTAAATTGTTTCCATCTCGTTTCTATTTCAATAGTGCTGCAGTGAACATACATGTGCGAGTATCTGATTGTGTCTTTTGTATTAGATCTTTAGGGTGTATACCTAGAAGTGGGATTGCTGGATCACAAGGTTTTTTGAGGAAGCATCATACCGTTTTCCATAGTGGTTGCACCATTTTACAATTCCCATCAGTAGTGAATAGGGTTTGTCAAAGAATTTTGCCTGAGAAAGCTCTACTTTTAAAATTCTGCTATCTTTGTGGTCAAGGTAATCAGAATATTTGAAAAATACTTCATGGACAATGAAAAATATCTATTTTCAATTTTGGAACTTAAAACTTTTGATTTTTACATTAGTCAATGCTTTCACATTCCTATATTTTTTACTACTAGATATGTTGATCTGAAAGACATAAATCAAAAACTCTCAGAATGATTTATTTTATCCAGTTCTTGCATTTCTAATTGCCATTGGTTTTATATATTCAATGCAACATTTATTACTTATCTGCTTTGCAAATTGTGTGTCTTTTACTACTACACAATACTCTTCTTTGTTCTGCTCCACGTTTTTAATCTTACATTCTACTTTGTGTAGTATATAATTGCCATTCCTGGTATCTTTTTGTTTGCTATTTACTTGTCAATCCCTTTATTTTTTCTTTATCACTTTAAGTGTAATAATAAATATCTCAGCTTTCTTTTTGTTCTCTAGTCTACAAAAAAGTTTTTATCTTTCAATGCTTTCACTTATCCTGTTCATATATATTGGAGCCCTGTTGGCGCAGTGGTTAAGAGCTCGGCTGCTAACCAAAAGGTCATTTCATCGAAATCATTAATGTTCTTCTTTCATTGCTTCCATCTTTAAAATTAATATTTAGTTTGATTTCTGGTTTCTTTTTTCTTTTCATCGTTTTTGCTGGTATAATAAATTCCTATTTAATTTTTTTCCCTCCTTCTTAATTTGAAAGTTTTACCGTACTTTTCCATTCTTAATAGTTATCTTCTCTTCCCTGACACTCATGATCACATATATATCTTGACAATTTTATGAAAACAAGATGCCATTTCCCTCAACCAGGTGCTCTGCTTACCAGGGCTTCCCCCTTCCCATGAGATGAAACCTTTAGAATGTTATTATTTTCCCATTCTCCACATCCTCCCTCCCCACCCCCTTCCCCCAAAAACAAGATGAGACCCTGGGATTACTTTTACTTTCTTTCTTTCTCTTCTCCCATCCCTAGGTTTTGCTGACATAATTTAGTACCTTTAATTTCAACCTTCTATTAGATTTTCCCTTGCAGAAAATACCTTCATTTCAACAATCTAAATTCTACCTTATATATAACCCCGGCCACTGGATCAGAATCCATTTAAATTTTAGTATTTACTGCAAGACTTATTCCTCATCACTGTTTTCTCTCTTCTTTATCTTCCTCTCTTTTCAGATCTCCATTTTGATTCATTTGTTCTTTGACTAGTAATAGCTATTAAGTAATAACTAAATGTTTAATTTCAAATTGTTCTAACTGCACGTTATCAGTTTATTGCCAGCCTCTCAGCTCCACATTCACCCTTCCTTGCCTGCTCTGTGTAAGTAGACCTGGACCCTTTAAATGTCTTTCCTTTGTCAGCCGGCATTAAGCTTCGTCAGTAAAGGGAGCTGGAGGGACATTGCAGGAGGAGGAAGTTTTCTTTTTTGGCTCTGATACTATCTCTCAACAGGCTCCTGCCCAATGGGTGGCCTCTCCAGCCTCTGCTCCTTGGCACAAACATGACTTACCCAGAACTCAGCTTCTGCAGATGGCAGCTTCCCCAGTACCAGACTCCTGAAGTGCGCAACAGAGAGCCGCACCCAGCAGACAACAGTTTTCCCTGACACCCGTGCCCCAGGCAGTTTTATAGCAGGATGCCTCCATTGAGACACCGCACCGTGAGCAGCTTTCTCTGACCCCCTACAGGGCAGCTTTCCAGCAAGCTCCATTGGCATGGTACCACAGCAATTTCTCTGCCACTCCGTGGGTCAGGGCCCTGCCTCCTCCAACAAGGTCTGGATTTCAGCCAGGAGACACAGGACTCTTCCTTGGGCCCTCTGTATCAGCCCTAGGGCTAGTATATACATATTTTTTAGAGCTCTCTTCACTCCTTAGTAGCCAATCATGCTTTATACTTAGTAAGTGTTTATGTTAAACTTTGCTTGTTCAAATTACTGTGTGGTCTCTCTCTCTCTTGATTGGTCTCAGGCTGGTACAGGGATCCTGAGACCAAAAAGTTTGAGAACTACCATGTTAGAACACTAGTTCTACAGGAACTTAATACCTGTTACTCTGTAGCCAAGTTGAGTTTCGGACACTGAGTTAAATAAAATGAAATAGGATTATTTACTGTAGAACCTCGAAGAGCTAAAAAGACATTGTACATCTCCAAGAGAGGGGCTGTGATGTGCGGCACTTTCCCATCTTATTTGATCATGGTGTGTGTATGTGTGTGTATGTGTGTGTATGCGTGTGTGTGTGTAGAGTAACTTATTGCGCTGGCATTTTAAGGATCACACTATAGGAAATGCTGAGTTAGTAGTGGTATCTGCTAATTTTGGAACCACTTATTCTGCTATTTAATGGACGTAGCTCACCTTCCTTAAGTCCATGTTTTTGTATCTTTATACACTACCTCATTGTTCATTCTCTAATTTATAGCTCCCAGTCAAAGCTTTTCATCTTTGCTTTTGCAATGGCCCATAGAAGCTCCCTCCCCCCCAGTTCTGGGGCACATTTCCAGATGTTCACAACAGGTGTCAGTCTATAGAATCTTCCAGTGAAATGGTGTGTAATATTTTTGTAGATTGAATCCTAGGCAAAGACAAACATTATAACACACTTTTTAAGTGGGCTGGGGAGAGCAGTGATAGAGTCAGACCAACTGCAGGATGGCTTGCTCCCCAGGGTTTCATATGTATATCAGTGTGCTGTTTTTACCTTTGGACTAAAATGAACCATTTTAAGTTTCTTCCTGCAGAAATATTAACTCAAAACAATATTTGCCTTTTCTTCTGAGTTGGAAACTAAGAAAGACTGTGTCTGAAGAAGCTGCCAATTTTACCCAGTAGTTAAAGTCAGCTCACTAAATGCCACTACCAGGTAACTTCCAAGTGGTTATATCTTCCAAAATATGTCACATATAGGAAAAGAGAGCTATTAATGAAAAAGAATTGACTTCTACTAAGGTATTCAGGTAGCCCTGGTGGTGCAGTGATTAAGAGTTAGGGCTGCTAACCAAAAGGTTGGCAGTTTGAATTCTTGGAAGCCCTCTGGGGGCAGGTCTACTATGAGTCAGAATCAACTCAAAGTTTAAGGCATTCAGGGCCATGGGAACCTGTCAAAGCTTTCATTAGAGCTTTAGATGAGGGAGAAAATAGTCCCCCTTGACTTCTCACCTCCAACTCCTGACCTTGTCATCTCTTTGAATTAAATTCGTTTATGCACCTGTCACATATGTAAGGCTCTGCGCTAGGTGTTATAGACCCAACATAAAGCAAGTATGGTAAGAGCAAGGTAGCCTTCAAGTGCCAGACTAGGGGGGAAGAGGGCAGAAAACAGATACAGACATAGCTATAGATGTAATGTCAATATATGTAACGTCTTTGTATTTATATTTTAAAGCGATTTAGGAGAAAGGAGATGTGAAAAGCCAGGAGGACAGGGGAAAGGAGAAAAGGGAAGTGAGAAGGGATTTGAGCATTTGAGGAATCTACTTTCACTTAGAAGTCAGGGAGTAGAAATAAGCTGTCAAAAACCAACAGCCACATCAACCACCTCTCACGCAATTCTCCTCCCCTCTTTTCATTTCAAGCCCTGAGCACCGTCTTTCTCATGGAATTATAGAGTCCCTGAACTGAACGAGACACCAAAATATCATTTAACTTCCTTTCACTGGCAGGCTGGAAACGAATGTGACCTACGTTGTTGTATCACCTCAAACACTTTGCTCACAGTTTTTTTCTCGGTGTGGTAAGTGTGGTAGCTACTAAGCAGAGGTGTAACTAAGACATGGCAGGTATGGCACGTGCCCTGGGCGCCCCTTGAGGAGGGACACCAATGAGCAGTCTCTACTGGCCATTGCAGTCTCCATGGGCAGCTGTGAGAGATCATTCATTGCCATAGGTGCTATTTTCCAGAGATAGCCCCCTGCTATGAAGCAAAAAGAACCCCCAGAGGGTACTTAAGATGCCTTTTATTTTGGCCCCATTTGGTGGACATAGACTTTCATTCCTTGTGGTAAGAACCAAGGGTTCCTATAAAACTTACATGGGAAGCTTTTAAGACATAGATTTTGAGGTCCCTCCCCCAGGAGTGTGTCCTCAGTATTACATGGGTTTTTAAAAGTTTCCCAGGGGATTGTGACAGGCACCTCTCATTTAGAACCACTGCCTCGAATGATTGCAGGTACTCAATCCTATGTTAGGACCTCATAAACCAACCTAAACCTGGTGCCATTGAGTTGATTCCGACTCATACTGACCCTATTGGACAGAGTAGAACTGCCCCATAGTTTCCAAGGAGCTCTGGTGTAGATTCGAACTGCTGACCTTTTGCTTAGCAGCCATAGCTCTTAACTGCTATGCCACCAGGTTTCTGATATCAGTACACTTCTCCCTAAATATTTCAGCATGTGTATCATTAACTAGAGTTGAATATTTGATTACAGCTTTTCTTCCCATTTGGAGTAAAATTTACGCTCAATGAAATGCACAGGTCTTAAGTATGCATTGTGTAACCCTATACGTGTACTTGTGTAACCTAAACTGCCATTAAGACAAAAATATTTCCATGATCCTAGAAAGTTCCCTCAGGCTTCTTTCCAGTTAATCTGCTCCCATACCACTGTCCTGATTTTTCTCCACCATAGATTCCACCTTATATAACCCCAGTCACCATAGATTTGTTTTGCCTGTTCTAGAACTTTATGTCTATTATGGCAACTGGCCAAGATGTCCCATGAGACTATGGCCCTAATCTTTCAAACCCAGGAAACCAATTTCATGAGGTGTTTGGTTGTGTCTAAGAAGTATCTGTATCTGTGCGTCCTATGTGCTTTATTATATATATGAATATGTGTCCATACGGTCACATACATGCGTATATATATATATATGCATACACCTACATGGACATACATACTCATATACACATATATGTCTACCTACATACATATATACCTGCACATATATTTTTTTGGTTGTTGTTGCTGTTGTTTCAAAGTTAAATATGCCATAGCAATTACCAGTTACCAAAAGGTCCTTTTTTCTTGTGTACATTTTAGTGACATCATTTTCCTTCATCAAGCTGTGCACACTTCACCCTCTTTCGGTGTTACCTTTTCCATCACCAAAAATAACAAGTGTCTATTTTCTAGAGACCGAATTCGCCTCTCCAATCCCTGATAGCCACTAATGAACATTAGTCTCTCTATATTTGTCTGTTCATGCCATTTCATAAAACTGAGAATATACAATATTTATGTTTTTGCAATTGACTTGTTTTGCTCAACATAATGTCCTTCAGTTTCATCCATGTTCCGAGATGTTTTGAGAACTCATTTTTTTCGTTGCTGAGTAGTATTCTACTGTTCGTATATATCACATTGACTTGTCCAGTCATCCATTCATTGATGGGTACTTAGGTTGTTTTCATCTTTTTGCCATCGTGAATAGTGCTACAATCAACATAGGTATGCATAGTTCATTCCTCTTTATTGATGAGTTGTATTCCATTTTATGAATATACTGGTTTGTTTTTCTATTTTTTAAATAACTGTAACATCCCGTGTTCTTGAATAAGTTACTTAACCACAGGTATTGGACCGTATTTGTGCAAGAAATCCCAGCCCTGTGCCCCTGGGATCTGTGGTGTGCAAAGCAAGTACATCACACACAGTTACTTTCTCCTGGGATTCTAAGGTTTAGAATATTGATGCGGAGTGAAATGTGGAACACAAACTCTAGACACAGTTGAAAGGATGGAAGAAATAGAACACTTTGAATAACTCTCTAAGTTTGTTTCTAAAGGCCAATTCCATTCCCTGTTCACCCTATTCTAATGACTCCATTATTGCTGTAACCACATTTTATTATAATTAGCCTTTTGTGTATCTGCTGGTCATGGATTGAGTTGTGCCCCCCCAAAACATCTGTCACCTTGATTAGGCTGTGATTCCCAGTATTATGTGATTGTCCACCATTTTGTCATCTGATGTGATTTCCCTGGAAACCCTGGTGGCGTAGTGGTTAAAAGTTACAGCTGCTAACCAAGAGGTTGGCAGTTCAAATCTGCCAGGCGCTCCTTGGAAACTCTATGGGGCAGTTCTGCTCTGTCCTATAGGGTCGCTATGAGTCGGAATCAACTCGACAGCAGTGGGTTTGGTTTTTTTTCGTTACTGATGTCAAAAAATGGCACCTACTTTCCTGATGCAATGGCAATTTAAGTATAAAAGCAGTCGCTTTGCTTCTCTGCAGCTGCTGCCTCTGTGTACCTGAAATGCCGGCGCTCCAGCTGTCCTGATTGAAAGGCCTAGTTTGCGAGAAAACAAGACAAAATACTCTGCTGTCTTAATTCTAGTGGGAATTTAATTTAATTAGCTTCTGTTTTACACAATACATTTCTGACAGCTGTGTTTGTGGCGTGCCCGTGGAAGCAAGAAATTATCATTCATTGAAATCATCATCAAAGCGTATTTATCACCCGGCTACATCTTTCCTGCCTCCAGCTTTCGGGACTTCTGTGTGTTTACTGAGCAGTGCGTGGGGGTTACAGTAAATAATACTCAAGCAAGCGCACCAGGATTTATGGAGTGTCTCATGCAGGGTTGCTCCACAGCCATTATTACATGAACCTGAAAATGAGGCTTTGGAGGTTTGATGAAAGGACAGCTGACTAATGCGAGGTTTGAAGGAACGTTAAGGACCTCAAATGAGAGCTTGCTTACCACCTGGCAAAGTGGCATTTGGGGCTCGGGCTCTGCACTTCTGCTCATCACTGATCAGAAAGGACGTGGGTAGTCCGTAAGGGACTGCTCCCTGGGCCTCTCCATAGGACCTGGAGCTACACTGGCAGAAACAGGGATAGGTTAGAGGATCTTATCCATGTTGATATTCTCCAGTGCTGGACACATAATGAATAGTTAGTTGTTGAAGGAATGAACACGTGAATGGTATTAGGTATGACTGAGCTGGCTGCAGAACTTTTAAGTCTAGTCCATACATTCACCATCCACCCCGCGTTCGATTAACCCATTATCTAAAGAATGACTAGCATGAGCTTACAAATCTTTATCATACCAAGAGGGGAGATAGTCGATGTGGGAGGCACTAACCCAGTGCGTGGAAGAGCAAGCACACACCTAAATGGGCTGCAAAGGAAGGGTTAAAAGAAGAGGTGCTTGCTATCTGAGCTGCGCCTTGAATATTGCAAGTGTTTTGTTGAAGACAAATGTTTGGATAAGAAGACATAGGAGGGAGGCGGAGCCAAGATGGCGGACTAGGCAGACGCTACCTCGGATCCCTCTTACAACAAAGACACGGAAAAACAAGTGAATCGATCACATACATAACAATCTACGAACCCTGAACAACAAACACAGATTTAGAGACGGAGAACGAACTAATACGGGGAAGCAGCGATTGTTTCCAGAGCCTGGAGCCAGCATACCAGTCAGGTACGGCACAAGCACAGAGACCTGCTCCACCCCCCTGAACTAACCCCGGGAGGGGGACTAGCCGGTTCCACGGGCGGCGTGGGACGCAGCCGTTAGGAGAAGTCCCCGGGAGGCAGTGACTGATCTTGGAGCAGAAAGAGCAGCACCCGAGCCGGGGAACCGTCCCACAGGGATTTGGACTGCACGCAGCGGATTTTCTGGAAAAACTAGTTTCCCAGTGATGGCTCGGAGACAACAATCCATATCAAACCACTTAAAGAAGCAGACCGTGACAGCTTCTCCAACTCCCCAAACAAAAGAATCAAAATCTTTCCCAAATGAAGATACAATTTTGGAATTATCAGATACAGAATATAAAAAACTAATTTACAGAATGCTTAATGATATCACAAATGAAATTAGGATATCTGCAGAAAAAGCCAAGGAACACACTGATAAAACTGTTGAAGAACTCAAAAAGATTATTCAAGAACATACTGGAAAAATTAATAAGTTGCAAGAATCCATAGAGAGACAACATGTAGAAATCCAAAAGATTAACAATAAAATAACAGAATTAGACAACACACTAGGAAGTCAGAGGAGCAGACTCGAGCAATTAGAATGCAGACTGGGACATCTGGAGGACCAGGGAATCAACACCAACATAGCTGAAAAAAAATCAGATAAAAGAATTAAAAAAAATGAAGAAACCCTAAGAATTATGTGGGACTCTATCAAGAAGGATAACCTGCGGGTGATTGGAGTCCCAGAACAGGGAGGGGGGACAGAAAACACAGAGAAAATAGTTGAAGAACTTCTGACAGAAAACTTCCCTGACATCATGAAAGACGAAAGGATATCTATCCAAGATGCTCATCGAACCCCATTTAAGATTGATCCAAAAAGAAAAACACCAAGACATATTATCATCAAACTCACCAAAACCAAAGATAAACAGAAAATTTTAAAAGCAGCCAGGGAGAAAAGAAAGGTTTCCTTCAAGGGAGAATCAATAAGAATATGTTCTGACTACTCAGCAGAAACCATGCAGGCAAGAAGGGAATGGGACGACATATACAGAACACTGAAGGAGAAGAACTGCCAACCAAGGATCATATATCCAGCAAAACTCTCTCTGAAATATGAAGGCGAAATTAAGATATTTACAGACAAACACAAGTTTAGAGAATTTGCAAAAACCAAACCAAAGCTACAAGAAATACTAAAGGATATTGTTTGGTCAGAGAACCAATAATATCAGATATCAGCACAACACAAGGTCACAAAACAGAACGTCCTGATATCAACTCAAATAGGGAAATCACAAAAACAAACAAATTAAGATTAATTAAAAAAAAATACACATAACAGGGAATCATGGAAGTCAATAGGTAAAAGATCACAATAATCAAAAAGAGGGACTAAATACAGGAGGCATTGAACTGCCATATGGAGAGTGATACAAGGCGATATAGAACAATACAAGTTAGGTTTTTACTTAGAAAAATAGGGGTATATAATGAGGTAACCACAAAAAGGTATAACAACTCTATAACTCAAGACAAAAACCAAGAAAAACGTAACGACTCAACTAACATAAAGTCAAACACTATGAAAGTGAGGATCTCACAATTTACTAAGAAAAACGCCTCAGCACAAAAAAGTATGTGGAAAAATGAAATTGTCAACAACACACATAAAAAGGCATCAAAATGACAGCACTAAAAACTTATTTATCTATAATTACCCTGAATGTAAATGGACTAAATGCACCAATAAAGAGACAGAGAGTCACAGACTGGATAAAGAAACACGATCCATCTATATGCTGCCTACAAGAGACACACCTTAGACTTAGAGACACAAACAAACTAAAACTCAAAGGATGGAAAAAAGTATATCAAGCAAACAATAAGCAAAAAAGAAGAGGAGTAGCAATATTAATTTCTGACAAAATAGACTTTAGACTTAAATCCACCACAAAGGATAAAGAAGGACACTATATAATGATAAAAGGGACAATTGATCAGGAAGACATAACCATATTAAATATTTACGCACCCAATGACAGGGCTGCAAGATATATAAATCAAATTTTAACAGAACTGAAAAGCGAGATAGATACCTCCACAATTATAGTAGGAGACTTCAACACACCCCTTTCGGAGAAGGACAGGACATCCAGTAAGAAGCTCAACAGAGACACGGAAGATCTAATTACAACAATCAACCAACTTGACCTCATTGACTTATACAGAACTCTCCACCCAACTGCTGCAAAATATACTTTTTTTTCTAGCGCACATGGAACATTCTCTAGAATAGACCACATATTAGGTCATAAAACAAACCTTTGCAGAGTCCAAAACATCGAAATATTACAAAGCATCTTCTCAGACCACAAGGCAATAAAACTAGAGATCAATAACAGAAGAACGAGGGAAAAGAAATCAAATACTTGGAAAATGAACAATACCCTCCTGAAAAAAGACTGGGTTATAGAAGACATCAAGGAGGGAATAAGGAAATTCATAGACAGCAACGAGAATGAAAATACTTCCTATCAAAACCTCTGGGACACAGCAAAAGCAGTGCTCAGAGGTCAATTTATATCAATAAATGCACACATACAAAAAGAAGAAAGAGCCAAAATCAGAGAACTGTCCCTACAACTTGAACAAATAGAAAGTGAGCAACAAAAGAATCCATCAGGCACCAGAAGAAAACAAATAATAAAAATTAGAGCTGAACTAAATGAATTAGAGAACAGAAAAACAATTGAAAGAATTAACAAAGCCAAAAGCTGGTTCTTTGAAAAAATTAACAAAATTGATAAACCATTGGCTAGACTGACTAAAGAAATACAGGAAAGGAAACAAATAACCCGAATAAGAAATGAGAAGGACCACATCACAACAGAACCAAATGAAATTAAAAGAATCATTTCAGATTATTATGAAAAATTGTACTCTAACAAATTTGAAAACCTAGAAGAAATGGATGAATTCCTTGAAAAACACTACCTACCTAAACTAACACATTCAGAAGCAGAAAAACTAAATAGACCCATAACAAAAAAAGAGATTGAAACGGTAATCAAAAAACTCCCAACAAAAAAAAGTCCTGGCCCGGACGGCTTCACTGCAGAGTTCTACCAAATTTTCAGAGAAGAGTTAACACCACTACTACTAAAGGTATTCCAAAGCATAGAAAATGACGGAATACTACCCAACTCATTCTATGAAGCCACCATCTCCCTGATACCAAAACCAGGTAAAGACATTACAAAAAAAGAAAATTATAGACCTATATCCCTCATGAACATTGATGCAAAAATCCTCAACAAAATTCTAGCCAATAGAATCCAACAACACATCAAAAAAATAATTCACCCTGATCAAGTGGGATTTATACCAGGTATGCAAGGCTGGTTTAATATCAGAAAAACCATTAATGTAATCCATCACATAAATAAAACAAAAGACAAAAACCACATGATCTTATCAATTGATGCAGAAAAGGCATTTGACAAAGTCCAACACCCATTTATGATAAAAACTCTTACCAAAATAGGAATTGAAGGAAAATTCCTCAACATAATAAAGGGCATCTATGCAAAGCCAACAGCCAATATCACTCTAAATGGAGAGAACCTGAAAGCATTTCCCTTGAGAACGGGAACCAGACAAGGATGCCCTTTATCACCGCTCTTATTCAACATCGTGTTGGAAGTCTTAGCCAGGGCAATCAGGCTAGACAAAGAAATAAAAGGTATCCGGATTGGCAAGGAAGAAGTAAAGTTATCACTATTTGCAGATGACATGATTATATACACAGAAAACCCTAAGGAATCCTCCAGAAAACTACTGAAACTAATCGAAGAGTTTGGCAGAGTCTCAGGTTATAAAATAAACATACAAAAATCACTTGGATTCCTCTACATCAACAAAAAGAACACCGAAGAGGAAATAACCAAATCAATACCATTCACGGTAGCCCCCAAGAAGATAAGATACTTAGGAATAAATCTTACCAAGGATGTAAAAGACCTATACAAAGAAAACTACAAAGCTCTACTACAAGAAATTCAAAAGGACATACTTAAGTGGAAAAACATACCTTGCTCATGGATAGGAAGACTTAACATAGTAAAAATGTCTATTCTACCAAAAGCCATCTATACATTTAACGCACTTCCGATCCAAATTCCAATGTCATATTTTAAGGGGATAGAGAAACAAATCACCAATTTCATATGGAAGGGAAAAAAGCCCCGGATAAGCAAAGCACTACTGAAAAAGAAGAAGAAAGTGGGAGGCCTCACCTTACCTGACTTCAGAACCTATTATACAGCCACAGTAGTCAAAACAGCCTGGTATTGGTACAACAACAGACACATAGACCAATGGAACAGAATTGAGAACCCAGACATAGATCCATCCACGTATGAGCAGCTGATATTTGACAAAGGACCAGTGTCAATTAACTGGGGAAAAGACAGCCTTTTTAACAAATGGTGCTGGCATAACTGGATATCCATTTGCAAAAAAATGAAACAGGACCCATACCTCACACCATGCACAAAAACTAACTCCAAGTGGATCAAAGACCTAAACATAAAGACTAAAACGATAAAGATCATGGAAGAAAAAATTGGGACAACCCTAGGAGCCCTAATACAAGGTATAAACAGAATACAAAACATTACCAAAAATGATGAAGAGAAACCCGATAACTGGGAGCTCCTAAAAATCAAACACCTATGCTCATCTAAAGACTTCACCAAAAGAGTAAAAAGACCACCTACAGATTGGGAAAGAATTTTCAGCTATGACATCTCCGACCAGCGCCTGATCTCTAAAATCTACATGATTCTGTCAAAACTCAACCACAAAAAGACAAACAACCCAATCAAGAAGTGGGCAAAGGATATGAACACACATTTCTCTAAAGAAGATATTCAGGCAGCCAACAGATACATGAGAAAATGCTCTCGATCATTAGCCATTAGAGAAATGCAAATTAAAACTACGATGAGATTCCATCTCACACCAGCAAGGCTGGCATTAATCCAAAAAACACAAAATAATAAATGTTGGAGAGGCTGCGGAGAGATTGGAACTCTCATACACTGCTGGTGGGAATGTAAAATGGTACAACCACTTTGGAAATCTATCTGGCGTTATCTTAAACAGTTAGAAATAGAACTACCATACAACCCAGAAATCCCACTCCTCGGAATATACCCTAGAGATACAAGAGCCTTCATACAAACAGATATATGCACACCCATGTTTATTGCAGCTCTGTTTACAATAGCAAAAAGTTGGAAGCAACCAAGGTGTCCATCAACGGATGAATGGGTAAATAAATTGTGGTATATTCACACAATGGAATACTACGCATCGATAAAGAACAGTGACGAATCTCTGAAACATTTCATAACATGGAGGAACCTGGAAGGCATTATGCTGAGCGAAATGAGTCAGAGGCAAAAGGACAAATACTGTATAAGACCACTATTATAAGATCTTGAGAAATAGTAAACCTGAGAAGAACACATACTTTTGTGGTTACGAGGGGGGGAGGGAGGGAGGGTGGGAGAGGGTTTTTTTATTGATTAATCAGTAGATAAGAACTGCTTTAGGTGAAGGGAAAGACAACACTCAATACATGGAAGGTCAGCTCAATTGGACTGGACCAAAAGCAAAGAAGTTTCCGGGATAAAATGAATGCTTCAAAGCTCAGCGGAGCAAGCGCGGGGGTCTGGGGAACATGGTTTGCGGGGACTTCTAAGTCAATTGGCAAAATAATTCTATTATGAAATCATTCTGCATCCCACTTTGAAATGTGGCGTCTGGGGTCTTAAATGCTAACAAGCAGCCATCTAAGATGCAGCAATTGGTCTCAACCCACCTGGAGCAAAGGAAAATGAAGAACACCAAGTCCACATGACAACTAAGAGCCCAAGAGACAGAAAGGGCCACATGAACCAGAGACCTACATCATCCTGAGACCAGAAGAACTAGTTGGTGCCCGGCCACAATCGATGACTGCCCTGACAGGGAGCTCAGCAGAGGACCCCTGAGGGAGCAGGAGAGCAGTGGGATGCAGACCCCAAATTCTCATAAGAAGACCAAACTTAATGGTCTGACTGAGACTGGAGGAATCCCGGCGGTCATGCTCTCCAGACCTCCTGTTGACACAGGACAGGAACCATCCCTGAAGACAACTCATCAGACATGAAAGGGACTGGTCAGCGGGTGGGAGAGAGACGCTGATGAAGAGTGAGCTAATTATATCAGGTGTACACTTGAGATTGTGTTGGCAACTCTTGTCTGGAGGGGGGATGGGAGGATAGAGAGAGAGGGAAGCCGGCAAAATTGTCAAGAAAGGAGAGACTGAAAGGGCTGACTCAAGACGGGGAGAGTAAGTGGGAGTAGGGAGTGAGATGTATGTAAACTTATATGTGACAGACTGATTGGATTTGTAAACGTTCACTTGAAGCTTAATAAAAGTTATTATAAAAAAAAAAAAAAAAAAAAAAGAAGACATAGGAGGCAGAAGTTTCAAGGAGAGAAAATTGTGCGAACAGAGATGAAACAGCAGCAAATCAGATGTTTTTAAGGAGCAGGGAAGTTGGCTCATGGAGATAGCAAAGGAGAGATAGAGCTAGATCACGAATGACCTCAAAGAATTTCAGATTTTATTCTCTAACGGTGTGGAACCTTTGAAGGTTTTTGAGAAGGGGAGTGACCTGATTAGATTCATGGTTTGGAAAAAAAAAAAAAAAAAAAACCTCTGGCATCAAGGTAAAGAACAGATAAGCGGAGAGAGGGAGGCTCTGTGTGTTCTCATTAGTTAGAGAGACTGTCAATGTTTCTACCAGTTAATGCAACAACTCAGAAACAGGTCCAACCATAAGCCTGGAAGCGGGCTTGCTGACGTGGCAATGAGTTTCAGGGATAGCCTAAAGGATAAATTCTCAGGATTTAGCAATGGATAGCTTGGCAGCTGAGAATCAAAGTTGCTCCTAAAGTGGTGAAGTTTCCAGCTTGGCTGTCAGAAAGAATGGTGATGCCATTAGAAAGCGAGAAAAGCCTAAAGGAGATGCTGTAAAAGAAAAAAAAAAGTGTCCCAGTTTAGCATGTCATTCATGTTATTGTTAGGTTGTTAGATAACATCAAGTCAGTTCTGACTCATGGAGACCCTACGTACAACAGAACGAAACACTGCCCAGTCCTGCGCCATCCTCACAATCACTGCTGTGTTTGAGTCCATTGTTGCAGCCACTGTGTCAATCCATCTCATTGAGGGGCTTCCTCTTTTTCACTGACCCTCTACTAAGCAGGATATCTTTCTCCAGGGACTGATCCCTCCTGATAACATGTCCAAAGCCATGCTCGCTTCTAAGGAACATTCTGGATGTACTTCTTCCAAGACAGTTTTGTTCTTCTGAGAGTCCATGGTATATTCCATATTCTTTGCCAACACCATAATACCAAGGCATCAATTCTTCTTTGGTCTTCCTTATTCATGGTCCAGCTTTCACATGCATATGAGGTGACTGAATATATCACGGCTTGGGTCAGGCACACCTTAGTCCTCAAAGTGACATCTTTGCTTTTTAACACTTGAAAGAAGTCTTTTGCAACAGATTCACCCAATGCACGTAGAAAACATCCATTTTCTTGGTCCTATTACTACTTTATTGAACGGTAACATTAGAATTAGAAGACACTTGACAGATTATCTATGTTACCTTTTCCCAAAATAAATTCCTCAAAATGCTACTTCTTAAAATGCTCCATGCAAAAGTTATTTTAAAATCAAATACACTGGAAAATAGTATATACTATCGTATACTATAGCTTTTGAGCCTTGATGGTACCGTGGCTAAGTACTCAGCTGCTAACTGGAAGGTTGGTGGTTCCAGTACACCAGCCTCTCTGTGGGAGAATGATGTGACAGTCTGCTTCTGGAAAGACTTGTAAACCCTATGGGGCAGTTCTACTCTGTCCTATAGGGTCACCTCAAGTCAGAATAGACTTGACAGCAATTGGTTTGGTTTTTTTTTGGTTTGGAGCTTAGCAATGCATATTAACACATTAAATACCCTGAAAACTCCTGCAGCCAAGAAACTTCTTTCATTTTTTAAACCCACCTCCTCAAACAATTAAGTTTCTCAGATCTCCTCTTTTTAATGTAAATTTTTATTAATATTAATAAAAATAAAATTTGCATAGAAGAGGACATCTGAAAACTTAATTGTATTTATTAATATTGTATTAATTAATATTGGGTTAATTGTATTTGTTAATATTGGAGCCCTGGTGGCACAGTGGTTAAGAGCTTGGCTGCTAACCAAAAGTCACCAGTTTGAATCCACCAGCTGCTCCTTGGAAGCCCTATGCAGTTCTACTGTCTTTTAAGGTCACTGTGAGTTGGAATCAACACGACAGCAACAGGTTTTTTGTTTTTGTTTTTGTTTTTTATGGTTTATTAACATTTAGAAGAAGATACTTTGGCAAACCATAATTTAGTACAAACTTTTCATTTTATAGTCATATAACTTTAGTGACAGACTCAGAACTGGAATCTAGTTTTCACCACTCCTTATCCAGTACTCTTCTCACCTCTCTAAGTTTTTAATTGATATTCTGATAATTCGTGTATTTTTCCTAGATTAGAATCCACCAGAGGGTTTTAGACTCTATTTCCTCTATCCTGCCCTCTTCTCTCAGTTCTCCTTTCCCTCAGGGAGCTTACTGCTCCCCTCGACCCCCAAGGGTTGGTAATGAGGATAACTTCCTGTTCTACCTTTCTAGGGGGAAGACAAAACTAGTTACTGAGTGTTGGGGGACCAGTTGAGAGGAAACCTGTTTGTTTCACTTGACCTAGAATAGAGCTCCTAATCTGCCCCTTTGTGAGCCAGTGTCTCTTTCAAAACTAGGAATATCTCCTTATCCATCTCCTTGGTCTGGTTGCTCTCTGTGCAAATTCTCTCTTTGTTAGTTCTGTCTTTGTCCTTCACATGGAACCCGATCCCTGTAGCCAAGTACTTGTGTCTTGAGGAGACTTTCATTCCAGTTATTGGGAGAACAGCTCAGCTGGCCTTGGTATGGAACTGTATCTCAACAATATCCAGCTTTCCCAAGGGCAGCAACTTGGGTCGTATGTTTGTTTCCCACCCAATGCTAAGTCTCAGCAGATAGCAGCTAGATGGAACCATTCCACAACTGGGTGTATTCATCTGTGCAGGTGGGGAAAGGGGGGTAAAATAGAAAATACTTCGTTTTCCTTAAAATCACACCTCAAGTACAAATTGAAGCATTTACAGGGATAATTTTTAGCATAATGCCCTAACTGTATAGTTTTCTGCTTCTAAGTATGATCTCAAAGTGGATAAGTGGACCAACAGAGAAAATGCAACATTAACGGTGCCACTTGAAGAGTGCTTTGAATAGTGCTTTCACATATAGGATCTCAGTTAATTCCCACTCTTCCTAGGGAGGCAGGTTTGTTATTATTATTGTTGTTGTAAAAAAGAATTGCCAATTCAACATTTTTCAGATGTATAACTTAATGATATCGATTACATTAATTGCGTAGTGTAACCATTACCCTTAATTGATACAAATTTCGCATCACCATAAACAGAAGCTTGCTGCTAGGAAGGTAGGTTTTTTGTTATCGCCACTTTGAGGACAAGACTGATACTTGGCCTGTCTATGACTACTCAACTGATGACTGGAGAAATTGGAATTAAAATCCAGTTTTCCTAGTGTGGTTAAGTGAGTTACTTTATGGGGTCTTTTGTCTTGGTGCTTTGGAAAAACAGCTTGAGAGATTTTTTTCCCTAAACCCTGAAGAGTTACATTTGCCCTAGTTTTCTACTCCAGAAGGTATGTATCCTTTGTCCGCGTTGATTTGACATTTCTTGGGTAATCTATAAACAACTTGGTTTGATACTTTTTATCTGCAGCCTGCCCTGTGATTGGTATATACCTTGCAGGGTTTGGTCAATAGACTAAGCAAATGAAGTATCTGTAGGCTACTATGCAAATGAAGTGTTTGTGAGCTACTGAGACAGAATTGGTCAGTTTGTGGCTCTGGTGGAAGGGCCATGCCTTGAAATTGATAAGGAGTTTGTGTATATAAGCAGCCAACCCCACAGATGTTTTTCAGCCAGAAAGAGAAGCAGAAGGAAGAAAGAAGCAGAGAGAGGAGTCAAGGAATCTCCTAAAAGAGCAGTAACACAGGTCAAGGGCTGTAACACTGAAGACAGCAAGAGGCTTAGAAGGGGCCAGTGGCAGAGCAAGGGAAGACAGATGGCAGAGCCAAGAGAAGCCTGTCCTCAGGGGGCCAAGAAGAGGCATACATGGTGAGAGGACCTGAGAGAGCTATCTCAGATTAAAGAAGAGAGACTTTGCCCACATGCCTCCTGATCCTGATCCTGACTTATACCCTGTGACTTCCTTAATAAACCACTTAAATTTAAGTATGGTCTCTGAGTGTTGTGTGGCCATTGCAATGGATTATGGAACCCAGCAGAGAAGTAGAGAGTGCTGTGGGGAGGGAGGACGGCTGGGGTCAGAACTGGTAAAACGGTTGAAGAGTGGAGGTATGCCTGACCTCCACCTCGTGGGAATTAGCTTTGAGCTGATCCTGGTCATCAACCTCCCTGAAGTTAGACAGGTTCTGATGCTAATTCTACTAGTAGTCCCACTTTACACCTGGTTTTAATATATAAATACATATATTTACAACAACAATAACAATAATAAAAACATTAACTATGCTTCCCCTTTAAATCCCCAGATATGTTCCTTTCCAGATTCCAAGGATTCACTTGAAGCCTTGTTAGAAACTGCCAGGTCTGCCTTTCATCCACTCATTGTATCATAGCCAGCTGAATAGAAGATTTTCAGTTCTCAGTTATGCAGTTCTACATGATTGCAATTAATCTTTGAGAAGAGTGAACACAGACCCAGATACTTCTTTATAAATATTAGGATGCTGGACTTCATTTGGTAAGCCATGGGGAGCCAAGATGACAAGTTTTCACGTAAGAATGCAGGCGTATATGCGTGTTTAAATCTGGACTGTATAAAACACATGAAGCAGAGAAGAGAGCTGTCCTGCACATTGCGGAATGGTAATATTGACCAACTGGCTGGTGTAATAGCTAGCTAAATATGGTAGCGGTGACTTCATAAATGCATGTTGGACACCAGCCAATGAGGAAGAACTAACCTTTCAACCAGTCACCTAAACTCATTAATATGGTTTAGGTTTCATACTTGAAGTTTCACAAACTACCTTCTTGAATCTTCAATTTGAAGATGAAGATGGAGGTTCATCAACACATTCCTGGGAGCCATCTTGCTCTTGGGAACTATCTTGCTCTATCACTAAGATTAATATTTTTCTTTAAGACGGCCAAAGACTATCATGAAATACTTGTCTTGGGACACATTTTCTACATAAATTCACTCTATTCTGAGTAGCGTCTTGTTTCTACCACTTTGCCCTGATTTATACAGCTGGCTGACTCAAGGGAAGCCTTGATGATACAGGTAAAGTAAATGTGCCAGAGAAATAATACCCACTGTTTTTGAAATAATTAGTTGGGAGCCCTTTGTCTGCTTGTCTCGACATAAATACTGCCCATCCAAATGGAATTCAGATTGATAGAACCATTCCACTCCCCTCTTGTCCCCAACTTATAGGAGCTCCTACAAGGAAGATTTTCTCTAAACAGCTTTTATCACTTTTCCCACTTTTTCCTGAAAAGCTGATTACTGTGTTTGCTAGCTCTTGGGAAACCTGCATAAGGTACCTGAGAAGAAAAATGATTAAAGGTGTGGTTGACTTTTTGCTGCAGGTATAGGAAATAATTATATCTAGAGGTTGGAAGTGGTGCAATTTGGCAGAGGATAGAAACTTTTGCAAGGATAATTGAATAGCAGTGTCACCAACAAACATGCAAAGATGAAAAAGACCCAGACAATTCTTGGCAGGACTGCTCATTCAGGGAAAGACACTCAGTGATTAGTGAAGATAAAGAGTGGATGCCTATGTACATTTGCCAAGAAGCTCCTCCTCTGATCACTTCAGACTTCCTGAATTTCCACTCTAAAGGTTAAGGTTTGGCCAGCTCCATCATCAGAAAGCCAAATAATAAAATTAACTTTCATTTACCCTCATTGCACACAATGAAGCATGGTGATAATAAATAATCCAAAACATTAAGAATCAGGTAATCATTTGAATTTAATTTATTCATTTAAGAGGCATTTTACTCTATCGTTTGTTTAACTGGGGATTTTTTGGTCTTGGCAAGGGTCTAAAGGGCTTAAGTTTGTTACCCCTTCCACAATATATCATTAAATCGTGGAAGCTACCGGACAGAGCTGGGCAACACTTTCTTTCTGCGTATTGTTTAGTGCCATATATTTACAAAGGGAAGGGGAAAGGACTGGGACCGCAACTCCTTCTCCTTCTCCAAGGTTAAAATACATAAAAAACAAGCTAGGATGGACTGGAGCGACGCTACTCAAGACAGGTGGCAAGAAAAGACAATAAAGGCACAAAAGGAATTCACTATAAAAAATGGAGAAGTCTAGACTGGTGACAAGTACTATGCCAGTGTGTAGATGATTGGTATGGACTTAGTTCTGGTTATAGAGTATGACTAATGGTAGAATCCCTTTCTACAGAGACAACTTGACACAATGATTACGCTTTGGGGGAAATGGCTATGGCTGTGTGAGTGAAAAAGCTATATTACTAAAGAGTTATACTTTCTGGGGGCTTAAACTTTTTTGCTTCGGGATGCACATGACTAATATTATAGAAAAGGGTTTTCCCTGATATACTGAGAAAACACGTGGGCAAATTGGAGGTGGCAAATATGGGAATTGGCAGAGGTGGCAAATGGAACAGCCAGGCTAAGATTGCAGGAGACAGCTGCCTGGTTGGGACCCAACACAACCCAGAAAGGCAGGAGACATAGCTGATACAGCTCATTGAGCTCAGTCTAACCTTAAGGGAGTGAAGCAAAAGTCCTGCCCTCCTAGAACATTACAATTCTTGGATGAGTTTAAGTACCCTTTGGAGCCCTCGTGGCCCACTGGTTAAGTGCTACGGCTGCTTATCAAAAGGTCAGCAGTTCAGATCCACCAGCCACTCCTTGGAAACCCTGTGGAGTAGTTCTACTCTGTCCTATAGGGTCTCTATGAGTTGGAACTGACTCGATGGCAACAGGTTTTTTTTTGTAGGCGTTCTTAGAAATATTAGGAAAAAGAACTATATTAGTTATCTATTGCTGTGTAACAAGTTATCCCAAAACAACAAACATTTATTACATCACAATTTTTATAAGTCAGGAATTCAGGAGTGGCTTAGCTGGATGGTTCTGGCTCAAGTTCTCTCATGAGGTTGCAATCAAGCTGTTGATCGAGGGTTCAGTCATTGGAAGACTGGAGGAAGTTCCTCTTCCAAGCACACTCATAGCATTGTAGGCAAGCCTTAGTTCCTCAAGACGGGGTTTAACTGTTTTTGGCCACATTGACCTCTCCATAGTCTGCCTAGTATTCTCACAACATGGCAGCTGGCTTCCCCCAGAATGAGTGATCCAAGAGACAAAGAGCAAGAGAGACTAAGACAGAAGCTATAGGGTCTTTTATAACCTAATCTTGGAAGTGACATACCTTCACTTCCACCATATTCTATTGCTCACATGGACTACCCAGGTTTATTGTGAGAGGGGACCACACAGGGTATGAATACCAGGAGATGGAGATTATTGGGGGCCACATGAACTTAGATGCCTTGTTAATTTGGCTGTTGGTAACTCAAGGCCAATGGGAAAGCAGAGGTTTTTATCCATTCGGTTGAGCACCTAAAATGGTAAATGGCACATAGTAGGTGCCCAATTAATATTTATTAAACAAATAAATTAATTTTAGTGTTAAAGGAAACCCCCACGTGTCTGTCAGTTTGTCGTACTGTGGGGGCTTGCGTGTTGCTGTGATGCTGGAAGCTATGTCACCAGTATTCAGATACCAGCAGGGCCACTCATGGAGGACAGGTCTCAGCTGAGCTTCCAGACTAAGACAGACTAGGGAGAAGGACCCGGCAGTCTACTTCTGAAAAGCATTAACCAGTGAAAACCTTATGAATAGCAGCAGAACATTGTCTGATATAGTGCTGGAAGATGAGCCTCCCAGATTGGAAGTCACTCAAAAGATGACTGGGGAAGAGCTGCCTCCTCAAAGTAGAGTCGACCTTAATGATGTGGATGGAGTAAAGCTTTCAGGACCTTCATTTGCTGATGTGGCACAACTCAAAATGAGAAGAAACAGCTGCAAACATCCATTAATAATCGGAACCTGGAAGGTACGAAGTATGAATCTAGGAAAATTGGAAATCATCAAAAATGAAATGGGACACATAAACATCGATATCCTAGGCATTAGTGAACTGAAATAGACTGGTATTGGCCATTTTGGATCAGACAATCATATAGTCTGCTATGCCGGGAATGACAACTTGAAGAGGAATGGTGTTGCATTCATCATCGAAAAGAACATTTCAAGATCTATCCTGATGTACAACGCTGTCAGTGATAGGATAATATCCATACGCCTACAAGGAAGACCAGTTACTACAACTATTATTCAAATATACACACCAACCACTAGGGCCAAAAATGAATAGAAGATTTTTATCAGCTGCTGCAGTCTGAAATTAATTGAACGTTCAATCAAGATGCATTGATAATACTGGCAATTAGAATGCGAAAGTTGGAAACAAAGAAGAAGGATCAGTAGTTGGAAAATACGGCCTTGGTGATAGAAACAATTCCGGAGAGCGAATGATAGAATTTTGCGAGACCAACAGCTTCTTCATTGCAAATACCTTCTTTCACCAACATAAACGGCGATTATACACATGGACCTCGCCAGATGGAACACACAGAAATCAAATTGACTACATCTGTGGAAAGAGAAGATGGAAAAGCTCAATATCATCAGTCAGAACAAGGCCAGGGGCCAACTATGGAACAGACCATCAATTGTTCATATGCAAGTTCAAGCTGAAACTGAAGAAAATCAGAGCAAGTCCACAAGAGCCAAAATATGACCTTGAGTATATCCCACCTAAATTTAGAGACCATCTCAAGAATAGATTTGACGCATTGAACACAAGTGACTGAAGACCAGACGAGTTGTGGAATGACATCATCCATGAAGAAAGCAAGAGGTCATGGAAAAGACAGGAAAGAAAGAAAAGACCGAGATGGATGTCAGAGGAGACTCTGAAACTTGCTCTTAAGCATTGAGCAGCTAAAGCAAAAGGAAGAATTGATGAAGTAAAAGAACTGAACAGAAGATCTCAAAAGGCCTCTCGAAAAGACAAAGTAAAGTATTATAATGACACGTGCAAAGAGCTGGAGATGGAAAAGCAAAAGGGAAGAACATGCTCGGTGTTTCTCAAGCTGAAAGAACTGAACAAAAAATTCAAGCCTAGAGTTGCAATAGTGAAAGATTCTATGGGGAAAATATTAAACGATGCAGGAAGAATTAAAAGAAGATGGAAGGAATACACAGAGTCATTATACCAAAAAAATTAGTCTGTGTTCAAACATTTCAAGAGGTAGCATATGATCAGAAACCAATGGAACTGAAGGAAGAAGTCCAAGCTTCTCTGAAGGCACTGGTGAAAAATAAAGCTCCAGGAACTGATGGAATATCAAATGAGATGTTTCAACAAAGAGATGCAGCACTGGAGGTGCTCACTTGTCTATGCCAAGAAATATGGAAGACAGCTTCCTGGCCAACTGACTGGAAGAGATCCATATTTATGCCTATTCCCAAGAAAGGTGATCCAACTGATTGTGGAAATTATAGAACAATATCGTTAATATCACACACAAGCAAAATTTTGCTGAAGATCATTCAAAAACGGCTGTAGCAGTGGATTGACAGGGAACTGCCAGAAATTCAGGCCGGTTTCAGAAGAGGACATGGAACCAGGGATTTCATTGCTGTTGTCGGATGGATCCCGGCTGAAAGCAGAGACTACCAGAAGGATGTTTACCTGTGTTTTATTGACTATGCAAAGGCATTTGACTGTGTGGATCATAACAAATTATGGATAACATTGCAAATAATGGGAATTCCAGAACACTTAATTGTGCTCATGAGGAACCTTTACGTAGATCAAGAGGCAGTTGTTCAGACAGAACAAGGGGATATCGATCGGTTTAAAGTCAGGAAAGGTGTGCATCAGGGTTGTATTCTTTTATCATACCCATTCAATCTGTATGCTGAGCAAATAATACGAGAAGCTGGACTATATGAAGAAGGACGGGGCATCAGGATTGGAGGAAGACTCATCAACAACCTCCATTATGCAGATGACACAACCTTGCTTGCAGAAAGTGAAGAGGGTTTGAAGCACTTCCTAATGAAGATCAAAGACCACAGCCTTCAGTATGGATTGCACCTGAACATAAAAAAAAAAAAATCCTCACAACTGGACCCATGAGCAACATCATGACAAACGGAGAAAAGATTGAAGTTGTCATGGGTTTCATTTTACTTGGATCCACAATTAACAGGCATGGAAGCAGCAGCCAGGAAATCAAAAGACGCATTGCATTGGGTAAATCTGCTGCAAAGGACCTCTTTAAAGCATTGAAGAGCAAAGATGTCACCCCGAAGACTAAGGTGTGCCTGACCCAAGCCATGGTATTTTCAATCACATCATCTGCATGTGAAAGCTGGACAATGAATAAGGAAGACCGAAGAAGAATTGATGCCTTTGAATTGTGGTGTTGGCAAAGAATATTGAATATACCATGGACTGCCAAAAGAATGAACAAATTTGTCTTAGGAGAAGTACAACTAGAATGCTCCTTAGAAGCAAGGATGGTGAGACTGCGTCTTCCATACTTTGGACATGTTGTCAGGAGGGATCAGTACCTGGAGAAGGACATCATGCTTGGCAGAGTACAGGGTCAGCAGAAGAGAGGAAGGCCCTCAACGAGGAGGATTGACACAGTGGCTGCAACAATGAGCTCAAACATAACAACGATTGTAAGGGTGGCTCAGGACGGGGCAGTGTTTCGTTCTGTTGTGCACAGGGTCGCTATGAGTTGGAACAGACTCGACGGCACCTAAGAACAACAACATTAGTGGAAATGTGACCTTATCTTGCAGCCACAGACCAGTAAGTTCTGGGCATTAGGTTCCATTTGCCTTCCTTATTATATTTTGCTTAAGATTCAATTGATTTGAAAAACAGGATACTTCTGCAATATTGATAACATTATGACACGTATTTACTGCTATCCCATCGGCCAAATAAAGTCACATGGACAAGCTCAGCATCAGTGTGGATGAGACTATACAAGAGGGTGAACTTGAGAAGGCATGGTTCTTTGGGGGTCACCAATGTAACACTCTATGTTGTTGTTGTTGTTAGGTGCCATCCAGTCAGTTCCAACTCATAGCAACCCTATGAAGAACAGAATGAAACACTGCCCAGTCCTGTGCCATTCTCATAATCGTTGTTATGTTTGACCCCATTGTTGTAGCCACTGGATATGGTTATTGGCTAGAAGGGAAGGAAACTTCCCTTTCTATTAGCTGAAAAGAAAATTAGATTGAGTGGTAACATTTCCTAGATA
Source organism: Elephas maximus indicus (assembly GCF_024166365.1). NCBI lineage: Eukaryota > Metazoa > Chordata > Mammalia > Proboscidea > Elephantidae > Elephas > Elephas maximus. Next base: position 12,428,840 of record NC_064842.1, on the reverse strand, counting down.
TAATTATTGGTTTTGCCTAGTTCTCTGGAATCAGAAGTAAGTGAATGAATATCTTCCAGGCTACCATTTAATTTTTGAGAAAAGTGGAAAAGTCAAAAAGTGTCCTTTGCGATCCTCATTCATTGCCGGTAGGAATGTAAAATCGCGCAGTGACTGCGGAAAACAGCTTGCCGGTTCCTCAGAGAGTTAAGCGTAAAGTTACCGCACAGCCCAGCAGTGCCACTCGGAGGCACGTACCAAGAAGACTGGAAAACAGGGACTGCAGCAGGTGTTTGTGCACCAATGTTCCTTGCAGCATTATTCGCAATAGCCGAAGGGTGGAAACAGCTCAAAGGTTCATCAACGGATGGATGAACGGATTTAAAAAATGTGGTGCATTCATAAAATGGGGTCTTAAGAGGCATGAGGAGAAATAAAGTCCTGATACATGCTGTGTACGACATGCATGAACCTTGAAAACACTATACGGAGTGAAAGAAGTCAGTCACAAAAGGACAAATATCATATGATCCAACTTACATGAATTATCCAGAACAGGCAAGTGTACAGGGTCGAAAGTTTAGGAGTGGTTACCAGGGGCTGGGGGAAATGAAATGGGGAGGTATTCCTTGAGGGGCATTTAGGCCCTGTTTAGATGATGAAAAACCTTTGGAAATGGACGGTGCTGATGGTGGCACAACATGGTGAATGTGAGTAATATCACTGAATTGTACACTTAAAAATAGTTACAATGACTGATGCATTGTTACCTATATTTTACCACAATTAAAAAAAAAAAAGTCCATTACTGGGGCCTATTCTGAACCAAAATAGCAAGCAAACCAAGGGCATATTTTTAGTATGACCTGACACCCGAGATTCATGTAACCAAGGCTTTACTAATAGATGAGGTTACTTCTTCTGCCCCATCATAAACCCTCAGGTTGACTTCATCTTGAAACTAGACTAACAGAGCATGTCAGACGAAGAACATGACTCTACAGGAAGGACAGACCCCTCAGACCCCATGAAACCAGGATATTGGCTCAACATTAATAACTACAATCAATACACATTTACTACTATTCCATTGGCCAAAGAAAGTCACATGGCCAAGCCCAGCATCAGTGTGGGTGAGACTACACAAGGGGTGAATTTGAGAAGGTATTGTTCTTTGGGGGCCATCGAGGTAACAGTCTACAACAGCTATTAATTAAATATTAACAACAAATACAGTTTAGAAAAGTGTTTTCACATTTATTACCTCAATTGGTTTAACAATACCCTTGAGGGATAAACAAATGCCATCCCTGTTTCACAAAGAAAGAGACAGGAGCTCAGAAATTTGGAGACTTAAAACACACAACTAGGAAATGGAAGAACTGAGACTTGAACTCCGGCCTTCTTACTGCAAGTGCTGTGTTTTTGCTGTTACATCACAGCTACCTTTGGGCAGCACAGCCTATGCTATCTAGCTATGTATGACATTTATGTTTGGTCTTTTCAGGTTTTGAAATAGGCTGACAAATAAAAAAGAATATCATTTTTTTTTTTTGTTTTCCAAATACTAGAGCTTAAATAATTTTATTTATTGATTGATTACTAGGAAAAACATCTCATTCTTAAAGACTATGTAAACATCTTGTAACACAGTTATAAACAATTTTTGCTTATTTAAAGCTAGCTGCAACCAAGCCATGTTGCTTCATGCCAAACGCTAAAGGGGGATTACTTAGACTTTGTGATGCCCAAAGGCTTTCCTGAGGAACAGAGCTTCTTCTCTGCACCCTGGCCCAAAGAAAAAGAGTTGCAGCCCAAAACTTGTGGGTTCAAGTTTTCTAAGGCATTAGTACAAGTGTGCAAATATCAATGCTAACAGACTACAACCGACTAACAGGACTTGTATCAGGGTAACAAGGGTGAGTTGGGGCCCAGGGCTTGTAAATAAAAGTTCACATTGAGAAAGAATCTGAAATTACTCTGATTGCTGCTTGCAATCTGGGATGCTTGAAAATAAACCACAAGGAAATTGGGGTCAGATCTGTGTCAGAAGGGCAACCTGTGTGCTGTTGCCATGGTAATCAATTGCCAAGGAACAGAGAACTAAAGAAAGCCACAGGTACTGCTGCCCTTCATGGGCTGGAGTTGGCCACCAGGCTCTCCCTGGATGAGGTGCTCCCACGAGGGACACCCTCTGCAGTGTCCTGTTGTTGGGTCCCATAATCTCGGCCCCTGGCTTGCAGGTGACACTTTTCATTAGGAACATCAGCTGACTGGGCCTTTGCACCATTCCTTTCAACTTCCCTGTCAAGTTCCTGTTCAGGAGAGAAATAAGGAAATGTTTAACTGTAAGACCAAATACCTTTGAACTCCCTCCGTGTAGGGACGTCCTTGTGAGAAGCTTCTCCTTGAAGCAGTCTCAAGCTTCACGCTCTACTACCCTCTATGACCCATCTCCTGACGTTGTAACCCTCACAAGAGAGGCAAGTAAGAAGAAGTGTTGCGAGGTGAGGGGCAGTAGATAAAGAAGTCAGTCTGACCAGACCCCCCCCCCAAAAAAAAAGTGAGATTTGATTACCAGGTGGGAAAATACTTCTCTCCACCACCCTAAAATTAGAGCAACTAACCTTCCCTTGTCAGGGCCCATGGTGTTCCTTTCAGGCTGTCACATACCTTAATTTGTGTTCGATAGTACTCGTTTAACATATACTGATATTTGGGTTGATCGAGACCAAAGAAGACAGCAAATCTTTCACCAAGGAATTCACACGCTAAAAAAGGGAAGAGCAAACACTTTGGTAAACGGAATTAATAACAAGAGGTGCAGAGAGTTTAAATTTGCCTGCAAGTAATCTATTACTACGCTAAACTTCAAGGCCGATTTCCTGGGTGGTCCAAACAGTTAACACGCTCGGTTGGTAACTGAAAGACTGGAGGTTTGAGTCCACCCTGGGGGCATCTTGGAAGAAAGACCTGGCCATCTACTTCTGAAAAATCAGCCATTGGAAACCGTAGGGGGCACATTTCTACTTTGACCCACATGGGTCGGTCATCCTGAGTCAGAAATGACACGGTAACAACTGGTTTAAGTTTTGTTTTTAATTTCAAGGCTGAGAAAAGATGTCAATTGCTCTCTACTCTCAAAACAACTCTAGGACTCAAAGGGAATTTGTCAAATCTTCTATCTTCATATCGAAGTACATCTAAACTTGATGTAATATATCAGGAGCTGTATCATGAGACAGTCCAGGTAAAGATCACATGAGAGGTTTTCAAAACACTTAACAACAGGTACAGCATGGGTCTTGGCCAATCAGGACAGATGCTGCCCGTTGCCGTGCATAGCAGCTGAATACCAGCTGTGAGAATATTTCAAATTACACCAAAAACACAATCTGGTGTTAAAAAGACTCATGTCAAAAATTCTGCCATGCGTCCAGACAAACTCCTTCAGGAGTTTAAGGACTTTGCTGTCTGCCACCAGCAAGGTGGCCTGCAGGCTCGGCATTAATTGTTAAAGTTGGAGGGGGGGGTAAATGGTTAGCATGAATAAGTGGACTCCTAAAGGTGTTTCCTAGAAATGCTTCTTTTAAAAGTGTAGTGCATCTGGCCCACCGCTGTAGGATTCCCTGATTCCCCTGACTCACTCCACCTCATGGAACATTTTTGCTCATATAACACATGAAAATGATACTCTCTATTTTTCACGTGTCTTGTCTTTCCATTGGGTAAATCTGCTGCAAAGGACCTCTTTAAAGTGTTAAAAAGCAAAGGTGTCAGTTTGAGGACTAAGGTGTGCCTGACCCAAGCCATGCTATTTTCAGTTGCTTCATATGCACATGAAAGCTGAACAATGGATAAGGGAGACCAAAGAATAATTGACGCCTTGGAATTATGGTGTTGGAGAAGAATATTGAATATACCATGGAGTTCCAGAAGAATGAACAAATCTGTCTTGGAAGAAGTACAGCCAGAATGCTCCTTAGAAGTGAGGATGGTGAGACTACGTCCCACATACTTTAGACATGTCTTCAGGAGAGACCAGTCCCTGGAGAAGGACATCATGCTTGGTAAAGTAGAGGATCAGCAAAAGAGAGGAAGACCCTCAGTGAGATGGATTGACACAGTAGCTGTAACGACAGGCTCATGTGAGGATGGTGCAGCACTGGGCTGTGTTTTATCCTGTCCAGAGGCAAGATGAGAAGGTAGAAAGGGAACAGGAGGAGGTTGAATGGACCTAGAAAATCCGGGGTGGAAATGGGGAGTGTGCTGTCACATTACAGGGATAGCAACTAGGGTCACATACAATGTTTGCATAAATTTTTATATGAAAACCTAACTTGAGCTGTAAACTTTCACCTAAAGCACAATAATAATAATAATAGTAAATCCACATGGGACTCAGAGGATGGAGGAGAGCAGGGGGATCACAGTGATTTACACGTTGGGCTTCGACTCAGGCTGGCAGGATGTCCTGCGTGGTGAGTTCAGCTTCCTTCAGGGCTCCAAACAGAGGTGCAGAAGTGCTTCTGCTTGGAGGCTGCAGATGGTAGCCGGTGACTAGCAGCCCTCGAGTCGGTTCTGACCCACAGCGGCCCCACGAGCGTCATTGTAGCCCGCACTCTGTAGGGTTTTCAGCGTGATTTTCTGGGAATAGATCACTAAGACTTTCTTCTAAGGTGGCTCTTGGTGGACTTGAACCTCTAACATTTTGGCTAGGAGATGAGTGCTTAACCCTTTGCACCACCCAGGGACTCCTCCAGAAAGTAGTGGAGACATAAATATGCTAGCAGTCCGCACCCTCATCTCTACACAGAGAATATGGGTAGAGGTGGAACTCGGACGGCCCTGGTAATTCTAGTAGTTCATAAACAGATGTATTCTAATATTTTAGAAGTTTTCTGCACATGTACTAGGCACAGTGACAAACACACAGAATGAAGAGCTTGAATATTTTTGGAAAGATTTGCTGTCGTTAAGTGCCATTGGGAAACCCTGGTGGCGTGGTGGTTAAATATTACGGCTGCTAACCAAGAGGTTGGCAGTTCAAGTCCGCCAGGCGCTCCTTGGAAACTCTGTGGGGCAGTTGTACTCTGTCCATTTAGTCTCATGTATCTACTTCAGCTAAGAAGCACACTCTTCACAAGCATCATTTTATGTCTTATAGTCCAGTCTAATATTTGCCTGAAGAGTTCACTTGGGGAATGGTTTTATTTCTGGGTTAACAGAGAGTCTGGGGGCCAAGTCTTCTGGGGTTCCTCTAGTCTCAGTCAGACCATTAAGTCTGCTCTTTTTACTGGAATTTGAGTTCTGCACCCCACTTTTCTCCTGTGCCATCAGGGACTCTCTGTTGTGTTCCCTGTCAGGGCAGTCATTGGTGGTAGCCAGGCACCATCTAGTTCTTCTGGTCTCAGGCTGATGTAGTCTCTAGTTTATGTGGCCCTTTTTGTCTCTTAGGGTAATACTTTCCTTGTGTCTTTGGTGTTCTTCATTCTCCTTTGCTCCAGGTGTGTTGGGACCAATTGATGCATCTCAGATGGTCACTAGCTAGCTTTTAAGACCCTCAACGCCACTGACCAAAGTGGGATGCAGAACATTACCTTACTAAACTTTGTTATGCCAATTGACCCAGATGTCCCCCGAAATCATGGTTCCCAGACCCCTGCCCTTGCTACTTTGTCCTTCTTACTGTTTGGTTATGTCCAGAAAACTTTTTAGCTTTTGGTTTAGTCCAGTTCTGCTAACTTTCCCTGTATTGTGTATCGTCCTTCCCTTCACCTAAGATAATTCTTATAGTGATTAAGTGCTATGGCTACTAACCAAAAGGTCAGCAGGTTGAGTCGGAATTGACCCGACGGCAATGGGCTTGGTTTGGTTTTTTTTGTCTAGTTAGTGGATTTCCCTCTCCCTCCCTCCCCAGCCTTGTAACCAACAAAGAATGTTTTCTTCTATGTTTAAACCTTTTCTTGAATTCTTATAATGGATGTCTTGTACAATATCTGTCCTTTTGTGACTGATTTCACTGATGGTACTGAAGGAAGAAGTCCAAGCTGCTCTGAAGGCACTGGTGAAAAACAAGTCTCCAGGAATTGATGGAATATCAAATGAGATGTTTCAACAAAGAGATGCAGCGCTGGAGGTGCTCACTCATCTATGCCAAGAAATATGGAAGACAGCTTCCTGGCCAACTGACTGGAAGAGATCCATATTTATGCCCATTCCCAAGAAAGGTGATCCAACTGAATGTGGAAATTACAGAACAATATCATTAATATCACATGCAAGCAAAATATTGCTGAAGATTATTCAAAAACAGCTGCAGCAGTATATCGACAGGGAACTGCCAGAAATTCAGGCTGGTTTCAGAAGAGGACATGGAACCAGGGATTTCATTGCTGATGTCAGATGGATCCGAACTGAAAGCAGAGAATACCAGAAGGATGTTTACCTGTGTTTTATTGACTATGCAAAGGCATTCGACTGTGGATCATAACAAATCATGGGTAACTTTGCAAAGAATGGGAATTCCAGAACACTTAATTGTGTTCATGAAGAATCTTTACATAGATCAAGAGGCAGTTGTTTGGACAGAACAAGGGGATACCAATCGGTTTAAAGTCAGGAAGGGTTTGTGACAGGGTTGTATCCTTTCACCATACCTATTCAATCTGTATGCTGAGCAAATAATCTGAGAAGCTCGACTATAAGAAGAAAAACAGGGGATCAGGATTGGAGGAAGACTTATTAACAACCTGCGTTATGCAGATGACACAACCTTGCTTGCTGAAAGTGAAGAGGACTTGAAGCACTTACTAATGAAGATCAAAGACCACAGCCTTCAGTTTGGATTGCACCTGAGCATAAAGAAAACAAAAATCCTCACAAGTGGACCAATGAGCAACATCATGATAAATGGAGAAAAGATTGAAGTTGTCAAGGATTTCATTTTACTTGGGTCCACAATCAACAGCCATGGAAGCAGCAGTCATGAAATCAAATGATACATTGCATTGGGTAAATCTGCTGCAAAGGACCTCTTCAAAGTGTTGAAAAGCAAAGATGTCACCTTGAAGACTAAGGTTCGCTTGCCCCTCGCCATGGTATTTTCAATCGCATCATATGCATGTGAAAGCTGGACAATGAATAAGGAAGACTGAAGAAGAATTGACACCTTTGAACTGTGTAGGCAAAGAATATTGAATATACCATGGGCTGCCAAAAGAAAGAACAAATGTGTCTTGGAAGAAGTACAACCAGAATGCTCCTTAGAACCAAGGATGGTGAGACTGCATCTTCCATACTTTGGACATGTTGTCAGGAGGGATCGGTCACTGGAGAAGGACATCATGGTTGGCAAAGTACAGGATCAGCAGAAAAGAGGAAGACCTTCAACAAGGTGGATTGACACAGTGGCTGCAACTATGAGCTCAAGCATAACAACAACTGTAAGGATGGTGCAGGACCGGGCACTGTTTCATCCTGTTGTATGTAGAGTCGCTATGAGTTGGAACTGACTGACAGCACCTAATAACGACAACAATTTCACTCAGCATAATGCCTTCCAGCTTCATCCATGTCATGAGATGTTTCTCGGATTCATTGTTCTTTATTGTTGTATAGCATTCCATTGTGTGAATATACCATAATGTGTTTATCCATTCATCTGTTGATGGGCACCTAGGTTATTTCCACCTTCTTGCTATTTATTTTTTTTTGCTATTGTAAACAGTGCCGCAATGAGCATGGGTGTGCATATATCTATTAGAGTGACGGCTCCTATTTCTCAAGGAGTGGGATTGATGGATTGTATGGTACTTGTATTTCTAGCTTTTTAAGGAAGTGCCAAATAGACTTTCAAAGTGGTTGTACCATTTTACATTCCCACCAGCTGTGTTATAAGTGTTCCAGTCTCTCCACAACCTCTCCAACATTTATTATTTTGTGTTTTTTGGATTAATGGTAGCCTTGTTGGGGTTAGATGGTATCTCATTGTAGTTTTGATTTGCATTTCTCTAATGGCTAATGATTGTGAGCATTTCCTCATGTATCTGTTAACCACCTGAATGTCTTCTTTGGTGAAGTGCCTGTTCATATCCTTCGCCCATTTTTTAATTGGGTTATTGTCTTCGTGTTGTTGAAGTTTTCCAGTATCTTGTAGATTTTAGAGATTAGACCCTGAACAAATATGTTGTAGCCAAAATTTTTTCCCAGCCTGTAGGCTGTCTTTTTACTCTTTTGGTGAAGTCTTTTGATGAGCATAAGTGTTTGATTTTTAGGAGCTCCCAGTTATCTAGTTTCTCTTCTGGTGTTTGTGCATTGTTAGTTAGTTAATGTTTTGTATTCTGTTTATGCCATGTAATAAGTCTCCTAGCACTGTCCCTATTTTTTCTTCCATGATCTTTATTGTTTTAGATTTTACATTTAGGTCTTTGATCCATTTTGAGTTCGGTTTTGTGCATGGTGTGAGGTATGGATATCCGGTTATGCCAACACGATTTGTTAAAGAGACTGTCTTTTCCCCATTTAATGGATTTTGGGCCTTTGTCAAATATCAGCTGCACATAGGTGGATGAATTTATGTCTGGATTCTCAATTCTGTTCCATTGGTCTATGTATCTGTTGTTATACCAGCACCAGGCTGTTTTGACTACCGTGGCGGTATAATAGGTTCTAAAATCAGGTTGTGTGAGGCCTCCCACTTTGTTCTTCTTTTTCAGTAATGCTTTACTTATCCAGGGCCTCTTCCCTTTCCAAGTGAAATTGGTGATTTGTTTCTCCAGCTCATTAAAAAATGTCATTGGAATTTGGATTTAGATTGCATTGTATCTGTAGATCACTTTAGGTAGAATTGACATTTTCAGAGTGTTGCGTCTTCCTACCTATGAGCAAAATCCAGTCAACCCAGTGCCATCGAGTCGATTCAGGTATGTCTTTCTACTTGTGTAGGTCTGTTTTGGTTTCTTGCAGTAGTGTCTTGTAGTTTTCTTTGTATAGATCTTTTATGTCTCTGGTTAGATTTATTCCTAAGTATTTTATCTTCTTGGGGGCTACTGTAAATGGTATTGATTTGGTGATTTCCTCTTTAAAGTTCTCTTTGTTGATGTAGAGGAATCCAACAGACCATATTGATTTTTTTATTTCTTTCCCCTGACCTAATCTTCCATGGGTCCCTTCCTCCAAAACATTCCACCTCTTTAAACAATCTTGCCGTAACTAAAGCATAAACCTCCTTAGAAGGCTACATTGCTTCTATCAAGGTATATCATCAGGGTAGGGCCTGTAGTCACTTGGTCCCCAGTGTAACTTCCAAACCATCAATCCTCTATCTAGCCTTACGTAAAAGCACTTATTTCTTAGAGGCTCATATTATCTGGTTAAATCATCCCTATCATCACTTTTCACTGTAATTTAAAGACTCTCTGATCATCCTCATACCCCAGACCCCAAGCTGGCCCTAGCCTGACATACTTTCATAGCTCTGTTGAGATGTCGCCTCCATATGTCAGCTTTCCTGAGTCTCCCAGCCCTTTGTCCATGTGCTATCCTATTCTGGCAATTGTGGCGACATATTATAAGAATGTTTCCTGGTCTGTATCATCCGTCAAATATTGAGCCCCTTGAAAGCAGGACTGTGTCTTTTGTCTTTGGTTTCCAGGGTCCAGCTCAGTGCTGGGCACAAAAATAGGTACTCAGGAAATATTTATTTAATGAATGAATGAAGATAAATTCTAAGAGCTACATTTTATATTTTCTCAGATTTCTAAAGTAATTTTTTCCCTAGCATATGCACAAGCATATACAAGTTAGAAGGAAATGAGTAATTAGATGTGGCAAATTGTGTTCTAAGCTGGCGAAAATCAAGCAAAATAAGATTTAGTATTTTACGCATTATAAATAGCCCCTTAAGCCATTCATTATACCCCCAGGAGGGGTCAGTAAAGTTCATGTTTATAACACAGTGACTATGATGAGAGGACTTGGAACTATGTCATATAACAATAGTTTAAAAATACTTGTAAGTTTATTCAGCAAAGAGTCAACTCAGGGAGACCTGACTATTGTCTTTAAATACTTGACTATTTGACCTATGAAAGAGGAATGTAGGCTAGTTTTGTATGGCCCTAATAAAGACAACTAGAGTCAACTGGAAGAACTTTAAAAGAAGACAAAATTTGAGCCAACATAAGAAAGAATTTATTAACAAGAGTTGGCAAAACATGGAAGTGTCTGTTTGAAGACGTGAGGTTTTATGCCATTGGAATGTCCAAGCACAGACCCAAGATGAGCTCATCACTTTTTCAGAATGCCCTGGAATGTATTCAACCATTAGAAACCCCATCTAACTCTGAGGGTTATATATTTAGGACAGAAAAAATTACTTTAGCAGTACTTACTAGAAAATGAAGTGCTTGCTATTCGCCCTGCCCAAAACCGTAGATAGGATCCCCACGAAAGTTTAGTCTGAAAAAAAAGAAAGAAACCAAGTTGAGAATAATTAAGAACATGAGTGTTGATTACACAATCTTTCATGTTGAGGTTTCAAAATGCTTTATAACATGTTCCATTTTCTCTCTCACAGATGAGAAAACTAAGATTATCAAAAGTATGACCTGACTATACACAGATCTAGAAAGAAAATCAAGGAGATTCAGGACTTAGCTTAAAACTATACTTTCTACAAACCTTGTCTTGCTCAATAACTCACTCACTCAGCCCCCATGTTTCCTAATATTGATATTCTAAGCTTACATGGTCAGGTGTTGAATTCATTCCCTCTTCCTCATTGTCTTCCTCCTCCTCTTCCTCTGTGCTATATTCTTCCATGATGTCTCCATCAACAAAATGGATGATTCTTCTGGGTGTAGTCCTTTTGGAATGTCCACTATTCTCTACTTCTAACTGCTGGAAATGTTCTTTTTCCATAAGGAAAGTAAAACAACTAGTAAATTAAAAATAGGCAACCTAGGGAAAGTTGCCCAGGGCAGTGTTTACATAACTGAGAGGTATCTAGTTATCTTCAGGGGATGGTAAAGACAGAGAGTTCAAAGATAATAACAGCTGTGGTCTCATCAATTCTTCGAATTCAAGAAGGGATGCTCAGTTCTGTAATAAAAATAGAAGAAATCCATTAATAGCAAAAATGTAAACATTGAGTATTTAAACAAAAAATTTAACGGGATTTCTTTGCTCCTTGTTAGTTGCAAAACCTCCAATTGCTATTAGAAAGATGTTATCACTCTGCAGAAGTTTCTCATTCATTACAATAAATATTGAGAGACCATATAGGTGGTGGTTAAGAGTACAGGTTTTGCACAGACTAGGAGAAAATATTTGCAAAATACATATCCAGTAAAGGACTTATGGGGAGCTCTAGTGGCACAGTGGTTAAGTGCTCGGCTGCTAACTGAAAGGTTAATGGTTCAAACTCGCCAACCACTGGTGGGAGAAGATGTGGCAGTCTGCTTCCATAAAGATTTACAGCCTTGGAAACCCTATGAGGCAGTTCTGTCCTATAGGGTTTCACTATGAATCAGAATTAACTCAGTGGCAAAGGGTTTGGTTTTTGGCAAAGGACTTATATCCAGGATATATAAAGAACCATTGCCACTCAATAAGTAAAAGATAAACAACTCAATGAAAATATGAAAAAAAATTTGAATAGACACTTGACTAAAGAAGATTTACAGATGGCAAAAATAGACATGAAAACATGGTCGATGCCATTAGTCATTAGGGAAAGGCAAATTAAAATCATAATGAGATATCATATCATAACATACCCAATAGTAAATGGCTAAAATTAAAAAGATTGACAATATCAAGTGTTGATGAGGCTATGTAGCAACTAGAACTCTCATACATTCCTAGTGGGAATGCGAAGTGGTGTAACCACTTTGGAAAACAATTTGGTAGTTTCTTATAAAGCTAAACGTACATTTACCATATAATCTTGAAATTCTGTTCCTCAGTATTTATCCAAGAGAAATTAAAAGCCATGCTTATCAAAAAATTTGTATGTGAATGTTCATAGCAGCTACACTACCAATGGTCAAAAACTGGAAACAACCCAAATGTTCAGAAACTGATGAATGGATAAACAAAATGTAGTATATCCACTCAATGGAATATTATTCAGCAATTAAAAGTGATGGACAACTACTATGAATGCATCTCAAAAAGCCAGACACCCAATATTGCATTTATATGGATTCCATTCATGTGAAATTCTAGCAAAGTCTAAATTATAGCGACAGAAAACAGACCAGTGGTTGCTAGTGTTAAGGGCACCGGGAACTTTAGGGGTTGATGGGCATGTTCTAATCTATATCATGATTGTAGAGGTAGTTACTCGACTACATACATTTGTCAAAACTAATCAAACTCTACATTTAAAAGTAGTTAATTTTATTATATTTAAATTATACCTCAATAAAGCTGAAGAGTTTTGGAGCCAGACTGCTAACTTTAAAATCCTATTGCTTGATATCCCTATGCCTTCATTTCCTCATCTACAAAATAACACAGGATGCTATAGTACTAATCTTATAGGGTTGTTATGAGGAATAGATGAGTTAAGCCATGTAAAGGAGTTAAAACAATTCTTAGCACAGTCAGCATTCAATATAGCTATTATTATCTATCATTTACTTAATAGTGCAATGTCAAGGCCTATTCTAATGTGGTAAGTGCACTTATTGTCCTCAGTGACATTTAATACATTTTAAGATTATACCAGCAAATACGTTGGACTCAGGCAATATGGAGGACTTTTCCTTCCTGCTTCAAACAGAAGAAGTGCTGAATATAATTAAACAAAGAAAACATTAAATCACACCTTCACTAAGGAAGGAAGAAGAAGGATGATAGGAAGGAAAGAAGGAAGGTAGGAAACAAGAAAAATATACCTAGGTGTTATAAAAAAAAAAAAAAAAAGAGGAATTCAAAGTCATAAGGGTGATCTGAAGCTGAAAGGGCCCCTGAGGTTTCAGAACCAGATATAGGCCTTGGGACTGGAGTTTTAACACCCACGTAAGAAGGAGAGTCCAAATCACAGATTCCATGAGTGTGGGGGTGGGAGGTGGGGGGTGGGGGTGAAATGTAGCTACTTGCATAAAACTAAGACAATATAGTACTACCTTATCTATAAAATGTGAAGTAGAAAAACTACTCATTGACCTACAAAAGTGGCAAAGCAATTTGCCTTCTGTTGGTAACATGGGTAGAAATAATCACCTAAAAAAAAATGGGACCTCAGGCCAGTACCATGTGCTGATATGTAGCCCAAATGCATATTCTCCGTATAGTGTGAGGACCTGACGGGAAGCTGAGCTAAAGGCGGTGTAACCCACAGAACTCTGTTAGATGCAAACACCAACCACACTGAAGGGATGCTTAACAAGACAGGGTATGCCAGATCTCCACTAAAAACAACTTCTGCCCAGGGTGTGCTCTTTGCAAAAATTTACAAATCACATTAACAAACCAAGCATCATGAGGCAGTTTCAGCAGATGAAAAAATTGGGAGAATACTCATGCCAAGAGTTAGGAATAATAGAACAAAACAAGATTTTAAAATGAGTGTGTTTAATATGTTCAAAGAGATAAAGGAAGCAAAACACTATATATGCAAATAAAACAATGTGAAAAAGAATTGAACAGAAATTCTAAAAACAAAATATATAGTCAATGTAGGATAGGTTGGACATGGATTAAACATAGCTGAAGAATATGAGATAATCTCTCATAATATAGCATAAAAAAGCTATATATTCTGGTAACACAAAAGAAAGTTACAAGGTAGAAAGGATAGATGAGAAAGTTGAGCATGTGTCTAATAGGAGTTCCAGAAGAAGTGAAGAGAAATAATGGGGTTGTTTTAATGACTATGAATTTTCCATAATTGAAGGAAGACACAAATCTTCAATTCTGAAGAGTGCACAGAATACTGAGGATAAATAAAAATAAAATCAATTTAGACTATAAAAATTACAAAAACCTTGGAATTTACAATAGAAAAGGCAGATTCCTCACAAAGAAATAGTCAGATGGCAGACTTAAAATCAACCAGAGACACCAAAAGACAACAGATTGTCAAAAAGAGTTCAATACCCAGCTAAACAATCACTGAGAGAGAGAGTAAAATGACATTTCAGACCTGTAAAAACTGGGGGTTAATCATTCCTGCCTCTTCACTGAAAGAATGTTAATATAAGGCTACATGTCCTCAAGAAGGAAACCGAGCCAAAAGCTAAGAGTGAGATGCAAGAAACAAAAGTAAATAAATAAATTAGTATACAGGATGAAAATCTTAATAAATACTGACTCTTAAAAACTCTTTTGAAAAAAACAACATTCTGGGGGAGGTATAAAAACAAAATGGCATGAAGTAGTAGACAACACCATGAAAGACAAGGAGCTGACCTCTTCTAAGGATTGTTTTGTAGGTGGATAGGATGTTAGGTGCGCATGCTAACAATTTAAAGGTAACCAGTAAAATAATGGAATTAGAATGTATAGCTTCAAAACCAATAGAAGAAAAATAGAAAACAATCAATCCCACAGAAAGCAGGAAAGGGGGAGGGGAGAACAAGAGTAAAGGAAAGGCATGATTAGTAGAAACACTGAATAAAATGTTAGCAATATATCTAAATAAATCAGTAATCATAGTAAATATAAATAGTTTATCAGCCATCTATTCAAAAGGAGACTAGCAATAGTTTCTGAGCCCTGGTGGTGCCGTGGTTAAGAGCTCAGCTGCTAACTAAAACGTCAGCAGTTAGAATCCACTACCCTCTCTTTGGAAACCCTATGGGGCAGTTCTACTCTGTCCTGTAGGGTCACTATGATTAGGAATCCACTCAAGGGCAACAAGTTTGGTTTTTGGTTTAGCAATAATTTCAGTGGTTCACCCAGCTATTGCCCTGAGATAATCTTTAAGCCTTAAACCAAAAACATCCCCAAAACAGCACCACTATCGCTACTATATCAAATAGCTACCCATGTCAACACCAACTTAATCTGTCTCTCTGGCTTACTCTCAATTCTAATTGGGGGATGAGGAGGCCTAAACCAAACACAACTACGAAAAATCTTAGCCTACTCATCAATCTCCAAACAATAAAACCAAACAATAGTTTTACTTACCTAGTAAAGAATGTCTGCCTTGAGCATTATGCTCTTTTAAGAACTATGTATATGGGATCAAATTAACAACAGCAACTGGAAGGATTAGATAGGAATCTTAGGGGGCAGTGAGTTTATGTTAATGAGGGAGGAACAACTCAGAAAAGGAGGGTGAGGATGGGTGCACAACTCAAAGAATGTAGTCAATGTCACTGAATCGTGTGTGTAGAAAGGTTGAATTGGTGTATGTTTTGCTGTGTATATTCTCAACAACAACAAAACAAAATTTTTTTTAAAAGCAGACTAGCAGAGTGAATTTCAGAAAGATTTTATGGACAATACAAATATGATTGAACACACACACATACATTCATGTATGTATATATGAATAAATTACCAAATCTTATTGGTACGATACTGAGTTTATGCCATCGTCAAAGATCAGAGTTGCAAAAGACCTGTCAAGAGTTAATTTGTCATCTACAGCAAGGTGATACATTACCTGCTTAATCCAGGGCTCCTTTGAGATATGAATGGAACACCAGTTTTCCCTGCTTTACTTAAACCCATTGCCACCGAGTTGATTCCAACTCATGGTGATCCCATGGGTGTCAGAGTAGAACTGTGCTCCATAAGGTTTTCAGTGGCTGATTTCTCAGAAGTAGATCACCAGGCTTTCTTCCAAGGTGCACCTGGGTGGACTTGAACCTCCAATGTTTCGGTTAGCTGCTGAGCATGTTAACCTTTGCACCACCCAGGGACTCCCTGCCTTACTTTATGGCAGTGTTTATCACAGAAGAGCAGTGCTAAGAAATAGGAATTATTCCCATTTGGCTTCTGGTGCCAAAAAGAAGCAAAGGAATAAAACATTTTTTAATTTGGTATTTATAACAATATGCTAAGCATAATATTATTGTAAAAGTCAATATTGTCAGTGCCATGAGAAATAAAAGACTGTTGGTTTTTAAAAAACCATATTCCACAGCAACAATCAAAAGAAAGCAATGTATCTTCAAAAAGCAACTCACCTACGTAATTCCTCTGGTTTTGCTTTTTTTTCTTTCATTCCCCCAATTAATTCGGTGTCGAAGGTGGTCCAATGTCTGGTGCTAGAAGCTGCTCGGTAGATGATAACTTAATAAAAGCAGGCTGAGGCCATACAGAGCCCATAAACATGCTGACGTGGAAGTGTTCACCTCCTGCGTGTGTCGTACCGGACGGAACATGTTTGAGTTATGGGAAGGTCTGCTATATTTACTCATTCAATGTTAAATAAACACAGTGGCTCTCAAGCTTGCCTTCATATTAGAATCATCTAGGGTTCTTTAAAAAAAAATTCCAAAGCCAGGCCACAGTCCAGACCATTTAAATCAGAGTCTCTGGGGGTGGGACACAGTCATCAGGGGTTTTTGAAGCTTCCTAGGTGATCTGAATGTGCGGGCAGGTTTGGGGACCAGTGCGCTACTAAGAATGGGAAGAGAAGTACCTTCTATGTTGAAGCTGAGACCCTTTGCTGTTGAGTTGATTCCGACTCATAGTGACCATATAGGAGAGAGTAGAACTGTCCCTTATGGTTTCCAAGGAGCTGCTGGTGGATTCGAACTGCTGACCTTTTGCTTAAAAGCTGAATGCTTAACCACTGCACCACCAGGACTCCTTAATGCTGAGAGTGACTTGTAATTTAGTGCTTTGGCGTACTGCAGAAAGCTCAACCATCAAGCTAGTTCCAAGACACCTTGCCTACTATTTTTCAAGAGGGTTTCTTGCTTAAACATCATAAATTTAACAATAAGGGCTAGCAGTCTCATTATAGTCAATTTATTTCTCTCAAAACCATCTCCAAACACGTACGTTTCCAAACCAAATGAATCACACAGACAGCTGGCTCACCCCCATATATCACGGCATAATGACATTTGTTGGCTCTCCGAAGAGAACACCTCTCCCTCTTCCGCATTAAAATCCTGTTGCGCACAATGTAAACATTTACATCCCTAATTTTAATTCTGAGGGCTCTTAGAGCAGTGGAGAGAGAGAAAGGAGACAGAGACCTAGCTCACCATCTGTTTGGTGAATTTTTCCTGCCACCTATTGGGCATTTTAGGACAGTATGTGAAATTCATCTTTCTGGTTGCAGTACCTGTCAAAATACAGGGTGCTCAATACTGAAAAAACAGTTTGGAATCTTGGTTTTTGTATATAAAAACCTTGGGGACATTGCCAACTTCACACCAAGTACCTAGATATAGATGTTTTGTGATTTTTTTTTTTCATTGTGATTTAGGTGAATGTTTACAGAGCAAGTTAGTTTCTTATTCAAAAATTTACACACAAATGGTTTCATGGCTTTGGCTGCAATCCCACATTGTGTCAGCACTCTCCCCCTTTCCTTTTCCACCCCGGCTTCACTGTGTCCGTTTGTCCAGTTTTCCTGTCCCCTTCCACCTTCTCGTCCTTGTTCCTGGGCAGGTGTTGACTATTTGGTCTTGTATACTTGATTGAGTTAAGAAGCACGTTCCTCACATGTGTTATTGTTTGTCTTATCAGCCTGTCTAATCTTTGGCTGAAAGGTGGACTTAGGGAATGGCTTCAAGTCTGAGTTAGAAGGGTTAGTGATCTACCTTTCAGAGGACGAAATATTCCCTACAACCTACTTTTTACCTCTGTTCAATCCTTGCAAGCATCTCTATCTTTTGTTTCTTAAAAACTCAAATCTAGGTAATCACGAATCGTTGCTAAGTATATACAGTAATTAACAGATCATCTAATCTCCCTGACTTCTCAAGATTGAACACCTCGGGCGGGGCTGAGTGATCGGACCTTAGTGATTTTCTCTCCATTTACTTCCCTGATGGTCAGATTTGGCCTTTTGGCTTTAACGACTATCTACACACAGATGAGGAGTCCCTGGGTGGTGCAAATCATTAAGCATGTGGCTACTAACTGAAAGGCTGGTGGTTCGAATTCAGCCAGAGGCTCCTCAGAAGAAAGACCTGTCGATCTACCCCCGAAAGGTCACAGCTCTTGAAAACCCCATGAAGCACAGTCTACTTTGACACACACGGGGTGGCCACGAGTCGGAACTGACTCAACAGCGACTGAAAACACGCAGGCGGCTCCTATATTTACGTGTCTCCAAATCAGACTTCTCCCCTGAACTCCAGATTCATAGATCCAACCACCTACTTGGTGTCTCTACTTGTATGTCTAACAGATATCTCAGTCCTAATGTGTCTAAATCTTTGCTCATGCCTTCAGGGCACCCCCACCACCACCCCACTCACACCCTTACCTACTTCTCTGATAGACTTCCCCATCTCAGTAAATGGCAACTCCATTCTTCCAGTTGTTCAGGCCAAAGGCTTCGGAGCCATACTTGATTCTTCTTCTGTTCTCACGTTAAACCCCTGAGGAAATCCTGTTGGATCTTCCCTCAGAATATTTCAGGAATTCTAATACTCCTCAACACTCCACTGCCACCACCTGGTCTAAACCAGCATCTCTCACCTAGATTTTTGCAGTGGGCTCCTCATTCCTCCTTGTTCCTCTATAGTCTACACTCAAAAAGCAGCTGGAGTTGTTAATCATGTCAGATCATGTCATACTTCCACTTAAAATTCTCCAGTGACTTCCCATCTCACCCAGAGTGAAAGCCAAAGCCCTTACAATGGCCTGCAAGGCAGTACCTTTGACACCATTACCTTTCTGACATCGTCTTGCACTACCCCCATCCACCCAGCTCACATCACTTCAACCACACTGACCTTACTCCAGTTCTTTGACCACACAGGACCTTGTGCCGGCTGTTCTCTCTGACTTGGGTTTCTTTCCTTCAGCATTGCTCCTCTACTTCCTTCAGGTCTTTACCTCAAACTGAGCCTACCCTGAGCTCCTCTGTCTTTCAGAGAAGTTTCTAATCCCCTCACCACTCAACATCTTACTCTTTCTCTGATTTGTCTCCTAACATACTCTGTATTTTATATCTCACTTATGTTGTGTGTTCCCCCCCCCCGCCTGTATAGAGGGAGGGGTTTTTATCTAACATCTGTATCTTCTGCTCCGACAGCCGTGTCTGACACGTAGCTGGCCCTCAGTAACTATTTGTTTAATAAATGAATCACACATCTAGTTAATTTTAACGGACGGGTTACTATATAATAGATGGAAAAACAAGGAGAGAACAGACGTATCTTTTATTTCTTGCTTTTCCAATGACTAGCCTTAGTGTTTCTCTCTTTACATTTATATACTAATCTCTTCTTTTTAATTAACTCCATCGAAACAG
The DNA here is from genome assembly GCF_024166365.1 of Elephas maximus indicus. Lineage (NCBI taxonomy): Eukaryota > Metazoa > Chordata > Mammalia > Proboscidea > Elephantidae > Elephas > Elephas maximus. The sequence goes on along the minus strand of NC_064842.1, from coordinate 12,409,453 downwards.
AGCATTGGAATCTGTAGCAAGAAAATAACACACTAGTTTTGTATCCCGGCATTTAACTTCAGAAAGGCATAATGTCTAAAATTTTCTGGAGTTTTCTTTTTCCAGTTGTCTAGAAAACGCTTTCAGATGAAGCACTGAAAAATGCCACAAAGCACTGGTGCTGGCCAGTTACACAAAAGCTAATTAGCACTGTGTGCCAGGGCCATGCTGGCTCTGCCTCCCTGCCCTTCCACCCCCGCTTCCCAGAGGTGGTCTAAAGATCCAGCATCTGGTGAAAGCAGTACTCACTGCACTTCCTCTAGGCCATTTCACCTGAGGGAACTGGGCCACTTGGAGAGTAACAGTGACTCAGTGGGCCAGTGAGTCGCTCTGGTGGGGGTGGGGTATAGTCAGGAATGTAAAACATGAACAAACAAGTGTTGCTGCTCCCCTTTGAGAACTGCTGACAGAAGGCCACTCAGCAGAATATTTGTATCTTTAAATTATCCACCAAAATCCTTTGTCGTCGAATCGATTCCAACACATCGCAACCCTATAGGACAGAGTAGAACTCCCCATAGTTTCCGAGGAGGGCTGGTGAGTTTGAACTGCCAACCTTTTGGTTAGCAGCCAAGTTCTTAACCACTGCGTTACCAGGGCTCCCCCAGTTACCATGGATAAAAGTGAGTGACTTTACCTACACGCCTGTCCCATTGGGGTGTTTCTCAACTTTCTCTACATTCTACAATTCTTTGTTCACACCACTGGGATAAATCGGGGGAGACTTGGAGGCCTGGAAGAGGCTGCTCCTGGCTGGAGGTGAGCAGCTTGGGTGCTCCAGCCACTGCAGGCCCTTCCCAGCTAGCCACCCAGAAGACTGAGATCAATAGCTCAATGCCAAATACTTGAGAAGCTCTAGAGAACCGAAATTCAAATGACCACTTGAACTACCATTGTCTCTTGAGCTTATACCTGCCTCAAGCGTTATCATCAGCCATGAGATGCATTAACTTGCATGAGGGCTAGCTCTGGCCTTCTGGATAAGCACAGTCAAATATGATTTTCTGTTCCGTAATTCATAAAGTAAGCTCCCCTTCCAGATGAACAATTTTAATCCCTTTAGCTTAATCATAAATTTTTTTTAAATAAAAATTTTACATTTTTAGGAAAATTACAGGTAGCCCCCAACTTACAACATATCCTAGTTATGATGAACTACACTTAAGATGTATTTTTTAAAGTATGTAATGTGTCTTTGTTATCTAGTGCTGCTATAACAGAAATACCACAGATGGATGGCTTTAACAAACAAATCTATTTTCTTTCATTTTAGGAGGCTAAACATTCAAATTCAGGGCACCAACTCTAGGGGAAGTTTTTCTGTCAGGTCTGGAGGAAGGTCCTTACCTCTTTTGAGCTTCTTCTCCTGGGTGATCTTCATGTGACTTGGCATCTCTCTTCCCCCATCTCTGCTTTCTTGCACGTTTCATCTCTTTTATATCTCAAAAGAGGTTGACTCAAGACACATCCTACACTATTCCTGCCTCATTAACATATCAAAGACAACCCATTCCCAAATGGGATTATAACCACAGGAATAGAGGTTAGGGGTTTTAACACATATTTTGGGGAGACACAATTCAATTCATAATATTTCAAACTTTGGCCGCCCCAAATTCATGTCCTTGCCACATGCAAAACATTCATCCCATCGCATCACCCCAAAAGTCTTAAATCCATTTCAAGTTCAAAATCTCATATTCTGAATCAACTAAATCAAACATGGGTGAGATGTCAGGCATATTCCATCCTGGGGCAAAATTCCTCATTTGTGAACCTGTGAAATCTAGACTATAAGCTATTTGTTTCCAAAGTACAATGGTGGAACAGACATGAGGCAGATATTTCCATTACAAACAGGACAGATTGGAGGGGAAGAAGGGATAACTGGTACCAAGCAAGTCCAAAACCCAGCAGAACAATACACGTTAGTGCTTAAGGCTTGAAAATAACCCTCTGTTCTCTGAGACCATCTGGGCAATGGTCCTGCCCTCGAGGCTGTGGGTGCTGGTCATGCCCTCTGGATTCTGGGTGGAGGCCTCTCAGCCCTGAGCTTCAGCTTCACCTTTCAAGTCCACAGGGATGACGACGACTCTGCTCCCTTGGCTTTGGATGGTCCCATTCTCCTAGTCGGAATCGACTCGAGGGCAGTGGTGTTGGGTTATTCTCCTAGTCCATCTGAGTGGTGAACCCCCGCCCCTATTCAGGCAGGCCCCACTTTTCTGCCCCTTGGGCATGGCAGCCCCACCTCCTCAGCTTTGGCCGTGGTCCTATCCTCTTGGCCAAATTGAATGGCAGCCCCACACTCTGGAACCAAGTTGATGAAGACCTGACTCTGAAACCTGGGAGGCTGTGGCTCTACCCTTTGACACCTCGGAGGTCACAGCCCACCCTTTGAGACTTAGCCAGCTTTGCTTCCCATGCTCCGGCCAACAGTTCTGCTATCTCTGAGCCACTCCAGGGATGTTTCTTGTCTTTTCTCGGAGAACAACAGATACAGCTCTTTTGACCTGTTTCCTGCCTATAGAATTCCAAGAAGCAGACAGCATTCTTTTCTTTTATTCTTTCTTTGTTCCCTTCAGTCTAAGCTGATGGGTTTTCTGCTGCGGTAGTTTGTTAGATTCATCACCCACAGGCTTATCTCTTTGATAAAAGATTCTGTAGCCACATCCTTGGTGAAACTCTAGGACATGTGTCCTTCGTTTGTACAAAATAATTTTCCAATTTTCATTCTGCAGTTCTTTTTTAAGTCTATCTCTTTCCTCTTGCATTTTACTATCAGCAGCAATGAGAAACTACATGGCCCCTTTAAGATCTTGCTTAGAAATCTTCTCAGCCAAATATTCATCACTTACAAGTCCTGCCTTCCACATTTGAACATAATTCAAAATTCTTTGCCACTGCATAAAAATCACCACCTTCCCTCCATTGTCCAACCATATTTATCATTTTTTTAAAAGCCTCACCAAAAGTATATTTAATGTCTACATTTCTAGCAATATCCTGTTGCTAGCATTGTATGTATTCTCATAAGACAACAGACTTTCTCTATAGCTTTCCTCACTTCTGAACCCTCACCAGAAATTGCCTTTGACATCTGTAATTCTACCAACAGTCTCTTCAAGGCAATCTAGGCTTTTACTGTTAGGCACCATAAAACTCTTCCAGCCTCCACCCGTGACCCAATTCCAAAACCACTTCCACATTGTAGGTATTTGTTAGAGCAGCACCCCACTCCTGGTACCAAATCCTGTCTTAGTTGTCTAGTGCTGCTGTAACAGAAATAACTATAAACAGATGGCTTTAATAAACAGAAATTTATTTTCTCACATTTAAGGAAGCTAAACATTCAAATTCAGGGCACCAGCTCTAGGGGAAGTCTCTCTCTGTCAACTCTGGAGAAAGGTCCTTGTCACTTCTGAGCTTCTGCTCCTGGGTGCTGTTCATGTGGCTTGGCATCTCTCTTCCCCCATCTCTGCTCTTGCTTGCTCGTTTCATCTCTTTTATATCTCAAAAGAGACCGACTCAAGACACACCCTACACTAATCCTCCCTCATTAACAAAACAAAGACAACCCATTCCCAGCTGGGATTATAACCACAGGAATAGAGGTTAGATTTACAACACATATTTTGAAGGGACACAATTCAATCTGTAACAGTAAGTATTACAACACATCTGCAAGTTTATATGTAATGTTTCCAGCCCCCAAAGACAAAAAAACATTGGATTTATAAAGATACTAATAATAAAAGGTAATACAAATGAAAACTAAAAAAAAAAAAAGTTTATTTGACTTATGTCAGAACTTACAACAGAGTTGTTGGAATGGAACCGCATCATAAATCAGTGACTGCCTGTACTCAAATATGTGAACGGCAGTCCTCAGACACAAAGCTGTCGTAATCCACAGTGACACTGCAAGTTCATTTTATACACATATTAAGAGAAATGCGGTATTTGCCAAAGCACCACTACTCTGGAAAATAAGTATTTCTGAATAAAGTTTCATTTCAGTACCTTTACACAGCACTGAAATGCAACCTCAAATTTGCAAAACACAATGTTTTCTACAGAGTACTGTCCAGTGATGACAAGCTCTCTAGCTTAGTTTACCACAGTACACAACACTGCATCATACTGGATAATGTTATATATCAAATATAGGCCAAGCAAAACCCCATTCTGAGATTAATTGGTGATAAACCAACCTCAAACCCATTGCTGTCAATTCCGATTCATAGTGACCCTATAGGACTGAGTAGAACTGCCCCATAGGGTTTCCAAGGAGCTGCTGGTGGATTCAAGCTGCTGACTTTTTGGTCAGCAGCAGAGTTCTTAACCATTGCACCACCAGGGCTCTGCCTAAGAGGTGACAGGCACCAATAAACATAAGTAGAAACTGAATAGGTCAAGAAGTGTCAAACACTGAATGATCTTATGTAGCATAAAACAACTAACACACAGGTAAACTGTCATTTTAAGACTCCTAAAAAATTATAAATTTTGCACTGCCTTAACTGTTACTGGTTCAGTAAATGTAAAAATATTTATCAAACAACAAATAAAAATTCCAACAAAATTCTAAGTAAAATTACTTTTATTTTCATAAATAAAAACATAGCTCATTATACAAATACTCTTAACAGATGTAAATGTTAGCTGTCACCTGGTTTTAACTAAGTACTAAATGTATGCAATATTAACACAGTTACGTAATAGTTACATTTCCACAGAACCTTCATGCAACTTCATTACATTTGTTAATTCTTCAAAATGTCTAATACCGTTTCAAAGAATATTATATGTGATGGGATATTTTGGTCACATAGTGCCACTTTTATGGAGTAAAATGGATATTATCTGCCCATACGATTTTTGCCAGTTATTGATTTAAAGTAATATCAGTATTTACTGCATTTTACAGAAGCACTAAACATGTGTTTCCATTTCAAATATGGTAGTAAGAGCCACAAATGTGTCAATGTGAACACTTAGTAGCTACGTTAATAAGCACTAATACCTAAGATAAATAGGTCCTACGGGCAGAGAGTAATGCACTGGCATTAAGTGTTGTTTGAAGTTTTGTCCAGGAATGGCATACAGCAAACACAACTGTAATTCTGCAATAAGAATCGCAAAATACCTTAATATTTTTTTCTATAGAGAAAGTCAAGACAAATTAAATGTCTGTTCAGTCATTATTTTACTTATCCTGGAAACTGCAGTTTCGGATATTAAATGTTATGCAAGAAGTAATTAGTATTTCCGTATATTTTAATAACCCCATTGATTCTGTGTAGCTTTTTTTAAGGAGTGTATGGTCAAGTAAACATTTACTTGAACACGATATTGACTCAAATATGCATAATCTATTCTTCATAATGAAATGTATATTCCTGTCTTAGCACATTACGAAGATTTTCTTTAGGATAACAGTACTTATTTCTCACAGGCTTGCCATGTGGATTCAATGGTTTATCTACATAAGTGCCTAGCACAGTGCCTGGCACACAGTAAGCTCTCAATAAATACTACTGTTGTTGTTATTTCCATTAGGTGAACAAATCTGCTGTTTGTAATACGAAAATTCGCTAAAGCCTCAGGAGAACAATCAAAAGAAGATACACCTACAGATGTGTGGCTTTCGTTTGTGTATATACTGTCTCAAACATTACAATCTATTTTTAAGATCCTATTATGTTTGTTCTCTAAGTTTTTCCTAAGGCCTTTAGCCTAAAGCAATCCAATTCTGACAAGAGACACATATTACAAAACTGTAGAAAAACAAGGTACACGGAAATCAGGTAACAAAGGTGTTTCACTCTAACTTCCTTAAGAAAGAAGTAGAGCGTTATCAGTGTGATTCGGAACAACCTATCTTAAGTTCGAGTTTAAAGTTTTTTCTTTACCTCATGCAGTACTTCACTTTTTCAAAAAACATTTTCACTCTGTCTTCTCTCATACAGAACACTAAGAGCTCTTACAAAGTTCCGTCTTCTAAGTAAAAAATCCACTAGAAAAGGTACTTGTAAAAGTCACTGTAGGTTTATTGAGACTGAAATGAGGCACAGGGCTACCAGTAAAGGAGTAAGTTCTTAAATGGTCTCAACACACACCTATAAACACTGACTGTTGAGAAAATTATATGTTCTCGTTCTAATATATGTAATGGATTTGGTATGAGCAGTCTGAACCATAAGTGACTTCTTTTTTCCACCAGAAAAGATAAATGATTCAGAACTATTTGTATACGCTACAATCAACATAATGGTGAAGGAAGGAAAAAAAAAATTCTCTGTTGAAAACTGATTCCTGTCATGCTTCTGATGTCAAAAAAAAGAAAAACTTTTTTGTGACGATAGAAAAATGTATCTGAAACCACATGATTCTAGTCTTTAATACATTAACCTGAAACTATCCAAGTTCAAAAAAAGATCCAACCCCCAAAGACACCCTTTAGAGGTACAATAAAATCTTTCTAATGTTGTCCTAATTAAAAAGGAGTCTGGAAACCAAGCAGGAAGCATCCCGCTATATCAAAAATCAAGAACAGATCAACACTGAACACAGTCCCTCTGATTGTAATGCATCATTCTACAGACTTCAGAGAAATGAGCTTAAGCACTCTGAACCGAAGGTGCACGGTTTCTCTTATCTACTAGTAGAGACATTCCAAGGGCCCGTTGTACCAGCGCCTTTTAGGAAATGTAGCACCCAGTGTCCTTCTGAGGTTTCACATCTGGCTCTTTCACAGGTTTTACTTCTTCCTCTGGTTTGGGTTTGGCCTGAGGAGAAAGAAAAGCACGGCGTTAAGTACATAAACTAAAATTGGGAAAACACACTCGAGCTTTTCCACTTCAGGTTTTTTAAAGATGTTCTAGTAAAGTACACAACACTGAGGTGAACAAAGCTGGTCAGAAGCTACGTATCAGTTCAAGTCCAGATGTAATTAGAAAGCAACATGCCAGTGAAGATGAAAACCTAGATTGGCAGGCAAAAATCAAGCAAATGGTACGAGCTACTCCACCGTCGTTCTGAGAGGGGAGAAGCTGAGTGACGACTGTGTACGTGGAACCCTGACGTCTGTGAAGAACTTATGTTAGTAACAGGCTAGGTCTTAGGGTGTTATTTCGGGCGCTGAACAGGACCCGAAGATGGCTATTTTAAGGAATAATGGTTTTAGCATTTTTTTTTGGTTTTAGCTTGGGAAGGAAATGATACAAAATAACCCAATTTTGAGGAAGGAGTAATGCCAGTAAAAAAGCAAAATAATTCTCATTTCTCGTGTGATAGACTTCTAGCCTTTGGGTAGATAATCCTCAAATTTTCCACTTAGTCTGCCATTTGGTTTAGATAATATATCATTTAAATATAAATGAAGAAAAGCAGTCAGATTCCATGGTACATGGCATACTGACGTTAGGTCACATCTCCAAATTCCCCGCACTGTGCTGAGGGACAGAGAGTGCCCCCACAGTAATATCAATGTAGATGAGCCGTTCTTTTTAGACCTTTTCTCCCACACTCTTCTCGACAGAGTGAACTGACGAGTTATCACAAGGCAGGATAATGTGTTGAGAACACTATCAATCAATTACACAGGAAACAGGAGGCCTAAAGGTCTGATCTCTGAGAGACCTCCACAATAGATTTACACCCGGCACTGTAATCAGCTGGTTTAACATTCAGACAAACGTACTATCTACTAAAACAGAGAAAAATATCAAAATGCTAACTCTGCCTTCTCTTTTTAAACTTTTGTGAATGGCAGAAAAATACTTCAGCTCGTACACTGTCATCCTTGGGTCTCTTGGTGAGATCAAACATAGCCAGTGTTTCCGGAGTCCAGTGGGCACTCGTGGGAGGAAAGGTGAAAGGCACAGGCTCTACAAGACCGTAGTTCGCCTTCAGTTCCAGCTGTGGGGCATCTGTTGGAATTTTTTGGAAGTAGCTGCAGAAAGAAATTTAAGTAGCAATTTCATTCATCTATTCAGTAACTATTTGAGTGAATGTGCCCAAGGCCCTGGTGAAGCAATGACCACTTAATGAAGAAGACAGAGATTTCCCCACCTCGTAGATAAGTTAGGTAGTCGAGAAATCTTGTTAATTACAAAGCAATGTAACCTAAACTATGATGGATGTAGGGTACCTGAGAACACAAAAGGGGGGGCAATTAACCCAGACTTGGGGGTTCTGGGGTGTTTTCCAAACAAAGCAATGAAAGCTAGGTATGTTTAGGAGGTAAAACCAGCTCACTCAGTACAACTGGCTGCAGAATTCAAGGGAAATAATGTAAAGAATCAAAGCAGGGACGAGACTTGGTTCTGCCAGCTTACATGGGTGGTGATCTACTGTTTAAATGCCACTGATTTAATAACGGAAAACCTCCTGATATGACCTGGAAGGACCGAGTGAAAAACACCCTTCTTGCTTTAGTGGTAGCTGAAGACACAGTGAGATGAATATGGAAACTGAGTTGAGCAGATGTGTGTAACATGTGGTGAAGGAACGGCAGAGAAACAAAGTTAAGAGAAAAATAGGGCAGTAAGGGAATGTCCTACGGAAGTACACTGTGTTAGTAACTCATGTTTAAAATTCTAAATCTGCCTTTTTAAGAAAAAACTCACCATCAGAGGGAGAATAAAAGTTAGGCCCTGGACAACTGAACGCAAAGAGAGAACTAATGCTATCATAAAGAGAAAACTAACGGTAAACCTCCTGGAACACAGACGAACAGAAATTGTGATATTACTAAGGTATAAAACAGCTGCACTCACATAAATCCATTTTCTCTTTGGCACTTTTCTAGGGTATTCTTCACAAGACTTCCAAGCTTCCTAAAGAACAAGTGTCCTGAAGGTTTGACTGTTGGTCCAGGTCCCTTGGTTTCCCCATACTCTTTGCATAATGCTTCTGCCTTTGCATAAACTGCATGTACAAGGGAGAGAAAGTCATTTGATTGTAATTCATTATTGTTTCTTTATATTCAAAGACTTTAAATCAGAGATGGTAAGGAATTTTACTGCTTTTTACCTAGCACCATATCAATACCAAGAGAATGCAGGAGGAAGCTGGGTACTTTCTACAGGTCCTGGGCTTCCAGAACTTTTTTCTTTCCGCTAATTACCTCGTACCATTCCTATTTTCTTTCAAGTCAGCCAAAATCTCTTTTAACTTTGCATCCCCTTTACGATAAAATACTTGTTTTTATGAAGACAGTTAATATTTTACAGAAATACTTACATTTTTCTGCTTCTTGCAGAGACCTGATTGCTTCACCACATTTATCACTAGCCAACAAAGTCTGGCCATGGTAACAGTACGCCTGGTAAAAGAAACAACACTTTTATTCACTCTCTTCCTAATGGTTTTCTCCATTCTCACTGCTCTATATATGTATCAAATGAGTAAGTGCCTTCGTCCACTGTTGAAAGTATCAATGCAATCCCCTATATTTTTTTACTTAAGTAAGCTTTTCCCCGTCTCTGTTCAATGAGACTCTATAAAAGGTAGAACTATGTCAAGCCTTGAGCCAAACTAGCCTTCTAACCACAGCCTGAGAGCAAAAAGTATTTACTGGAACCCATTTGAAAAACTAGTAGACAAAGGAGGGAAATTACTGCGCTGAGGCAGAGGCAGAGGCAGAGTTCTGAGGTGAAGGATCACAGAGGTTAAGAGACATGTGTAGCAGCCTGCAGCACGACATGCTGACTGTGTGAACTGCTACATCAACGCCAGAATTTCACGTGCTGTTATGCAGAGTGCCTGGAAACAGACTATGAGGCTTAAGAGATAAAATAATCTACTTAGACCTGAAAAAGACTTTTGATTCTCTCTCATTATGATATTCTAATCAAGAAAACAAGTGAGTGTGTTTGGTGGGAATAGCAGACTGATGAGTAACTTCCAAAAATTGAAAGTTACCAACAAAAGTTATCTGATGGTTCTTTACCAACCCAGGTGATAGGCTGCGTGATATATGCCTTGAGATTAGAATCAGTAATCATCTTTCTAAATGTACAGGGTGAAACAACTGAGAAGATTCTCATTAAGCATGCTGAAGGTTTCAGACTAAAAGTGGTTTTTGAATCAAACAGTAATCCTATTGCTATAATTCACTTCCACAAATCTACAGCAGCCTCTCTTTCCACCCGCTAGTTCACAATGGTGGTACGGTCAGGGAGTATTTACTGAGAGCTGTCTGTTATCTGTAAAACGCTACTGAGGAGATGGGCAGGATATGAGACCCAGCACTCAAGGGGCTGCAAAGATAGTAATTAACATTGTTCTTACGGTAACAAATACTTACGTAAGCTGTGTAGAAACACATTTTTAAGTGAAGGTATTTTCTCCATTTTGCAGAGTATGCAGGCTCCAAACTGGATAAAGTATGATCTAAAGTTACATTTTAAAAAGCAAAATATAATTTCACCCTGATTCACTAGAAGGTTTCTTAGTTCACGTGCTTTGATGCTTCAAGTAGAATATGTCATTCAAGTCAAAACTCAAGCATTTTACATATTCCAAAAGCACCCACTTTATTTAAAGTAATTAATTTTCTTATAACTACACCTCAAGCAACATAAGATTCAGGGAATACCACGGCACTCTTGGGTCTGAAGGTTAAAGTAGCTTAAGTTTAAGAGAGTGACAAAAACAAATATAACGAAGAACTTCAAAGTAAACACTGACGACACCATTATATTTTCTATTTTAGAACATTTTTACAATACAGCAATGTAAAGAGTAGCCCAGTCACCCCAGTCAGAAACATGGAAGGTAATTCCTACCTCTCACTCACCCTCTCTGTCACTGCATCTTGTATTAATCACATTACCGCCCCCCCCGCCCCCACACTCGTCCTTTCATCAGACGTCTCTCAGATCTCCCTCCTTCTCTCCACTTCCTACTTCACGTCTTGGTCAAAGCTTGTGTCATTTTTTCCATGGCTACAATACTTTCCTCCTAAGGGCTAAGTAGCATCAGCCTGCTACTCCTTCACTGAGCAATCCCACCTTCCACACTACAACCATAGGGACCTTTCTTAAATTCCCATCTAATCAAGTCAGGCTCTCTTTCCATGGGTCCCAAATATCTGCGGCCTAAAGGCCAAAGTCCCTAGAGCTGCATCCTTCTCCAACCTTTTGTCCTATCGCTCATCCCGTGTTTCTGCTCAGGGTGACTGTCTGAAGGTCCCAGGAGGAGCTAACCCTTTCTTATCTCTGTGTACACTACAGAATGCTTCACTCCTACTATGCTCCAAAGCTGCCTAGCAACTTACAACTTCCACTGCTATTTCAAAAGAAATCTAAAGCGCCACCTTCCTCTGGCTGTTTAGGTTCTTATTTCACTGCTGTGACAATGTCTTCCTTCACACTGTAATAATGTGGTCACATGTTTGTTTCCTTCCCCAGACCGTGGATCTGTTCTACTTATCTTTGTATATGCAGCAACTAACATGGTAACCATCTCAAAAGTAAACACTTACGCACGTTTCCTGTAGGAATGAATGGAAAGACCAGTAGGCTAATTAGGAGAACTCAGTTCCAGTCCTAGCTTCTCATCTGCTAGCAGTAAAATTATGGGTTAGCCACGTTAACTCTCGTGATTTCAGCTTCTGGTCTAAATAAGGATACTAACTCCATGGTCTACTTCACAAAGTGGTTACAGAGATCAAAAAATTTAAAAAGTGAACAAGCTGTTATATTAGTTGTAACTGGCTAAAAGGTACAGCATCACCCTTTCCATCAGAACAGTTATGAAGCTTAAAAACTGTGAACAGCTTCAATTCTTTTTTTTTTAACAAGATTAATAAAATAACGCAGATATTCCAATATTGCAAATGATGCGACCACCTGAGACTCTCCTTGTCTTGCCTCTTAAGCCCAGAGCTGGTCAGTCTGACAATCTAGAAGGCGAGAAGCTGTAACGACAGCACCGGAGGCTTACCAGCATTCCGGTAGAAGGTGGCCGTTTCATAAGCCAGTGCGGCAATCAGTCCCGGGGCATGCTTTAGTTCAATTGCTCGAGCAATGGTTACTGGAACCAAAACATAACAAAGTGAATCTGCAGATAAGGTCACTTGCACTCACCCTAAATTCAGTAAGATAACAAAAGAAGGTCCAGGAGTCTTAAAATTGGGATTTTAATAGAGTTTGCAAAGACAGTTTCCACGTGAAAAATAAGAGACAGAATATGTAAACATGAACAAACGGACAACAATGAGCTTGTTGGTTCTGATACCATTTCTTTAAATAAATCAGTAGCTAATCAGAGAGAATTACTACTGTAAAATAGTAAAGAGCAATCAGCAACATAAATACTTTCAAGGCACTGGGGTCTGAAATAAGGGAAAACAAAAGCCTACAAAGTTTCTTTGTTTGTTTCACATGCGTCCCCATTTGTCTCCCGCTAGGGAAAGGCAAAGGCTTGGAGGTAAGCCAGACAGTGGCTACTTTGAATCCCTTTCCTACCACAGGTCCTTGAGTCTCAGAAAACTACACCAACCCCAGAATTCTGCCTTGTCCTGGCATGCCTCCATTATCAGTGCTGTTGATGTAAGAAAGGAAGAAGCCTACCCAGGGGTACACTACACCAGGGGAAAAACAAAAAGGAACGAGCAAGGTAGAAGGGGAAAGACAAGTTAAAGAATTCATTTTATGCTCTCATAAAAGGCATGAAATCAAAAGCCTCTTACAAAGAGCCATTAACTATAAGGTCTTGTCCACCTGGCTAAGTATGAAGGCAAATGCTAAAAACAAAATTATTCCTAACTATAAATCTCTCAAAATCTGAAACTCAATTCCAACTAATTTCATTTTTTTTTTTTAAAGAAGGATTAAATGCTAATCTAGACTTTCTCCAAGAAATCTGACAATATTTCGGGATACCTTCTTGAGCTTCAGCCTGACACTGGATAATGTAAGCGTCTATGAGCCGTGTCTCTAAATCCCTTCCTTTTTCTGCAGGTGTGATAAGTTTTGGGATATGATTTTCCTGAGAGAGAAAGAAAAAAAGAGAAAAAGCCAAATTTTATTTTAACCCAATTGTTAGCAATGAAGGAAATGGAATTTATAAGACGTTGAATTTGGGGATTTACTAGAAATTTAGGGCACAAACAAAAACTGCTTTAAAAGGAGCAAGATTAAGCTTACAGAGGTTAAAAGCTTCTGTACATTAATTATAAAACCAGCTTTTCTAAGTACAAGAAATTCAGGAGCAAAATTTTGGTCATAAAAGACTGCTTAGGTATGAAAGCCACAGTTTCATCTTAGAAAATGCTTAACTGAAAGAGTAGCCAATTTTCTTTTCTGCGTAACAACCTAAATTGCTCATTCCATTAAAAACTGAAAATATAAAAGAAAAAAGAAAAATACTACTGACAATTCTATAGTTAACTCAAGATCACAGCTTTTTGATCACTCTAAAAGCACCTTACGTAAGAGTACAATGTTGACTTTCAGGAAGTAGTCATTTAATTAGAAGGAAGTGGAGGAAATTCTGGCTAGAAAATACATTTTCTTTTGCCTAATTCCCACATCTCTGGACAGTTTAATATGACTAATGTGCACTGACCACCCCTCTAGTCCTTCCTCTAGGATACAGAGAAATCAATCAGAAGTTCAGTTTTGCAGAATCATGACCGCTCCCGGCAACTGCTACAGAGGGCAGCAAGAGCTGGTAAGAACCATCAATCTTCCTATTTCGCTCTCTCCTATCTTTTCAGAACAGACAGGAAAATAGGCACTGTATTAACTTCAATTTTCTAATTTTAAAGTTCAATGGTGATTTTAAGACTGAAACTGAGACAAGAAATATTCTGTAATTGGCAACATTCATTAACAAGATAATTAACATAATAAAAACAGTATGCTACTGTATTCACCTCATGAAACAACTCCTTCCTCACCCCAACAAAAAAAGAAAAACTATTAAAGAATTACAGCATTAAGAACATACATTTTACCTTTAAATGTTTAAAAATCCCAGCTGCAATTTTTAGGCTTCGATGGACTTCTTTGGCTTCATCTTCTGTTATACTTAGAGAGAGAGTAATTACATTAGTTAGAGGATGAATCCAGTTTTTGGTAATAAGACCAACAATTAACACACTATCATAAAATTCATAAAACTCAATTAGCCATCTGTGTTTCTCATCCCTGGTTTTCTTCTCTTACAAAACTCTAATTTTAACACTTAAAAAAGTAGCGAATTCACTTGAAAAAATATCTAATGAGAAGATGCTATAAATGAAAAGAAGATCTGCCTAAAGGGTAAACTCTGAACAACTATTTCTCGTTTTTCCCTCCAGACATCTATGGATAAGCAAGCATAATACATCATACCCAATCCTCAATTATCGACGTGGTTACGTTCCAAAGACCAGGTTGTTTTGCGAAAATCAGCATTATGTGAAAACAGAGGATGACCACATCAGATCATAAAATGGAGGATGACTACACCATAACACAACTGTGAAATTACATCATTATATAACTGCTAAGCCACTGAGAATCATGCCCCAGCCAACCTGACACATTACCTTAAACATCACAGCCAACATTACTCTCACCTTACACCTTGGCATTTGTTACTGCCAGATGTATGTCATTAACGACCAAGATTGTTGGATAGTAGATCTTTTTACTATTGTCATAAATGCAAAATGTTGGATAACGAGATATCAATAAGTGAGGTGTATACATTTAATGCAAACACTTAAAGAACACACACATACACAATGGTAGCTATACGCACTGCTCTGCTTTTATCGCTGAACACGCTTTATAGATAATTTTGTATCAGTACATAAAATTCAACTTTATTTTTAAAAGGCTGCATATTATTCACATGTTTGGATGCACCATTATTAATTTGCCCCTTTCTTATTCCTAGTATCCACTGTTGCTATTATAAAAATTCCATTTCATTTTATAATTCTGGGATTCTTTAAGGCATCTTTCACATGCTTGTTAAGTCTTCTGTACTTCTTTTTCTGTGAATTGTCATGTCCTTTGCTCATTTTTAACTCACTTATTGTGCCTTCTTTGTCTATTTGTAAAAGTTCTTTATACATTATAAAAACAATATGTCGTACAGGTTGCAATTTTTTGACCAGCATGTCATTTGTTTTTAAACTTTGTCTATGTAGTAAAATATGCAATCTTTTCATTTATGGTTTCCTGGTTTGGGGGCATATTTAGAAAGGGCTTCCCCATGACAAGATTATTAATAAAGTGTTTTCCTTTTTCACACTAAAATCCACTGCTGTCGAGTCAACTCCGACTCATAGTGACCCTACAGGACAGAACAGAACTGCCCCGTAGAGTTTCCAATGAGTGCCTGGTAGATTCGAACTGCTGACCTTTTGGTTAGGGCCGTAGCACTTAACCACTATGCCACCAAGGTTTTCACACTAGGCACCATAATTCTGATAATTAAAGTGCTAAATTATGAGGCAACCTTTCATTTGTCCAACCAAACCCACTGCCATTGATTCCGACTCATAGCAAACCTACAAGACAAAGGAGAACTGCCCCATGGGGTTTTCCAAGGAGCAGCTGGTAGATTTGAACCACCGATCTTTCGATTAGCAGCTGTAGCTCTTAACCACTGTGCCACCAGGGCTCCCACTTGTCCAAAGTAGTACTTTTTATCAATTATCTAGACTTTTTAATAATGAAGCTCCATATATTTGAAAAATAACACATGCATTATCACCTTCACTTTTAAACTTATTTTTCTTTTCCTACCACATGCATATAACCCTCTTTTGAACTTACTTTTCTTTTCCAGCCAGTCTTGAAGCGTATTTGGTATACCATAAAGCCACATTAAATGCCATGGAAATTAATTCAAAAACTGCATCCTGCTGGGCACTAAAATTATAAATATGATATATTAAGTTTTGCCAATTATTAAGACATCTTTATATGAAGGCTACTGTGCGTTCAACTCAAAATTATAAACAACTATATGCTAGCTGATAGTTTCTGAGGTGCTACGGGGTGTATGTGAAGAAAAAGCAGTCCTTGTGTTTACTACAGATGGGCAATAAGACACACACACAGAGACAGTTAACAATAAACAGCTATATATAGTAGCCCAGGACGTGCTTCATAACATTAAGCATGAGAATCCACACCAAACCTGTTGCCGCTGAGCTGATTCTGAGTCACAGCAACCCTACAGGACAGGGTAGAACTGCCCCCATTAGGCTTCCAAGGCTGTCATCTTTACGAGAGAAGACTGCTACATCTTTCTCCACCAGAGTGGCTGGTGGGTTCAAACCACGACCATTCAGTTAGCAGCCAAGGGCCTTAACCACTGCGCCACTACGATTCCTAAGCGTGAGAACAGTGGTTCTCAAAGTTTATTGTACATAGAGTAGTCTTGGAAACAGAGATTTCCGGGACTCGATCCCAGACAGACAGAATGTCTGGGGGTGGGGCCTGGAATCTGTATTTTTGACAAGTACTCAGCTGATTCTGGAACAAGAGGTTCTTATACCACATTTTAAGGAGACAGAATTCAGAGAAGAGAGATCATTTCTGGCTAGAATGATTAAAGATAGTTTAACGATATATACAGAATCAGAAATGTGCCTTGAAAGACAGAATGAAAGCAGAAGGAAATTCCCAGTGAGGGGGCAAGCCTTTCAAAGCATAAGAAAGTATAAAGATTTTTCTGATCGTAGTGACCAGACCAGTTTGACTGGAGCAGACAGTTTGTAGAAAGAACCCGAAAAAGGGCAAAAAGCCAAGCTGAAGTTAAATTGTACCAGGTCTCGAACGCCAAACCAATCAGCATACCACAAAGGAAAAGGTCTTGAAAACAGGCACGTTTTATACCTTTGTTTTTTCCTTCAGATTCTATTAGTAAATGTGACATTAAAAGGATGGGAAAAGCATATTAAGCAAGATACTAATACCAATTCACCACCATTCTCATAAAAACCTGAAAATTCATTCTACATTATCTCATTTATCTCAAATGATGAAATCAGAAAGCAGGATATTCCCACTTTACACATTTAATACTAAGATACAGAAAAACTACCCAAACAGAAAGAGAAACACATGTTGTTGCATCTTTCTTAAAAGGAATGGAGACGTGGACATTTTTTAAATTAAAAAAAATTATGAAGTACATAGTAATCTGAAAATAACTTATGAACTATCCTGTTCAACACGCATTACAACATAAAGAAACACGAGAGTTACGAATAAACTCCTTAAAATGCTTTTACCCTCCTGAAAAAAATTTAACACACAGTTCAACAGCTTATTCTTTTCAGAACTGAGCGTTTTCAAATGGTGGCCAGGTGGACATACCGCATTTATAACTTTACCTTTAAATAACAGTTCTGCTAATTTACATGAAGGCTCAGGAATAACTGTCGCCCTTTTTACCCTTCCTTCATCTTAATCTGCTCTGTTCATAAAATGCCCCATTTCTGTCGTACCACATGTAAACAGTATTCAGAGTTTCACAGCTGAAAAAATATTTTTCAAAATGGATCCAGCACATTTTCTAGCCAATAAGTAGCAATTAAGCAAAAAAAACTGCAACGTCTCAGATGCTTTGAATATTCACTGTTACAGCCTTCATTGCATAATGCTTCATTGTCTCACAAAACTGTGCTGGAAAAATGTGAAATAATAACTAGCTTTTAACAAGGAATCAAAATTTGGCATGCTGGGGGCGAAAGTGCCAAATGTATGAAATGTTAAACATTTTAAATTCTGCCAATGTTTTCCAGAGGTTTGATTCTTTTAGAAAAGTCATTCTGGGGGGTATATTCTTCAATTTGGGATGAACAAAGGGGTCACATGAAAAAAAACAGAAAATGAGGACTTGGAAAACCATAGTATCCCAGAATATTATGATTTGGAAAGTATCACAGTCCACACTTCCTACCCAACTTTTGAATTCTACATATTTTATTCACAAGAAAGGAAGGAAACTAACATTTATTGAATGCCTATTATATGCCAAGCATTATATTATTCGCTTAACATAAATTTCCTTATTTTGTTCTTCACAAAACCTGTACAAAATACCTGTCACCCTAACATGCATCTGAAGCAAATGTTCAGAGGGCAGAAGCCTTAGGACTGCATCTAGACATGTATGAATCCCAAGCCCACACCCTTCCACCAAATGAAGCCTGCCCTGGTCTTCCAGCAATCTCTACTGAAAGTCCTTCCCTTCTTTTTTGTATTTATACAAAGGTAATTCTAAAGCAGACTGAGATGAAGATATTTGACCATTTAAAGAACCTAATGGTATAAAAAAGGTGGTTACACAGAAAGATAGTACCATTATGCTTTGTTTCCTAATGAACTTAAAACTAGTCCGAGTGAGTGATGAGAAAGCTCTGGTAGGAAGTTTTAAAAAACAGAAAGTGATGAGAAATTAGGAAGACAACAAATACTGTGAGTTAAGCGAGTACGGAATTGGGGCAGAATTGCGGGGCACTGGGGAGAGGAAGACAAAGAGGCTGACCGAAGATACCTGAATTATCCATTAGAAAAAGAAAAGCAGGGAAAAAACCAAAATCCTGTTCTGCTTGAACTCAGGTAAAGACTGAAAGCCAGGTTTGGGTTCCAAATCCCCACGCCATGCTTTGCATGTTGAGAACGCTGTTATTAAAGGGCTCTGCAATTCTAATTAACATTTGTATTGTCTGAAAAAGACATTTGGTCCAGGAGAAGTCAATTATATTTTTAATAGAATGTGTTAAGAGTTTACAGCAAATGTTTTTAATTTAATTTCCTGATAAGAGAAAATGCTGATCAGACCTAAATTTTTCTTCTTCAAATACAGAGGCTATGAATTAGTCACTGTTTTTTTTTTTTTTTTACATAGTTACAAAAACTGACTTCAACTTAGGCCTATGATAGCGTCGCTCACCTTGGAATCTGTCCTTGTAGTGTATCAGTCCATTTGAAATTCTGAATATATCGTAACTTGCTTTCTTGACTAGATTCATCCAGTGAATTTATGAAACCTAAAAAAAGGTACAAAGCATTTTAGTTTTAGAAGATACATCAAATGTTCAATTTAGAAAAATTTTCAGATGATTATTCTCCAGGTCCCAGAATGTAAGCTCTAGACCCTGTGTACGCTTTCATGTCCTTTGCCGTCTCTTGACGTAACAGAATGTGAAATATGTGCACATTTAATCTTCAGAACATGAGAAAGACCACACACCACCCTTATATTCTCAAGTATCTGAAACCCAAGCATACCAAAGTATATAGCCTGGGAGAACAAACAATTTGAATTTGAAATGTCTAAGGATTAAATGTGAACTTCTGCGGCTCTTTTTAAAAACCTTAAAAGTTCATATAAATAACCTTGTAAAAGTGAAAAATATGAATCCGCTGCATTCTTCATCGTTTCTGGATTACAGCTCAAATCAGTGAAGAGTTCAAGCAGCCATGTCCTGGATGACCTCAAGTCACTTAAATGAGAAAAAAGACACTAAAGTTAAAGAGGCTTTAACACCCTGAATCTGTAGAACAGTGGCTTAAAGGTTTCAACAGCAGAGCTTTAAACCACCACACACACACACACACACACACACACACACACACACACTACCCCCACACCCCCCCACCTCCACATCCCCTCTAAGCTGTTACTTATTACACAAAAATGAATGCAACTATGACTAATACAACAGACAAGTGACATTTCTAATGACAATTGTTTAAAAAGTTGTACTAAAAAAAATCCAGTCCAATCAAAGGGGCAAATCACCAATACAACTACGTAACGAATATACCAAGTTTTGAATTAAGAAAAAAAAAACAAATGCATGCATTTAAGATTGGGGGGAAATTAGGAAAGAGTAACTTAAACTAACCACTTCACAATAAAAATTTTAAAAACAGAAATTTGAACATTAGTGTATGATTTTAGTATCTCCTTCAAATTTCTAAATTTGACGTTACACTCAACCTATCAAACTTGTTTTACTACGAAAACCTTACTTTAAAAATAAAATCGCATTCTAATTTCATACACAGACCAAGGATATGTAAGCTCGTGTGGCGTGAGTTGTCTGACAACTGCTCCAGTCTCCATTCTCCTTGACTCTCTGACAGTAATGCTGCCGGTCCACCTCTCTCTTCCTGGAGTTCTTTTTGCCTTTGACCCAGGAACAATAAACTTTCTAGGTTCTCCTTTTGCCTCTAAAAGTTCCTTGTGTACTTTTTCCTGTGTCCCCTTCTTATTCCCACCTCTTCAAAACATTCAGTCTTTGGGTTTCTGGTTTTTTCTTTTGAGATCTTATTAGTGCAACTTCAACTACATCCATTCCGAGGTCTACATCTGCAGCTCTGACTCGGTCCTTTTCCAGTTCCGTATCTAATGCCAGGAGGCAATCGGCTCTGTGAGAACTGCAGACACCACATTACCTGAACAACAACTGAAGACACCTGAAATGTGTGTAAATGACTAAAGATTAAATTTAAATTGTAAGCACTAAGAGACAGTGTACCCAGAACTTAACAAGTATCCAAGGCAAAGCACGTACTCAGAAATTATGTGTTGAGTGAAGAATTAACATTTAAAATATCTTCTTTTAAGATTCAGAAGAGCTGTAAGACAGCAGTGATATTTAGAAGAGAGCAGACTTATTTGTGAATGGAGATTTATTACAAGAAAGTACACACCAACAATTACACACAGCTGACTGAAAATGGGGTGGGTGACCTTAGGAATGTACCATTGCTGGAAGTATTCCACCAGAAACCGGGAGGAGTGATGCCTAGACTAGTCTCAAATAGTCTACTAGTTATTTCCACTTAGGTGTTCAACCATTACCTACAGGCCCAACTTGTGTAAAGTTATATTCATCTTAAACTTATATATTTAAGAAAAACGTACCTTAGAAGTATCTAATTCATGTTGTTCATTTTATAGATGAGTAATCAGGCCCATAGACAGGACTTGCTCAATGCAACAGATAAAACAGCTAGGAGTCTAGCTCAAGGGCTGGCTGACCACAACCTGCAGCTTGCTTTGACATGACCCACGGCCTGTTTTTGCACAGCCCTCAAACTAAGAGTGGTTTTCACATTTTAAAAAGTTGTGAAAATAAACGAAGAAGAATATGCAATAGAGACTATCTACGGCCAGCAAAGCCCAAAATATTTACTATCTAGCTCTCTACAGAAAAAATTTGCTGATCTTTGGCCTGTTGTTGTTAGGAGCTGTCGAGTGGCTTCCGACTCACAGTGACCCTATGTACAGCAGAATGTGACACCGTCTAATCCTGCACCATCCTCATAACCATCTTTGATCTCGGTTATTAAGAAGCCAGTTTTCCTATCCTTTGTACCAATCACTTCTTTCCAAAAATGGCAACGATTCTCCTCATTTTCCTTTATTGGTACCCCAATGTGTTGATCACCTAGGTTCTGTATCTCAAACTGACTGAATTCTTTCCAAACTCCAGAACAATTCAGTCAATCAGGCAGGCTGATTCTGCCTTTGAAATAAGCTCTTGTACCTGTCTTTTCTGTCCAGCCAAATGGTTTTACTCACTATCCTTAGAACAAAGATTTCCAAGCATAATGATTTTCTCCTTTCTCCCTTACAATCTACATCACAGCCCTATAAAGGGCCAGATACTAAAACTTCTAGACTTTGCAGGAAGTAAGGTCTCTGCTGTGACTACTCAGCTCTATTGTAGTGGAAAGCAACCAGTAGCAGTCACAAACAATATGTAAACTAATGGTGGTGTTTCTTTATACAAACACGGAGTCGCCCAAATCTGTGCCATAGTTTGCGAACCTCTGATCTAGGCGATACAATTTATTTAAACCTCAGCTGAAGTCTTTCCTCCCATATGGATACTTTCAAGGCCATTCCAGGTCACAGGGAGCCTTCCCTGCTCTGAATTGAATCAATTTTCTACCTGACCAAATAACAATATCCATATACCACTTTGTAGCATCCCTTGTACCGCTGTAAAATTCTGCTTAAGTCTTTTATTGTGATTGCTTTAGCCTCTCTGGGACTCAGTTTACTGAACTGGAAATAAAGACTCTGGCCCACGTGACCGCTTAAGTTTGAAGAATCTATAATTTAACTCTTCACATATCATTTATAAGTTTATAAGGAGTCTGATGGTAGGGACAGTGTGTTACATTATTTCTGCAGTGCCCATGGGATCTAAAAAAGTACCTGGTGTCCAAGTGTGGTTCACTCAATGCTTGAGATTAACTAAAACTTACCTGCAAATTTTTGAAGCAGCAGGGCCAGTAACTACACCATAGTAGTTAAAAGATACAGGAGCTGTGGCTTTTAAAGGGTTCCTATGAAACCAGTGGGTCATTTTCCCCCAATTTTTTCTATAAATAAAAAAAGAAATGTATAAAAGTTAAAGACAAAATTTTTTTTTTTAATTTTTATTGTGCTTTAAGTGAAAGTTTACAAACCAAGTCAGTCTCTCATACAAAAACTTACATACAGCTTGCTATACACTCCTACTTGCTCTCCCTCTAATGAGACAGCACACTCCTTCCCTCCACTCTCTATTTTCGTGTCCATTTGGCCAGCTTCTGACCCCCTCTGCCTTCTCATCTCCTTTCCAGACAGGAGCTGCCCACATAGTCTCATGTGTTTACTTGATCCAAGAAGCTCACTCTTCACCAGTTATCATTTTCTATGCCATAGTCCAGTCCAATCCCTGAATGAAGAGCTGGCTTTGGGAATGGTTCCTGTCTTGGGCTAACAGAAGGTCTGCGGACCATCACCTCTGGGGTCCTTCTAGTCTCATTCAGATCATTAAGTCTGGTTAAAGATAAAACACTTAATGAGTAACGTAAATGGTATTAAAAGTTACTTTTAAAATAAATTACTATACAATATCTGTATTCACACTACTATCTATATATTTTTTTTAATGTATATACACAACACTTCATTGCCACAAGTAAATCTTGTTTTAATTGGTTGTCTGTCTGTACTAGGAGCCTTGGTGGCTGGCTGGTAACTAAAAGGTTGGCAGTTCGAACCCACCAATTGCTCCATGGAGAAAGCTGTGGCAGTCTGCTTCCATAAAGATTAAAAAAATTAGAGCTTGGAAATCCTATGGGGCAGTTCTACTTGTCAGAATTGACTTGATGGTAATTTTTTTTTTTTTTTTGGTATATTTATATCAGGAGTCCCTGGGTGGTGCAAATGGTTAAAATGCTTGGCTGCTAACTGAAAGGTCAGAGGTCCAAGTTCACCCAGAGGTGCCTTGGAAGAAACGCTGGGCAATCTACTCTGAAAAATCAGCCACTGAAAACCCTATGGAGCACAGTTCTACTCTGACACACAGAGGATCACCATGAGTCGAAATCAATGTGAAGGCAGCCAGTTTTACATTTAGATCAGGCCTGTAACAAAATAGCACTTAGAAATTTGCCCATAGTAACTGCAATGCCAAATCTATTAAAAAAAAAAAAACAAAAAAAACCCCACTGTTATGGCGTCAATTCTGACCCAAAGCAGCTCTACAGGACAGAGGAGAACTACCCCACAGGGTTTCCAAGGACTGACTGGTGGATTTGAACTGTGAATCTTTTGGTTATGAGCTGTATCTCTTAACCAGTGCACCACCAGGGCTCCCCTAAATATATTAGAGCAATGATTTTTAAACTTTTAAGTACATAACGGTCATCTGAGAGTTCTTGTTAAAATGGGTGCTTTAGTTCAACAGTCTGAGGTGGGGCCTGAGATTCTGCATTTCTAACAAGCCCCTAGCTGATGTTCTTCGTCTCCAGACTACACTTCTGAGCAGCAAAGTGCTAGACTCTGGTCGACAGTGGCAAGTGAGATGGGCACAGGACCAGATGAGTGTCATTACCAAAATGGGCTCAAATGGTAACCATCTTTTTAGATGGTTAAGGCTACTTAGAAAGAAATAGTCTTTAAGTGAATTTATTTCCTGTATTATACTCCTGATGCCAACTGACTGATTATACCTTTTATTCTATAATAAATGCACTGTCCATAAAATAGCTAAAAGAACCAGCATTTTCATAACAAAAACACTTCAATAAATTCAGAAAGATATATTTCAGTAACTTCTATCCTAAAAACGAAAAAATGTGAAAATAACTACCGAAATGAAATCCCAACTTAAAAAGAAAAAAATTCCATATCTTTTAGGCTTTAAAAAAGCAGTATGTCACTTGCCTAAAAGGCTCTGGGACGGTAGCACAGATAATACAGGAAGGCCTAGCTGAGACCTAAACACGACAATTGCGTTTCAGGAAGTAATAAAGAAGAAATTCCGAACTACTGACATTTTGGTTGGGAGCTGAGTGCTTAACCACTGTGCCACCAGGGCTCCTCTACTTAATATGAAGCATTATACAAAGTTGTCAATTGACCTGTCTTCTTTTTAGAATAAATGTGGGCTTCACAGCGTCTATAATACCTACTTTAAGCATTTACCTTTGTATTTAATTATTCATGTTAAAGTGGTTTGGGGGCCCCAGATACTTATAGAAAATGCACAGCACATCCAATGACAAACTGACTCAAATACTAAACGAGTCCTTCAAAAAAAAAAAAAAAAAAAAAACCATCTTAAATACCTTCCATGTAAAACCTCCGTCACAGCCCAAGTAAACCAACACACCTACTCACATATAAACCGACCATGGGATATTACCAAACAAAACCAAACCCAGTGCCGTCGAGTCGACTCCGACTTATGCCGACCCTATAGGACAGAGTAGAACTGCCCCATAGAGTTTCCAAGGAGCGCCTGGTGGCTTCGAACTGCCGACACTTTGGTTAGCAGCCGTAGCACTCAATCACTACAAAATTCCTACAAATACTTCACATTAAGACGGCCTCCCCTTTCTGGACGAAAACGCCTTAAGTTTTGTATAGCTTTACTGCAAGAATGAAGGGGGTAAGGGGCCGAGCGCTGTAATGTCTGCCCCTGCCTCGTCTTCCCCCTTCTGGGACCCCGGACTCTCCTGTTTTCAGGGATTCGGAGAGTGGGCTGGAAGGACACACCCACCCGCAGGTGGAGACCACCTCTGGAGCCACCAGTACAACGTTCGGATCGAGGCGGCCACCTAACCCCGCTCCACAGGAGGACCCCGATTCCCGACTAGGGGGTCCTTTCTCCAGACGTCCGGAGCTCCCCGAGGAACCTACCTGAGCGTCCACTTCCTGTTTACCAAGCAGCCTCTTCCTGTTCCAACGCCCAGGTCCGGTCCGAGGCGGCTGGCAGCAATTATGCGCAGGCGCCAACTCCGGGGCTCTCCCCCCGCCAGCTTTCCGAACAGACATTTTTGTAGAAAGCCGATCCTATCAACCCAGGCGAAGTGGGTAGACAATTGCCGAACGAACCCCTACTTAGCTTATAAGACCTTTAACTACCGGTGGAGACGCCGCGGCAAGGGAATTCGGCAAATCTAGCTGTGAATTTTTTTTTTTAGCTGGGAATACCACTGATGCGTGGTCAATGTGATTTTCTTTCTTTCGTTTGTAGAGGGGGATCTTTTGGTTTTTCTGCAGGCGGTCTACAGAGACTGGTGCAAAAGGGGGTGGCCTATTGCTTGGGAATCCGGGGAAACTACACGGGGAGGACAATATCTGGGAATCGCCCACCTGGTGACATACTTACTGGATTTCTCAGAGTCTGCACAGCAGTCCTCTTCAGGGAAGAAATGCAGCGTCCGAGCCCGCAAGCGAGGAAAGCAGGGAGTCGGAGAGCCGGGGCTAGGGAACCAGAACTAGAGCGACAGGAAACCAGGCCAGGCGGAGCCCGAGTCACGTGGGCTCGGCGGCCATGACAGCTACCGAGGCGGCAGCGCGCGCCGCTCAGGGCGGAGGCTGCGGGTGTTGGCAGCCCCTTCACCACGCTCCGTTTTTCAGCCCTTTCCTAGCTTCTCCTCCCTGGTTTTTTCTCCCTGAGCTCTGGGCCCTCCTCAGAGCGGAAGGACAGGAGCCGGACCGGCCTCTCGGGCCCAGGCACATGCCTCGATAGCGATGGCGACCGCTCAGCGGCTGGGGCGGCCTCCACCGGGCGCGGGGCGGGGCCTCGGGGGCGGGGCTTCCGCGGGGCGGCCCCTCGGAGCCGCCAAGTTTGGCTGTGGCGGCAAATGGGCTTGGGCGGCTCCTCGGCGTGTGGCGGTGGTGGCCGGGGTGGTTCCTCCTGGCCCTGTTAATGTCGGGGCCAGGCCCGGGGGGCATGGCGCCCTAGAGCCCGGCCGCGGAGGGCTGGGGCCGGGAGGGGCCCGGGTGGCGCCCGGCCATGTCGGAGGTGACCCGGAGCCTGCTGCAGCGCTGGGGCGCCAGCTTTAGGAGGGGCGCCGACTTCGACTCCTGGGGCCAGCTGGTGGAGGCGATAGACGAGTATCAGATGTGAGTGACTCCCGGGGGCGGGCCACCTGGCTGCAGTCGGCCGCCCCCGGCTTCTGGGGCGCCCCTCAGCCCCGCGTCTGCAGCCGGGGCTTCTCAGGGCGGGGCCCTCCGGGCGCTGGGGCTGAGGTCCCCTGGCCCCGGAGAGGCTGCCCCGGAGACGGCGGCTCGGCGCCCTGGGGCCCCTCGGCCTCCTCCCCTCCGCTCGGTCCAACAGGTAGCGGCTGTGTCCGGGGGCGCCGGCCCTAACAGGTTCCCCGCTTAGCTCTGCCCACCACCTCGCCGTCCCCACTCCGCTGCCAGTTTCCTTTTTCTTTTTTCCTCCGCCTCTTTCTGGTCGCCGCCCCGTGATTTCTCTTTGAAAATCTCTGAGGAGTAGTTGGGTGTTCTCCGCCCACGCTCCAGGGATGGGTGCCCTTGCCCTGTGCGAGTGCCTGTCTTCCTCCCCCCGTGTGGGGGACCCGAGAGAGCTGGTTGCCATTGAGGGGAGGGGGTACCCCTAGGAAGCAGCGAGGCCAAGGCTGCTGCTCCTGCCAAAAGAAGGCTCCCCCTCGCGCCCCTTCTCCACCTCTGTCTAGTGAGCCGTGTTTTCACTATTCACCTCGATTCCCTTTCGCTTTCTGGGACTGTTATTTGCTAGGCTGGGAGTCCCACCCACCCCCTCGCAGAGTTGCTTTGGGTGGAGTCCGCGCAGGATGTGAACAGAAGAGAGTAAAATGTGAATTAATACACAGGAGCCACCACGCCCTCCTTGGGTCCCTCCTCCTTTTCCTGTGTAGAATGTATAGCTGCGGGGTACATGTGAGTACTGGTCTCCTTACCGGAGTCCCAGTTCTTTCTGGTTTCCCGGGGCAAAAACAAAACAAAACTTCAGGGAAGTTTTTTAAATTAAAAGACAAGATTTATGTAAATCTACAGTCTTGCCTGGTTTCTTGCACATTTCCTGGAAAATAAGAACTGTCCACCAAAATGGTATTGTTTGTAAACGGATGCCGTTTATTACTTACTGGTTTAAAACGAGTTATTGTTGGAGGTTTTACTAAGCATGAAACATGAGTGAGAAAAACATTTTTTTTTTTTTTCCAGTGTCTTCTGGAAAGAATGCAGAATTGGTACTTGGAAGAGCTAAATTCTTACCCTTTCCCCACAGTACTTACTTGTTTTTATCTGACAGTTGAGATCATTTAAGTGTATAGATCTTTCCCCAATCCTGCTGACTTTGAATTGCCTGTAGTTTCAAAAAGTCCTGTGCTCTGGGCCATTTTGCACTTTCAGACGATTTTACGTGTTCCCGCAGCTATGCAGTGAGAATATCACTCTCCTTTCACAGAATGAGGACACTGAAGCTCAGGTTAAAGAGATTACCCCAGGGTCACAAAACTACACCACCAAAATTTGGGATTTTTTTATTCCAAATCCTATTTTCTCTACTACATAGTACTTAAGATGCTCTGTTTAACATGTGTTGACGGTAATTCTATAAAGTGAATTGGACAATTAGAGGATTTCCTTTCTTACCAGAAATCATAGCCTTTCATGCTTTAGCCAGTTGGAAAGTGAGCACCTGTGTATACTCAGTCTGTGTGTTAACTTAAAACTGCATACTCAGAAATATAAACCTGCCTCTCGCCTGTGGTGGCGTGGGACCTAGCAGCTGTTGTCACTCCCGCAGCAGCCCTCACAATGGAAAGTGAAGAATACCATGTCCAATTGAAATTACGAAGCAAACTTGAGTATGCAAGCTGTTTAGTTGGAATTTCTAGAAACATATGAATGAAGGTGATAGATAGGCACGTACAAATCCATTGTTGAACCTCAGGGCACGTACAAATCCATTGTTGAACCTCAGGGCACGTACAAATCCATTGTTGAACCTCAGTTCTAACCTATGAACTTCATGATGCAGAATACCAAAAAAATCCATTGCTGTCAAGTCAATTCAGACTCCTAGTGACCCTATGGGACAGAGTAGAACTGCCCTATAGGGTTTCCAAGGCTGTAAGTCTTTACAGAAGCAGGCTGCCACATATTTCTCCTGTGGAGCAGCTGGTGGGTTTGAACTGCCGACCTTTCAGTTAGCAGCTGAGTGCTTAACCACTGTGCCACCAGGGCTCCTCATGATACAGAATATTCCCATAATTATAAAAATTATCAGTGTCAACTTTGAATAGACAATTGTAAAGATTGGCTTAAATTTTACAAATATACGGGCTGCGTATAAAATAAGGTCAAGAATTTTAAATTAGTTTATGCAGAAGCGAAGGCAAGCTGACCTCTGGATTTATCTGTTTAGAAGGAAAGGCTGGGGTGGAAGAGACCGTTTGGGGCCTAGTATAAAGAAATCAACTCAGTGGCATTGGGATAATGATGAAGAGGGTACCTGATGATATAGTGGTTAAGAGCTTGGCTGCTAACCAGAAGGTCAGCAGTTCCAGTCCACCAGCTGCTCCTTGGGAATTTTATGGGGCAGAGTTTATGAATGAAAAAATTAGTAAAATAAATTGGAGCCCTGGTGGCATGGTGTTTAAGGGCTTGGCTGCTAACCAAAAGGTCAGCAGTTTGAATCTATCAGCTGCTCCTTGGAAACTTTTGGAGGCAATTGTACTCTATCCTGTAGGGTTGCTATAGGTCAGAATCGACTCAACGGCAGTGGGTTTGGGTTTTGGGTATAATGATGAAGGGGCCCTAGTGGTGCAGTGTTTAAGAGCTTGGCTGCTAACCAAAAGGTTGGCAGTTTAAATCCACCAGCTGCTCCTTAGAAACCGTATGAGGCAGTTCTACTCTGTCGTATAGGGTCACTATGAGTCGGAATCGTCTCGAAAGCGGTCATTTTTTGGATAATGATGAAAACGAAAATTGACAGGATTTAGTCGCTGACTGAATGAATATTGAGAGTGAAGATGGAGTAAGTGTCTAGAATGATTGGGATATCTAATTGGGTAAGCAGCAGTGTTTTTATAGCCATACAACATAGAGGGGCAGGTTTATTAGGGAGTGTTGGGTGAGGAAGTACAGGTGTTTGTAGGATCATGATGTGATACAAAGTACCGTAGCTCAAGCCATGCCATCACTCAGCAGTAAGGGCCGGGATACAAAGATGAGTGAGATATGATTTCTCTCCTCAGAGCGCTGAGAGTCTAATGGAGGATTTCAGTATAATTGTGAAATGCTGTTACTGAAGTGTGAAAACAGTAAGTGCTGCCACACTCCTGAGGAGCCCTGGTGGCACAACAGGTTAGGCACCCTGCTGCTAACCAAAAGGTTGGCAGTTCAAACCCACCCAGTGGCTTTGCAAGTGAAAAACCTGGCGATCTGCTTCTGTAAGGATTACATCCTAGAAAACCCTGTGCCTGTTCTGCTCTGTCACTTGGGGTTACTACAGGTTGAAGTCACTAGATGGCACCTAACGCCATGAAGCATGCTTCTGCCGTAGGGTTTCTGTCTTACTTTTTCTCCATCAAGGGCATTCTTCCTTGCATTACTTGGGTTGCTTGGTCACCTACTTCAGATTTTTGTTCAAATGTTACCCCATCAGAGAGGCCTTCTGCAGTCCATCCCCACTCCTTCTACATCAGTCCTGCACATCCTACCCCGCACAGGGCTTCAGTTTTTCTATAGCACTTACCACCATCTAAAATATTTTACGTGTTCTTTTTGTCTACTGTCTCTGCTCCTAGAATGTAAGCTCTCTGAGGGCAGACTGTTGGGGAGGGGGCACTCTCTTTCATTCTCTGCTGTATGCTTGGTGTCCAGAGTAGCATTAGGCTATCAGTAGATACTTGTTGAACAGATGAATTTAGGAGTGTGCTGTGGGAACATAAAGGAGTTGATGCTAAAACACTGTTGGAAGATTTAGACAAATTATGTCAAAATTAAAATTGTTCGCCAAAATACACATGGTCAATAAAAAATCCCTCCATTTAGCAAGTCACCTCTTTTCAGCTACCTGGGAATACGTGGCTCCTAACTTATGGCTGAGCCATGCAGGAACTGTTGCTTCGAATCACACGTTCACGGGATCACTCCAGAGGTGTTTATTTAGAACACGGATTCACAATAAATATTTGTTCATTGAATGGATGAGTCCGAAGACTGGATAGTACCTATCTGTAGTCATCTTCACCATACTTTATATCAGTACTACTCAAAGTATAAGGAGCCCTGGTGGCTCAGTGGTTAAAGCACTTGGCTGCTAACCAAAAGGCCCAGTGGTTTGAATCCACCAGCCGCTCTGTGGGAGAAAAGTGTAGGAATCTGCTTCCGTGAAGGTTACAGCCTTGGAAACCCTAGGGGGAGTTCTGCTCTGTCCTGTAGGGTCGCTGTTAGTCTGAATGAACTCGACAGCAACAGATCTGGTTTTTGGTTTCGGTACCCAAAGTGGGATCCACAGATAAGGGCTGGTCTGCAGGTAGTTACGAGTGTGAAATGAGATAATAAAGCATGGAGAGTAAGCATATAGAAGCTTTAGAGCAGTTTGACATCTTCAAGATACTTTTATTGTGTTTAACAGAAGAGCCTAGGACAGACTGGGAGAAAAAACTAGTCCTTCACCAGGGTATCAGTACTTTGTTCTTTTTTATGGCGGAGCTCTGTTACACTGTGTGAGATACCGCATTCTTTGTATCCATGCCCTAGTTGATGGGGTAGTTGTTTCTGGCTTTTGGCTGTTAATAATACTGCGAGAGACATTCACGTGTTTTTGTAGATACATGTTTTCACTTCTCTTACCCAGGAGTGGAATGGCTGGGTCACATGGTAAATTCTCAGGAGGCAGTGGTGGCTCAGTGGTGGAATTCTCGCCTTCCGTGCGGGAGACCTGGGTTTGACTTCCTGCCAGCGCAGCTCAAGCGCAGCCACCACCCATCTGTCAGTGGAGGCAGGTGTGTTGCTATGATACTGAACAGGTTTCAGCAGAGTTTCCAGACTTAGACTAGGAAGAAAGGCCTGAAGATCTACTTACAAAAAAATCAGCCAGTGAAAACCCCATGGATCACAAGGGTCCCATCCCATTGTACGTGGGGTTGCTCTAGATGTCAGCCAAAAGCTAAGAGGTTCCCAGGGCCCCTCCTTACTTCTGACCTGATTGATGTCTTTGGTTGAGTAATCTTAAGAATGACACACAGACCTCAGGAAAATGTTATACTTACTATTAACAGTTTATTATAGCAAAAAGGATACAAATGAAGGGACACATAGGGCGAGGTCTGGAAGGAGCTTCCATGTCCCAAAAAGGGATGTGCTACCCTCTTTTGTGTGTGGTCTTTCACCAATCAGGAAGCCCATGGAGCTTCAGTGTCCAGAGCCTGTTTTGGGGCCTTATTATGTAGGTATGATTGATAATTTCTCATGCCCCCATCTCAGAGGTCAGCTGATATCACATAATGGGTCTTTCTGGCATGGCCAGCCCCTACCTGACACCGTTCATTAACAGAACCTGTTAGGTAGGTGTGGTCTGGAGCCGTCATCACAGATCCTTCAGATACTGGAGAAATTGCAAGGTTTTAGAGGATGTCTCTGAGGAACCAAGGACAAAGACCAAATTGTTTGGGTAACTTTTAATTGTAAACCTCACAAAACCTTTCATAGATTTGATAGAGGTCATTGAATGTAACGAACTTTATTCCTGATCTTTAGAGACATGATTGCATAGAACAGAAATCTCACATCTGGTACCATTTTTGGAAACTTGTTGAACTGCCTCCTGCAATTCACTTGGTAGACAATCTAGCACTTGCTACCCTTTGTATTCCTGCCCCCTTAGTGTAGTATGCTTGGGAATGATATGTTCAAATTCTTTTGTGAGTTAGAGAATGTACTACAAAGTATTGTTTCAATCCCTTGAGCTATTTACCTCCCCCACCCCCCGGAAACTTCTTCGCTGAGGTAAATTTCGCACAACATAAAATTCACATTTTAAATCTGAACTTTGTGGTTTTTAGTGTGTTCACAGGGTTGTACAACCATCACCGCTCTGCAGAACATTTCCGTCACCCCGAAAAGAAGCCCTGTACCTGTTAGCGGCCACTCTTAATTCGCCTGTTTTCCCATCCCCTGGCAACCATTAATCTGCTTTCTGTCTCTGTGGATTTCCTTTTTTGGGACAATATGTGGCCTTTTGTGTCTGGCACCCTTCCACTCAGCATAATATTTTCAAGATTCGTTCATGTTGTGGCATGTATCAGTACTTCATTCCTTTTTATAGCTGGATAAAATGTCATTGTGTGAATATACCACATTTTGTTTATCATCAGTCAAAGGACATTTGGGTTGTTTTTACTTTCGGGCTATTATGAATAATGCTACTGTGAACATTTGTATACAAGTTTTTGTGTGAACATGTTTCCAGTTCCCTTGCGTATGTACCTAGAAGTGGAATTGCTGGGTCATGATGGTAATTCCATGTTAACTTTTTGAGAAACTGCCAGACTGTTTTCCAAAGCAGCTGCACCATTTTACCGTACCACTGACAATGTATGAAGGATCCAATTTCGCCACATCCTCGACCACGCTTGTGATTAATTGTAGCCATCCTAGTGGGTGTGAAGTGGTAATATCATTGTGGTTTTATTTGCATTTCCCTAGTGGCTAATGAGGGGACAGTGGTGGTTCAGTGATAGAATTCTCACCTTCCATGTGGGAGACCTGAGTTTGATTCCCAGGCAATATATTTCATATGCAGCCAACACCTATCTTGTCAGTGGAGGCTTGCATGTTGCTATGACGCTGAACAGGTTTCAGCAGAGCTTCCAGACTAACAAGAACTAGGAAGAAAGGCCTGGTGACCTACTTAGGAAAATCAGCCAGTGAAAACCCTATGGGTCACAGTGGTCCAATCTACAGCCAGTCATGGAAATGGCCCAGGACTGGGCAGTGTTTCGTCCTGTTATACACAGGTCACTGTGAGTTCATAGGTCACTGACTCTATGGTGGTGGTGTCGTTAGGTGCCATCAAGTCGATTCCAACTCATAGTGACCCTGCGTACAACAGAACGAAACACTGCCCGATCCTGCGCCATCCTCGTAATTTGTTGTTGTGCTTGAGCCCCCTGTTGCAGGCACTGTGTCAGTTCATCTTGTTGAGGGTCTTTGTATTTTTTTGCTGGCCCTCTGTAGTAGCTAACAACAACTAATGATATTGAGCATCTTTTCATGTGCTTTTTGACCATTTTTGTATCTTTGGAGAAATGTCTATTTGAATCCTTCACCCCCCCCCCTTTTTTTTTTGGTTTCAAATCCCGTCTTCACCATTTATTATCTCTGACTTTAGAAATGTTTCTTAATTTTATTATTTTTTTAGTTTTATTTTTTATAGATACAGCAAAACTCCCATTCCCTATTTCTAGACATAATGATCATTGACATTGGTTAAATTCTTCATATTGTGTCATATTTCTGTTCTAGTTTTTTCACTTCCATTTACTGAATCTCCCTGACCCCCAGCCTTCTCATCTATGCTTTAAAATAGCTGTTAACCCTTTGGTCTTATGTAATTTTTTTTTAAGTAACACAGTACTCAAGGGTGACAGTCGTTACTGTTTGGGCTAAATTGTTACTTAGTGTCTTAGTCACCTAGTGCTGCCATAACGGAAATACCACAAGTGGATGGTTTAACAAAGAGAAATTTATTTTCTCACAGTCTAGTAGGTTACAAGTCCAAATTCAGGGTGTCGGCCCCAGAGGGAAGGCTTTCTCTCTCTGTTGGCTCTGGAGGAAGGTCCTTGTCGTCAATCTTCCCTGGTCAAGGAGCTTCTCAGGTACAGGACCCTGTGTCCAAAGGACACGCTCTGCTCCCGGTGCTGCTTTCTTGGTAGTATGAGGCCCCCAACTCTCTGCTTGCTTCCCCTTCCTTTTATCTTTTTGAAAGATAAATGGTGGTGCAGGCCACACCCCAGGGAAACTCTCTTTATCTTGGATCAGGGAGGTGATCTGAGTAAGGGTGGTGTTACAATCCCGCCCTAATCCTCCCAACATAAAATTACAATCACAAAATGGAGGACAACCACACATGCCCTAACCAAGTTGATACACACACTTTTGGGGGGACATAATTCAATCCATGACACTTAGTTTAAAGGTAACTTCAGGGGATAGTTTCAATTCAAGGTGAGAAGAGCAACTCAGGGCCATGGTCTCAGCGACTCCTCCAGACTCAATAGGTCTAGTATGTCTGGATTCTTTAAGAATCTGAAGTTCTGTTTCATATTTTTCTCCCTTTTTATACAAGATTTTTCCATTATGTTCCTGGTCAGAATGCTCAGTATAGTAGCTGGGCACCATCTAGTACTTCTGGTCTCAAGGCGGAGGAGGCAGTGGTTCATGCAGGTGGTTAGTCCCATAGCCCAGCTCCTTCTCTGATTCTTGGGTTTCCTTCTTTCTCTTTTGTTCCAGACAGATAAAAACCAATAGTTGTATCTCAGATGGCCGCTAGTAAGCTTTTAAGGCCTCAGACACAAACCATACTGGGAGATAGAACACAAACTTTAAGAAGTGTATTATGCCAATGGACTGGATTGTCCTGAGAGACAATAGCCCTGAGCCCCCAAACCAGAAAAACTAACCCCATGAGATGATTGGTTATGTCTAGTTAGTATCAGCGTCTATCAGCCCCCCTTTTTTGATCGTTGTTATTGTTGCAAAACCCTTTGCCCATTGTTTTATTTCATGTTTTATTGTTTCGTTATAAGAGTTACGATTTTTCCTTTCTCTGAAATAGCTTTGAATCCTCACTGTGGAACTTGGGCTAGTGACGTAGATCCATCCTTGAAAACTCACTTGAACCCTAGCCGCTCTCTTAAGTCTGATGTTTGCTGGGTAAACAGTGATTTCCATGTCTGATTTATAGAGGGTTTTCTTTATTTTCCATGGAAAGTCTCTCCAAGAAGGCATAATTTGAGAGAGTGTTATCAGAAATTTAACGACAAAGTATTTCTAGCTGGTACTATTTATTATTGGTATTGGTATTATCACTGGAAGTGTTTAAGCAGAATCTGGACAACTGCCTATTGGCTTGTCTTAGAGGAGATTCATGCGTTTAAAGGAAGTTGGATTAGATGCCCTCTGAGATTTTCTCCAGCTCTAAGATACAGTTTTTACTGCGTGGAGCTGAAATTTGTCCCCGTGAAATGGTACGAAAAGTGTTATATCTTATTTTCGTCATCTTTGTATAAAGAGTTTGATTCTGAAGATAATATAGATTCATACTTTGAAAACAATAAAGTACTACTGTACATCACTGTTTGCTTTTTAAAAGGTTCGTTTCCCCCTGTTGCACTTGAAATAACTTGCTTTCTTTCAATTGAAAAAGATGTGTTTTTTCTTCTTACAGATTAGCAAGACACCTACAAAAAGAGGCCCAAGCTCAACACAATAATTCTGAGTTCACAGAAGAACAAAAGGTACCATGAAAGAATCTCTTGCTGTATCAGATCCCAGATGGAAAGGGCTCTGTCTTTTGAGTCCATTAAGCAAAAAACAAACAACAAAAACCTGTTATACTTCTAAGTAAAAAGAATGATACTAGTTATGCTTTGCCTGAGTTGAATTTTTATCGGGAGGTGATCATTTAGAGGTATCGTGTGGTCTGTCACTTAATGGGTTTATTCAGTGCAGCCCAGCACAAGCCATCTAGACTTTGTTTAACTTTAGTAGCGGCCATCCGCACTCTGCTTGGGGTGGGAGTCAAGGGTGACCCAGAGACTGGAGTTTGTCCAGCGTCACTTGGGGGAAACAGAAGGGTTGTAAGTAATAACATCCCACCTCAACACTTGTTTAACCTTGAACTTTCTAAACTGCTTCTCTACTTCCTGTCAATAAAAAACAAACCAACCAACCAACCAAACAAAAAAAACCCATGACTGTTCAAGTCAAGAATTTGGCATAAGAATCCATCAGCAAAATAAATGCATAGTGTTGCAAAATGTTCCAATGGTGCTCTTTCTCCTTGAATTAAAATTTCCATGTGTCAAGTTGATTCCCTGTACTACTCGAGATTATGAAAAATGAGATACTTTAGGAAGCTTTACTCTGAAGGAGTGGGAAGAAACGGGAGGAAACAACTCCCATTTTTCCCCTGGTTCAAAGTATCCAGTGTTAAGTCAGTTCTCTATCTTGTAGATAAAGTAAAGAATTGTATCAGTCTTTGGCTTACATCTCCATGTGGTAAAGTTCTGCTAAAAAAAAAAAAAGCGAAAACTCTGGATATCTAATTTGCTTTTATTCTTTCTTTTTTTTTCTGCATAAAGGGTAGGTGGGCGGTAGGAGGCCCTTTTTGCACATAATTTAAGTACCTCTAAACAGACTTTTTTTTAGTCTGTTGTAGGAGTTTGGGGGGAGCACTTAGTGATAAGGGTTAGTCATATGTCTTGCACAAGTTAGTAAATTTGTATTTTTTTAAGTGCTTGGACCTACAAAAAACATGTTGCTACGATTAGACAAGGTATTTTTTTCTTTTGTAAATGCTACTATCTACCATAACAGCATCATCTGTCATTTATGCCTTCAGGAACTTAGTTGGTCTTTTTGTTTCTTGTTTGTTTGGGGTGTTAGCGTGCATTGTGAGCACTTCCAATTAGAATTTGCTATTTATCAGGATCGGTTTCTTCTGTGGAAGATAAGCTGTCACTCTCAGAGCACTGAGAGATCTTTCTTTAGCCTTTCTGGAAATCTTTAGGTTCCAGACCCAGAGACTTGCCTGGAGTAGAGTAACCTTTTGTTAGAACATCTCCCTAGATTTAGGAGATGTGGGATTTTCGCCCTGGAAAACAACAGCCACAGAGGAAATGATCGATTTGTGAAATCTACCTGGGAATTGATTAGAAAATGACCAGCTGGTGTCACAGAATTGAGAGTTAAAACACCTAAATTTTGATGACCAGCATCTGAAATATCTGAGTGTATAAGTTGATAGGTAACAGGATGTTATGAGTACGAAAAAATGAAACTTAGGAAATTAAAAATGTTTTGAACAAACCCATATTTTAATTACCTTTTTGCCTTGAGTTGCTTAAATGCTTTGTCTCCACCATCGATTGCTTAGCTATGGGACCTATGAGCAACATGACCTTAAATATAATTTGCCCTTCCAAAACAAACTAAAATTACCAAAAACAAACAAACAAGCAGACAAAAAACTATAGAGAAATGAGCCTCGTTTTAGGATGATAATTCGACCGATGAAAAAAATGAACTTTTCCTTAATGCTTTCTAAGGCTAAAATAACGCCGCCCCATAACGTATAGCTGTTCCTTCACAGCCACCTGGCTGCCTCTGTTTTTGTAATTTATCTTTGGTTACAACCACCCGCCCCTTCTCAAGGTCTTATACTCCAGAAGGACCAGAAGGGAAGCCTGACCTGGGGGAAGTACCCTGAAATCTGGAGACAAAAGACCCAGTCTTGAATCCTGGCTCTGTCTCTGGGCCTCAGTTTCCTTATATGGGAAACAAGCGATTAGATAACACTAAATGATCTTAAAAGGTACCCCCACTTCTCCCAACGACCTCTACCTTTGAAGCATTCTGCGCCTCCTCCTCTCCTAGAGGCCTGATTTCTGAGGTATTTGTTAATTTATAATAACCTGCCTAGGAGGCATTTGTGGCTGCCGGTTGTGACTACAGAGAGAGCCTGTGCCTGCCTGCCTATTCCTTGGGCTTGGAGAAGAACTCCCAAATCACTCTGTACGACATTATAAATATAA
Organism: Elephas maximus indicus; assembly: GCF_024166365.1. Taxonomy (NCBI): domain Eukaryota; kingdom Metazoa; phylum Chordata; class Mammalia; order Proboscidea; family Elephantidae; genus Elephas; species Elephas maximus. The sequence continues at coordinate 12,371,330 of NC_064842.1, read as the reverse complement.
AGCAAGTTATATGCATTTAGAAGTTTAATTTCCTTTAAAAATACAGGAAAAAAAAAATTCACAGTGGGCCAAAAACCTCTTATTCACATTAGGCCTTATTTGAATGTCACAGAAGGAAAAAGTCATCAAAGGCTCCAAGTTAATATGTGGTTGGAACACAAGAATTGCCCAGATGTGCTCTGGGGATCATTGGCTCTGAAAATATAATAGATGTTATTTGAACAGAGTTTATACCTTCTCAGGACTTTTAATATGCTAATGTGTATGTTTAGGTTTTTTTTTATTGGTATGCACTGTTTCTTTAATGTATTTGTCTTTGGAAGTTCCCCCTCCCCCTTTTTAGAACATATTACTGGATATTATCAGAAATTTTGATATAAACCATTGGGTCTGCAAAGTTAATGGAATGCCAGACTTAACATGTAAGCCAAGGAGAGGAAACTTGATTGTGTTTTCCTCAAAAGAGGAAAATGGAGAACAATGTTGTAAGCAAAATTATTCTTTATGTTTCCTATTTTAAATTATATTCTTTATACTCAATATTTTAAATTTTTTGTGGCAGTGGCAAATTTTAGAATGATTCCAACCATACGGTAGTTTGTGGGATACTGAAAAAAAAATTTTTTTTTTAAACTCTCCGTATTTCTGAAGAGCTCTCTCTCTAGAATGCTCTTTACTGTCTAGTCACAGAGAGCTCTCAAAAATGTTTGATGAGTAAATGCTTTTTTGGATCTTAGGTTATTGGCATTTATATACGATTACTATTTAAGACAGATAAATCCTAATTTATGAGAGAGGTAGCTTGTGTGCATCTTCACAGTATTTGTTTGAAACCATGAGAACTCTAAAGCAGAACTACTAATCTCTCTAAACTCTATTAATTGGTGATAAATAGTATTAACACTTCATATGGATTCTCCGGAAACCCTGGTGGCGTAGTGGTTAAGTGTTACAGCTGCTAACCAAAGTGTCAGCAGTTCGAATCCTCCACGCCCTCCTTGGAAACTCTATGGGGCAGTTCTGCTCTGTCCTATAGGGTCACTATGAGTCGGAATTGACTCAACGGCACTGGGTTTGGTTTTGGTTTGGTTATAGATTCTCTATTCATTCTCGTCTAAAATACAAAAGTTTATCATTCTTACTTGACCCTCCCCCATGATTAGCTGATTTAGCTTTCATTTCAGTTCTCAATAGTTCTGTCATTATAACCACTGGGCTTAGTAGCCAAAGAATAGCTGCCAGAAGCATTCATTCCGTTGAATTCCCTGCTTTGGTGTAGTAGATTTTCTCATGTAAGTTTCTGGATAGACTAGAATGTCCTGTCTCGTGGTGCTTAGAAAATTTTTCTCTGTTTTGAATCAAATTTGGTGGTGAGGAGAATTCCAGCATACAAGCTTGTTTTATGTTTTGTAGGTTTCCCCCTTTCTACTCCCACCCACCTCCCATCCTCCCTCTCCCACTTGGACAGCAGATGCCTGGCTCTTTAAATCTGAAAAACTTAAGTCAGGATAAGTGAGGCTATACTGCTTTAACTGTGTGTATTTTTTTAAAATCTATTTTCCTTAGATAAGTTGAATACATTCTAGAAAGTTAATTTAGCTTTTTAATTGTCCGTTTTTATTCCATTTTGTCATCTGCTACTCTTTTTGAGTTGTCATTTTCCTTAGCAATTACTAAGTAAAACAGCTAATATTCTGAAAATGAGGACATTTTCCACTTCTGTATCATACTGGATATAAGCAGTTAATTTGAATAATTTAATAATCTAAATCTTTCTAAAACTTAACTTCACTTAGTGTTTAGTCTTATTGCACAATAGTTAATAATCAATACTTACACTTTGCACACATGACCTTGTGCTTCTTATTTTCTAACCATTTGTGTCTAAGAAAGGTGAAGTTTAATTATAGACACAAGCACTTGATTTTGACATCAATGTTAAAAAAAAATTAAATGCTGCGTGTTTGAAAAGATACTCCTACAGATGAAAATGACAGTGTTTCACGCCTTTTTTAATACTGAGGTTGGGTGTGGTCCCTTAAAATAGTTACGAATACTGCCTGTTGGTATTTTGCCATACTTCAGTGGATTCTGGATAAATAGTTGTTGCTTTTGCTTAACTTGAAGAAACGTTTAAATTTAAAATAGTTTATTAGTACAGTCCTAGTTATAAAGCTACAGAATTTTGCCTTAAATCTTGAACATCTCAAATCAAATGGATTTTATGGTAAAGAAGGAAAAGGAGTTAACTAATATTTTTAAAGACTTACACACTGATACAGTTCACTTAATACAGATAAAATCCTTTTCAAAAAACAAAGGTGAAAGAATACAAAAATTGGTAAATTGTACTAAACCATGTTAAACATAAATACACTGTTTTGTTATAGGGAAGACATTGATATCTAGAGCAAGTCACTTAACTTCTCTGTGCTTCAGTTTTCACATCTGTAAAATGGGGGAAATAGTATCTAACTCAGTAGGGTTATAGTGAGGATTAAATATATTAATTGTTTGTGAATCACTTAGGAGAGCCTGCCACTTAGTGCTCAGTACTTAGGCATAATAATAATAATATTTATTATCATTATTATTGTTTAAAAGTATTTACTGGCTTTGTCAGATTTTAATCGTATATTTGAACAACAACAACCTGAGGATATGAAATTTTATAGAGGAAAGACTATTGCTGGTTTTTAGGCAAAAGCTATTTGAGAAGGTAAATAGATCTACTCTGAGTATCTTGACTCCGTCTGTTACTATATTTAAATATAATGTCTTCGGAAATTAATTGGACATTTTCTAAAGTGTTATGCTGGGATTGAAAAGAATTTTTAAAGGTTTTAGGGATAGTTAAATACTATTACTTGTTCCTTGGCTGAGAGTCACGTCTTGCTTAGCAGCGGTTTACTTTGTGAGTTTCCCTACCAGCTGCGTATTGGACACAGGGATTGTCCAGCGCCCCCTGGACTAAGCACCGGTGGTCAGGATGGTACTTGTAACTCCTCTTGGCACCTCATTTACCTCCCGAGAAAAATTCACCGAAGAGAAAACTATCAAATCCAATTTACTCAACTTTTGTAAGTCGTCAGTACATTTAGAAAAACATGCCATTTTCCCCCCAAAGATTTCATTGTTCAGGCGTTGCAAATATCAGCATAAATACGTCCCTCTCGGGTTAGACATTGGTTTCTTTCTAATAAGAATTTAAGAAAGGTCTCTTTTAGAAGGACTTCAGTGTTTTTGATGGGCGTAATTCATCTGCCTGATCTTGGGGTCTCCTCTTTTTTATTTCCACCGTAGTCACTCCTGTTCTGATTACCTTTTACCTGGACAGGTGAAATAACCAGATGGATCTTACCTTCCATCATTTCCGTTTTCTGCTTCAACCCATGTGTATGGTGATCGCAATAATTTTCTTAAAGGGCAACTCTGATAGAGTCACTCTTCTGTTCAAAAAACTTCTGTGTAATTTACTGTTAAAGTAAGAACAAATTCCTCTGTTAGTTGTTTTCTAAATTCTTTAGTTTTAGAAATCCTCCTCATCGCTGGGGTTTCATTCCTAACACCAACTGCTTTTCTGTTTCTTCAGGACACGTAATGGCAGACCCAGGTACCTTTGCTTTTCTTACCTCACATAGTAGAATCTGAGCTGATTAAGAGCAAGGACTATACCCTGTCATTGATAGCTATGTTGTAGTTTACTATAGGATGTAAAACAGACCTGACTGTAAAATTTGCCATCATTCATGATAAATAGTGATTTTGCTTAATATTGCCTGTGTTTTTAATTAGACAAGTCAAGCTTGAACTTAAGCCAGAATTCTCTACCATTGTGCTAACTTTCAGGTATTTTCATTTTTAAGTTTCTCAGTGAATTTCAGGCATTATGCAGAAGAAGAGAAAGCGAGTCTTGAAAAAGATGTCAGGAAGGCCCTTTAAATCACATCTGAAGGTGTTGCCAAAGCAAACGTGATTTACGATTGGTGGATTGGTCGTGGCAAGTTAGGGCGGGAGAGAAGGTACGCTCACCTTGTCTCCGTAGCCCGCCTTTGACCACCTGTTACTCTTCTCTGACGTCTGCAAGATGTTGGAAAGAAAGAAAATTTAACTTGTTTAAAAGAATTACAGATCTCATGGGTAAAAAGTAACTTGATTTTTTAAAACAGTTGTAATATTTTTGGTATTTATAGTTTTTTCTTTTGCCTACAGAAAACCATAGGCAAAATTGCAACATGCTTGGAATTACGAAGTGCAGCTTTACAGGTAAATAAGTTTTTGGGTTTTTTTCCTAATAAAAGGAAAAGAAAATATTCTGCAAGATTCTAATAAGATAATAGGTATTTAAGCCGCAAGTATCGCCTCAGAGGAGTTTTATAACAATAGGAATTCATCAGGTACAGTAATACTGTGGAAATGAAATACATGATTTCAACTTTTTTCTGTTACTGGTAGCCTGAATATTTTGAAGAATGCAAAAACAAACAAAACTAATTTGTGACTTTCCATTTTAAACCTTGAAATCAAGAAATAGATTCCTTTATTTTGGCTACTTTTTGAATATTTGGCTTTTTCTACTTAAAAGACATAGGGTGTTTCTGGGTAATGGAAGTGCAGTGAAATCTCTGTAATAAAAACATGTGATCTGCGTGTTTTCACTTTAGTCCACACAGTCCCGAGAAGAATTCAAACTGGAGGACCTGAAGAAGCTGGAACCAAGTAAGTTTTGTTTTTTAGAGACATTTCTGTAGAAAAATATTTAATCCAAACCTTAAGATTGTTTAGCATGTCTTCACATTTGATTCATTTTTGTTAATGTCTGGTCCCATGTGATTTTTTTTGTGCTTTCATAATTCCTATAAAAATGATTGAATCTCACTTTCATTATAGGATACGGAAAATTATTTGGTGCTAGTTTGTACCTCATCTAAGTATGTATTAGCCTTTATTTTGTCTTAATCCCTTTACTAAGAGTAATTACTTTGGTAAACATTTATAGTAGAGTCTCCTAGAGAATATGAAGTTTCAGTCATTGATGCCTGTTTATTCTATATGTCATGAAAACTGCAGCCTGGCTGTGTGAACTGTTCTGCAGAATAGTTCCTTGTTGGCCCCATAGTCCCTTCCCTTCTTTAAAACTTATTTCAAGTAAATAACACCTTTAAATGTTCTGGTGGTTTGGATGCTGCCAAATAAAGCTTTTTTGCTGGTTCAAATGAATATTCTCCTTGGGGAATTGAGTGCAATATGGACAAAAGTCCAAGACTGATTATAGGATTAAATGAACTTAAGTCAATATCCTCTTCTTTTGTTGAGTCAAGACTGCACAACTTCTTATTTTCATGTAAGTTGGAAACAGTAGATTACGTATCCATTTTTTAAGTCCAATTTCTAGGTAGGGAACATAAAATCATAGTATTTTAGAACAGAAGAGTCTTAAGAGCCATTTAGTCAAATTCTCTTACTTTACATTTGACAGAAGGGATTAGATAATTGGCCCTTGTCACTCAGACCCTTGGTAGCAGAGCAGGGCCTAAGTCTCAGACTCTGACCAGTCTTGTGTTCATTTCACACTAGTACCATCCTTCACCATTGCTGTGCTTCAGGTAAGAGGCTCAAGATACAATTTATCTCTTAAGAACTAAAGAGAATGTTGATGTAGATTCCATAAACTGCCAGTTTCTAATTATTTTACAGCAGACCTGACAAAGAAACGTGTTATTTGAAGTGCGCAGTGGTTAAGGAGTGTGGCTGCTAACCACAAATGTCAGCAGTGTGAATCCACCAGCCGCTCCTCGGAAACCCTATGGGGCAGTTGTGCTCTGTCCTATGGGGTCCTGTACTCTGTCCCGTAGGGTCCTATAGGGTTGCTATGAGTCGGAATCAACCCAAGGACAATGGGTTTGGGCTTTTTTTTTTTTTTGAAGTAGGAACAATGTGGTTATAATTGCAGCCCCAGAACGAGAGAGGAATTCTCCTAGTCTGTACTGAGGAGGATCTAATTTCTATTGTTTGTGTTGGTAGAGGGAAGTAACAGAAAAACAGTACTACGTAGTAGATTTGTTGTTACTCTGGTGGTTTTTCTAGAGTTATTAGGTAACCAGATTTTTTCCATGTCTTCTGAACATTATCCTGCTGCAGATGGCAAGAATTATGGGGAACCATATAATTTTAATAATATGGTTACTTTATGTACTCATGATCAGAAGCTTTTTGTTAGAAGAAACATAATTTGGTACTCAGAAATAATAGTTCTTACCTGGATCCATGGTATATAGGAATGCCAATGAAATAATGCAAAATTTGTCACAAATTTTTAACTGTTGTACCTGGAATTTTATTTTATGACATTTTCTAAGCATTAACAAATATTTTGTGTAAGATTATTTTTTATAAGAGCTTTGTTGGGCTATAGTTCACATACCATATAAGTTACCTATGTAAATTGTACCCATTCAGTAGTTGTTAGTAGCTTCCCAGAGTTGTGCCACCAACCACAGTCAGTTTTAGGACGTATGTATTACCTCCAGAAGAAATACCGCATCCGTTAGTGTCATGCTCCCTTTCCCCCCGGCTCCTCAATTCCTAGCCCTAGACAACCACTAGTCTGCTTTCTGTGTCTATAAATTTGCCTGTTCTGGACATGTCATAGGAATAGAATTATACACCGTATAGTCTTTTGTGGCTGGCTATATGTAGGATTCTGCTGTCAGTGTGTTGTACTGTGGTGGCTTGTTTGTTGTTATGATGCTGGAAGCTATGCCACTGGTATTTCAGACACCAGCAGGGTATTTGAAAGACCTGGCAATCTACTGCTGAAACTTAGCCAGTGAAAACCGTGTGGATCACAACAGAAAATTGCTTGATCTAGTGCTGGAAGATGAACCCGCTAGGTTGCAAGACACTCAGATACAAAATGGCTGCAATAACAGACTCAAGCATGCCAGCCATTGTGAAGATGGCGCAGGACCGGGCAATGTTTTATTCTGTTACACATGGGATCGCCATGAGTCGGAGCTGACTTGATAGCAACTAACAACAACATTTATAAGATTATTTTAAGAAAAACACACATTGCTGGCTTTAAATAAGAAATTATAACCATATTAGGATGTATGTTATATAGTTGTTCTAAAGAATACCATAGTTTGTTTTTTTTAATGATAAGAATAATTGGCTATCCTTAGCTAGTCACTGTTTTCCATTAGTCTTTTTCAGTTTGTTTCCAAAAAAATATTAAGATTCTTACAGATACGTATGATGAGTGTAAAGATTGTAAACCATTTATCCTTAGATATTTATTATCACTTTTTATAAACATGGTTAAACATTTCTCCTATTACCTTACCGGATCTTGTATTGCTAATAATGGTTATCATTTTTAGAGTAGCAGCTTTATGCTAGGTGCTCACATAAATCATTTCAGCTGCCTTTCGATAATGACAACATCGACACTTGCCCGTGAACTCAGAGCTTGTAAACGCCAGAACTGGGTGTGAACCCTGGGCTACAGGACCCAAAAGCCTATGTTCTTTCCACTGCAGTCTGCTATGATGACACTGGGCAGTGCTGACATCACTCCTAAATGCCATAGCTCTTGAGTCCAGGCCCGTTCGAGGTTATTGACCCAGATGTTAGTGGAAGGCTGGACTAAGATCTGCATTGCTCTTCTATTCCTCTTTTGTTTTTTTAAGATTCAGAGCAGGGTTGGAAATCGAAGATACTTTTATTGGGATTCATTTTTTTACATCTTGAATTTATATAATGATTTTCGTTTGCACTTTCTCTTCTTGGCCCCTGGATGGCACAGACAGTTAAGTGCCTGACCACTAGCTGAAAGGTTGGTGGTTTGAACCCACGCAGAGGTCCCTTGGAAGACAACCCTGGCAATCTGCTTCTGAAAGGTTATAGCCTTAAAAACCTTATGGAGCAGTTTACTCTGCACACGTGGGGTCTCCAATGAGTCGGAATTGACTGTGTCTTTTCAAGTGATTTTAATTTAATACTGCTTTTTGAAGGAATGTAAATGTGTGGTTTTTAGAGTGTGAGCTTCAGGAGGTGGTAGGTCCATGCTCTGTGACAGCAGGCTGGCAATGGGGAATTTTACTAACAGAGTGCATCAGAGGTTGGTCCTTCCGTGGTCCTGAGTGTGTGAGCTCTCCTGAATTAACCAGTTACCAACCCATGATTTGCTCATGATAATACCTTCTACAAAATGATCAACTTGCTTCTCCTCTTGTCTAAACCACTCCTAAAGTCTCTTTAGAAGCATCACTGAATCTCCTAAGTCACTAGTATTGGTGGAAGGAAAACCCTATGTAAAGTTTATGGTAGGACCCTATTCCAAAAAGACAGAAGAAACTGTTATATCCGTATTGGTGAAAATGAAAACTTCCAGCTGCAGGAAGTGGGAGAGGATTTGTTTTTTTTTTTTCCTTCTAAATTTCCACAATACGTTAAATATCTGATATGCTCTGTACTTATAAATGCAAACTAATGAGAGGATGCTATGTCAAGACAAACGTTTCCTTTTCAAAGCATTGATACTGAAGAAAGAAAATACTGTTTTATTCTCGCATTACAATAAAATGTGATATTCTTACTGATACAGCTTTAAACTTTTTTATTGATGCTATTTTACACATATTTTATGAGTTGGTTTCCCGTTTTTCTTATTATCAAGAGTATCTGTGCTGTTGTTGCTGGTACAGAGGATAATGGTCTCTTATTTTTTTGTCACCCACCCCCGCCTCAGTACCTAGCACAATACTATGGAACTGACTAGTTGATATTTATTGAGTTTAATTAATAGTTGACTCACAGTGAACCATCATGAGCCACATCTAGAAGGGATATTCTTATAATTTAAAAAGCTGTGCTTCTTAGTGAGATCTGAAAATTCTAAGATTCTAGTCAGCTAGAGAGGGAAAACTGTGGAGGGGCTGAGTTACCGTATAATAACTCAGGCTTGTGTTTGTATGAGAATTTAACTTTTCCCATGCCTTTTCATATGCCTTTCTTAATTCTCTCATGAGTCTGTGGAGGAAGTGGTTTTCCCATTTTAGAATTGGAGAAACTGAGATTCAGAGTAGCAATGTGAATGCTCAAGCCATATGGCATAATTGTAAGGCAAGGATTTGATTTCATACCTTCTAACTTGCGTCTTCTGCCACTTCCTCCTTGCTTATCAGATGTCAGCTTTTCTGTTCCTTGAACAAGCTAAACTAGTCCCTGCTCCAGAGCTTTTGTTGTTGGTCTAGTCTATTCTCTAATACCGGAAAAGCCCTTGTCCCCCCAGCTCCTTGTGGATGGTTCCTCTCATCCTTGGTTTTGGCTCAAATGTCTTCTAACAATTTAGTTTGGAAAGGCTTTCTTTGTCCACCATAGCTAAAGTTCTCCTAGTCCACTTACATAATCGCTCTGTTTGTACCCTTAAACACTAAGCGTGATCTTCCATTATCTTGTTGGCTTATTTATTGTCTGCCTTTTTTTTTTCTTGACTAGAGTCTAAATTCCATATATAAAGACAAGAACTTGTCTGTGTTGATCACTGCCATGTCTTTATCACCCAAAACAGTGATGGGAGTATTATGGGCACTCAATGCCTGTTTGAAAAGAAGAAAGAAAGAGAAAGGAAGGGAGAGGGTGAGAGCTGGAAGGAGAGAGAGAAAAATAAGAGTGAATGGGAATTTAGACACAAGTCTGGACTTCTCTCTCATGGGAGGATTTGGTAGAAGTACATATAAGGAACCTGATAAATAAATATGGCTCCTATTGAAGCCAGTCATGTAATTGCAACCTACGCTCTTGGAATTTTCTCCTTTGGGATGCCAATATGTCATACCCGTTTTAATTCTAAACTACAGGACTCCAGAATTAGAGAAACTGAGTACGTTGAGTACAAAATCACGGGAGCCTTTGAATTGTCCAGTTAATGCTGTTAATTCACAATGATATAATTGCAGGTAAAGTTACTGGGAACCTATAAGCCAGAAATGAAGCATTTAATTACATACTTACAGTACCTCTCTAGAGGTAGCCAGAGCTGGAGAACATCTTTCTTTAGGAGCAGATGCCTGAATAAAATTATTGAAATATTTATCGACAACAACTAGAATATGGGAGGTGTTACCATGTTTAAAGACTTCTCTTGAGGATAAACCCATCTTTGTGTGTGTATACATTTTATAATAAAACTTTGTGTGTGTGTGTGTATCTGTAGACTCAAACATAAAACCTTCCGGTTAATAGCTGAGCACGTTGTGTCTCCCAGAGATACCTCAGAAGAAAGGACTGTCAATCAAGTTCTAAAAAGTCAGCCACTGAAAATCCTGTGGAGCACAGTTCTACTCTGACACACCTGGGGTTGCCGTGAGACAGAGTCGGCTCCACGGCAACTTTTTTTTTTTTTAATACATTTTTTCAGAAAAGGAACCTGAGAATTAAAACCTTGCTACTGCAAACTTTACCGGTTAGGTGGGATTGGGAAATCCACTTAGGACATAGGATCAGATGTGAATGTGTTATTAAACTACTCCAGGGAGGAGGTATTCACCTTCTCTGGGTGTCTTGTGTCTCACCTAGGCCCCTGTACACAGGAGAATTATTTTGGGGTTCAGTTTCCATGAGGGCTCTGAGACTCTAAAACTTCAGCTCTCCTTGGAGATCTGAGAGTACTCCAAATTTACTGCTACCTGGAGCATACTATGAACATTTACTTTTTGCTGAGACCTGCAGTGGACAAATGCATTGTGGTTCTGCAATGACGGTAAGGTTGGGAATTTAAAAACATGAACATGCATGGTGAAATTGATTAAAAATTAGTCATTTTAAGATCAAATTTTTGGTTCTGATTAATGGAAGAATTCATATTTCTTTTTCTCTATTTTATTCTAGTTCTAAAGAATATTCTTACATATAATAAAGAATTTCCTTTTGATGTTCAGCCTGTCCCATTAAGGTAAAATAAATAACCACCCAGATGTGTCCTCTTACTTTATCCTCCTACTTTATTCCATTTTGCAGATATTTCTGTTTTGTTGTTGCTGTCTTTTTAAACACCATTGGACATCTTACCTGGGCAACGAGTAACCGTGAGGTCTCATGAGTATATGTAGTTTTTTTTTTCCTTTATATCAGTAGAGTCCATTTTTAATACTTTTATCACACAGATTTGTATGCATAAACAGTACATAGTGTTTCTCTGTGTTTTCGATTTTTAGATTAACTGGGGACGTAATATACTTATAGTTCTGCAGTTCACCTCTTTTCTCTCCACATTGTGCTTCCTGGAACTATTCATGTTAATATATACACTTACAGATTTTCTCTTCTTTTCCGTTTCACTTTTCCTTCGTTGTGTCTCTACCACTCTGTCTTATTTACGCTATCTATAACAGACCTTGGTGTCTGATAGTGCCCATCCTCCCTCTTGGTCCTTCAGCACTGCCTTTTTTGGCTCTTCATGTTTCCTCATGTTTTAGAGTTAGTCCAGCTAAAACTGCCGAGATTTTTATTTGAGTTGTGTTGACGCTGTAATTTAGGGAAAACTAACACATCTATAGTATTGAGCCTTCCAATCACACATCTTTTGTTAGATTTACTCCTAGATATTTGATGATTTTTCTTCATGCTGTTGTAAATGCTGTGTTTTAATTGGAACAAATGAAACTCTTAATTGGTTTATATTGACCTTGAATTCAAAGACCTTGCTAAATTCATTTATGAATTCTAGTAGTTTTGTCTATAGCTTGTTTCAGAATGTCTGTGTATGCAAATATGTCATCTGCAATAAACACTTTTTTTTTTTCTCATTTGAAATCCTTATGCCTCCTTTTTTTTCTTGCCTCGTTTCTGTTCTCAGACATACAGCATATTGTTGAATAGATGTGGTCGAAGTCATCTTTGTCTCATTCTCGGTTTAAGGGATTACATTTCAATGATTTACTGTTAAATATGATGTTTGCTGTAGGTTTTTTGTGAATATTCTTCCAGACGAAGGAAATTCCCTTTTATTCCTAGTTTACTAAGAGGGATTATCATGAATTGGTGTTAAATTTTGTCAAATATTCTTGAATCTATGATCTTGATCTAATCATTTTCTCTCTTTTTTTTTCCTGTTAATATGGTGAATTACAGTGATCAATTTTTTTTCCTTAATTTTGTTTTTGGTGAAGATACACACAGCAAAACCCACTCCCATTCCACAGTTTCCAGACATAATGATCAGTGACATTGGTTACATTCTTCACATGGTGTCAACATTCTTAACTATTTCTGTTCTAGTTGTTTACTTAATCTGCCCACCCTCAACCCTGTCATCTGTGCTTTACAGTAGCTGTAGACCCTATGGTCTTATATAATTTTTTTTTTTTTTTTTTAAAGTAACACCATACTCAAGGGTGGCAGTCTTTACTCTCTGAGCTAAACTGTTACTTAGTTTAAAAGTTGACTTCAAGGGATAGTTTCAATTCAGTGTTTGAAGGGCAACTCAGGCTATATAGTCTTGGGGACTCCTCTAGCCCTAACTGGTCCAGTATGTCTGGATTCTTTAAGAATATGAAGTTCTGTTCCATTTTTTCTCCCTTTTTATCAAGATTTCTCTATTATGTTCTTGATCAGAACGTTTGGTAGTGGTAGCCGGGCATCACCTAGTTCTTCTGGTCTCACACAGAGGAGTCAGTGGTTCATGTAGACAGTTAGTCCTGTAATCCAGTTCTTTCTCTGACTCTTGGGTTTCCTTCTTCCTCTTTTGTTCCAGATGGATAAAGACCAATGGTCATATCTTAGATGAGTACATGTAGTTTAGTAGCTCACTGTTTTTCTGTCTTTTTTCATGTAGAAGAATTTTAGCACCTGGTGAAGAAGAAAATTTGGAATTTGAAGAAGATGAAGAAGAGGGTGGTGCTGGAGCAGGGTCTCCTGATTCTTTTCCTGCTAGAGTTCCTGGTGGGTATCACTTACTGAAAATACACATGACTGAATCCAGGGGTGCATGGGAACTTACCTTGGTACTTGCTAGTGGGGGTAAAGCCTCTCCACAGACTTTGCCAATCATACGCAGATTTCCACAGCCCTGTTATTAGCAGTAGCTATTTTATAAATATGGTCCGAAAGTGTTTGTGTCAGAGGGTCCCCAGCACCACTCCCAGGCTTGGTGATTCCCAAGGAGCATTCACAGGACTCAGCACATAGCTGTGTTTAGAGCTATGATTTATTACTGAGAAAGGATACAGAACAACATCAGCAAAGAGAAAAGGCACATGGGGTGAGGTCCAGAGGAGACCGAGTGCAAGCTTCTAAGATCCTCCCCAGTGGAGTCACACAGGATGTGCCCAATTCTTCCGGCAAGTTGGGACAACACGCCGGAAGGGTGTTTATGGGGAAGCTCGTTAGAGACGCAGTGCTGGGGTTTTTGTTGGGGTTTGGTCACATAGGATCAGGAGCCCTGGTGGCACAATGGTTAAGTGCTCAACAGCTAACCAAAAGGTTAGTGGTTTGGACCCACTGGACACTCTGAGGGAGAAAGATATGGCAGTCTGCTTCCTAAAGACTTACAGCCTTGGAAGTAGACTCTTCCTGTAGCGTTGCTGTGAGTCGGAATTGACTCGACAGCAGTGGGTTTAGTCTGGGGTTTTTTTGGTCACATAGGTAGCCTCTGCCTAGCACCTACCAAATTCAAGATCCCCAGAAGGAAAGCAGGTGCCCAGCATAAACCATATTATTTGCACAAACCGTTTAGGCACAGTGAGCCATTCTCATCAGGGAATGGTGAGAATCCTTCAAGATCCTAGATCCCAGATGCCAGTCAGCCTTCCTGGGGAGAGCAGTCTCAGGCCTGCTGTGTTAACTCTTCCCGGCACACTGTCATAAGTACTTCTTAACTGATCAAATTGTGGTGATTAAAACTGGACCCAGGGAGGAAGTGCCTTTCTTCTCCCTTCTCGTGCAGAGAATGTAGGGGAAGCCTTTTTAAGTGACAGGAGATCTCGCTGATGCCCTTCCTTCCCCGTGAACAACCTAGGCAGGTGCCCTGGATAGATTTGTGGCCTCTCCCAACCACTGCTCTACTCTGTCTTCCGTTCTTGTATAGTGCACGGTTTTTACTTCTGGTAAACTAGGGCACTTTAGGAAGTATAGCAATATGTTGTGATATTGTGATACATTCTATAATAGAAGCTTTGCACTACAGTGGAATAAAATTTATGTGTAATCCATATTGTTTTCCTGGTAATAAGAGTAAAAATAACATTGCAGTATTTTTAATACTGCTTAGGAGAAGAGGGGAGCCCTGGTGGTGCAGTGTTTAAGAGCTCGGCTGCTAACCAAAAGGTCGGCACTTCGAATCTACCAGCTGCTCCTTGGAAACCCTATAGGGCTATCCACTCTGTTCTGTAGAGTCGCTGTAGGGTCACTATGAGTTGGAATTGCCTTGACAGCAATGGATCTCTTTTAGGGGAAGAGGCATTATGGAATGAGAAAAACATAGGCTTGGACCAATAGATAACCTGGCCTTGATTTGAGGCTCTGTCAGTCATTAGTTGGGTGACTTACTTTGCACCTGTTTCTTAAATCAGTCTTAAATTCTTTTTTTTTTTTTTTTTTAATATATGCAGTGGGATAATAGTAGTGACAACCTCGTAAGGTTACTGTGAAGAAGAAACAAGATACAACATGTAAAGGTACCAGTTAGCATGGTACATGTCACATGCTAAATATTAGTGGCATTTGTTACTCCCATCATCACCACCATCTTTAAATGGGGATAATAATACCTGCAGTATAAGATTTTTGGAGAAATTACAGGCACTCTAGATGGTGCTGTTAGTGTTAATAATATTTCTTTGGTACAAAGGCATCATTTGTAATTTGCTTTATAAAGAGGAAGCTGTTTTCCTTGCTGATGGTGCAGGTGTAGGAAGTTTCTAGATTGCTGAGATGGTGAGGTGAGTTACCTTGCTGTTTCACTGACTGTAATTTTTATTTCATTTTCGAATCACATATTATGATTGAGGTAGCTTTAAGCTCTGTAAATTTCTGTCTGATTTGTTTGATCCCTTGCTGTACTTCTGTAGCAGATAAGGTTCTTGCAGCAGATGGTGTAAAACCATGAAACGGACAGAAAAAGGTCTTCATGGGAGTTCAGGCTGCTGACCTGAAAACAAACTAATACCGTAAATTAACCCGTCTTCTGTGCAAGATTCAGCCCAAATTCAATAGATCTTGGTATTCTGATACAGCGCCGTGATCTTTCAACAGTACAGAAAGTTTACGGAACTTCTTTTTCCTAAAAGTAAGAAAGAGTACGTGTAATTCAGTTAGCTGTATTTGGTTTTGGATCATACTGTCTCGTGCCTGTAAGGGTCGTTAAAAAATAACTTGTAGAATCATATTCGTTGAAATAGCCAGATGACATTTACCTTTTGACTGAATTACGAAATGGAGATTTTTCTTTTTCTTGTTGCTCTGAGGGAACCCGAGACCTCAGTGATGACTGGGCTGTGTCTGCGTTTTGGCGGCAGGGTGGTTCTAAAAGTTATTTTGGCTTTTTTTAAGTTAGGTTTATTGAGGTATCATTTTCATACATAAAATTCATCCTGTTCAATGTGCAGTTTTACGAGTTTTGACAAGTGCATACAGTTGTGTAACTGCTGTCACAGGTAAGCGAGTGAGGTGTGAGCTGTGGATGTGGGTGCAGGATGACCCAGGATGATCTTTCCTGTTCAAATTGAAAACGACTTTTAGCCAACCTTTCTTGGGAAAAAAAAAGAAAGAGTAGTTAAGCTTATTTATTTTTCTTGGTATTAATCTCTGTCTTCCCTTTTCAAAATACTAAGAACTCATAAGGCAAACAAAATAAATTTGTGTTAAATAACTGGCATAAGCCAAAATGGAATTTAATTTTTCTAAACGCAGAGTAGGGTTGTCACAGTTTTTACAAAAGATATAATCATTGGTAAATGTTATAGATTGAATTGTGTCCCCCCAAAATGTGTGTCAACTTGGCTAGGCCATGATTTTCAGTGTCATGTGGTTGTCCTCCATTCCGTGATCAGATGTAATTATCCTCTGTGTTATAAATCCTAACCTCTGTGATGTTACTGAGGCAGGAGTAGAGGCAGTTACGTTAATGAGTCAGTACGCAATCTATAGGATTAGGTTGTATCTTGAGTCAGTCTCTTTGGAGATATAAAAGAGAGAAGCAAGCAGAGAGAAAGGGACCTCCTACCACCAAGAAAGAAAAGCTGGGAGCAGAGCGCATCCTTCGGACCTGGGGTGTCTGCGCGAGAAACTCCTAGAGCCAGGGGAAGATTGATGACAAGGACCTTCCCCCAGAGCCGACAGAGAGAGAAAACCGTCCCCTGGAGCTGGCGCCTTGAATTCGAACTTCCAACCAAGACAATGAGAAAATAAATTTCTGTTTATTAAAGCCATCCACCTGTCATATTTCTGCTAGAGCAGCACTGGATACCTGAGAAAATCATCTCCAGAGAAGGCATCGCCTCTGTAACATTCTGATCTAGGAGGTAATGTAGTACTGTTTTGAAACAAAGACCCCCATGCCATTTCCTGCTTTGAACCAAAAAGAAAAAATCTTCCTTTTATTGTGATGTGTAATGTAAGCAACAGTGATTTTTTTCCAAAAGCAAAAATAATAGGTTGAAAGATGTCCTCTGTATTTGAGAACAGGGTCTTGAAGGACTTCACCGACCTCATTTTCTCTGTAACGCCTGTTTTCTTCCATGGTCTTAGCAGACTCGTCCCAGGGGTGGGTGGTCCATTCAGAGCATGGTTATCATAATCGCTATTGTCCACGGTGCCTTTGTGCACTCATGGAAACTGATTCAGTGTGAGGAGAATCCGGCTCTAGGCTGGAATCTTCACTGTGGCCAGCTTCCTCTGGGAACAGAGAAGTTGTAGGTGAGAGACAAAGGGCCACAGGTGTTCCTCTATTCTGTACAGTTGTGGGAGGGAGGGCGGTACTGATTACGCAGCAGTGTGTGGCCCTCGGGGCAGGCGCAGCGGCTGGGCTGGTCCTCTGGGGGCTCAGATGCTCAATGTGGCTAAGGCTTCCCTTGCGCAACCTTCTTGTCCTCCCAGGGTGGCAGCGGTGGTAACATAGTCAGCGGAGAGCCTGTGTGTTGTTAGGTCAGACACTCACACAGTTTTAAAAACATTCTACATGAGGTTAAACCCACTGCCATTGGGTCAATTCTGACTCATAGTAGCCTTATAGGGCAGAATAGAACTGCCCCATAGGGTTTCCAAGGCTGTAAACCTTCATGGAAGCAGACTGCCACATCTTCTCCCGCAGAGTGACTGGTGGGTTTGAACCATCCGCCTATCTATTCACAGCCGAACACTTAACCACTGCGCCACCAGGGGTCCTTCAAATCCATTGATCTTTGTTTAATTAAGTTAACCATTTTTGCAGTATCATCCAGAACTTCCTTTCATCTCATCTGCAAGAGGTTGGAAGCAGCGCCTCTTGATGAAGAGAGTGGGGTGTTGTGACGGTGTCGGGGTTTTCTGTTTTACGAGAGAGCAGAGCCTCTCACGAGACTACTCTGGAGGGCACCCTTGGCACAGATGCCGGCGCGGTTCCTCAGGGACAGGCTTTAGGTGTCCAGACGTGACAACAGGACACGAAATGTGTCTTGGCCTTTGCTCGTTTGGGGCCTTTGCAGTAGAGAAAGTTTACTTGATTTTTTACCATCCTTTCTAGATCTTAGAAAGTGCTGTAGTATGCCGCTTATTGAAAGTCTGTAGACTCAACATGGAGAGAGAAGCTGTTTTTAGTTTCTCACAGATCCTCTTTGGCATCATGTGAAGTGGCATCAATATGTCAACTTACTGGACTGTTCAAGAGTGGAACCTAAAAAAAAAAGGCACAAGAAGAATAAAGTAAAAATTAATGAAGTTGGGTGGAAACGGAGAGTTGAAGAGGGAGGGAAAGGAATGGGACATTTTGAAGTGTAAGTTTTTATATCGTTTTGGATTTCAAACCATATTACACATATTCAAAACAAAAATTAAAGGTGAGGGGGGAATAATCTACTGTGTGATACAAACAGAAACAAACTTTATCGCATTGAAAACATAAAGACTTAAAGATTAAAAGAAAGTTTTAATCCAAATAGTTTTTGAATACTTCGTACACCCTTAATGGGATATATTCTATTGATAAAAACAACCACATAAATTTGAATTTTATTTAGTAAGTTTGTGGTTTGTAGTTGTATTGCTATAGCGAGTTTGAAACTGTTCTGTGTATGTGGAAGGATTGAGCAAATAAATAAATACACTGATGTAATTGGGAAGCAAGGTCCTCAGTGTAGTAGAGGAGAGATATAAATACGGCACAGGTGAAAGACAGGAAAAGTTCTCTGCTGTTGGGTTAGAATAAGAGATAATCAGTAGTAGTTCAAGATTTTAAAAACATCTAGTCTGTTTAACAGTTTAGATGGTTAGATAGGTCTCTTCCCGAGATCTGCGCACTGGATGGAATCAGCAGCAAAGACGACCCTGTAGCAAGAATCATACAAAGTGCTCAGATATGACTTTCTAAATACTCTTCTCTACCAAAATGAATTAAGATTCCTTGCAAAATAGCTGATTCCAGGCCTAGCAGAGAGAAGGTACGTGGGAAGGCTCGAACCTGTTGTTGCTCTAGAGCGTTAAGGAAGTGCTCAGAAATGTTGGGGATGTGATGAAAGGACACAGGAACGAGCTTTGAATGTGCCATGTTGATTTTCTGTTTTTATACTCCTGACTTTTCATCAGCTAAAAATTTTCTTTCATCAAGTATTGCTGATTGAGACTCTTGGATTTATATGATGAGGGAAAACAGAGAGAATGGGAAATTGAAACTCACAGATGTTGTCTTCAACTGCTTAAAAATGGAGTTCAGACTCTGTGTCCAGAGAGCCTCTTAACCAAATCCTGCACACAAATGAAGCAGAGCAAAAACTTTGATTTCAAACCTTATCTCTACTTCCAGTACTACTAATTTTCCAAAACAGCTTCTTAAGCTTTCTTTTGGGAATGGACCTCTTTGAGAATCTGACAACAGTATGAACCTTTCTCCAGAAAAATTCAGATGAATAGATGTACCCAAATTTTCAGTATAATTTTAGGGGTGTTTCTTAACTTTCTGAAGCTCATCCCATAGAGTCCAGTGAAAAGCCCCTGTTCTAGAGCTGCCTTCATTTGTAAAAGTCAGTCAAAAGGAGACAGTGGAAAAGGTCTTAGATCCTGTTCCTGTGTAGAATAGTCACCCCTGGCCCACTGAGTTCTCTTAATGCAACAGGGTACTGACACCTCCCGTCTTTCCAATCCCTGCATTTCCTGTGTTCTCATATTTTTTAAAATTAGGAAGTAAGATTTTAACACATTTTTTTACCACATTATTTTTTACAGCTTTATTGAGATACAATTTCCCTATCATAAAATTCACCCATCTTAAGTGCACAGTTCAGTAAATTCATGGAGTTGTTCAGCCATCACCAAAATCCAATTTTAGAAAATATCACCATCACTCAAAAAAGTCCCTTAAGCCTGTCTGCAGTCAAACTGTAACACGTTTTTGAATTGAGTACGTTGATTGATCCGTGTGCCTGAACTACTTCATCATTAAAAGTAGGGTAACACATCGCTGAACAGCAATT
Organism: Elephas maximus indicus; assembly: GCF_024166365.1. Classification (NCBI taxonomy): domain Eukaryota; kingdom Metazoa; phylum Chordata; class Mammalia; order Proboscidea; family Elephantidae; genus Elephas; species Elephas maximus. The sequence goes on along the minus strand of NC_064842.1, from coordinate 12,351,663 downwards.
TGAAGAATGTTAGCCAGAGTCCCTTGTAAATGTTAGGTTCTGTAGTTGGAGGTGCGACATGCTTACTGAACTAAAATGGAATAAATCAACTGTCTGCTTGCATCTGTCTCCAAAGATGACTTGAAAAAAAAAATGAACAAACGGCAGCTAATTTCTTCCTTCTTATCTTTTCCTCAGTGGAGGAATGCTCTCTGATGGTTCCAGGTGGTTTTTAGTTTGAAAAAGATTATGGGTAACGATTCAAACACATACTTGTGCTTGTGGTTTTATGTAGCAGTCTCAGTAGTACTACCGCGGTTTTACACAGATAACGCGAGTTACACTTTTTTACCAACTGCACACAACCCCCTTGTGTATCATTTTCCTAAGCACGCTATGCATATTAAATGTGTGAGTGCACTATTTGTGAAAACACGATAATTTCTAGAACGAGATGAGGAAAAAATTGGGAAGTTAGATTGCAAAATTATTTAGTATGTAATTATTATATTATAAATTATTTCTTCCATCGATAGTAACTAAAGGAGTTTCTCACAGATTCTGGTATTAAATTTCTCAAACTTTAGGATAATATAAGAAATGTTTAAAAGCTTTTCCAGTGTTTGTTGTACCACTTGATATAGAGACTGTTATATGAGTATATTAAATGCGTTCTTAATTACGTGGCAGCCTATAATCGGGCTTCTTGGAGTGAGCTCATTTTTAATAAGCTTGAATTGGTAATTTCTGCTTTTGGTGTTGAATAGAAGGTTTGGAAGGACATATTTATCTTGTGTATAATTAAACATTTGTCCGAAAAGGTAATGTCAAATGTGTGGGAGCCTTGGAAACCAAAATAATACCTGGCTACTTATGAAGTCATTTGAAAGCAAGGCCGCGTCTTCTCTGTTTGTTGAAGTATTTACTCTGGAATTATTGGTGGGGCTGGTTCTTACTGCTGTCTCTCTGTTGCCAGGTACTTTGTTACCACGGTTGCCGTCAGAACCAGGAATGACATTACTCACAATCAGGATTGAGAAAATTGGTCTGAAAGATGCTGGGCAGTGCATCGACCCCTACATCACAGTTAGTGTAAAGGGTAAGTAACTGCGTCTGCATTGGCTTTCTCTCAGGAATTTTATTGTGTTGCTTCTCTTTTGGGACACTTTTTTTTTGGTCTTATCTGTAACAGCTCATTTTAATTCACTTCTACAATGAGGCAGAATACCTGGGAAGAGATCACCACTCCTTCCCTGAGCATTTCAGAGAGATTTGTGAAAAATGTTTTCTTGGTTAGAACTTATACTCCCTTTTGCTTTTGCTCACTAGACATACACAGTCTTTAACAGCAGAAGCTACATACTTCAGGAAGCAGGTTAACAAAATGTCCTGATGTGTGGTTTTCTTTACAAACCAGTGTCCTCCTGTTTTCCCAGCCCTGCTCCTTCAGGCCTTCCTTCCTGTCCTAAAGAGTTTCACGCAGAGGGAGGTTCTGCAGAGGTGGTGGGAACTAGGCCTTCAAGGGTTCATCGGTGGAGGCAGGAGATTAGGGCACGTCACAAACACCCACATCTTGAGTGTAACCCTGTGAGACATGAAACGCATGAAGTATTTATCTGTAACTGTATTACCATAGTTATTCAACAGGATTAATATTAGGATTTGTATTTTCTCCTGTCCAGTGTGACAATCCAATTATTCCTTGGAAATAACTTTTTTAGTCAATTACTTGAGAAGAAAAGTAAGATGGTTGAGTTCTTTTCACCACGCGTTTCATACAGCACTTCATTTGTAGGGCAATTAACAGTCTTAAAAGTAACCAAGTGATTGAAGGTGACATTGTCCTACAGTTTTCCAGAAGTAATTGTACAACTGGTCCAAGTGGTTTACTTTATAGGTTGAGGCAAATCAGAGAAACACATGGGCTGAAATCAGATGGAAAGAACTTTTTTCATAGAAGTAAATTCAGACACATGGGTTCATTAGTAGCAAAGACAACACATGCTTCAATTAAAAGAAAAAAGACTTAGTCTAACCTGTGGCCACCGAGTCAATTCCAACTCACTGCAACTCTATAGGGCAAAGGAGATCTGCCCCCATAGGATTTCCAAGTTAATGTTTATGGAAGCGGACTGCCACACCCTTCTCCCAGAGTGGCTGGTGGGTTTGTGTCTGCTCATACCAAATAGGAGTTTCTACTAGCTTGAAAATCCCCTCTCAGCTTTCTCCAGACCTCTTTAGGAAGCAACCCTGTCTTAGTCATCTAATACTGCTATAACAGAAATACCGTAAGTGGATGACTAACAAAGAAAAATTTATTCTCTCACAGTCTAGTAGGCTAGAAGTCCAAATTCAGGGCGTCAGCTCCAGGAGATGGCTTTTTCTCTCTGTTGGCTCTGGAGGAAGGTCCTTGTCTTCTGTCCTCCCTTGGTCTGGGAGCATCTCAGCACAGGACACGCTCTGCTCCTGGCACTCCTTTCTTAGTAGTATGAGGTCCCCCACTCTCTGCTTGTTTCCCTTTCGTTTTATCTCTTGTAGGATAAAAAGTGGTGCAGGCCACACCCAGGGGAACTCCCTTTACCTTGGATCAGGGATGTGACCTTAGTAAGGGTGTTACAATCCCACACTAATCCTATGTAACATAAAATTACAATCACAAAATGGGGGACAACCACACAATACTGGGAATCATGGCCTAACCAAGTTGACACATATTTTGGGGGAACACAATTCAATCCATGACAAACCCTTTGCAGTTCTTTGCATTTTTAAAAAATGTTGCGTGTGTGTATTTAAATGCTCCTGAATGGAAACTTCTGTCTTTCTCTCTAGATCTGAACGGCATAGATTTAACTCCTGTGCAGGACACGCCTGTGGCTTCTAGAAAGGAAGATACATATGTTCATTTTAACGTGGACATTGAGCTGCAGAAGCATGTTGAAAAATTAACCAAAGGTTTGTAATCTTAACCCCTTGGCTTCTGCGGGCAGAGTCCTCATCTCACCCACGTGTGTGTGCCTAGCGGCCTGAGCACAGTGGGTAACTGGCAGAAGGGCGTGTGCCATAGTGTTTTATTGAGTTGAATGAAATATAAATTGAATACATTTTTCTGTAGGAGTGATGAATTTATCTAGTTTTATAATAAATGACGAGTACCTGGGCGTGCACACGGTTTAAGCACTCAACTACTAACTTAAAGGTTGGTAGTTTGAACCCACCCTGAGGTGCCGCAGAAGACAGGCCTGGTTATCTGCTTCTGAAAGGTCACAGTCTTGAAAATCCTATTGGGCAGTTCTACTTTGCACACCTGAGGTCGCCATGAGTCGGAATCGACTTGACTGCAGCTAACATCGACAGCAACATAATAATAAGTGGCACCTTTACATAATAAAACGTTCTTAAATAGTAAAACGTAATGCTTTTCACAACAAAATAGAATGAAAATTTGCTTACACTAAAGAGTTAGATGAAGCAGGAGCTCCCTAAGGCCTCTTAGTAACTAAGTCTCTAATAGTTGGAAGAGCCAGCTTTTTTTCTAGTTGACTTTCTTGCGTAGAAGGATACCATAACTTACGGTCAGCTGACAGGAAAATGGGAAAGGATAAAAGCAAATTTTTAAAAAGGTGACTTCACATTTGCAGGTTAAACAGTTCTTAGGATGAAGGGCTCTCCTTGCCTGTTGCCACGTGGGAATGTCTGTGTCCTGAAAGGCAGACTTCAGAACCCCTTTGTCACCTGAGGTTCAGGTGCAGTTCCTGAAAAGTTCCAGTGCTGCAGGAAGCTCGTACAAGATGTCCAAGTGCCTTTTGAAACGATTGCCTCAGCCTCTAAAATTTCAGATTCTCCAGTCTGGCGCTGCCCCTCTCCCACCACTGAAAGACTTAGATTTCAGGGCTTCGGTTAGAACCCTAGTTCTCAGGCCAGAGCAGCGTCATTAGCATCCCCTGGAACCCTGGTAGGTGCAGAGGCTCCGTCCTTCCCCTCGTGCTGAATCGGACACTTTGGGCTCAGCAGTTGGTTTTAACAAGCCCGCCAGGTGGTTCTGATACACTCTAAAGTTTGAGAGTCACTGTGTTGGAAGAGGGGCCCTGTTGGGGTGATGGTTAAGAGCTACGGCTGCTAACCAAAACGTCAGCTGCTAACTGAAAGATCAGGAGTTGGAATCCACCAGTTGCTCCTTGGAAACCCTATGGGGAAGTTCCACTCTGACCTATAGGGTCGTTATGAGTCTGAATCGACTCAACGGCAGCGGGTTATGGGTGTCAGAAGAATTTGTAGATAGTAGGTGGTTAATGCAGCCCTGGTGGCACAGTTGTTAGGAGCTCGGCTGCTAACCAAAAGGTCGGCAGTTCGAATCCATCAGCTGCTCCTTGAAAGCCTGTGGGGCAGTTCTACTCTGCCCTAGAGTCACCATGAGTCAGACTTGATGGCAATGGCTTTTTTTGGGTAGGTGCTTAAGAAACACTGTTGAAGGACTTTCAGTATGAAGTATGCCTCCTGAATAAAAACATCAGGAAAATAATTTTTTTGCTTGTTTAACTCCACTGCTTTGAAAAATGTTTCTGATGTGGCGGGGTGGGGGCGTGTTTCATGGGCTAACGGTTTCTATTTTATTGCTCTGTGTTCTTGATGACTTGATTCACGATATGCTAAAAGCAGACCTATATTTAGAGCTTGACTTTACTCATTCTCTCCAGCTTTGAATTTATTACTTATAGGTACTGTAGTTTTAACTGGTATCGATGCTGATGAACTTTTTCTCCATTTACAAGTGTTTCTGTTAATGCCTAGGCTATTCTCACTTTGTATTTTGTTCTTATATGCACAAAGCCATACGTGCCAAAGACGCAGGGAAGGTATTATTCACTGATGATGCTGATGATTAATAAGAAATTTTTTTACCTCCTCAAAATGGTGGTAACACATCTGGATCTTAGCAGTGCTTTCCGGTGGGACTTTATTTCCACATTTGTTCAGACCTCAGTGGCAGTCAGGAGGAGGAGATAGTTCCCCTGGCTGAAGAGACTAAGAAATGTTATCTGCCATCTTAAAAATCTCCAAGACTGTGCCTGTGTTACTGCTGTGGGGGGTGAAGAGAAGCTGCCCTTTTGTGGATCTGGGAGGGTCACACACCTAGGGAACCGAGGTCACCAGTAGCCTAACGATTGTAATGCTTTCATGTGTGTGGGGAGTAGATGGTTAAATACGCCCGTCTCTACCTCAGCCCCATCCTCTTGTCCCCCGAGCATCTTTTCCCCCTTGACAAATGAGGCACTCTCTTTGGACTCAAGTGCCAGGGCTGTGTACACGTTTCTAAATGCTTAACCTTGTAGTCCCTTGTGCGCTTTGTCATCAGGCAAGTATTAGATGCGCATTGATGTTTTTAAAAGCCAAGGTACAGCACCACTCTGGTTGAGGCAGCATTAATAGGCAACTGTTAAAGAGTGAAACCCGACTTCCTTCCCCCAGTCCCCGTGGCCTTTTTAGAAATTGTTTTTGGCTACATTCATGAGGCAATTTATTTCTCTGTTTTAAATCTTACCAACTGGACTTTGTGAAGATAACACTATCTACATTTTTCATTAACACTTGCTCATTGTGGGGGTGGGTTTTAGGCTTGCTCTTAAACCTTTGTCTTCCATGTTGTTGGGTGCTGTCGAGTGGATTTCAACTCACAGCAACCCTGTGTAGAACTGCCCCATAGGGTTTTCTATTTCTAGGCTGAGTCGGAATCGACTCTACAGCACACAACAATTTTTTTTAGAGGAGCAGATTGCCAGGTCTTTCTTCCTTAGAGTCTCTGGGTGGATTCAAACCATCAACCTTTTGGTTAGCAGCTGAGCATTTAACCATTATGCCACGAGGGCTCCCTTAGTGCTGTCTTTATGCTTATGCAATTTCGGGGACGGGGGGTTCGGGGGGAGACAGAGCTCTGAACACTGAAAAATTTATTAAAAATGAGCGCAGCAGGTGATATTATTGTTTGAATTCCAAAACACAAAATATTGAATTTTCTAGTTTTTATTTCAGGGGAGGAGAAACGATTCAAGTTTGAATTAAAATACAAAACACCAAACCCATTGCCATCAAGTGGGTTCTGACTCATAGCAACTCTGTAGGTCAGAGTAGAACTACCCCATAGGGTTTCCAAAGCTATACATCTTTAGAGAAGTAGACTGCCACATCTTTCTCCTGTGGATCGGCTGGTAGTTTCGAACCACCAACCTTTGGGTTAGCAGCCAAGCGCTTTAGTCACTGCAGCTCCAGGGCTCCTATGAATTTTTTATAGGAAGACCTTTAAACGCCTCTTACACCTCATGTGTTTCATGGGTACTGTTAATACTTACCGGGTATCTTCTGCATTGTTTTTGTGGTAGTTAGGATTTTATATTCTTTGGTAGTTTGATTCTACCTGTGTAGATATGGTTTTTGGCTAAGCACCACAGTAAGTTATAGTCATATTATCAGAGAAACTAGGTTTGACACGGTTACTTTGTAAAATTAGGCCAGCTGTCCTTGTGCATATGCCTCCGGTTTTCAAAGAAAATTTATTAACACGCTGGAAAGGTACTGTCTGTGGCTCATGTGTGTTGTTTTGCCTTTTACATTCCTAAGGTGCAGCTATCTTCTTTGAATTTAAACACTACAAGCCTAAAAAAAGGTTTACCAGCACCAAGTGCTTTGCTTTCATGGAGATGGATGAAATTAAACCTGGGCCAATTGTAATAGAACTGTAAGTGATATACATAAAGAATTAGTATTAATGTAATGGTGACTAGTTTTTTTTAGTATGGCATTCCTCTTAGTTCCCCTTACCTAGTAGATAATTCTGGAATAGATCAATCATCAACGTAGTTCAAGCAATGGTCTTTCTATTGTGGTTACAGATACAAGAAACCCACTGACTTTAAAAGAAAGAAATTGCAGCTATTGACCAAGAAACCACTTTATCTTCATCTACATCAAACTTTGCACAAGGAGTGACCCTGACATGAATCGCCTGGAACTTGTGTGAATCTTACCACTCAGTAGAAACCAACATAGCTCCGTGTAGCACATTCACCCTTCAACCGGCTGGAAGCAAGCCGTGCCCATGCCAGTAGGCCAGAGCGAGTCGGTTCATGGCGCAGCTGTACCACAGAACTTCAAGTCCAGCACACCACTGACGTGTCAGGCTCCTTTGGATATGGGCTTACTGTAGATTCTGAAACATGTTTTTTACTTTTTTCTATCATTTGTGCAATTAATAGTCTATTTTCTGATTTACCACTATTCCTACCCTGCTTCCTGGAACAGCACTTACGGGTAGGACATGCCCCTCTCCAGACTTAACACAGCAATAAGAATGTGTAGGGTTTACACATCCGTTCACTTCCGCGCCAATACGCTCTTTTGGTTTTCGAGTTAACTTCAAACTTTGGGTCGAGGAACAAATTGGACCACTTATGCTGCCGAAGAAGGAAATTTATAGGCTGCTCCTCAGAGGTGGCTTCAGGTCACCCTGATGCTAGTTTTCCTGCTTAGTAGTAGTGTGCCTTGGCCAGATTGGGATCCCATGTGGGAGCGTGCCCCAAACTGTAGCAGTGATTTTTCCGGGTGACCAGGTTGTTGTTTTTGAAAAGTGAGCATAGTTTTAGTCATGTTGATCAGCAGTACACCATGTTGTTACTGTTCTTGATGATTCTAGGCTTCACGTCAGATCATCTCATAATAATTACACATTTTTATGAGTATTCAGCTGCCATGAGGTAGCTGACAGGTGGTCTGTAGTGTCTTCTAAATCATCGAAGCTAAGAATAATCGAGTCAGACGCTAATGAGATAGTGCTGGAATCACTGCTGTTTTTCTGACAACTGATTGTGAAACCTTAAAAACCTGCATACCTCTTCTTACAGTGATGAGTATGCAAATCTGGAAAGATACTTTTTTTTTTTTTTAATATAGGTAGATAGGACTGCCATTTATTTCCTATTTAGATATACTGACAGTCATTCATATGAAAATATGCAGGTCATTAGCTTATTATAATTTGACTATTTACATTATTTTTGACTTAATAGGGCATAAATGAAACTTTGATAGTACACAGAAGGTGGATATTTGATACACAGAACTCTGAGATTTGTGGTGGGCTTTCTGTGGGTTAGCAGTAGAACCCACGTATTTTAATATTCTGTTCTAAATGAACAATGCCAGCATGAAGGGAATACGTGTCAGGACTTGGCCTGTTTTCCACTAGTGTAATCCTGCTCATACCATTCAATACGTTTGCTTTTTAATTTGAGTAACCACAGTACATCGTTTCAGCCCTTTCACTACTCCCAGGGATGTAGTCTTTAATCTCAGTTGTCTCTTAGGTCAGTTCTCTTCACTAGATAGATGGTAATAAAACTCTATGAGCCTGAAAGACTTCTCAGCCAAATTTAGTCTTGTCTGTCAGTTTGATTGGATTAATTCAAATTCTAAAATGATTCCATCCACAATAGGTCTAGGGGATGGAGAACCTGCCTTAATAAATTACTTCCTTATTCATTCAAGTCTTACGAGTTGTCAGATCCCCCGACTGTAAGCTCCTCAAGGGGCAAGAACCCATTTCCTCCATGTCATGTTAAGTTTCTCAGGTGCGTGGCAGCACTCTGTTCCCTGTGGAGTACTCAGTCCCTTCTGTTGGATGTTGCTGACGAGACCTAAGAAATAATCCCTTAAAAAACCTACCATTAAAATGTAGCAAGACTGATAGACTGTTCGTTTTCTTTTCTCATAAACCATGAGACATGTGCATCAAAGTAACTTACACGAACAAGCATCTGCTCTCCTTCACATGAGTATGGTTTATATGAACTACCCATGCCTTTCCTGAGTATTCAAGCAGCTTAAATTGAGCATTGTGTGACCAGCTTAGCTTTCATTCAGACTGGAATGAAGTGACAAAACGAGGGATTGTCTTAAAGCAGTTGACGGAGTCCTCCACGTCCCACAAATTATTCATATTTACTGTCCAGTGCAAAAAGTTGGCCACTGAACAATAACCTCAACTGTAGCAGAAATGCTTTCAGGATGAAACACTGCTGCTTCATAATGAGACGGTTTTAGCAGCGGAGCCCAGAGACACAGTTAGTTAGCTGGAGGCGGCTTCTGAAGCAGATTCAGCTTTTGAGATGGATCCGTCGGGTTGAACTGAGGGAGGAGCCTTCACACGCAGCCTGTACGGTGGCGCCTTCCTCTGGGCTCTGCTGCGGAAGGGCTGCCAGCAGGTGGATATGCAAGAGGCAACTGCTCAGATGAGCTACATTGGAACTGCGCCACATTTTACTGAATTTTAAATGTAATGATATATAAACACCCAAAAAGGCAGTAGAGGAAAAGTAGAGTTTTGAATAAAAAAGATGTAATTTCCTTCTTCTATTTAACTGTCTTCCTACTTGGTGTAATCTATATATAAATGCTATTTAAAACTAGAAATTATATTAACTTCTGCATTGTTTTGTATATCCTGAAGAGGTTGATACATTCAAGAGTTGCTTCCGACTTAATCTTACTTCACATGGTTAAAAATGGCCAGTGCTGTTACCTATGGAGTTTCCTCTTAGATTTCATTTTCTTTATTCTTGATATTAAACGGGAGGACACGTAGACTGAATCCTCTTGTCCTTATGAACTCCTTACGTAATTTATTCCTTGTGAACTTTGAAACAGTTGTCTTCTTTCAAAGGTCCTAATCTTTCTCGTAAAGTCATAGCGTCAGTGGTTTAAGTATAAGAAGACAATTTTGTTTCACATGAAAGTTTTTGCTCCTTTGTAAAAGGTATTCTTAGTGGATTAAATATCATGACAGTCACGAGCCATGCTCTATGTCACAGTATCATTACATTACAGACTTGCAGAAGATGGGGGAATACAGTCTAGTAGTAAACAAGAATATCACCGTTTTATAATTTAAATCTTAAACTTACTAAAATGTGCTATATGAAGTTACTGTAAAATGTGTGAATAGTTCTTAGGAACATTGTCTTAAAAACATGGATAGTAATGGGTATAAGATTTAATTATGCTACAATCTCTTAGATTTACTGATTTTTAAATATAAACACCAACATTTGAATATTAATTTTGGAGCAGTATCTATCACAACAACTAAAAAGTTGAGTTCAGTCCATGGTTGCTGACCTAAGGCAAGTTCCAAGCCTTTCAGTCCTGAATCACTCTTTTCTCGCAGTATTGCACTTTTCTGATCTTTTCTGCTGTATTCCTTCAAACTCAGTGGCACAGTATGGGATAACAGATGCTGTACATTTTAAAAAAGAAATTTCGTTATTTTTATGGTCATGACACCACTTTCATTTTTCTGTTACACAACCTTAATGCAAGAATGGTAAAAAGGAACAGAACCTCAGGTCAAACAACTCTTGCTAGTAATGTAAACGTACTCCAAAACCACAGCCAGCCAGGCAGGCAGGGTCCTAAGGGTCACGTATGCTATACCTGCGGGGCTGCTGACTTCTGTGAAGTAGAAGGAAGAGGAAACCGTCTGCGGCGTGCACAGGTGACTCTGAGGCTGGCCCTCTGTAACAGTGAGCAACAGGGTGCCGCAGAATCACTGTCTATCTTCGGTCCTGAGAACCAGGTTTACATGTTTCCAAAGTGACACACGTCTCATGAGGAAACAATCCAATGAATCAACAGACGCTTGGGAAATATTAACAAACAAATTTTTATGAACTATTACTACAAAGGACTTTAACAAGGGGTGGGCATAAAGTTCAGTGATCTTTAGTAAACATTTTTTGCGTAACAGTCTTTGCGACCAGGTATTTATAAAAAAATCGAGCTTATAAACACCATTGCTCTTTCGTCAACTGGTGTACGTTGAAAATAGGGTAATAAATGGAAATACACGTTCTTAAAGCATTTCCACAGGAAATGTTTGTATTTCTCATGACGTCCTAAATCATTTAGCAATTACATAGTCTACATTAACTACAACACAGGTATTTATTGCACATTTCAAAGTTGTAAGGAGGTGCTAGCTTAAAAAGTGGTCTTTACTGGAGGGGGATTATATTCTTGAATTGTTTGGCTCAAAAATACACACTGCCAAGGCAGCTCAGTTGTAAAAACAAACATTTTTAAAATTAACTTTTGGATTTTGAAGCCAATGGAATTCTTTACTGTAACCAATAGTGCACAGTCCACTTCCTCTTGGGTTAGGTGTTAGAGGTCAGAGTTACGGGCTCTGTTTTAAAGCCTGTGAAGAGTCCTGGCTACTGCTCTGAGAGGCAGACGGGGGCTCATCTCTAGAGCCTGGAGGCAGTAAGTCTCTTGCAGCAGGCGAAGGTGGATAATCCTGGGGGCCATGGGGTGGGGGTGGTAAGCGGGTACCAGAAATAAAGTACTCTCTTGGGCCTAAAGGTCTAAAAGGTGTGTGTCCTGGTAAAAACTCTCGAGGATCAAGAGGCAGGTCCCGCTTTCCAGGTGGAATGCCTGGTGCATATTCTCTTAAGCCTAGTGGTGGACGCAAACCAGGACCTGGAAAGAGAAAAATTATGTCATGTAAATAAGCATGAACATATCTAAATTAAGACGATTCTTGGTGTGCTAATGCATTAATTTTTCACAACCCTAGAAGTCAGGTGGTAGCATCCCCACTTTACAGATGAGGCAAACTGAGGCTCATCAAGTTCAAGTTACATGCCCATGTCCAGCCAGCCACAAACCATCAGAGGCAGGATTTAAACATGGCTCTACCTAGCTCCAGACTCTTTTTTTCTACTACACAACTGTGCCATCTGTATCTCGTGAGAGCTCAGTTTGTACTTGGAAGTACCATATGCATACCAAGATAATACATCATGAAATACGGCCTTCCCTGCAACAAAGAAATTTTAATAAAGGAAATTCCATTGTTTACTACTATATCAATTAAAAATCCATGCAGTGGCTCAGCAAAGCCCTACCATGCCATCATAATCAAGGTGCTTGTTGACCATCTAAGGCATAACAGTTCGTCTCTTATTTGGAGCAACAGAGGAGAGGGGAATAGAACGAGGATATGGAACGTGTGGCTAACTGCCTCCGTGAACTGCTTCCTGGGCCCTGAGACCAGAGCTGGGCAGTACCTGGCTACCCTTACTGAACAATTTGATCGAAGGTTCTGTAGAAGAATCCTGATCAAAAGGGGGAAAGTGCAGAACAGAATTTTAAATTCTCACGGACTCCAGACTTCCTGGAGCCATGGAGAGTAGATGAAACCCTAAAACTACTGCCCTGAGATCATCTTTAAACCTTAAACCAAAAATATCCCCTGGGGTCTTCTTGAAAACAAGCAATAGCTTAGCTTACTAGTAAAGAATATCTGCCTTGAGCATTAAGATCTTCTAAGAACTATATGGGGTCAAAGTGACAACAGCAACTCAAAAGATTAGGAAGGAACCTTAAGGGGCAGTAAGTTTATGTTAATGGGGAAGAACAACTCAGAAAAGGAAGGTGAGAAGGGTTGTACAACCCAAAGAATGTAATTAACGTTACCCAATTATACGGCTGAATTAGTGTATGTTTTGCTGTGTATATTCTCAACAACAAATCAAGCTGCTTGCCCTGTTGGGAATGGCCTTCTAGCTCCATCTAATTAAATTCACATTCATTAAAAAAAAAAAATTCTAGCTTCTTTTTAATTACCCACCCCCCCTTTCCATTTATTCCCAAGGTGAGCTGTGAGCTTTTGATTTCTCCCTCTTCTGTACTCTGTGCCCCACTGCTTATGCCTCCAGTATGGGTGATTACAAGCTTTAGGTTGTATAACACAAAGATCTGTGGAGAGAACATCTTAAGCTCTTGGAGTTAGGAGAATGTGTCTTATCCACCTTTCTATCCTTCACAGAGCCTGGGATACAGCCAAAGATGGTCTAATAGACATGTGGAGAATTGGTACTTCCAGCTTTCTGTGAACAGCCCCTTGTCTCTGAGATACCTGCTGCTCACCTGGGTACAGGGAGATTAGGCAGCACCCCAGGTGTCCTAGGAAACTTAAAGTTATAAAGCTGCAAAAACAACTTTATATGTTTTAGCAAGGAATACAGGCAAAAGATTCGTACAAATCATTACTACTGTTCAGATCAACATACCAAATGGCAGAGGGAGCGGCCGAGGCCCAAAAGGCCCGCAGAGCTGAGGAGGCGGTCCGTACCGAATGGGTGGTGGGAGAGGGCCTCCCACAGGGGAGCTCGTGAGGGGCATTCCTGGGAAAGGAGGGGGCCCTTTGGCGGCCATGTTAACCTACAGAAACGATGCAATTAACGTTCTGAAATACTTCAGTGTGACAAGCAAAGGCACCAACACCAGTAAAGGCTGAAGCCTGGTGAAGCAGCTGTCCGGCACCAGGTGCACAGAGAGCAAAATCAGGGCAACAAAACTGCACCCCACCAACAGCTTAAACCAAGTGCAAACCAAACCCACTGCCGGTGAGTCAATTCCGACTCACAGCGACCTTATGGGACAGAGCAGAACTGCCCCACAGGGTTTCCAAGGCTGTAAATCTTTAAAGAAGCAGATTGCCACATCTTTCTCCTGTGGAGCAGCTGGTGGGTTTGAACTGCCAACCTTTCAGAGTTAGCAGCTGAACGCTTAACCACTGTGCCACCAGCATTCCACCACTGACAGCTTAGAGAGGTTAAAAAGATGCCACAAGAGTAAACAGTCACCATTCACATTATTACCTGTTATCTGTAAACGGAAGAAAAGCAAGACGACTCTCAAAGAATATTTTAAGAGAGCCAAGTCCCAACTAACGTCAGCGCTTACCTACACACTGATCTATTTCTAGGCTAACCCCTCCTCCAGCCCCGCAACGGCTCATTATTTCCACATGAGAATACAAAGAATGAAGGGGAGTGGGAACCCATTCTCTCCACAGGTACTCACAGCTACTAGTCAGACTATCTTCAGCGGGCCTTTCATACATTACTTCTCAATCTCTAAGCATGACCATCTTATTTGAAACATGAGGGAACAGGGGCCCAGAGAATTAGATAATTGCCTGAAAGTCACACAGCGTTAAGAGGCTGTGCTGAAATTCAGTACCAGGTCTGGCCCTAAGCCCATGCTTTTCGCCCCTCTAACAAATGGGTCGTCTCTTCTCTGTGGAAGTTACCCTTGGATAAAAAGATCTCTCAGAGATATGTGTTCTCGGAGTCCTGACCTGGAACTTGGAAAGGATTTTCCCAGAGAAACAATGTTATATATACGAGTTAGGCACAGCTCTGGTACCGATCTTCGTTCACTAGTAATAAAAAAACAAAAATCAAAGTGGCTGCCGTTGGGTTGGTTCTGACTCACAGTGACCCCGTAGGACGGGCTGTTGTCGTTACAGAAGCAGACTGCCACATCCTTCTCCCACGGAGTGGCTGCTGGGTTCAAACTGCCGGCCTCGGGGTTAGCAGCTCAGTGCTTAACCACGGTGCCACCAGGACTCCCCTTCACTTGTAATACTGTATGAGATACTGACTAACAACCATTTCCTATGGGAAAATGGATTGGAAATCCCAAATAATTAAATTCCAACCGTTGCTGGAATTGCTTCAACAGGCAATTTCCAATCATTCAAAATACATTTTGCCCAGCACAACTGGAGGGATTCTGCAACAGCACATCAAACAAAGATAAAATAATGGTGAATTATGCAATTTATTATCAGGCAATCTACTTTGCCTGGGAGAGTCCAACGTCGAAGCACACAACAGAAAGTTGGGGTGATGCCTTTGCACACTGTTTAGTTACCCTAATTACAGCAGATGTTCTAAGCAGATTAACCACCTAACAAAACAGGGGAGGAGGGAAAAAACAAGCAAACGACCGGCTTTCAGTCACCCAGCAACACTCCCACGCCAAGGAGAACAGTGAGATCAGTACTGCCATGCAACTGAAAGCAGCGAGGGTTAGCGTTATGCTCCTCATCTCCTTTCCAGAGACACACCAAGCAGAAGCTCAGTTCAGTCCTCAACCTCTAAGTACTTACTGCTACTGGATGCTCAGGCAATGACGTAGTGCCGGGAACTGAGGGGCCTTCGGGCTCCTGGGGAACAGTTTGCTTTTCAAAAAATAAATAAGATAGTACGGATATAACGGGACACACAAGAGATGAAGCAGGGAGAGGTGTTGCAGAAAAAGGAGAATGTTCCCTGAGATACTGAATTACAATTCACAGTGACTGCAGAACGTACTTTGCCCTCATCCACGACCTTCGGGGAAGAGCTTCCTGGGCTGCTGTTCACCACGGGACCTGCGCCAGCTGCTGTATCTGTTAAAGGCCAGAGAAGTGGTTCAGGATCATTCCGACTCACAGGCTCTGGGAGGGAGAATAAAAGATCCTCCACAATTCAAGGCTCTCTAAACACACTCAGGCTCCTTACCAGGGGCAGAGGGTTTACCAGACGCTTCAGACGGCCAGCGAGGACGAGGTGGAGGCCCATCCATTGGTCCTTGGGAAAGAAAGAGCCCTTGCATGTATTTTTCAGAAGAAATAAAGCAATTGTGGAGAGGTTAGGGTTCAACACTACCTGTTAAGACATCATTAAAAACGAATCTTCCAACCTACCTGAGGGAAAATCATTTACAGTTTAAAGCACAGACCTGAATTAAAACAAAAACTGCCTTGGATTGAAAGAGTAGCAATCACCACAGCACGTTAATCAACACTGGTTCTGCACTGCAAGCTACAGGCTTGATTCAAGGCCATAGGGTGATTGTGTTTTTCAGTCTACATATAGTCTGACGTCCTTAACAAGTTTTATATAAACATTTACGATTATAAGTAGACGCAACATTTAATATTATAGTAATGACACAGGGAAGTATGTATACAGCATAAAGTTTTAAGGCTTTTATAATACTAGGGAAAGGAAACCCCTAGAAATTTAAAGATAAAGGCTTATACTTCACAACAACAACAAAAAAAAAACCAAAATGAAGCCAAATGAAGCCCTAGGAAAATAGTATTAATAAACGCTTTCTGTTCTACAGCAGATCCTGCCATAGACTATCCACCAAGACCAACTGGGAGATTTTCTTCTCTACTCTGGACAGACCCAAGTCCTAAAATACTGTTTCCATTAGGATTCTTAAATATCAGGGACGAGAGCTCTTGAAACAATTTCCTGCAAAGAGAGATATGAATACTCACCGAATTCGCTCCTGGGCATTTCTCGGCGACTGAGAGTAGCGGAGAGGGGCCTCACGGGCGGGTCCCCGGGCGGCGGGGAGCACTCGCCACCACTCACCGGGGATGGGCCAAATGAGCCATTCTGGCTTAGAGGACCTGGAGAAGAAACCGTCTTGTTGCCATTTTTTAAGATAGCCTTTTTCCCATTAGTAAGTGCCTCGTATTATTTCTCAGGCATCAGAATTATTACACACAGAAATAAAAAGCAACTGATGCACGTTTTACACCAGAAAATAGACCGCTGCCCCGTCCAAAGTGCCCCTACCTCTCCGTGGAGGGTTCTGTGTGTTAGGTCTCCCTGGCATTGGTTTTATAATCACAGGTTCTTCTTGTAGCATTGCCATCTTCTGGGTCATTTCCAGTAATCTGGAACATAGAGAAAGAATGGACTTGAATATGAAATAGAAAATCCATTTCTCTGCTAGATACCAAACAGCATAGCATGAAAAACTCTAACGTGCACTGAAAAGAACGTGCATTACAACTGCGTACTTGTGTCTTAAGTTGGCAGCCTCCCTTTTCTCTTCAGCTATAGCTCTTTCTGCCGCACGAGCTTTGAGCTATTGAAGAAAAATATCCAAATTCAGTTGTGGTAGACTGTGCACAGCATAAAAGGAAGAAAAAAAAAAATCTTACCCAGTTATCATGAGCTTTCTTTTCATGAGTAGCAATCTGAAAAAGACCACACACCAGAAGACACATGCAGAGATTCGTTATAACCGTCTGAATCACAGAGCCAAGGGTTCTGCAGTGGCAGGGCAGGACAATCCTTACCTGGTTTTTAAATGAACGCTCTGTTTTCTGTAACTCATCTTCCATTTCTTCAATTCTCCGCCTAAGAATGACACTTGTTTTTATGAGTTAAAGGCCAACTGAATAAAACTTTAAATAACTTGCCCATGGCTCCCTTTAGTCTAACCACCGTATCTTCACAGACTTCATCCGCACATGTGAAAACATGTTACATGGCTCTAGTAAGAGGACAAATGATCAGAACCAATAGTAGACAATTCCCTTATTATTTAACGGCTGAGGACTCTGAGTTGACGCATTATAAATTCCTTAACTGGTCTTCGGTCTGTTCTTAAATAACCCTAATGTGAGCCTTCCTTCATAAAGTTTTCTTCTTCTTTTAGTTATACCCACAGAAAACTTTCCAGAGCTATGACTACTGGGTCTATCAAATGGCATGATCATTTTTACAGCTTTCGATACATGGTCTTCCTAAAGAATGATCCCAATACACGAAATCACCCGGAACTCTGTGCATGAGCCAAGTTCCCTGATGGTCTGGCTAGCATTGGCGTAAGCAAATCTTTGTTAACACCTTTTCATTTGTTAACTTGAAATATCTTTTCTTCTCTTGCGCGAGTTGGATGTATTCACGTTCTTCGACCAGTTGTGTACGTAGAAACGGTTTTAAAGAAAGCCAACGGTAGTTTCACTAGCCACTGCCATCCTCTTTAGAAGCTGAACTCACCTGTAAGTTTTTACTTCCTCTGCAGCCAGAAGTGCTTTTTCATCTGCAGCTGACAGCCGCTGCTCCTTTTCTTGCCGCTCATATTCTTCTTGACTCAGCTTCCTACGATGAGCAAGAAGTGAACGATATAAAACCAGTCATTGAGGGAAAGTGTTTTTTTCTGCCGACACTCTGAGTGCCTCTATTCCAATGTCACTTCCCATCCTTCTCTAAGTGCACGGGCGTACAAACAAGGCCACAGAAGGAATTCAAACTCGCCATTTAGGGATAAAAATCAAACTCGGGCCTGCTGGCAAGTCACTTGCATGTGCTAAACCCTCATAATTCTCTACTCACTCACTCATGAGACGCACAAACATAAATAGCACTGTGTCCATGGGCAAGTCACTTGTGCTTGAGACGATGGGCGCTGATTTTATTTCAATGTGGAAAGCCAGAACTGATCAACCTGATGCAACTAAGCCTATCAGGATAAAGAGGTGATACTTATTTCTCTTTGGTCTACTGTGGAAACACCTGTAGTTGCTTCTATTATTTCTACCACGAAAAGACTGTTTCTCAGCCCGAGACTGGTATCATGATAAAGACAGTCAGTCAAAAAGACAGCCTCTTAGAACATGTCTTCTAACTGTACAACTAACCATGGGACATTTCCACACTTTGGATACGGAACTCCTACTATCCGTTTTGATGAAATCTTGATTAAGGAAAGCGGCTTTAAGTTTACAGTTCAAGTTAGTTTCTCATACAAAAATTTACACACACATTGTTATGTGACCCTAGTTGCTCTCCCTATAACGTGACAGCACGCTCCTCCTTTCCACCCTGGATTCCCCATGTCCATTCAACCGGCTTCTGTCCCTTTCTGCCTTCTCATCTTGCCTCCAGACAGGAGCTGGTGCTGTTGATCTTGACTCTCACTCCCTCTGGTGAAGTCAGAGGAGGTCAGATTCCTCCATGCTGCCATTTTTACAGTTGGCACCATTTTTATAAGGTTGGGACTAGAAAGAATTGCACACTTGGAGCACTGAACGGGCAAGATAGTGTCCTTTAAAAGGACTAGGCCATTTTTGGGTGACCTTCATTGGTAACTAGATTAAAGTGATGCTAAAAGTAAACTCAAATCTTTTCTGTAGAAAGACTACACCATCCTAGGCCTCAAATATCCTCCGTAATTAATTACCAGATACAGCGTTCAGCACTCAGTCAAAACTGACCAGGCACTCAACGAGACACAACACTGCGATCGAAATCACAGTGACAAAAGAAGTGGGCCCATAAAGGATCCACATCGTAGCATCCGCCTCCACACAGACTTTAAAATAACCATTTTTTTTTTTTTTTAATATATTCAAGAAGGTCAAGATCATGAATTTCAGGAGCGGACTAGAATTATAAAACTCAAACACATAGTAACTGAAACATATACCAAAAGAAGAAAAAATACGAAGCCTATTGCCGTCAAGTCAATTCCGACTCATAGCAACTCTACCCAGCCCCATTGGGTTTTCAAGAAGCAGCTGGTGGATTTGAACTGCCGCTCTTGTAGTTAGCAGCAAGCTCTTAATCACTATGCCACCAGGCCTGAAACATACCGTAACTAAAATTAAGAAATCAATGAATAACTTTACCAGCAGATTTGACAACTGAAGAGCTTTAGTACACTGGAAGATACGTTAGAAAAAACATCCAAAATGAAGCAAATTCAGGCAAGCATGTAGGGGACATAAGAGAAATAGTAAAAAAGGTCTAACGTGTTTAACCAGAATTTCGGGAGAGCAGAGAAGGCAGAATCCCTATATGAAGACAGTAACTCAGAAATTCAGAAGATAGTGATGATCCAAGCAACAAGAATGTAAAGACAAAGATGAGAGAGCGAGAAGCGGGAAAAACCCCAAAGCCTACACCTAGGTACCTCCCAATAAAACTGCTGAAAAACCAAAAAGATCAATGAATAAAGGCAGCAAGGGTAGGTGAGATATTCAAAAAAGAGAAAATAAAATTATATTGGATTCCTCAAAGACACTTTAAAACCAAAAGGCAATTGGTTATCTTTAAAATGCTGAAATCAGGTAAGTGCCAAAATTCTACAGCTAGCAGAAAGATCCTTTAAAAACGAAGTCAAAATAAAGACATTTTCATACAAAGATAAACTGATCCAGTCTGTCACTAAAGAGCAGAATGCATGCTGTTATTCAAGTAGAATGAAAGCGATCACAAATGGAAGACGGAAGAAATTCCAGGAAGAGTAAAGCCACCTGTAACTGTCAATCTTAAATGAGAAAAGCAGAGTAACGAAAAATATCCGAACAATTCCAGACACAGAAAGACTCCCAGCATTCTTGCAATGACTGTATTATGTGACGTTTAGTCTGAATATTCGACTGTGTTAACTTCAACACTTATGAAACTTTCAATAACTAAAGATTCCTTCACTAGTTTTTTATTCTACTGAAACACGTCATACACATCACTCAGGACTTTTAACAGCCACATTGACAGCCACCAGAACAAACAGCAGACAAATCAGAGCGAAGTAACTCATCACAAAGAAAGGAAAGTGCACTAAATGGCAGAGCCGTAGAAAGGGTGGCTGCTGTCACTGGGCGCTGTCACGCCAATTCTGACTCAGTGACACCATGTGACAGTAGAACTGTGCTCCGCTCCGCAGGGTCTTCTTGGCCATACTCGTAAAGCTCCCCAAGGGTGGCTAAGTGAGCTCCAGTTGCCAACCTTTTGTTTCACAGCCAAGTTTTTAACTGTTGTGCCCCCGGAGCCCCTGAGAGGAAGGGTACGGATCTTTAAAAAAGAAGTACTTCTGTATCAGTGACTGTTAGTGCCTGCAGACCACCCCCCATCAAATAAATTACAGGCAAACATTTCTGACAACTAGTTAGAATGGCAAGAAAAATGCAAGTTAAAGAAAATGAGGTAGAAAGGAAAAAAGACAATTCTACACTAAGTATAAATGGGAAAAAAATTGTAAATCACCTTTTCTAAAAAATGATAAAAATGTCCTATACAGTGCTCACATTAAGTCATACAACGTTGTTTTCAACAGTAAGGAGACGAAGACCTTACTTTTGCAGAGCCATCTCTTTCTGCTGATAGAGTTCATTCAGAATCTCCACTTTCTGCTTCAGGGTTTTGCATTCATCTTCCAGTTCAGCTCTGGTTGACTGTAGTGAATCCCGGTCCTCTTCTAACTTCTTTATTTGGTCTGTAAAAGGTAAAACATTTGAACTCCATGTGTGCACGTGGACTTGAGAACTTGGTGGGGGGGGGGGTGGTGCTGAGCGGGGAGAGAAGGACGAAAGCAGGAAGCCACTGTTTATCTTTCCAATGCAAAAACATTTCCAACACGTGGCAATTCCTTCTCAAGAAGCAACCTACCTTCCAGGTTACATTTAGTGGACATTGAGGCTCTCAGCTTCAACTGCAAAAGTTTTAGATCCTCTTCAACTACTGATATGGCAGTTTTTGTCTAAAAATTGCAGAAGAGAGAAGTAGTCTTAAAAGTGTGTCATGGTAAGAACTCACAGGGACTTATGGTGCTCTATAAAAAAGATTATACCCGAGAGACATCCATCATCTGTCTAATTTGATTTTTCATCTTCTCACTCCGGTCACCTAAAAAACAAAGGGCTTTAATTGCTTTTTCCACCCCATTCTTTTTAATTCCATATTTTCTTTATCCCCCCAAAACTAAACAATTATCTCGTTATGTTCAAACTTTCAAAGAAAAAGCAGGTTAACCAACAGGACTGAGCAGTCTAACTGACTTGAGAGGACTGCCAACGTAGATTCCAAAAGTAAATTTTCAGTTTGTGCAATAAAAATGCCATCCGTGCCACTCTGAAGCAAGAAGAGATACATGCCATTCGTGCCACTCTGAAGCAAGAAGAGATACATGCCACCCGTGCCACTCTGAAGCAAGAAGAGATACGTGTTATCCGTGCCACTCTGAAGCAAGAAGAGATACATGCCACCCGTGCCACTCTGAAGCAAGAAGAGATACATGTTATCTGTGCCACTCTGAAGAAGAGATACGTGTTATCTGTGCCACTCTGAAGAAGATACATGCCATCCGTGCCACTCTGAAGCAAGAAGAGATACATGCCATCCATGCCACTCTGAAGCAAGAGATACGTGTTATCCGTGCCACTCTGAAGCAAGAGATACGTGTTATCCGTGCCACTCTGAAGCAAGAAGAGACACATGCTATCCGTGCCACTCTGAAGCAAGAAGAGACACATGCTATCCGTGAACACTCTGAAGCAAGAAGAGACACATGTTATCTGTGCCACTCTGAAGCAAGAGAGATACATGTTATCTGTGCCACTCTGAAGCAAGAAGAGATATGTGTTATCTGTGCCACTCTGAAGCAAGAAGAGATACATGAGATAAAGCTCTTTCTTCTCTTCCAGGTCTGCCTCCACCTGGGCAACTGTCTTATTCAGAAAGATGCACTCCTCTGTTCTCCTCCTCAATCTGCTACCAAGTGTGGTTCAAAACGCTCACTATGAAAGCAATAGCCAACTTGGAAAAGTGTCTATAAACAGTTCCTTCCTCAGTGAACACTGCTACCTGTCAACCTCTACTTTCATGGGGCTAGTCGGTTTATGGCTTCTACCACCTCAAAACTCAGCAACAGATGGTAAGCTAGAAGTGACAAACATTAAAATCAAATGTCATCTCCATGAAGTTGAGAATCAAGTTTTTCCTCCTCAAACATGTTGCCATCAAATCAATTCTGATTCATACCAACCCTACAGGACAGAGTAGAACTGCCCCATGAGGTTTCCAAGGCTGTAAATCCTTACGGAAGCAGACTGCCACCCCTTTATCCTGCGGACTGGCTGGCGGGTTCGAATCGCCGACCTCTTGGTTAGCAGCCAAGCACTGAACCACTGCACCACCAGGGCTCCTCCGTTTCTCCTACTGTACCCTAACTCTACAGCGTTTACCACTTAGGCATGTAAGACACAACTGATGCTGCTCCAGTCCCGGCACACGTATCTAATTCTCAGCGGAATGGAAAGAGAAGTCAGTGTTCTTTGCACGCTCATTGCTAACCCCAAGCAACCCACCTTTACCCAATGGACATGGCGGCGGGGGGGCTGTAGTGTGTGTGTGCGTGTATGTGTGTGTATATACACACCCAGGGATATGCCTCTACAACTCTTAACATGTAAACAGGAATTCAACCAATGAAAAGTAGCATCAGTGACTTAAAGACTTAAAGGTAAAAAGGAATCCAACTTCCCTGAGAATGATCTTACCTCCCATTTCCCCATTTGCTAATTCGTCTGACCCACTTCCTCCTTTATTTTTATCCTCAGATTGAGATTCACAATCTAACCGATTCAACTGTGTAATGCAATTAGTCAAAGCCTAGAGAAGAAGCAAGAAGGTATCAGAAAGAGCCTCTCCATTTGAATTAAGCAGATAAATTTACAACTGTTTAAATTTAAAATGAGAATGAACTTACATCAATATTATCATCCTTGTGAGTAAGAGCTATTTCCAAATCTTTCTGAGACTTCTGGAACGATCTGATTTGCTCACTGAGCTCAGCATGTAATTTACTCCAGTCTTTGATTTCCTGCTGCAACTGAAAAGTTAAAATATGTAGATTATCAAAGGTCAGGGCTTTGGCACCGGGGACATCAGGACCATGTGAATGCGGAAGGGAGGTAAGCAGCCACGCCCTTCCTTGGCCTGTCACTCTGGGCTAAGGTGTCGCTACATCACCTTGGTTAAAGGGACAGGGGAGCGTGGTCCCAATTCTCAGAGCTGCAGTGAGAACAGGAGAGCTTTCAAGGAAGTTGACCCAGTTTATTGCATCCTTCAAAAAACCCTTCTGCAGCCAATTCAAATAAGTTACTTCCAGTATGAACAGAAGGGCCCATCTGTCTTCCAAGCTCAGAACTCCAGATTATATCATCGTCCCTTGATCGATGAAACAATAACTGCCCAAAACGGGCTATAAATTACGTAATTCTTTGGTCTAAAAAGTCGATCCATCACCCTTGAGGCTACCTGAATTAATAACTGGTTGGTGTTTGACGTGATGAAGATGAAGCACTCTGACAGCTACGAGAAATTGTGCAGAAGGACAGGAAACCCAGAAGGGATGCGGAACAGACACACACACACTCAGAGTTTAAACTCTCCAGATCTGAGAACAGAATCCTGCATTCGTATTTTGTTACCTTAAAAACCGACCTGAGAAAAGATACTCAAATAGTGATAATATTCAGTTCTCCAGTTTACATAATCTACGGTATTAAGTTTTCGTTACCTGCTCCTTCTTCTTTGTAAGCTTAGCATTTTCTTCCTGAACCCGATGGCATTCAGACTTCACCTTTTCTTCACTGAGTTTAGCTTCATTAAGGGCAATTTGAACCTAATGCAAAACACTTCTATTAATGAATTCCCAAGAAAAATTAAAAAAATTATACTTTCTCAACCAGACATCATGTAATTTTTATTTTTTAAAATAATCTAACACACAACAAATGTTTCCTCCTCAACAAAACTAAGATATAATACTATGAAGGTCTTTCAGAAATTGTAGGCACTTCACCTCTGAGAATTCTGAAGCGTTCATTGAAATAACATCCTTCAGCTTCTCTATAGATTTCTTGTTTTCCAATATCTGTCGTGTAGAAACAGAATACAGAACATTTACTAGGATTTCAGTAGAAACACCGGGATGTACGCCAAAAATAAGACCGCATTGACAAACACATCCCAGAGGCATCTCCTGTGGTTCGGGTAAAAGCAGCTGACCCAGTTTTAGCCTAAGGGGAAAGGTGAGGATGTAAGAAGAGAAGGAAAGGGGGAAGTAACTGAAGGCGTAACTAGTCCATGGCATCTACAGCTTCCTGGGGAAAAGATAACACGGTAGTTGACCAGACAAAAAGGTGGAAGCAACAAAAACAGAAAAACGTACCAAAAAAAAAAAAAAAAAAAAACCAGTTCAAATCTATGGTTTTTCCTAATGGCAGAAAAAAAAATCCCCAAGGTCACTTTGAAAATTCTTTATTTAGTCTGAATTAAAAAACGGTAGGACTTAGGGAAGAAGAGGCAACTCTTCCATACAGGAGAACGCCATCTAATTTATGATGACACTGTCTCCTCAAGGAGGTAGCAACTAACTGTTTGCTCTAAGTGCAGGCTGCACGCAGGAACTTCCTTCCAAAGATAGCTGTATTCAAAGGAGGAAAACAGGTAACTTTACAGTGGAGAAACCTGGCAAACAATACCTGGGCCAGGCGACTAAGCTTAACTGGGTGAGAAATATATAGGAACTCTCTGAATGATCTTTCCAACTTTTATGTAATTCTAAAACTATTCTAAAAAGAATTTATTTCAAAAAAGAACTATGCAGAGAAATCAAAATGGTAGGACTGTCTTGTTGGGCTGTAGTTTCTTAGTTGCTCTACATGTTTCTGACAGCAGAGTCAAGCAACATGAAAAGTACCCAGTGTTGAGAAAAAAAATTACTTTCCAGGCCCATAAAAATAAGAAACTGTGGTATTAGTATTTTAAATACCAAAAGAAATACACAAGAGTAGGTTCAACTTCCTTGACTCCCACTATCGCTTCAGTTAGCAGCATGGGAAAAAGCAGAGTTCAACTCACCTCATGTGCAAAATAGTGCAAGTGTCAAATTACAGGAAGCCTTAGCAAAACTCTTACCAAGTCCTGATTCTTGACATTCTGTTCTCTCTCAGATTCTAACATAACACGCAGACTTTTAGCTTTATCATCCAGGACTTCGTTATTTTCTTCAAGTTCCTTGATTTTATCCTACAAATGACGACATTAAGATGAATAATTACTCATTATGTTTACTTTTGTTTTTAGAATGTAATCCAGAGGAGAGAAGAGACGTTTACCTTAAATTTTATTGCTTCATCAGAGAGAATCATATTTTGTTTCTTCGTTTCTTGAACATGTTTCCTTGATTCCTTGATCTATACAAACATAAAATAAAGCACTCAGAATTCAGAAATATGAATTACGGTGCTATCCAAACTTATCTTCCAGTGGGTGATCCCTTACAGAAGAAAGCAGTGCTTTACACACATGACGATTGCTTCAGAGAGTTCATAGAAAATAACGGAATTAGAAAATATGATTTAAAAATACCACGGTAACTTAAACATGCAAGGCAGGTGGAAGTAATTCAAGTTGGAACTACTTAAAAAAAAAAAAAACTGGAAGAATAATTATACCTTCTGTTCATAATTTGACAATTTTTCTAGAAGTTCTGCATTTTCTTTCATGATATTCTTCAACTTCTCAGAAATTTCTTGTTCAGAAACTAAAAAGGGGGGGAACCATAAGAGCGTTATGATCACGAAGCAAAGGTGAACTGCCCGACGCATCAGCAGCAAAGGTACGTGACTGGGCACCAGGCAGGTAAAGAGCTTCTGAGGATAACTCTTGTGCCTTTAAAAAACAATCTGGGGTCAATGGCAATAAAGGTGCCGAGATACTAAAATTTAAGCAAAATATAATAAGAACTCTTGTTTCAATGAGATTCCAATTTAAATTTTTTTCAAAAATGGGAAAGTACAATAAAATGTTATAGCTGAATATCCTTCCCTTCACTAAGCACCTTTCCTCATAGAAAATGGAATCACTTTAAATACACCCGCTCTTCACTTATCCACACGGTTAGGTACCAAAGGTCACCATGCAAAAATGGAGCATT
Organism: Elephas maximus indicus; assembly: GCF_024166365.1. NCBI lineage: Eukaryota > Metazoa > Chordata > Mammalia > Proboscidea > Elephantidae > Elephas > Elephas maximus. The sequence continues at coordinate 12,325,263 of NC_064842.1, read as the reverse complement.
TCTTTTTCTGTTTTCAGACCATCCATTCGTCCAATTTTTTATTTTGAAAGACCATGGAAATAAGAAGAGCTAAGATTTGCTGACGTGCTCATCACTGTGACGACTCCAGGCATGAATTATTCCTCTGCGGAGAAGGAGGCTTGGAGGAGAAAAAGCTAGATAAAGCCGGGTTGGCTGTGTGACTGGAGGCCCAAGGTTTAACCGCTTCACCGCCTCCTGTGCCGGGTCAGAGCTGCCCTCACGGAGCCGCTTCCAGAGCTCCACTCCCACCCTTGAAAGCCCTGCTCACCATCCCCCCGGAGTGGCTTCCTATGAGGGCTGAGGGCACTGGGAGCCTGGCGGCACACCTGGACCAGTTGGGCTCGCTTTGGGATGTCATTAAACTTGCACGCATTTCTTCCAAATGCCCTCTCCAATGCCTCTTTCTTTCTTACTTTCTCACCCCACAGCAATTCTGAGCTGCAGGCCCTCAGGTCACATAGGAGCTGAGACTTCAGAACTGGTGCCTGCTGGCTTGGTGCCGCCTGCACCTCTGCCTCAAGACTGTGGCCACAGAGAAGGCCAGCCCTTCACGGCAGCAGGACACAGTGCCCCCCGCCAGCAGGAGCGAGAGGAGGGCACAGGGCAGCACAGCCCAGCTCCCCAGAGACCCTTCTCTAGGGAGGTGACACTCTGCAGCTATTGCCGCCATGCCCGCCGCCTCGTTAATACACAAACTGGTTGGACGGTAGATTTTTTACTATGAGAAATGTGAAATGTCGGGTAATGAGATAGTCGGTAAGTGAGGAGTAGGTGGCTATGTCATTTGCAAAGGGGAAACAGAAATACAAGCACATTGATTTATATTTCTAGTCTTCAAGTTATTTACTTAAATAACGTCTTGATTAAACCATGAGCTCAGGAGCACTGCTCACGCATAATAAATGTGCATTACATCAATCACCCTCCAATCAGCTTACACAATTTTTCCCTATCAAAGTGTAAAAGTTCCAACACTTAACAAGCAGCAAGGAGTAGGGCTTAAGTAAATTTTTGTGTAAATGAATTTTCACAAGTCTTTCAATCTCGGTATATAATATTCATAATAACTCTTATTATCGGAATACCAATGACGCAAGAGAAGACCTTACACTAAAAGCTACGAGCCTTAAGAACAGAGAAAGTAGAAAGCAATCAGTCTGGCAAACACTGTCCCTGCTTTTACATATTACCACACCGGTTGTTGTCTGCACAATGAATTTATCAAGGTCACAATGAATTTATCAAGGTCACGATGAGGTCAAACTAGCTTGACCAGTTGCCACCAAGTCAATTGTGACTCACAGTGACCAAATTTGTGGCAGTGTGAGTAGAAGCCAAATGTTTTGGTAGCTTTATAGCATTTAGTATCGATTACCTGTTGCCATCAAGTCAATTTGGACTCATAGCGACCCTGTAGAGGACAGAGTACAACTGCCCCATAGGGTTCCCAAGGAGCAGCTGGTGGATTCGAACTGCCGATCTTTCAGTTAGCAGCTAAGCTCTTAACCACTGCGCCACCAGGGCTCCTTAATATTGATCATTACTATTCATATGACATGCCCATCTTCCCCTAAAACTTTAGAATACAGCAGGCACCAATCATGTGCTGCTCAGTTACCTCCATCTCCTCTCCCGTCCCTCTCCCAGGTACCCACATCTGCCCTCTAGCGCTGCTCTTCACCTACATTTAAATTCAACACTTCTCACTGCTGCTTATGGACATTTCCACGGAAATCTTATTTTAACACTCCAAACCAAACTTCTCCATGCTCAGATTTTTCTTACCCATGCCCCTTGACAGACTCTTCTCCCTCCTTCTCCTCCTTACTCACTCATTCACTCATCTCGTCTTTTAATCAGCAGTCATTTCCTCCTCCTTGTCACCTGGGCCTGAGAACTTTCAGGATTCTCCTCATGTTTACTCCCAATTCACACCATTCTCCAGGTTCCCATAATCATTCCCACCTCGCTTAGATAACTGCAATCACTTCAGAACAACCTCACTCCTTCCAGGGTCTCCCTACTTCAAGCTACATCCTTCTGAAATGGAATTTAACCATCCTACTCAGAGGCAAACAATGTCTTTCTACTCCCCGACAGATTCAATTTCAAGAGAACTAAGGTGGTGGTGTCAGAAAAGGACTTTGGAATTATACACACCTGGGTTCAAATCTTGGCTTCTCCATTTTGGACAACAAGCAATCTCTCTACACCTCAATTTTTTTTTTTTTAAATCTAGAAGGGATTGTTACTACCTATCTTACATATAACTACTATACAAAAAATATATCAATCTTATATGTAGATACATATGGAAAGCACCTAAAACGGTGCCCAGAATTCCGAACTCCTCTAAGACATTTAATCTTTTCACCTAACTCCAATACCTAAACTCATCTTCTATGTTACCCAATGTTACAGCTCCACTCCTCACTCAGGGCAAGCTTTTCACTATTTCCGTTACTATCACTACAATAAAAACCAGTACTGGGGGGACCTATTTCATGCTGGGCAGCCAAGCAGGCCCCTAACAGACAATCTCACCTAATCATCACGTTTTATGAAGTACATACAGCATTTACCATCCTCATTTTGCATCCTGATTATTTCCACTCATTCTCCCCTGGAATTAATGGCTTCCTCCGCCTCTTAAGTCTTCCTAACATTTTGTTTAAATGCGTTTGGCTGTTAGCTGAAAGGCTGGAGGTTTGGATCCATTCGCAGGTGCCTCAGAAGAAAGGCCTGGTGCCCTACGTCCAAAAATCAACCACTGAAAACTCTGTGGAGCACACTTCTGCTCTGACACCCCCGGGGCTGCCAGGGAATGGATTCAACTCAACGGCAACGGTTTTTGGGTTTTTTAAAGACAGTACCTACACCTTCCACTAGGTCATACGCTTTCTGCCTGGCACAGAGTGTTTCCTTAATCTTTACTTACTCCCTAGAGCCAGGTCTCACAGACCCCGCTCATCCTCCAACCCTCAAACTCATACAATCAACTGTCTCCTAGACCCCTCTACCCAAATTGCCCCCAGGTCCCTCAATCTGTCCAAAATGAAACTAATCATCTCTCTACTCCCACAATTTGCTCCCGTCTCATCTCCTATCTCAGCTGGTAGCACCACCATCTACTCTGTCATCCAAGCTAGCAAGGAACAGCCACACTTTCAGGAGTTAATAAGCCAATCAAACATCAGGAGTCACTGTATCTACTTCCAGCGTAAAGAAAATCCTTATCAAACATCAAGAAGGAAAAAATTATACAAGTAACAAAATAGACCTAAAATTTACCTTGATACACTCTACTCTTTACCTGGAAGAGAAAAAAAATAAAATTAAATTTGATTTTAAAACATTACAGTAGAAATAGTATAGTTCCTAACACAACAGTCAAAATCTTAACCAAGTGAAAATTTATAGCAGTTTGATTCAGCATAATAGATCCACAGGATTAAAAAAGAAAAGATTAAAAAGCATTTCAAATTTAATTGGCAGTGATACTTCTTATAACAGTCTGAGAAAAACACTAAGGTAAACTACCTTATTTAAGAGATATTTATATGCCTGTTAAATGAACACCAATCTTAATAAACAAGTACTTAATTTTAATAACAGAAATGGCTAACATTTTTATAATAAATATGCTGATAAACCATTTATCTGAAATCATTTATTTGGCAACCCTAAATAGAATGAGTTCTAGAAACAGTGAATGTTCAAAAAGTCTCTGAGGAAACAAAATTAAAGGCATAATCTTTGTAATAAAATACACTTCTTCCACTCACCAGATAGCATCTTAGAAATCCTATTCAAAGTTGGCTAAAGGCTGAAATTAGAAATAATTCTAACAAGCTAGATCATCTGATTTTCCCTGACTGCTAAAAATGGGGTTATCAAATCTCAAAGAAAAGGGAAGACTGCTGGAAAAAAATACAAAAACAAGAACAGAAATGACAACGTCCCAAAAGGGCAAAAACTTCTTCCAAAAACTGGATACCCCAAAGACATCACTGAATTATACGATAATAAAACATAAGCAGTATCCATTAAAAAAAAAAAAAAAAAAAAGAGGTGTTACTAATCTCTTTGTAAGCCAGAATCTATTTCCACTTTCAAATGCTATAAATGGTGATCGGATGTTCAGACCAGCCTACTACTCATCCATGATATCTCAATTATTATTGCAGTATCCAAACACCATTTATAATAATGTTATAGGAAAATGCATTCAGAATTCCAACAGAGAAAGAAAGGACCATTTCTCCAACGTCACAGCCTTGCTGAGAAGGCAAGCTTCCTTTGCCCCCTTTCATGGAAACCAACAAGTGGAAGAAAGCGAGGAGGGGCGATGAGCAACTGAGAGTAGAGACAAGGGTTCCAAAAGTCAAATGCTGAGGCTGAGGAACAAAGGTCAGGACATAAAGCAGACGTAACCTTGTGAAAATCCAAACAGGTGTTGAGGTTTTTGAAATGGATAAAACAGAAGTGGGAAATATAAACTCTTTCCCCCTTTACTCCTTCCGGTCACCATTTCCAGTCTCCCTCTTTTCTTCATCTGAGGGGAAGCCCTATGAGGTGAGAGGATTCCTGACAGAAATCCAAGCAAAAGACCCTTTCTTTTTAAGTGATTTTAAAATCAACTGTACAAGGAGAGAAAACACATTAACAATGATACATCTAGTATAATTAAGAAATTAAAAAGTGAATACTCAATTTCAGAAAGATAGGCATCTAATGCTTTTGTCACAGTTCAGCTTCAACTGAAAGCTTTTAGTCTGCAAAGTTCATCCACACAGAATACCATGTTCCACAATTATGTTAAATAATTGAGACATCAGGGTGGTCATCTATATACTGCTGTGCGATTATCTCCTGAACTGATACAGTAAAAAGTATCTCAATTAAAAGTTAAGTCCAAAGACTGGCTGAATGTGTCTGAGAGACCTGAAGATGGCCATTCTGAAGGTAGAGATAACATATGAATAGGAGCAAGCTTATTCTGCACGGAGTCAGAAATCTTAACACCAAGTAAAGGTGGGTTATGAATATTTATTAATTATGCCTTAGTGACAACTCCAATCTAACCAGGGTATCAGGTTTGTAATGGATTGAACTGTTTTCCCCCAAAATATGTATTGTAAATCCTAACCCCTATAACTTGTGGGTGTAATCCCATTTGGGAATAGGGTTTTCTTTATTATGTTAATGAGGCCAAATCAGCGTTAAGATGTGTCTTAAGCCAATCACCTTGGGATACAAAATAAGACTAAGCACACAGAAGGAAGCGGAGACGGGGGAAGACAGATGTCATGCCACATGATGCCACATGAAGATTACCAAGGAGCCCAGGAATAGATGCTGAAGAGAGAGAGAGAGAGAGAGAGAGAAAAAAAAATCTTCCCCTAGAGCTGGAGTCCTGAATTTGGACTTCTAGGCTCCTAAACTGTGAAAAAAATTAATTTGTTTGTTAAAGCCACTCATTTGTGGTATTTCTGTTATAGCAGCACCAGACAACTAAGACAAGGTTTAATTCTGTTTTGTTATGCAAAAGAAAGGACTCTACAAATATTACGTTTGTAAAACGGTTTCTTTTTCTATTGTCAGTAATAAACCCTTTCACTGAACTAGAAATTAAAATAATTTACAGATAGAGACGCACATGAAATCTGGAGGCTTTTCACCAGCTAATGAGAATATGAATTACCGAACAGTAACTCAAAGTGTAGACTGGCCCAACTTTGTGACCCAGCAGTAATTCTAGGAACAGTTCTAAGAAAACGCACACACAGACACACGATTTATATGCAAAATTGTTCATTAAAACATTCTTACAAGAGCAAAAACCTAGAAACAACCTAAATGTTCAACAATAGAGAGACAGTTATACTATGATATGCCTCTACGATGGACTACGCGTTACTTTGAATAAACGGTGTTTCTGAAATGTTCGAGTATTTTAAAAAACAGAAATATACAGTATACCCCTAACTTTGTAATTATAAACTATACAACAAACGGAATGTTACAGATGAGAGTACCCGTATCCACATACGTAACTCGCCTACAAACATCTGGCTATTTGGAGGAGAAAGGAAATGACAAGAACTTTACTGGTTTTGCACATTCCACAAAAAATTCAAAGAAGGAAGTACAAGTCATCTGTACTACCAGAGAGGCTATATTTGTTAACTCTGGGTTAAACGTATCTTCAGACAGCTTTCTGCTCAACCACAGTCCCAATTTTAGACAAATTAGATTTTATTTTCTATACTGTTTTGTGCTTTTTCAATATGTTATCTCATACATAATTTTTTTAACTGCTACTTATTGCCTAGTTCACTGAAGTCTACCAACAAAGATTACAACAGATTATTTTACAAGGTTAGTTTGGATTATAAATGCTGACTGGTGTTCATGTTAGTAACTGAAAAAGAAACAAATAAAAGGGCCAGTGATTATATAATAACCCTTTTATCTACGAAGAAAGTGTACCTATAAATTAATTTAATCTACTCACGGCAAGGACAGTTCTCCAGAAGAAAATGGCAAATGAAACAATTCCCAAGAAGGCTGTGATGAGCACAGGTTTCCATGGCAGTCCATAAAAATCAGGCCCAGGCCGAACATCATCAGGCAATGTAGCAACTAGCTGAAATACAAATATGAGAAATAGTGGGAAACCTTAAAGATACTTATGAGAAAGCAATCACAAATAATAATCCATAAAAATTCCAAATCAACCTCAATCGGATACCATCCCCCTCAAAAATCTTCAGTGGATCTCACTGGTTCAAGGATGAAAACTGGCAGCCTCACGTTTCTTGCCTGACATACTATCGGTAAACATTTTGAATCTGAATGTCTTTAACGAAGCATATATTTCAACTTCTAAATAGGACCTATCACATCCTACTGTCTAACACATGGCTAGAATCCCTCGGGATCACACTTCTCTCTTGGATAAACTACTTTTTATTACTTAAAAAACCACGCAAGACAAAAAAAGTGAAAACTATCATAAAAACAATCAACCTTTATTGCTGCAAATAAAACCAAAACGCTGATGATAAATAACACAAACAACGTTTAATCCCTCTCTAGATTTTTATCCTTAATTCTATTCTACTCTTACATACACAAAAACACACGCTAAATAAGTTCAGACTGCTCTTGGTAACTGCTCTAGACAGACTGCCAGAATTTAACTCACATAAAACCCAGTGCCTTAATTCTAAATGTTTCCTCAAAGACAGTACATTAAACACACACCTGCTTCTGTCCTCTTCTGCTTTCCATTGCCCTCCACAAAAACACAACTAACCATCAGACTGGCTACATCCCCCGAGGGTACCGGGGGTCTTGGCAAACAGACCAGTAGGGACATGATGCTCATTTTGTTTTGCCCGGGACTGCATACTCGAACTTAACATAGCGTCTGGTTCACCGTAAGTGCTCGATAATAAATGAAGGAGTACGGGGAAAACAAGAAACAAAACCCCAAGCCCATTGCCGACGAGTTGATTCCGACTCACAGCGACCCTATAGGACAGAGCAGAACTACCCCACAGAGTTTCCAAGGAGCGCCTCGCGGATTCGAACTGCCGAGCTCTTGGTAAGGAGCCGCAGCTCTTAACCACCACACCACCAGGGCTTCCGCAATGAACCAGGACCGAAGCCTCAAACACACTACCACCCGTCCCCCAAACAGGACCGCGACGACCTGCCGCGGGCCTGACACACCCCGTTTCTCCCTCGCCCCGTCAGTCCGTCACCCTCTCCACTCAGAACTCGTCCCCCCGCCTGCCAGAGCTGGGGTCCCTCCCCGGGAACAGGCCCCGTCACCTCCAGCAGCTTGGCTATGAGGGCTGCGTAGAGCACCGACAGGGGTCCCAGAAGCTCCGGGTCCCCCGCGGAAGCGGTGACAGAAGGCACAGTTGCAGGTACCGAGTCCATTGGGCAAGGCCAGCTGCAGGCGAAGGCGCCCCCCGTGGGACGGCACCGGACCCCTCTCTTTCACGGCTTCCTCCTCCGGAAAAGCCCCGGCTGGCTCAGGGGGCGGGCACCCAGGCTGAACTTCGCTTCCCCGCAGCCGGCACTTTCCGCCCGACGTCTCCCGTAAAACACGTCATCAGACACTGCCTCCGGGCGGAAGTTGACGTGCTACGGAGGCTGGTCCCGCAAGTGGGCGGGGCCAGGTCGGAAGAAACCAACTGCAGAGCGGGGCGGGGGGAAGAGCGGAAGGGCCTGGCGGAGGAAACCAAGCAAAGGAGGCTTATCTGCAAGGGCGCTTTAAAGGGCCCCGGAGCCAGGAGGCCAGCGAGCTAGAAGCGGGAGCGTGCGAGTGGCTCAGGGGAAGGTGAGAGGCCACTCGTGCCCGCCCAGAGCCGCAGGGGACGGCGAGACCCCAGGCACCTGCCCTAAACACCCAGGCAGGAGAGAAGCCTCTCCAGCGCCCTTCGGAGGGACCCCGCTCTGGCCGGTCTGCCGTCGCCTAGGTGAGGTCTTCCTCCCCTGCCCACGCCAATCCCCCCTACACTTCCCCTTCCTGCCCTGCACATGCTCAGACTGCCTCACATTCTTGCTAAGGGCCTTTTAAAAACAGCCTTGTCCCAAGACATCGCGTCACTATCACGTATATGCCAATGGGTTCAGCTCTGAGTCCTACATTTTAACTTAATATGACTTGTGGAAAAAGACAAGGATAAGGAATAGTCTAGCAGTCGCGGTCTAAGAGTTAAAGAGCTGGAAACATTTCACCCAGGGGCGAAAAGATGGTATTTGAAGATCTTTATGAGTTGGAATCGACTGGACAGCAATGGGTTTTTTGTTTTTTTTTTTTTGGAAAGATGTGTCCTCAAGTTGAATATAAAGTCGGTTTGGAAGAAAGGGCAAGCAAGAACAAACAGGAATACCCTGAAAAAGAAGAGCAATGGAAGGTGAGGTACGTGGGAGGGCAGGCTCTGTAATTAAAACAGGATAGTACTGGCCCAAGAGTACAGACAGACCCTGAAAGGGAATAAAAAACCCAGAAATAGACCCAACTGCACTGGAAATTTGAAATACAATAAAAATCAGGGTGTGGGGGGGTAGACTTTTTAATAAGTGATGTTGGCATAACCAGATAACCATATGGAAAATTATAAAACTGGATCTTCTCACCGTTCACAAGAATAAATTCCAAATGTATGAGGAACCAATATAAAAACAAACAAGTACTAGAATATGAAATAATTTCTCTATGTATTACAAGTAGGGAAGCCCTTCCCAGTTTTGTTTCAAAATTCAGAAACAACAAATAAAAGATCTGTAAATTTGATTACTTAAAAATAAAAAACTGTTGCCCAGCCCCCTTCCAAAAAAACACAAAATAAATTTGACAATGATAACCTGAGGAAAACATATTGGTGACATATTACTGAAAAAGGGTTAATATTCCTAAAATATAAAGGGCTTTACAAATAGAGAAGACAACAGCTAGCCAACCTCCAGAAAAATGGGCTGAAGAAATGAACACATAGCTCTCAGGAAAGAAATGCAAATGTCTCACAACCTTATGGAAATATGCTCTCCTCTGCTGATAATAAAAGAAATGCAGATTAAACCTACGCTGAGATACCATTTCTCACTTACACTGGTAACATCCAAGCATTTAACAACATACTCTGTGGGACAGAGACTGTAGGGGAAACAGGCATTCTCATACATTACTGCTCTGGAAGTGCAGTGGTTAAGCGTTCAGCTGCTAACCAAGAGGTCAGTGGTTTCAACCCACTAGTAATTCTGCAGTAGAAAAACCTAACGATCTGCTTCCATAAAGATTACAGCCAATAACATTATGGGCATTTTGATCAAAGATGCTATAAAACCAAAACCCGTTGCTGTCGAGTTGATTCTGACTCATAGCGACCCTATAGGACAGAGTAGAACTGCCCCACAGAGTTTCCAAGGAGTGCCTGGTGGACTTGAACTGCAGACCTTTTGGTTAGCAGCCATAGCACTTAACCTCTACGCCACTAGGGTTTCCAAAGATGCTATAATAAGGGTTTCCAAAGATGCTATAGAAGAACCCTAATCAAAGGGGGGGAAATGCGGAACAGAATTTCACATTCTCATGGATGCTAGACTTTCTGGAGCCATGGGGGCCGGATGAACCCCTGAAATTATTGCCCTGAGATAATCTCCAAAACTTAAACCAACAATGAAACTAGTTCACGGGACTAACAGCCCACATGAACAACAGCCTCATCTACCCTGAGACCAGAAGAACTAAATGGTACCCAGCTACCACTACCGACTGTTCTGACTAGGGCCACAATAGAAGGTCCTGGATAGAAAGGGAGAAAAATGTAGAACAGAACTCAAATTCCTAAAAAAGGCCACCAGACTTACTGGACCATTAAAGACTAGAGGAACCCCCAAGACATTCACCCTAAGATACCCTTTGAACTTGGAACTGAAGCCACTCCTGGTGGACGCCTTTCATCCAAATAATAGCTTACAAAATAAACAATATCACCCGTGAATACTGTGGTCCCTTTAACAGTCAACTATATGAGACCCAACTGTCAACATCTACCCTAAAGCAAAGATGAGAAGGTGAGGAGGAGCCAGGAAACTAGATTAATGGAAACAGAACAAACAGAATGGAAACGATGAGAACACTGACACATTGTGAAAAATGTAACCAATGCCACAGAACAATTTGTACAAAAATTATTAAATGGGGACCTAATTTTCTGTGTAAACTTCTACCTAAAACACAATATTGTTATAAAAAAAGTGGAAAAAACAAAAAAAACTTAAACCAGACATATTTCCTTAAAAAAACCAAACCTGTTGCCATAAAGTCAATTCCAACTCATAGACACCCTGAAGAATAGAGTAGAATTGCCCCATAGGGTTCCCAAGGAGCGCCTGGCAGATAACGGAGGAAGAACTCAGAAAAGGAGGGTGAGAATGGTTGCATGACTAGAAGAATGTAATCAATGTCACTGAACTGTACATGTAGAAATGGTTGAATTGGTGTATGTTTTGCTGTGTATATTCTCAACAACAACAATAAAATAAATAAATAAATCCTATTGAGCACAGTTCTACTCTGAAACACATGGTTACCATGACTCAGGAAATGGACTCCACGGCAAGGGTTTTTTTTTTTTTTTTAAGTTATTTAAAAAAAAACCCAAAACCAAACCTGTTGCTGTGAGTTGATTCTGACTCACAGTGACTGTATAGGACAGAGTAGAACTGCCTCATAGGGTTTCGAAGGAGCAGCTGGTGGATTTGAACTGCCGACCTCTTGGTTAGCTGCCCTAGCTCTTAACCTCTGTGCCACCCAAAACCAAGAACCCACTGTTGTCGAGTCTGTCTCCACTCCTAGGGACCTCCCAGGGTTTCCAAGGCTGTAAATCTCTACAGAGGCAGACTGCCACAGCACTCTCCCTCGGAGCCACTGGTGGTTTCAGACTCCCAAGCTCTGGTTAGCAGTCCATTGCTTTAACCACTGTACCACCAAACCAAAAAAACCAAACCATTGCCATCGAGTCGATTCAGACTTAGCGACCCTATGGGACAGAGTAGAACTGCCACACAGAGTTTCCAAGGAGCGCCCGGTGGACTTGAACTGGCTGAACTTCAGGTTAGCAGCCGCAGCTCTTAACCGCTATGCCTCCAGGGTTTCCACTGCAGCACCAGGGCCTGCTAATTATTCTAAGTGAAAGAAGCCAGTCACAAAAGGTCACATGTTATGTCCATTTATATGAAATACCGCAGAATAGGCAAATCTAGAGACAGAAAGTAGAGTAGTGGTTGCCAAAGGCTGGGGGAAGGGAGAAATGGAGAGCAGCTCTGATGGGTATGGAGTTTCTTTTGGGGTGATGAGGAGATTCTAAAATTAGATAATAGTGATGATTGTACAATTCTGTGAATATGCTCAAAACCACTGACCTGTATACTTTGAAAGAGTGAATGTTACAGTATGTGAATGATACCTCCATAAAGTTGTTATTAAAAAAAAAAAAAATTACAGCCAGGAAAACCCTATGGGGCAGTTCTACACTGTCACATGGGGTCACTAGGAGTCCACAGCACTCACCACCAACAACATACACAATGATACAATTGCTGTGAAAGGGAATTTGGCAACATTTCTAAAAATTACTTTGTATTTACCTGCTGACATAGCAATCCTACTTCTGAAAATCTATCCCAAAGATACTGGCAAAAGGTTGAAAAGATACAAATAAAACTATGTGATTCCAGCATTATTTGTAGTTAACAAAAGACTGGAATAACCACAATGCCATCAGTAGAAGCCTGTTTGAATAAACCAAGAAATACTAAGAAGCTATAAAAAAGAAATAAAATAATTCTATATAAGGCTAGGGTATAATTTCCAGAATATATTGTTAAAAAATCAAGGTGGAGAAACGTATACGCAGAATACTACTTTTATCTAAGAGTGTGGGAGGAGGCGATGAATATATTTTTTAACAGCTTTTTATTAAGGTAAAACTGACATGCTAATGAAGAGTGAGCTAATTATATCAGGTGGACACTTGAGACTGTGTTGGCATCTCCTGTCTGGAGGGGGGATGGGAGGATAGAGAGAGTTGGAAGCTGGCAAAATCGTCACGAAAGGAGAGACTGGAAGGGCTGACTCATTAGGGGGAGAGCAAGTGGGAGTACGGAGTAAGGTGTATATAAACTTATATGTGACAGTCTGACTTGATTTGTAAACGTTCACTTGAAGCTCAATAAAAGTTAATAAAAAAAACTGACATGCAATCAGCTACATATATTGAAAGTGCAAATCTGATAAATTTTGACACATGAATACATCTGTGGAACCATCATCACAATCAAGATAATGAATATATCCTTCATCTCAGAAAATTTCCTCATCTCTTGATCCAACCCTTTTGCCCCTCACTTTCCCCTTCCATCCTCAAGGCAGGCTTTCTATAGTTTGCATTTCCTAGAGCTGTATGTAAATGCAGTAGTACATGATGTATTTTTTCTGACTTCTCTCAGCAAAATTGCTTATACCAATAGTTGATTCTTTTTTTTATTGCTCAGTAGCAATCCATTGCTTCCATATACCACAATGTGTATATTCGTGTGTTGGTGGACTTTGGAGTATTTTCCCAGTTTTTGGTTTTTACAAATAAAGCTGCTATGGACATTGGTATACAAGTCCTTCCATTACCTTATAATTTATTTTCTCTTGGATAATGGCTTAAGGCCAGTAATGGCTGAATCATATTCATATGGCATTGTCTATGTTTACCTTGCTAAGAAACTGAGTGTTTTCTAAGGTGGTCGTACCACTTTACATCCCCTTCAGCAATAAGCAACATCATGATAAATGGAGAAAATACTGATGTTGTCAAGGATTGCATTTTACTTGGATCTACAATCAGTGTCCGTGGAAGGAGCAATCAGGAAATCAAATGACATATTGCATTGGGCAAATCTGCTGCAAAAGACCTCTTTAAAGTATTAAAAAGCAAAGATGTCACTTTGAGGACTAAGGTGTGCCTGACCCAAGCCATGGTATTTTCAATTGCCTCATATGCACGTGGAAGCTGGACAATGAATAAGGAAGACTGAAGAAGAATCGATGCCTTTGAATTGTGGTGTTGGCGAAGAATACTGAATATACCATGGACTGCCAGAAGAACGGACAAATCTGTCTTGAAAGAAGTACAGCCAGAGTGCTCTTAATAGCAAGGCTGGTGAGACTATGTCTCACATATTTTGGACATGCTATCAGGAGGGACCAGTCCCTGGAGAACATCATTTTAGGTAAAGTGGAGGGTCAGCAAAAAAGAGGAAGATCCTCAACGAGATAGGCTGACACAGTGGCTGCAACAAGGGGCTCAAACACAGCAACGATTATGAGGTCACCAGGTGTCAGAACCAACTCGAGGACAACTCACAACAGCAGTGTATGAGACTTCCAGTTACTCCACAGCTTCTCCAACACTGGGTATAATCAATCTTTTAATTTTAACCATTCCAATGAATGTGCAGGAGTTATTCACTGTGGTTTAAATTTTTATGTCCCTGACATCTAATGGTATTCAGCATTTTTTTTATGTGCTTATTTGAAATCTATATTTTCTTTGGTAAACTGCCTGTGCAATTTTTGCCCATTAATTTTACTGGGTGTTTTCTTATTAATGGGTTTGAGAGTTCTTTATATATTTCAGATACACGTCTCTTGTCAGATATGTACTTTGCAGTAATCCCATCCCAGTCTAGCTTTTCTTTTCATTCACTTAATAATGCATTTTGAAGGACAGAAGTTTTCATTCTGATAATATCCAGATTTATTCAATTTTTCTTTTATGACTCACACTTTTGGTGTCAAATCTATGAAATCTTTGCCTAATCCAAGTTTACAGAGATTTGCTCTTATGTGTTCTCCTAGAAGTTTTATAGTTTTACATTTAAGTCTATAACCCATTTTCAGTTAATTTTTGTATAGGATATTCAGTAGTTCCAGCAACATTTGCTGAAAAGACTTTTCTCTCCACTTAATTGCCTTTCCACTTTTGTCAAAAATCTGTTGTCCATAACTCATAAAAAATCCAATGCTGTCGAGTCGATCCCAAATCATAGCAACGCTCTAGGACAGGGTAGAACCGCACCATAGGGTTTCCGAGCAACAGCTGGTGGATTTGAACTGCCGACCTTTTGGTTAGCAGGTCCAGCCCTTAACCACTGCGCCACCAGGGCTCCATTGTCCATCTGTGTGTGGATCTATTCCTGGACTCTCTCTCCTGTTCCACTGATATGTTTTCTATCTTTACACCAATACCACGCTATCCTAATTACAGGAGCTTTATAGTAAGTCTTGAAATGAGATAGTGCTTCGGTTATTCTAGGTCCTTATATTTAAGTCTTTAATTTCTATCAGCAGTATTCTAGAGTTTCTAATGTATAGGTCTTGTACATATTTTGCCAGATTTATCCTTAAGTATTTCACATTTTTTTACTATTATACATAGAAAAACATTTTGAATTTTAATTCGATGGTTCATTGCTAGCATATAGAGAGATAATTGCTTTTACGTGTAATGTTTATCTGGCAGCCTTACTAAACTCACTTATTCTAGAAGCTTTTTTTAAAATAGATTTCCAACAGATTTTATGCACAGATGTACATGTTATTTGCATAAATAAATATAATTTTAAATCTTCTTTCCAATCTGGATGCATTTTGCTTCTTTTTCTTGCCTTAGTACCCTTGTCTGTTGCTTTCCTGCATCCCAGTACAAGGCTGAATAGATGGGGTGAGAGTGGACACCCACGTCTTGTTTCTAATCTTGGGAGACAGCATTCTATCTCACCACTAAGTATGATACTAGCTGTAAGTTTTTTCACAGAGGCCATTTTAAATTCCCTTCTATTCCTAGTTCGCTGGCAATTTTTAAATCTGTAATTGATTTTGGATTTTTTTTCACACGCGTTTTCTGTGGCTACTGAGATGAACATATGGATTTTATTTTTTAGTTTGTTACTGTGGCAAATTACATTGACTAATCTTTGAATGTTAAACCAACCTTGCGTTATTGGGATAAACCCTACTTGGTCATAATATGTTACCCTTTTCTATATTGTTGGATTTGATTTGCTAAAGAGTTCGTATTTCACTGCTAACCTAAAAGTTGGCAGTGCCATGGAAAAAGGCCTGGCGATCTGCTTCTGCAAAGATTACAGCCAAGAAAACTCCATGGTACAATTCTATTCTGTAACACACGTGGTAGCCATGAGTTTGAATTGTCTCAACGGCACTGAGTTTGTTTTTTTGGTTTTGGTTCATGACAGATACTGGCCTGTGGTTTTCTTTATTACATCTTTGTCTGGTTTGCTGTCAATAATAGTGCTGGCCTCATAAAATGAGTGGAGAGTTATTTTCTCCTGTTCAATTTTCTAGAAGAGTTTGTTTAGAATTAGCATTATTTCTTCCTTATGTGTTTAGTGGAATTCACCACTGAAGCAATCTGGGCCTGGAGTTTTCTTTATGGAAAGTTTTTAAATTATAAATTCAATTTTTTTTAATATGACGAGGCTATAGAGGTTATCTATAGTATTTCTTTTTGAGTGACCTTTTGCAGTCTGTGTCTTAAATGGAATTTCTACATTTCATCTAAATTGTCATTAATTGGCATAAGTTGTTCATAAAATTCTCTTACTATCCTTTCAATACCTGTGGAATCTGTAGTGATTGAATCTCTCTGATGATATTGGCAATTTGTTTCTCATCCTCTTTTCCTGATCACTCTGGCTACAGGTTAATTAATTTAGTAATCTCAAAGAACCAGCTTTTGGTTTCCTTGATTTTCTCTATTTTTGTTTTTTATTTCATTAATATATGCTTTGTGTGTATGTGTGTGTATGTTAGGTGACGAATCAGTTCCAACTCATAGTGACCCGCCGTGCAACAAATCAAAACATTGCCCAGTCCTGTGCCATCCTCACAATCTTTGCTATGTTTGAGCCCACTGTTGCTGCCACTGCATCAGTCCATCTCGCTGAGGGTCTTCCTCTTTCGCTGACCCTCTACCTTACCAAACATGATGTGCTTCTCCAGGGATTGGTCCCTCCTGATAACATGTCTAAAGTATGTGAGACGAAGTCTTGCCATCCTCGCTTCCAGGGAGCACTCTGGCTCTACTTCTTCTTAGACAGATTTGTTCTTCCTTCTGGAAGTCCATGGTATATTCAGTATTCTTTGCCAACACCATAATTCATGCCTTGGTGTTTTTCTTTTGGGGTCTATCCCATATGGGGTTCGTTCAGCTTCTTGGATGGTCAGTTTTTCATCATTCATGACATTAGGGAAGTTTTCTGTCAGCAATTCTTCAGTGATGCTCCGTGTGTTTTCCACTTTCTCTCCCTGCTCTGGAACTCCAGTCACTTTCAAGTTTTTGCTTTTGACTGTATCCCACATAATTCTCGGGGTTTCGTTATTTTTCTTCGTTCTTTTTTTTTTTTCTGAGCTTTCCTCAAACAGAGTTGTATCCAAGTGTTTGTCTTCAATTTTGCTGATTCTGTCTTCCGTCATTTCAGACCTGCCCCTCGGCCCCTCTATGACACTATCCATTTCTGAAATCTTGTTTACCTTTTGCATTTCTAATTGTTGTTTTTGTATGATTTCTAGTTGTGAACTTATTTTGGGACTTTGTTGCTGTATCATTTTCCTGAATTCTTCCATTTTTTTGGTCTGTATTTTCTATGAATTTGTTAGCCTTTTCCATAAATTTGTCTATTTTTTCCTGATTTTTGTCTGCTTTTTGCTTCAACTCTTAGATTGTTCTGAATATTAGAGATTTGAATTCTCTGTCAGGTAGTTCTAGTGCCTTTTCTTCTACTAGGAAGTCATCTGGTGTTTTATTTTGGACGCCTACTGGAACCATCCTGTACTGTTTTTTTAATATGTTTTGATATTGTCTGCGGTCTTCAGGACATTCAGTAGTTTTCTTTGTTTCTTGATTGTAGATTTGTTTGTTTCATCCTGCTTTTTTTTTCTGAGCAAGCGGGCTGTGTGTTCTTTGTTATTTCCTCATCTGTAGTCACTTTTCACCTCCTTGTCCAATGGGCGGGGCCAGTTACTCAGCTGTGGGCCAACACCA
The DNA here is from genome assembly GCF_024166365.1 of Elephas maximus indicus. Taxonomy (NCBI): domain Eukaryota; kingdom Metazoa; phylum Chordata; class Mammalia; order Proboscidea; family Elephantidae; genus Elephas; species Elephas maximus. The sequence continues at coordinate 12,307,600 of NC_064842.1, read as the reverse complement.
TAATTCAAAGGCATCAATTCTTCTTCAGTCTTCCTTATTCATTGTCCAGCTTTTGTATGCATATGAGGTGATTGAAAATATTGTGGCTTGGGTCAGGTGCACCTTAGTCCTCAAAGTGACATTTGCTTTTTAATACTTTAAACAGGTCTTTTGCAGCAGATTTGCCCAATGCAATACGTCATTTGATTTCTTTACTACTGCTTCCATGCTTGTTGTTTGTAGATCCAAGTAAAATGAAATCCTTGACAACTTCAGTCCTTTTTCCGTGTATCATGATGTCGCTTATTGGTCTGGTTGTAAGGATTTTTGTTTTCTTTACGTTGGGGTGTAATCCATACCGGAAGGCTGTCGTCTTTGATCTTCATCAGTAAGTGCTTCGCTTTCTGAAAGCAATGTTGTGTCATCTGAGTACTGTAGGTTGTTAATGAGTCTTCTCCAGTCCTGATGCCATGTTTTTCTTCATATAGTCCAGCTTCTCGGATTATTTGCTCAGCATACAGATTGAATAAGTATGGTGAAAGGATAGAACCCTGACACACACCGTTCCTGATTTTAAACCACACAGTATCCCGTGATTCTGTTCAAATGACTGCCTCTTGGTTTATGCTTTAATATTTACTATTTCCTTTCTTCTATTTACTTGTGAATTTATATGCTCTTCTTTTTTTAGGTTCTTACAGTAAGGTCATTGATTTGAGATCTTTCTTTTTTTTTAGTATAGGTAGTGCTATAAATTTCCAAGTAGTAGTTTAGTGGCACTGCATAAATTTGACGTGTTTTAATTTCCATTCAGCTCAAAATGCTAATCTCCCTTTTATTCTTTGACTTGTAACTTTTTTAACTATGCATTTAATTTTAAGATATTTGGAGATTTTCAAGAGATCTTTGTGTTACTGACTTCTAATATAATTTTATTGTGACTAGAGAACATACTCTATATGACATGACATTAATCCTTTTATATTTATTGACACTTATAGCCTAGAATATGGTTTATCTTGGTAAACGTTCCATGTACACTTGAAAAGAATATGTATTTTGCTCATACCTTTTAGATCCTTACTGATTTGCTGCTGATTTAGTCCATCAATTATTAGAGAGGTATTAAAATCTCCAACTATAACTGGATTTATCTGTTTTTTCTTGTATTTTTGTCAATGTTTCCTTCATGTATTATGAATGTCTGTTATTAAAACATAAACACTGAGGATTGTTTGCTTGAATAAGTGATTCCTTTATCACTATGAAGCAACTTTCTTTATCCTGCTACTATTTTTTACTCAGGAATCTGCTTTGGTGTTAAGCCACTCCAGTGTTCTTTTGACTAGTGTTAGCATATAGCATGTAATGTATTTTTCGATCTTTTACTTTTAACTTTGTTGTGTCTTTTTATTTAAAGGATCGTTCTCATAGGCACCATCTAGTTAGGTCTTGCTTTTTTTAAATCCAGTCTGACAATCTCTGCCTTTTAATTGGGGTATTTGGACAATTTCCATTTGATCATGTGATTACTGATCTGGTTACGTTTAAGTTTAGCACCTTCCTTCTTTTTTCTATTTGTCCTATCTGCTCTTTGTCCCCTTTCCCTCTTATTCTGCCTTCTTTGGGAGCAACTGAGTCTCGTGATGATTCCAGTTCATCTCCTTTGTTGGCTTATTAGCTGTAACTCTCTATTTTGTTATTTCAGTGACAGCTTTATACTGTACATCTTTAACTTATCACAGTCTGCCTTGGTATCACGCCACTTCATGTGTGTAAGAACTTTACAATAATATACCACTGTTTGTTTCCTAGCTTTTTGTTATTGTCATACCTTTTACTTTTACATATATTCTAAACCCCACCCTACATTGATAATATTTTTCTCTAAGCAGGCAATTAACTTTTAAAAATATTTAACTAATAAAAAAATAATTTTTATATATTTACCCAAGTAGTTACCATTTCCAATGTTCTTCATTATGTGTAGCTCCATATTTCCATCTGTTATCAATTCCCTTGTGCCTGAAAGACTTCCTTTAGCATTTCTTGGGTGCAGGTGTACTGGTGATGAATTCTTTCCGCTCTTGTGTGTCAGAAAAAAATCATTACACCTTCATTTTTATAAGACATTTCACTGGGTATGATATTGTGGTTTGACTTTTTTTTCTTCAATATATTAAAGATATTATTCCACTGTATTTTCCTGTGCCTTGTTTCCAACAAGAAATTGGTGTCACCCTTATCTTAGTTCCTCTGCACATAATATATCTTTTTCTCTGGATGCTTTTCAGATTGCTCTTTACCACTTGTTTTGAGCAATTTGATTATAATGTGCCTTGGTATAGTTTTCTTTTTACTTCTTGAGCTTGAGTTTCCCTGAGCTTCTTGGATCTGTGGATTTATAGTTTTCATCAAATCTGGAAAAACCGTAGCCATTAATTTCTTCAAATATTTTTCTAAACACTCTTCTTCTCTTCTTTCCTACAGGGACTCCAATTATACATATATTAGGCTGCTCGAAAGCATCCCACAGCTCACTGATGCTCTTTTCATTTTTCTTGAGTCTTTTATCTCTATATGCTTAATTTTGGATCACTTCTATTGCTATGTCTTCAAGTTCACTGATCTTTTTACTTCAATGTCTCATCTAGCATTAATCTCATCCACTGTATTTGCCATCTTGGGCACTGTAGTTTTTACCTTTAGAAGTTTGATCCAAATTTTTTTTATTTTCCATGTCTCTATGTAGCTTTTTTTAACATTGGGAATATCGTAATAATAACTGCTTTAATAGCCTTGTCTAAATCTAACATTTCTGTTGGTACTTAGTTGGTTTCAACTGGTTTGTTTTTCTCCTTATCATGAGTAGTTTTTTCCTGCTTCTTTGCACGCCTGGTAATCTGACTGGATGTAAGACATTGTGAATAAATATTCTTGAGCTTTGTTCTGGGACGCATTTAAGTTACTTGGAACAGTTTGATTCTTTTAAGATTTGTTTTAAGGGTTACTTGGAGGCAAGACCACTGAAGCATTTAGTATCAGGCAAAACCCTGTGAGCATTCTACCCAATTCCCCTAGAATTACGAGGTTTTCCAGATACTATTCCAAGCCCTGTGTTAGGGCCTGTTCCTTCTGATGGTTTCCCTGGTCTTCAGTAGTTTCATCACATTCATGTGCTGATCAATACTATTCTGAATACTTGAAGGGGACCAGAGAGAGCTCTCTGTAGCTCAGCTTTCTCCTCTCTGATATTCTGCCCCTTGAACTGCAGCTACCTTGTCTCCCTGGACTCTCAGCTCCATCTCCTCAACTTAGGATGTCTGCTAGACTCCACTTAGGTTCTCCCTTTCTGTGCCCTGGCCTGGAAGCTCCTCAAGGCAGTTAGCTGGGACAGTTGTAAAGCTAGCCATGTTTGTGCCCCATGTCTCAAGAAGTCTAGTCCTTTATTGCCTAATGTCCAATATCTTGAAAACTGCTGTTACATTTATTTTGTCTGTTTTCTTTTATGTTGCCTGTTTCAGTTGGGATGGTAAATCCAGTATCTATAAATCCATCTTACATGGATGCAGAAATCATTTGCTTATTTTTTAATGATAGGATACATAATAAAATTAATTTCAAAAGTTACCTATAGGGGAAGGTAACAACAGGTGAATGGTATTGGAAAAAAGCTAGACTTACGTGGATATCCCTTATTTTATAGATTTGACTTTGGATCTTGTAAATATGTTAATTATAAAACAAAAAGTTTAAAAGCGCAATCCCTAAAAACTGAAAGCAAAAATAAAACAATTAACTGTGCATTGAGTAGCTGGGCAAAACCAAACCCAATGTTGTTGATTCGATTCCCACTCATAGAAACCCTATAGGACAAAGTAGAACTGCCCCATAGAGTTTCCAAGGAGCGCCCAGTGGATTCAAACTGCCAACCTTTTGGTTAGCAGCCAAACTCTTAACCACTACGCCACCAGGGTTTCCAGATAGCTGGCAGCACCATAGAAAAGAACTGTAGCAGACACACCCTCATGGCATATGGCTTAAAGACAAAAGGAACTGCAAAACAACCTTACAATAGTTTCAATAACATATTTTTGGTGGCAGTGTTGATATTTGTTATTTTTAATACTGTTGTGTAAATCCCGTAAAGTAAGATGATTACATTGATGTCATTAAAAACTGGGATTCCCAACATAAAAGAACGAAAATACAAACATTATATGAGGATAAGTAGAACCGCTGTAGCATCAACTGGAAGAAGTATCCATATGGCATCATGACAAATTTTCACATAAAAAAAAAAGCCACATATTTCCTAGCTTTATCCTCTGAAAAGCCCTCAAAATAATGGCCAACTCAATAGCAACAAGCAACCTCAGTACCCAGAATGTAGACTTTAAATACCACTTTTCATTAAAAGGAACCACGGCTTGTTAGAGAAATGGCTCCATCAAGATCTGGGCAGGAGATGAACAAGATGAGCTAAGGCCATCTTGTTATACTAGAAAATAAGGAATTATCGATGACCACTAGGTGGTGTCGAAAGGGCCCAGAAGCCAACGTGAAGAGGCTCTCCCACTAGCCAAAAATGGGAGAAGCTGAGTATCATTAAGACTAAAACTCACCAATTTTTAAATCCATGAGATCATGATTCTCAGAAAGGAGTTAGAAAAAAAGACCCTTTGGTCATCTTTGGAACATGCTAGGAAGACAACTAATTATTTCAGAAACTGTTTAAATAAACTCTATGGGGCAGTTCTACTCTGACCTATGGGGTCGCTTTGAGTTGGAATCGACTTGACAGCAACGGGTTTGGTTTTCGTTTTTTTTGGGCGGGGTTTAAATAAAGGGAAAGAGTCAAGCATCTGTCCTGTCTTGACTACACAGATCAAATCTCAAGGTAAAGAATAAGCGATTATAAGTTTTTCTTTGTGGAATTATTCCAGCCTTTTAATGAAAAAGGAAAAATATAATCAGAATATCACCATTTTGCAACTTGTAATGTATTAAGCTCAATATCATCAGTCAGGAGAAGGCCAGGGCCTGACTGTGGAATAGACCATCAGTTGCTAATATGCGAGTTGAAGTTGAAGCTGAAAAAAATTAGAACAAGTCCACAAGAGCCAAAATATAACCTTAAGTATATCTCACCTGAATTTATAGACCATCTCAAGAATAGATTCGATGCAGTGAACACTAATGAACTGAAGACCAGACGAGTTGTAGAGTGACATCGAGGACATCATACATGAAGAAAGCAAGAGGTTATTAAAAAGAAAGGCCAAAATGGATGTCAGAAGAGACTCTGAAACTTGCTCTTGAACGTCAGGTAGCTAAAGTGAATGGAAGAAATGATGAAGTAAAAAAGCTGAACAGAAGATTTCAAACGGCAGGTCAAGAAGACAAAGTATTGTAATGATATGTGCAAAGACCTGGACTTAGAAAACCAAAGGGAAAAAACATGTTGGTATCTCTCAAGCTGTAAGAACTGAATTAAAAATTCAAGCCTCAAGTTGCAATATTGAAGGATTCTGTGGGTAAGATACTAAACGACACAGGAAGTATCGAAGGTGGAAGGAATATACATAGTCACTGTGCCAAAAAGAACTGGTTAACATTCAATCACTTTGGAGGTAGCATGTGATGAAGAACCAATAGTACTGCCCAAGAGACAGAAAGGGCAACATAAATTAGAGACTACATCAGCCTGAGACCAGAAGAACTAGATGGTGCCCGGCTATAACCGATGACTGCCCTGACAGGGAACACAACAGAGAGCCACTGAGGGAGCAGGAGAGCAGTGGGATGAAGACCCGAAATTCTCGTAAGAAGACCAGACTTGATGGTCTGACTGAGACTAGAAGCACCCCAGTGGTCATGGTCCCCAGACCTTCTGTTAGCCCAAGACAGGAACCATTCCCAAAGCCGACTCTTCAGACAGGGATTGGACTGGACAGTGGGATACAAAACAATACTGCTGAAAAATGAGCTTCTTGGATCAAGTAGACACATGAAACTATGTTGGCATCTCCTGTCTGGAGAGGAGATGAGAGGGCAGAGGGGGTCAGAAGCTGGCCAAAGGGACACTGAAAGAGAGAGTCAAGGGAAGGAGTGTTCTGTCTCATTAGGGGGACAGCAATTAGTAGTATATAGCAAAGTATATAAATTTTTGTATGAGAGACTGATGTGTAAACTTTCACTTAAAGCACAATTAAAAAAAAAAAAAAGAACCAATGGCACTAAAGAAAAAAGTCCAAGCTGCACTGAAGACACTGTCAAAAAACAAGGCTCTGGGAATTGACGGAATACCAAGTGAGATGTTTCAACAAACATATGTAGCACTGGAAGTGCTCACTCATCTATGCCAGGAAATTTGAAAGACAGCTACTTGGCCAACCAACTGGAAGAAATCCATATATATGCCTATTCCAAAGAAAGGTGATCCAATAGAATGTGGAAATTATTAAACAATATCATTAATATCACACACCAGTAAAATTCTGAAAATCATTCAAAAGCGACTGCAGCAGTACATCAACAGGGAATTGTCAGAAATTCAAGCTGGATTCAGAAATGGATGTGGAACCAGGGATATCATTATTGATGTCAGATGGATCTTGGCCAAAAGCAGAGAATACCAGAAAGATGTTTACCTGTGTTTTAATGACTACGCAAAGGCATTTGACTGTGTGGATCATAACAAATTATGGATGACATTGCAAAGAATGGGAATTCCAGACCACTTAATTGTGCTCATGAGGAACCTGTACATAGATCAAGAGGCAGTCGAAAAGAGCAAGGGGATACTGCGTGGTTTAAAGTCAGGAAAGGTGTGCATCAGGATTGTATCCTTTCACCATCCTTATTCAATCTGTATGCTAAGCAAATAATCCAAGAAGATGGACTATATGAAGAAGAATACAGCATCAGGATTGGAGGAAGATTCATTAACAACCTGCGATACCAGATGACACAACTTTGCTTGCTGAAAAATGAAGAGAACTTGAAGGACTTACTGATGAAGATCAAAGACAACAGCCTTCAATATGGATTACACCTCAACATAAAACAAAAATCCTCACAACTGGACCAATGAGCAACAACATGATAAACAGGAAAAGGTTGAAGTTGTCAAGGATTTCATTTTACTTGGATCCACAATCAATGCCTATGGAAGCAGCAGTCAAAAAATCAAACAACATATTGCATTGGGCAAATCTGCTGCGAAAGAACTCTTCAAAGTGCTAAAAAGCAAAGGTGTCACTTCGAGGACTAAAGTGCGCCTGACCCAAGCCATGGTATCTTCAGTCACCTCATATGCATGCAAAAGCTGGACAATGAATAAGGAAGACAGAAGAAGAACTAATGCCTTTGAATTATGGTGTTGGTGAAGAACATTGAATATACCACAGACTGCCAGAAGGAAGAACAAATCTCTCTTGGGAGAAGTAGACCCAGAATGCTCCTTAGAAGCCAAGATGGTGAGACATCATCTCACATACTTTGGACATGCTATCAGGAGGGATCAATCCCTGGAGAAGGACATCATGCTGGGTAAAGTAGAGGGTCAGCGAAAAAGAGGAAGACCCTCAATGACATTGATTGACACAGTGGCTGCAACAATGGGCCCAAACATAACAATGATCATGAGTATGGTGCAGGACCGGGCAGTGTTTCGTTCTGTCGTACATGGGGTCACTATGAGTCGGAACCAACTCGATGGCACCTAACAACAACACAACAATGTATGAACTGATTTAGGCCATGTCACCAATGACTAGTAACATCATAAAAGAATATAAAGCTATTAAATGCCTCCTGGCAGGAGTCAACTACATCACCTATGAAGTATTCTTGCTAACCAAAACTGGATATGTATCGGACTACCAATTCCTAGAAATAGAAAGAGCTAGAGAAACATGTTAAACTAAACCATGAGGACTTAGCAAAATCCAGACCATGATACACTTGAGAAGACAAACAAACCTGTTTCTTCAATAAATATACTTCAATGAAAAATATAAGGAGAAATCTATAGACCAAGTAACTAGTATGAGACTTGCTCTCCCACTGTAAACAACTAGAAGATTGGACAAAATATATGAAAAAAACTTTATTCAGATAGAAAACAGCACACAACTGTGACCCCTGAGAGAAAGGTAATTAATGAGGTTTGTACCTAGGGGCACATTCTGGACCTCAGGGCAGGGAGGGAGAACTCAAGCCAAGTACAGCAATCTCAATCTCACTGAAAAGTCAGAGATCAGAGCTGAGGCAGACTAAGGTGCCTGAGATATGCAGGGAAGGATGCCAGAAAGATGGGCGCGATGAAGAAAAAGTTTCAGAAATCTGCAAAGGGGCCCCCTTGAGTCTTGGGATGAATTCAATGCAGCACAGAATCTCTGAGGATGAACAAAGAATGACTACAGGAGGGAAAAAAACACACACACAACTACCAGGAAGCTGTAAGCCGAACAATTCCCTTTGTTAACACAGAGCTGGGAGATATTTGTATTACCACCGCCAGTAAGAGTGGAGTGACCTTGCTGAACACGCAAAGCATTCAGGAGAGACCCCAGAAGAATCATATTTTAGTAGGAGAGCTATACTAACATTTGAGTAAAGAACAACTATATACATCCCTAACAAAGCTTAGAACAAGAGTAGGGAAGATCAGGCTGACGCATAAGTAACTTACCAGCTTAGCAAAATAAACAACACTTTATAAAGGAAGCTGCTGAAATCAGCACTCAAGAACACAACATTCACAGTGTCAAAGCATTCAAACAAAAATTACTAGACATGCAAAAAATACAGGAAAAAGTGTCCCATAACTAGGAGATAAATCAGTCTATAAAAAAAGACCAAGAAATGACAGGGCCAATGAAATTATCATAAAAAGGCTTTAAAAGAATTACATTAAAATATACTTAAGAATTTTTTTTAAATGAACATAGTGAGAAGAATGAAAGATAAAAAATCATAGAAGGTGGAACCTCTAGAGCTAAAAATACCAGAAGTGAAAAATTCACAGATGGGCTTAATAGATTAGACGGCCCCATGGGTTCATTATACTATACTCTTTTCTTTTCTAAGTCTGAATATTTCCTGATAAAACATTTAAAAACTTAAGGCTTAACTTCAAATATTTTAAGGATTATTATGTAGAAAAATAATTAGATTCAAAGAGATGAAATCATATGGAGGAAAATTTATTAGAGTCACTATAAAAATGAACCAGTCAATGGGGGAATGCACAGCCTCGTATGGTAGGTTAATCATACTAGCAATTGTTGATACACAGGCCTTATAACTACTTATCAGGGCTGTAGTAGAGGAAACTATTGCTATTTAATTGCCTCTAAGGTCTCTTTCAACCCCATGATTCCATTAACAATTGATCTATGAATCTGACTTCTGGTGACATTTTCTCAGTCAGGTCAGTACCCCACTACTCCCCCAACCCTATTAAATAATTATCTATACTACTTACTTGATATTTCACATAAACTATTTCATATATTCTCCATTCTTCCATATATTTGATATGCTCTCAAGCCTTTCAAAAGTCAGAACTGTTTTATATGTCTTAATCTTTTACTGCTAGCACAACACTCTGTACAGATTGGGTCATCAAAATGCTTTTTTGAGAGTACCTTACAAATGAACAGTTTGTAACATTGTCTTTTTCTCTTGCCATTGGTATCTGTGTCTTTCCCCACCTTCCTCCAATCAGAGACCACATCCTACACATTTATATCCCCCAACCCAAGGCTTTGTGCATATCTAGGAACACAATAAATAAAGAACTCCTGCCACATCTAGAAGCCACTAAATCTTTTTAAATGACGACGATTCATTCTGATAATCAAATTCCAAATTTTGAGACTGAAATTTAGTCACTGAAAATTTCATTATTCTAGTTATGCAGCTCATATATACCTTCACCTGGGTGGCTACCATCACCGTGACTATGAAGAAAACTGAAAAATGGTTTGGCTTTCCTCTGTCTTCCCCATCCTGGTGGCCCTTCTCCTGAGTTCCCCAAGTATTCAGTGTCTTTCTACTGCCCTCTGACCATCCGGAGGAGAAGTGGCAGGATATGAGAGCCTACGAAATGCCAGGTGCCATCCTGGACACTTTGTACATAGATTTTAATTCATTTAAGTCTTATAACAATTGGAGTAGGTATTATCTGCACGTCCCAGATCAAGAGGCTGAGGTACAAAGTTTAGTAATAGGCACAAGCTTCAAAAGAATGGATTTGGGATTTAAAACCTGATCTTCCTGGTTCTAATACCCTGCATTTTACAGAACAATAACAGCCAAAAGAAGCCTCTTTCCCACACAAGTCTTGAATCAGCTGAACCTGGAGTAAAAATATTTTTGTTGGCAAGAATACCTTCTCCATGACCCCAAGGGCAACTTGGCCTCCAGCTTGTATAAGGTTGCCCATTCTTATAATTTACCAAGAAAAATGTCCAATTTCAACAACCGCCACCAGGGGGAGCTAAGTCCTAAAAAGTTTACATAAACTTACAAACAGAATATATGTCTCATTTGGATCCTGGCTTCTTTAAAACAGCTAAATCTAAATAAAAACCGATTCCGTTTCTAAGAAACAAATCTGACCATATCATTTTCCTGCTTAAAACCTTCAAAAGATACTCACCCCTAACAGTCTAACACCATTTACCATGACACGTATGGTCGCAATGAGTTGGAATCAACTCGACGGCAACGGGTTCGGTTTTGTTTTTATGTTCTTTTTTATTTGCTCCTGCCCCCCTCCAGCACAGCACCCCCCTCTTACTCCAGCTACTCTTTAACACCACCAACTACTCATGCTTCCCCGAATAACCTTTTTACTTCATGCCTTTATCTCTCCACACACGCTATTTCTTCTGCCTCCCCCACACCTCCACAGCCCTTCTCTTCAACAGCATACTACACATCCAACTCCCGTTTGTTCTTCAGCTCTGCTCAAAACACATCCCAAGGAGCTTCCTCTCACACTCCCTGAGTATCCCCTCACCACAGAGGATCGGCGTCTTCAACATATCATTCCACCCTCAGGTAACCGCTTCTGTTTCTGCCTCTCCTACAGTACATGTCAAGCGAATGTCTTTATCTCCCTGCCGGACTCAGAGGTCCTGGAGGGGAGAACCACGTTTCACAGGTGTGAAGTGCCCAGCCCTGGTACACGGCGAATCCTCCTCAAGTGGGTGCTGAACGGAACTAAGAAGCCACAAAAGCCATACACTCATGTGTATCAGGAGCTGTCTTGAAAGGACCAGGAGTAATTTTCGGAAAGACATTTTACAGTCTTCACCCCGTGCTCAAAATCAGCTTAAAAACTATAAAAATCAACACCCTATCCAAAGAAACTGTATGTATCAAACTTACCGTCTTAGTTACACGAAACACGAAGGAATAGATGAAAAGAAGTGCCTTTTCTAGAGGTGTAGCACCAGCTGGCTCTTCAGCGTTTGTTTCTAGTTGCTTTTTTACATCAACAGGCGTGCCTTCTGTTGTAATTATCCCTAAAATTGAGGAGAAAAAACCGATGTTTTATTTTATATTTTATACGAAGAGTTGTTTTCCTTCAGTAAAAATATTGAGTGCCCACTAAATATCAGTCACTGTGCCTGGCAAGCGTGGTTCTCCTAAAGACATTTATATAGAGAAAAAAACTCGAATCCCAATTAGAGCCATTTTACCCGTCAACTGTAAAATGAACATGTACCTCCATCCTCCCTACCCCCAACCAACCTCCCCCCCATCACCTCCCGGCAATGAAACTGCTATCCAAACAGTAATTACTCATGGGCATTGAGAAAAATGGAATTTCATGCTTCCTCCGTATAGACATAGTCACATCTAGCAAACATTGACTTAGAGCTGGGGAAGCACTATAGTGGTAACCTCAAGAAAAAGCAAGAGCCTCAGGTGGCAGACTTGCGGGTGGGACGCTCCAGTGCTCAGCAGTGTCTGGCCTGTGGCAGGCACTAGACAGTCACTTACTGGGTGGACCAGTGACCCTACAGGAAAGAGAACATGGTAAACGGCAGAGGTGAGGGCCCGGCTTGGCGGCTCTGTGAAAGAGGTCAAATTCTAGGTATACATGCCTTAAAAGGATTTCAACCCAGGTGCTAGGGAGGAGATTTCAGCCTGACTCATATGAGTCTGGGGCATGTTTTGTGAACAGCTGGGAGTCTCACATGAAGAGTGCCTGAGATGCATGCAGGGACATTTGAGAGGATTAGCCTGTAAAAGTCCTTTAGGCCATTTTGTGGTGGACTTTAAATGGGAGAGCAAAGAATTTGTTTTTAATTATGTATGCAGAATCCTTCCTAGACCTCAAAGTTTTTAGGCAAGAGAATAACAAGCCTTAAAAAGTGCATGGCTCATCTTCAGCAAGCAGAAGTGTTTTATGAGCTAAACATGGTCAGAAGTAAAGAGTATATGAAGGCAGTGTCCTCAGGAGCCTGGAAGACCTGATACTGTCATTCCTTGTCACATCAGCTGCATTCATCTCCCTGCTGTGGCTTCTCTGATACTTAGGGGTGCTGCCAAGCCTTGCAGGTGTTACTGGGTAATGCTTTACCTGCTTATAGACCATAACCTCTAGAAAACACAAAAATAGTGACCATGTCATCAAGTCACCATAATAGACAAAAACACAATTGGCTATTCTGCTGATTTACTAGTAAAATGAGAATGAGGTTCACAAACATTAGAAGGCTTCTGATACCATTATTGGGGTTGTATATCCATTTTAGGAGCCCTGGTGGCACAGTGGTTAAGAGCTACAGCTGCTAACCAAAAGGTCAGTAGTTCGAATCCACTAGCCATTCCCTGGAAACCCTATGGGGCAGTTCTACCCCATCCTGTAGGGTCACTGTGTGAGTCGGAATCAACCAGTTGGCAATGGGTTTGGTTTGGGGTTATATCTATTTTAAAATGTTTAATAAACAACCTTCTCAAATCCAATAAAATGAGATGCTGTCCCTCTAGGTATTTCCTGTGTGCTGCGAGTAGGTGCTGTTGACAGTGTCAGTCTGCAGCAGACTATTTCCTACTATAAAGTTCCCTACTGCTGCCTTTAACCTTACAGTGTAATATTGTTGTTAGCTGCCGGCAAGTCAGTTTGACTCATGGCGACCCTACATGTGCAGAGTAGAACTGCTCCATGAGGTTTTCAAGGCTTTGACCTTTTGGAAGCAGATCACCAGGCCCGTCTCCTGAGGAGACTCGGGGTGGATTCAAACCGCCAGCCTTTTTCCTGATAGTCGAGCATTTACCCATTTGTGCCACCCAGGGACTACTAGTATAAACCAAAAAAACCACACCCATTGCCGCCGAGTCAGCTCTGACTCACAGCGACCCTACAGGACAGAATAGAACTGCCCCATTTGGTTTCCAAGGAGCGCCTGGTGGATTTGAATTGCCAGCCTTTTGGTTAGCAGCTGTAGCTGTTAACCACTGTGCCACCAGGGTTTCCACTAGTATAAAGATTCCTAGATATTTAACATGTCTGAGTAGCAAATAAAAGAAGAAAGAATTGAGCTACCATGTATTCTCTGGGGGCGTGGGAATGCGAATGGGGAAGAGCACAGAATCAGTGGGTTTTAGGACAGTGGTCCTCACACTTCAACGTGTACCCACCCCCAGAGTTTCTGATCAGGAGGTGGGAAAAATCTGCCTTTCTGAATTCCCATGTGCCGCTGATGCTGCTGGCCTGGTTTAAAACTACTCTGTTAGAGCATAAGGCCTTCTCAGAATAATTTTTTATATTAAAATTATTTACACAAGGCAGTGACAGCCAAACATTGGTTAGTTATAGTCTCTGGCCTTTTTCCTGTTTTCAGGCTTAGCTCCTGCTTTTCTTTTAATTCCTCTGGGATTTTTTTTTTTTTAACTGGTACATGCCTGTATTATTTTTTCCTCCCTTTCCTACCTTTGACAACAAGTCTCCTAGAAGGTCTTATTTATGACATGCCTCTACTTTGTAGAAAGAAAAGAGCAGCTTTACCTGGGTCTGAATCTTTCTCAGTATTCGGCGTCTGTGACACTTCTGAGGCAGCTGTGTCACTAGTCATGGGTTGATCCAAGTGGCCGGGCTCTTCAGCAACCTGCATTTTCCAATCTTCTGTGCTTCCTGGTGGGAAGTTATCCTCATGTGGTGGCTGGATCTCTACAGGGGAGAGGGATGCATTGGGCTAGCGAAGCTGGACAACATAACCCATCATCCCAGTGGCCAGTCCCCGACCCTGTACAGCTCTCAGGGCATCTCCACACTGCCTTCCATGTTACTGGCATACCCTGAAGCACAACTGTGTAGGGAAGTAGTTTCAGTTTCTTTCAGCCCACTTCAGAGATGGCTAATCTACCTAATAAAACTTAGAAAGCTACCTTTTTTTCACAGTATTTCATAAATAAACATATTTATGGTAGGGACTTGAATAATTTAACTTCCCTTGGCAAACCAATATGTGCCCATGTGGATAAATGTGCAAAAGAGAATTCCAGTCAAAAGCAGAAATATGAAACATCTACGTAGGAGTAGCATGAACTCTCTTAAACACAAAGCAGGTACTAGTACAGGGAGAGTCATTACACACAAAGGCAGTTCACTGATGTGCTTTTCCAATATTTTCAAAGTAACTCTAAGAGCCGAAAAGACTAAACCTTCCCTATGAGGCCCAGGACATCGCCAAGGAGACCCATGTTGTTGTGTGCTTTCGATTCCGACTCATAATGAGCCCATGGGACAGCACAAAACTGCCCTACAGGGTTTCCTAGGCTGTAATTTTTACAGGAGCAGATCGCCAGGTCTTTTCTCCCATGAAGCCACTGATAGGTTCAAACTGCTGACATTTTGGTTAGCAGCTGAGCCTTAACCATTGTACCACAGGGCTCCCTCACGGAGACCTGTAAAAAAAAAAACCTGTTGCCATCAAGTCGATTCCAACTCATAGCGACCCCATAGGACAGAGTAGAACAGCCCCACAGTGTGTCCAAGGAGCGGCTAGTAGATATGAACTGCTGACCTTTTGGTTAGCAGCCGAGCTCTTAATCACTGTGCCACTCGTAGCAAAGATAAATTTCTTTGCAACCTCATATTTTAGCCTGAAAATTCATCTGAATTTTGTACTCTAAAGTATATCAGCTTTGAATAAACGTAAATGTCCTCTCTCTTCAAATTCTCAGGAAAAGTTGGCACTCTGGGAAGCTACGACCATTTATCCTGTGGCTTTATGTTCCCCCTGGTACTCTGCCATACACCCCCAGTTCAAGTACCCCAGTTTCAAAAGCATGGGTATAGAGAATAGGGCACGGAGCCAGGAATCAGAAAGTTTATGTTAGGATACCAGCTTGGGGTCAACTCAATATTGACCGAATGCCTTCTCTGTGTCAAGTGCTGTGTTAGAAAGGTCCTCATCCTGGTTCCTGCCTTGATTAATCTGAATGAAAGAACCCAGGGCCCAGGAGAGCTTAAGTGGAGTTAGTAACCACCCCCAAGAAGCAGGAAAGAACATGGCACCCACAAAAGATGAAAAGTTGGGAGGAATAAAGGAACTCAAGCAAACTGTAATAGTTATATTAGTCAATCTGGGCTGGACAGCAGTTATTTAATGATTTAGAAATTGTGTTCCATAAAGCCCTTTCATAGCTTCACGTGAAATCTGTACTTTGCTCACAGCTCTATTTTGTGCTCTGTTTTCCTGTTTATTTCTTTCCCTTTAGCTTTCTAGGAAGGTTCACTGGGAGGACACTAGCCAGTCTCAACTGTCCTAAGGAAAACAGGGTAAGAAGTTGTTATCCATGCTCCAGCTTAAAAGAAAGAAGGCAGGAAGAGACATGTGGACTTCATTCTGGTGTCTCTCTCCTTAAAGCACCTTATAAACTGTGAACAGAGCTTTACAAATAAGATACGAGGTATTTCAGTGAAGCCCCACCACCCCCTACCCCATTTCTCAAGCCTGACTCTGTAAGGCCATAGGCAGGTACTCTACCTTCCCTCGGTCCATCCCAGCCTTCCTCTGGAGGCCGTGTCACCGCCACCAGTACAGTCGGCTCTGCTGTGGAGTGTTTGTACCTCACAAAATAGATTAGGTCTTGGATATCATCCAGCACTGCAGCCTCTTCAAATATGTTATTTTCCTTCGTTCCCAGATCTTTATTTTCATTCACACGGGTATCAAGCATTTTTTCTGCGACACTCAGAATGTGTGACTCAGAAGCACGGAAAACCTTATCTAGGACTTTATCCACATTATAAGGCAGGCTCTCCTGTTGGGCTGACTTCAACTTTAATGACATTTCTTGGAACATGGCTTCCAGTTCATGGACATCAAAGTACTTCTGGAATCGTTGCAAAGACTGCTGTTCTTTAAAAAAGCTCCTTATTATAGGGAAGTCCTTCTCATTGTCACTGTGTTCTGGCTTCATAGTTTTATGTGGAGCCCAATGAAACAGGTCATCTTCAAGTTCTTCAGAAGCAGACCACTGGCTTTCTGGGCCCATGAATTTCTGTAAATCCTCATGGTCCTCTTTTGAAAGTTCCTCTACCTCAGGCTTCTCCGCAAACCCTGAGGTCTTTGGCTGTTCCACAGGGTTGTCTTCTTTAAGGTCATCAGAATCTTTATTCTGAAACAGTTCACCTAACTCTGGAGTCCGAATTTTTTTTATGTAAGGGAAGTCACTTACTTCAGATGGTCTATGTGTTTTCTTATCTACAAGAGGGCTTTCTTCCTTTTCCACCTCTATACTAGCTGGTCCCCCCTCTAGCATATCTGCCCCTTTGGCCACAGTTTCATTTTTTCTTTCAATCTCCAAAATCACACCTGTTTCTACTTTGTTTTCTCCAGTTTCTGGATCAGGATTAGAGGTCTCTAAAATAGCTCTTTCAGGGGCTTGCAGATTAACCTCTAACCTCCTGTCCTGAATCCCAGTGTCTTTTTCTTTAGACTGTTTTGCACTTACAGCGTTTTCATCCTCCAGCAGCTCTTCAGGGACTGAATCATCATCTTCCGCCTGAGACTCTTCTGTATGGAGACCCAGTACTTCTGCGCTGTTGGTCTGGCCTCTGTTTTCCACTTCCTGTGTGCCCTGCACTGCCTTGTGATGAACAGACTCTTTATCTGAGGTGTCCTCTTTGACTTCTCCCTCAGAGAGCCTTCTCTTCTCATTCATACGCTTAGTAACTGCAGCCGCCACATCCCTTTCTTGTTGCCAAGAAAGATTTCGTCCCTGAACTGGAACCTCTCCTTCCAGGTCTGTGTGCAAACCCATTTCATCTGGAGAGAAGAATCTAGGTTGGTTTTGAGTTCTAAGAACTAGCTCCTCTTTAAATTCCTCATCCTGATGCTCCACTGAACGAGTGTGTGGTTCTGGTCCACCTTCCTGAACATCCACGTCCTCCACAGCGTCTTGGGATGCATTGGGCTGGTCGTCTCCTAAGCCTGGTCCAATAGCCACGGATTCCTGTCTGAGCTTGTCTTTCTTCATTTGATTCCCTGCAGCTTTAGGTACAGGTTCACTGTCTGCACCACCTTCCAAAACACGTTCACCAGGCCTTTCTTCGTGGGGTGTTTCCTTTGAGATATGAATAGCTGCTTCATTTTGGTCCTTTTCTTTGTTATCAAAGGCTGATTTTAATGTTTCTTTACCCTTCTCCGCAGCTAGCAAAGAGTTGAGGTTACTGCTTTGAGTAGTAACAGGCACAGTCGTCTCTTCTTGCTTCTTATCCTCTAATTCTGTCTCATCTTGTACCAGGCCCCTTTTGGATTCCTGAACTTTCCTGCCTTTTTCTTTAATGTCAAGTTCTGTGTCCATTTCTGGGTCTTCGTCATCATTTGTTTTAGGAATTTCTACAATCAAAAGGCCATCTTCTGCCTCTTCAGGGTCAACAGAATCTATTGCTGATTGTGCTTCCCCCCGTTTGCTATCCGGAACTAACACATCATCTTCCTTTTCTTCCGCTGAATTAGAACTCTCTAAATCCATCGTTCCTGTTTTTTCTTCACTTCCTGTGACAATAGAGAAGATAGTATCCCCCAACGTGGCTATTATATTTTTATCATCATCTTTGATGCCAGGAGGCTGAGCTACCTCAATCATATTTTCTTCGTTGGACTTCTGGTGTTTATCTGTTGAATATTTCTCAACTTCAGATTTCACGGGAGTTTTCGTATCTTCTCCGTCTGTAAAGGTGAGTAATGGTATCTCATCAAAGTTTTCTTTACTGTCCTCATCCTCTTTCCCAACTGTGTAATATTCAGCATCCAATTCCTCATCGAAATCATCTTCTAATGAAGTAACAAGTCTGGTTGACTCATCGTCCGATACAAATGCGTCCGCAGTTGAGCCAAATTTGGTTTTCAGGTCCAGAGTCATTTCTTTTTTCAGAAGTGTATAAGCATCAATCTTCTCCTGTTCACTTGACACCTGAGAACCATTGCTGGTTTTGTTGTTTTCACTTTCTGGCACTTTTAGTTTCTCTTGTAGCATTTCCTCAAAAGGGTCAAATGAAGATTGCTCTCCCTGAGCATTGTCTGTTTGACCATTTGCATGAGGGTGATTCTTCCCAACCTCAAATCTTTCTTCTAGATCCTCGGTGTCTTCAGAGAATAAACTTTCACCTTCCTCTAAGTTGGCTTCTTTGGGTTCAGGTTCAGGGTCACTTTCCTCAGATACTTCATGAGGCTTTTTCATATGCTCAGAAGTTTGTTCTGTGGCTCTCTCAGAATCTCCAGTTGCAGAGTCGTATAATTCCCAAGATCCTAAAAGTTCTTCTATGTTATAATTATCAAAATCATCTCTTCCTCCATCAAAACAAACAAAATCTGTCTCCTGTAAGGGAAAGAAAAACATTATTGGTGTCACTCACTAACCACACGTCACAGAATAAATTCCTACCCATGCTAACGACGGGGACAACCCAGATTCTTGTTTGGCTCTCCCCGGGCTTTTGTGCCACCCTAGGTGATGACGGTTCTTCAGCAGTAGAGGATCAGAGGCCGGAATCCACGTTTGCCTGGCGTCCAGCTTCCATTCCTCTACTCGAGTCGTGCTCCTGGCTTCCCTCCTTCTCTCTTCCCCAGAGGAGGAATGACTGGTATGGCTGTGGGCTTACTGACCCTGTCCCTTGTTTCTCTTTGGCACACACAAAATCCTCTGTTCTTCCTGCTCTCCGTTTTATGGGGACAGACCCCCTTCGGCGGGGCCCCCAGTTGGCTAGCTCTATCTGGCTGTGTAAATCTGTCCCATTATAGATGAAATGTCAGAAAGCCCACTATTGCTGCACAATTGAGCTGTATTCTCCAAAAAGTTTTATCAGGTAATAATGTTGACATTTTATTCTCCATCTGCCTGACACCTGGGTCTCTCAATTTGTTCCGCATACAGTTGGGGAAAGAGGGGTGTCATTATTGGGTCCCCAACTCCCAACATCTACGTCTGATGTTCTGTCACAATAATCTGCCCAGGAGAAGATGGAAGACCATCCAGCTTCTCTACCACCATGCCCTCTAGACTCCACTCTGCTCACCCAGCTCTCAGGCTCTAATTCTACCTGGATTTTTGGCTCACAATTTCCCTGGATTGGGAAAGATAAATCAGCTTAAGAAGTATCTTATTGAGATACAGGTACGTGGAAGCGAAAATTTAAAGGGACAAAGAATGGTCTCAAGGGGGCCTCCCTGCTTAATTATTACTACAAGAACAACTGGAAAACAAGATTCTGTAAGGGATATACCCTGATGTCAACCAGAGTTCTGGGTAATCACTGAGATCTGCCATCAGAACTATCTGTAAATCTACATTCATCCTTCCTACACTAATGAACAAATGAGCTCAAAAAATAAATAAAAATGAAAAAAAGATACAGATTGAGGGAAAAGTTAAAAGCTAACAAAGATAATTTTCTTCTCCTAACTAATGTCTCACTGTATTCTGGGGAGACCTGCCCGGTGGAGTAAGGATAAATGGTTTCCTCTTTCAGTCACACTCATTTCCCAGCTGTTTTCTTAATGTTGACAGAACATGCAGTGAGCGTCTGTGAGAAGGTAAATCCCAAGCTGGTGAGGTTTCTGTGACCCCTGACCCGCTGCCTCACACCTATATCCTGGGCAGTCTCTCCATCAGCAGTGAGGTCAGATAGACGACGGGGCCGATTCTGTGATGCTCTAGATTATCAAGGAGAAACTGTAAGAACAGCAGATAGTTCTGAGGCGTCACCTGCTCCGCCAGCCTCACCCAAGATTTGCTGGGGCCAGCAGCTTGCATGCTCTGCACCAACTCCGAACAAAGAGCCCCTCAAAGGCTGCTGAGGGAAAGTGAAGCACCCACTGCTATAAACTTTTAAACTCCAGGAAATAATCAGCTGGAATGAGGATCCCAGAACACAAAATTCTTTTAGTTATAAAGCTGCTTTAAGTCCGTGTACCATAGAGGAATGCCTCATAGAATGTACAGCCAGGACCTTACAGATTTGAGACCAGACCTCACCTGAAACTCTCAGGCTCCCTTTTCCAAATCTATAAAACCAAAACCAAACCCGCTGCCATCAAGTCAATTCTGACACATTCCAGCCCTATAGGACAGAGTAGAACTGCCCCACGGGCTTTCCAGGGAGCGCCTGGTGGATTCGGACTGCCGACCTTTTGGTTACCAGCCTGGGCTCTTAACCACTGTGCCACCAGGACTCCTTCCAAATCTATAACTGTAACCCTTAAATCACTAAAAAAGTCCATAATAAGTTTACATTTCTGGCCTAGTACACAATTTAGGCTTTGATTTATTTATCATGATTTATAAATACTTAAAATGTCTAACAGTTATCCAGTGAGTAGTTTTCCAATTGGGACACCTCCTCCTTTTGCTTACAAAAAGAACTTATTAACCTCTTAATAACTAGAAACAAAGATGTTGAATTCTTAATTTTTTCACATATAAAGTAGCAAAGAAAAGCCCTGTGTAAGAGTGTGCAGCCTGATATAAGAATATGTACTTCAATATACTAGATAACTATGTGATTAGTCTCCTTTAAATTCTTTTCAAATGTTTCCTTCCTTCTTTCCTTCCTTTCTTAAGGTAGTTTCATCCCAAATTAAAATATCATATACAACCATTAAACTAAAACCAAACCCAAACCCATTGCTATTGAATTGATTCTGACTCGTACAGACCCTATAGAACAGAGTAGAACTGCCCCATAGGGTTTCCAAGGCTGTAAATCTTTACGGAAGCAGACTGCCACATCTTTCTCCTGTGGAGCAGCTGGTGGGTTTGAATCGCTGACCTTTCAGTTAGCAGCCGAGTGCTTAACCACTGTACCACCAGGGCTCCTTTTTTCCTGACCAAAAAAACAAAACATTCAAAGCCTTCCAAAAATAGTTAAATTAATTTAACTGATGAATTTATAAGCTAATTTATAATCAAGAACAAAAACAAAAATGCATGACTTACATCTGTTGGAAGTTGTAACTCTTCTTTAGTATATTCATGAACTACCTGGATTAAATCCTTTGGAAAATATCCAAAAATACGCCCAACCTATATGAAAGAATAGGCAAAAGCAACAAATATCAGTAAAAATTCTGTATGAGAAATACAAATAAGAGACTTGTTAATAGTGAAAGGAAATACACAGATAGATATATAAAAATAAGATAGTTGCTATTATAATTATACTGAGATATTCCAATAAAGATTAAGTACATAATACTGTGAAACCAATGTTTCTAAAATTGAAGTTTTCTTTTCAATATTCAGCTTAATTCTAAGCACAGGGCACACACTGTTAGACTTTTAAATAGATAAGAGATCTGCATAAGAGATAATTATTGTATGTTGTTTAATTAAAACTATGCAAATCCAAGCTGGTGTGAACCACAATTCCAAATGACCTCTAGTGAGAATTTACCTATATATTTCACTGCATTACTCAGTACTTATTATCTTTCTTAAACCAATAAACAGCCATGAAAAATAATAAGTAAAAAGAATATAAAATTTCTGAAATGTATGACCACTACAGCAAAAAGCAAATATTTCTTGATATTAGATGCTATACTGGCTTTTTCAAAAACTACATTTACAGGTATTTTGAGGGAAGATAAAACCGTAATGTAATTCATATGAATCTACACACCAAGCTACAGCTTCATGTAAATTAAATCTCTATGGAAAATAACCCAATGCACCTTCAGCACTAGCAACTAAGGTATAAAAGTGTGTTCTCTTGGGAAACATACACTGCCTTTTCCTAGCTACTGTCTGAAAGGGAGAGTAGACCTCTTCCCAGTCATTAAAAAAGAGGGAGATTGATACACGGGTCAAATGCACAAAAAGAAAAAAAAAAAAAAGCCCATCTTATCAGTAACTATAATAATCCCCATTCCTGAGTGCTTTTGTTATTTCTGCCCACTACCTGAAAGCCAGTATTAGCAGTAGAATACTGCCATGAAGATTAGATAAGACACTGAAATCAAAAGGTGCCATATTGGCGGTTAAAGCCTAAAATTCTAAGAAACCAAAAAAGACTTAAGACAAAGAAACAAGAGTCATTTTGAAAACTGCTGAGAGAGAATTGTTCATTTCCTCAACCATCAGGTTCGAGAAATGAGAGGTAAAACTAAGGAAAATACACTTTTCCCTTCTGGGGAAAATTTTATTAAAGATATTTTAGAGAAGAGAAAGGAATCAGAGATATATGGAGAGAGGAAATACATTTATCTTTGTCTAATCTTTGTCCACTGAGACTACAGTTCATATAAAGCTCCATGTTTATCAACTGGGTGGTGTCCCATTTCTTATGGTCTCACAAAAAAAATATGGCAGGATTGTGGGCCCTCATGAGTCAGAGTTATCTTTACGTCCACCTGTCCACTCAGTGCTTGATTTTGCTCCTGTTTATCACCCTTGCCAAGCAATTGTTGCTTTGACGTGAAAAAAGCCAAACATTGCTTCAAGAGAACAGTTACACACACTACGATCGCGGTAAATACAAGTACGCGTCCTCGCCCTATAAGACGTGGCCCCTTCCGTTACAGAGCTTTGGCTTTATAGGGAGTTAAAGGTCCCTGGTGGTACGAAATTTCCGTGCTTGGCCACTAACCAAAAGGTTGGCAGTTCGAACCCACCGGGTGGTACCGTGGAAGAAAGTCCTGTCAATCCGCTTCCCCAAGAAGGCAGCAGGATGAGAGTTAGGACTCGAAGATAGGCAGGATTTCTAGATTTCATGAGCAAAAAGTGGGGTGGTGGGAAAACGCACACTGAGTTCATTTATCCAGGGAAAAAGAACTTAACCATTATACAAAAATGCAGCCTCAGTACAAGGAAAATAATTTCCAAGATAATAAAGAAATCTTGTTCAATAGACTTGAAAGATACAGAACAGATTCTTCCCTGTATGGTGTGACTCAACTGGGATTCTGCCTAGAGACCAGGGTTGTTGTAACTGACCGCTTGACTTTTCAAGAGTCTCCCTAGGAATCTAGAGTGCCAATAAAATGAATCTGTTTTTCCATATGGGGGTATCTCAAGCCTCAATTGCTGCTGTTTGTTTGATGTTCCCTTGAGGGTGAAAACTCACACAGTTGAGACTGGGTATCCCTCTGTTTGGGATAACCCAAAGGTCATTATAGACCCTTCTGCTTTCATAAATAGTCCACACACCACACTTCTTAAAAAGGAAAGGACAATAACTCATAAACCTCTCAATGAGGCTACTCTGGGTGAGTCTCCTCCTTACAAACTTCAGCCCTGCACTGATTTTCATGTCTGATAGCAGGGCATCCATGAAACTAGCTGGAAACAGAGTGCCTGGGGAGCCTGCAGAAGCAAGTGTCTGAGAAGCAAAAAAGCACGACCTGTAGTTGCTAAAAGCCAACAGGCAGCTAAGCATACAACAAAAATGGCATTTTGTTTTTTAAACACATGACTAAGAGCACGAAGAATTGGGTAACATTATTCAGAGGGATGCCAATTTTCCTGTAAATATTAATGATGTAATTATAGAAAATAAAATACACATAAAATCAACTCGAAACATGCATGCCTGAAACACTATCTTGCACACAGTTTACAGGAGTAAGTCTAATGCCCGTGAATCCTATGAAAGAACAGTTCCTTCCTTTTTGAAGCAATGAAACTAAGACTTTTCACCATTTCAACCTTTAGTATGTGTGGAACACCCAAGGCTGGAAGACCTAGAACTTGTTGCTGAGAGCAATAGCCAGAATCAGTTCAATCCTACTTAAGAGACCTTTGCTGAGCCCTGCTCTCTGCCAGGTCTGATGCCCACTGGGGACACAGAGTCATCTTTTTTCAGTCTAGCAGAAAGGACAGGTTAACCGCCCCAAACACCCCAAGAAAACAATTATTTAAATCTACAGTGCTAAACAAGCTGATAAAAAGTAAGGAAATAAGGTATAACAAATTTTTACTTACACTTCCAGCCCAAACTTCAGGCGATTTCCCTGCCAGTTTATAGTAGACATATACAGGATCACCTTTTTTAAAATTCACAAATCGACAGTCTGGGCCTGTGAAATCGTCTAGAGCCTCACCCCGGTACATTAACACTGTATATAAAAGAGACAAAAAATTAACCGGATATCAGGATTCAACTTTTACAGTCCACAGTGATTTATCAGGAAATACAAGAATCCACTCTAAACCGTCAAGTTTCTCCAGTACCCGCTGGAATGACTTTCAGCTCATATTCTCAAAATATCTAAAATCTTTAGAGCTTTATCGTTACAGGAGTCCCTGGGTTAAAGTGCTTGGCTGCTAGCCAAAAAGTTGGAGGTTCAAGTTCATCCAGAATCACCCAGAGGTGCCTTGGAAGAAAGAACCAGAAATCTGTTTCCAAAAAGTGAGCCATTGAGAACCTATGGAGCACAGTTCTACTGTGACACACATGGGGGCACCGTGAGTCAAAGTCGACTTGATGGCAGCTGGTAACTAGTTATTGTTCTATATCACAAGGTGCAGCAGAGACAGAGGGAAGGAAAGCTCTTCCCATTTTTCCCTGTAGGTGATGCTGAGAAACAAATTTATGTGTCCACATCACAGATGGCCGATCTCGGGTGAAGCTCTTGGGTTCCCGTGTCTAACCCTCTAATCCTCAATTTTTGCTGTTTCATAATCATGAAAAGCATCATTTTGCAAATGGGTAACTGAAACACGGACACTGGCTGGCTTAAGCATGGCTACATGCAGAAATAACAGGGAGCTGGAAAGAGCACCCTGGAACCCCCAAGGGGTCAATTAACTTGAACTAACCACTAAAAGGCACCACCTTTAAGTGGCTGCAGCTGCTGCCAGGGAGCAGTAAACACTGTCGATTTCATTTACAGCCATGTTGTGTTTTCTCCCCAGCACCTGATTAATCTCGCAGGAAGGGATACCGTACCATCTTATGGATCCAATCACGTAACAAGGCGATAGTCGCTGAAGGTAAATAATGTTGACTGTATTCAACATTAAGACGATTTCAAAACAAACAAAGGAAGAAATACTCTTGTTTCTATTTTTCTATAAACACAATCAAAAGTGGACATCACCTGTGGTAGGGACCAAGCAAAACTGTGGGATTAGGTCAGTTACCTTCAGCTTCAAATGCAGGACTCAAACCACACTCAATTTGAAACTGGTAGAAGCAGTATTTGGGGGGGGGGGGCCAAATACACAGTTTGTAATGCACATGTAAAATGAAATGAACAGTAAGTGCGTTTATGTAGCGAAAAAAAAAAAAGGATGCAATGGAGATGTTTTTTCTAAAAGTCAATTAGCAATAAAATACATAAAAATGTATTCGAGGAACAACAATATAGATTCAGAGGCTGTTTCCTTTCTAAAGCTAAAATGTGACTCTTAATACATGTCAGCATCCTAACTCAGATCTAATAGGATGAGAGACCAGGCTGAAGGTGATGGGGGGTCCAGCAGAACTGGAAACGGCAGTGTTACTCTTGTCACCCTAAGAATAGATCGTGGAGGATTTATAACACTATGTCCAATGACCACATAATGCACGAGTGCTTCCGCTATGTGAAAAGCACACAAACACACCTTGCACCAACACCTCGCTGACTATTTCATACAACACCGCACAGACCCAGGCCCTGCTCTTGCTGGTGCCGGTTGTGTTGGGTCACATCTGTTTGTACACACATCATTTCTCAAGTTACTGTACAACTGTGGGCCCTTCCAACACCATTTCTTTATCCTGAGGCCTCAGCAATGATATGAATCTGCAGGTAACTTACATCGAGGGACCCAGGTAGGAGAGTGCTGGAAAGCAAAGGATAGCAAACATTTTGCCATACTCAACCCTGCTTGCGAATAGCCTGGTTTTGTGCTGAGAAAACTGAAGGAAGAAGTACTAGTGGAAGTTTTGCTGCCTTTAGGGTGCTTGTTTACACCAGCCCTAAGGTAACCTCCAAGGAGGGCTTAACACAAATTAGCAATCGCATCTTCTTGACTGGAAACCCTGGTGGTGTAGTGGTTAAGTGCTACAGATGCTAACGAAGAGGTCGGCAGTTCACATCCTCCAGGGCTCCTTGGAAACTCTATGGGGCAGTTTTATTCTGTCCTATAGGATCGCTATGAGTCTGAATCGACTTGACAGCAGTGGCTTTTTTTTTTTTTTTTTTTGTCTTCTTGAATGGTGCTGTAGTGATATAACTCTTCCACTCGTGAAATTTGTTTGCAAATAACACCAATTTGAATATAAGTAGCAAACTGTAGGCCTCTTGGCCTTTTCAGAATGAATATTTTTCTATATGTATTGCTTACAATTTATGAACTACCATTTCTGCAGCGATTGTCAGTAAGTCCCAGTCCACCAAACACGTAGGAAGGGATTCCAACAACACAAGTGTCTAAAGCCAAGGGTGATTTGGCTTATAAGATCCTTGGAGTATTTATTGCTATTAATTTAACAACCCTCTTCATCTGAGTCTGAAGATCTCTGCCCTCCACACTGCCCACAATCCAGGACTGGGGGACAGTTTCGCTTCCTGCGCACTGGAGAGGCGGCTGCCTATCTCAGGTGGCTGATGCTGATCCTCCGCCCCTTTCGAGATGGAGATGTTGGCCTTCCTGCTGCCCTGACAGTTTGCAGGGAGGCTTCCATGCGCAGAAATGACAGGATTGAGGCAGAGTCGGGGCGGAGACCTTGGAATACACTGCGTGCGTGGACTCCAGGCCGGTCCCAAACCTAAACTCCAATCGCTGTTCAAAAGGCAGTAGGAGCCCAAAATGCCAGTAAAGCTGAGGGCGCAGGGACAGCGCCAGTGCGCCTCTTCCGATCCTCACCGTCAATCTGCCACTAGAAAGGCGCCCACCAGCCCTTGGCGCATCTGCCCCCGCCACTGCACCGACCGAGGTCCCCGCGGCGGGGGCACGAAACCTCTCGGTTGCAGCGTGGGAAGCCCAGGGCCCGCAGGGCGCAGCCCCATCTCCTCTCCTACCCGTGCAGGGCAGGGTAGGGGGCGGCCGGGGGCCACGCCGATCCCCGCCTCGGTCAGCAAAGGAAAGAGAAAATGCCGGCAACAAGTGGGTGGTGCAGCCCCCCACAGTCAGGACCGCCTGCCCGGCGCCGGCAGAGGTGGAAGGGAGCAGCTCAGGGACCCGCGGCTCGCCCACTCCCGCGCTGGGTCCGCACGGCCCGCGCCCCCAGCCCCCAGTCCGCACGGCCCGCACCCCCGGTCCCCAGTCCGCAGGGCCCGCACCCCCGGCCCCCGGCCCCCAGCCCGCAGGGCCCGCGCCCCCGGCCCCCAGCCCGCACGGCCGCCGAGCCCCCGGTCCCCAGTCCGCAGGGCCCGTACCCCCGGCCCCCAGCCACCAGCCCCCAGTCCGCATGGCCCGCACCCCGGCCTCCAGTCCGCAGGGCCCGCGCCCCCGGCCCCCGGCCCCCAGCCCGCACGGCCGCCGAGCCCCCGGCCCCCAGTCCGCAGGGCCCGTACCCCCGGCCCCCAGCCCCCAGCCACCAGCCCCCAGTCCGCATGGCCCGCACCCCCGGCCCCCAGTCCGCAGGGCCCGTACCCCCGGCCCCCAGCCCCCAGCCCCCAGCCCCCAGTCCGCATGGCCCGCACCCCCGGCCCCCAGTCCGCAGGGCCCGCGCCCCCGGCCCCCAGCCCCCAGCCCCCAGCTCCCAGCCCCCAGTCCGCAGGGTCCGCGCCCCCAGCCCCCAGCCCGCACGGCCGCCGAGCCCCCCGGCCAGCGCCACCGCGGAGACCCCGGGGCCGCACCCGCCCGCCCGGGGGCGCACTCACTGCTGCATTCCTCATCCGCGCACAGCTTGTGCTCCGAGAAGCGCCGGCCCGGGCTCAGGTTTGGCTGAGCCGGCAGCCACCAGGGCGGCCCGAGCAGGAGCAGCCAAAAGAGCAGCCCCGGCGCCGCAGCCATGTTGTGGTCAACTCGGGAGCCGGTGACGCCGAGGAGGCCCGGGCGGGGCGGGGGGCGGGGGCGGGGCGGGGCGGGGGCGGGGTAGGGGGCGGGGCCGGGGCGGGGCCGGGCGGGGCGGGGCCGGGCGGGGCGGGGCCGGGCGGGGCGGGGCCGGGCGGGGCGGGGCCGGGGACCGATACGGGAGGCGAGGCCGGGCGGCCGGGGCGGCAACGGGAGGCGGGGCCGAGGGGCGGGGCGCGGGCGGCAGGGGGCGGGGAGGGACGGTCCGGGGGCGGGGCCGGGACGGGCGGGCTGTCGCCGTGGAAAGGGCTCCCGGCTGACACGTCAGCAGGGTCTCTCGGGGAGGGTGAGGGGGACCTGAAGGAGGAGCATCGGGAGCTCTGTCCGTCCCCCCGAGGCCGCCTCCTGGTGTCGCTGCCTTGGCAACCGGGACTCTCTAGCCTCTCCCTCGCCCAGTCGCCTGCCTTGGCCGGGTCCCTCCCCGCGCGACCCTCCGCGCGATTCCTTTCGCAGCGCACCCCCCTCTGCGCGCTTGCACACCCCGTCCCCGCGCCGTCCCAACTACAGGTCCTTTCTGGGACCCTCTCGCAGCTTTTGATTCGTGGTCCGTCCCAAACCAGCTTACCCCCACACCCCCTCTTGGTTTTGTACCTCCTTTTCCGAACTACCAAGTCCCACCCAAGGTTTGCCACTGTCAACCCCCGGCTTCCGGCTCCTCCCGGTTTCTTGGGACTCCCCTCCCCCCGCCCCAGATGCCCTAGTCTGATTGGGGGTGTAAATTAGAGCCAGGGGCTTCCTTGGTCTTTATTTGGGCCTTGGGGGTGGAGGTGGTCAGTACCCTACCTTCCCCTCCATCCTCCCTCCCCTAGCTGAGATCTTGAAATTCTTGGGTCTTTATTCTTAAGGAAAGTAGTAATTTAATTCAACACGAATTTGCTGAGCTTCCATCTTATGCCAGATACTGGACAAAGCACTAGGGTGATGGGAGGTGGGGAAAGGAAGAGGTGAAAAGATAAATAAGACATTCTGGCTCTCCTCTAAAAACCAAACACCAAACCTGTGGCCCTCAAGTAGATTCTGACTCATAGCGACCCTGTAGGACAGAGTAGAACTGCCCCATAGGGTTCCCAGGAACGCCTGGTGAATTCAAACTGCCAACGATTTGGTTAGCAGCCTTATCTCCTAACCACGGAACCACCAGGGTTTCCGCTCTCCTCTAAAGAAGCCCACAACTTAGTAGAAATCAACCAACATAAAAACGATGAAATAATCTATGTCAGAGTAGGGACAGGCGATTAGGCATGCAAATGGTTGAACTCTGAGCTACTAACGAGAAGAGTGGCCCTTCAAACCCCCCCTCCCCAGAGACTCCTCGGAAGTAAGGCTTCCCTATGGGGTGCAATTCTACTGTGCACATGGGGTCACCTTGAGGGGATCACTCCATGGCAGCAGCAAGAACATCCATTGCAGAGCAGTGGTAGTTCAGCGGCAGGGTTCCCACCTTCCATGCAGAAGACCCCATTTCAGTTGCCATCCAGGGCACCTCAAGCACAGCCACCGCTCCTCTGTCAGTGGGGGCTTGGGTGTTGCCATGATGCTGAACAAGTCTCAGCACAGCTTTCAGATTAAGGACTAGGAAGAAAGGCCTGGGAGCCTACGTCCAAAATTGAGTCAATGAAAGAAACACCTGTCTTTGCTGGGCTGTGAGGTCCGGGAGGTCCGGGCCAGATGGCAGTCAGATCCCATTGTGCATGTGGCTGGGCGTGGACTCAATGACATCTAACAACTTTTACTGAGTGCTTTCTTTATGCCCAGATCCTAGTCTAAGATCTTCATATGTATCAGATCAGTCCTCACACAATAAAACCAGTTGACATGGAGTCAACTCCAACTCATCGTGATCCCGTGTATTTCAGAGTAGAGCTGTGCTCCACAGGGTTTTCAATGGCTGATTTTTTAGAAGTAGATTGCTAGGACTTTCTTCTGGTCACCTCTAACCCAGTAAAAACTTCTAAAAAATCTCCAACCTTTCAGCTAGCAGCCAAGAGCACTAATCATTTGCACCACCCAGGGACTCCCCTCACACAATAGTGCCGCACAGTGGTGGGTTCTGTTGCTATCCCTATTTTAGAGATGAGTAACTTGAGGCATTACACACTTAGTGAGTGATGTAGCCAAGATTCAAGCGCAGGTAAATGCTCCCTGCCCCCTTTTAATCACAACAGGGGAAAAACCTATTTGTACTTTCTGACTAGGGAAGCAAAAGCTTGTCTAAATCATGTTTTTGTTGTTGTTGGTTGCTGTCAAGTCAATTCCAACTTGTGGCGGCCCCATGTGTGCAGAGTAGAACTACTCCATAGGATTTTCAAGGCTGTGACCTGTCAGAAGCAGATTGCCAGGACTTTTTTGGTGCCTCACGGTGGATTCAAACCACCAACCTTTTGGCTAGTGCTCAAGTGCTTAACCATTTGCATCGCCCAGGGATACCATTTAAGTCATAATATAACTGAGGTAGCTACATGTGCAATTAAAAAAAATAAAGAGGACACAACCGTCAAGTCAGCCGCAGAGCAAAGGGCTATGATGCTCTGGCCATGAATGGAACGGCTGGCATCTGTCTATGGACGGTGGCTTCTCACTACAGCCACGGTTATTCACCAGCCAAAACCATCACTTGGCTTCCCACACTAAATGAATTCATTAAAAAAAAAAAAGCAGAGCAAAAACAAAAGGAAAGAAGTATGGCTTGTCCTTGAAATCCATAATATTTAACAAAAGAAGAGATGGGGAAGAGATGCCCACAGATATTTGTCTGCAGAGGCCACGAAATATTCCATTGGTCCAGCAAAGTTCACATGCTGTCTGGTGAGAATGTACAATGGATAAGTTCATGAAGAGGGACTCTCCATTCAAGTAGTAATGCCATTAGGATTTCTTCATTTCTTTTCTACTATGTGTTTATTGGAACCCTGGTGGCACAGTGGTTAAGCATTTGGCTGCTAATCAAAAGTCAGCAGTTCAAATCCACCAGCCACTCCTTGGAAACCCTATGGGGCAGTTCTACTCTGTCTTGTAGGGTTGCTATAAAAGGGAATCAACTGGACAGCACAGGTTATGAGTATGTGTTTATTTGTTTTAGAATCTTAAGTGTGTCTAATAGGCACCTCCAACTTAGTATGTTGAAAATAAAATTCTTTATTCCCTCTCAAACCTCCTCTTTTCAGTCTTCTCTACCTTGGTAAATGGCAACTCCCATCTTTTGTGCTCAAGTCAAAAACTTAAAAGCCATCCTTGATTCCTATCTTTCTCTATCATCCAAGTCCAACCCATCAGCCAATCCTGTGCACTCTTTGATTTAGTAGCTTTATTGAGCTATAATTGACATATAATTAACTGTACAGATTTAAACATACAATTAGATAAGTTTTGACATACACCCATGTGTATATCTGTGAGACCATCACCACAATCAAGATACTGAATATATCCATCACTCCCAAAACAGGCCTTATGCTTCTTTGTAATCTCTCTCTACCCTCTCCTGTCTCCAAGCAATCTCCCATCACTATAGATAATGTTTTGCAATTTCTAGGATTTTATATAAATGGAGTCATACACCTGTTAGGTGCTGTTGAGGCAGTTCTGACGCACAGCAACCCTATGTCCAACAGAAGTAAACACTACCCGGTCCTGCGCCATCCTCAAAGTCTTTGCTATGTTTGAGCCCATTGCTGCAGCCACCGTGTCAATCCATCTCATTGAAGGTCTTCGTCTTTTTCGCTGACCCTCTACTTTATCAAGCATGATGTCCTCCTACAGGGACTGGTCCCTCCTGATAACAGGTCAAAAATATGTGAGACGAAGTCTCGCCATTCTTGCTTCTAAGTTACATTCTGTCTATACTTCTTCTAAGACATACTTGTTTGTTCTTCTGGTAGCCCGTGGTATGTTCAATATTCTTCACCAGCACCGTAATTTAAAGGTATCAATTCTTCTTCAGTCTTATTCATTGCCCAGCTGTCATATGCATATGAGGTGACCGGAAACACCATGGCTTGGGTCAGGCACAGCTTAGTCCTTAAAGTGAAATCTTTGCTTTTTAGCACCTTGTTGTTGTTGTTGTTAGGTGCCATCCGGTGGGTTCTGACTCATAGTGACCCTATGCACAACAGAACAAAATACTGCCTGGTCCTGCACCATCCTCACAATCATTGTTATGCTTCAGCTCATTGTTGCAGCGACTGTGTCAGTCCACCTTGTTGAGGGTCTTCCCCTTTTCTGCTGACCCTGTACTTTGCCAATGATGATGTCCCTCTCCAGGGACTGATTCCTCCTGACAACATGTCCAAAGTATGTAAGACGCATTCTCCCCATCGTTGCTTGTAAGGAGCATTCTGGTTGTACTTCTTCCAAGACAGATTTGTTCTTTCTTCTGGCAGTCCATGACATATTCAGTATTCTTCGCCAACACCACAATTCAAAGGCATCAATCCTTCTTCAGTCTTTCTTATTCATTGTCCAGCTTTCACATGCGTATAATGTGATTGAAAATACCATGGCTTGGGTCAGGAGCGCCTTAGTCCTCAAGATGACATCTTTGCTTTTCAAAACTTTAATGAGGTCCTTTGCAGCAGATTTGCCCAGTGCAATGCATCGTTTGATTTCTTAACCGTTGCTTCCATGGCTGTTGATTGTGGATCCAAGTAAAATGAAATCCTTGACAACTTCAGTCTTTTCTCTGCTTATCATGATGTAGCTTATTGGCCCAGTTGTGAAGATTTTTGTTTTCTTTATGTTAAGGTGTAATCCATAATGAAGGCTGTGGTCTTTGATCTTCACTAAGTACTTCAAGTGCCCTTCACTTTCATCAAGCAAGGTTGTGTCATCTGCATAACGCAGGTTGTTAATGAGTCTTCCTCCAATCCTGATGCCTCTTTCTTCTTTATATAGTCCAGCTTCTCAGATTATTTGCCCAGCATACAGATTGAATAAGTATGGTGAAAGGCTATAACCCTGACGCACACCTTTCCTGACTCTAAACCAAGCAGCATCCCCTTGTTGTGTTCAAACAACTCCCTCTTAGAGTAAGTACAGATTCCTCATGAACCCAATTAAGTGTTCTGGAATTCCCATTCCTCAAAACGGTTATCCATAATTTGTTATGATGCACACAGTCGAATGCCTTTGCATAGTCAATAAAACACAGGTAAACATCTTTCTAGTATTCTCTTTCAGCCAAGGTCCACCTGACATCAGCAATGATATCCCTTGTTCCACATCTTCTTTGGGATCCAGCTTGAATTTCTGGCAGTTCCCTGTCTATGTACTGCAGCAAATACTTTTGAATGATCTTCAGCAAAATTTTACCTGTGTGTGACATTAATGATATTGTTTGATAATTTCTGTATTCTCTTGGGTCACCTTTCTTTGGAATGGGTACAAATCTGTATCTCTTCCAGTCAGTTGGCCAGGTAGGTGTCTTCCAAATTTCTTGGCATAGATGAGTGAGCACCCAGTGCTGCAACCGTTTGGTGAAACGTCTCAATTGGTATTCTGTCAATTCCTGAAACCTTGTTTTTTGCCAGGGCTTTCAGTGCAGTGTGGACCTCTTCTTCAGCACGATCGGTTCTTGACCAACCAATTCTTTTCAGTACAGTGACTCTGTATTTCTTCCATCTTCTTTCGATGTTTCCTGCATCGTTTAGTATTTTCTCTGTAGAATCCTTCAATATTGCAACTCAAGCCTTGTTCTTCCGGCAGTCGATGTACTTCAAGTACTAAGTACTTCAAGTGCCCTTCACTTTCACTTTCAGCAAGCAAGGTTGTGTCTTCTGCATATCACAGGTTGTTAATGAATCTTCCATCAACCCTGATGCCACGTTCTTCTTTATATAGTCCAGCTTCTCAGATTATTTGCTCAGCATATAGATTGAATAAGTAAAGTATACAATCCTGACACACACCTTTCCTGACTTTTAACCATGCAGTATCCCCTTGTTCTGTTTGAACGACTGCCTCTTGGTCTATGTACAGGTTCCTCATGAGCACAATGAAGTGTTCTGGAATTCCCATTCTTCGCAATATTGTCCATAATTTGTTATGATGCACACAGTCGAATGCCTTTGCATAATCAATAAGACACAGGTAAACATCTTTCTGGTATTCTCTGCTTTCAGCCAGGATCCATCTGACATCAGCAATGATATATCTACCTCATTCCATGTCCTCTTCTGAATCTGGCTTGAATATCTGCCAGTTCCCTATGTACTACTGCAGCCATTTTTGAATTACCTTCAG
This sequence comes from Elephas maximus indicus, assembly GCF_024166365.1. Classification (NCBI taxonomy): domain Eukaryota; kingdom Metazoa; phylum Chordata; class Mammalia; order Proboscidea; family Elephantidae; genus Elephas; species Elephas maximus. The sequence continues at coordinate 12,272,899 of NC_064842.1, read as the reverse complement.
CAAAATTTTACTTGTATGTGACATTAATGACAAAAAAAAACAAACCAAACTCATTGCTGTCAAGGCAATTCGAACGCACAGCAACCCTATAGGACAGAGAAGAACTGCCCCACAGGGCTTCCAGGGAGTGTCTGGTGGATTTGAACTGCTGACCTTTTTGTCAGCAGCTGAGCTCTTAACCACTGCACCACCACCAGGGCTTGGATATTAATGACACTGTTTGATAACTTCTGCATTCTATTGAATCACCTTTCTTTGGTATGGGCACAAATATGGATCTCTTTCAGCCAGTTGGCCGGGTAGCTGTCTTCCAAATTTCTTGGCACAGACAAGTGAGCAACTCCAGTGCTGCATCCATTTGTTGAAACATTTCAGTTGCTGTTCCATCAGTTCCTGGAGACTTATTCTTTCACCAATGTCTTCAATGCAGCTTAGACCTCTTTCTTCAGTACCTTTTGTTCTTGGTTACATGCTACGTCTTGAAATGACTGAACGTCGATCAATTCTTTTTGAACCGTGACTCAGTGTCGTACAGCAGGTATTCTTTTTTTGTCTGGCTCCTTCCATTCAACATAATCATTTGAAATATGTCCAAAATTGGACCACTTCTCATATGCTGACATCACAGGCCAAGCCACCAACATCTGTAAAGATGGCATATCTTATTAAAGAGGCCTTCCTCTACCACCTTACATAAAACAGAAGTCCCTCCCATGATTATCCAGCTCCTCGCCGTGGTTTATTTTTACCTTAGAGCTCTTACCACCTGACTCAACATTTGCTTATCTATTTGACTGCCCCTCTCACATACACACAAATCCGAAATATAAGTCCCATGAGCACAGGGAATTTATCTGCTTTGTTCACTTCTGTAACCTGGGAAAATGCCTGGAATGTTGGGGTTCTTAATGAATAATCTGTTGGAGGAATGAACGAGTCCTCACATAAATACATTACTGTTAACCTAAACAAAGTCTCGATATAGAAATAGAACAAGGCATTTGGGGCTTCCCCTCAGGACACCTGCAACACAGGAAGCAGAATCTGGAATATATTTTTTGTTGAATGAGGGCATATTTGTTGCGGAGTGAGTGAGTGAAATTGCACTGTACTTTTTTTCAAAATACTATCAGAATATTAAAGCAGATAAAGAGGTAATTTTTTTCCCCCTACTTAGAGCAGAATTGCATGACAACACATCGGTGGAAGGAGCAAAGTTCCAAAATGACCTAATAGAATATTACTTCAGCTAATATTTACTTTGGCTAATATTCAGATATGCTTTTATATGAAGAATTAGGGTTCTCCATTGCTGGAGAACTAGCAAGCTAGTTTGTAGCTTTTACAGGGTTTTGATTTCTCTGCGTTCTGTTCTGATTGCCTTAAAGAGATGTTAACTTGGTAGCAAGCTTGGTGGGTACCTACTCAGAAAAAATGTCTCGGCTGACCACAATGGGGGATTGGGGTGGTTCTTCTTGCCAGCGTGTGTAAGTACTGAATGAATCAGGGTTCATTTTTACTCATGCCATTTTAATATGTGGCATCGATAGTTAATCAACATAAGCTCAAATCCCAACTGTATTATTTGTTAACACTTCAGGTAGGATAAAGGTTGAGTAGCAGTTAAAAATAAATGTGTTCATGACACAACATGGTGAATGCAATTAATGTCATTTAAAAATGGTTACAATGGAAAGTTTTGTTATATGTATTTTACCACAATAAAATTTTTAGAAATAATAAAATTTTTAGAAATAAATATATCTAATTCAGTCTTGTCACAGCTGATCAGTAATAACTGCTTGCAATAATCAATTTTATGCTGAGTACCTACAATGTGCTTTAGGACTTTATTTATGAGGGTCTTTTTAAGTGGGGATACAGAAATATAAGAAATGGAGGGTCCTTGATCTCAGAGAATTTGCAGTCTGATGGAGAAGACAATCAGAAATGAATAGGAGACTTTATAACAACATGTTATCCTTGTAAACCTGCCATAGTGCCTGTCCAGGAATATCTGGAAGGTCTCACAGTAAAGTTAGCAGAAAGAACTCAGTGTTCAGTTACCAATAATGAAATCCCTCTACATTCAGAGAATGGTGTAAAAAATTTTCCAGGGACAATAGTTTCCAGTCAAAATGGAATATCAGGGCCCATGTTAAAAAAATTTTTTAAACTGTACAAAATATATGAAAACAACAATTTTCAGATATTGAACAAGCAGTACCCAACAGCAATCCCTAAGAGAAGTGAAACAAATTAGGTGAGTGCTATGACTGTGCCAGCTTACTCCCTGGAGAGAGTCTGCAGGCCACAGCCAGGGAGGAGAAACACAATGAGATGATGTTTTTGAGTTGAGACAAATTTGGAAAGGCCAAGGCATCTAGACTCCACAGGACAGGGTTCTAGAGAAGCAAGTTGCGTGGAGAGGAGATAGCTGCACAGAGAGAGTTCTTGGGTTTCCCTCAAGTCTTCCGCTGAGGACTAGGAAGCACATGCATGCGAGCAATGAGCCCAAGGCTGGGGAAAGAGCCACCAGAAAGGAAAAAGAGGAACAATCACTAGAGTAAAGAATGGTCTATGTTCCCACCAGCCATAGTAAAAAAAAATCTCATGATAAGCAAAGCTTTAGGTAGAGTACTCAGTAACGGTGAAAAATTACCCATGATTAAAGCCTGCTCTGGTTCTGCCTAACAAAGCTTAAAAGTAAGGCTGGAAAAGATCAAACTGTTCCCGAGTAAATTAACTGCATTCCAGAACAAAACTCAGGAATATTTAAAGGAACACAAAAGCATTCAACATCCAACAATTGTGAATTTGCAATGTCTGAAATCCAATAAAAAATATGAAGCATACAAAAAAAATAGGGAAATACAAACCATAAGAAAGATCAATCAATAGCAACTGTCAGAAATGACACAGGTGATAGAATTGTTACATAAAGACAACAAGACTGTTATATTCTGTGTGTTCAAATGCTATAGGGAAGCATGGGCATGTAAAGAAAAGACACAGAAGATAAAAAAAATTACCCAAATTTAACTTCTAAAAGTGAAAAAACCAATGGCTGAAATGAAAAATAAATGAGATGAGATTAAAAATAGATAAGGCGCTGCAGAATGAAAGATTAGTGAACTCAAAGACATAGTGATATACACTTTCCAAAATAAAACACAAGAACATAACAGACTGAAAGAAGTGAACACAGCATCAGTGTGCACAACTTCAAGCAACCCAATACCCTTGTGACTGGAGCCCCTGAAAGAGGTGAGGAGACAAAAAAAGTTTAAAAAAATAATGAATGAAAGTGATCCAAATTTGATTAAAACTATAAACTACAGGTCCAGAAGGTCAACAAAAGTCAAGCACAAGAAGCATAAATACAACTACACCAGTGTACATCAAATTGTTTAAAACCAGTGGCAAGGAGGAAAGCAGGAAAAGCATCTAGAGAAAACAGACATAATAGGTAGAAAAGGGATAAAAGATAAAAGCAACAAGAGACATTTCTTGTCAGAAACAACTCAAGGCAAAAGACATCAACATCTTTAAAATACTGAAATAAAAATCTGACTCCCTAGAATTGTATCTTTCAAAATGAAGGTACAGTTATTTTCAACAAATGGTGCTGAGACAACTGGATTGTTGTTGTTAGGTATTGTCGAGTTGGTTCTGACTCACAGCGATCCTATTCACAAAGAGGAAAACACTGCCCTGTCCTGCATCATCCTCACAACTGTTATGCCTGAGCCCATTGTTGCAGCCACTGTGTCAGTCCATCTCATTGAGGGTCTTCCTCTATTTCACTGATCCTCCACTTTAAAAAGCATAGTGTCCTTCTTCTGGGACAGATCCCTCCTGATAACATGTGCAAAGTATGTAAGACGCAGTCTCGCCATCCTTGCTTATAAGGAGCATTCTGATTGTACTTCTTCCAAGACTGATTTCTTCGTTCTTTTGGCAGTCCATGGTATATGCAATATTCTTTGCCGACACCATAATTCAAAGGTGTCAATTCTTCTTAGGTCTTCTTTATTCATTGTCCAGCTTTTGCATGCGTATGAGGCAACAGGAAACACCATGGCTGGGGTCAGGTACACCTTATATTTTGAAGGTGACATTTCTACTTTTTAACACTTTACAGCAGATTTGCCCAACACAGTGCGTCATTTGACCTCTTGACTGCTGCTTCCATGGGCTTTGATTGTGGATCCAAATAAAACGAAATCCTTGACAACTTCAATCTTTTCTCCGTGTATCATGATGTTGCTTATTGGTCCAGTTGTGAAGATTTTTTATTTCTTTATGTTGAGGTGTAATCCATACTGGAGGCTGTCATCTTTGATCTTCATCAGTAAGTGTCCTCAAGTCCTCTTCAATCTCAGCAAGCAAGGCTGTGTCATCTGCATATCGCAGGTTGTTAATGGGTCTTCCTCCAATCCTGATGCCCTGTTTTTCTTCATATAGTCCAGCTTCTCGGATTATTTACTCAGCATACAGATTGAATAAGGATGGTGAAAGAATACAACCCTGACACACGCCTTTCCTGACTTTAAACCGCTCAGTATCTCTTTTTTCCGTTGGAACCACTGCCTCTTGATCTATACACAGATTCCTCGTGAGCACAATTAAGTATTCTGGAATTCTCATTCCTCAAAATGGTTATCCATAATTTGTTATAATGCACACTGTCGAATGCCTTTGCATAGTCAATAAAACACAGGTAAACATCTTTCTGGCATTCTCTGCTTTCAGCCAGGATCCATCTGACATTAGCAATGATATCCCTGGTTCCACGTCCTCTTCTAAATCCAACTCGAATTTCTGGCAGTTCCCTGTCAATGTACTGCTGCAGCTGCTTTTGAATAATCTTTGGCAAAATTTTACTTGCATGTAATATTAATGATATTGTTCGATAATTTCCACAATCAGCTGGATCACGTTTCTGTGGAACAGGCATAAATATGGATCTCTTCCAGTCAGTCGGGAAAGCTCAATATTGTCAGTGAGGACAAGGCTGGGGATGGTGGAACAGACCATCAATTGCTCATGTGCAAATTCAAGTTGAAGCTGAAGAAAGTTAGAACAAGTACACCAGAGCCAAAGTATGACCTTGAGTATATCCTACCTGAATTTAGAGACCATCTCAAGAATAGATTTGACACATTGAACACTAATAGCTGAAGACCAGACAAGTTGTGGAATAACATTAAGGACACAATACGTGAAGAAAGCAAGAGAACACTAAAAAACAAAGACCAAAATGGATGTCAGAAGAAACTGAAACTTGCTTTTGAACATCGAGTAGCTAAAGGGAATGGAAAAAAATGATGAGGTAGAAGAACTGAACAGAAGATTTCAAAGGGCAACTCAGGAAGACAAAGTAAAGTATTATAATGACATGCGCAAAGACCTGGAGTTAGGAAACCAAAAGGGAAGAAAAAGCTTGACATTTCTCAAGCTGAAAGAACTAAAGAAAAAATTCAAGCCTCAAGTTGTAATGTTGAAGGATTCTATGGGGGAAAATATTAAACGACGCAGGAAGCATCAAAAGAAGATGGAAGGAATATACAGAGTCATTATACCAAAAAGAATTGGTTGACGTTCAACTATTTCAGGAGGTAGCATATGACCAGAAACCAATAGCATTGAAGGAAGAGGTCCAAGCTGCACTTAAGGCATTGGCAAAAAACAAGGCTTCAGGAATTGATGGAGTATCAGTTGAGATGTTTCAACAAACTGATGCAGCACTGGAAGTGCTCACTCGTCTATGCCAAGACATTTGGAAGACAGCTACCTGGCCAACTGACTGGAAGAGACAACTGGATATCCATATGCAAAAGATGAAACTGACCCCTTCCTCACACCATGAACAAAAATTAACTCAAGATGGATTAAAGACCTAAAGGTAAACTATAAAACTCTTAGATTAAAACATAGGGATTGTGATCTTTAGGGTTGTGTGTCAACTTGGCTGGGCCATGATTCTCAGTGGTTTGGTAGTTACGATGCCGTTTGGCTGTTGTATGATGATGTGATCACTTTCATGATGAGATTTGATAGCATGTGATCACCTCTATGATGGGATCTGCTCTGAGCAGCCAGTCAGTTGAAAGGGTGTTTCCTTGGGTGTGTGGCCTGCATCAACTATAAGTGGACATTCTGGCAAGGCTAGGGGAGCCATCCGGAAGCTGGCTTCTGTTCATCTGACCTCTGGTTCTTGGGACTTGAGCTAGCAGCTTACCTGTGGTTTTGCCTCCCGATCTTGGGATTCATCATTCTTCGCAGCCTGTGAGCAAGTGCCCTGCTTTCTGACGTGCTAATACTGGGTCCGCCAGCCCCTGTGACTATGTGAATCTGGAGAAGCTTCCAGCCTGGACCCATGAATTTGGGATGTTCCAGCCTCTACAACCGCTTGAACCATTCATTTCCTTTATATAAATCTCCTTATACAGGTTTTGCTTCTCTAGAGAACCTAGCCTAAGACAGGGATAAATTTTATGACCTTGGATTTAGCAATGGTTCCTTAGATATGACACCAAAAGCACATGCAATAAAAAAAAAAAACAGATAAAGTGAACTTCATCAAAATTAAAAACTTTTGTGTTTCAAGAGGCACCATCAAGAAAGGGAAAAGATAATCCACAGAATGGGAGAAAGTATCTACAAATCATATACTTGATAAGGGACTTGTACTAGAATATATAAAGAACCCTTACAACTCAATAATAAAAGACAAATAAATCCATTTTTAAAAATGGGCAAAGGATCTGAATAGATATTTCTCCAAGGAAGATATACAATGACAAATGGACACATGAAAAGATGTTCAACATCATTAGCCATTAGGAAAATACAAATGAAACCACAATGAGATACCACTTCACACCCACTGCTGTTGTTAGGTCAGTGGAATAGGCTCCAAGTCATAGTGACCTTATGCATAACAGAATGAAATGTTGCCTGGTCCTACACCATCTTCATGATTGTTGGTGAGTTTGAGTCCATGGTCATGGGTACTGTGTCAATCCATCTTGTTGAGGGTTTCCCTAATTTTTGCTGACCTTGTACATTATGAACCATGACATACTTTTCTAGTGATTGGTCTTTTCTGATGACATGTGCAAAGTAAGTAAGATGAAGTCTCTCCATCCTCACTTCTACAGAGAATTCTGGTTGTATTTCTTCTAAGACTGTTTATTCCTCTGGAAGTCCACGGTATATTCACTACTCTTCGGCCAACACCATAATTCAAAGGTATTAATTCATCTTCTGTTTTTCTTTTTCACTGTCCAGCTCTTGCATGCATATGAGAGAGATTTATATCAAGGAAATGGATCACACAGTTGTAGAGGCTGGAAAGTTGCAAGTTCGTGGGTCAGGCTTCTCCTGACTCATATAGCTGCAGGGGCTGATGAAGCAAAGATCAGCAGGTCAAATGGCAAGCTGTTGGCTCACAGGCTGCAAAGGCTGATGAATCCCAGATTGGCAGGTGAGATGGCAGGCTGCTGGCTTACAGGCTGTGGAGCCGCTGAATCCCAAGATAGGCAGGCAGTGCTGCAGGTCACTGGCTCAAGTCCCAAGAACTAGAGTTCAGGTTGTGAGAAGCCAGATGCAGGATCCATAGAGAGCAAAAGACAGAGAGCTTTGCCAGAAAGTCCATATATATTGGATGCAGGCCACACCCCCAAAGAAACTCCCCTTCAACTGACTGGCTACTCACAGCAGATCTCATCATGGAGGTGATTACATCATTACACAACAGCCAAACTACATCATAACTGCCAAACCACTGAGAATTATGGTCCTGCCAAGATGACACAACCTTAATCATCACGATTATAAACCCTAAAGCAGCAACAACACAATAACAAAATTATAGGGTTATAGGTATCAAGCCAACAACAGAGATAAAAAATACTCAATTCAAATGAAGGCAGAAATAAGAGGAAAGGGTAACAAAGAACACATGAGACAAATAGAAAGCAAATAACAGGATGACATATTTAAACTTAACCATATCAATGATCACATTAGATGTAAAAGGTTTAAATAAACCATTAAAAGGCAGGGATTGCCAGATTTAATAAAAAAGGAAGATCCAACTATATGCTACCTACAAAAACGCACAATTAAGTTAAACATTTTACATTTATTATATACATGTATATATACGCTTGACTACTAGGTGAAAGGTTGGTGGTTTGAACCCACCCAGAGGTGCCCTGGAAGACAAGCCTGGTGATCTACTTCCAAAATGTCAGAGTCATTGTATTCTACTAGCGTTAATTTTTAGATCTCGTCTAACTTCAAGAGGAGAGATGAGAATCAAGATCAGCAAAAGCTGATTCCCACCAGGTGAGGTCAGACATACCTTTACTTTCCAACTCCTTCGCCATTTCTGACATCAGCTGTCCCCTCCACAGCACTCTCTACATCTCTGCTGGGTTCAATAATTCATTGCAATGGCCACACAGAACTCATAGACCATAATCACAATTATGTGGTTTGTTAGAGAAGCAAAAGGCTACAACTCGGGATCAGGATCAACTCAGAAGTAACAGAATCCGACGCAGGAGACAAGATACTGTTGGTCAATCAGGACAGCTTCCAACCAAGATGACCCTCAGCTCCTTCTTGACCTTGCCATAGGCAGGCCCTCCTCTTGGCACACCAGCCAATGGCACTTCTCTTGGTGACGCCAGCCAGTGATCCTTCTCTTGACCTTGCCATCTGGCAGCCCTTCTCTAGGTCTCTGCCTGGTTCAGGCAAGTGTTATAGCTCTTCAGCTCCACCAGCAAGTGTCCAGAAACACCCCACTCTGCCAGCAAGCCTCTTGCCTGGAGGCACTCAGCTCTTTCTCGCTCTGTGGGTTGGTAAGCCTACTGCAGCTGTCTGTTGGTCTCATGGTTCTCAACACTTGTACTGCTGCTTCTGTTTCTCTGCTGCTGGACTCTGCTGTGGTTGCAGCCACTTCTTTCCCTCTCACATCTTCTTTAGTGTGACAGCTCTCTCTCACTTGGGTCTAGGAGGTTCACAGTTCAAGGACCCCGGGTCCAAAGGACATGCTCTGCTCTAGGCTCTTCTTGATGATAACGAGGTCCCCCTGAACCTCTGTGCATTTGGCCCTTATGTAAGCCTCCATCTTATCAATTTCAAGTCATGATCCTCCCACAAGGACCACGAACTGACCTAGTTAGGCCAGAGTCATTTAATTTGCATAGTAATTGACCAACTCCCACAAGATCACTTAATCCTATTGGGTGGTTTTATACACCCTATTTGAATAGTATACTGACTGTCCTAGTTATCTAGTGCTGCTATAACAGGAATACTACAAGTGGGCAGCTTTAACAAACAGAAATTTATTCTCTCACAGTTTAGGAGGCTAGAAGCCCAAATTGAGGGTGCCAGCTCCAGGGGAAGGCTTTCTCTCTCTGTCAGTTCTGGGGAAGGTCCTTGTCATCAGTCTTCCCCTGGTCTAGGAGCTGTTCAGCACAGGGACTCCAGGTCCAAAGGAGGTGCACTCCTAGCTCCTGTTGCTTGGTGGTAATGAGGTCCCTGGTCTTTCTGCTCACTTCTGTCTTTTGTATCTCAAAATAGATTGACTTAAGACACAATCTAATCTTATAGATTGAGTCCTACCTCATTAACATAACTGCCACTAATTCCACCTCATTAACATCATACAGGTAGGATTTACAACACATAGGGAAATCTCATTAGGTGACAAAATGGCAGACAAGTGCATAATACTGAGAATCGTGGAGTAGCCAAGTTGATACATTTTTTGAGGGGACATGATTCAATCCCTAACACTGACCAACTGCTTGCAAGATCGTGGCCCACCCAACCATTTTTGCCAGCATTATAAACCCAAGGCTAGAAAAGCCATATATAAGAGAAACCCATTGTACTGCAGTCATGAAAACCATATGGAGCAGTTCTACTCAGTGACACATAGGATTGCCATGAGTCGAAATCTACTCATTGGCAACTGGTTTGGCATACAAATTACTGCTGTTAGTTGCTGCTGAGTTGCAACTAACATACACACACACACACATATATATGTATGTGTATATATGTGTGTGTGTATATATATATGTACACACACATAGAGAGAGGGAGAGCCCTGGTGGGTCAGTGGTTAAGAACCATGGCTACTAACCAAAAGGTTGGCAGTTCAAATACACCAGTCACTCCTCGTAAACACTTTGGGGCAGTTCTACACTATCCTATAGGGTTCCTATGCGTAGGAATCAACGCTAATGGGTGTTTTGGTTTGGTTCTGTGTGTGTGTGCATGTGCGTGCGTGCATGCGTGCATGTGTTATGTGTGTATATACGTACATACATATTTAAAGTTGTTAGTTGCTGTCGAGTTGCAACTAAATGTATGTATGTATATGTATGTATATATACACATATTCAAAAGTACTTGCCATGGAGTCAGTTCTGACTCATGGTGACCCCATGTGTTGCGGAGTAGAACTGCATTTTACAGTATTTTCATGACTGTGACTTTTCATATATATGCCAAGGTACGGTTCGGTTTCGGTTCGGTACCAAGGTACACAAATCAAAGAGAAGCTCAAGTATTCATATTAATATCAGGCAAAATATATTACTAGGGTAAAGAAAGTCATTTCATAATGCTAAAGGAGTCAATTCATCAAGAGGAAATAATGATCTTAAATTTTAATAACAGAGCTTCAAAATGTATGAAGCAAAAACTGACATAATTGATGGAAGATGTGGACAAATCCACAATTATAGTTGGAGATTTCAAACCCTCTCTCTCAATAATTGGTAGAACATGTAGATAGAAAAATCACTATGGATATAGAAAACTTAAACAATACCAAGAAGTAAAATGAATGGAAAGATATACTGTCTTCATGGATTGGAAGATTTAATATAATTTTGATGTCCATTTTCTTTAAATTGATCTATAAATTTAATGGAATCCTTTAATCAAATTCTAAGAAGGTTCTTTTACAGAAACTGACAAGCTGATTTTAAAACGTATTTTGAGATGTACAGGACGTACAATAGCCAAACGTCTTTGAAAAAGTTGAACAAAGTTGGAGGATTTAGACAACCTTCCTCAAATTTACAAAGTTACGTAAATCATAACAGCGTGGCCTGGTGTGAAGAGAGACATATAAACAGAATAAGAAGTCCAGAAATAGACCCACACACAGATGGTCAATTGATGGTCAATGAATGTGCCAAACCAATTTAATGGCGAAAAGATAATCTTTTCAACAAATGGTGCTAGAATAATTGAATATCCATATGTCAAAAAATTAAGTTCGATTTTTACCACATACCATATACAAAACTTAACACATAATAGGTTAACTGACCTAAATGTAAGAACTACAGCTATAAAACGTCTGGAAGAAAACATAGCAAAAAATGTTCATGATCTTGGGTTTGGCGAAGATTTTTTAAAATAAACACAAAAAGCACAAATTCTAAAACTATAAATTAATAAATTGAACTTCATCAAAATAAAAACTTTGGCTCTTCCACGTTCACTGTTATAAAAATGAAAAGGCAAGCTACCAACTGGGAGAAAATATTTGGAAAACATATAACCAAAAAGAACTTGTATCTAGAACATATAAAGAACTTTTAACAAATTATTGACACAAAGACAAACAATTCAGTTTTTTAAATGGACAAAAGATTTGAATAGCTACTTCGCCAAAGAAGGTCTATGAAGGGCAAATAAGCACGTGAAAAGATGCACATCATTAGTCATTGGGGGAACTGAACAGCAAAACCACAATTAGACATTACTACACATCCACTATGGAGCCCTGGTGGTGCAGTGGTTAAGAGCTTGGCTGCTAACCAAGAGGTCAGCAGTTCAGATCCACCAGCTGCTCCTTGGAAACCCCATGGGGCAGTTCTACTCTGTCCTATAGGGTTGCTATGAGTTGGAACTGACTTGATGGAAACAGGTACACATCCATTATAATGGCTAAAACTTAAAAAACCGATTATAACAAGTGTTGACAAGGACGTGGACAATTTGATCTCTCATAATACTGCTAGTTATAATTTAAAAGGGTATAACCACTTTGGAAAACTGCCAGTTTCTTAAAAAGCTAAACCTACATCTACCACATGACCCAGTCTTTTCACTCTCAGGTATTTATCCAGGAGAAACAAAAGTATATGTTCACGCTAAATCTTGTACAAGAATGTTCATAGTAGCTTCGTTTGTGAAAGACAAAAACTCGGGGGTGGGGGAAGCCCAGATATTCATTGTTATGGATTTAATTGTATTCCCCCAAAATATGTGTTGTAACTCCTAAACTCTATGCCTGTGGTAGGAGCCCTGGTGGTGCAGTAGTTAAGTGCTTGACTACTAACTGAAAGGTCAGTGGTTCAAACCTACCAGTGGCTCTGTGGGAGAAAGATGTGGCAGTCTGCTTCCATAAAGATTACAGCCTTGGAAACCCTATGGAGCAGTTATACTCTATCCTATAGAGACACTGGGCGGTCCTTGGAAACTCTATGGGGCAGTTCTACTCTGTCCTATAGGGTCGCTATGAGTCGGAATTGACTCGACGGCACTGGTTTTTTTTTTTTTTTTTTGGTTATAGGGACACTATGAGTTGGCATCCACTCAAGGACAATGAATTTGGTTTTGGTATGCCTGTGGTTATGTCTTTATTATGTTAATGAGGCAGGGTTAGTGTAGGGTGTGTCTTGAATCAATCTCTTTTGAGATGTAAAAGAGATTAAACAAGCAAGTGAGCTAGCAGAGATGGGGCAAGAACAATGCCAAGCCACATGAAGATCACCCAGAAGCAGAAGCTCAAACAAGACCTTCCTCCAGAGCCAGCAGAGACAGAAGGCCTTCCCCTAGTGCCAGCACCCTGAATTCAGACTTCTAGCCTGCTAAACTGAGAAAATACATTTCTTTTGTTAGAGCCATCCACTTATTTCTGTTAGAGCAGCACTAGATAACTAACACATCCATACACAGGGGAATAGATAAACAAGTTTTGGAATACCATCAGCAATGATAAAACAGCAGGAACTATCAATTCTGGCAACCACAAGGAGATTGAGTGAATTAAATCAGACAACAAACAACACATACTGTACAATTCCATTTACATAGAATCCCAGAAAATGGAAACTAATCTATAATGACAGAACACAGATCAGTGATTGCCTGGTAACCAAAGAGACACAGTGAGGAAGAGGTGAATACAAAAACACTTGGGGATGATGGTTATGCTCCTTCTCTTGATTGTGATGATGTTTTTAAATGTCAAAACTCATAAAATTGTACAGTTTAAATATGTGTAGTTTCTCCTATATGTTTATACATCGATGAAACCAAACTAAATGCTGTTTAGTCAGTTCTGACTCATGGCAACCCTATGTGTGTCAGAGTAGACTTGTGCTCCGCATGATTTCCAATGGCTGATTTTTCAGAAGCAGGTTGTCAAGCCTTCCTTCTGACGTGCCCGCCAACCTTTCAGTTAGTGGCCAAGCACTTAACAGTTTGCAGCATCCTGGGACTCCTATTACATCAACAAAGCTATCAAAAAAAACTTAAAATATATGGGGGAAAGTAATGTAATATTAACGGAAAGAGATAAGATTCAAGTATCCTTAACAATAATTGAAGAGTTATAAACCAGGTAAAACCTAGTAACAGTCTTGGTTAAAAAGAAAAACATGGTGATTGGCTATAACGTAGTGAGCCCGAAAACATCAAACAAACAAACATACGTTCTTTATCATGTCAAATAGTCTATACAGTATCATTTTCTGCTGAGTATCTTGAGGTCTTCTTCCTTTCTTCCGTCTTCTCAGAGTTCTGATTCTTTTGTATCCAGTGTCATCCTTTCTGGCCAGCATTTAGGAGACGGGCCCACCTTTTATGCTTGTGCCCGAGAAGCCCGAACCCTGGCTCCACCCCAAGGGTGCAGGATGACACAGATCCTCGTTATATTCTTCTTCTTCTTTTTTTTTTTTTTTTTTTAATAATTTTTATTGTGCTTTAAGTGAAAGTTTACAAATCAAGTCAGTCTCTCACACAAAAACCCATATACACCTTGCTACACACTCCCAATTACTCTCCCCCTAATGAGACAGCCCGCTCTCTCCCTACACTCTCTTTTCATGTCCATTTCGCCAGCTTCTAACCCCTTCCACCCTCTCATCTCCCCTCCCAATTACTCTCCCCCTAATGAGACAGCCCGCTCTCTCCCTACACTCTCTTTTCATGTCCATTTCGCCAGCTTCTAACCCCTTCCACCCTCTCATCTCCCCTCCAGGCAGGAGATGCCAACATAGTCTCAAGTGTCCACCTGATCCAAGAAGCTCACTCCTTACCAGCATCCCTCTCCAACCCATTGTTGAGTCCAATCTCTGTCTGAAGAGTTGGCTTTGGGAATGGTTGCTGTTCTGGGCTAACAGAAGGCCTGGGGGCCATGACCACCGGGGTCCTTCTAGTCTCAGTCAGACCATTAAGTCTGTTCTTTTGAGAATTTTGGGTCTGCATCCCACTGCTCTCCTGCTCCCTCAGGGGTTCTCTGTTGTGTTCCCCGTCAGGGCAGTCATCGGTTGTAGCCAGGCATCATTATAGCCTTTGGAGTGGAAACACCTAGAAGATAAACAAATCTCTCTTGCTAATACAGATCTCCTCTCTTACCGAGGAGAAATACAGGTATGAAGGGGGCGAAAGGGACTAAGACCCCTGTTCTGTCACACAACAAAGTGCTAAAACACGTGCTTCCAGTCACTAAAGAGGTAAAAGAAAGAAGGAAGTAAATAATGGTAGGATTTGTGCTAGGTCTTGAAGGACAGGTGGGATTTAGGTTACAGAAAGAGAGGAGGGGGCAGGTGAAAAAGTAACAGAAGAGAAGACAGAGCAGACTAATGGACCACAACTACCACAGCCTTCACCAGCCTGAGCCCAAAAGAACTAGATGGTGCCCGGCTACCACCACCGACTGCACTGGTAGAGATCACAGTAGAGGGTCCTGGACAGAGCTGGAGAAAAATGTAGAACAAAATTGAAATTCACACACACACAAAAATTAAGCTTGGTGGTCTGACAGAGACTGGAGAAACCCCAAGAGAATGGCCCCTGGGCACCCTTCTAACTAAGTTATCACTCCTGAAGTTCACCCTTCAGCCAAAGATAAGACATGTCTGTTGGGCCAACAATAACACACATGAGCGACGTGCTTCATAGGTCAGTCATGTGTACGAGATAAGATGGGCACACCAGGCCAAAAGCAAAGAAGAGAGGGCAAGAAGGGACAGCAAAACTGGAGGAATGGAAACAGGGAACCTGGGGTGGAGAAGGGGAGAGTGTTGACACAGGGCGGAGTTGGCAGCCAATGTCACAAAACAATTTGTGTATTAACTGTTTAATGAGAAACTAATTTGCTCTGTAAACTTCACCTAAATTACAATTAAAAAAAAAAAGAGAAGGTAGAGCAGAAAGCAGTATGTTTAAGAGAGAGTAAGGAAAGCTAGTCTAATTAGAGTGAAAGGGTCCTGTTAGAGTAGTGGGTGGCACAAATGCTTTGTGCTCTACTAATAACTTAAGGGAGCCCTGGTGGCACACCGGCTAAGTGCTCGGTTGCTAACCTAAAGGTAGGCAGTTTGAACCCACCCAGCCACTCTGTTGGAGAAAGGCCTGGTGATCTGCTCTTGTGAAGGTTCCCACTACCTAGAAAACTGTATGGGGCAGTTCTATTTTGTCATAGGAGGTCACCGAGTCGAAAGACTACTCGACAGCACCTAACAATAAGGACAACTCAACACTAACCTAAAGGTTGGTGGTTCACACCCACGCCACAGTGCTGTGGAAGATAGGCTTCGAGATCTACTTCAGTAAAGATCACAACCAAGAAACCCCTATGGAGCACAGTTCTACTCTGATACACATGGGGTCACCATGAGTCAGTATCTATCTGACGGTAACAGGTTTGGGAGGTAAGTTTGAGTAGCTAGAGTGGGTCAGATTATGAAAACCCTTGAAAATCAAACACAAGAATTTAGAATTGATACAATGAAAAACAGAAAGCTCTCAGACTTTAAATGAAGAGATATTCTAATTGAACTGAAATTTAAGCAAGTATCCTGTTCTGAAAGCCAATAGACGATGGAGTTTTGCGTTGGGCATGACCAATAGGGTTAAATCCCTCCCACACATGTCAAAGGGAATGTTTCACTGGGAGTGAGTCAAACACAAGGAAAAGTCTGTTATCAGCATGTACTAGTCCTGACAAATACTATCCCAATCTCTAATGTACAAGGAAAGAAATACAAACATCTGAAATTGCCACTATAATATATAGGTTTATATATAACTTCCTGCTTCCGGTTCTGTCTAAATTTACTTTGGCAGTATGTTTACAGAAGTCAAATATTTGGTGCTTTGAAACTAATGCCGGACAGATTCCAGGGTGGGGCCTGTACGACTCAATTCCCATAGCGCAGACTGTTTGGCTTTGTCCACTTTGTTTTCAGATATGAATTACTTCCTTACCAGGACAACAGAGGAGGCGAGGAATGCAATCCAAAGCATTAAACTAGGAATCAGAAATCTAATAGTGTGGCCTAAGGCAAGTCGGTAACATTTCTGAGTCTCAGATTTCTCATCTATAAAATTGAGGGTAATTAAAACTCTATGGTGTTTCCTAATGGCCCTCAATGAGATGGCCTGACACAGTGGCTGCAACAAGGGGCTCAAGCATAGCAACAATTGTGAGGACAGTGTAGGACAGGTCAGTGTTTTGTTCTTTTGTGGACAGAGTCGCTATGAGTTGAAACTGACTGGACCACACCTAACAGCAACAACATAATGTTTCTATAAGAAGCAAATGAGATAATACATAAAAATGTTGCCCATTTATGTTGTTTAAATAATCAAACAGCAAAACCCCAGGCTATTACAGCCAACAGTGATGGCTGATGTACAACAAGTCTCAGAGAATCCATGCTTTTAGACCTAAAAAAAAAGTCTTTTGGGGAGACTTTTTACATAGTTGTTGTGGGTATTAGTTGTTTTTGAGTCGACTCTAACTCATGGAGACACTATACATAACAGAACAAAATGTTGCCCAGTACTGTACCGTCTTCTAGATCTCCGGTATGTTTGAATCCAGTGTTACAACTATTGTGTAGTGCGTTCCAGCCTAGGGGACTCGTGTTCTAGCGCCATACCAGACAATACATTCTACTGTGATCCATAAGGTTTTCACTGGCTAATTTCTAGTAGATCACCAGGCCTTTCTTCCTAGTCTGTCTTAGTTTGGAAGCTCTGCTGAAACCTGTCTACTATGGGTGACCCTGCTGGTATTTGAAGAATTGGTGCCATAGCTTCCAGTATCACAGGAACAAGCAAACTACTACAGTATGACAAACTGACAGACAGGAGGTTGTTTTGGATAGCACCTAGGCTAGAAACGGATCCCTTCTCACTAAAAGACAGAATGGCCAGTAACACCCTCCCAAGCTACGCGAGTCAATCAAAAGCACCTCCTGGAGGAGACACTAAAAACTGAGAGGGGAAAAAAGAATATGTTCTTGGAAGTGACAGACAATCACAGCAGACCTTTTACAGATCATGCACTGGGACAAAACAAACATACCGAATCTGTAGCATTTTAATTGATACATGCAGGATGAAATTAGGAACAGGAACATTTATACCGCTGATGACAACTGTACTCAAGTGTGGCTACTAAGCAACTGTATATAGAAAGGGTTTCCCGCAATAAGTACAGAAGCTCGTTGCCATCTAAATCAATATGAGATGCTAAACTGTATGGATTACTAAGAGGACCAAAGGATGACGTCAAACCAGAATATTAGAGAACTCTAAACATGATCTCCCCCACGTGTCTGTCAGTTTGTCGTACTGTGGAAGCTTGTGTATTGCTGTGATGCTGGAAGCTATGCCACTGGTATTCAGATACCAGCAGGCTCACCCATGGAGGACAGGTTTCAGCTGAGCTTCCAGACTAAGAAAGACTAGGGAGAAGGACCCGGCAGTCTACTTCTGAAAAGCATTAGCCAGTGAAAACTTTATGAATAGCAGCAGAACATTGTCTGATATAGTGCTGGAAGATGAGCCCCCCAAATTGGAAGACACTCAAAAGATGACTGGGGAAGAGCTGCCTCCTCAAAGTAGAGTCGACCATAACGATGTGGATGGAGTAAAGCTTTCGGGACCTTCATTTGCTGATGTGGCACGACTCAAAATGAGAAGAAACAGCTGCAAACATCCATTAATAATCGGAACCTGGAATGTACGAAGTATGAATCTAGGAAAATTGGAAATCATCAAAAATGAAATAGTACGTGTAAACATCGATATCCTAGGCATTAGTGAGCTGAAATGGACTAGTATTGGCCATTTTGAATCAGACAATCATATAGTCTACTATGCTGGGAATGACAACTCGAAGAGAAATGGTGTTGCATTCATCGTCAAAAAGAACATTTCAAGACCTATCCTGAAGTACAATTGCTGTCAGTGATAGGATAATATCCATACACCTACAAGGAAGACCAGTTAATATGACTATTATTCGAATTTACGCACCAACCACTAGGGCCAAAGATGAGGAAATAAAAGATTTTTATCAGCTGCTGCAGTCTGAAATTGATCGAACATGCAATCAAGATGCATCGATAATTACTGGCAATTGGAATGCGAAAGTTGGAAACAAGAAGGATCAGTAGTTGGAAAATATGGCCTTGGTGACAGAAAGAATGCCGGAGATTGAATGATAGAATTTTGCAAGACCAACGATTTCTTCATTGAAAATACCTTCTTTCACCAACATAAACGGTGACTATACACATGGACCTGGTCACCAGATGGAACACACAGAAATCAAATTGACTACATCTGTGGAAAGAGACAATGGAAAAGCTCAATATCATCAGTCAGAACAAGGCCAGGGACCGACTGTGGAACAGACCATCAATTGCTCATATGCAAGTTCAAGCTGAAACTGAAGAAAATCAGAGCAAGTCCACGAGAGCCAAAATATGACCTTGAGTATATCCCACCTGAATTTAGAGACCACCTGAAGAATAGATTTGACACATTGAACACTAGTGACCGAAGACCAGACGAGCTGTGGAATGACATCAAGGACATCATCCATGAAGAAAGCAAGAGGTCATTGAAAGACAGGAAAGAAAGAAAAGACCAAGATGGATGTCAGAGGAGACTCTGAAACTTGCTCTTGAGCGTCGAGCAGCTAAAGCAAAAGGAAGAATTGATGAAGTAAAAGAACTGAACAGAAGATTTCAAAGGGCCTCTCAAAAAGACAAAGTAAAGTATTTTGACATGTGCAAAGAGCTGGAGATGGAAAACCAAAAGGGAAGAACACGCTCGGTGTTTCTCAAGCTGAAAGAACTGAAGAAAAAATTCAAGCCTCGAGTTGCGATAGTGAAGGATTCCATGGGGAAAATATTAAGCAACACAGGAAGCATCAAAAGAAGATGGAAGGAATACACAGAGTCATTATACTAAAAAGAATTAGTCGATGTTCAACCATTTCGAGAGGTGGCATATGATCAGGAACTGATGGTACTGAAGGAAGAAGTCCAAGCTGCTCTGAAGGCATTGGCGGAAAACAAGGCTCTAGGAATTGATGGAATATCAATTGAGATGTTTCAACAAATAGATGCAGCGCTGGAGGTGCTCACTCGTCTCTGCCAAGAAATATGGAAGACAGCTTCCTGGCCAACTGATTGGAAGAGATCCATATTTATGCCTATTCCGAAGAAAGGTGATCCAACCGAATGTGGAAATTATAGAACAATATCATTAATATCACAAGCAAGCAAAATTCTGCTGAAGACCATTCAAAAACGGCTACAGCAGTATATTGACAGGGAACTGCCAGAAATTCAGGCTGGTTTCAGAAGAGGACATGGAACCAGGGATATCATTGCTGATGTCAGATGGATCTTGGCTGAAAGCAGAGAATACCAGAAAGATGTTTACCTGTGTTTTATTGATTATGCAAAGGCATTTGATTGTACGGATCATAACAAACTATGGACAACACTGAGAAGAAAGGGAATTCCAGAACACTTAATTGTGCTCTTGAGGAACCTTTACATAGATCAAGAGGCAGTTGTTCCAGCAGAACAAGGGGATACTGATTGGTTTAAAGTCAGGAAAGGTGTGCGTCAGGGTTGTATTCTTTCACCATACCTATTTAATCTGTATGCTGAGCAAATAATACCAGAAGCCGGACTATATGAAGAAGAACGGGGCATCAGGATTGGAGGAAGACTCATTAACAACCTGCGTTATGCAGATGACACAACCTTGCTTGCTGAAAGTGAAGAGGACTTGAAGCACTTACTAATGAAGATCAAAGACCACAGCCTTCAGTATGGATTACACCTCAACATAAAGAAAACAAAAATCCTCACAACTGGACCAATGAGCAACATCATGATACATGGAGAAAAGATTGAAGTTGTCAAGGATTTCATTTTACTGGGATCCACAATCAACAGCCATGGAAGCAGCAGTCAGGAAATCAAAAGACGCATTGCATTGGGCAAATCTGTTGCAAAGGACCTCTTCAAAGTGTTGAAGAGCAAAGATGTCACCCTGAAGACTAAGGTGTGCCTGACCCAAGCCATGGTGTTTTCAGTCACATCATATGCATGTGAAAGCTGGACAATGAATAAGGAAGACCAAAGAAGAGTTGACACCGATGAATTGTGGTGTTGGCAAAGAATATTGAATATACCATGGACTGCCAAAAGAACGAACAAATCTGTCTGAGAAGAAGTTCAACTAGAATGCTCCTTAGAAGCAAGGATGGCGAGACTGTGTCTTACATACTTTGGACATGTTGTCAGGAGGGATCAGTCCCTGGAGAAGGACATCATGCTTGGTAGAGTACAGGGTCAGCGGAAAAGAGGAAGACCCTCAACGAGGTGGATTGACACAGCGGCTGCAATAATGAGCTCAAGCATAACAAGGATTGTAAGGATTGCGCAGGACCGGGCAGTATTTCGTTCTGCTGTGCATAGGGTCTCTATGACTCAGAACCAACTTGACGGCACCTAACAACAACAACAACAAACATGACGTGATATTTCCCTCACTTTTTAATGATTCCCTAGGATGATGCCGTCCAATAGAGATACGACGCATGCTACATGCGGAATTTAAAATTTTCTACAAGTCACATTTAAAAGGTAAGAACAGGTGATATTAATTGTAATATACATATTATTTAATATATCCCAAATATTCTTATTTCAACTTGCAATCAATATAAAAATCCTGAATGAGACATTTTACATCTTTTTTTTCACATGAAGTGCTCGAAACCTGGTGTGCATTTTACACTTGCAGAATATCACAACTCAGACTACAGCACAGCTCTAGAAAGTAAGGATTGAAAACTAACACCAGACCCATACCATGTATTTATAGATATCTGTGTGTTATTTTTGTATACATTTACTTAAAAGAAAAGAAAAGCTCAAAATTGTGCTTTAGGATTTAAAATACTTCGGGTCAAGCTGTCTTGGAACTCCTGCAGAAAAGAGGAAGAATGGCGATGGCTATCTCGAAAACCAAAATGTTTCGCTTGTTTTGTGATCAGAGGTTGAGGTTTTGTCAGGATAGCTGAGACTGCATTGTCACGTCAGAGGAATCTGAAGTCTGTAATAGAGTATACGCTGTGAGTCATTACTGTGTGCCTACACGAGGCACACTTTCGTTATTTCCCATAATTACTTTAAACATATTTACTATTCTTGACAAGCATAAAGGAATGAAGAATACATGTAAGTGAATAGTAAAATAGTTTGCCTGCCTGGGGGAGCTTATCCCTTCCGACTGAGTCCTAGGAAAGCCCAGTTGCAGCTGAGCAAGGGGCCAGAGGATTTTACTTATTTAGACAAATGTTTCTCGCTGGAGCTCCATTGGCCCTTTCATGGGAAATTCCTAACAGCTGCCGGATATACAGCACCCCTGGTGCTGGCCGTGAAATTTTAGTAGCATCCCATGGTTTTCGTCACAAAATAAAAATTGTCCCCATGCGTTTCCAGACTCACCTTAGTAGGGATGGTACCACCCTCCCAGTTGAGATGCACTGCTTGAGACTTTTGAGAAAATCTGATTAGTTAGCAAATTGTTTAGCACCTATGGTTGTAAATACTCTGTAGTCGGTAGCTTCTCTTATCAGCTACATGGAGAGGATTATAATATCAACCTTAAAAAAAAAAAATGAAATGTCTTGTAGACCCAAGGTATTTTCCTTTATAATTTTTTTCTAATTAAAGAAATTTTCTCATACCAATTAAAGGAAGTGTCATATTTCTAAATGTGTATTTTCCTCCTCCAAGAGCATCAAAAGAAGATGGAAGAAATACACAGAGTCACTACAGCAAAAAGAATTGGTTGACGTTCAGCCATTTCAGAAGGTAGCATACGATCAGGAACTGATGGTACTGAAGGAAGAGGTCCAAGCTACACTGAAGGCATTGCCGAAAAACAAGGCTCCAAGAATTCACAGAATACCATTCAAGAGGTTTTAACAAACAGATGCAGCACTGGAAGTGCTCACTCGTCTATGCCAAGAAGTTTGGAAGACAGCTACTTGGCCAACGGACTGGAAGAGATTCATGTTTATGCCTACTCTCAAGAAAGGTGATCTCACCGAATATGGAAATTATCAAACAATATCATTAATACCACATCTAAGTAAAATTTTGCTGAAGATCATTCAAAAGCAACTGTAGCAGTACGTTGACAGGGAATTGCCAGAAATTCAAGCAGGATTCAGAAGAGGATGTGGAACCAGGGATATCACTGCTGATGTCAGATGAATCCTGGGTGAAAGCAGAGAATACCAGAAGGATATTTACCTGTGTTTTATTGACTATGCTAAGGCATTTGACTGTGTGGATCATAACAAATTATGGGTAACATTGTGAAGAATGGGAATTCCAGAACAGTAATTGTGCTCATGAGGAACATGTACACAGATCAAGAGGCAGCTGTTCGAACAGAACAAGGGGATACCGAGTGGTTTAAAGTCAGGAAATGTGTGCGTCTGGATTGTGTTATTCCACCATACTTTTTCAATCTGTATGCTGAGCAAATAATCTGAGAAGCTGGACTATACGAAGAAGAACAGAGCATAAGGATTGGAGGAAGACTCATTAACAGCCTGCATTATGCAGATGACACAACCTTGCTTGCAGTAAAGTGGAGAGGATTGAAGCACTTACCAATAAACATCAAAGACTACAGCCTTCAGTGTGGATTACACCTCAACATAAAGAAAACAAAAATCCTCACAGCTGGACCAATGAGTAACATCATGACGAACGGAGAAAAGATTGAAGTTGTCAAGGGTTTCATTTTAGTTGAATCCACTACCAACACCCATGGAAGCAGCAGTCAAGAAATCAAAAGACACATTGCACTGGGCAAATCTGCTGTAAAAGACCTCTTTAAAGTGTTAAAAATGCAAAGATGTCACCCTGAAGACTAAGGTGTGCCTGAACCGAGCCATGGTATTTTCAATCACCTCATATGCACGTGAAAGCTGAACAATGAATAAGGAAGATGGAAGAAGAATTGACGCCTTTGATTTGTTGGTGAAGAATATTGAATATGCCATGGTCTGTCAAAAGAATGAACAAATCTGTCTTGGAAGAAATACAGCTAGAATGCTCCTTAGATGCAAGGATGGTGAGATTATGTCTTACACACCTGGAACATGTTATCAGGACAGACCAGTCCCTGGAGAAGGATATCATGCTTGGTAAAGGATCAGGGAAAAACAGGCAGACCCTCAACGAGCTGGATTGATACAGTGGCTGCAACAATGAGCTCAAGCATAGAAATGATTGTGAGGATGGCACAGGACTGGGCGGTGTTTTTTTCTTTTGTACATAGGGTCGCTATGAGTAGGAAGCAACTCGACGGCACCTAATAACAACAGCAAGAGGAGTCTTACACTGTTCTATTCCTACATTTGTTCCTTCTTCTACACTAACTTAAATTTAAATCTGAATCAGTTGTATTATTTTTTCTTTATATGAATAGCCAATTCGCGGATACATTTTAAATTATTTGGAATGTATGCAGCTTCTTTATTCTTTACAAAAGCACATTTCTCCGTTAGAAATTAGGGGAATATAGTTTGTGACTCACTATACAGAGTCATTAGGATAATAAATGTAATTAGGTAAATATACATCATCGACAATGATGGCTGATCTCATTCTCCCCATTAAAATCACTTTTCTCTGGTCTAGAATAGCAAAATTTCTCCTTAGCATTGACTCCTTCTAATTATATTAGCATACAGGAGAAGCAGCGCAGAGCCTGTGTCTATCACAATGACTGAGATTTATGATGACTTCAGTAATTATTTTTTACTAGATCTCTTTTTGGATTAAAAAATAGTCACTAATATGATTATGTATCTTTACAATTGTTTTTTAATTGATCGATTGGCTTATACAGCCCCACTAAAGTTTTACTGTGAACAGAAATATTATTACTTTAGAGCAGGGATTGGCAAACTTAAGACCCACAGACCAAATCCAGCTAACACCTGTTTTTCTAAATAAAGTTATATCAAAAACCAAACAGGTTTATTCATTTTTGTATGGCCTATAGCTGATTTCATGCTACAATAGCAGAGTTGAGTAGCTACCACAGAAACATTAGGTCTACAAGCCTAAAGTATTTACCATCTGGCTCTTTACAGAAAAAGACTGCTGACCCTTGCTCTAGATTGTAAATTAAAGGTCTGTGGAAAATACGCATAAACTTTTAATTTTTATGGCTAGAATGGATTGTACAAAATGGGATCAGGAGCTGTCACACGTCTGAGGCTGATGCCTCCTCCCCGTAGGTGTACATTTAGATCCAGAAAGCTTGACACCTGTTGTTTTGGTCATCTAGTGCTGCCATAACAGAAACGCCATGAGTGGATGGCTTTAACAAAGAGAAATTTATTTTCTCCCAGTTTAAAACCGACTAGTAGGTTACAAATCCATATTCAGGGCATCAGCTCCCGGAGAAAGCTTTCTTTCTCTGTTGGCTCTGGAGGAAGGTCCCTGTCCTCAATCTTCCCCTAGTTGAGGAGCTTCTCAGGCGCAGGGACCCCAGGCCCAGAGGACGTGCTCTGCTCCTGGTGCTGCTTTCTTGGTGATATGAGGTCTCTTCTTGCTTCCCTTTCCTTTTATCTCTTGAGAGATAAAAGGTGGTGCAGGCCACACCCCAGGGAAACTCAGTTTACCTTGGATCAGGGAGGTGACCTGAGTGAGGGTGGTGTTACAATCCCACCCTAATCCTCTCAACATAAAACTACAATCATGAAACGGAGGACAACCACACAATACTGAAATCATGGCCTAACCAAGTCGATACACACATTTTTGGGGGGACATAATTCAATCCATGACACCTGTCATGTCAGAGGTGAACAAAAACTAGTGAGGTCCATTTTGATGAAGTTAAGAAATATCTTTTCTAGTGAATTTTCAGGTGTATCTAATCTTTGGGCTGTGGATTATGACACAGTTATTCAAAATAGTGAGGAAGAACATTTTAATTTATGAATGGAATGCATTTAGTAGTATTTGAGCAACTGTCATCCAATATATGAAAGTGTCATAAAGGGTGTCTATTGGATTGCAGTGGAAAGCTTTCTGAGTTTATCCATTAACTTCCTTTTTCCAGTGATCATAGATGTCATGCTCAAAAAGCTATGTGTGAAGCACATGGTCATTTTGACTGCCATACAAGTTTTGGCCATTTTCCAAAACTTATTTTAGGGTGTACTCCTTCCCTTGATTTTGTGTTCAGTGTACAATGAAATTGTTGAATCTATGAGACATTACAGAGTTTTCTTTGTAATTTGGCTTGTTAAGTAAATATCTCTAGCACTACTGATAAACAAGGATATAAAGAATTTAACACTTCTGTTTTGACCATGATAGAGTAACTAGTGGAAACCCTGGTGGCATAGTGGTCAAGAGCTACGGCTGCTAACCAAACAGTTGGCATTTTGAATCCACCAAACCCTGGAAACCCTATGGGGCAGTTCTACTCTGTCCTATAGGTTCACTATGAGTCGGAACTGACTCAATGGCAACTTTTTTTTTTTTAGAGTAACTAGTACTGAACTTACCTAACTGCTGCAAAAAATATAAAAATAGGCAAATTAAGCACCTATTTTCAGGCTTTGATAAACAGGCAGAACTTGACTGCCAGAAGAATGAACAAATCAGTCTTGGAGGAAGTAAAATCAGAATGCTTCTTAGAAGCAAGGATGGTGAGACTTTGTCTCATTTACTTTGGACATGTCATCAGAAGGGATCAATCACTGGGGAGGACATTATGCTTGGTCAGTGAAAAAGAGGGAGACCTTCAATGAAATAGATTGACACAGTGGCTGCAACAATGGGCTCAAACATACCAATGATAGTGAGGATGGCACAGGACTGGACAATGTTTCATTCTGTTACACATAGGTTATCAACAATAACAACAAAACTGTGGTCCTCGAAAGCAAAACACAAAAGGTGAACCCCATAATCAGGGAGGTAAAGCTCAAGTAAAGTGGTGGTCTTGCTGAGTTGAGGAGGAAATTGAGTTCCAGGTTGTCAAAGTGGCTGGAATTTTTGGGTAGATTACCTGAACTGTTCAGGGAGTGTGTGTGTGTGTATTGGGGGTGGTAATCCTAGAAGCTTTTGTGAGAATTCTCCATGAGAATTTGTTTGCTAAATGGATACAAACGTGACAGGCAAGATTCCACAGGGCCTAACAGAGTTTGCCTCATGCAGGGCTGAAGGCTGAGGAGTGATAATAAAGGTCATGGCATGCTGGGAGACACTGGATTTCCAGCCCAGCACTTCGGCACTTATTTAAGAATACAGAAAGGCCAAACCTTAGGAGAATGGACCACAATAAAAAAAGGGGTGCACGTGCTGGAACGAAGTTTACAACCAAAATAGACTCACACAGAAAATGGTAGTATCAAGTCTGAAGTGACCAGCAGGATCAACCAGTAATTTTCCTGCATGCTAAGCAAGACCTTACATCCTTTAAAGGAAGAATATAACAAATCCAGACTTCCTGTAAAAGTATCATCCACAAATGTCTGGCATGCAATTAAAAATTACCAGGCACACAAAGAAATAGAAAAATGTGAACAATAAGAGATAAAAGCAGTCTATGACTGTGAAATGACCCAGATACTGGAAGGAGTAGAAAAAAAAATTAAAGCAGCTATTATAAATAATTTCAAGGACATAAAGGAAAACATGGTCAAAATGAATGAAAACATAGAGAGTGGCAGATGATAAAGGAAAACTTTTTTTAAATAAGAAAAATTCCAAGAATTGAGAAGTACAATGTTTGAAATGAAAAAACAAACAAAAAATGCGTTAAGTGGACTTCAGCAGACTAAAGACTGCAAAAGCAAGAAAAAGTTAACTTGAAGTTATTACCACTAGATTACCCTATCTAAAGGTCAGAGAGACTACTCAGAAACCAATATCAACATCCAATGGTCTTAAATATATAAATTGGGGTCTCAGAAAGAGAGCAGAGGGAGGACTGCACAGAGAAAAATATTTGAGGCAATAAAAGCTGAAAATACCCCCATTTAGTAAATAACAAAATTACAGATTCATGAAATTTGGTAAATCCCTAGCAAGATAATTATAAAGAAAACCAGACCCACACACATCATAGCCAAACTGCTAATATCCAAATAAGGAAGAACACCCCTGAAGGCAACCAGAGAAAAATGATACATTACACATGGGCAAAACTTATACAAATATGACTGCTGACTTCACAACAGAAATAAGGGGCCAAAACACAATGGAAGAGTTTAAAGTATTAAAAGACAAAATAACCCTCCAAAACTGAAGGTAAACTAGACATTTTCAGATAAATGAAAACTGAGAAAATTTAACACCAACAGACCTGTACTATAAGCAATGCTAAAAGAAGTTCTTCAGGATGAGGGAAGATGACAAACCAGATGGAAGCTGGTATCTATACCGTTGTAGTTATTTTTTGCTATGTATTAAACTTCCCCAAAACTTAGTGGTTACAAATAATAATCATTTATTATTTCTCTCTATCCTGTGGCTTGGCTAAACGTAACTGGATGGTTCTTCTGCTCTGTGTGTTGTTGGCTGGGATAGGTCATGTGGCTGAATTCAGCTGGCAGCTTGGCCAAAGCTGGAACCTCAAAAACTGCTTCATTTACGTGTCTGGTAGCTCGGCTGTGGTGACTGACACAGCTAGCGTGGGCCTCTCTCTCTCCACATGTTTTTTACTACTTAGCAATCTAGCGCAAACTTATTTACTTGTTGACTAGATCTCTAGAAGATAAAAGTAGAAGCTGCAAGGTTTCTTAAGTCCCAGAACTGGCATGGTGTCACATTTGCCAAATTTTGTTTATCAAAGCAAGTCAAAAGACCAGCTGAGATTTAATGGGAATGGGGAAATATGCTCTACCTCTTAACGAGAGAAGGAACATGTGTGTACAGGGATAGGAAGAATTTTTTTTTTTTAATTTTTATCATGCTTTAAGTGAAAGTTTACAAATCAAGCCAGTTTCTCATACAAAAAATTTGTATACACCTTGCTGTATACACCTAGTCGCTCTCCCCTAAAGAGACAGCACACTCCTTCTCTCCACCCTCTATTTCTGTGTCCATTCAGCCAGCTTCTGTCCCCCTCCACCTTCTCATCTTCCCTCCGGACAAGAGCTGCCCGCATAGTCTCATGTGACCACTTGATCCAAGAAGCTCACTCCTCAGCGGTATTATTTTCTATCCTATTAAAAAAAAAAAAATCAAACCCAGTGCCGTCGAGTTGATTCTGACTCATAGCGACCCTATAGGACAGAGTAGAACTGCCCCATAGAGTTTCCAAGGAGCACCTGGTGGATTCGAACTGCCGACCCTTTGGTCAGCAGCCATAGCACTTAACCACTACACCACCAGGGTTTCCTTCTGTCTTATAGTCCAGTCCAATTCCTGTCTGAAGAGTTGCTTTGGGAACAGTTCCAGTCTTGGACTAACAGAAGGTCTGGGGACTATGACCTCTGGGGCCCTTCTAGTCTCAGTCAGGCCATTAAGTCTGGTCTTTTTACAAGAATGTGAAGTCTGCATCCCACTGTTCTCCTGCTCCATCAGGGATTCTCTGTTGTGTTCCCTGTCAGGGCAGTCATCGGTTGTAGCCAGGCACCATCTAGTTCTTCTGGTCTCAGGCTGATGTAGGCTCTGATTTATGTGGCCCTTTCTGTATCTTGGGCTGGTAATTACCTTGTGTCTTTGGTGTTCTTCATTCTCCTTTGCTCCACGTGGGTTGAGACCAAGTGATGCATCTCAGATGGCCGCTTGCTAGTGTTTAAGACCCCAGATGCCACTCTCCATAGTGGTGGGATGCAGAATGTTTTCATAATAAATTTTATTATGCCAGTTGACCTAGACGTCCCCTGAAACCATGGTCCCCAAACCCCCACCCCTGCTACGCTGGCCTTCAAAGCATTAGGTTTATTTAGGAAACTGCTTTGCTTTTTGTTTAGTCCAGTTGTGCTGACCTCTCCTGTGGTGTGTGTTGTCTTTCCTTTACCTAAAATAGTTCTTGGGTAGGAAGAATTTTTGGTGGCTACTTTTTTCAGACAATATCACATACAGGAAGGAATAAAAAGCAATGGAAATGGTAAAAGGTAGGTAAACATAAAAGGCAATATATTTTTTTCTTCTCTTAATTTATTTAAAATACATAACAATATAAGGCAAAAATAACTTTTGTAGATGTAACATATACGACAACAGCACAAAGGACTTATCAAAAAAACAAAACCAAATCTAGTGCCATCAAGTCGATTCCGACTCATAGCGACCCTATAGGACAGAGTAGAACTGCCCCATAGAGTTTCCAGGGAGCACCTGCCGAATTCAAACTGCTGACCTTTTGGTTAGCAGCCATAGCACTTAACTACTATGCCACCAGGGTTTCCACAAAGGACTTAGGGGGTGGTAAATGGAACTACACCTACTCCTCACTTATTGACTATCTTGTTATCTGACATTCACATTTATGATGATAGTAAAAAATTTACTACCTGACTTTTTTAACAAACACTGAGGTGCAAGGTGAGAGTAATGCTGGCTGCGATGGTTAAAGTTATGTGTCTCCTTGGCTGGGCCATCATTTTCAGTGGTTTGGCAGTTACATAATGACGTAATTAGGCAGTTATGTAATGATGTATTCATTCTCCATTTTTGTGATCTGATGTGGTCGTCTTCCATTTTCACATAACAACCTGATCTTTGGAACCTAGCCATGTCAATAACTGAGAAGTGGGTGTATATTATTGCAAAATTCTTCACATAGTTTCATGTGAAGTATGATAATTTTAACTGTAAGTAGACTGTGATTAGTTAAGAATGCATATCGTAATCCCTAGAGACACTGATAAAACAATAATGTAAGGAGTCTAGCTAAAAAAGACAGTACGTTCCAATTCATAGCAACCACATGTGTTTCAGAGTAGAATGGCACATAGGTTTTCAAATGGTTGTGACCTTTCAGAAGTAGATTTCCATGCCTTTCTTTTGAGGAAACTCTGGGTGGATTTGACCCACCACCCTTTTGTTTAGTAGTCAAGTGCTTAACCATTTGTGCCATTCAGCAACTCAAAAAAAAAATTTAAAAAGCCAATAAAGGAGGATCTAAAAAGGAGTAAGAAAAAGAAATTTGATTAATGCAAAAGAAGGAAATGAGGAACTGAGAAAAACAAAACTAACGGGACAAATCGAAAACAAATACGAAAATGATAGACCTAAATTCAATCCTATCAATTATTATAGTTAGAATAAATGTATTAAATGCAGCAATTAAAAAGCGGAGATTGTTGGGCTGGATTACAAATAAGGGAAGGTCATTAATAAAAAGACAAAGTTGAAAGGTGAGAGATGGAAAAAGATACACCATGTAAACAGTAAGCAAAGAAGGCTATATTAATACCAGACAAAGTAGACATTAAGATAGACATTTCATTGTTTAAACAAAAGAGAAAATATTCTTTGATGGTTACGAGGGTGAGGAGGGATTGAGAGGGGTATTCACTAATTAGACAGTAGACAAGAACTATTTTAGGTGAAGTGGAAGACAACACATAATACAGGAGAGGTCAGCACAACTGGACTAAACAAAAAGCAAACAAGTTTCCTGAATAAACTGAATGCTTTGAAGACCAGAGTAGCAGGGGCAGGAGTCTGGGAACCACACTTTCAGGGGACATCTAGGTCAACTGGCATAATAAAATTTATTAAGAAAATATTCTGCATCCCACCATTATGGAGAGTGGCATCTGGGGTCTTAAACACTAGCAAGCGGCCATCTAAGATGCGTCAATTGGTCTCAACACACCTAGATCAAAGGAGAATGAAGAACACCAAAGACACAAGGTAATTATCAGCCCAAGAGACAGAAAGAGCCACATAAATCAGAGCCTACATCAGCCTGAGACCAGAAGAGCTAGATGGTGCCCGGCTATAACCGATGACTGCCCTGACAGGGAACACAACAGAGAATCCCTGATGGAGCAGGAGAACAGTGGGATGCAGACTTCAAATTCTTGTAAAAAGACCAGACTTAATGGTCTGACTGAGACTAGAAGGACCCCAGAGGTCATGGTCCCCAGACCTTCTGTTAGTCCAAGACTGGAACCGTTCCCAAAGCCAACTCTTCAGACAGGAGTTGGACTGGACTATAAGATAGAAAATGATACTGCTGAGGAGTGAGTTTCTTGGATCAAGTAGACACATGAGACTTTGTGGGCAGCTCGTCTGAAGGGGAGATGAGAAGGTGGAGGGGGACAGAAGCTGGCTGAATGGACACGGAAATAGAGGGTAGAGAGAAGGAGTGTGCTGTCTCATTAGGGGGAGAGCAACTAGGAGTACATAGCAAGGTGCATATAAAATTTTGTATGAGAAACTGGCTTGATTTGTAAACTTTCACTTAAAGCATGATAAAAATTAAAAAAACAAATTCTTCCTATCCCTGTACACACATGTTCCTTCTCCTGTTAAGAGGAAGAGCGTTTTCCTCATTCCCGTTGAATCTCAGCTGGTCTTTTGACTTGCTTTGATTAACAAAATATGGCAAATGTGATGCCATGCCAGTTCTGGGACTTATGAAACCTTGCAGCTTCTACTTTTATCTTCTAGAGATCCAGTTAACAAGTAAATAAGTTTGAGCTGGATTGCTAAGTAGTAAAAAACATTTGGAGAGAGAGAGGCCCACGCTAGCCATGTCAGTCACCACAGCTAAGCTACCAGACACGTAAGTGAAGCAGTTTTTGAGCTTCCAGCTTTGGCCAAGCTGCCAAATAGGACATTTCATAAGGATACAATGGCCAACTCATCAGGAAGGTATAAGGACTATAAATGTTTATTTGCACAATAAAAGAGCTTCAAAATGTATGAAGGAAAAGCTAACAAAACTAAAGGAAGAAAGAGACAAATCCGCAAACATAGTCTGAGTTTTTAACACCCCTATCTCATAAGTGGAGCCTGGGTGGCGCAGTGGTTAAGAGTTATGGTGAGCTACAGCTGCTAACAAAAAGGTTGGCAGTTTGAATCCACTAGCCGCTCCTTGGAAACCCTATGGAGCAGTTCTACTCTGTGCTATAGGGTCGCTATAAGTTAGAATCGACTCGATGGCAATGGGTTCAGGTTTTTTTTTTTTATCTCATAAGTTAATAGCAATACTATACAAAAAATAATTGATACAGAAAATCTAAGTAATCAACCGTCTTAACCTTGTTAACATTAGTAGAGCACAATGATCAACAACTGCAGAATACACATTCTTTTCTAGTGCCCATGGAATTTTTACCAAGACAGAGCATGTTCTGAGCAGTAAAATTAGTCTCAAAATCTAAAAATATTGTAACGGCACAGTTTGTTTCCTCATCGCAGCAGAATTAAGCTGTCTATCTCTAATAAGGCTGATCAAGAAAAAAATGAATGATGCAAAATGGTCAATATTGGTGTTTCAGTTATCTACTGTTGTGTAACAAGCCACCCCAGTATTTAGTGGCTTTAAACAACCACTATTTTATTGCTCATAGTTTTGTGAGTCAAGAATTTACATAGCAGGAGGGGGCCAAGATGGCTGACTAGGTAGACGCTACCTCGGATCCCTCTTGCAACAAAGACTCGGAAAAACAAGTGAATTGATCACATACATGACAATCTACGAACCCTGAACAACAAACACAGATTTAAAGAGTTGACCTGAGTGACAGAGATGGAGAACGAACAACTATGGGGAAGCAGCGACTGTTTTCGGAGCCTGGAGCCAGCGTCCCAGTCAGGTAACCTTGGCGCCGGGCTTAGGACTGGGAGCAGGGGAGCTGAACACAACATCCTGTGATGGCGCAAACACGGGGCGCAGCCCTACCCCCCTGAACTGACCCTGGGAGGGGGCCCAGCCAGTCCACGTGGGCGGTGCGGCGACGCGGCTGGTGGGAGGAGAAGTCCCCCGGAGGCAGCGACTGATTTTGGAGCCAGGAGTGCAGCGTCCCAGCCGTGGAACCTTGGCGCCGGGCTTTGGACTGGGCACAGGGGAGCTGAACGTGGCATCCTGTCACGGCGCAAACACGGGGCGCAGACCTACCCCCTTGAACTGACCCTGGGAGGGGGCCCAGCCGGTCCACGCCGGCGGCATGGCGACATGGCTGGTGGGAGGAGAAGTCCCCTGGAGGCAGCGACTGATTTTGGAGCCAGGAGTGCAGCGTCCCAGCCGTGGAACCTTGATGCTGGGCTTTGGACTGGCAGCGGAGGAACTGACCACGGCTTCTGCGGGCTAGACACTCGGGGGCAATCTCTACACAGCCAGCACACATAGGCGACACGCCCCTCGGGAATCTCAGATAAAATAGTCATCCCAAGCAAGATAAGCAACTTTGGCTATATTCCGGGGTGCTACTCTCTCCTGCTTTTCTGAACCCTCCCCTCCCCTTCCCAGGCAGCTTCATTAACATTGGAATTTCCTGAGCCAGAGGGAGAACGGCTCCGCTCCACGGGTTTTCTTTTCCCTTTTTTTTTTTTGGTCTTTTCCTAACCCATTCTTTCGGCCTGAGAGAAGCAACCACAAAAAACCCAGGGAACAAAAATCCTTCCCTAATTGGACTAAAAACACAGAACCAGCTCCAGCCAAGCATATATGATCCATATCTCGGGCTTTCATCCCTACAGAGAACAAGGTGGCTATTATAATGCAAAGGCATTTCTGATAGGGATCTGACTGCATTTTTTTTTTAGCGGATTTACTGGAAAAACAAGTTTCCCAGGTCTGATATCTCTGCTTATTCCACAGAGCCCTAACTGACCCACAACAGGGAACTGAGGGCTGAAGCTCCCCCCAGACCACCTAGCCTCTTGCCTTAGGGGTCTAAGGAGGGTGACACCTACCAATGTGTAGAGGTACTTGCATTGGGGGCCTAAGGTACAGCTGCAGAGCCCTCCCACCAAGGTGCTTTAGGAATAGAGACACACCTACCTCACTGACACTTGAGGGAAACCTGTCAGCATCCTGCCCCCCCTGGAGTGTGAACCCCAGCTGCTAATAGAATCTGGTGCACACAACTATCACCACTACTTCTCGAGGTGAATAGGTGTTAGGGTGCAGCACACATTTGATGACCAAAAATCAGATTCTACTCAAGAATAGTGAATAGACTCAGGCATACA
Organism: Elephas maximus indicus; assembly: GCF_024166365.1. NCBI lineage: Eukaryota > Metazoa > Chordata > Mammalia > Proboscidea > Elephantidae > Elephas > Elephas maximus. The sequence goes on along the minus strand of NC_064842.1, from coordinate 12,238,091 downwards.
TATCTGGCAACAGCCCAAACCAGCTGGTAATAGGTCATAAGTAAGTCAAGGGCTACAACAATCAAGACAGCACAATCTAGTAGCCCATCCACGTATACTGAAAGAAAACAAAACAAGATAAGACTCAGTGAGCAAATATAGAATAAATCACTACAATATCTTAGTGATGGCTTGGAGACAGCAGTCGATATCAAACCACATAAAGAAGCAGACCATGACAGCTTCTACAACCCCCCAAACAAAAGAATCAAAATCTTTCCCAAATGAAGATACAATCTGGGAATTATCAGATACAGAATATAAAAAACTAATTTACAGAATGCTTCAAGACATCAGGGATGACCTCAGAAATGAAATAAGGCAAACTGCAGAAAAAGCCAAGGAACACACTGATAAAACAGTTGAAGAACTCAAAAAGATTATTCAAGAACATAGTGCAAAAATTAATAAGTTGCAAGAATCCATAGAGAGACAGCATGCAGAAATCCAAAAGATTAACAATAAAATTACGGAATTAGACAATGCAATAGGAAGTCAGAGGAGCAGACTCGAGCAATTAGAATGCAGAGTGGGAAATCTGGAGGACCAGGGAATTCACACCAACATAGCTGAAAAAAAATCAGATAAAAGAATTTTAAAAAATGAAGAAACCCTAAGAATCATGTGGGACTCTATCAAGAAGGATAACTTGCGTGTGATTGGCGTCCCAGAACAGGGAGGGAGGACAGAAAACACAGAGAGAATAGTTGAAGATCTGCTGACAGAAAACTTCCCTGACATCATGAAAGACGAAAGGATATCTATCCAAGATGCTCATCGAACCCCATATAAGATTGATCCAAAAAGAAAATCACCAGACATATTATCATCAAACTTGCCAAAACCAAAGATAAAGAGAAAATTTTAAAAGCAGCCAGAGATAAAAGAAAGGTCTCCTTCAAGGGAGAATCAATAAGAATAAGTTCAGACTACTCAGCAGAAACCATGCAGGCAAGAAGGCAATGGGACGACATATACAGAGCACTGAAGGAGAAAAACTGCCAGCCAAGGATCATATATCCAGCAAAACTCTCTCTGAAATATGAAGCTGAAATTAAGATATTTACAGATAAACACAAGCTTAGAGAATTTGCAAAAACCAGACCAAAGCTACAAGAAATACTAAAGGAAATTGTCTGGTCAGAAAACCAATAATATCAGATACCAGCACAACACAAGGTCACAGAACAGAACATCCTGATATCAACTCAAATAGGGAAATCACAAAAACAAATTAAGATTAATTAAAAAAAAATGCTCAAAACAGGGAATCATTGAAGTCAATATGTAAAAGATCACAATAATCAAAAAGAGGGACTAAATACAGGTGGCACAGAACTGCCATATGGAGAGGGATACAAGGCGATATAGGACAATACAAGTTAGGTTTTTACTTAGAAAAATAGGGGTAAATATTAAGGTAAACACAAAGAGGTATAACAACTCCATAACTCAAAAACCAAGAAAAATGTAACGACTCAGCAAACATAAAGTCAAATACTATGAAAATGAGGATCTCACAATTTACAAAGAAAAACGTCTCAGCACAAAAAAGTAAGTGGAAAAATGAAATTGTCAATAACACACATAAAAAGGCATCAAAATGACAATACTAAACACTTATCTATAATTATGCTGAATGTAAATGGACTAAATGCACCAATAAAGAGACAGAGAGTCTCGGACTAGATAAAGAAACACGATCCGTCTATATGCTGCCTACAAGAGACACACCTTAGACTTAGAGACACAAACAAACTAAAACTCAAAGGATAGGAAAAAATATATCAAGCAAACAGTAAGCAAAAAAGAAGAGGAGTAGCAATATTAATTTCTGACAAAATAGACTTTAGACTTAAATCCACCACAAAGGATAAAGAAGGACACTACATAATGATTAAAGGGACAATTGACCAGGAAGATATAACCATATTAAATATTTATGCACCCAATGACAGGGCTGCAAGATACATAAATCAAATTTTAACAGAACTGAAAAGTGAGATAGATACCTCCACAATTATAGTAGGAGACTTCAACACACCACTTTTGGAGAAGGACAGGACATCCAGTAAGAAGCTCAATAGAGACACGGAAGACCTAATTACAACAATCAACCAACTTGACTTCATTGACTTATACAGAACTCTCCACCCAACTGCTGTAAAGTATACTTTTTTTTCTAGTGCGCATGGAACATTCTCTAGAATAGACCACATATTAGGTCATAAAACAAACCTTTGCAGAATCCAAAACATCGAAATATTACAAAGCATCTTCTCAGACCACAAGGCCATAAAAGTGGAAATCAATAACAGAAAAACTAGGGAAAAGAAATCAAATACTTGGAAACTGAACAATACCCTGCTGAAAAAAGACTAGGTTATAGAAGACATTAAGGAGGGAATAAGGAAATTCATAGAATGCAACGAGAATGAAAATACTTCCTATCAAAACCTCTGGGACACAGCAAAAGCAGTGCTCAGAGGCCAATTTATATCAATAAATGCACACATATAAAAAGAAGAAAGAGCCAAAATCAGAGAACTGTCCCTACAACTTGAACAAATAGAAAGTGAGCAACAAAAGAATCCATCAGGCACCAGAAGAAAACTAATAATAAAAATTACAGCTGAACTAAATGAGTTAAAGAACAGAAAAACAATTGAAAGAACTAACAAAGCCAAAAGCTGGTTCTTTGAAAAAATTAACAAAATTGATAAACCACTGGCCAGACTGACTAAAGAAATACAGGAAAGGAAACAAATAACCCAAATAAGAAACGAGATGGGCCACATCACAACAGACCCAACTGCAATTAAAAGAATCATATCAGATTATTACGAAAAATTGTACTCTAACAAATTTGCAAACCTAGAAGAAATGGATGAATTCCTAGAAAAACACTAGCTACCTAAACTAACACAATCAGAAGTAGAACAACTAAATAGACCCATAACAAAAAAAGAGATTGAAACGGTAATCAAAAAACTCCCAACAAAAAAAAAGCCCTGGCCCGAACGACTTTACTGCAGAGTTCTACCAAAGTTTCAGAGAAGAGTTAACACCACTACTACTAAAGGTATTTCAAAGCATAGAAAATGACGGGATACTACCTAACTCATTCTATGAAGCCACCATCTGCCTGATACCAAAACCAGGTAAAGACATCACAAAAAAAGAAAATTACAGACCTATATCCCTAATGAACAGAGATGCAAAAATCCTCAACAAAATTCTAGCCAACAGAATTGAACAACATATCAAAAAAATAATTCACCACGACCAAGTGGGATTTATACCAGGCATGCAAGGCTGGTTAAATATTAGAAAAACCATTAATGTAATCCACCATATAAATAAAACAAAAGACAAAAACCACATGATCTTATCAATTGATGCAGAAAAGGCATTTGACAAAGTCCAACACCCATTCATGATAAAAACTCTCACCAAAATAGGAATTGAAGGAAAATTCCTCAACATAATAAAGGGCATCTAAAAAATTTTTTTTATACAAAGCCAACAGCCAACATCACTCTAAATGGAGAGAGCCTGAAAGCATTTCCCTTGAGAACGGGAACCAGACAAGGATGCCCTTTATCACCGCTCTTATTCAACATTGTGCTAGAAGTTCTAGCCAGAGCAATTAGGCTAGACAAAGAAATAAAGGGTATCTGGATTGGCAAGGAGGAAGTGAAATTATCTCTATTTGCAGATGACATGATCTTATACACAGAAAACCCTAAGGAATCCTCCAGAAAACTACTGAAACTAATAGAAGAGTTTGGCAGAGTCTCAGGTTATAAGATAAACATACAAAAATCACTTGGATTCCTCTACATCAACAAAAAGAACATCGAAGAGGAAATAACCAAATCAATACCATTCACAGTAGCCCCCAAGAAGATAAAATACTTAGGAATAAATCTTACCAAAGATATAAAAGACCTATACAAAGAAAACTACAAAGCTCTACTACAAGAAATTCAAAAGGACATACTTAAGTGGAAAAACATACCTTGCTCATGGATAGGAAGACTTAACATAGTAAAAATGTCTATTCTACCAAAGCCATCTATACATACAATGCACTTCCGATCCAAATTCCAATGACATTTTTTAATGTGATAGAGAAACAAATCACCAACTTCACATGGAAGAGAAAGAAGCCCTGGATAAGCGAAGCATTACTGAAAAAGAAGAAGAAAGTGGGAGGCCTCACTCTACCTGATTTCAGAACCTATTATACAGCCACAGTAGTCAAAACAGCCTGGTACTGGTACAACAACAGACACATAGACCAGTGGAACAGAATTGAGAACCCAGATATAAATCCATCCACATTTGAGCAGCTGATATTTGACAAAGGCCCAGTGACAGTTAATTGGGGAAAAGATAGTCTTTTTAACAAATGGTGCTGGCATAACTGGATATCCATTTGCAAAAAAATGAAACAGGACCCATACCTCACACCATGCACAAAAACTAACTCCAAGTGGATCAAAGACCTAAACATAAAGACTAAAACGATAAAGATCATGGAAAATAAAATAGGGACAACCTTAGGAGCCCCAAATACAAGGCATAAACAGAATACAAAACATTACCAAAAATGACGAAGAGAAACCAGATAACTGGGAGCTCCTAAAAATCAAACACCTATGCTCATCTAAAGACTTCACCAAAGAGTAAAAAGACCACCTACAGACTGGGAAAGAATTTTCAGCTATGACATCTCCGACCAGTGCCTGATCTCTAAAATCTATATGATTCTGTTAAAACTCAACCACAAAAAGACAAACAACCCAATCAAGAAGTGGGTAAAGGATATGAACACACACTTTACTAAAGAAGATATTCAGGCAGCTAACAGATACATTGGAAAATGCTCTCGATCATTAGCCATTAGAGAAATGCAAATTAAAACTACGATGAGATTCCATCTCACTCCAACAAGGCTGGCCTTAAATCCAAAAAACACAAAATAATAAATGGTGGAGAGGCTGCGGAGAGATTGGAACTCTTATACACTGCTGGTGGGGATGTAAAATGGTACAACCACTTTGCAAATCTATCTGGCATTATCTTAAGCAGTTAGAAATAGAACTACCATACAACCCAGAAATCCCACTCCTCGGAATATACCCTAGAGAAATAAGAGCCTTCACACAAACAGATATATGCACACCCATGTTTATTGCAGCTCTGTTTACAATAGCAAAAAGCTGGAAGCAACCAAGGTGTCCATCAAAGGATGAATGGTTAAATAAATTGTGGCATATTCACACAATGGAATACTACACATCGATAAAGAACAGTGACGAATCTGTGAAACATTTCATAACATGGAGGAACCTGCATGGCAAAAGGACAAATATTGTATAAGACCACTATTATAAGATCTTGAGAAATAGTATAAACTGAGAAGAACACGTACTTTTGTGGTTATGAGGGTGGGAGGGGGGAGAGGGTTTTTTACTGATTAATTAGTAGATAAGAACTGCTTTAGGTGAAGGGAAGGACAATACTCAATACATGGAAGGTCCGCTCAACTGGACTGGACCAAAAGCAAAGAAGTTTCTGGGATAAACTGAATGCTTCAAAGGTCAGCGGAGCAAGGGCGGGGGTTTGGGGACTATGGCTTAAGGGGACTTCTAAGTCAATTGGCAAAATAATTCTTTTATGAAAACATTCTGCATCCCACTTTGAAATGTGGCATCTGGGGTCTTAAATGCTAACAAGCGGCCATCTAAGATGCATCAATTGGTCTCAACCCACCTGGATCAAAGGAGAATGAACAACACCAAGGTCACACGATAACTAAGAGCCCAAGAGACAGAAAGGGCCACATGAACCAGAGACCTACATCATCCTGAGACCAGAAGAACTAGTTGGTGACCGGCCACAATCGATGACTGCCGTGACAGGGAGCACAACAGAGAACCCCTGAGGGAGCAGGAGATCAGTGGGATGCAGGCCCCAAATTCTCACAAAAAGACCAGACTTAATGGTCTGACTGAGACTAGAGGTATCCCGGCGGTCATGGTCCCCAAACCTTCTGTTGGCACGGGACAGGAACCATTCCTGAAGACAACTCATCAGACATGAAAGGGACTGGACAGTGGGTAGGAGAGAGATGCTGATGAAGAGTGAGCTAATTATATCAGGTGGACACTTGAGACTGTGTTGGCATCTCCTGTCTGGAGAGGGGATTGGAGGATAGAAAGAGTTGGAAGGTGGCAAAATTGTCACGAAAGGAGAGACTGGAAGGGCTCACTCATTAGGGGGAGAGCAAGTGGGAGTACGGAGTAAGGTGTATATAAACTTATATGTGACAGTCTGGCTTGATTTGTAAATGTTCACTTGAAGCTCAATAAAAGTTAATAAAAATAGATAAATAAGAATTTACACAGGGTTCCATGGGAACAGCTCACCTCTGCTTCACGTGGTGTCAACTGACCCACTCATGCAATTGCAAGCATGAAGCGCCTGTTTTGGACTGTAATGTCTGGGATGGTCTCCCTGACCTGTCTGGAACCAAGGTGCTGACTGTTGGCTCCATGTGGCCTCTCTCTCCAGCAGGACAGCCTGAGCTTCTTTATATAGAGGCTTAAGCTACTAAAAAGGCAATAACTGAAGCTGGCAGTGCATCTTTGGGAATACAGTGTTTCCTCCAGTGTAAGCCTGGGGTGGGATCCTAGTCCATGTAGTTTAGGGAATTTACAGTTGGATATGTGCTGTTGTTATCCATAAGGTTTTTTTATGTTCTGTTATTATCCATAAGGTTTGAAATTGAAGTTGTGAGGATTGTATTCTACTTGGATCAATAATCAATACCCATAGAAGCAGTGACCAAGAAATCAAACAACTTATTGCAGTGAGTAAATCTGCTAAAAAGACCTCTTTAAAGTTTTAAAAAGCAAAGATGTCACTTGGTGACTAAGGTGTGCCTGATCCAAGCTATGGTCTTTTCAATCACCTCATATGCATGTGAAGGCTGGACAGTGAAAAAGGAAGACAGAAGAATTTATGTGTTTGATTTGTGGTGTTGGTGAAGAATACTAAATATACTGTGGGCTTCCAGAAGAACAAACGGATCAGTCTTAGAAGAAATACAACCAGAATGATCCTCAGAAGCGAAGATGGTGAGATTTCATCTTGTTTACTTCGGACACATCATCAGGAAAGGCCAATCACTAGAAAAAGCTATCACATTTAATAAAGCAGAAGGTTAGCTAAAATGAGGGAAACCCTCGATGGATGGATTGACCCAATAGCCACAACAATGGACTCCAACATATCAATGATCATGTAGATGGCACAGAGCCAGGCAACATTTCATTTTGTTATACTTAAGGTGGCCATGAGTTGGAGCTGAATTGAGGGCAATAAACAACAGTTGGATAATATTTTTCTCTATGTTATTATGTGATCTGTTTTTGTTTTTATGTTATTGCTTTTGCCACATTGATTTTTTAAAGTCGTATTCATGCTATTAACTGTTGTATAGTATAGTTAATTTATGAAGATGTCTCTCCAATCGTTTAGTTGTCTGAAGCTCATTCTTCAGTAGACTGCACAGGAAAGGCTCATGGGACTACTCTTCTCTACATGTCAGTGTGCAGGCTTTTTTGTTTTTTAATGTAATTCATCATCATATTCAGTGGCTCTTTAGCACAAAGCAGTTGTGAGAACACCTTTCAGTTCTTTGGGATGTTTTCTAGATAGGAGTCTGTCTGCTTTTTGCAGGCTTCATTTTATTTTGTTTGCATTTTTGACATGTCATTCCTTTTTTATCTTGTTTATAATATTAGCTTAGACATAATATGGTCCATAAATTTTTACCAGAGTGATACCATGAGAAAGACAAGAGGAAGGTAGGGCACATAATGATAGTCATTCTTTACTTTCCCTCTTTTATGTACTGTGGCCGAGAGGTGTTGAAGAACTTTAAGGAAAACCAGATATTCTTTCTCCATTTTTGTGACAGTATGAATTTCTAGCCATGTATACAGGCATACCTTGGAGATATTGCGCATTGGGTTCCAGACCACCGCAATACAGCAAATATTGCAATAAAGTAAGTCGCACAAAATTTTTGGTTTCCCAGTGCATGTAAAAGTTATGTTCACACTATACTGTAGTCTATTAAGTGTGCAACAGCATTACATCTAAAAAAACAATATACATACCTTAATTAAAAAATACTTTATTGCTAAAAAATGCTAATCGTCATCTGAGCCTTCAGTGAGCCGTGAAGGGTCTTTTGCTGGTGAAGGGTCTTGCCTTGATGTTGACAGCTGCTGACTGCTCCGGGTGGCTGTGACAACTTCTTCAAATAAGACAGTCGTGAAATGTGCTGCATTGACTGATTCTTCCTTTCACAAAAGATTTCTCTGTAGCACATAATGCTGTCTGATAACATTTTACGCACGGTAGAACTTCTTTCAAAATCGGAGTCAATCCTCTCAAACCCTGCCACTGCTTTATCAACTAAGTTTATGTAATATTGTAAATCCTTTGTTGTGATTAACAATGTTCGTGGCATCTTCACCAGGAGTAGATCCCATCTCAAGAAAACTCTTTCTCGGCTAATCGTAAGAAGCAACTCTTCATCCATTAAAGTTTTATCATGAGATTACAGCCATTCAGTCCATCTTCAGGTGCTACTTCTAATTCTAGTTCTCTTGCTATTTCCACCATATCTGCAGTTACTTCCTCCACTAAAGTCTTGAACCCCTCGAAGTCATCCATGAGGGCTGGAATCAACTTCTTCCAAACTCCTGTTAATATTGATATTTTATGTTATATGTCACGGCAAAGGAATAAATACAGACTGACCAAGGCTATAGACTAGAGGCTAATGGCTATGTTCTTTTGTGTGTGTGCCCTCCTGGACCACACTGTGATTTAGGTCATCCCTGCCCTGGGAAGCTTGGGCACAGGCTTATGTGGGGCCAAGCACTTATGACACAAGGGGCAGCAGGAGGAACTTTTCTTGCAAGTCCGTAACTATTGCAGTGTTTACTAAGACAACACAGAACCAAGTATTCATAGCATTTCAAGGAGTCCATGTATAAGGTGTTACTGTTGTTGTTCTTAGCTGCCGGCAAGTCAGTTCCAGCTCATAACGACCCTGTGTACAAGAGAACAAAACACTGCCCAGTCCCGCCCCATCCTCACAATCTTTACTATGCTTCAGCCCACTGTTGCAGCCTGCTGTGTCAATCCATCTCATTGATGGTCTTCCTCTTTTTTACTCACCCTCCACTTTGCCAAGCATGATGTCCTTCTCCAGGGACTGGTCCCTCCTGGTAACATGCTCAAGTTATGGGAGGCAGTCTCGCCATCCTTGCTTCTAAGAAACATTCTGGCAGTCCTTCCAAGACAGGTTTGTTCATTCTTCTGGCAGTCCATGGTATATTCAGTATTCTTTGCCAACACCATAATTCAAAGGCATCACTTCTCCCTTGGTCTTCCTAGATCCTTTAATTTCCTCTATAATATCTTGATTCTGCCCAAATGGTTCACTCTTTTGGGAGGAGAAACCCCAAGGTTCCTGGGGGGAGCCTATGTCATTATTTGTGCAGGCTTAGGTGTGAACAAAATTCTTTCTTGGAATGACTTTAAAGCTGCCCTCCTTTAGCTTTCACCTGTTAGTGCTAGTTCTGTACTCTGATGCTATGAAAAGGTAGTTGAAGCCTTCTTTCACAGATCAGCTGTCCAAACACTGGAGACATACAGTGTATTCCCACGTGTCTCTGCTTTTCCCAGATCGTCATCTCTACAACCCCTCAACTGTCTATTATTTTACATAGTTTAACCGTCTTACTTCCAACCCGATCCCTATTTCATATAGGTTTGTCAGTGTCCTTCATGAAAGGTGGCCCTAAACACGTACGCAGAACAGCCCCCGTTGAGAAGAAAAACGAGATTCTAGCTCAAATTATGGTGAAGTAGTCAGAGACACTTAAACTTTAATAAAAAAGAAAAGAGCTCTTAAGAAAGTAAAGAATATGCAACAATCTATCTTGTAATGCCAGCAGCCAGCCTCCGGTAGCGCAGTGCACCTAAGCCCAGCAGAAACCGAACGGTCATCGCAGAGTAAAGAACTCGAGTAAAGTGACATTCTGCATTTTTGACTGTTCCTCCCAACCAGTTGCTCTCCTGTTGCCTAATCCCCATTTGCAATTAAATTTTCCCACTCTCCGGCTGCAGGTAACAACAACATACATCCGGAGACAAGCCACCAGGGGCGCGTCGGTTTCAGTCACTTCCGGGGTCGAATAGCGGCGATGACGTCACAGCCGAAGTGGTTGTTAGAGGTGGGGGGGGTTGCGTCACGAGGCGCCAGAGCGCCGGCGGCCGATTTTGCGCATGCTCACAAGAAGCGGTGGCCGGCGTCACTTCCGGTTCCGGTTCTCCAACGCTGTTCCGCGAAAGAGGAGGCGAGAGCAGCAGACAGGTAAATGTCCCGCACGATGTCCCTCGTTCATCGCTTGTGCTAGGGTTCATCCGTGCTCTTCTAATATTTTCTCCAGATACCCTGGAACCTTCAATTCTAAGAACAAGTGAGAGGAGGTGGAAAAGCTTTAGTTACCGTGATAACTGCGGGACAACATTTTGGGTCTGCGAATTTGAGAAGGGAGCTCTTCTGTAACGACCCCTTTAAAATACAGCTGGTGGTCGGACTCAAATTTAGATCTTATATAAAACCCTTGTTCCTAACTGCAGAATTAGGTTTTGCAAAGTTTAGTGTGGCTGTATTGTGAAGAGGCAAAATTTGGCTGTATTGTGAAGAGGCAAAATTTGAGGCAGCGTTTTTACCGTTACCCGTTGCCGTCGAGTCGATTCCGACTCATAGCGACCCCACAGGACAGAATAGAACTGCCCCGTAGAGTTTCTAAGGAGCACCTGGTGGATTCGAACTGCCAGCCTTTTGGTTAGCAGCTGTAGCACTTAACCACTACACCACCAGGGTTTCCTGGTTGTGTCAAGAGTACCTAATAATTGATTGGATATGGAGAATTAAGCATCTTCAGGATCAAGTCCAAACCCAGCCTGTCATGTGACTATCTTTCTAGGTTCCTTTCTCACCATCAGTTCCAACTGCCTTCCGCTGCCCTCCTCCACACCCCCACACCCCCAACTCCAGCCCTGTCAAGCTGTTTGATGTTACTTCTATTTCCTGAAATGTCGCCCTCATCCTTCTTGTGACATTGGGCAGCGTAGTTACCTTCACTAATTATTTTCCTCCATTTTAATGTTGAAGAAACTGAGTGGCTACTTTTAGGAAGTAGGAAGAACGTCAAACTGCTTGTCAGGGCTAGAGTTTGGGGGCTTGTGTGAAGGAGGGATGCGAAAGGTAGAACTGACCGTGAGAGAGGAACCTGGAAAGATAATCATATGCCAGGCTGACTTTGGACTTGATCCTGAAGATGCTCAGGGTAGAAAAAAAAAACACCCCACTGGTGTTGAGTGGATTCGAACTCATAGCAACCCTATAGGACAGGGTAGAACGGCCCCATAGTTACCAAGGAGTGCCTGGTGGATTTGAACTGCCAGCCTCCTGGTTAGCAGCCGTAGTACTTAAGCGCTAAGCCACCAGGGTACCTCTCCCTAATTCCCCATGTGCAGTCAGTTATTAGGTACTGTTGATGCTACCTCCAAATATTTCTCCGATATTCTCTCTTTAGGATTGCTGTTATTTAATTTAGGATTAGATTAGATAATTTATATGCCTGGCATATAGTAGGAGCCCTGGTGGCACAGTGGTTAATAGCTGCAGCTGCTACTCAAAAGGTTGGCAGTTTGAATCCAGCAGTTGCTCCTTGGAAACCCTATGGGGGACAGTTCTGCTTTGTCCCATAGGGCTGCTATGAGTTAGAATCAACTGAGTGGCAATGGGTTTGGCATATAGTAAGGATTTAAAAAATTTAGGCAAGTGCTACTACTGTTACTATCATGCTTGTTATATTGTTTTATTATGTACTTTTCTGTTTCTCTAGACTAGGTTTTTTTTTTTTAAACAGTATCATTTATATTTGTATATTCTTGGCACATAGTAGTTACTGAGTTTTTTTATCAAAAGGACCATATGTTTTGGCTGTTACTGATATAATTAAATTCATTTTTTACTTTAAAGGAACTATGAAGTACAGTGAATTCTGCTGAGTAAATGATATTTATTAGATGGCTTTTTTTTTTTTTTTTTTTGGTATAACTCAAAAGCCTATGGATTAAGGTGCACGTATTCCCAGTTTGGAATAGGTATGAGTGACTTCAGTGGCGAATTGACGAGGCCTATGGCCGAGGCTGATCAGGTGGAAAAATCAATGCTCTCTGGTACAGGAATGTCTATTCCTTGGCTCCGAAAGCAAATGGAAACTGTGGGTAAGTAAAATAACATCTAACCATTTTAACCTGATGCAAGGAGATGGTAAGGTTCAATGTGGATACAAAATGAAGAATCAGGCTGGGAAGAGCTTCCGTTTTCAAGATGGGAATATGTGAGATTTTTTTCTAGCCATGAGAAAAGAAAATAAACTGTAAAAAAAACATAGATTTTTTCTCTTGTAGAGTTCTTTTCCTTTGAATTAACAGTAAATAGTCTGTATTGTGGCAGTGTCGTAAGTTCGAGGGATATTAGGACTAATCAAGGAAGAAGATGTGACCGTGAGATTGAAGTTTGGCACAACAAAGTTTTCATTGGGTAGCCGTATGCAGGAGACCTTCTGTTGTGGCTTGAACCGTGTCCCTCAAAAATGTGTGTCAACTTGGTTAGGCCATGATTCCCAGTATTGTGTGGTTGTCCTCCATTTTGTGGTTGTAATTTTATGTTAAAGAGGATTAGGGTGGGATGTAACACCATTGCTCAGGTCACATCCCTGATCCAACGTAAAGGGAGTTTCCCTGGAGTGTGGCCTGCACCACATTTTATCTTACAAGAGATAAAAGGAAAGGGAAGCAAGCAGAGAGTTGGGGACCTCATACCACCAAGAAAGAAGCACCTAGAGCAGAGCACATACTTTGGACCTGAGGTTCCCGCAGGGAGAAGCTCTTAGTCCAGGGGAAGATTGAAGACAAGGACCTTCCTCCAGAGCCAACAGAGAGAGAAAGGCTTCCCCTGGAGCTGACACCCTGAATTAGGACTTCTAGCCTACTAGACTGTGAGAAAATAAATTTCTCTTTGTTAAAGCTGTCCACTTGTGGTATTTCTGTTAGAGCAGCACTAGACAACCAGGACACCTTCCACAGGCAGCAGACATAGAGAGCCATCAGAGGGGAAAAAACCAAGTCCTTTGCCACCGAGTTGATGCTGACTCCTAACGACCCTATAAGACAGAGTAGAACCCTGGTGGCACAGTGGTTAAATGCTTAGCTGCTAAACCAAAAGGTCAGCATTTTGAATCCACCACCTGTTCCCTGGAAACCCTATGGGACAGTTCTACTCCATCCTATAGGGATGCTATGAGTTGGAATAGGCTTGACGGCAATGGGTTAGCCTAGAGTGTTGTAGTGTAGGAAGTTACTCTTAAATTAGGTCTGTAACTAAATGCATTCTTAACATGGTGTCTTAGGCTGCGTTCTCTAGAGGAGCAAAACCAGTGATGCGTACGTTACGTTGTTGTTAGGTGCCATTGAGTCAGTTCCAACTTCTAGTGACCCTATGTACAACAGAATGAAACCCTGCCCAGTCCTGTACCATCCTCACAGTTATTGATATGTTTGAGTCCATTGTTGGAGCCATTGTGTCAGTTTATCTTGTTGATGATCCTCCTGTTTTTAATGAAGCGTGTATGCATAAATATATGCACAGGGAGATTTGTCTCAAGGAAATGGCTCATGCAGTTGTGGAGGGTGGCAAATCCCAAATCTGTGGGTGAGGCATCATGCTGGAGGCTTCTCATGACTCGTGGTTGCAGGGGCTGATGAACCTAAAATCGGCAGATTGGGCAGAAGGCTGCTGACTTGGGGTTGCAGGAGCTGGTGAATCCCAGGATCTGTAGGTCAGGTGGCAGGCCAGAGGTCAGAGAATGACAAATCGGATGCAGGATCCAGAGCACAGGAGCTTCGCTGTAACATCTGTATATGTTGGATCCAGGCCACACCGTGAAGGAAACTCCCTTTGCAACTGATTGGCTGCTTATATCAGATCACAAAATGGGGGATGACTATATCAGGCAGAAAAATGGAGGATGATTACATCATTACATAACTGCCAAACTACATCATTATGTAACTGCCATACCACTTAGAATCATGGTCCAGACAAGTTGGCACACAACCTTCACTATCACACATGCTGATTGCCAATACTTTAGATGTAAATGCTAATATCTACAACTATTTTAATCTCATTTGCATTTCATATCATTGAGTTGCTGAAACTCAGTCCTTAAAACCTAAAAGCTTACCTCTTGGAGTTTTCAGAATGTTGGTAAGTAATAAAGATCGTGCTTGCATAGGATGACTCTGATGATTTTTAATACCTGTTCTAAATACCTGAAACTGTGCTTTTGGGAGTCTCTGGGAGCTCCCAAGATTGTTTAGTGCGAGAATGAAAGGATGATTGAATCAGATTTGAAGGGTAACCCAAGAACAACTGGTAACTTAAGAACATCAGATAAGGCATTCTTATTATTAGCTGATAACAGTACGGAAGGGTTTGTTGCAAGTGAACCTGATTTGATACTGAGGATGGGCTGATTCAGTTAACGCCTACTATTCTACTTGTTAACGAAAAGGTCAGCAGTTGGAATCTACCAGGTCCTTCTTGGAGACCCTATTGGGAAGTTCTACTCTGTCCTGTAGGGTCGCTATGAGTCGGAATTGACTTGATGGTTTTTGGTTTTGGTTCTACGTGTGAAAAATTTTGCTTGCCAAAAGTTTTTGAATCATTGAATTGGGGGTCACTACGGGTAAAGTCTGTCTTCTTTTTATCTTTGTAGAGACTGGAGGAAAAAAGGAGAAGGATTTTGCCAAGACAACAAGTGCTTGTTTAGGTTTGATCCAAGAAGCTCTGCTAAAACACCAGTGGGAGAAAGCGGCGGAATATATGCATAGTTATTTTCAGATCTTGGAAGACTCAGATGCCGGCAAAAGGCAGGCTGCCCCTGAGGTAAACAAAGTGTAAGTGTGCTGGAAGATATTAGATCCCTGGGAGTTTCTGCCTCTGGAGCTTACCCAGAGTAGCTTTGTAGATTCCCAAATTGATGTTACCAAAAACTACTAGAAGTAGCTTTGGGTGTAGAGATTGTATCAGGACATTTTTTGTATACTTCTTTTTACTTACTCTCATTTTAAAGGAGACTAAAAATACTTTGAGCTCTAAATTCTCCAATATTCATCATTCCAACACTTCTTTCCTTTTCTACAGAATATTTCCCATCATCATACAGATATGTTTTTTCTTCAGTATTAAAATCATCTCTCACCCCCACGTCCTCCACCAGCTATGCCTCATTTTTCAACTCCCCCTTTCAGCAGAGCTCCTTGAAAGAGGTGAATATACCTGTTCTCTCCAAACCCTCTCCTGTTAGACACCCTTTCCACTCATCGTCACCATTTCAACAGAACTGTTTAGTCGAAGTCAGCAATGACTGCTATGTTGTTCAGTCCAGTAGCAGTTCTTGGTGCTCATCTAACTTGATCTGTCAGCAATATTAACAGTTAGTAGGTGACTCCTTCCTGTGTGATCAATTTTCTCTCTTTGGCTTCTAGGATATTGCACTTTCTCTTCATTTTCTCTCCTACTTCACTGACTATTCTTCAGTCCTCTTTTCTGGTTGCTGCTCTTCTCCCTGGCCTTTTGGCTTGGGAGTGCCCCAGGGCTCAATCCTTTGTCCTCTTCCTGATGTTTACTCACTTGATTATCTCATTCAGTTTCATCACCTTAAATATCTATTGCTCGTGAGTCTCAGTCCTATATCTCTGGCCCTGACTTCACTGTTTATTTCCAGATTCCTGTATCCAGCTGTCTACACCCCACATCACCACTTGGATATTTAATGATCGTATTATCCTAACTAATATATTATAAAAAAAAAATAAAAATACTGTGTCTGAAATGGAACTTCTGGTCTTCTCCCTTAAGCCCGATCTTCCTTACTTCAGGTGGTTACTTTATTTTTTCTTTATGTAGTTGCTAGGGCTGAAAATTCTGGAGTCATCCTTTTCTCTCCCATACTCCCTAACCAAACCATCAGAAAATCCTGTTAGCTGTACCTTCAAAATACTGTAATCTAAGTACTTCTCACCCCCTCCTTTGCTGTACCTTGTTCCCAGCCACTGTCACCTCACCTGGATGACTGCTTTCCCTCTTCCCCACCCCTGTCTATTTTCAGCACAACAATCAGAGTGATCCCCCACTGTTTTTAATCAGCTTTATTTGAGATATAATTCCCGTAACATACAGCTCACCCATTAAGATGTCAGTTCACTGTTTTGTTTTTAGTTTATTCACAGGGTTGTGTAACCATCACTACAATCAATTTAGAACATTTTCATTCCTCTAAAAAGAATCCTTGCACCCTTTAGCAGTTACTCCTCACTCGCCATACTCAGCCCCTGGCAATCGCTGATCTCTTTTCTGTCTCTAGATTTGCATATTCTGGACACTTCATACAAATGGAACCATTTGATATATGGTATTTTATGACTGGCTTCTTTCACTTAGCATAGTGTTTTCAAGATTCGTGCATGTTGTAGCGTGCATCAGTACTTTATTCCTTTTTACGACTGAATAATATTCCATTGTATGCCTATACCGCGTTTTATTTATCCATTCATCAATTGATGGACTTTTGCATTGTTTCCACTTTTTGGATATAATGAATAATGCTGCTAGGAGTCATGGACAAGTTTTTGTATGGATGTATGCATTCATTTCTCTCGGTGTGTACCTAGGAGTGGGATTGCTCTGTCTTATGATAACTCTGTAACCTTTTGAGCAACTTCCAGGCTCTTTTCCTAAGTGGCTGCACCATTTTAAATTCCCACCAGCAGTGAGTGAGGGTTCCAATCTTTTCACATCATTCCCAGTACTTATAGTCTGTCTGAGTTTAGTCATCCAGTGGGCATGAAGTAATATCTCATTGTGGCTTTGATTTGCATTTCCCTAATGACTAATGTTGCAGAGTGATCTTTTCAAAACGTAAGTCAGATCATGTCACACCTCCGCTGAAAACACTAATAGTTTCCCATTTCACCCAGAGTAAAACCCAAAGTCCTTATAATCGTCGGTAAGTTCCAACATGACCTGATCACTCCCTTCCGCCTTTTGACCTCTCTGACTTCTCTTTCTCCCTTTCTTTATTGTGCTTCAGCCTCACTGGCCTTGTTACCTGAACAGGCCAGGCATATTCTTGCCTGATTGCTTTTCCCCCATCTTTTCTTTATTTGGAAAGGCCTTTCTTCGGCTGCCACTCTGGCTGCCTCCTTCAAGTCCCCTCCTTAACGAGACCTACCATGACTCTTCTATTTCAAATTGTAATTCTGTGCTGCCCGCTCCCATTGACTAACTGACACTCCTGACCCCCTAACCATTCTTCCTGATCCTCCCTACCTCTTTACTTTTCAGGCCCCTTGCTGCGTTATTTTTTCCACAACATTTGTCGCTTTCTGAGCTATTACATAATTTATGTTTCTTGATTGTTGATTCTGTCTTCACGATAGAATGTATATTGCACAAGGGCAGGAATTTGGTATATCCCAGGCCTCTAGAGCACCATCTCCCATATACTGTTAAAGCTGTTCAGCAAAGACAGTTCACACACACAGTACACATGAATATCTTAAATAGCTTCTGTTAATACAGGGGAAGCCTGGCAGTGCAGTGGTTAAGAGCTCAGCAGCTCACCAAAAGGTCAGCAGTTCGAATCCACCAGGCACTCCTTGGAAACTGTACGGGGCAGTTCTGCCCTGTCCATTAGGATTCCTGTGAGTTGGAGTCAACTTGAGGGCAACGGGTTTGTTTTTTTTTTTTTCTTTTTTTTAATTAATACAGTAACTGTTTTTCAGCTTGAGAAACGCCGAGTGTGTTCTTCCCTTTTGGTTTTCCATCTCCAGCTCTTTGCACATGTCATTAAAATACTTTGTCTTCTCGAGCCGCCCTTTGAAATCTTCAGTTCTTTTACTTCATCCTTTCTTGCATTTGCTTTAGCTGCTCGACATTCGAGAGCAAGTTTCAGACTCTCCTCCGACATCCATCTTGGTCTTTTTTTCTTCCCTGTCTTTTCAATGACCTTTCGCTTTCTTCATGTATGATGTCCTTGATGTCATTCTACAGCTCATCTGGTCTTCGGTCACTAGTGTTCAGTACATCAAATCTATTCTTCAGATGGTCTCTAAATTGAGGTGGGATATATTCAAGGTCATATTTTGGTTCTCGTGGACTTGCCATGATTTTCTTCAGTTTCTGCTTGAACTTGCATATGAGCAATTGATGGTCTGTTCCACAGTCGGCCCCTGGCCTTGTTCTGACAGATGATACTGAGCTTTTCCATCGTCTCTTTCCACAGATGTAGTCAGTTTAATGCCTATGTGTATAGTCGCCGTTTATGTTGGTGAAAGAAGATATTTGTAATGAAGAAGTCGTTGGTCTTGGAAAATTCTATCATTTCATCTCCAGTGTTGTTTCTACCACCAAGGCCATGTTTTCCAACTACTGATCCTTCTTTGTTTTCTACTTTTCGCATTCCAGTCACCAGTAATTATCAATGCATCCTGATTGCGTGTTCGATCAATTTCAGACTGCAGCACCTGATAAAAATCTTCTATTTCTTCATCTTTGGCCTTAGTAGTTGGTGCCTAAATTTGAATAATAGTCGTATTAACTGGCCTTCCTTGTAGCTGTGTGGATATTATCCTATCACTGACAGCGTTGTACTTCAGGATGGATCCTGAAATGTTCTTTTTGATGATGAATGCAACACTGTTCCTCTTCAAGTTGTCATTCCCAGCATAGTAGACTGTACAGATTGCCCGATTCAGAATGGCTGATACCAGTCCATTTCAGCTCACTAATGCCTAGGATATCGATGTTTATGTGTTCCGTTTCACTTTTTGATGATTTCCAAATTTCCTAGATTCATACTTTGTACATTCCCAGTCCTGATTATTAAAGGATGTTTGCAGCTATTTCTTCTCATTGTGAGTTGTGCCTTGAAGACTAAGCTGCGCCTCACCCAAGCCATGGTATTTGCAGTCGCATCATATGCACGTGGAAGCTGGACAGTGAATCAGGAAGACGGAAGAATTGATGCCTTTGAATTGTGGTGTTGGGGAAGAATATTGAATATACCATGGACTGCCAAAAGAGTGAACAAATCTGTCTTGGAAGAAGTACAACCAGAATGCTCCTTAGAAGCAAGGATGGCAAGACTGTGTCTTATGTACTTTGGACATGTTATCAGGAGGGATCAGTCCCTGTAGAAGGACATTGTGCTTGGCAAAGGACATGGTCGGTGGAAAAGAGGAAGACCCTCAACGAGGTGGATTGACACAGTGGCTGTAACAATGAGCTCAAGCATAACAACGATTGTAAGGATAGTGCAGGGCTGGGAAGTGTTGTAGTGTGCATAGGGTCGCTATGAGTCAGAACCGATTCGATGGCACCTAACAACAATAACAACAACGTAGTAAGTGTAGCATCAGTTAGATATCTACTAGAGCCAAGAAAACAATTTCACCATTGATTGAAAAGTTTTCGGACTAAGGTTACCTATAGCTTTTAAACATTGAACACGTTACAGGCTCTTTTTGTCCCGAATTTGTTTTGTAAAATAGAAGAATTGAATCAGTGATTTCCAGACAATTGTTTGTGTGTGTTTGAATCATCTGGGCTTTTTGTTGAAAATACAGATTCCTGTGCTTCACCCTAGTCTTACAGAATCAGAATCTGAATCATTAGAATGTTTATTTTTAACGAGCGGCCAGCTAGGTTTGAGAAATGTGATAGATGAGCTCCAGGTTTTCTGTAAGCTCCCAAATGCTACAATTTGGTAGTCTACAAACAAAATCAGGATTGATCTTCTTCAGTTGGGAACATGAGTGTTACAGTTACACCAGATAAACAGTATGTGTGCTTATAGAAATGATTTAATAACTTTTTGCAATTCAGCTCTTAAATCTACTCTGAAGTTGATATTGGAATGGTTTAAACTGTGGTAAGGGAAAAACAGAGATTCACTCCCATGAAAAAGAAGAGCTCCAGCTCTGTCACCCAAAGTTCTGGTGACCTGGGGAGAAAATTTTTTTTTTATTAAAATTTATCCATTGTTGATTAAAATTCTGAAGTTAGAGTTCTATAAATATAGATATAATTTATTGACGAATTATAGAGCTTGAAGGGATTTAAGAAAAGATCTAGCTCATTGTCCTCATTTTGCAGATAATAAAGATGAGGCCAAGAACAGTGAAGAGCTAATCTTACCATAATACAGGTTTTCTCACCTTTATATTCTTCCTTGTAATGAAAATTAAAAAAAATCTTCAATATGTAGCCTAATCACCTACCTTCGTTAAACTACTTATTTAAAAACCATAGTGTTACAGTGACCTGGTGTCCCTGGGTTGTGCAGACTGTTGAGTACTTGACTGCTAAGCAAAAGTTTGGAGGCTTGAGTCAACCCAGAGGCACCTCAGAAGAAAGGCCTAGTGATTTGCTTCCCAAAAATCAGCCATTGAAAACCCTGTGGAGCACAGTTCTACTCTGACACACACGGATTTGCCATGAATCAGGGTTGACTTGATGGCAGTTGATTAATTATAGTTATCTAGTACTGGTGGCATAGTGGTTAAGAGCTGCGGCTGCTAACGGAAAGGTCGCTAGCTCGAATCCACCAGGCGCTCCTAGAAAACTTTATGGTACCGCTCTACTCTGTACTATAGGGTAGCTATGAGTCAGAATTGACTTAACACCAATAGGTTTGGTTTTGGTTTTTTGAGTACACGTAGTCCCCAACTTATGACAGTGTTCTGTTCCAACAGCTCCATTGTAGGTTGGTTCTGACATAAGTTGAATACCTCAATTTTTTTTTAAGTTTTCATTATTATTGCCATAGTCTGCTATATGGCGGTATAGTCGGCACTTTTTGAATGGTAAATCATAACATTGAACATCCGCGAGTGAACACCTGAGAATGATAACATCAGCGAATTACGTGCTACAAAATTGTATGCAGGACATATTACTAACCAAACCCACTGCTGTTGAGTTGATTCTGACTCATAGCGACCCTATAGGACAGAGTAGAACTGCACCATAGAGTTTCCAAGGAGCCCCTGGCAGATTCGAACTGCTAACCTCTTGGTTAGCAGTCATAGCACTTAACCACTATGCCACCAGGGTTTCCATATTACTAACAGAAGTAGAAAAAAAAAAAAAAGTTGTTTGTAAGTGCAGTTTGATGTAACTCAAATAGGTCGTAAATTGGAGACTACCTGTATTTTAATATTAATCAAGTGAAATGATTTTATCATAATAGCTTCACTGGGTAAAGCACAGTAAAGTGTTAATAGTGATATCTAGGAAAATAAATGATAGGATTTTAAATATTATAACCAGAAAAAGAAATTTAAAAATAGCTTTCTTAGAAGTTGGTTAAGGCGAAGATTTTACATTTTGGTGGTGATTTCTGCTTTGACAGATTATATGGAGGCTTGGAAGTGAGATTCTCTATTATCATCCCAAGAGCAATGTGGAGACTTTCAGTACCTTTGCTGACCGGATGAAAAACATTGGTGTCATGAATTACTTAAAGGTGAGAGTGGGCTTTACGAATTTACATTTGGAGTGTAATTTTTTTTAGTTGCTCGTTTCACTGATAACGGTAGGTAATACTGTAAAAAGCCTAGGCAGAAAGATGGAAGACACCTGAGCAAGTAAAAGAAGCTGAAGGAACGTAGCGTTGATCATTTAATTCTTGGTTTCCACTTGCCCTCCTTGTTCTCTGACTGAAAATACCTTCTCTTTGTTTATCTGTGTCAGTCACTCTGTCACACTGTCTCCTGTTTGTATGTTTATATAATTTAGTTCTTATTTACATCATTTTAATTGTTTCATGTTTGTGTTTCCTTCCAGGCTACATAAAAACTTTGATCACAGAGACCATGTTGTTACGTCATTTGTATCCTACCAAGGTCTTAGCCCAGCATGTGTTGTCTGTTAACCATTCAGTGGACAGTGAGAGCTTTTTGGCTAATGGTTGTCTGTACTATTGTTGTTGCAGATCTCTTTACAACATGCGTTGTACCTCCTACATCACGGGATGCTCGAGGATGCAAACAGAAGTCTAAGCCAGGCAGAGACATGGAGATACGGTGAAAAGTCGTCTTCCCAGGATATATTAATCAACCTTGTTCAGGCCTATAAAGGGCTTTTGCAGTATTATACCTGGTCTAAGAAGAAGATGGAGTTGTCTAAGCTTGGTGAGTGACAGTGAGTGAGCTTTTTCTTAGGGTGATGAGACTGAATCATAGGGGCAGAAGGAATTTTAAGAAGTAACGTGGTAAATCCCCTCTGCTTCCAAACCTACCTTACTCAGATATGACAGAGAATTGACAGTTCTATTAACATAAACTTCTTGATCATCTTTTATAATATTTCTGACACATCAAAAAGCCTTTCCGTTTTTTAGATGGTTCATAAATTAAGTTCATGACATTTTATTTTTTAAAACCTGAATTCATGAAAAGCTACAAATTCTCTTCAACAGGTGTTACTGCAGGTAATAAATATTTCCATGTGTTTAGAATGGTGTTTGTTTTATGATGTTGTTTCTCAAGACAGTATGTTTAAAGAGCATGGCAAGATAAAGTCCTTTTCTTTCATACAAAGATCATAGCAGACAGTTTCCTTGGTTTACCCACCACAGGAATTGAACAGGTGTCCTTACTTCTGGGACCAGGTTCCCTTTCTCACACCTTCAGGGGTGACGTCACCTTCTCCTCCCGACAGATTTACATTTGTTGGAGCTGTGTGGTTCTCTGCACATTTCTTCTCTTATATGGTTTTTCTGTAATTACATAAAAAAAGTAGAGGATTAACTACTGTCTGTCTTCACATCCCCATCCAAATCTCGGTCCAGGTGTTTATCACCCTGTTTGTGACGAGCAGTATTTTCTTAGCTGAAGGCATGTAGTCTCTGGACATGTAGACTCTACTAATCTCAATTCCCTTCCCTTTTCTTGTCCATGGTCTCTCCCAAGACACTCCTGAAATGCTGTCTTCATCATGACAATCTTGTAAGGCATTTGTGCAGTCTCCTTATTCAGAATGCCCCCGAGAAAACCGCTGTCCTGGTCATTATAGTAATCACTCACTGGCTTTTCTTTGCGACTCGTGTGTGCATCCTTAAACAGTGTAAGTTAGTTTTGCCTGTTTCTGAAGTTATGTTTGAATTCATACTGCCTGTATGCTTTTGGGCCTTGCGTCTTTTGTTTAATGAACATTGCTTTTACGATCTATCCGTATTGTTGAATGTAGCTCTAGCTTGTTCATTTTTATTACTGTAGAATTTTTTTTTTGTATGATATTCACACAATTATTTATTCTTTCTATTACTGATGGCTTTTTAAGTTTTTAATAGTTTTGGGCTGTTAAAAATAATGCCGCTTTGACATTCATGGGCATGTGTACTGGTGCACATAAACGTGTTCTAGGAGTGCCGAGTTCTAGAGCAGGGGTGTCCGCAGTCTTGGTAGACAATGTGCTAAGCTCTCCCTGAAGTAGTCCAGGGAGACTTTTCTTGTCTATATTCTCCTCAACACTAGTTATTCCCAGATTTTTCATATTAGCCCATTTGTTGGGTGTAGTGGTATCTCATTTTTTTTTTTTTTTTAGTGAGTGCTTTATTGAGATATAATCACATACCATATGGTTCACCCATTTCAAGTGTATAACTCAGTGTTTTTTTAGCCTATTCCCAGAGTTGTGCAACCATCATCATAATCAAATTTAGAACCTTTTTATCAACCCCCAAAAGGAAACCTTTAACAGTTTCTCTCGATTTCTGCCACCCCACCAAACCTCTTAGCCCTAGGCAATCACTAATCTACTTACTGTCTCTGTAGATTTGTCTATTCAGGGCGTTTCATACAAATGGAATCGTATAGTGTTGAGGTCTTGTGTGACTGGCTTATCTCACTTAGCATATATTCAAGGTTGTGCGTGCTGTAGCATGTATTAGTACTTCACTTTTTAGGGCCAAATAATATTCCACTGTATGGTTATACCTCATTTTATTGATCCGTTCATCAGTTGATGGACATTTGGGTTGTTTCTGCCTTTTGGGTGTTATGAATAATGCTGCTGTGAACCTTCATGTACAGGTTATTGCATTTGACACACTCAGTGACTGGAGGCCCTCTTCTGTAGGAAAATACTTTGTTGGAGATCTTCAGGTTTTTTATTTTTAAAATTGACATATGTTTTCATATCTCTTGGGTATATACCTAGCAGTGAAATTGCTGGGTCATATGGTAACTCTGTTTAACCTTTTTTTGTTGTTGTTGTTATTGTATTTTAGATGGTTTACAGGACAAACTAGCTTTGCATTAAATAGTTGGTACATATGTTGTTTTACGACATTGATTAACAACCTCGTGATATGTCAACACTCTCCCCTTCTCAACCTTGGGTTCCCTATTACCAATTTTCCTGTCCCCCCCTTGCCTTCTAGCCCTTGCCTCTGGGCTGGTGTGCCCCTTTAGTCTCATTTTGTTTTATGGGCCTGTCTAATCTTTGGCTGAAGTGTGAACCTCAGGAGTGACTTCATTACTGAGCTAAAAGGGGTTTCTCCAGTTTGTGTCAGGCCAGTGAGTCTGATCTTTTTTTGTGAGTTAGAATTTTATTCTGCGTTTCTCCAGCTGTGTCCAGGACCCTCTATTGTGATCCTTGCCAGAGCAGTCAGTGATGGTACCCTGGCACCATCTAGTTGTACTGGTCTCAGTGTGGTGGAGGCTGTGGTAAGTGTGGTCCATTAGTCCTTCAGACTAATCTTTCCCTTGTGTCTTTTGTTTTCTTCATTCTCCCTTGCTCCCAAAGGGGTGAGGCTAGTGGAAGGGGTAAGGCCAGTGGAGTATCTTAGATGGTTGCCCAAAGTCTTTTAAGACCCCAGATGC
This sequence comes from Elephas maximus indicus, assembly GCF_024166365.1. Lineage (NCBI taxonomy): Eukaryota > Metazoa > Chordata > Mammalia > Proboscidea > Elephantidae > Elephas > Elephas maximus. Next base: position 12,212,924 of record NC_064842.1, on the reverse strand, counting down.
TACTCACCAAACTCAAATGTAGAACATTTTTTTTTAATTGTGCTTTAGGTGAAGGTTTACAGAACAAACTAGTTTCTCATTAAACAGTACACATATTGTTTTATGACACTGGTTAACAACCCCACGACATGTCAACACTCCCTTCTCAACCTTGGGTTCCCTATTACCAGCTTTCCTGTCCCCTCGTGCCTTCTAGTCCTTCCCCTAGGGCTGGTGTGCTCCTCTGGTTTTGTTTTGTTTTATGGGCCTGTTCAATCTTTGGCTGAAGGGTGAACCTCAGGAGTGACTTCATTACTGAGCGGAAACAGTGTCCAGGGCTCCTACTCTCAGGGTTTTAGTCTCTGTCAGGCCAGCAAGCCTGGTCTTTCCTTTTGGGTTAGAATTTTGTTCTGTATTTTTCTCCAGCTCTGTCTGGGACCCTGTCAGAGCAGTCAGTGGTGGTAGCTGGGCACCATCTAGTTGTACTGGGCTCAGTCTGGTGAAGGCCATGGTAGATGTGGTCCATTAGTCCTTTGGACTAATCTTTCCATTGTATCTTTAGTTTTCTTCACTCTTTCTTGCTCCCAAAGGGTTGAGACCAGTGGAGTATCCTAGATGGCCAATCACAGTCTTTTAAGACACCAGATGTTACTCACCAGAGTAGAATGTAGAACATTTTCTTTATAAACTATGTTATGCCAGTTGAGCTAGATGTTCTCTGAGACCATGATCCCCACAGCCCTTAGCCCAGTAATTCGGCCCCTCAGGGAGTTTGGATGTGTCTGTGGAGCTTCCGTGACCTTGCCTTGGATAAATTTTGCTGGCTTCCCCAGTATTGTGTACTGCCTTACCCTTCACCAAAGTTACCACTTATCTATTATCTATTTAATGTTTTTCCATTTGTCCTCCTCCCCTCCCTCGTAACCATCAAAGACTATTTCTTTTTGTGTGTAAGTTATAGTAGTGGTCTTGTTACCAGCTGGCAACCTGACACAAAGGGTCCTTGTCTTTTCCTGAGTGAGAATACACACGAAAGACAAGCTTTATCTTCAGCAAGTTTTATTTTGCTTGACTCAAGAAAAAGGAATCAGCGGGGATCTAAGCCTCTCCAAAAGACTGACTTGAAAAGGGAAGCAGGGCTAGGGCTTATATGGGTTTGGTGGAGACAATAGTGAATATTTAGTGGGCTTCTTTCAAGGGGCGGGCACTTCTCAGAATGGCGGTGCATGTTAATTAGGTTGCCTGCGCATCTGGAATCCAAGATGGAACCCACTAATAGTCAAGATGGAGTCCTCTCGGCAGCCCTTGGCATCACTTATTATGGGATATAGCACAAGCGCCCTGATCTTTGGCACTGCATCACCATCTTTGAAGGGCCAAGGAAGGTTAAACAGTGGTCACGCTTTCTTCTGCGCATGTGGGAGCCTGTAAAGGGGGAAGGGACACCAAGAAGGAGATAGTAATTCACTGGTTGTTTGAGCCTTATCTCTTGTTGACAGGATGTGGTTCTTGTTGACCCAGCTTTTAGATGGCAACCTTTTAACAGCTCTTTTGTTTCACCAGCACAGTTAACCCTATCTGTCTCAGTCTCATACAATATTTGTCCTTTTGTGATTGACTTATTTTACTCAGCGTAACGCCCTCCAGATTCATCCATGTTGTGAGATGCTTTGCAGATTTGTCGTTGTTCTTTATCGTTGTACAGTACTCCATTGTGTGTATGTAACGTAGTATCTTAGTCACCTAGTGCTGCTGTAACAGAAATACCACAGGTGGAAATTTTATTCTCTCACAGTCCGGTAGGCTAGAAGTCCAAATTCAGTCGCCAGCTCCAAGGGAAGGCTTTTTCTGTCGGCTCTGGAGGAAGGTCCTTGCCATTGTTCTTCCCTTCGCCTGGGAGTATTTCAGTGCAGGAACCTGAGGTCCAAAGGACATGCTCTGCTCCCGGTGCTGCTTTCTTTTTTTTTTTAAATACTTTTTATTGTGCTTTAAGTGAAAGTTTACAAATCAAGTCAGTCTCTCACACAAAAACCCATATACACCTTGCTACACACTCCCAATTACTCTTCCCCTGATGAGACAGCCTGCTCTCTCCCTCCACTCTCTCCTTTCGTGTCCTTTTCGCCAGGTTCTAACCCCCTCCACCCTCTCATTTCCCCTCCAGGCAGGAGACGCCAACATAGTCTCAAGTGTCCACCTGATCCAAGAAGCTCACTCCTCACCAGCATCCCTCTCCAACCCATTGTCCGGTCCATTCTCCGTCTGAAGAGTTGGCTTCCAGAATGGTTCCTGTCCTGGGCCAGCAGAAGGTCTGGGGGCCATGACTACCAGGGTCCTTCCAGTCTCAGTCAGACCATTAGGTCTGGTCTTGTGAGAATTTGGGGTCTGCATCCCACTGTTCTCCAGCTCCATCAGGGATTCTCTGTTATGTTCCCTGTTCGGGCAGTCATCGGTGGTAGCCGGGCACCATCTAGGTCTTCTGGTCTCAGGATGATGTATTTGCTGGTTCATGTGGCCCTTTCTGTCTCTTGGGCTCGTAATCACCTTGTGTCCTTGGTATTCTTCATTCTCCTTTGATCTAGGTGGGTTGAGACCAATTGATGCATCTTAGATGGGTGCTTGCTAGGGTTTATTTGATCCAGGTGGGTTGAGACCAATTGATGCATCTCAGACGGCTGCTTGCTAGGGTTGAAGACCCCAGACGCCACTCTTCAAAGTGGGATGCAGAATGTTTTATTAATAGATTTTATTATGCCAGTTGACTTAGATGTCCCCTGAAACCGTGGTCCCCAGACCCCTGCCCCTGCTACGCAGGCCTTCGAAGCATTCAGTTTATTCAGGAAACTTCTTTGGTTTAGTCCAGTTGTGCTGACCTCCCCTGTATTGTGTGCTGTCTTTCCCGTCACCTAAAGTAGTTCTTTCCTACTAATTAGTGAATACCCCTCTCCCACCTTTCCTCCCTCCCCCCCTCATAACCACAAAAGAATGTTTTCTTCTCAGTTTAAACTATTTCTCAAGTTCTTATAATAGTGGTTTTATACAATATTTGTCCTTTTGCAGCTGACTAATTTCACGCAGCTTAATGCCTTCTAGGTTCCTCCATGTTATGAAATGTTTCACCGATTCCTCACTGTTCTTTATTGATGCGTAGTATTCCATTTTGTGAAATATACCATAATTTATTTATGCATTCATCCATTGATGAGCACCTTCGTTGCTTCCATGTTTTGGCTACTGTAAACAGTGCTGCAATAAACATGGGTGTGCATAAATCTCTTCGTGTAAAGGCTTTTATTTCTCTAGGATATATTCCAAGGAGTGAGATTGCTGGATCGTATGGTAGTTCTATTTCTAGCTTTTGAAGAAAGCGCCAGCTCGATTTCCAAAGTGGTTGTACCATTTGACATTCCCACCGCAGTATAGAAGTGTTCCAATCTCTCCACAGCCCTTCCAACATTTATTAGTTTGTGTTTTTTGGATTAATGCCAGCCTTGCTGGAGTGAGATGAAATCTCATTGTAGTTTTGATCTGCATTTCTCTAATGGCTAATGACTGTGAACATTTCTTCATATATCTGTTAGCTGCCTGAATGTCTTCTTTAGTGAAGTGTGTGTTCATGTCTTTTGCCCTTTTTTTAATTGGGTTATTTGTCTTTTTGCGGTTGAGTTTTTGCAGTATCATGTAGATTTTAGAGATCAGGCGCTGATGAGAAATGTCATAGCTAAAAACTTTTTTCCAGTCTGTGGGTAGTCTTTTTACTCTTTTGGTGAAGTCTTTGGATGAGCATAAGTGTTCGATTTTTAGGAGCTCCCAGTTATCTAGTTTTTATTCTATGTTCTTTATATTGTTTTCTATACTGTTTATGCCATGTATTAGGGCTCCTAACGTTGTCCTTATTTTTTCTTCCATGATCTTTATCGTTTTAGATTTTATATATAGGTCTTTGATCCATTTTGAGTTAGTTTTTGTGCATGGAGTGAGGTATGGGTCTTGTTTCATTTTTTTGCAGATGGATATCCAGTTATGGCACTGGTGCTGCTTTCTTGGTGGTGTGAGGCTCACAACTCTCTGTTTGCTTCCCTTTATCTCTTGAGAGAGAAAAGGTGATACAGGCCATATCCCAGGGAAACCCCTTTTACCTTGGATCAGGGATGTGACCTGAGTAGGGTGGTGTTAGAATCCTACCTTAATCCTTTCAACATAAAATTACAGTCACAAAATGGAAGACAACCACACAATACTGGCAATCATGGCCTAAGCAAGTTGATACACACGCTTTTGGGAGGATAGAGTTCCGTCCAGGACACATAGTTTGTTTATCCATTCTTCTGTTGATGAGCATCTAGGTTGTTTTCATCTTTTTGCTATTGTGGACAGTGCTGCAGTGAACATGGCTGTGCACATGTCTATTTGTGTGACAACTCTTATTTCTCTAGGATATATTCCTAGGAGTGGGATTGCTGGAATGTACGGTATTTATTTTTCTAGTTTTCTAAGGAAGCGCCATATCGTTTTTTGAAAATGGTTGTACCATTTTGCATTCCCACCAGCAGTGCGTAAGAGTTCCAATTTCCCCACAGTCTCTCCAACATTTGTTATTTTCTGTGTTTTTGATTGGTGCTGGCCCCCACGTGTCTGTCAGTTTGTCATACTGTGGGAGCTTGTGTGTTGCTGTGATGCTGGAAGCTATGCCACCAATATTCAGATACCAGCAGGGTCACCCATGGAGGACAGGTTTCAGCTGAGCTTCCAGACTAAGACAGACTAGGAAGAAGGACCCGGCAGTCTACTTCTTAAAAGCATTAGCCAGTGAAAACCTTATGAATAGCAGCGGAACATTGATATAGTGCTGGAAGAAGAACCCCCCAGGTTGGAAGGCACTCAAAGGATGACTGGGGAAGAGCTGCCTCCTGAAAGTAGAGTTGACCTTAATGACGTGGATGGAGTAAAGCTTTCGGGACCTTCATTTGCTGATGTGGCATGACTCAAAATGAGAAGAAACAGCTGCAAACATCCATTAATAATCGGAACCTGGAATGTATGAAATATGAATCTAGGAAAATTGGAAATCGTCAAAAATGAAGTGGAACACATAAACATTGATATCCTAGGCGTTAGTGAGCTGAAATGGACTGGTATTGGCCATTTTGAATCAGACAATCATATGGTCTACTATGCTGGGAATGACAACTCCAAGAGAAATGGTGTTACATTCATCGTCAAAAAGAACCTTGCAAGATCTGTCCTGAAGTACAGTGCTGTCAGTGATAGAATAATATCCATACGCCTACAAGGAAGACCAGTTAATACGACTGTTATTCAAATTTACACACCAACCACTAGGGCCAAAGATGAAGAAATAGAAGATTTTTATCAGCTGCCGCAGTCTGAAATTAATCGAACATGCAATCAAGATGCATGGATAATTACTGGCGATTGGAAGGCAAAATTTGGAAACAAAGAAGGATCAGTAGTTGGGAAATCCGGCCTTGGTGATAGAAACAGTGCTGGAGATCGAATGATAGAATTTTGCAAGACCAACGACTCCTTCATTGCAAATACCTTCTTTCACCAACATAAGCAGTGACTACACGCATGGACCTCGCCGGATGGAACACACAGAAATCAAATTGACTACATCTCTGGAAAGAGATGATGGAAAAGCTCAATGTCATCAGTCAGAACAAAGCCAGGGGCCGACTGTGGAACAGACCATCAATTGCTCATATGCAAGTTCAAGCAGAAACTGAAGAAAATCAGAGCAAGTCCATGAGAGCCAAAATATGACCTTGAGTATATCCCACCTCAATTTAGAGACCATCTGAAGAATAGATTTGACGTATTGAACGCTGGTGACCGAAGACCAGACGAGTTGTGGAATGACATCAAGGACATCATCCATGAAGAAAGCAAGAGGTCATTGAAAAGACAGGAAAGAAAGAAAAGACCAAGATGGATGTCAGAGGAGACTCTGAAACTTGCTCTTGAGCGTCGAGCATCTAAAGCAAAAGGAAGAATTGATGAAGTAAAAGAACTGAACAGAAGATTTGAAAGGGCCTCTCGAGAAGACAAAGTAAAGTATTTTGACATGTGCAAAGAGCTGGAGATGGAAAACCAAAAGGGAAGAACGCACTCGGTGTTTCTCAATCTGAAAGACCTGAAGAAAAAATTCAAGCCTCGAGTTGCGATAGTGAAGGATTCCATGGGGAAAATATTAAGCAACACAGGAAGCATCAAAAGAAGATAGAAGGAATACACAGAGTCATTATACCAAAAAGAATTAGTCGATGTTCAACCATTTCGAGAGGTGGCATATGACCAGGAACCGATGGTACTGAAGGAAAAAGTCCAAGCTGCTCTGAAGGTATTGGCGAAAAACAAGGCTCTAGGAATTGATGGAATATCAATTGAGATGTTTTAAGAAACAGATGCAGCGCTGGAGGTGCTCACTCGTCTCTGCCAAGAAATATGGAAGACAGCTTCCTGGCCAACTGATTGGAAGAGATCCATATTTATGCCTATTCTGAAGAAAGGTGATCCAGCCAAATGTGGCAATTATAGAACAATATCATTAATATCATACGCAAGCAAAATTTTGCTGAAAGTCTTTCAAAAATGACTGCAGCAGTATATTGACAGGGAACTGCCAGAAATTCAGGCGGGTTTCAGAAGAGAACGTGGAACTAGGGATATCATTGCTGATGTCAGATGGATCCTGGCTGAAAGCAGAGAATACCAGAAGGATGTTTACCTGTGTTTTATTGATTATGCAGAAGCATTCGACTGTGTGGATCATAACAAAACTATGGATAACACTGAGAAGAATGGGAATTCCAGAACACTTAATTGTGCTCATGAGGAACCTTTACATAGATCAAGAGACAGTTGTTCGGACAGAACAAGGGGATACTGATTGGTTTAAAGTCAGGAAAGGTGTACGTCAGGGTTGTATTCTGTCACCATACCTGCTTAATCTGTATGCTGAACAGATAATATGAGAAACTGGACTATATGAAGAAGAAGGGGACATCAGGAATGGAGGAAGACTCATTAACAACCTGCGTTATGCAGATGACACAACCTTGCTTGCTGAAAGTGAAGAGGACTTGAAGCACTTACTAATGAAGATCAAAGACCACAGCCTTCAGTATGGTTTACACCTCAACATAAAGAAAACAAAAATCCTCACAACTGGACCGGCGAGCAACATCATGATAAACGGAGAAACGATTGAAGTTGTCAAGGATTTCATTTTACTTGCATCCACAATTAACAGCCATGGAAGTAGCAGTCAAGAAATCAAAAGACGCGTTGCATTGGGTAAATCTGCTGTAAAGCACCTCTTCAAAGTGTTGAAGAGCAAAGATGTCACCCTGAAGACTAAGGTGTGCCTGACCCAGGCCATGGTATTTTCAATCACATCATATGCATGTGAAAGCTGGACAGTGAATAAGGAAGACCGAAGAAGAGTTGACGCCTTTGAATTGTGGTGTTGGTGAAGAATATTGAATATACCATGGACTGCCAAAAGAAAGAACAAATCTGTCTTAGAAGAAGTGCGGCTGGAATGCTCCTTAGAGTCAAGGATGGCGAGACTTCGTCTTACATACTTTGGACATGTCAGGAGGGATCAGTCTCTGGAGAAGGACATCATGCTTGGTAGAGTACAGGGTCAGCGGAAAAGAGGAAGACCCTCAACGAGGTGGATTTACACAGTGGCTGCAACAATGAGCTCAAGCATAACAACATTTATAAGGATGGCGCAGGACCGGGCAGTGTTTCGCAGTGTTGTGCATAGGTTCGCTATGAGTCGGAACCGACTTGAGGGCACCTAACAACTACAGGAATGCTGGGGTGAGATGGTATCTCATCATGATTTTGATTTTGATTCCTCTAATGGCTAGTGATTGTGAGCATTTCCTCATGTGCCTTTTCGCTGCTTGAATGTCTTTACTGAAGTGTCTGTTCATTTCCTTTGCCCATTTTTTAATTGGATTATTTGTGTTTTTGTTGTAGAGGTGCTGGATTTTCCTGTAGATTTTAGAGATTAGACCTTTGTAGGATTTGTAATAGCCAGAAATTTTTTCCCAGCCTGTAGGTTCTCTTTTTACTCTTTTAGTGAAGTCTTGATGAGCATAAGTGTTTAATTTTTAGAAGATCACGGTTATCTAGCTCATCTTGTGGAGTTTGTGCGTTGTTCATTATGGTTTGTATCCTGTTAATTTCGTGTATTAGGGCCTCTAGGGTTGATTCTGTTTTTTCTTATGTGATCTTTATAGGTTGTACATTTAGATTTTTGATCCATTTGGAATTAGTTTTTGTGCATGGTGTGAGGTGTGGGTCCTGTTTAATTTTACTCTGTTTAATCTTTTGAGGAACTTCCAAATTGTTTTCCGAAGTGGCTGCAGCATTTTACGTTGCCGCCAGCATATGTGAGGGTCCCAATTTCTCTACATCTTTCCCAGCACTTGTTATTGTCTGTCCTTTGTATTATAGCCATCTTAATCAGTGTGAAGTGCTATTTCATTGTGGTTTTGAATTTGCGTTTCCCTAATGACTAGTGATGATGCCGTGGTTAAGAGCTCGGCTGTGAATCGAAAGGTTGGCAGTTTGAATCCACCAGCCAGTCCTTGGAAACCCTACGGAGCAGTTCTACTCTGTCCTGTAGGGTCACCATGAGTCATAATCGACTGGACGGCAACAGGTTTAATGTCTAATAATGTTGCCCATCTCCTCATGTGTTTATGGGGCCATTTGTGTATTTTCCTTGGAGAAATGTGTGTTCAGATCCTTTGCTCGTATTTTAATTGGGTTATTTGTCTTTTTATTGTTGACTTGTAAGAGCTCTTTATATATTCTAGATACAAGTCACTTAGCAGTTATATCAGATATGTGATTTGCAAATTTTTTCTCCCATTTTGTGTGTTTTCTTAAATAGTATTATTTTCCTTTAGATGTTTGTTACAATTCAGCAGTGAAGCTGCAGGGCTGAGCTTTCCTTCGTGGATAGTTTTCTGGTTACTAATTGAGCAGAAGTCCTCAACACTGAATGACTTTTTCAAATCTTATCATGGGCAGATGAGGAAGACTATGCTTACGGCACAGCAACGCAGAATATGCGCAGCCACAGCTGGAAGACATCTGTAAATCTGTCCGCATTGATTCAGATTCCTGGAGTTTGGGACCCTTTCGTGAAGAGTTATGTAGAGGTAAGTAGACTTTGCATAAAGTGTTATTAAGTTCATGTTTTTGGTAAGCCTGTGCCTGATCTTTTTTTTCAGAAGAGAACTAATGGAGAGAATTGTAGTAAAAAGAATATGGTCTCTCTTTTTGAGTCATCTGAATAATTTATTTTACCAAAAAAAAAAAAAAACAATGCCGTTAATGTTACTTTGTGTTCATTTTCACCCCTAGATAACCTGCTTTGACTAAATGCTAATAAATTAATAGAAGTATAGTTGTAAATTTTAGTTCTTTACTGTTGTTAAGCTTAAAAGACTAGCAGAATGGTTTTTTTTTTTTTTTAATGATTTGATGAGGTTTATAAAAGGAAAGCAGAAAAATCTGAAACTAGGCCACAGTGTTGTTCATAATGGTATCCTTACATCCCCGAGTCCTTGTGGAAGGATAGAGTGCCTTGACACTGGGCACTAGAAATAAGCCTGGAAAATAATGTGCTTGATAAAAGTTTGATGAGTGCCGAAGTGGTAATTGTGCTGTGAGAAGATACTTTCTGAAACTATATGCCGGTGAATCTGGGAATTCTGTGTAAGGACGGGGACGAAGTGAGAGAAGTTAGGATCCATGTGCTCCTTTTGTGGCTGAAGTTATGCAGGGCACTGAGGTTGGTTGCATCACGTGATCTTTTTCCAGTTGTTAGGGTGCCCTGCTTTGAGGACTTTATCCCTTATTACAGGAGCAGTTCTTAGGTTGAAGGTGCTGCATTTTTCAATGGCAAAATATCATAAGGACAAAATGGGAAACCATGTAAGCCTTGTTAGAAGTGATTTTCTCTGTTCCATAAAGCTTGTAATATATGCTGGTGAAAGCAAAAACTGGCGTTACTGTTGGTCAGTTTCGTGATCTTTAGTCTCCACCAGTAAATTTGTTTATTATCTTTTACGTAGCTATCTGACAGAATCTAGCTAGGCTGTTACGACTTATTTTTATGTAGATGCTGGAATTCTATGGGGATCAAGATGGCGCCCGAGAGGTCCTCACCAATTATGCGTATGATGAAAAGTTCCCATCAAACCCGAATGCCCATGTCTACTTATACAACTTTCTAAAGAGAGAGAAGGCACCAAAAGAGAAACTGATAAGTGTGCTTAAGGTATAGAATTTTTTATTTCAATGTTTGAACAGGGCTGGGGGAGGGGTCTACTTTAAAATGTCCTTAGGTCAGTGCTTTTCAACTTGCATATTATAGCACCTGTAGAAAATTACACTGAGGTGAGCAAGAGCACACTGCTCCCAGCTGAAGGATCCAGGCAGATTTTCCTTGCCCTCTGCATGAGCCTGAAGAAAAAGGATCAGTGTTTCAGCAAGCGCTTGCCACCTTGCTTGGAAAGCACTGTATTGGTATCTTTTGAAAATCAACTTTATTGAGATACAATTTACATACAGTAAAATGTACTTATTTGAAGTTTATAATTGGAGCACTTTGAGAAATATTTATATTCATGTCACCACCGTGATAATCTGGATATAGGACATTTCCATCACCCCAATTAGTCCCCATATTTCCCTTTACAGCCAGCCTACCCTAAACACTCCCAATCACAGGCAATCACTGATCTGCTGTCAGTGTAGATTAAAATTATCTTCTCTAGAATTTCCTACAAATGGGATCTAACCATGTGTACTCGTGGGTCTGGCTTCTCTAGCTCAGCATGCTGTTTTTGAGATTCATCCATGTTATTGCATGTATCACTGATTTGTTCCTTATTATTTTGAGTACTAGTCCTGTTTTATACATTCAGTTCTTGATGGACATTTGGGTTATTTTTACTTTTTGGCCATTATGAGTATGCTGCCATGAACATTCAAGTACAAGGCTCTGTGCATGTATAGTTTCATCTCTTTTGGGTAGCTACCTAGGAGTGGAATTGCTGGCTAAAGTATATGTTTAACTCTTTAAGAAGCTGCTCAGTTGTTTTCTGAAGTAACTGTGCCATGGACACTTCGAGCAGCAATGTATGAAAGTTCAGTTTTTCCACATCCTCACCAACACTTGGTATTATCAGTCTTTTGAATTATACCCATCCTAGTGGGTATGTAGGGGTATCTCACTGTGGTTTCAATTTTCATTTCCTCAATAACAAATAATGTTGAGTATCTTCTGATGTGCTGTTAGCCCATCTTCTTTTGTGAAGTGTCTATTCAAGTATTTTGTCTATTTTAGGGGGAGTTATTTGTCTTATTGATAAGGAAGAGTTGGTTTTGTTTATTTGTTTTTAATATAATAGGGTATACTTTTTATTTTCAGGTATATGAATTTTGAATATTTTCTCCCAGTCTGTGGCTTGTTTTTTTGTTTTCTTAACAATGCCTTATAAAATACAGAATTTTTTAATTATGATGAAATCTGGTTTATGGATTTTTATTCTTTTGGGGTTAGTGGTTTTTTGTTTAAAAGATCCTTGCCTACTGCAAGAGAGTGGAGAGCCTTGTCTATGTTTTTTTTCTAAGAGTGTTGAACTTTTATATTTAGGTTTAAGATTTTCAGTTAATTTTTCTCTGGAGGGAGCTGAGGGTCAAAGTTCATTTTTTCCATATGGTTGTTCCAGCACCATTTACTGAAGGCTATCCTTTCCCCATTGAATTACATTGGTAACTTTGTTGAAAATCAGTTGACCTCATATATGGACTGTTGTGCTTAAGTATATTTCCATCATTATACCCATACCTCCTGTCTTGATTACTGTAGCTTTATAGCAAGTCTTGGAATCATGTGCTGAAAGTCATACAAATTTAAATTTGTCTTCCCTTTTCAAAACTATTTTTGGATTTTCTAGGTCCTTTGAGTTTCTATATATATTTTAAAATCAGTTTGTCTATTACTACAAAAAAAAAAAAAAAAATCCTGCTGGGGTTTTGAGCCTATAGATCAGTTTGGAGAGAATTAATATCTTAATACTGAGTTTTTCAAAGTGGTAACATGGTCTATATCTCCATTTATTTAGGCCTTTAATTTTTCTCTGAAATATTTTGTAGTGGTTTTCTTGGAAGTATACGTGCTTTAACTATTTTTATTGTGGTAAAACACACACAACATAAAATTCACCATTTTTGCCGTTTTCAAATGTGCAGTCCATTGGTACTAATCACACTCATGGTTGTGCAAACATGACCACTATTTGTTTCCAAAATTTTCCACCTCCCAGACAGCGACTCTGCCCATGAAGCAACAACTTCCGCTTCTCCCTGTCCTCCCGGGCCTTGGTAGCCACTCGTCTGCTTTCTGTCCCCATGTATTTGACTATTCTAGATTTTTTATATTTTGTAGTGTTTGCTTGAGTAATTATAAGACACATTTTCCCATTTATCAGTCTACTTGAGCGTTAGGACTGTGCTGCATTACATAAAACATACAGCATCCTTTCCTCGGTATAGTTTTATTTACCACCCTGTCCTTTATTTTACGGTTAGGTTTTTTATGTATATCAGAAACCCCATACTGTAATAGTGTTTTTTTTTTTTTTTAATTTAAATAGCCACATGTCTTTTAAATAAATTATTGAAAGAATATATATATATATATATATCATTTGTTTTTACTTGCATATTTATCATTTTGGTGATCTTCATTTCTTCCTCCAGAATGGGAGTTGCCATATGATGTCACTGTCTTTCAGTCTGCAGAACGTTTCTTGTACTGCGGGCTTCTGGCCACGATTTTCTGAGTCTTTATTTTATCTTCAGTTTTCGAAAGATAGTTTTGCTGGGTGTAGAATTCTGGTCGACTTTTATTTCTATAAGTATTTTATGATGCTGTTACATTGTCTTTCTGTTGTTTTGATGAGAAATAAGCCATCATTTTATCTTAACTCCCCCCTGTGTATTGTGCTTGGCTCCTGTGGCTATTTTCAGAATTCCTCTATTTGTCTTTGAATTTCAGACTCAGATGAAGCCTAGGTTTTCCTTTTATTTATCATGGTTGAGGTTTGCTGAGCTTTTTTTGGATTTTTAAATTGGCGTTTTTTCCAGCAAATTTGGGAAGTTTTCAGTCATTATTTTGTCTCATACCATATTTTTGTCCCTCCCCTGTAGAACTGGAAATACATGATATGCTTTGCCCATCTTTGCCAGGTGTATTTTCCTTGGGCAGAGAGCAATGCATGGAGCATTTAGAGTAAAAGCACTGGAAGTAGACATTGATGCTGAATTGCTGAGGAAACCAAGAGCAGTGTCTCTTCTTTTAAAACTGTAGAACTGAATAAATTACAAAAATGACACTGAGAAAAATCCTCATCTATCAGGCTTCTTTTAAAAGACCAGTTAGCTTTAAAGTATACTTTCACATTTGTCAAACCTTCCAGGTAGAAACGATATGTTTAAGAGTTGTCCAACAGGCTTTGTTTTATTAAACATACTTTTAAAGTTGCTGTTTTAATTCTGCTCTTCAAAATAACCTTTTGACCTGTTTGTACAATGAAATATTAAGGAGAGTTAACAAAAGCAAGATGATACCTTCACTCGGGTTGCCGATCATTAATAATGTTTTTAAAAGATTTTAAAATGTTATAGGAAACAGCTAAAACGATTAAACTCTTGGAAGAAAACACAGGGGTAAATCTTCATGACCTTGGATTTGGCAAAGGATTCTTAAATACGACAGCAAAAGAATGAACAACAAAAGAAAAAAACAGCTAAACTGGTAGGTTAATATTAGATGTAAGGCCAAATCCCACACTGGGAAGGTAACTCACGTCCCCGTTTCCCACTTCTTCATCTCTGACACCAGCCACTCATGTGACGTTTTCTGTCTGTTTGACCCGAACCACCCGGAGGTAGGTCTTTATAAAACAACACCTGCTCAGCCTCTTCTGCCTACCAGCCACCCAACGCTGGGTCTTTGCAGCTTAGAAAGACTCAGTCCTGCCATTCTAGTCAACTGCCAGATAGGCAGATACCAGGCCCTGCTGGCCCTCACTGCCCCCAGTGAGTTCAATAATTTGATAGAATGACTCACAGAACTTACAGCAAGGGCGATACTCACTATAACTTTCTCAGCAGAGCCACAGAAGAAGATGCACAGGCGAGGTCTGGGGGAAGTTTTCTACACGGAGCCCCATGTTCACTGAAGCGTGCAGGTCTTCCCACATTCATCATCAATCCGGAAGCTCAAAGGAAGCTCCAAGGTCCATAGTCCTTAATAATAGTCACTGGGGCCTCATTGCGTGATTGATCAAATAAATGAATATGCTTGATTTGTTGCATCATGCCCCCACCTCCTTTCCTGAAGTTATTTCCCAGGTTTGGTCTTTGGGGTTCCTGTTACATTTATACCTGTTGAAGTATTGCCTGGCTATTTTAGAAAACAAAGGCACCTTGATTTCTGGCAGATTCCAAAGGTTATTTTCGGGAACCAGAGACAAAAGGCCAAATTGAGTTCTTTGTCCCACACAACTGGACTTCATCAAAACTAAAAACTTTTGTGTTTCAAATGAAGCCATTATGGAAAGTGAAAAGGCATCCCACAAAATGGGAGAAAATATTTGCAAATCACATGTTTGATAAGGGACTTATATCTAGAATATATACACGACTCTTACAACTCAATAACAAAAAGATAAGTTTAAAAAATGGCAAAAGGCCTGAATAGATGTTTTTCTAAGAAAGGTATGCAGATTGGCAGTATGCACATTAAAAGATACTTGAAGTGCAAATCAAACCACAATGAGATACCACTTTACACCCTCTAGGATGGCTAGACTCAAAAAGACAGACAGTAATAAGTGTTGGCAAGGATGTGGAGAAATTAGAACTCACATTACTCCTAGGTGGCACAAACTCTTTGCTTCAATTACTAACTTATAGATTGGGTGTTTGAACCCACCAAGCAGTGCCGTGGAAGAAAGTGCTGGCAGTCTGGTTCCGTAAAGATTGCAGTCGATAAAACCCTGTGGCTCAGCTCTGCTCTGTAACACACGGGGTTGCCATGAGTTGGAGTTGACTCGACGGCAGTGGATTTGGTTCTGTTTTCTTCATACACTCCTGGTGGAATGGAAAGTGCTGTTGAACAGGTTCCAACTCTTAGCGACCCTGCAGGACAGGGTAGAACTGCCCTAAAGGGTTTCCAAGCCTGGAAGTCTTCATGGAAGCAGACTGCCACATCTTTCTGTCTCAGAGTGGCCGATGGGTTTGAACCTCCGACCTTTCGATTAGCAGCTGAGCACTTCAGCCACTGTGCCACCAGGACTCCAGAAGTGTATGAGGTCCCCATCTATTTCCCCAGTTCTACTGATGATCTTTTTTTTTTGTTTTAAGCTTTATAGGAACTGCTTTCTGTACCCTAACTGAAGGTGGACAGGAGCAGATTATCTTCTAAATCCCTGGTTTATTTACTGAAAGCACATTAGACAAGAGCTTCCTTTGAAAGCACGCTGGAATTTGGAAATGCCCTGAGTGTGTAAAAATGGCAAAATTATTCTATCTTCCAGATTTTGTACCAGATTGTACCATCTCATAAACTGATGTTAGAATTCCATAGAATACTTAGAAATTCAGGTAAATAATTTTTGTTTTATATCTCTTTATTCAGACAAGCGGGGCAGGCAGACTATAACCAGTGGGTCACGTCCACCCCCAAATAAGGATCTGCTGGAACACAGCCATGCTCACTCGTGACGTACGGTCCGTGGCTGCATTCTCACTACAGTGGCAGAGCTGAGAACTTGTGACTGACTGTGTGGACCACAAAGTCTAAAATATTTACTCTCTGACCCTTTACAGAAAAAGTTTGCTCATCCCTGCTGTAGAACATAGGCAGTGGTCAGCAAAAGAGAAAAGGCTTCAATTTATATAATTCACCTCGTTTTAATCCCTACTAGGCTTCAGGTCAGCTTAGAAAAGAATATATTCCTTTGTTGAAGAAAATCATCTCAGTAAGCTCAGTTGGTATTGGAATGGCTGCCTCCCTCTCCTAATAGAAGAGAACATACATAACATGGCCAAATAGTGCAACTGCTTTAAATAACATTCTCAGTGGCATATAAATTGAGGCCTATAACCCATGTAGGGATCAGACTCCCACGCTGACCTCGTTAGCATGGACTAAATTATTGAAATGCTCAAATTCATTACAGTAGAGTGTCAGCATAGTGAGGTGTTTTAAACTATTAACCCAAACCAGAGGGCATATGACTCAGTAATGTTTTAATCAGCTGTATATATATTTTTTCGCTTTGTGTATTTCACAAAGTACGTAAACTTGGACTGGTTTGATTATTGCAGATAAAGAAGAACACCATAAACTGGGGCTGGAGGTATTATTTGCAATCTTAGATTTTGCTGGCTGCACTAAGAATATAACTGCATGGAAATATTTGGCAAAATATCTGAAACAGACCTTAATGGGGTAAGTAAGAAACACAAACAGTGTTATTGGACTAGCATAAGTAATATTTCCCAGTATTTTAGCTAATATCCATGACTATTTATATAAAGTTCTTTGCTTATGTTTTTGGGTTTCTTGAACTGTGTCTTCAGCTGTCTTTATGAGTATATCAGAGCAAGAAAGTACAAAGTCATGAGCATCAGTTATAAAAATTCTCTCAAGATTTGTTTGTGCTATTGGGTAAGTATGGTACTTAGCACTGCACTGCTAGTATGTGTTTTCATACTGGAAATAAGAATGGAGAGGGGTCACCCTCACTCTTTGCTAAAGACCCTTGGTAAAGCTTTTCGTGAAGAGTCGATTTCTTCTGTGTGTTGTCAGCTTCTAAGATCACCTCGGAGGCAATTTTCAGCCATTCTCAGTGTGATTTTTAGAGCCTCACAAGAGAATCATTGGTTATTCATTCAACAAGTATTTATCAAGTCTACTGTGAGCTGGGTATCCAGAAAATACCTCTGCTCCTAGTATGGTTAGTGCCACATTTTGAATAAGAAAAGGAATGACAGAGATACCATAAAGTTAAGTTTCTTTTATTTATTATATCCATTTTGGTTGGTTAGAAAATTCAGTGTCAGCGGGAACTTGTTCAGACTTCAAATCTGACTTGACCCTGGAGCTAAAACAGTGCTGAAAATGTTTAGTGTGGTATGTTGGCGCACTCACTGTAAACCACTTTTTAAGTCTAAAGCGGTACATAAACGTATGCTGGGGAATAAAGTTCTGGAAATCAGAGAAGTGCGCTGTTCATTTTTGAACCTCTAGAAATTCTACCGCAGGGAGCACATAGGTGCTAAATATGCGTTTGCTAAATTCAGTTACTGAAGAGCACTTAGCATTCTTGGGCTCAGCTGTCAGATCCGTGGTGTATTTGTATAATAATGGCAACTTGATTTGGATAATAATTCCTCGTAGCATATAATTTTAAAGTAACTTTTAAGTAATAATGATAGCTAATATTTATTGAACGTTTACTGCGTACCAGAGAGTACCTGAAGAACTTCGTATGAGACCTATTGTATTACTGGAACGGTTTAATTCTAGTAACAGTGCTCTGGAATATGTATCATTAATATTCTCAAGGAAACTAAGGCTCAAGAGATTAAGCAGCTTGGCCAAGGTCACATAGATAGTAAATAGAAGAACTGAAATTTGAATATAGGATTCTGGCTTCAGAGTCTATGCTCTTACTCACTGCGCTGTACTGAATTGGCTATTAGTTGAATGGAAAACGGGATGTAGAAATAAAAGAGTACAAAAAAGCTGTGTTTTCATACTGTTGCCAGTCATGTGCTATGGCCTGGCCATGCTCCGTATTTGGTTTGGAAACATCTTCCTTGTCATCTTCCCGTAGAGTGTGCTTAAGTTCAGATTCTGACAGTTCAGATCTGTCCCCCCCAGTGACCTTCCCTTGTGACATTTTTCTTTTCCAGAAATCATCTAGCGTGGGTTCAAGATGAGTGGCGCTCTAGGAAAAACTGGTGGCCAAGCTTTCATTTCAGCTACTTCTGGGCGAAAAACGACTGGACAGAAGATAAGGCCTTGGCTTGTGAGAAAGCTTTGGTAGCTGGAATACTGTTAGGAAAAGGTGTTTTTTGTTTTTTATGTAGACACAGATTTTGGACAATTTTGAAATGAGAAAGTATGGCCATTTGTTCACATTAGAGTGTACCCAGCACAATTCCCAGGGATATTAGGTGCTCAAGAAATAACTTGGATGGAAGGCCGAATCCTGAGTTGGAACAAGGTGTGATGTGCCTGGAAGGTGTACCGACAGATAGATTTGGTGATTGCATGTTGATTGTGATGGTCTCCGTGTGTTCTAACATGAGTGTCTTTGGCATTAGGGTGTAGCATGCAGTTTGATCCCACAACAAATGACCATTTGGCCTTGCCGTATAGAGAGTTGACTAAGACTGTCTATAAGAAAAAGAAAAATATTCTTTATTGACCTCATTGCTCTACACTAGCTCTATGTTCACTTATCTTGTTTCTGAAAGAAAAGAATTCCACTCCCATTAAGAAAAGGAATATTTCCCATTAACTTAACAAAAATCCTCCTAAAAGAACAGAGGAATGGATCTTTTCTTTGTAGAATGTTTTGGCCAGTAAAACTCTTACCGCTATGTACCACTGAAATCTGAACAGGTAGGAAATACTGAAATGAAACTGCTACAAAATAACGTCCAGAAGTGAAGGAAATAAACCTTGCAATGACTGCTAGTAAGCCATCTGTTCTTTAGTCCCGTTTTAGATACGGATTTAGTTTGTGTTATTTGGAATTCGTGTTATTTGGAATCAGCGAGTGTTTGAGATGGTTACTAAGATGTATAAAATGTTGGTTTCGTGAGAGGAAAGGAATTAATAAAATAACTTGAAATTTTCTCACTAATACACTAATGAAAAGGGACACAGTGTGATTTGGACTGTGATTTTCTACTACTTTACGAATGCCGAGGTATCTCAGACAGTGTGTTTGAGCAGAGTTAGGAGCTCTGGGTTCATTCTCCCATGCTGTCACTTACTTGCCATGTAGCCTTTGTGAGCCGTCTCTGAAATGGGCATTGTATCACCAGTCCTGGTTTGCATACACCAAAAAACCAAACGAAACCCATGGCCATCGAGTTGATTCCGACTCATAGTGACCCTATAGGTCAGAGTAGAACTGCCCTATGGAGTTTCCAAGGAGCACCTGATGGATTCAAACTGCTGACCTTTTGGTTAGCAACTGTAGCACTTAACCACTATGCCACCAGGGTTTGCATATTAAACACTAAGTCAAAATGCTTTTTAAGTTCTAAAGGATTATAGGAATGTCAAACATGGTTGTGCTTGAAAATGGCTGTCCCTTCTACTGCCTGGTGGTTGTGTGGGGGTTGGGTCAGTCTCTTCAGGGGTTCACTGAGCTGAGTTTGTTCTCACTCTGGTTGCCACTGCTATATCATAGGATTCAGGTTCTTCTAATTGTGGGCAGCTGTTGCTTCATGCTTAGAGCATGGGCCGCTTGTGTGGTAGCTGCCTCTTCTTCCCATACTCTGTAGCAAGTGAGCCAGTCCGTGCATCCCATTTCTCCTTGGAAGAGCCTTTCATCCTTGGAATTCAGGCTGATTGGTTGCCCTGTGACATTAGCTCTCCAGTGGGCTCAAGAAGATTTAGGATTTTGTACTTGGCCTTTTCTTGTTGTTAGTATGGAAGCGAAGTTCTTTCTATATCTTAGGAGGCAGCAGAAATCTCTATACAAGGCTTTTTTGCTGAAGTGGATGATGAGTTTACAAACACAAAATATTTAAGTGCCATCATGGAAACTAGCTCTTCTTAGCTAATAAAATGAGGTAATTCTTGTGTACTATTTTCAGGGATAATACAAGGGTTACTACAGGTACATATATAATAATTAATAAATGGAACCTGGAATGTACAAAGTATGAATCTAGGAAAATTGGATATTGTCAGAAATGAAATGGAATGCATAAGCATTGATATCCTAGGCATTAGTGAGCTGAAATGGACTGGTATTGGCCATTTTGAATTGGACAATCATATAGTCTACCATGCTGGGAATGACAACTTGAAGAGGAATGGTGTTGCATTCATAGTCAAAAAGAAAATTGCAGGATCTATCCTGAAGTACAACGCTGTCAATGAGAGGATAATATCCATATGCTTACAAGGAATACCAGTTAATACGACTGTTATTCAAATTTACGCACCAACCACTAAGGTCAAAGATGAAGAAATAAAAGATTTTTATCAGCTGCTGCAGTGTGAAATTGATCGAACGTGCAATCAAGATGCATGGATAATTACTGTGATTGGAATGCGAAAGTTGGAAACAAAGAAGAAGGATCAGTAGTTGGAAAATATGGCCTTGGTGGTAGAAACAATGCCGGAGATCGAATGATAGAGTTTTGCGAGACCAACGACTTCTTCATTGCAAATACTTTCTTTCACCTACATAAATGGTGACCATACACATGTATGGACCTCACCAGATGGAACACACAGAAATCAAACTGACTACATCTGTGAAAAAAGACGATGGAAAAGCTCAATATCATCAGTCAGAACAAGGCCAGGGACCGACTGTGGAACAGACCATCAATTGCTCATATGCAAGTTCAAGCTGAAAATGAAGAAAATCAGAGCAAGTCCACGAGAGCCAAAATATGGCCTTGAGTATATCCCACCTGAATTTAGAGACCACCTGAAGAATAGATTTGACACATTGAACACTAGTGACCGAAGACCAGACGAGTTGTGGAATGACATCAAGGACATCATCCATGAAGAAAGCAAGAGGTCACTGAAAAGACAGGAAAGAAAGAAAAGACCAAGATGGATGTCAGAGGAGACTCTGAAACTTGCTCTTGAGCATCGAGCATCTAAAGCAAAAGGAAGAATTGATGAAGTAAAAGAACTGAACAGAAGATTTGAAAGGGCCTCTCGAGAAGACAAAGTAAAGTATTTTGACATGTGCAAAGAGCTGGAGATGGAAAACCAAAAGGGAAGAACACGCTCGGTGTTTCTCAAGCTGAAAGAGCTGAAGAAAAAATTCAAGCCTCGAGTTGCAATAGTGAAGGATTCCATGGTGAAAATATTAAACGACGCAGGAAGCATCAAAAGAAGATGGAAGGAATACACAGAGTCATTATACCAAAAAGAATTAGTCGATGTTCGACCATTTCAAGAGGTGGCATATGATCAGGAACTGAAGGAATAAGTCCAAGCTGCTCTGAAGGCATTGGCGAAAAACAAGGCTCCAGGAATTGATGGAATATCAATTGAGATGTTTCAAGAAACAGATGCAACGCTGGAGGTGCTCACTAGTCTCTGCCAAGAAATATGGAAGACAGCTTCCTGGCCAACTGATTGGAAGAGATACATATTTATGCCTATTCCCAAGAAAGGTGATCCAGCCGAATGTGGAAATTATAGAACAATATCATTAATATCATACGCAAGCAAAATTCTGCTGAAGACCATTCAAAAACAGCTGCAGCAGTATATCGATAGGGAACTGCCAGAAATTCAGGCTGGTTTCAGAAGAGGACGTGGAACCAGGGATATCATTGCTGATGTCAGATGGATCCTGGCTGAAAGCAGAGAATACCAGAAGGATGTTTACCTGTGTTTTATTGACTATGCAAAGGCATTCGACTGTGTGGATCATAACAAATTATGGATAACATTGTGAAGAATGGGAATTCCAGAACACTTAATTGTGCTCATGAGGAACCTTTACATAGATCAAGAGACAGTTGTTCGGACAGAACAAGGGGATACTGATTGGTTTAAAGTCAGGAAAGGTGTACGTCAGGGTTGTATTCTTTCACCATACCTATTCAATCTGTATGCTGAGCAAATAATCCGAGAAGCCGGACTATATGAAGAAGAAGGGGGCATCAGGATTGGAGGAAGACTCATTAACAACCTGCATTATGCAGATGACACAACTTTGCTTGCTGAAAGTGAAGAGGACTTGAAGCACTTACTAATGAAGATCAAAGACCACAGCCTTCAGTACGGATTGCACCTCAACTTAAAAATCCTTGTAACTGGACCGGCGAGCAACATCATGATAAACGGAGAAACGATTGAAGTTGTCAAGGGTTTCATTTTACTTGGATCCACAATCAACAGCCGTGGAAGCAGCAGTCAGGAAATCAGGAGACACATTGCATTGGGTAAATCTGCTGCAAAGGACCTCTTTAAAGCGTTGAAGAGCAAAAATGTCACCTTGAAGACTAAGGTACACCTGACCCAAGCCATGGTATTTTCAGTCACATCATATGTGTGTGAAATCAATGAATAAGACCAAAGGAGAATTGACGCTTTTGAATTGCGGTGTTGGCAAAGAATATTGAATATACTATGGACTGCCAAAAGAAAGAACAAATCTGTCTGAGAAGCAGTACAAACCAGCATGCTCCTTAGAAGCAAGGATGGCAAGACTGTATCTTATATACTTTGGACATGTTATCAGGAGGGATCAGTCCTTGGAGAAGGACATCATGCTTGGCAAAGTACAGGGTCAGCGGAAAAGAGGAAGACCCTCAACGAGGCGGATTGACACAGTGGCTGCAACAATGAGCTCAAGCATGACAACAATTGTAAGGATGGCACAGGACCAGCCAGTGTTCCATTCTGTTGTACATAGGGCCACTATGAGTCAGAACGGACTCGATGGCATCTGACAACAACACCAGGTACATATATATCCGGCCAACTTCCCAGAGAAAATGGATATATACACGCTGAGATTGTAACGTAGTTAATGTTTTTGTGTGTGATTTATGGTCTCATTATTCAGTTATTGAACATAGAAAATCCTATTACTTATAATATCCACTTTACGTTTTTCTTATTGAAATTTGATTTGTTTCTCTGAAATATTTGATAAATGATTCTTTTAGCATTGTACGACTTTGAAGAGCAGGTAGAACTTAAATGAGCAAGCATTAGGCATACTTTTCAGAGCTACATAATCACCTTCTAGTTGCTTGCTAGATGACTGGAATGAATAGGTAATATTTGATTTTTTCCAACCTATGATTCATTTATTCTAACCTTTCAACTAGAATTTCTACAGAGAACTTTAATGTTTTTATAGATGCCTTTTTAGCTGATTTTTAAGCTAACTTGGAGAGGGAAGCTATAGTCATTTGCTCTTGGAGAAAACAATTTTGAGGTTTTGGGAGCAGGATAGAAAACAAGCTGAAGTATGTGTTTTAATTTTGAGGAATCAAAAACATCTGTGAATGTAGGAAGCAATACATTTCATTGGTGACAGCTGTTGGGGTATTCTTAGGATATATTGGTATAGATAATACAAGTCAGCCTGTTTTCATAATCACTAGTATGCCAGAGTTGAAGCAAAATGTGGAAATACTTGAAGAATTTGATGATAAGTATTAAAAGTCTTTATTTTGTTTTTTAGGTTGTAGATATTTTCGGTATGTATCAAAACAAGGTCATCAAGGCTTAAAGAAGAAAATGAAGCGGATGAACAGAGCAGTGAAAAGCTACAGTATTGTAGATCCAGGACTCTGACATTGATTTTAACTTTTATTTATAGAGCCTTGAGCAGAGCAGCAGCTCTGTAGATAGCTACTGAATGTGTTTGTTTGGCATTTTAAGAAGGGAGTTTATACGGCTCTTAAAAAGTTATTTTTGTATTTTTTTACATTCCTTTTACTCTCAGTTATAGTTAGAGAACGAGCCTCACTGCCTTTGCTTTGTATTTTTCTTTTTGTACTGTTAAATGTGGCTTATTTATTAAAGAATATTTCTTCAAATAAAAAAATTTTTTGGTTAATCAGAGAATACAGCTCCACAGCAGTTATTGCTACTTCGCACATAATTTGCTTCTGGCCCTTTTGTGTTCTAACTATAACTTGTGCTATGAAATAAATTTGTTCTTTTAATTTCTGATTGATCAATGTTAGGTTTCCTGCATGAAGAAAGGCATTGGGTGATGAGTTCTGTTGAGGAATTTTGGAAAGAGAAGGATTTAGAAAAGATCTCTTTTTCTTTTTAATATAAAGATGTGGCAGCTTGGGGTCAACTGATCTTCTCAAGAGACACCTCTGATTTTAGAGAACTAATTTGGGGCAGGGGGGCAGGCAGCTTTCAGTGGGCGTTGCCCTAACTTGACAAAAGGCTTGAGATTCTTGGTTGCCTGGCACAGCAACCCAAGACACGGACAAGACATGCTTTAGAGCTCGTGTGTTCCCTCTCCTTTTTCTCTGGGAAACTCTTTGGGTTTGAATCCTGGTCTTTCTTTTGGTAGTTCTCTGACTTCTCGGACAAGACACTAGGCTCTTTTAATCTCAATTTCTTCATCTGTAGGATGGAGACAATAGGATTTATCTCATTGGATTGCTAAGAAAAATAAAAGAAATGTAATTCATGCCTAGATAATAATTAATGCTTAATAAATGTTAACTACCGAATAACCCTTGGAAGAAAGCCCTGGCAGTCTAGTTCCAGATGCTTTCAGTAAACAGCCCTTGAAAACCCTGTGGAGCACAGTCCCGCTCTGAAGCGCGTGGGGTAGCTGTCTGTGAGTCGGAACCGACTCAGCTGCGGGTGGTCACCACTGAGCCGTCCGCCGGGATAACACTGTTGTTAGCTGCTCTCGGGTCAGCGCTGACTCCTGGCCACTGTACGGACAACAGGACGAAATGGTGCCGGTCCTGCGTCGTCCTCATCGTTGCCAGCACCTCCTGAGGGCCAGCCCGTCCCACTGAGGGCCAGCCCGTCCCACTGAGGGCCTCCCTTGCTTTCGTTGGCCCTCTATGTCACTGAACAGGATGTCCTCCTCTAGCAATTGACCCCTGCAGATGACGTGTCCAAAACAAGCAAGTTGGACAGTGTTCTCTTGTGACCTGTAAGGTTTTCGTTGGTTAATTTTCAGAAGCAGATCACCAAGGCCTTTCTTCCTAGTCTGTCTTAGTCTGGAGGCTCTGCTGAAACCTGTCCACCATGGGTGACCCTCCTAGAATTTGAAATACTAGTGGCATAGCTTCTGGCATCACAGTAACACACAACACACAAACAGGCCAACACAGTACAACAAACTGACAGATGGGTGGTTTTTATGGATTGAATTGTGTCCCCCCAAAATGTGTGTCACCTTGGCTAGGCCACGATTCCCGGTGCTGTGTGGTTGTCACTATTTTGTGATCTGATGTGATCATCCTATGTGTTGTAAATCCTAACCTCTATGTTGCTGACAAGGCAGGATTAGAGTCAGTTATGTTAATAAGGCAGGACACAATCTACAGGATTAGGTTGTATCTTGAGTCGATCTCTTTTGCGGTAATAAAAGAGAGCAGAGAGGAGAGGGACCTCATACACTGAGAAAGAAGCGCCAGGAGCAGAGCGTGTCCTTTGGACCTGTCTCCTAGACCAGAGGGGAAGATTGACAACAAGGACCTTCCCCCGGAATCTACAGAGAGAGAAAGCCTTCCCCGGGAGCTGGCACCCTGAATTTGGACTTGAAGCTTCCTAGACTGTGAGAGGGTAAGTTTCTGTTTATTAAAGCCATCTGCTTGTGCTTATTTCTGTTATAGCAGCATTAGATAGCTAAGACAGTGGTAGATAACTACATTAGATGCTTCAAATAACAGGAACTAAATAAAGAGAATTTAAAGTCAACTTGTTTTTTCCTAAACACCTCTGAAATAGCAAAATTGTATAATAAATGAGCTACTGCCTCTCACTGCAGAATATAACTCCCTCTCAGCTTATGTATGGTGCAACCATTGACCATGGACTTAAAGGCAACCCTTAGGCACACAGACTCCAGGGTGCTCTGCAGAGTTCCCTCCTGGGTGACTGGCTGCTTCAGCTGGCTCACACTTTCACTTCTGCTGCCTCAGCTCAGTGGGGCTACCTTGCTTGGACTCCCATGCACTGCTCTGGGGAAACTGTCCTCAGGTGCAGAAGCTAGACACTTGGGGGACTTACTTCATTCACCCTTCTCTTCCTCAGTGATCCCAGCCAGGTGTTGCCTGTTGTCCACTGCTTAAAAAAAGTTGCCTCATGTATTTTGTCTAGATTGAGAGAGATGCATGGTCAAGTGTATTAAGACCTTTTGTTGATCAAATGACACCTTAGAGAAAATTAAATACAGTCTGCTAACAGGCAGAAGTATTTGCAATATCTACAAACTGACAAAAAGTCTATAAAGACATTCAAATCAATATGAAAGGACAAAGAAAAAAAAAGCTATAAGAAACTGTAAGAACAGAGCTTTCTTTAATAAAGGAGAAAGATGTGGCAGTCTGCTTCCGTAAAGATTTACAGCCTTGGAAACTGGGCCATTTCGACTCGGTCCTATAGGCTCAGTTTGAGTCAGAATCGGAATCAACTCAACGCAATGACTTTGGGGTTTTTTTTGGCAGGGGCGAGGGAGTGGTTTCTTTAATAAAAAAGGATCCCTGCTGGTGCAGTGGTTAAAGCGCTTGGCTGCTGACCAAAAGATCGGCTGTTTGAACCTACCAGCAGCTCCACACAAGACATACGTGGCTGGCTGCTTCTGTAAAGATCATAGCTTTAGAAACCCTCTGGGGCAGTTCTCTGTCCTACAGGGTCAAAATTGACTTGATGGCAACAAATTTTTCTTCAATGAAGAGGGAAGTGTGTCTGGACCCAGTTATTCATCCACGTTTATAGCACAAGTGCTTTTTCTGCTGGGTTGATTAAATAGGTGCGCCTGGCCTAAGCCATGGTGTTTTCAATTGCGTCGTAGGCATGTGAAAGATGGACAATGATTAAGAAAGACCGAAGAAGAACTGATGCCTTTGAATCAAGGCGTTGGCAAAGAATATTGAATATACATACCGTGGACTCCCAGAAGAAAGAACAAATTCTGTCTTGGAAGAAGTACAGCCAGAATGTTCCTTAGAAGCAAGGATGGCGAGACTTCATCTCACATACTTTGGACATGTCAGGAGGGACTAGTCCCTGGATGAGGGCATCACGCTTGGTAAAGCAGAGGATCGGTGAAAAGGAGGAAGACCCTCAATGAGATGGATTGACACAGTGGCTGCAACAGTGGGCTCAAGCATAACAATGATTGTGAGGATGATACACGACTGGGCAGTGTTTCATACTGTTGTACGTAGGGTTGCTATGAGTCGAAACTGACTGGATGATACCTAACAACATTTTAAATATTTTCAAAAGAAAATAAGTAGGACTCTTCTTTTTTTTTTTTCTTCAAGATGAAGAAGGACAATTAAAAGTGATTGCTATACATCCTATGTGGTCATTCTTTTCAGATACATTGTGATGGAATGAAAAGGAACCTGGGCTGTAATTTAAAACACCTGGACTTTATTGCTGCCTTTTCCATTCACTAAAAGTGTGACCCTAAGTATTTTAAACCTGTCTGAGACTTAATTACCTTGCCTGTAATTGGTCATGATGATGTCTACCCTGCTTACCTAATAATTTTGTGAAGATCAGTGAGATGAAGTGTGAAGAAATACTTGGTAAGTTGTAATGCATAGTAAAATTGAGAGAAATTATTACTTTCTCAGTCTCAGACACGTATGCTCATTTTCAGACTGTGAGAGACGAAGGTCTGTGAAGGCAGACAGCCTGTGAGGGAAATTGAACTATATGAGAAGCTAACAAGCTAGAACATTTCTTTTTGTATTTTCTGTTCTGTTTCCTGTGCTGATGGTAGGACCAACACAAGCTTCTTAGCATTACTTTTAAAAAGGCACTTGCCATATGGACTTGCATGTGCAAATAGCACGTTTGCTTCAAAAAATGGGAGCTGACAATTTCAGATAGTCTGGTCCCAGTTTATGGCTCCTAAGCTTACCTAATAGTTGAAACTTGTTTTCTGTTCTTTCCCACCTGTATCTTATCTAAAAACTCTGTTCAGTTTTCATTAAGCTTTCCTTTGTCCCCTCCATCCTGATGTCATCTGGCCCTCCTTGGAATCCCTAATGACAGTTTGTCCTTCCTTTATTACTATCTTAATATAATCTGCCTGGTATTATTTGGGAGGAGCCCTGGTGGTGCAGTGGTTAGGTGCTTGGCTGCTAACTGAAAAGTCTGCAGTTCAAGCCCACCAGCCACTCCACGGGAGAAAGAGGTGGCAATCTGCTTCCATAGAGATTACAGCCTTGGAAATGCTATGGGGCAGTTCTGCTCCGTCCTATCGGGTTGCTATGAGTTGGAATCGACTTTATGGCAACAGGTTTGGTTTTTTTTGTTTTGTATTATTTGGGCACTTATTTTATCCTTTCTTCTCAGAACATAAACTCCCTGAAAGTTTACATACCAGTTTTTTTGTTAAACATTGCACTTCCGGCATAATACTTTACACGTAATAATACGTATTTACTGGATTGACACTGAAACATCTATTGTGAAATTATTATATAATTGCATCTATTATATACCTGAAATGTTACATAGTCCCATCAGACATGTTACACATTTTAATAATTTTAAACTCACAATGGCACTGTCTGAAAAGATCCCATTAGCTAATTTTTCAATTAACTCTTGTCCTTAAAAAAATAAGGCCTGATTGAAACTCCTCCTACCACTGTCATGTCCTGGGTAGATAGGAAGGTTTGTGTTTTATTCTGTCCAGTTTTTGTTTTTTTTTTTTAAAGCTCTGCTCTGATTCTTTAAACTGAGTCATTTAGAATTATTGCCCAAATAAGGAGGCATTTTTCTTGGACTCAGTTTTTTTGTGGTAAAAGGAAAACTGAGACATAAATGTCATTATAACAAAGAGACAATATCCACAGGGCGTATGTGGAACGGGGAAGTATTCATTCTCACACATCACAGGTCAGATGGCTACCTCCCATTTCTGAGAAGGCAGTGTCGTTAGGTGCCACTGAGTTGGTTCCGACTCATAGCAACCCTATGAATAAAAGAACGAAGCGTTGCCCAGTCCTGCGCCATCTTCACAGTCTGCTGTGTCTGAGGCCCGTTGTTGCAGCCACTGTGTCAATCCGTCTCATGGAGGGTCTCCCTCATTTCTGATGACCCTCTACTTTACCAAGCATGGTGTCCTCTAGGGAAGGCAGCAGTGACAGCTATGAACTCATGGTTGACATTATTCCAAGTGTTATTCCTCCCACCCAAGGCTTCCAGAGCAATGATGTTATCTGACCTTTGAGCCAACAGCCCCATGGGAGTAGCACAGTCACCACTGAGTCGTGGATGCCATATTCTGTTTTAGAAAGCAATATTCAACTCGGTATGATATTGAACAGTGCAAACAGGAAGACGGCTTCGTCGACAATCACTCTGACTTCTCCCTCCCCTACTTTCCCCTTCGTTATAGTTATTCCCCTTTCAGAATCCAGAGCCCTCTGTGTGCAGACGTGGCTGGGTTGTGACGCTGTGCCCCCTCCTAATGACATACAGGCAGAGGCTGTTCCCCGTGGTGAGTGGTGGAGCCCTCCCTAGGGACACCTTTGCGTGAAGAAGCAGCTTTGATTTCATCTGCATCTTAAAGGGCAGCTTTTGCCGGTAAAGGCATGTCACGGTGAAGTGGAACCGTGAATAACTCAAAGTGAGTTCAGGTACCAAACATCCCGAGTCCCCAGGTGCCCCTGTTGATGCCCCTGTTTGGGTATGGGGCTGTGTGAGTTTGGGATTCCATGTTCTTCATCTGCTTACTCAAATATGTATCAAAGGCCTGCTATGAGCAAGGGATACGTAGAACGCAAAACACATGCTTAAATGCTAACGTTGGGACATGTAGGTAAGGAAGAGAGCCCCTGAGAAGGTATGCATTTGGCAAAAAATACAGAGAACCCAGGCGTCCTGTGCTTCCTGGTCATACTGTCCCAAAGACTTCTTGGCGACTTCTTGCTTTCACTGGGCACTCTCCGCTTTTCCTTACTGCCTCCTCTCTTCTTGCTTCTGGCTGTGGAGGCAAGATTCAGGGAATTTGCTCTCCTACACAGGGGCCCCCTAGTGGTTAAGATCTCGGCTGCTAACCAGAAGGTCGGCACTTGAATCCACCAGCCACTCCTTGGAAACCCTATTGGGCAGCTCTACTCTGTCCTATAGGGTTGTTATGAGTCGGAATTGACTCGACAGTAACCCATTTGGGTTTTCTACCACTCCCAATACATGCCTTCCCAGCCCTGAGGCATTTGACATCTGGTCACAGGAACCCCACTCTTTCCACATCTTCACCTGTGTTCCAGAGGGCCCTTCAGCACTGCGGGGAGACCTGGCTCATCTGTGGCTTTCTCACTGGGACTCTGGGCTGCTCAGCCTGTGAATTTCCTGCTCTCCCCTCCCCTGCCCCCCAACACATGGCAGGGATTCTTGGTAGTTTTAATGAATCACAGTACATCTGCCATTAACACTATTGTTTAACACATTAACACATTTCCACCGCAATAAGAGTACCAGGGGCTGAGACTTGAGCCAGCTTCATGATTTGATGGGATTTGGGGGACACCGCCCACTCTGATCATGAAGGATGCTCAGTTTCCCACTCCACAGAAAGGACTCTGCTCAGAAACCACCTCAGTGAACTGGAGGAGAGGAGAGAAGAGAAGGAGGAGAAAAGGGGGGTGGGGAGGGGGAGAAGGAGGAAGGGAGGGAGGGACCTAGGGCAGAGCAGGGAAGCCAACCTGAGCAAACACAGCAGCCTGAGTATTCCCAAGGCTAACATGCTGGGAGAGACCGTTCCTAGGAGTGGCCCAAGTTGGCGGGCCCCCTGGCTCCCTGTTTCTTCTCGCATTTTCTGTCTCTGTGTCACACTCTTGCTGGGCCAGGTGGGCTTGCTGCAGGGACACCCCCAGTGCCTGGATTATGGGCCCCCTTTCAAGCCCCAAGTGCACCTTGAATTTTGCTCTGACTACGAGGCCTTCGGCTGCTGTGACCAGAGCAAGGATCACCGCATCGCTTCCCGGTACTGGGACATCATGGATTACTTTGACCTGAGGGGCCATGAGCTGTGCGGAGGTTACATTAAAGACATCCTCTGCCAGGTATGTCTGAGCATCACCCCGAGGTGGGGTGGAGGGAGCTGGCTTAGAAAAGTGCCCTCCAGCCCCAGTGGTTCAGTGATTTGTGGGTGGTCGGCCGTCGAGAGTGAGTGCATCGGGCACCTGGCCCTACAGAAGCTCACCTGACAGTTACCTCACCTTACCTACCTTTGGGCTCTGGCCAGGCACCCTAATGAGAGGGTTGCTGAGTTTCCATTGGTCCCCCGAAGCTCTCCCTCAGGGGTTCTTCTGCCTGGTATTCTCAGGCCCCAGGAGGCTGAGGGGGTGTCCATGGAGCTCTAGGGCAGCTGTCGTTGGCCTCCCTGCTGTGCCCCGAGCGAGCTGGGCACAGTGCACGTCATCAGTGGCCTTTACAGAGGTGTGAAGAGAATGGGGACGACTTTTGGGTTCCAGTCCTCCTCGGGGCCATTGGTGTGATAATGGCGGCTGTAGGGTTGCGGGAAGCCCTCCCAGAGCTGCCTGCCAATGACTCCACAGTGGAATGGAGAGAGCTCCCAGCCACTGAAGGCAGTGACTCAGAGGTTCTGCTTTTCCTGGCTCCCCAGGGGAATCCACATCCTGGAGAGGCATCACCTTAGCTCAGCCCAGCCTGAAAATAGGACTGTTCACACTGCCTTTGGCAGCCCTGATGGTGCAGTAGTTAAGAGTTCGGTTGCCAACCAAAAGGTCAGCAGTTCAAATGCAACAGCTGCTCCTTGGAAACCCTATGGGGCAGTTCTACTCTGTCCTATAGAGTCGCTATGAGTCAGAATTGACTTGAAGGGAGTGGATTTTGGGTTTTGACACTGCCTTTGTGGGAAGAGGGCGGTTACAGGTACGGGGGAAAGCTGAGGAAAGGGGTTGCTGGGGGGAAGAGTGTACTAATGGTTTGTGGAGGGCAATGGACAGGAAGTCGAGACAGGCCTTTGATCTGAGAACTCCTGGGCAGTCAGCACAATTGCGTGGCCAACAACTGGGCATATCAACAGGGCATTTCCTTGTGTCAGCCGCACATCCCCACTGCTCTTATTCTGGAGAGCACTGGCCATTCTGGCTCCCTGCAAGGGGTGGGAGAGGTTAATTGAGCTTCCCAGAATCCAGGCGTGACTCATTGCGGAGCCTGCAGCCAAAGCAGATGCCTGGGTATTACCACCAAGGGCGGTACTCTGTCACCTCAAGCACCATCCCTTGGCTGTTTACTCGAGAATTAACTCTTTAGGCAGAAGCTGGGCTTGTATGAGCAATCTGTTGCCCTTGAGTTGATTCTGACTCATAGTGACCCCACAGGACAGAGTAGAACTGCCCCATAGGGTTTCCAAGGAGATGGTGAATTCAAACTGCTGACTGTTTTGCTTAGCAGCTGAGCTCTTAACCACTCATCAGAGGCTGTTAATTTCTGAGATATCCCCTGAAAAAACATTTCCCTCACTCCCTATTGGAGGAGAGGTTTCAGAAAGCCAAATTCAGCTGATGTCCTGTTTTAGGGATTTGAAGAATGAGAATATTATCAGGAAAACAACCCTACACTTGTCCAATTTGTTAATATCTATATACCAAAAAAAGAAAAAAAAAAACCAAACTCACATTGCTGGCGAGTCAATTCCAACTTATAGTGACCCTATAAGGCCCTCTTTTTTTTCCTCTACCCCACATATTGAGTGTTGCCAACAATGATTCTCTGAGATAGTTGTTGTTAGCTGCCATTGAGTTGGCCGAACTCATGGCGACCCCATGTATGACAAGCACCAGTGGGATCAGATGGTCGTGATCCATAGGGTTTTCACTGGCTGATTTTCAGAAGTAGATCACCAGCCCTTTCTTCTTAGTCTGTATTGGTCTAGAAGCTCTGCTGTAACCCATTCAGGATCATAGCAAACACAGCCTCTACTGACAGATGGGTGGTGTCTGAGCATGACGTACTTTGGCCGGGAGTTGAACCTGAGTCTCCACTTGGAAGGTGAGGATTCTCCTATTGAATCACCACTGCCCTCTGAGGTAGTTAGGATTGTTATTGTTAGTTGCTGTTAAGTCAATTCCAGCTCATGGCGACCCCATGCGTGCAGAGCAGAACTGCTCCATAGAGTTTTCAAGGCTGTGACCTTATGGAAGCAGATCGCCAGGCCTGTCTTCTGAGGCGCCTCTGGGTACCTTCGAACTGCCAACCTTTTGGTTCGTAGTCCAGTGCAAGCGTAACCGTGTGCACCACCCACGGACTTCAGAGATGGTTTTTATGACCATTTTCCTGATGAGGAATCAGGCTCGTGGAGTTTTAAATGACTTGTCCAAGGGCAAACAGTGCCGGGGCACGGATCTAGAGGCTCAGGCTCCAAGCCTTGTGATCTTTGATTAAGGCAGAGCCTCATGCCGCTTTGCATTGAAAATCCTGCTTTGTTTGTTTGGCTTCCTCCCCCACAGTGTTGCATTGAAAGTCCCGTTTCCTTTGCTGGGCTTCTTCCCCCACAGCTTTGCATTAAAGTCCTGCTTTCTTTGCTGGATAAAAATAGTTATATGCAAACCCCGTCGCAGCTGCATAGTATGATTAAGAATGTTGTTGACATAACTTGTATGAACTTCCTACTTGTAAACTCCTTCAAAGTAACTTTTCTCCTTGCCCTTGGGGAGCAAGCGGTCTTGGCAGCAGCAGCTCCGACTGACTCCTTTGCGTTGCGAAATGAAATAAAGGTGCTTTTCTGCTTTCCCACCTTGGTCTCTTGTTTATTGGCCAATATGAGTCATGCCGAGCAAGAGCCTGGGGTTTCCACCCAGTAACATGATCACACCATGCTAACTTAGGGTAACAGCAGCACCGACTGGCCCAGGACTGGTTCTTTTGCTTAAGGGGTTTCTGACGTAGGTCAGTAAGCTCTGTGAGAACAGAAAGGGTGCATCTGGGTCACCATATCCCCGGGGCAGGAATAGTGTCTGGCATGAAGGAAAAAACCAAAAAAACCCAAGCCTATTGCCGTGACTCCATAATATGAGTGACTCTCCCTGGAACTTTGTTTTCTTAACCTTAAAACATAGAAATGATAGCTCCTGAGCTAGCTGGGCAATAGCAACTTGGCAAACTCCAAATTGCTGCATATGAGTGTGCCGCGGTAGGCGTTCTCCCTCCACAGCCCCTGCTGCCCCCTGCTGTTGCAGCTTCTCGTCTCTTCTTCCCACGCCTGGAGAGTAGATGGAGACAGTGAGGTGAGACTCCCAACAGTTCATTTTGCCTCTTGTCAGCAGCTCTGACAAGTATCCTGACTGCAACAGGCAGCTCGTGGAGAAACTCGGTGAATTTCCACTCTCTGGGTTCTTTCTCCCCGTTTTAGTTACCTAGAGCTGCCATAACGGAAATACCACAAGTGGGTGGCTTTAAAGCACGGAAATTTATTTTTTCACTGTTCAGGAGGCTAGAAGTCCGAATCGAGGGTGTGACTCTAGGGGGAGGTCTTTCTTTGTTGGTAGTTCCACGAGTTTCTTGATGTTCCTTGGTGTCTGTCCCCTGGCCCCCCCTCCCCACCATCTGTGTCTCTGTGCTGTTCTACTCTGGTATGACCTCACTGACATAACAAAGGGAAGCCCCTATTTCCAAACAGGCATAACCCATTGCTATCAAGTCGATTCTGACTCATAGACCCTATAGGACAGAGTATAACTGCCCAATAGGGTTGCCAAGGCTGTAATCTTTACAGAAGTAGACGGCCACATCTTTCTCTCGTGGAGTGGTTGGTGGGTTCAAACCACCAAGCTTTCAGTTAGCAGCCTAGTGCCATCAGGGCTCCTTCCAAACAGGTATAGGAGCTAGGATTTCAACACAAATATTTTGGGGTGACACAATTCAATCCATAACGTCCCCTTTTCCTGATAACCAAGAGCTTGCTCTGCAGTCTACGACCCGGAAATAAGAGAACAGAGAACTCAAATCTGTCTGAAAAATGCTGTTGGTGCCTTTGTTAAGTGATGAGAGAATGGAGGTGAATGAGATGGTCCCACATTGGCCAGCTGGCCTGGGGGAGGCTTTCGTGCTCAGTTCGGGGGCGCTCTTGGGCCAGTGCGCCGTAATTCTCTATGGCCCCAAGCTGTACCCTCTAGACCTGACTCTCTTACTTTCCTTTTCTGTTGCTTTTGCCTGTCATCATTATTGGGAGTTGGTTGTCTGCCCACAATGTTGTATTTTCCTTTTAAAAATTGTTACAGTTAAGGGAAGCCCAAGTAGCAGATACCCTTTTGGGCACACAGTCCTCATATGTTTGAGTAAAGAGTTGTCCTACTTCCATATGGCCACCATTCAAATCTGTATAGCTCCCAGCATGATGCTTTACATGTATTAAACACTTAACAAATATGCTTAATAAATAAGTGAAGAAATGACTAGATGGCACTCTCTGGAAGTAATACATCTCATGTCCATTTTAATTATTTTTAGTTATAAAATACTGCAAACATACAAAAAGGTACAGAAAATTAAATAACACTCTATATCCAACACCCAGATTTAACAAATGGAAACTTTTGCCAAATTGCTTCAGACTGGTATAAAGGAATAAAATTGTAATGGTAAAAAATGTAATGATACAGCATTTATAATAAAGGGAAAGGTGGAGAAATTTGGTACCATATCTTTAAAATATATATATTCATTCATCATTCAAGAAAACTTCATGTGTCAAGAACTGAGCTACAACGCTGGAAATAAGATAGTGACTACGAGAGGTGTGTTTTTCATCTGGTCTCCAGGCACGTTAACTGGGTAGAAAATTTAGGTGCTTGAGAAGAGAAATGATTGACCAGAAGTTGCTAACGGAAGCTCTAGAATCCTGATTCTTTTCTAGACCAGTTATCCTTTCTGCTTGCTCGAAAATTGATGTAAGCCCCACTGTGGCCAGTCTGACCACTGAGATGGAGCCTCTTTTTT
This sequence comes from Elephas maximus indicus, assembly GCF_024166365.1. Lineage (NCBI taxonomy): Eukaryota > Metazoa > Chordata > Mammalia > Proboscidea > Elephantidae > Elephas > Elephas maximus. The sequence continues at coordinate 12,176,932 of NC_064842.1, read as the reverse complement.
CTTTTCCAGGAGTGCTCACCCTACGCAGCCCACCTCTACGATGCCGAGAACCCTCAGACACCCCTCCGGAACTTTCCTGGCCTCTGCTCAGACTATTGCTCTGCCTTCCATTCTAATTGCCACTCTGCCATCTCCCTGCTGACCAGTGACCGGCGCCTCCAGGGGTCCCAGGGCAAGGATGGAGCCCGCTTCTGCCACCTCGTCAACATCCCTGACAAGGACTATTGCTTCCCCAACGTCCTGAGGAAGGACCATCTCAACCGCAACCTGGGTGTGGTGGCTGAGGACCAGCAGGGCTGCCTCCAGCTCTGCCTGACTGAGGTGGCCAATGGGCTAAGGAACCCGGTCTCCATGGTGCATGCTGGGGACGGCACCCATCGCTTCTTTGTAGCTGAGCAGGTAGGAGTGGTATGGGTCTACCTGCCTGACGGGAGTCGCCTGGAACAACCCTTCCTAGACCTCAGAAGCATCGTGTTGACCACTCCATGGATCGGGGACGAGAGAGGCTTCTTGGGGTTGGCTTTTCACCCTAAATTTCGCCGCAACCGCAAGTTCTACATTTATTATTCATGTTTGGGCAAGAAGAAGGTAGAGAAGATCCGAATTAGTGAGATGAGGGTTTCTCAGGCTGATCCCAACAAAGCTAACCCCAAATCAGAGAGGTGAGACATACCCCTGAGAATCTGCATGTCTGCATCTGTGCCCCAAATTAGTACCAATAAGCCCTTCAAGAGGATGTAGGGAAACTTTACTGGTTTTAGAGCCACTAGCTTATAATATGGACAAAGGAGAGTCGTTGTTGATTAATGAAGACAACGCAAGTTAGACTCTTGAATACAAGGTCTTCGTGATGTATAGCTATCACCTTATAGTTATCTTAATTAGAGCCCTGCTTGCTTATCTTCACAGTGGGGGGTAAGCAAGGGCCAGCAGCTGTAAGGAATTGAGAAATGATTACAGAGAATGTCAATGTATTACTTATAATATTAAATATAAATATAGCATTGTTGTTGTTGTCAGCTGCCACTGAGTCAGCCGGCGAGTCATGGAAACCCCATGCACAGTGGAACGATATGCTGCCTGGTCCTGTGCCATCCCCATGATTGGCTGTGGATCAGACCGTTGTGATCTACAGGGTTTTCACAGGCTGATTTTTGGAAGTAGATCACCAGGCCTTTCATCCTAGTTCGTCTTAACCTGGAAGCTCCACTGCAACCTGGTCAGCATCCTCGCGACACACAAGCTCCCAGTGACAGACAGGTGGTGCCTGGGTGTGAGTTGTGTCGGTTGGAAGTCTTACCGAGGTCTCCCGTGTGAAAGGCGAGAATTCTACCGCTGAACCTTCAGGGCCTTGACATAAATATACCATATTTTTATACCGATAACCTGGGCCTTCTACATTTGCCATCCGCTCTCTGCCCTATCGAGGTATTTTCATAAGTGCCTCTATGCCAATTTTTTTTTATAGCTCCCTCCCCCCACGAGGTATTTTTGCAAGCGTGCTATGCAAATTTTTTTTTTTTTTACAGCAACATGCTAACCTTTGGTTAGTAGCCAAGCACTTAACTGTTTGTGCCACCAGGGCTTCTCACAATAACCTGACCAAACCCATTGCCATCAAGCTGATTCTGACTCATAGCGACCCTACAGGACAGAATAGAGCTGCTTCATAGGGTTTCCAAGGAGTGGCTGGTGGATTAAAACTGCCGACCTTTGGGGTAGCAGCTGTGCTCTTAACCACTGCACCACCAGGGCTCCGTAAATATAAATATAAAAACCCAACCCATTGCTATCAAGTTGATTCTGATTCATAGGGGCCCTATAGGACAGAGTATAAAAGCAGCCACCAATTATCGCGTGGCCATTAGATCTCAGGCTCTTTACCTCAAATGTGGGAATTCTGATCTTTCCAGGGGGCTGTGGCACAAGGCCATAAAGCTGTTGCATCATGGTCAGATTAAGGACTCAGTTCTGACTGACCCCAAGGTCATGCTCTTCCCCCTGTCCCACCCTGCCTTTCCCCCTCTCCTCTCTGCCTTCTCTCTTTTCCTATGTGGACAGGATTTAAAGGGCACAAAGAACTGATAGACTAACCTCTCAGGGCTGCGCAAAGGAATGGATGGAGAGCTCTGGTAGAGCAGAGAGTGAGGCCAAGCCCTGGGAAAGGGTGGCTGTTCCCTTGGTGCTGTCTAGAGCCACGAAGTCAAAGAAGAATGATCTATGAGGGAGTGACACAGAGAACAAGGGGCATCTCATCTACCTGCGTGGTGATCCTTGGAAACCCTGAAGCAGGTCTTGGCTGGCTCGGATCAGCCATTTCTGAGTGTCTCAAGAGGATGAAGCTTCAGCTTGTGTCCAAGCCTTATGCATGGTTTCTTTTTCTCTTCCAGGGTCATCTTGGAAATAGATGAGCCAGCGTCAAATCATAATGGCGGGCAGCTCCTTTTTGGCCTGGACGGATATATGTACATATTCACTGGGGACGGAGGACAGGCTGGGGACCCCTTTGGCAAGTTTGGAAATGCTCAGAACAAGTAAGTTGGATGCAGGCTGGGCCCCTGTCCCTGGAGGGGAGCTCTCGGCAGTGTTTTTGCTGAGGTGGAGTCTCTAGAGAGTCAAATTCAAATCACTTCCTGCAGTACGCAGTCCCCATTGTTGAAGCAGTGGGAGGAGCATTTGGTTTTCTGTTCTATAAATTTCAGCTATAGTCAGTGTATTTTGGTAATTAATGTTAGAAATGCTCAATGTAACTCTCAGTGCTAGGTAGAGGAGAACTCAGTATTTTTAACATATATTGTTGTCGTGTGCGGTGGAGTCAATTCCAGCCCATAGCAACCCTGTAGGACAAAGCAGAATTGCCCCATAGGGTTTCCTAGGCTGTAACCTTTACAGGAGCAGATCGTCACATCTTTTCTCCCACAGAGGGACTGGTGTGTTCAAACTGCTGATCTTTCGGTTAGCAGCCAAGTGCTTAACCACTGCACCACCAGGGCTCCTTTACATATATTACCTCTGTTCTTACTAACCACATTGCTATACGAGGAGGAATAGAACCAGCTTCTTTTAAAAATCCTTAGCATGAAATGAAACCTGAGAGAAAACCAGCCCCCCATCACAAGCTGGAAATATCGAAGCTGCAATTTGCCCAGGATTACATCAAACTACATCAAACTTCGGCTTACTAATTCTCTCTGAGCCAAAAATGGGGAAGTCTTAACATCTTTAAAAAGCAGATGGATCTAGTCAGTTCTGACTCATGGTGACCCACCTGTTGGAGAACTGGCTAATTTTTTTGGAAGTAGATTGGCAGGCCTTTCTTCCTAGGTATCTCTGGGTGGACTCGAACCACCCACCTTTTGGTTAGCATCTGAGCATGTTAACCAGAGACTCCATCTTAACATCTTATGTATATTTAAAAGAAAAAAAAAAAACAGGTCATCTCTCCATGGTGTTGCCAGCAACAGCTTAGCACTGACTATCAGTAGGCCCTCTTGGGCAGTCACCTCTGGCTCTGTGCCCTTGCTTACCTGTGTCTGTTTCTTGACCTGCTTTCTTCCAGAAGCTCCCTGCTGGGAAAGGTGTTACGGATTGATGTGAACAGGGCAGGTTCAGATGGCAAGCGGTACCGAGTGCCTCCCGACAACCCATTTGTTTCTGAGCCAGGGGCGCACCCCGCCGTCTATGCCTTTGGGGTCAGAAACATGTGGCGCTGTGCCGTGGACCGGGGGGACCCCATCACTCGCCAGGGCCGAGGCCGAATATTCTGTGGGGACGTGGGCCAGAACAGGTTTGAAGAAATCGACCTCATTGTTAAAGGCGGGAACTATGGCTGGAGAGCGAAGGAGGGGTTTGAATGTTACGACAAAACACTGTGTCGCAACGCCTCTCTGGGTGAGTAGAAGCCTGTGCGGTGACCTCCTGAGTAAGTGGTTGGAGGCGGGGGTGAGGGAATAAAACCTGAGAGACCGTCCTCTCCCACAGATTCTTTGTTGTTGCTAGCTGCCATCGAGTGGGCCCCAGACGCACGGCCACCCCACATACAACACAACAAACCGCTGTCCGGTCCTGCGCCGTCCCCACAACCAATTGCAGATCAGACTGTTGTGATCTGTAGGGTTTTCATTGGCTGATTTTTGGAAATAGATTGCCAGACCTTTCTTCTTAGTCTGTCTTAGTCTGGAAGCCCTGCTGAGACCTGTTCAGCTTCCTAGCAGCTTGCGTGGTGGCTGCATATGAGGTACACTGGTCAGAAATCAAACCTGGGTCTTCTGCACGGAAGGCAAGAACCCTACCCCTGAACCACCACTGCCTCGTGGCAGGTCCCTTAAGGAGTGCCTTTATCGTGTTCTGTAGGATGGTGCTTCTCAAAGTGTGGGCCTGTGGCCACTGGCAACAGAATATCCTCCAGCAGTGCTTGTGAAAAAGCAGATTCCTGGCCTCCACCTCAGACCTTATGAATTTGAATCGCGAGTGGATTGGGGGCATGGGAAAGATCTAAGGATCTATTTTAAATAAGTTATCCACATGATTCTTAGGCATAGTATTTTGAGAACTGCTGGCGGAGAAAAACTGGTGGCTGTATGTTTTAATTTCTTTCCCAAATCAGGGTGGCCCACTGAGATGGTATTCTGTGGATAGCCAGGTAAGGACAATCCCCAAATGTTAAGAACCCTATTTCCCTGTGTGAATCAGCAGTCAGGGAGTGCTTTAAGAAACTCCTGTTGGCTCAGACTTCAAATTTCCTGACTCTATCATCATTATTTAGCCTTTTCGTGGACTCTTAAGTTACCAAGCTGCAACGTAAACCTCAACGATGGACTCAAACATACGAAAGATCGTGAAGATGGCACGGGACTGGGCAACGTTTCATTCTATCATATATAAGGCTGCCAGCAGTCGGACTGGCTCCACGGTAACTAAACAGAGTTACAAGGCAGTAGTCAGGTCCTCACAATATTTTCCAAATCCTTAAGTCCGACTATTTGGCTTATCAATCCTAAGAGAAAAACTTAGGTGTGTAGACTTCCAGGTCTTTGCCTCATAGAGAATTTTTTACTCCGCTCTGCCTGCAGATGGCAGTCAATGGGAAACTCACAAGAACCAATGGCTGGTCTGTTGAAGAAAAACAGGTGTGATTAACCCTTGTCTGCCTGTCCCACCCAAGACCAAGAGCTAAAGTGTCCTCCACTGAATCAGGCACCTGCATTTAACAGCCCCCTTCTTCCTCCTTGAAGCTCTCATTTTTGATCATCACACTCACTGTCTTTCCTTGTCCTGGACAGATGACATTCTGCCAATCTATGCATATGGCCATGCAGTGGGGAAGTCAGTCACTGGAGGGTATGTCTACCGTGGGTGTGAATCCCCAAATCTCAGTGGCCTCTACATCTTTGGGGACTTCATGAGTGGGTAAGGAAGATTGATGTCCTCTCTCTCTTTTATTTATTTTAATGTTCTTATTGAGGTCTAACTGGGAGCCCTGGTGATGCAGTGGTTAGGAGCTCAACTGGTAACCGAAAGGTTGGCAGTTTGAATCCACTAGCTGCTTCTTGGAAACCCTATGGGGCAGTTCTACTCTCTCCTACAGGGTCACTGTGAGTTGGAATTGACTTGATAGCAACGGGTTTGGTTTTTCTTTTTAACTCATATATAAAAACCAGATTCTGACTCACAGTGACCCCATAGGACAGAGTAGAACTGCCCCATAGAATTTTCAAGGAGCGCTTAGTGGATTTGAACTGCCGATCCTCTTTGGTTAGCAGTTGTACTACTCAACCACTAAGCCACCAGGATTTCCAACTTATACATAGTGAAATACAGATTCTTAAGAGCACAGAAGGGGAACAGTCAAACGCTTAACCACTGAGCCACCATTTCATAGATGAGGAAACTGAGGCTTAGAGATACTGGGCAATGAGCCAAAGGTCACACAACTAATAAAAATAAGATTAGTCTTTTGTAATCGTGCAGATTTCACAGGGCACCAGACTCCCGTCGTTATAGAGAATGAGCTTCCCCATCTAGACTACGTGGGTGACAGAAGTGTCTCTGAAGCAGCTTTCTGGCTCTTGAGAAGGCTGGAGGATTCAAGGGTTCCCTGGTTCTAGGAAGACAAGTCTTCTGCAGGTTCGAAATATGGATTCCTAAAACATAAGGTTTTATTTTTCATCTAGTCGACTCATGGCTTTGCAGGAAGATAGAAAAACCAAGAAATGGAAGAAACAGGACATCTGCCTGGGCAACACGGCGACGTGTGCCTTTCCAGGGCTGATCAGCGCCTCTCGCATGTTTATCATCTCCTTTGCTGAAGACGAAGCAGGTGACCAGGGTACAGGGCTATTGGATTTCTGCTTCCTGGAACTATGGTCATCACAGGCATTGACTGAACATTTATTTTTATTTAAATAGTGACTTCCACTTCTGTTATTATCACTACCGTTCAGTCATCCTTTATAATGTACCAGACACCATTCTAAGCACTTTACCTTTTTCTTCTTATTTAATAATCAGAACATCCCCATGATGTAATTAGGATGCTCATCTCAGCAATGAGGAAACAGACTGAGTATACCACCCTATTGTTTCTTGGGTGGACTGCACACCACACTGTGAGGGGCAAATCAAGGTCTACACTTCAGTTTTTTCAGTCCTTTGGCCCTGAAGGAGGTTCATGTGCTCCCTTCTCCCAGCTTTTATTCTAAGTTGCATTTATAGGAACATGGATAGGGTCGCTAGTGGGCCACAGTAGATGGGTAGTGGATATTTATCCTGCTGGTGTCAGCTGGAGAGGGTACCGTCAGCTCACTGGCTGGGCTGGGCTCTTTCTGATCCTGCCAGGAGTTTGTGAGCAACTGCTATTAGTGAGTAAGGGTGAATTTCTTTCTTGAGTGATCTGAGAAAAGGATAGACAGGTAGGTAGGAGGCTACCCCATAGACAGGTTAGATACATGTTTAGGGCACCAGCAAAGCATTAAGGCATAAGTGCACAAACATGCATGAAAGACAGACAGAGAGAGATGGAGAGACAGACAGGTAGAGAGAGAGAAAGACTTAGCTTTCATACATTCCTCCAAATTTTATAATCAGGAAAGCAACTGATACTTGCAAAGACTTGACCTGTTGATGTTGTTAGTTGCCTTCAAGTTGATTGTAACTCGTGGTGGCACCATGTGTAAAGAGTAGAATTTCTCCATAGGGTTTTCAAGGCTGTGTCTTTTCCGAAACACATCACAGGCCTTTCTTCCGAGGTGTCTCTGCATGGGTTCGAACCACCAGCCTTTCGGCTAATAGTAAGGTGCTTAACTGTTTGCACCACCCGGGGACTCCTTAGTAACTAATATTTCATTTCAGCTTTATGTAAATTATGTTTAATTTTGAAAGATAAGTTTTATTTTGTTTTACGTAAGTGAGGACAGGGCCCGTAATCTTTTCAGTATTTGGCACTGGAAACGGTAAATGTGTTTGACACTCCCTGAAAGGTTGTAAGTTCGAATACACCTAGAGGCACCTCAGGAGAAAGGCCTGGCAATCTGCTTCTTGAAAAATCAGCCATTGAAAAACCCACAAAGCATAGTTCTACTCCAACACACATGGGTCTCTGTGAGTGGTCGTTGACTCCGTGTCAACTCTTTTTTTTTTTTATAGTTATGCTTGGAAGTAGAGAATAAAGTGATCGCTCAGTGTCCCTTCCAGACCTAGGATTCTCTATAGTTGTAAAGCGGAGCCTTGAAGATTTCCTAAATATTTGGTTTCTTCCACTCTAGCCACAGGGTGGGTGTACGAGACCTTTATGTGAGTAGGATATAAAGAGACCCAGTCAGCTCCTGGACCCTTCCTCTCCGCTAGCTTAGGAATAGATAGTTGAGATGAGCATTTTAGAGGATCTGAGGATATTGTGGAAAATTCAAGCATTTTTACTAGAAAAAAGTATGTGAGTTCCAAATTGGAAGTCCAAATATAAAAAAGGAGAGAATCCACAGGTTGGCAGGATAATGCTTAGGGAAAATGAGTGATGTGAAAGCCACAGGCCACGCTGGGTCTGCTCCCCTGCAGAAGCCCCAAGGAGGCTGGACCCCACAGGCTGGAGCCCTGCTCAGAGGCTGGAGCTACCCTCTCAGAGGCCAGAACCCCCGGAAGCAGGCCTGCTCAGTGGGCCCTGGGCCGCTATGTTCTGTGGCTTGCCCCTTTTCAGGTGAATATAGAAAGCCTGGCTGTGGTGGTTTGGAGTGTTGAGCCTGTAGACTGCTCTCAGGAGAAAACAGGCTGTCTTTGAACGCCAGTCAGCACATCTGGCAAACAAAACTAAGCGTCCTTGGCTGAATTTTGTGGAGTGCACTTGCCAAGGTGTTCACGGCAGACTTTGCCCTAAAGCCAGTGAGGCATTTCATGAGGCAAGTTATTTTCTTGCCCAGTTGCTTGCTTTTGTGTTTTTGCTTAAGCCGACTCAGATTTTCCTGTTCTTGTCATATTCCTCCCCACTGACAGACATTTTTTGATCTGAGTATTATTGCACTGTTTTATTATCCTTCGCCAGCTTTAGCTAAGCCACTTTCTACCTGCGCCGTTTTGCTTACAGAGCTCTGCCTCAGCTCTTGCTGCAGTCTATTTACTGAGTTCTCAGAGCTGATAGGTGGTGTCGATAAACAACCGCCCAGCAGATGACCGGTGGGCTGGTGCCCATTGCTGGGTTTCTATGGATTGGATTTCTGAATGTCAGTCACTGAAGCACAATCCCCAGAGGACTGGTCAAAGAAATAATGCTTGCAATAAAATCACGTTACACACGTTTGTTTTTCATGGTATATTATAGGGATTTTTTTTTGGGGGGGGTTCTAAAACATACATGTGAAAAGTGTCAATTGAATACTACAGGTGAAATTCACCTCAAGTTCTATGGTTTTCTCTAAAAATACGGTAAGAAATCTGTGGCATGTTTAAAACATATAGTCCCCACAAACTGTAGTCCCACGTAGGGAATATGCCACGATTCAAGGTTTTAAATTCTCCTTTTAGATCAGGTTTGCAGGGGCCCCTGCACAGGGCAGCCTGTGTTCTCCTGGACTCTGGGCAGACCCCCTTCTACCCCTCTGGGCAGAATCACCTCTGGCCGTGCCTGAGGTTTCCAGAGGGGCAAAGGGACTCTAGACTAGGTCATGTCCTATATTTTCAGACCCCTTATTGAGGAAGATTATAAATACAGCTTTTTACTATGCAAAGCCATTCCACCTTAGGCAGCTTTTATCCTGTCTGGGGCCTCTGCAAAGACAAACATTGGTTACTGTTATACACAAATTTGAGGAAGAAAGCCTCTCTCTATAAAGCTCGAGGCTGTTCAGATTTGTAGGCCATGTAGTAGATGGTTTCTTCCATAAACTTAAGAGACAGTTGTGTAAGGCACATGACAACAAGGGAATGAAATGTGGTGCGATTGTACATTGTGCCAGATTTACAAAGATGTTTAAGAGGCAGCAATGACCCTTCAGGGTTAAAGAGTTAAGAGAGTAATAGTTACTGCAGATGACTGAGTACTTTCTGATTTAATACCTAAGAATCACGTGAGGTATTAAAACCAATTGTCGTCAGGTTGACTCCATCTCAGAGTGACCCCAGGTACGTCAGAGCAGGACTGTGCTCCATGGGGTTTTCCGTGGCTGACTTTTCAGACGTAGATTATCAGGCCTTTCTTCTGAGGTGCCTCTGGGTGGATTTAAACCTCTAACCTTTTGGTGAGATAATAATACCTCACATAAGTAGTCCCTGGGCGCAAACACCCAGGGACTCCTTATGTGAGCTATTATTACGTCCAGCGTACAAATGAGTAAATATCCTGAGGGTTGTGCAGATTAAGAGGCTTCCCAAGATGTCACAGAGAGTTGTGTCAGAATTTAAACCCCAATTTGCCCAACTCTAAACCTGCGTGATACTGTTCTCCACTGATGACCTTAAACAAGGCGGAATGAGGTCGTAACTACGAGAAAGGAACAGCGTTCCCTGGAGTTCAAATGGGAGGAAACGGGCTCTTTCTAAATGAGAAGAGGGAGAAAGTGGGTAGAAGTGTGGGGCTTGGAGAAGACCAAGAGGAGAGGCTGCAGAGGGAGCAGGCTCATAAGGAAATGAGGAACTCGAGGACTGAAGGAGGAAAACAAGGACAGCGCGAGGCTGAGGGGGAAAGAAAGGACTAAAGAAAGGAGAAGCATAAAGTGGAAAGGAAATGGTCCTCCTCTGTACACTGTTTCCAAAGTTCCACAGAGAACCCTCATCAGTGAAGGAGAAGTGGGAAAGGAATGGAAGCAAATAGAGGTAAAATTTCTGAGAGCAAAGAGATGATAAAGGAGAAGCCATTTGTTTCAATCAGCAAACTTTAATAGAGTTCCTGCGTGGTGCAAACAGTTAAGTGCTTGACTACTAACCAAAAGTTTGGGGGTTTGAAACTACCCAGAGGCTCCTGGGAAGGAAGGCCTGGTGATCTGCTGCCCGTGAGTTGGAATTGACTCTATGGTGACTAGCTTGGCTTTTTTTTTTTTTTTTTAATGTGGCTGTGCCACACCCTAAGTTAGGCTCAGGGGTTCAAAGGTGGTGTTTCCCCTCAAGAAGCTCACAGTCCAGCCAAGGCCTCCGTGTCACTCATGATTTTGGGGTTCTGATCTTGAGGCTCACTGTATTCTAGGGCCGTACCTCATTTTGATTCCTGATGCCCTGTTATTTCTTGCTTATTCTTTTGAGTCTTTTTCCTTAGGGGAGCTCTATTTCCTGGCCACCTCTTACCCAAGTGCCTACGCGCCGCATGGATCTATTTACAAATTTGTCGACCCCTCCAGGTAAGAGCTGGTCTCCTTTTCTTTGCAAGTGCATCTTCATCAGTCCTCATTTCAATGCCAGGTGATACACAAGGTCCTCAGTTTCCAAGAATCACCAAAATTTATCAATGGAGCAAATCTGTGCTTCAGATGAAAAGCATTTTGGGCAAACATATGCAGAACAATAAGTCCATAAGAATTACGGAATTCTTGGGATATGGTCTCTTTGCAATTGGAAATGAGAGTCTTGAACTTTTCTAGGATGTCTAGTCTAGGTCTGTGGTTCCTGTTTTTTCATATGTTTTTGGAAACTTCTGTCTGGGATCATCCAACAACTAGTCTACCCCACTGACCACCCAGGTAGACATTGCTGCCCTATCTCCTGGGCTTGGTGGATGTCTTAAAGTCTTCGGCAAATATCTTAAATTGTCAGGCTGTTTTAGCATCTCCACCTGGCCCTTTCTGGAATACTGCAGCAGTATTTATTCACTTGGTGGGCTATCTGCTGTTTACTTCTCCTTCTTTGTCCACCTCTCTCAGAGGTTAGCCACCTCCAACTGATCAGGCAGAAGCCACAGTGCAACTTGCGACTCTTGAGTTGTTGAGTCTGTGGTCAGTGTATCTGCCCCTGGAAGGGTGGTGGGGTATATCATCCCGAGGACTTTGGACAGTGTGCTGGACTCATCACAGAATTCTTGTCCCAACAAGAAAGTCTCCTGTGAACCAGCTCGCACGTGCAGAGGAAACTTCCCCATGAGGTTTATGTTATTCACATCTGGGTTGGTGTTCAGTAGACATTAGGCAAATAAGTACAGTCACTGGTCAGGGCTCAGCTCAGCTTCCATTTGGCAACAAGGCTGTCAGTTTATGTGTTCTTAGGAGATCCTAGAAGAGGCTCAGGCCCTGACTGAAGCTTAGCTTCTGACTGAGGATCCCAGAGTTTGTGCCTGGGGCACTGTGCTGGTAGCTGGTACACAGATTACCAAGAGGGTGAATTTGGTACTGGTCTATCTGTCTCCTGTACTGGGTCAGCTCCTGGCATGGCTCCTTGTGTGTAGGGGATGGAGTGGACCCAGGCTCTCGTAAAGTGCTTTGGGGGGTTGGTAATGCCTACTCCAGGAGTTCTCCTGCTCTTTCCCCTGACAGGTTTTCTGTGTGAATCCATGTTTCTTTCCTGTTTTGTTGGGGGTAATTAAATTTCCTTCTCTCACCAGAGCAGACATGAGTTGTTGTTGTTAGGTGCCCATCAAGTTGGTTCCAACTCATAGTGACCCTATGTACAACAGAACGAAACACTGCCTAGTCCTGTGCCATCCTTACAATGGTTGCTATACTTGAACCCATTGTTGTAGCCGCTGTGTCAATACATGTCCATGAGGGCCTTCTTCTTTTTTGCTGACCTTCTACTTTACCAAGAATGATGTCCTTCTCCAGGGCCTTGTCCCTCCTGATAACATGTCCAAAGTACATAAGATGAAGTCTTGCCATCCTCGCTTCTAAGGTGCATTCTGGCTCTACTTCTTCCAAACATGAGAGGCCATACGTAAAGCAACTGTGCTGCTTTTCCCACACCGAAGAGATCCTTCCTCATACACTTTTTCTCAAGTTGGTAATTACTGAGTAATTACTGTGTACAGGCATGGTGCTAAGTGCTCTGCATACGGCATCTTACTTAATGCTGACAAAATCCCAAGAAGGTGAGTTAACGCCCTCAATTTACAGATAAGGAAACTGAAGGCTAAAGAAGTTAAATTACTTCCTAAAGTTCAGCCAGTAAGAAGGGGACCCAGGATAGGAACTTCGTTTTCTTTGTGGAAGATCAAAGTCGTTTCAGCCCCACCCACTTAGTCCAGCCGTAATTACATTGAATTATACAGACTTTGAGTTTCCGTAGCAGTGGATCCAGATTCTGCTGTGATTACTCGTTTGACACAACTTCCCATATCTGCACCCATCCCAGCCTTCCGAGGAGACTATCAATTTATATATGTCTGGTTTTTCCTCGTCCATCCTTTCCTCTTACTTCTCCTTGAGAGCCAGCTGAATACGATCGTTAAGAACGTGGGCTCTGGAGCCTGGGTTTGAATCTTGGCTTTGCCACTGACTAGCTCTGGGCCTGTTGCCTAACGTTTGTGTGCATCATTTTCCCTACCTGTAAATAGGGATAATAATTGGATTTACACCATAGGATTGTTATGAAGATTTGATGAGTTAATATTTATACAGTATTTAGAACAGTCCCTAAGCGTCGCGTATGTGTTTGTTCAATAATAAAGTTGCTTTTTTTTTTTTTAAAAAAACCTGGGGTGAGGAAGTTAGAGTTGGAGCATGGCAGAGAAGGCAGTGAGGTTGGCTGGGAAGCTGCATCTCTGCTCTGGTCGTGGATGCCAGGGGTGGTCCCTGTCTCCCAAAACCAAACCAAACCTGTTGCCTTTGAGTTGATTCCGACTCTTAGCGACCCTGTAGGACAGAGTGGAACTGCCCCATAGGATTTCCAAGGAGCGCCTAGTGGGTTCAAACTGCTGACCTTTTGGTTAGCAGACAAACGCTTAACCACTGCGCCACTGGGGCTCCCCTGTCTCCCAAGTCCCTTTAATTTCTCAGGTGCATCCAGGGGGAATGCCGTTTAAGAATTAGTGTGCTACTAGGTGGAGAGACTGGCATTATTTAAGGGGCTGTGCCAAGAGTTCCTAAAGGGGTTTCCCTTCGGTGGCATCACCATCACCATCACCACCATCACCACCAGCACCACCACCACCACCACCACCATCATCACCATCACCACCACCACCATCACCACCACCACCACCACCACCACCATCACCACCACCACCACCACCACCACCACCAGCACCAGCACCATCACCACCACCACCAGCACCATCACCACCACCACCACCACCACCATCACCACCACCACCAGCACCATCACCACCATTACCACCACCACCACCAGCACCACCACCACCACCAGCACCATCACCACCACCACCAGCACCACCACCACCAGCACCACCACCACCATCACCACCACCACCACCAGCACCACCACCACCATCACCACCACCAGCACCATCACCACCACCACCAGCACCACCACCACCATCACCACCACCACCACCACCACCACCACCACCACCAGCACCAGCACCATCACCACCACCACCAGCACCATCACCACCACCACCACCACCACCATCACCACCACCACCAGCACCATCACCACCATTACCACCACCACCACCAGCACCACCACCACCACCAGCACCACCACCACCACCACCAGTACCACCACCACCAGCACCACCACCACCATCACCACCACCACCACCATCACCACCACCACCATCACCACCACCAGCACCATCACCACCACCACCAGCACCACCACCACCAGCACCACCACCACCATCACCACCACCACCACCAGCACCACCACCACCATCACCACCACCACCATCACCACCACCAGCACCATCACCACCACCACCAGCACCACCACCACCAGCACCACCACCACCAGCACCACCACCACCACCAGCACCACCACCACCATCACCACCACCACCATCACCACCACCAGCACCATCACCACCACCACCAGCACCACCACCACCAGCACCACCACCACCATCACCACCACCACCACCAGCACCACCACCACCATTACCACCACCACCACCAGCACCACCACCACCATTACCACCACCACCACCAGCACCACCACCACCACCAGCACCATCACCACCATCACCACCATCACCATCACCAGCAGCAGCAACAGAATCTTCCTCATCATCACCATCGTCATCTGTCGAGCTCTCGCTACGTACTGGGCATTGCTCTGAATCTTTTTATTGTCTCATTCTTTATCAGTCATTTTTAGGGTTCCAGGTACACAGATCTTGTTTAATCCTTACCACCTCCTGAGAGCTGGGTACTGTGATTATTATTTAATTTTACAGATGCAGAAACTGAGGCTTAGCAAGGTTCTCTTACCCAGGTCTCCAGGACTGAGCCCAGTTCTGTCAGCTGCCATGCCCCTGGCCCAGCCCCTCACTACACCGTCTCCCAAGGCCTGAGGTTCCCTGGCGATGGCCATGCTCTGTCCATCTGAGATTACTTCCTATTCCATCTACCCCGTCCCCACCAGCAACTGAGGGCTGAGTGCGATTCTTGCTAATACATGCCCTCTGGTGATCTTGACTTCCTGGTCACATTGTCACAGCCTTGTGTCCTCACCCTTCTGTCTGTGTTTTCAGGCGTGCGCCCCCAGGCAAGTGCAAATACAAGCCGGTGCCCGTGAAAACCAAGAGTAAGCGGACCCAGTTCAGGCCACTTGCCAGTGAGTCTGCCTTTGAATCCTGGGGTGCAGGCCTCGGCGTTGCTGCCTGCATGGTGCCCTCAGCGCGCAGTCTACAGTCTCTCCTGGGGAGGAGGGTCTCAGTCTTCCCCTCAAGGGCTGTCTTTTGGACACGGACTGTCCTCATGGCTCAGTGGGTGGGAGCGACACCTGCCTCTCCTGTGACCTGTGCTCCTGCCTTCATTCATTCATCCTTTAGTTGTTCATGTATCCCTTCATTTAGCATCGTTCATGTACGTAACCTTTACTACGGGGCAGGTGCTATGACATGAAAAGTCTCTGACTTGCAGGAGTTCAGGGTTAATGGTGGGGTGGGGAGTGCAGGGAAATACAGAGGTAAGTGCAACACTGAGGCTCTGCTATGGAGGGTGGTGTGCAGGGGCCTGGGAGGGCCTGACAGTGGTGAATTCTTCCTGAGGAAGGCGGGGAGTCAGGGAGTGCTTGTAGAGGAGGGTGCTGTCTTAAGAAGACCCTCATAGGCAGCTATCTTATTCTAGAGCCACTTATCACTGGACTGACCCTGCTCAAAAAAAAAAAAAAAAAAAAAAAGAGATATATTTATACATTTCGTTTTTTTTTTTGTATACATAAAAAAAATAAAATTTTTTTTTTATGTACGTATGTATGTTGTTGTGTGCTGTTGAGTGGGTTGCAGCTAATAGCGACCCTATATATAGGACAAAATAGAACTGCCCAATAACGTTTCCAAGGAGTGGTTGATGGATTCCAACTGCCCACTTTTTGGTTAGCAGCTGAGCTCTTAACCACCAGTCCTACATATATACACACACACACATATATATATCAGTTAAGAGAATTAAAAATATTAATTTAAAAAGAATCCATATTAAAGAACCCTTATGCAGTCACAGGTATCCCAGGTAGTATTTCTCTTAGAGCTATTTTCCAGGACTTCTATTTCTCACTAACTAAGTGCTTATTTCCCAGAGACAGTCTTGGACTTGCTAAAGGAGCAAGCAGAGAAAGCTGCTAGAAAGTTATCCAGCGCGACCTCCGCTTCTAGCTCTCACCCAGGCTTGTCTAAGAAAGGCCTCTCCAAGAAGCCGGCTTCTCCCACGAGTGGCAGGAGAAGGCCTGGCACAAGGAAGAAAGCCGGAGTGCGGTCCCCAGGCCCCCAAGGGAAGAGGAAGAAGAGCCGGAAAAGCCACGGTGGCAGGACGGCCCCGTCAGCACAGCGACGACGAGCTGGCAGGAGTCTCCCTCGGCCTTTTCTGCCACCGTGGCCAGCCCGGGGACGGCGCCACACGGAAGCTGCTGCTGAAGGTGCACCTTAGAAGCACGGGAAGTGTGGGTGAGGCATAGAGAACTCAATGGGGTTGGGTGAGAATGGATGGAAGCCCCTCATCTGTATGGGTGCGTCTGCGGTTAGACCAAGCAAGGCCCACGCTGCCAGTGCACCTGGGTCGTAAGGTCTAGTATTCTGTAAAGCTGCCTGGAATCCCACTTGATGTCTCTGTTTTGTTTTTAAAAATGCTTACCACCTAAGATAATAAATCAACAGTGTCTCAGACTGATATATCTCCTTCAGTCTTCTGAGTGTTTGTCTGCTGTTAGGAAATCTAGCATACCTCGAGTTTGGCTAAGAGCCACACTTCACGTTCATGCCTAGTCCCTGGTCTAGGAGGCCTGTGACAGGCTTCTGAGGAAAATCCCTCCAAAAGGGTATTCTCCTTCGTCCAGTCGGAAGTTCATGGACTGAATAAGGGCAGGTTCACCTCAACACCTCTAGCATCTACTATGGTGCCTCAGCAAGTAGCGTAATAAACATAACTACACTTTACTTGAATACCTACCATGTACCAGAGCCCTGGTGGTGCAGCGGTTAAGTGTTCGGCTGCTAATTGAAAGGTTGGTGGTTTGAACACACCAGCCGCTCTGTGAGAGAAAGACGTGGCAGTGAGCTTCCATAAAGATTTACAGCCTTAGAAATGCTCTGAGACAATGCGACTCTGTCCTATAGGGTCACTATGAGTTGGAATAGACGTAACGACAACGGGTTTTTGTTTATCATGTACCAGCAGTCCCTGGGTGGTGCTGATGGGTAATGTGCTTGGCCGCTAACCTAAAAGTCAGTAGTTCAAGTTCACCCAGAGGCACCTCTGAAGAAAGGTCTAGCAATCTACTTTCAAAAAATCAGCCATTGCAGACCCTATGGAGGACAGTTCTACTCTGACACACATGGGGGCGCCACACTTTGGAGTTGGCACCACGGTAACTGACGGTGGTGGCTTCTTAGCTAACCTAAATCCATCCAGCTTCGCTTTTGTTCTTTTTCTCCTCTTTTGTCTTTATGAGGAGCCCTGGTGGCTCAGTGGTTAAGAGCTCAGCTCTTAACCAATAGGTCAGCAGTTCAAATCCACTAGCTGCTCCTTGGAAACTCTCTGGGGCAGTTCTGCCCTGTCCCATGGGGTCGTTCTGAGGTGGAATTGACTTGATGGCAGTGGGTTTGTCTTTGTCTTTTTTTTTTGTCTTTATAAAAGATGGAAAACACTGGTCATCATTTTCTGAAGATCATTTTTAGATTATCTTTTGGTCTTTACCCTTGCCTACCTTTGTAGCTTTTAGGAACACTCAGGCTAGAAATGAACTGCAGGTTTCTGACCACTCAGATATTTTATGCCTTTAGGTCCTTCTCAGATGAAGACATCAGGATAATGGGGGAAGGGATTAAACCCTGGATCGTTTTGTTGAAAGATGGCTGAAAACTCTGGTCAGTTCGGGGAGACTGGTTCTATCTAACCTTTGGACAAAATATTTGAGCTCCCTTTGCCTCATCTTGCCCCGCTGGTATTTGTCTTATTTTTTTTTAGTGCTGCCGTAGCAGAAATACCACAAGTGGGTGGCTTTAATGAACATAAATTCATTTTCCCACAGATTTGGAGGCTAGAAGTTCGAATTCAGGGCCCCAGCTCTAAGGGAAGGCTCTGTCTTTGTGGGCTCTGTGGGAAGATCCTTGTCTCTTCTCGGTTTCTGTTCCCTGGTCCCTTGGTGGTCTTCATGTGGCCTGGTATCTACCTTCCCCCATCTCTGCTTCTTTGATTGATCTGCTCTTCGGTATCTCAAAAGAGACTTATTTAAGACACACCCTATATAAATAGGAGCCCTGGTGTGCAGTGGTTAAGAGCTACGGCCAGCTATGGCTGCTAGCCAAAAGGTTAGCAGTTCAAATCCACCAGCCACTGCTTGGAAGCCCTATGGGGCAGTTCTACTCTGTCCTATAGGGTCACTATGAGTCCGAATCCGACTCCACAGCAACAGGTTTGGTTTGTTTTCTACCCTAATACTGCCTTATTAACATAACAAAGAAACTCCCTTCCCAAAAGGGATTATAACCACAGGTTTAGGGGTTAGGATTTATAACACGTATTTTCAAGGAACATAATTCTATCTGTAACAGTATTTCTTCAAAGAAACCCACTGGCATCGAGCTGTTTCGGACTCACAGCAACCCTATAGGACAAAGTAGAACTGCCCATAGGGTTTTCAAGACTGTAAATCTTTTCGGAAGCAGACTGACACATTTTTCTCCCATCATTTCTTCAAAGAAGGTGGTAAAAATAGGGTCGGGGTAGTCTTTTGAGTTCTAGGGGAAAGGTGCTCAGAACTCATTTATCAAACAAAGGACTTCATCATCAAATTCAAGGCATTCTGAGCACAGCCTTTGAACAGGAGGATAGTGAGTCCCTGCAGCACAGTGGTTAAAAGCTGGGCTGTTAACCAAAAGGTCAGCAGTTCAAATCCACCAGCCGCTCCTTGGGAACTCCATGGGGCAGTTCTACTCTGTCCTATAGGGCTGCTATGAGTCAGAATCGACCTGACGGCAAAGAGTTTGGTTTTCTTTTTTTGGGGGGGTTTGGGGGTCTGGAGAAAGGAACTGAGTGGTATCCCTGAAATGCTGGGAAGCTGGAGGACAGGAACGGTATTTCTCTCTGGCCAGGGGGCTTCACTTTCTGGAGGATGCCTGGTGATGCTAATGACCTTTACTGAGGGGCTAGGATCTGTTGGAAAATAATCGCTAGGCTATAGCAAAGTCAACATGTATTGCGTTTCCTCGGAGCCTAGGGTGTTGGAAAGTTCAGAAAGTTGAAAAATACACTGATACATGTGCTTCTTTTTTTTTTGAGACCATCTGGAGGAGGGAAAAATGGGAGGAAGGACAAGGCCTGGTAATGCTGGAGGGAGACGAGGCTAGAAGACTTCTAAGGCATCTTTTCTTACTACCTCGGCCACTTGATGGCCAAGTTACCCAGTGTCTCAGTTACCTGGTGCCGCTGTAACACAGATACCACAAGTGGGTGGCTTTAAACAACAGGCATTTATTGTCTCACGGCTCTGGAGGCTAGAAGTCAAGGTCAGGGTCCTGGCTGTGCTGACGGCTTCCCTGGTGGTAGTCCCGGGTGTTCTTGACCCCTTGGCTTGTAGATGATCCTCACAGGGATGTCTTCTCCATGTGTGTCTCTGTGTTTGTGCCAGTCTTTTTTTTTTTACACAAACATTTATTGAGCGTCCTAGGTGCTGCAGATATGATAGTGAGCAAGACACTACTGTGAGCAAAAGAATTGTAATAATGAGCAAAACACGGAAATCAGGAGTTTCTGCCCTCAGAAGGGTTGTATTTTAATGGTGTGATATAAGGGACAACCTATTAACACAAAGTGTGGTAAATGATATGAAGGAAATGGATATTCTGGTCTTTCTGTAACTTAGAGGTGGTTAGGTTAAGTATCTACCCTCCACTCCTACGACCTTATTAACACAACAGAAGAAATCCTATTTCCACCCAGGACCACATCCACAGGTCCAAGGACCAGGAATTCAATGCATATTTGGGGTAGGGGGTGGGGAGGGGAAGGGAGTGCAGAATCAAATTTACAACAACCAGAATAAGTAGTCCTGTACTAAAGTGTTCTGCGGTATCTGAGGCTCTGAAATGGCTTTGCCAAAAGGCATCCAGTGTCAACCACGGCTTCCTTAAGTGATAATTACGGGTATTTTTTTGCAGGAGTGGGGCCTGTTTCCTCAAGGCACTCTGCACATCGCTCCTCCACAGTGTTGCTTGGTACAGATATCCTGACCTCAGAAAAGCAAAACGACCCGAGTATGAGTGTGGTTTTCCAGAATTAAATCTTGCAAGCCAAGACAGAAAGTCTTACAGTTGATCATCCCAAAGCTAGCTCAATTTAAGAGATACATTACTTCACTTTTTGTGGAGTCTAAGATTATGGTGGAAACTCTGGTAGCCTAGTGGTTAAGTGATACAGCTGCTAAACAAAAGGTCTGCAGTTCAAATCCACCAGGTGCTCCTTGGAAACTCTACGGGGCAGTTCTACTCTCTGCTATGAGTCAGAATCGACTGGAAGGCAACGGGTTTGGTTTTTTTTTTTTAAGATTATGTTGGGGGAAAACGAACGCCATGCTTACTACTTGCCAGGTACAGTACTGGCTCTGGGTAGGCCCACAGATGAGAGACTGTCTTTGCCTACCACTGCTTACCTGATGTAAGGGCAGGTCAAGAAAGAACTTGAAATCAAGGGGACAGGATTCTGGCTCCCTAAACCTGCACCCTCCGAGAGAAACATAATGAGAGCTGAAAATGGAAAACTACAGATGTAATTTAAAATTTTCTAGTAGCCACATTAAAAAAAAGGTAAAAGGAAACAGGTGAATTTAATTGTAATTATGCATTTTATTTAATCCAGCATGTTCAAAATATTTCAACATGTAATCAATAAAACAAACAAAAAAAAGGATGATATATTATTTTACTTTTTGGGGGTGTTGGTTTCGAAACCCGATGTCTCTGGTGTTTTCAGTAACTCTCCATTCGGACTCGTCAAGCGCTGGACGGCCACACGGGCCTCGGGCCACTGCCCCAGCCTCCGGCCCTCGGTTCTGGGAAAAGGAACCCTGGCCTAGAACTCGTGTGTTCACAACAGACTCTCGGCAGTCCCCCCGGCGACTCGGGTCACGCGGCGTTCTGAAACTCAGGAAAACACCCCAGAGCGGAAAGGTCGCCACCGGGGCTGTTGGCATGAGCGACCCCGCCCTTCCCTGCTGCAGGGGGCGGGGTCTGGGAGCCGGCCGCCCCGGGTCGCGGGCTGCCACGTGGCAGCCACAGGCCGAGTCGCCCTCCGGGCCACGCTGGCCGCGCTCTGGGCGGGCGACAGCGGCTGGACGCGCACCGGCCGGTCTCGGGGAGAGCGCGCGGGAGCCGGTGCCACAGCGCCGCCCGCTGGCCACGCGGCGTAACTGCAGGCGCAGCGCCTCCTGCCCGCCGGCGCGGCCTGCCCGCCAGCGCCGCCTCTGCCCGCCTCGCCCGGCTCACGGTCCAGGTCGCCGCGAGCACCCACCCCTCCTTTTCTGTTGGCAATTCAGTGGGTGGCGCCCTCTGCCGGGCGCGGATAACGAGCCGTGGAGCCCCGCGCCTTCGTTTCCGGCACTGCGGCCCGCAGGTCCGGGTAAGCCGCCGAGGTCGGCTTTTTTTTTTTTTTCATTTTCCTGCTCGGGCCAGGCTTTTCTCTTCCGGGTTATTTCTAAAGCACGTTAAGAATGCCCATTATCTTCTTTCTAATAAGGAATAGCTTTTTCATGCTTACAGAAGTAATGTTTCCACAAATCCCTGTGTCACCTTAGAATCTCTATCCCGTATGTAAATGTTGCTGTTAGTCCTGTGGAGTGGGTTCAGACTTGGCGCTTAGGGACCCCAAGTACCACAGACCAAAACACTGCCTGGGCCTGCGCCAGCCTCACACTTGGTATGCTTGAGCCCATGAAGCAGAGAAAATACATTTTCTCCAGTATTTTAATATTCAAGTAGGGAGAATATATTTCCTCGTTTGTTTTAGTATAGCTGTATAAGCTGTGATTAATCTCTAGTCTTTAGAAAATGGCGCAGGTTCTGTTCAAGATACGGCTGAGCCGCCTGTACCACTCTTAACATAAAACACACCCTAATACCTTACAACATGTTTTCTCCTATTCACAATGGGTGATTGAGAGCTTGACATAACTAACGCTGTAATGATGCCCTAAGTAATCTCTAAACTTTTTTTTATTGCACCAGCTGCTCTGGTCTCTTCTAAAGGGACGTGGAGCTCTCTCAGCTCCTTTGGCCTTGGTCTTTCTTCTCTTTTTTGTTCTCCTGAGAAATGGCCTTCAGCCTGCAAGAGGGCAGCTAGAAAAGCTGCCTGACACTTTTAATCTACAACTTTCTTTCTTGCTCCCTATCTCAGCCAGAGTGGACTTGGCAGAACAGTTCCACTAGCCGAGAGATTCTTATGTGAGTTTTTTTCAGCCTGTTACAAACATACTGATTAGAGTCCAGATATCTGACATGCATATCTTTAGTTTAATAAAGAGTTTATTGTAGTTGTTTTGTGATGTGTAAGACCATCTGTGGGCTATGTGCTTAAAAACATTAGGTAACCCCGGCCTTAGTCCTATAAAACCCTCCCATTAGCTCTTTAGAATTAGAATTTGGGAGAAATTTAACCCCCTCTGTCTCTTGAATACTGGTATTCAGTAAAGCCCTCTTACTGCTTACCTCCTCCCGTCTCAGTATTGGCTTTGCGGCAGGCGGCTCAAATCTGCGATTTGTGGTAACACCCATTGTTGCAGCCGCTGTGTCAATCCATCTCTTTGAGGGTCTTCCTCTTTTTCACTGACGCTCCACTTTACCAAGCATGATGTCCGTCTCCAGGGACTGCTCCCTCCTGATAACATGTCCAAAGTATGTGAGACAGAGTCTTACCATCCTTCCTTCTAAGGAGCATTCTGGTTGTACTTCTTCCAAGACAGATTTGTTTGTTCTTTGGGCAGTCCATGGTATATTCAATATTCTTTGCCAACACCACAATTCAAAGGCATTGGTTCTTCTTTAGTCCTCCTTATTCATTGTCCACCTTTCACATGCATATGAGGCGATTCAGAACACCGTGGCTTGGGCCAGGTGTGCCTTAGTCCTCAAGGTGACATCTTTGCTTTTCAACACTTTAAAGAGGTCTCTTGCAGCCGATTTGCCCAATGCCAATGTGTCTTTTGATTTCTTGACTGCTGCTTGTGGATCCAAGTAAAATGAAACCCTTGACAACCTCAGCCTTTTCACCATTCATCATAATGTTGCTTATTGGTCCAGTTGTGAGGATTTGTTTTCTTTTTGTTGCGGTGCAGTCCATACTGAAGGCTGTCTTTGATCTTCATTAATAAGTGCTTCGAGTCCTCTTCACTTTCAGCAAGCAAGGTTGTGTCATCTGTGTAATACAGGTTGTTAATGAGTTTGCCTCCAATCCTGATGCCCTCTTTTTCTTCATATAGTCCAGCTTCTTGGACTATTTGCTCAGCATACAGATTGAATAAGGTATAGTAAGAGGATATAACCCTGATGCACACCTTTCCTGACTTTAAACCATAGTCAGTAGAACACAGGTAAACACCTTTCTGGTATTCTCTGCTTTCAGCCAGGATCCATCTGACATCACCAATGACATCCCTGGTCCCACGTCCTCTTCTAAATCCAGCCCGCATTTCTGGCGGTTCCCTGTCGATACACTGCTGCAGCTGCTTTTGAATGACCTTCAGCAAACTTTTACTTGCATTTGATATTAATGGTATTGTTCTGTCATTTCCGCATTCAGTAGGATCACCTTTCTTGGGAACAGGCCTAAATATGGATCTCTTCCAGTCGATTGGCCAGGTAGGTAGCTGTCTTCCAAATTTCTTGGCATAGACGAGTGAGCGCTTCCAGTGCTGTATCTGTTTGTTGGAACATCTCAGTTGCTACTCCATCAGTTCCTGGAGCCTTGTTTTTTGACAATACCTTCAGTGCAGCTTGAAATTCTTCCTTCGGTACCATCGGGCCTGGTCATATGTTACCTCCTGAAATGGTTGAATGTTGACCAATTCTTTTTTGGTATAGTGACTCTGTGTATTCCTCCCCTCTTCTTTTGATGGTTCCTGCGTTGTTTACTATTTTCCTGGTAGAATCCTTCAGTATTGTAACTTGAGGCTTGAATTTTTCTTCAGTTTTTTCAGCTTGAGAAATGCTGAGCATGTTCTTCCCTTTTGGTTTTCTATGTCTAGGTCTTTGCACATGTCATCATAATACTTTATTTTGTCTTCTCGAGCTACCTTTTGAAATCTTCTGTTCAGCTCTTTTACTTCATCATTTTTTCCTTTTGCTTTAGCTACTCGACGTTCAAAAGCAAGTTTCAGAGTCTCTTTTGATATCCATTTAGGTCTTTTCTTTCTTTCCTATCTTTTAAATGACCACTTGCTTTCTGATTGTACTTGATGTCATTCTACAGCTCACCTGGTCTTTGGTCATTAGCGTTCAACGCGTCAAATCTATTCTTGAGATAGTCTCTAAATTCAGGTGGAATATAGTCAAGGTTGTACTTTGGCTCTTGTCAACTTCTAATTTTCTTCAGTTTCAGCTTGTACTTGCATATGAGTAGTTGATGATCTGATCTGAAGTCGGCCCCTGGCCTTGTTCTGACTGATGGTATTGAGCTTTTCCATTGTCTCTTCCCACTGATGCAGTCGATTTGGTTCCTGTGTATTCCGTTTGGTAAGGTCCACGTGTATAGTCCCCATTTATGTTGGTGAAAAAAGGTATTTGCAATGAAGAAGTTGTCGGTCTTGTAAAATTCAATATGTGATCTCCGGCATCGTTTCTATCAAGGCTGTATTTTCCAACTACCAATCCTTCTTCATTTCCAACTTTCACATTCCAATCACCAGTAATTACCAGTGCATCCTGATTGCATGTTCAATCAAGTTCAGACTGCAGAAGTTGGTAAAATCTTCAGTTTCTTCCTTTTTGGCCTTAGTGGTTGGTGCATAAATTTGAATAATATTTGTATTAACTGGTCTTACTTGTAAGCGTATGGATATTATCCTATCAGTGACAGCCTTGTACTTCAGGACAGATCTTGAAATGTTCTTTTTGGTGATGAATGCATCACCATTCCTCTTCAATCTGTCATTCCTGACATAGTAGACCATATGATTGTCTGATTCAAAATGGCCAATACCAGTCCATTTCGGCTCACTTATGCCTAACATGATCTTTATGTGTTCCATTTCATTTTTGACTATTTCCAGTTTTCCTAGGTTCATACTTTGTACATTCCAGGCTCCAATTATTAATGGATGTTTGCAGCTGTTTCTTCTCATTTTGAGTCATGGCGCATCTGCAAATGAAGGTCCCAAAAGCTTGACTGTATCCATGTCATTAAGGCCGACTCTACTTTGAGGAGGCAGCTCTTCTCCAGTTGCATTTTGAGTGCCTTCCAACCTGAGGGGCTCATCTTCTGGGACTATTCAGACAATGTTCCGCTGCTCTTCTTTTTATGTAATTCTTTTCAGAAGTGGACGCCGTATTCTGCCAAGCATGATGTTCTTCTCCAGGGACGGATCCCTCCTGACAACATGTCCAAAGTATGTAAGATGCAGTCTCTCCATCCTTGCTTCTAAGGAGCATTGTAGTTGTACTTCTTCTAAGACAGATTTGTTCGTTCTTTTGGCAGTCCATGGTATGTTCAATATTCTTCGCCAACACCACAATTCAAAGGAGTCAACTCTTCTTCGGTCTTCCTTATTCATTGTCCAGCTTTCACATGCATATGATGTGACTGAAAATACCATGGCTTGGGTCAGGCGCACCTTAGTCTTCAGGGTGACATCTTTGCTCTGCAACACTTTGAAGAGGTCCTTTGCAGCAGATTTACCCAATGCAGTGTGTCTTTTGATTTCTTGACTGCTGTTTCCGTGGCTGTTGATTGTGGATCCCAGTAAAATGAAATCCTTGACAACTTCAATCTTTTCTCCGTTTATCATGACATTGCTCATTGGTCCAGCTGTGAGGGTTTTTGTTTTCTTTGTGTTGAGGTGCAATCCATATTGAAGGCTGTGGTCACCCATTGCCATAGGTGTTGTAATTCAGGGACATTGAAAATGGCATTGCTTTAGCTGGCCATCTGTGAGGGTAACTGCCTGACCCTCTTCATCCATCATCAATGATAATTTTAAAGACTAAGAAACGCCAGAAAAAAATGCTTACAGCATAATGATAAGTGGAAAAGAACCCACATCTCAAAATTAATTATGATTAATGCACCAAATTGTAGCTACCTCAAGTTATGGATACAGAGATGCCTGGAGGGGAAAATGCAAAACAGAAAGCGTGTTCTGGTCATATTAAGGGTGATACCTTTATGTGTTAAAAAATCCTTGAATCTTGTTTCTGATAAATCTTACCAAGTTTGGTACTTACAGGTGAGTTATGGGGGCTGTGTTTGAGGCTAGTAAATTAAAGAAGTTATTGGTTGAGTATGGATGAATTGATTGATGCGAGAAATATCGAGTACTTACACAAGGCTAGACCTTGGAGATGGAGTACATGAGGAAAGCTCTGTCCCTGGCCTTTTTTTAATGGGGTTGGGATCAGGGACTATGCCTCATTCACTCTTGGTTAATGAGCCATGTTTTGAAGGAACAGCTACTCCACTCCCTGGGGGCGCAGACAGTTAGGCGCTGGACTACTAGCCAGAAGGTTGGTAGTTAGAACCCACACAGAGGCGCCCAGAAGACAGACCTGGTGATCTGCTTCCAAACAGTCACAGCCTTGACAACCCTATGGAGCACAGCTCTACTCTGCACACACGGGTCACCATGAGTCAGAATCGACTCTATGACAAGTGACAACAACAGCATTGCGGGTATGAAGTTATGGCCACAGGGTGGTCTGTTACTGAAAGAAGATCATATGCCCCCCAGCGGTAGGCAAGTCTGCCTCCCTTCCTTCAGCTTTCTGCTTACATATCACCTTCTCCTGACCCCCTATTTGAAGCTTCACCATTCTCCTTTTCACCCCATGCTAAACCAAAAAAAAACCAGACCCGTTGTTGTCGAGTCGATCCCGACGTATACCGACCCTATAGGATGGGATAGAACTACCCCCTAAAGTTTCCAAGGCTGTAATCTATGGGAGCAGACTGCCACATCTTTCTCCTGCATAGCAGCTGGTGGGTTTCAACTGCTGACCTTTCGGTTAGCATCCGAGTGCTAACCATTGGGATATCCTTTTTTCATTTAGCTAATGTGCTTATTATGGTTGTTACTCTTTATCTGCCTCTCCTGGTTAGAATGGCAGCTCTTTGAGGGCAGAGATTCTCATGTTTTATTCCCTGCAGTATTCCCAGCACTTAGAATAGCGTCTAGCACGTAGTAGGTGCTCAGTAAATGTTTGATGATTGAATGAATGATGTCTAAGATGATGTTAATTTTGTAAGCCAGAAGAAAAGAGGGAGATGTCATCTCATCATTCATCCTTATTTCCAATTCAGTTGCTGTCATGGATTGAATTGTGTCCCCCCCAAAAAATATGTATCAACTTGGTTAGGCCATGATCCCCAGTATTGTGTGGTTGTCCTCTATTTTGTGATTGTAATTTTATGTTAAGAGAATTAGGGTGGGATTGTAACACCACCCTTACTCAGGTCACCTCCCTCATCCAGTGTAAAGGGAGTTTCCTTGGAGTGGGACCTGCACTGCCTTTTATCTCTCAAGAGATAAAAGGATTCACTTAAAAGCACAATAAAAATTATTAAAAAAAAAAAAAAAAGATAAAAGGAAAGGGAAGCAAGCAGAGTTGGGGACCTCATACCACCAAGAAAGCAGCACCAGGAGCAGAGTGTGTCCTCTATACCCGGGTTCCCTGCACCTGAGAAGTTTCTTGACCAGGAGAAGATTGAGGACAAGGACCTTCTTCCAGAGCCAACAGAGAGAAAGCTTTCCCCTGGTGCTGACACCCTGAATTTGTATTTGTAACCTACTAGACTGTGAAAAATAAATTTCTCTTTGTTAAACCCATCCACTTGTGGTATTTCTGTTACGGCAGCACTAGATGACTAAGACAGTTGCCTCTTCCCCCAAGTTGGAATTTTGCAGTACCCTTGTGTTCACATGGCGTGCCTGGCTTCCTCCTTGTCCCGCTGCCTCTGGCCATTGCTCTGAGGTTCACTGTCCTAATCATGGCTTTCTTCACTCCTCTGCTCCAGGAGCCTTCAGGGCCTTCTCATTGTCCTCCAGATCAAGGCCAAACTCCTCAGTCAGCTTCATTTTTTGTATACAAATTCCTCTCCCTCCCAAGCGAACCCAGCAAGTAGCCATCATTTCTCATTTCACATGGCTCCTTCTGCCTGAAACAGCCTGATTATAATGTCTCCTGTCTTGCGAAGAGCCATCAAGAGCTGGCTTATTTTCCGTCTCAGAGGTAATTTTGAGGAGGTCAGGCATTCAGTTAAGGTAAAACCAGGAGCAGAAACTAGATTTCCCTGATTCTATGCCCTTGACGCTGTATTAACTCCTGCAAACAGATGCTGGCCAGTGCCCTTCACCTGTTCCCCCTCTTACCCTTCAGTGTTAGTGAACTTGATCTCCAGGCAGGGGGAAGTGGGATGTGATAGAAAAATGAAACCTCTCTCCCTTTCAGTTCTAACTTATGAACTGTATTTACAGTGTCTCTCTTTTTCTCTAGGAGAAAGGACATAAAGATGAAAGGACAAGATGAAAGAAAGATAAGGCTGCTGGAAGCCCCTATGAAGGCTTTAATTTCCTCATGAGTAGCATGGTGTTAAAAGGCCTGGATGGCCTTTGCATTTAATTTTATATCTCTTTCTTCTTCTTTTCCCCTCAAGGTCAAGCCCTAGCTCAAGCCACGTTTCATCACCTCTAAAACGGAGATATTAATTTTGGCCCTCAGAGCATTTTTGAGGATTCGACACAGTAATGAACTTGCAAGTGCCAATAAATTGTGAAGTGTCAGAAACGAACACGAAAGGGATTTTTCTTTATAGACTGATCATTAAGCTATAATCAACCCTGAGGAGATAAAGATTCCAGCTTCCTGCTTGGTGAGGAGGGAAGGCATCTGCCTTGGTCATCTAGTGCTGCCGTAACAGAAATACCACAAGTGGATGGCTTTAACAAAGAGAAATTTATTCTCTTACAGTCTAGGAGGCTAGAAGTCTGAATTCAGCTCCAGGGCAAGGCTTTCTCTCTCTTTCGGCTCTGGGGGAAGGTTCTTGTCATCGATCTTTCCTGATCTAGAAGCTTCTCAGCGCAGGGACCCTGAGTCCAAAGGACGAGATATTTTCCTGGCTCTTGTTTCTTGGTAGCATGAGGTCCCCCTGTCTCTCTGCTCGCTTCTGTTTTTTATATCTCAAAAGAGATTGACTTAAGACATAACCTAATCTTGTAAATTGAGTCCTGAATCATTAACATAACTGCCGATAATCCCACCTCATCAACATCATAGAGGTAGGATTTACAACACATAGGAAAATCACATCAGATGACAAAATGGTGGACAATCACACAATACTGGGAATCATGGCCCAGCCAAGTTGACACACATTTTTGGGGGACACAATTCAATCCATGGCAACATCCCAGGGTCCGATTTGGTTAGGAGTGGGGGTAGTGGAAAAAAGTAAATTCCAGCCCCATCCCTTGGCTTTTTTATGTGTTAAGGGAACTTCTTCCTACTTCATACGTCCTTTCACTTGCCTTCAGTCTCTCCTTCCTCCCTGGCCTCCATTTTCTGAATTCCCTGTAGCCCTGAGCCGCCATCTGAGGGTGAGGGAGTAGCAGGACAGACCCCAGTGACCTCCCACCTTCTTGGTGCAGGGCTCTCCAGCTCTGCTCAGAATCCCTCTCCAGCATCCTCCCCTCCCTGGGAGCCCACCTTATACTGTCCTGTCCACAGTCAGACTCACGGTGGAAGACTGTAAGGGCCAGGGGACCAGGACTTCATTTTGAAGACAAGGAAACTGTGGCTTAGGGAGGGGAAGAGAACTGCATCAGATTGTGGAGTAAAAGAGTAGCAGAAGCCACTTTTAGATTATATTCTGGGAGTGGATCAAAGAAAGTTAAAACAAACCACACACACACACACAACCTAGCCAACCAACCAAACAAAAATAGGGGAAAGGGGCTTTCTGAATTTTTCCCAGGTAAAACTTAGGATTGTTAGTGGGGACCTGGGGTCAGGATAGGGAGGGAGGGGGGGCGGAGACTCGTCCTTGGACCTGGTACCCTCTCTGGAGCCAGAGTTATGGGGAAACAGGTCTTGGGATGGTGAGGAGCAAATCCCAAAGCAAAGGGCTCAAAAGGAAGGAGAAGCAGGTGCAGTGGCTCAGTGAGTGGAGGAAGGAGGAAGTAGGGGTACTGTTCATTTTAGCATTATAATCACAACCCATTCTCACGGGGAACCCAAAACACCAAACCAAACCCGTTGCCTTGGAGTCGATTCCAACTCATAGCAACCCTAGAGGGCAGAGCAGAACTGCCGCATAGAGTTTCCAAGGAGCACCTGGTGGATTCAAACTGCTGACGTTTTGGTTAGCAGCAGCAGCACTTAACCACTATGCCACCAGCGTTTCCTTCACATGGGGAAGTGGCAGAAATCAGGGAACGTGGCACCGTACTTCAGGAAAAATACAGCCTACATTTGTCGAGGTGCAGGACATGCAAAATGAGCAAGATGTGTGTGTTTCCTGCTTCAGGAAGCTTTCCATTTAGCATTAGAGAAGATCGACAAACACCTGGCCCAGTAGCCTGAGCTCTTTCCAGTGCCCCCTGGGGATGGATGGGGAGGCCAGTAGGATCCCAGGACAGAGCAGGGGCTCATGATCTGGATTCTGGGGTCAGGGACCCTGGTCCCAGATGATCCTCTCTTCCCCTTTGCGTGGACCCTGGTGGAAGGGGCTATAGTGTCCAGACTGACTCAGGGCACACAGCCCTTCTCACCATCTCAAATGCATAAACCCCAGGGCTGATGTGTCTCCCAGTAAGTGAGTGGGCAGCACCTGACCTCACGGGGCAGCTCAGTGGTGGA
Source organism: Elephas maximus indicus (assembly GCF_024166365.1). Classification (NCBI taxonomy): domain Eukaryota; kingdom Metazoa; phylum Chordata; class Mammalia; order Proboscidea; family Elephantidae; genus Elephas; species Elephas maximus. The sequence goes on along the minus strand of NC_064842.1, from coordinate 12,145,854 downwards.
TGCCTCCCTGCCTGATGTGGCCCCATGAAATATACCTCATTAATAAAATCATTGTAACAAACATTCACCTCCTGCATTTTTGATCCTATCCCGCGCAAACAATCCTCTTTTAAAAAAAATTTAGATATGTTTTAATCAGACTGCTGGACTTTTGGATGGAATTGATGGATGGACCTCAATTCTGAGTCTGGGGTAGTTGTACAGCAGTGGTGTCGGGGTGTTACTGGGCCAGGGAGCAGCATGGCCTGGGGTGGCAGGTATTTACGTTGCTCTCAGAGGAAAGGGCCCAGAGGATGGTGACTGAAGAGAAGCATCTAGAAAATGCATCTTTGCCTCCACCCCCAGCGCTTTGCCAGCTGCAGGGAGGTTATCTAACGTACAGGGCTCAGATTCTTCACCTGTAAACTGGGGTTGAGAGGGCACCTGGCTCCTAGGGTGGTTGTAAGACTGACTAAACGTGATGCTGTGTGTAAAGAGGTCAGCACAGCGGCCATCTCACCTCATGTGATGGTTAACGGATGTGTCAGCTGGACCAGGCCGTGGCGCCCAGCACTGTGGTCAGACACTTGTCTAGTTGCAGTTATGAAGTCGGACCATGTGATTAAATCAGTTATAGTTGGATGGCAGAGGAGGCTGGAGTCTTCTAGAGGCCCAAGTGGGCTGGAGAATCCAAGATGGCATCTTCTCTGGCACGTCTGGAGGCTTAGTGCTTCTCCAAGTGGTTTCCCTCTCCATGTGGCGTGTCGTCCTCCAGGCCTTTCCACATGGCCCATCTTTTCTAGAGTATATATGGATTTATTACTTGGTGCCTGATTTTGAAGGGTAAAAAAGCAGAAGTTGCCAGGCCTTTTATTACGAGTTAGACTCGCAACTGGCGGTGTCAATTCTACTGCATTCTATTGGTTGAAAGGAGTCACGAGGCAGCCCTCAGGCCCATTTAGTAAATCTCAAGGTAAATCAAAACTTGGGAAGGTGTTACAAGAAATATAATAAAATGCCAAAGAACCCTAGTTTGTGATTGGAAAACTAGCACTGCTTTTCCTATTTTCTAGCCGTGTGGCTTGGGCACATTACCTCTCTAAGCTTATCCCTTCAGTGAATAAGTCAATACGTGTGCGGCAGGCAGACATTATTTAGGTAATTGCTTGATTCATGGGGACCAAAGCCAGGCTGGACAGGATGGAGAATGAGTGGGAGGCGAGGAAGAGGAGCAATGACTACAGACTACTTGGTTTTCTCATCTATAAAATGGGAATGATGTTGACAATGATGATGATAGTATCTGACGGGGGAACTTGTGAAGAATAAATACAGTGATGCATGTAAACACTTTGGACAGAGTGTGGCACCTGGGGAGTACTTAATCAGTGTACATTACTTTTATTATTTGCCGTGTCTAATAGTGCTACGTGAAACCCTTCTGTTGTGGGGGTGGCAGGAGTCATAGGAAAGTTCAAGGAGCCTGGGGCTTCTACTGTCTGAAGCCCCATTTCTGTCACTAGCTCTTTGTTTCGGCACCTGCTGAGTGAGACATTGTCACTCTCCTTTGGGAGCTGAAATGGGAGAGAGCCAGTCTTCCTCAAAAAGGAGAGATTCTCTCACTTCCTGCGAGACCACGGATTGGAATTAACCTTATTAAAGTCAGACAGGGCAAGCATTCAGCGAGGCCCAGAAGAGGATAGTCTTTTCAGGTGGCACAGGTGTCTGCTGTCGTTTTCCCTGCTCTTTGCACCTTTTTGTAGAAGGAGTTTCTAGCCTTCAGCTACCACCGGCGGGTGAGGTTTCAGTACTTTCTGGAGGTCGAATGAGATGCTGGATGTGGTTGGTTCACGGACTGGAGGGCAGTTGAGACACGGGAGGACTCCCAGGAAGGTTTTCAAGGCTTTTGGGACAGTCTTATAGGAAAGAGAAACTGGCCGCTCTCTAGAACAGCTCTTGTGGGTCTCATAAGGGAGAAAAGATGGCTTCCGGTTGAAGGGGAGTTGGGATTTCAGGCAGAAACACAGAATCTGAGAGACTTATAGTTCAGTCCATCTAGCTCCTTGGATCCCAACCCTGGCTGCATATGAGAGTTACCCACGAGCTTTAAAAAATGTAACTGCCGGGAGGCCTCACTCTACCTGATTTTAGAACCTATTATACCGCCACAGTAGTCAGAACAGCTTGGTACTGGTACAGCAACAGATACATAGACCAATGGAACAGAATTGAGAATCCAGACATAAATCCATCCACCTACGAGTTTTTTTTTTTTTTTTACGAGCAGCTGATATTTGACAAAGACCCAAAATCAGTTAAATGGGAAAAGACAGTCTCTTTAACAAATGGGGCTGGCATAACTGGATATCCATCTGCAAAAAAATGAAACAAGACCCATACCTCACTCCATGCACAAAAACTAACTCAAAATGGATCATAGACCTAAATATAAAATCTAAAATGATAAAGATCATGGAAGAAAAAATAGGGACAACGTTAGGAGCCCTAATACATGGCATAAACAGTATGCAAAACATTACTAACAATGCAGAAGAAAAAGTAGATAACTGGGAGCTCCTAAAAATTAAACACCTGTGCTCATCCAAAGACTTCACCAAAAGAGTAAAAAGATTACCTATAGACTGGGAAAAAGTTTTTAGCTATGACATTTCCAGTCAGCGCCTGATCTCTAAAATCTACATGACACTGCAAAAACTCAACCACAAAAAGACAAATAACCCAATTAAAAGATGGGCAGAAGATATAAACAGACACTTCACTAAAGAAGACATTCAGGTAGCTAACAGATCCATGAGGAAATGCTCACGAAATGCAAATCAACACTACCATGAGATTCCATCTCACTCTAACAAGGCTGGCGTTAATCCAAAAAACACAAAATAATAAATGTTGGAGAGGCTGTGGAGAAATTGGAACACTTATACGCTGCTGGTGGGAATGTAAAATGGTACAAACACTTTGGAAATCGATCTGGCGCTTCCTTAAAAAGCTAGAAATAGAACTACCATACGATCCAGCAATCCCACTCCTTGGAATATATCCTAGAGAAATAAGAGCCTTTACACGAACAGAGACATGCATACCCATGTTTATTGCAGCACTGTTTACAATAGCAAAAAGATGGAAGCAACGAAGGTGCCCATCAACGGATGAATAAATAAATTATGGTACATTCACACAATGGAATACTATGCATCGATAAAGAACAGTGATGAATCTGTGAAACATTTCATAACATGGAGGAATCTGGAAGGCATTATGCTGAGTGAAATTAGTTGCAAAAGGGCAAATATTGCACTGTTATAAGAACTCGAGAAATAGTTTAAACAGAGAAGGAAATATTCTTTGATGGTTACGAGATGGGGAGGGAGGGAGGGAAGAAGAGGGGTATTCACTAATTAGATAGTAGATAAGAACTACTTTAGGTGAAGGGAAAGACAACATACAGTACAGGTGAGGTCAGCACAACTGGACTAAACCAAAAGCAAAGAAGTTTCCTGAATAAACCGAATGCTTTGAAGGCCAGCGTAGCAGGGGCAGGGGTTTGGGGACCATGGTTTCAGGGGACATCTAAGTCAATTGGCATAATAAAATCTATTAAGAAAACATTCTGTATCCCACTTTGGAGAGCGGCAACTGGGTCTTAAAACGCTAGCAAGCGGCCATCTAAGATGCATCAATTGGTCTCAACCCACCTGGAGCAAAGGAGAATGAAGAATGCCAAAGACACAAGGTAATTACGAGCCCAAGAGACAGGGCCACATAAACCAGAGACTACATCAGCCTGAGACCAGAAGAACTAGATGGTGCCCGGCTACAACCGATGACTGCCCTAACAGGGAACACAACAAAGAACCCCTGACGGAGCAGGAGAGCAGTGGGATGCAGACCCCAAATTCTTGTAAAAAGACCAGACTTAATGGTCTGACTGAGACTAGAAGGACCCTGGTGGTCATGGCCCCCAGACCTTCTGTTAGCCCAGGCCAGGAACCATTACCAAAGCCGACTCTTGAGACAGGGATTGGACTGGACAATGGGATAGAAAAATATGGTGGTGAAGAATGAGCTCCTTGGATCAAGTAGACACTTGAGACTATGTTGGCATCTCCTATCTGGAGGGGAGATGAGTGGGCAGAGGGGGTTAGAAGCTGGTGGAATGGACACCAAAAGAGAGAATGGAGGGAAGGAGCAGGTTGTCTCATTAGGGGGAGAGCAAATTTTTGTATGAGAGACTGACTTGTAAACTTAAAGCACAATTAAAAAAAAAAAAAAGTCACTGCCTGGGTCTCATTCCCAGAGATTCTGGTTTAATTGGTTTGGGATGGGGCTTAAGGATTCTCTTTTAAAAGCTCCCCAAGTGATTTTAATGTGCAGCCAGGGTTGAGAACCAATGATCCAACTAGCCCTTTTTATCCTGTAGATGGATAAACAGAGGCCCCAAGAGCTTAAATAATTCAGCCAAAATAATAGGCCAATTACTGGCCATGGGATCTGAACTCAGACCCACAGCAAAATCTCTTCAGCACTAACACTTTGGATCAGTTTTTTTTTTTTTTAACAGAGAGTAGCTGCAGTGTTTATGCCTTTAAACCCACATTTGGGTATATTATTTAATAGTGCTAGCATATTGTAGCATAACCCTGCTGGCACAACAGTTAAGTGCTCCACTACTAAATGTAAAGGTTGGCGGTTCGAACCCACCCAGTGGCTCCATGGGAGAAAAACCTGGCCATCTGCTCCTGGAAAGATTACAGCCTAGGAAACCCTATGGGGCAGTCGGTCCTACTGTGTCACCTGGGGTCGCTATGAGTCAAAATCGACTCGACAGCACTTAACAACCACAACCACATACTCTAGTAGGATTAAGACTGTTCCAGAAATACCTGGCCTGTGCCCCAGGGTTTGCCATCTTAGTAGGTGATGATGAGCTCAGGTTTTAGAGTCACAGAAGGCTGGTTTCAAATGGTAATTCTGCAGCTGCCATCTGTGTGACCTTAGCCAAATTACCCAACATCTCTCAGCTTCCGTTTGCTGTTTCTGATGTAAATATTCCCTTAGAGAGTCAACACAGACTATCGTCCTGGTTGGGAAGATTAAATAAGATACTGTCAGGGAGTTCTTAGCACACCGACACCAAAAAAACAACAAAGCAAATTTTTTGCCTTGGAGCCAGTTCCGACTTACGGTGTCCCCATGTGTTTACAGAGAAGATCTGAGCTCCACAGAGTTTTCTTGACTGTAATTTTTATAGAAGCAGATCACCTAGACCTTTCTTCTGTGATACTGCTGGGTGGATTCGAACCACCAGCCTTTTGGTTAGCAGCCTAGTGCAAATCACTTGCGCCACCCAATCTGTGTCTCTTAAGCAGTGGTAGTTATTACGATACCCTGTGTGCTTTGTGTATCTGCCTTTTGGGTAAGCAGCTCTCACCCCGGGGGTGATTTTGCCCTACCCCAGCCTCCTGGGAACATTTGGCAACGTCTAGCCCATTTGTCACAACAGTGGGGGATGGTGCTACTGGTGTGTAGTGGGCACAGGCCAGGGATGCTGCTAAATATCCCACATTGCACAGGACAGATCCCCCTACCACAAAGAGTTATCTGTCCCAAAATGCCAGCGTACCGAGATCCAGAAACCCTGGTCTGCATATCCGAAAAGAACTGGGAGCTTGAAGGCCAGAGCTGTTGGGCGTTAATAGGGTGGTAATTCTCCATTCTTGCACTGCTAATGCGGGGAGCCTGAGTTCTGTGGGCTGTGAACAGCCCCGTGTCTACCCTTAGTCCCCACGGTGGGAGGATTTTCCACCTCTTTACCGTGACAGCCTGTAGGTAACATCACGCTGGGATTTACACTCCTTAGAGGTGCTGTGAGAATAAATCCACACCCAAAGCTTAGAGATGCTGGACGGAAGGTCTAAATAAAGACAAGACGGTTGCATCAGGTCCCCCTGGAGGGCTGCCTCTCTCCACGGTTGTGCTCTGGGCACCTGGGAGTTACATTCACTTTCCTCTGTCATGACCTCATCGTTTATAAACGACAGTCACCAAGCTTGGAAAGTATGAAGCAGAGTTGGCAAGTGGAAAACTCACTCAGCTTTCTTGCTGGAGCCTTGTGTCTGGACTTATTTATCTTAAAATTAACAGGAGGATATAATACTGGTAGGCAAGCTCGGTTATGTGAGGAGAGAAGAATGCGTGTAAAATTCTCCTTCAGAGCCCCAAACAGTCTCATGTTTGTCAAGGTTACTGCTGTTATTTATTTTGGCTGCTGTTGAGCAAGTGGTCCCTAGGTGGCGCTACCTTATCACACGAGACGAGGCTCCTGCTGTCGACTTAGTTATTAATATAATGTCAGTCTTGGAGTACATACACCCTAGAGTGAAAAATATAGTAACAGGAAAGATTTAGTTCTTAAAATAAGTCAGCAGCCCGGTGAAGCAAATACTACCATCCCCCCACCCCAGTGCCATCGAGTTGATTCTGACTCAATACTACCATGGCAGGTACATTTTCTTGCTTGCGCTGATGGGAAAGGGCATTTATACCTGCAGGCTTCTGGCTACAGGTATCAAATGATAAAAATATGCAATTAAATGAAACCAAGCAGTAGACTTGGCCTCAGAAGAGAATGAGAACCAGCTGGGCTCAGTAGTAGATCTGGGATCTGGCAGGACGTTTCTCTGTAATGACATGACAGGGGGGAATGGCTGTTTCCCCCCAGGCATGGTATTCTCTGTCCAGGATCAGTGCTGGGCTTTGCGTGCTGTAATGTGCATTTATGGCTGACTGTTGCATCAGTGTGTGGTTGTAACTTGGAGACCCTTTTAGTTTTCTGGTTGGCTCTTCCTGAATTATGAAAGGCCTTACCTAGACTTAGATGGCGACACCATGTTTCTGAGCTTCCACTTTTTCATCAGGAGGAGAGGGATCACTTTTCTTACCTGCCTTAAACCAAAAAAAAACCAAACTCATTGGCGTCCAGTAGATTCCAACTCTTAGTGACCCTATAGGACAGAGTAGAACTGTCCCATAGGGTTTCCAAGGCTGTAATCTTTACAGGAGCCGGAGCTGCTGGGTTTAGCAAGAAGTGCTTAACCACTACACTACCAGGTCTCCTTTCACCTGCCTTAGAAGCAAACCAAAACCGAACCCCCTGCCGATGAGTCCATTACGACTCGTAGTGACCCTACAGGACAGAGTAGAACTGCCCCATAGGGATTCCAAGGCTGTAATCTTTACGGAAGCGGACTGTCATATCTTTCTCTCTTGGAGTGGCTGGTGAGTTTGAACCCCGGGCATTTTGGTTAGCAGCCAGCCAAGCACCTACACTACTTTGCCACCAGGGCTCAATCGCAGGAGGGATGGCCAGGAATGATCCTAGGGAGCACTATGTAGCGCTGTCATGGTGATGGTGTCCAGACTGCTCTCCAGTCTCTGCCATAGCAGGCCCGGCGGGGGCTGTCTAAACTCAATTGCAAGGGCGTTTAGAATCGCTGGTTACAATACAAATTCATAACCATCTTGCCACTATTCTGTACACCTTGTAGCCATGTTTTTTAAATGAGCCAAAGATGGTTTCTGTATATTAGCCCCAGGTTGTTTATTTCTTCATAGCAAGCTGAGGCTCGTTAGCTCAAAATGCTTGCCAATGCCTAATGCAAGTGTTTACACATCCAATTGTTTTAAAAATAACTGAAATAAGCAGATTTTTATCCATTTAGGGCCTGCCTGCTTTGCATATCCTACAAAACTATGCTCAATATCTGCTAGCCGTGTTGTTGTTGTTAGGTGCCTATGAGTCAGTTCCAACTCGTAGTGACCCTATGTACAACAGAACGAAACACCGCCTGGTCCTGCACTATCTTCATAATCGTTGTTATGCTTGAGCCCATTGTTGAAGCCACTGTGTCAGTCTTTCTCGTTGAGGGTCTTCCTCTTTTATGCTGACCCTCCACTTGACCAAGCATGATGTCCTTCTCCAGGGATTGGTCCCTCCAGATAACATGTCCAAAGTATGTGAGACGAAGTCTCTTCATCCTGGCCTCTAAGGAGTATTCTGGCTATGCTTTTTCCAAGACAGATTTGTTCTTTTTTTGGGAGTCCATGGGATATTCAGTATTGTTCACCAACATCACAACTCAAAGGTGTCAGTTCTTCGGCCTTCCTTATTCATTATCCAGCTTTCACATGTATATGAAGTGATTGAAAACACCACTGGCTTGGGTCAGGCACACCTTCGTTCTCAAAGTGACATCTTTGCTTTTTCACATTTTGAGGAGGTCTTTTGGAGCCGATTTGCCCAGTGTAATGCGTGTCTGATGCCATGACTGCTGCTTCCACGGGTGCTGATTATGGATCCAAATAAAATGAAATCCTTGACATCTTCAGTCTTTTATCCGTTTATCATGATGTTGCTTATTGGTCCAGTTGTGAGGATTTTTCTTTTCTTTACGCTGAGGTGTAATGCGTACTGAAGGCTGTGGTCTTTGATCTTCATGAGTAAGTGCTTCAAGTCCTCTTCACTGTCACCAAGCAAGGTCATGTCATCTGCATAACGCAGGTTGTTAATAAGTCTTTCTCCCATCCTGATGCCCCGTTCTTCTTCATGTGGTCCAGCTTAGGGTTCTGCTAGCCATAGATAAGATACACATCTGCTAGCCATGGATAAGATAAAGACCCCAAGCTGCTGTGGCGGTTTAAAGCTCCCTGACCCCAAGACTTCCCACTTTGCTGCAGAAGGACATAACCGAGACATATAAGCTCCTCCCTCTGCATTCCACCTCCCCCTGAGACTTCTCTTGTCCTCTTCTGGTGGCTCTCTGCACTGTTTGCCTTTGGAGGGTCTCCTGCTGTGGGGCACGGCTCCCCTCGTGGACACTGTCAACCTGTTGGCCCCAATAAATAGGTTGTTGTGCAACAGTGACATCTCGTGGTCATATCTTTTTGCTTGATCAGCACAGAATTCTCTTGAACTCACTGTAAGCCACTACTATGAAGTCCCAGCTGGGTCAGTGCTTTAGAAAGGGCAGCGAGGTACAAGGAGGAGAAGGTGGTTTTGGATCCAACAGTCCTGGGTTCCAGCTCTGCCACCAACTAGCTCTTTGACCTTGGGAGTGGCATTTAACTTAAGCCTCAGTGCTCTCAACTGTAAAATATGGATCAGATAGGCAGAGAGGTTACAAGGGGACGTAGGGATTCAAATGAGCTCTCATCTGTGGGAAACTGATAAGGCTGGCAGACAAAGCGTCTAGAGACACAGGATCAGAAGAGGAGCCTCAAGAATGGAGATGGGCAAATGCCATTTCTACCACCCTAATTCTGCTACTTTCGGGTTTGCTTGCGGCTGCCCAGACTTCCAGTCCCTAAGCATGTGTAATAAATTGTTGCAGTGTATCAGTATGTTCTTCAGTTTGTTGACTTGTAATCATGTAATGATAGGTATCCTGGATAGAGCTGCAGGCATGGTAGCGGCACTTTAGGAACCTTAGCTCCATCCATTTCACTCTCACAACCACCTACAAGGTAAGTATTATCACACCTGGGGTCTAGATGAAGAAATGAAGGCAAAGTCACTGGCAGAGAGTCTTAAGGCAGGTAGGGGACAGAGTTGGGAGGGAAACTCAGATCCATCTGAAAAGGAGGTTGGCAGGAAACTCAGTCATCTCATATGAGAGGCAGAAGCTCTTGTATTTTTTTTCAAATTATGAAGTGTCTACAGGCTGCTCTGCAAAGAATACACAATGAATTCTTGTTCACTCATTAGTGATGCTTTTGAGGGCTCAGCAGGCACACATATGCACTCCTCCACATGGATGCAAACTTTATGAGTTGCACACATTCTTCATGTTACAAATAGGCATGGACTCAACTGTGTGTCCCACAGGGTGGCTTCCAAAGAGCCAGTTAGGAAACCTGCCAACAGAAGGGGCAAATAAAAGAGATAGGGACCTGCTGAGTCCAAGTCCAGTTGAGCCCCTATTTCTGCCTCCTTCACAAATCTTGTTTAGAGTAGGGCAGACCCCTAACCCCAGTGCTCCTGAACCAGTTTTTCTGGGCCAGTGATTCCTTAGGGCTGAACACTCATCTTTCTGGAGTGACAAAGTGGTGGACAGTCCCTAGCACCCTTTTGAGGTCAAACCTTTGAGTTGAAAATGGTTCTTGAAATACTCATAAACATTCTACCTGGGGTTTGCGTTCAGATATGAGTGCTTCCTAACGCACCTCATTACTGAAGTTCATGACTTGATCAACATACATTTATTTAGGAGTATTTTATATAAAAAATACTGTCGTACATATCAAGGAGCAGTGCAAGAAGCGTGGACAATTGTCCTTGCCCTCAGGGAATTACAGTGCAGTTGTGGGAGGAAGGCTTACATAGATGGAGGTCAATGGATAATATGAGGGAGTGTAGCCCAGAAAGAAGAGATGATGCATGAGTGCAATACAGGAGTTCAGTTGAGGGAGAGATACCAGGATGCCAAGGGGAGGTTCATGGAGAAGATGGCCCCTGGACACCCTTTTAGCTCAGTAATGAAGTCACTCCCGAGGTTCAGCCTTCAGCCAAAGATTAGACAGACCCATAAAACAAAACAAGACTAAAGGAGCACACCAGCCCAGGGGCAAGGAAGAGAAGGCAGGAGGGCCAGGAAAGCTGGTAATAGGGAACCGAAGGTGGAGAAGGGAGAGTGTTGACATGTCATTGGGTGGTTAATCAGTGTCATAAAACAATATGTGCACTAACTGTTTAATGGGAAACTAGTTTGTTCTGTAAACCTTCATCTAAAGTACAATAAAAAAGAAAAAGAAAAAATATATATAAAGTATAAAAAAAATACTTATCATCCTTCCTAGTTTTATCTAGTGGAAAAAACACGAAATTAAATTGTTAGATACAAGAATTTAATGCAGAAAGGAGTTAAGTACAGGATTTTCTGATTTTACTCCTTGGAAATAAGACACTTTTTATCATCTGTAGACTTCCTACCCACTTTGCCAAATCACTATTTTTTTGTTTCATGTCTCTTTTATGTGGGTGCTTAATTCTCCCATAGCAATTCTTTGTAAAAATGTATTTCTTACTTACTTAAAGAAAAAAAGAAAACGTGATTGTATTTTACAATTAAAAAGACATGATAATTTCATCCTGAGTAGTGGCAGTGGGAATGAAAAGCAAGTGACAAAAGTGTGCGATATTGGGGGGGGGGGTGAATAAACGACCACACCTGGTGATTGATTTGAGATGTAAGATGTCAGGAATGTAGAGATAAGAGATTGGAGATAGAGGTAAAAAGGAGTCAAAGAGAATTGTCTCTGTTCCTGTCTTAAGGCAAAACATCTGCTGTGCTCTGGTCCCTGATCAGGACTTTGCTCCTGCAGTCACCTCCTCCCCACCATCTTTACATTTTCCCTCTCCGTGGGATTATACCGCCTGCCTGCACACGAAGACGTTGTAATGTCCCATCATAAAAAATGGCCCCAGAGCCTCATACTAGGTTATGTTTCCTTTCCACTGCTGCTCCGTTGTTTCTCTGCTCCTCTTTCTATCAAAGCTGCTCGGAAGAGTCATCTGTCCTTGCTGTCTTATCTCATCCCTCCCTCTCATTCTCTCTTCAGTCTCTTCAGCAGGTTTCCCTGCTTCCACTACGGAAATACTCTGTCTTGTCTCCTGTGACCTGTGGTTGGTCTGCTGCCGTCAAAGCAGCTCCTGACTCATGGCAACCCCGTGCACGACGGAACGAAACACTGCTGAGTCCTGCACCATCCCCATGACAGTCGCAGAACAGACTGCCCTGTGACTTACATATTGCTAAGTTCAACGGTTGGTTCTCAGTGTTCACCCAACTGGACCTTGGGACATGGTGGACCCTTCTTTCTGAAACATTTGCTTTGCTTTGCTTCTGGGACTGTACTCCTGATTTTCTTCTTATTCCCCCAGCAGCCACTTCTCAGTCTCCCTGGGCTCACTCATCCAAGTCCCATTGCGTTAAACATCTATGTGAAATAGGAGCCCTCTGGCCATGATCTCCTAAGCCTGCTTTATTTTCTTTGATAGCACATATCACCACCTGATGTTGGAGTTTATACTTATTTCCTTGCTTATTGTTTGAGTTCTTGCCATGCATGAGGGTGGGAGTCTGCTCACGGCTGCCTCCCCAGACCCAGGGCAGTGCCTGTACAGAGGGGGCACACAGTCTATATTTGTGCAATGGGGAATGAACGGACATATGGCACCTGTCGCTGGGAATGTGAGTCGGGGGGATAGTTGGTCTTGGGAAGATTCCAACAGTCTAGTTCTGGACCACTTGAGCTGGCAAGACAGCCAGGTGGAGGTCCAGGAACTGCTGGAAGTTCCAGCCAGGAGCCTAGAAGAGGCCTTGAATTAGAGATGTCTGTTTTTTTTGGGTCCTCATCAGTGTGATACCAGAGGAACAGAGTGTCCTTAAGGAATCAGAGGCCTGAGGCCTGAACTTGGGGGAAATGAGGTGTGGGTTAGGGCTGAGGAGGAATAAAGAGGGAAGAGGTGCTATCATGTCCTGGGAGCTGAGGCAAGAGATTCAGGAAACAAGGCCTGGCTAGCAATTTGAAATCTTGTAGAAAAGTCAATGAAAATGGCACTGAACTTGGCAATTAGGCCATTGGAGAAGGCAGCTTGAGTAGGGGAGAAGCAATGATATTTCGGGGCTTTGGGTGTAAGAGGGGCTTGACAAGGAAAGGAAGGAGAGACAAAGGAAGGCAGCTTAAGGGGCAGGAGCTTAAGGAGAGGAAAGACTTTTTGCCCCTTAAGGTTGGGGAGGCCTGAGTACATGTCACAGATTGTTTATCAGGGTTTCTGGAGACCCTGGGCGCACGGCTCCGCAAAACCAACAAATCAATATGACAGATTGTTCATACTGATACATAATATTTATACACCTGCATAAATAAATCAACAAAATTACATACCACAACAGCATAAAAGCTATACTATTAAAGTAACAAATGAAACCTTATCGTTGATCCTAACTTAAGTCCTTCACAGACTGATGGTAACTTTCATGGACAACTCTGTTCTGTTGGACCTTGGGTGTGTCCAACAGCTCAGCTCCCATCTATAGACACTAGGAACCCGGGGGTGAAAATTCTTCTCTGGTCTATAGGCGTACATTAGGATTTGAACCTAAAAAGGCCCCAGTGAGAGCCCTAGAGTGCCTCTCTCTCCTGGTTTCTGTCCTTTTCAGAGTGAGAGGGCCCAGCGGGAATTCTCACTTGATTGAGAGTGAGAATGTGGTAAGCCCAAATGCTCTTAGTCAGAGATAAACTAATCAGTCAAATTGACATGGGAGTTTGACTCATACATACTGGGACTTACTCATTAATCTGATGTTTGTCTAATCTATTGAATACCTTCAAGTCACAAGCATGGCCAGGCATTGAGGGAGAACCAAAGAGGATACAAACAGGTGATCTCTGCCCTCAGAGGATAAGAAAATGCCTAACATTTTTGTAGTCCCTTTGTTTTGCAAAGCCTTTTTTTACATACTGGTGGTATCTAAATTGTCTCAACAGCCCTGAGAGATGGCTGTAAGTGGACTGCCCCAGGTTGCCAGAGGCAGAGCAGGACCTGGTAAGCAGAGAGGTAACTATCGGAGGTTTGGAAGGGAACGTGCTGGAGGGAGGGTGCAAGGTTTGAGAGGTCTACATAAGGGCCCAGTGACCCTGAGCACAGGAGAGGTGGGTCTCTGGAAGGAAGGGGGATGGGCCTTCTGTGGATGGGGGGGGAGGGCAGAGGATGGGGATAAAGTGGGGAAAGGAGGACATTCACTCCAGGTGCCCTCAAGATCATGGCAAAGAGCGAGATGAGATGGTCTGCTTTGAGCGGGCTCGAGATGTTTAGGAAGGGACCAAAGAAGGTTAGAACCAGGTGCCCTGGGCATGTGGGACGGCCTCAGCAAAGCTGCAGGGAGGCCGTGGTTGGAGCTGGGTTCTTGGATTCTCTGGAAGCTCAGTGACTTGTACAGTCTCACCCTCTGGCCCTGGAACAGGAATGAATGGGGGAGCAGACATCCAGAGCTGGAAATGGACACTGGGACCTTCCCTTTTGCTTGATTACTTGACCCTACAGGGAAGGGATTGGGTATTTTTCACTTAAAAAAAAAAAAATTTTCCCATACTGCTTTGCACAACGCCTTGCTCATAACAGTTGTTTAGTAACTTTGGGGGGATTGAACTGATGGCCTCCGGTCTACCTTTTATAAACAGACTCCGGTGAGAGGCCTAGAGAGCCTCTCTCTGCTGGTTTGTATTCAGGTGCTCCTTCCTTCATGCCATACTTGTTCACTGATTGCATATTGAGTGCTATATGTAAGATGTTATGCTGTGCGGGACAGAAAGATGAAGCAGACTGGGTCTGCCCTCAGGGAGTTTTGAGGTCTGATTTGAGTTAAAAAGTATTAAGTGCTGTACGGGAGGAAAAATGAGGTGCTGCACAAACTGAGGAGGAAACGACCACTTCCATTGGGGAGGATGAGGAAGACTTCATGGAGGAGGTGACTGAGCCGTGAAGGAGTTAGGATCTGGCCATGTGGAGAGAGGAAAAGATGCTGTAGGCAGGAAAGCTAGGAGGGCACGTGTGGGGAGGAACAGGCAGTTCAATTTAACGTTGTGCTAACCTGTTGCTGTGCAGTCGATTCCAACTCATAGTGACCCTATAGGACGGAGTAGAACTGCCCCACAGGGTTTCCAAGGAGTGCCTGGTGGATTTGAACAGCTGACGTTTTGGTTAGCAGCCAAGCTTTTAATCACTATACCACCTTGGTGCAGTGTGCTTCAAACCAAACCAAACCTACTGCTGTCGAGTCAATTCCGACTCATAGCAATCCTATATGACAGAGTAGGACTGCCCCATAGAATTTCCAGGGAGCACCTGACAGATTCGAACTGCCGACTTCTTGGTTAACAGCCATAGCACTTAACCACTACCCCACCAGGGTTTCCAACAGTGTCCTAGGTACTAGGTACCCCCAAAAACCCATTGCCTTCTAGTCGACTCCAACTTATGGTGACCCTACAGTACAGAGTAGAACTGCGCTATAGGGTTTCCAAAGCTGTAAATCTTTACGGAAGCAGACTGCCACATCTTTCTCCTGCGGAGCAGCTGGTGGGTTCTAACCGCCGGCCTTTCAGTTAGCAGTTGAGCACTTACCCACTGCACCACACCGCTCCTGTTGGGTATTCAATAGGTATTTATTGATTGAATGAGTGAAGTTGTGTGGGTTAGGGCTAAAGGAGCATGATGGGACCTAGTAAGGTGATCATAAAGGTGGGCTGAAGACCACAGGACACTTAAAACTGTTCTTGCATCTCTGCATATGTCAGTTACCTTAATCCTCACGACAGCCCTATATCCTGGGGCCACTATTTCCCACTTCACAGATGAGGAAGCAGGCACGGAGAGGGTCAATAACTTGCCTGAAGTTCCAAGCTCCTCAGTGGTGACTGGGGCTTGACTCCAGGCAGTTTTGTTGGAAGGCTGAATTCCAGGCAAAGAAGTCAGGATCCTTTTTTTTTTTGTGTGTGGTAAAAATATATATAACAAAACATTTTCCAACTCATTAATTTGTGTCAATTGTGCTTTAGATGAAGGTTTACCCAGCAAATTAGTTTCTCATTAAACAGTTAATACATATATTATTTTGTGACAGTGGTTGCCAACACCACAACATACCAACACTCTCCCTTTCTCGACCTTGAGTTCCCCATTTCCATTTGTCCAGCTTTCCTGACCCCTCCTGCCTTCTTGTCCCTGCCCCTGGGCTGGTGTGCCCATTTGGTTTCATAAACATGGCTCAACTATGGGTATTATTGTTTGTTTTATGGGCCTGTCTAATCTTTAGCTGAAGCGTGAACCTCAGGAGTGACTTCAGTATGGAGTTAAAAGGGTGCCCTGGGGCCATCCTCTCGGGGTTTCTCCAGCTCTGTCTGGGACCCTATATTGTGATCCCTTTCAGAGCAGTCATTGGTAGTAGCTGGGCCCAGTCTAGTTGTGCCGAACTCAGTCTGGTGGAGGCTGTGGTAGTTGTGGTCCATTAGTCCTTTGGACTAATCTTTCCCTTGTGTCTTTGGTTTTCTTCATTCTCCCTTGCCTCAGACAATCATTTTTACATGTATAATTCACTGTCATTGGTCACATTGTTCACGTTGTACAGCCATCATCACTATCCTTTTCCAGATTATTCCACTGCCATTGACAGAAACTCAGTGCCCCCTAAGCAATGGCTCTCCTGTCCCTTTCCCTCCCACGTCTGGTAACTAACTACTAATGAGCTTTGGTCTCTGTACATTTTTTTTTTTCATATACATGAGATCATACAGTATTTGTCCTTTCGTGACTGACTTACTTCACTCAGCATAATGTTTTCAAGGTTCATCTGTGTGGTAAGGTGGCTGAGTTGTTTCCATTGTGTGTATGTACCAGCTTTTGTTTATCCATTCATCTGTTGGTAGACATTTAGGCTGTTTCCACCTTCTGGCTATTGTGAATAGTGCTGCAATGAACATTGGTGTACAAGTATCTATTTGGATTCCTGCTTTTAATTCTTTGGGTATACACCATTAGGATCTGTCTTAGTTATCTAGTGCAGCAATAACAGAAATACCACAAATAGGTGGCTTTTACAGACAGACGCTTTATTTCTCACAGTTTAGGAGGCTCGAATTCTGAATTCAGGGTGCCAGCTCTGGGGGGAGGCTTTTTCTCTCTGTTCGCTCTGAAGGAAGATCCGTGTCTCTTTTGAACTTCTGTTCTTGGGCAGTCTTCATGTGGCTTGGTATCTTTCTTCCTCCATCTCTGCTTCTTTTCCTCCTTGCTTAATCTGCTCCTTTTATATCTCAAAAAAGATTGACTCAAGACAGACCCTCTACTAATACTGCTTCATAAACATAACAAAGAAAACCCGTTCCCAAATGGCATTATAACCAAACTGTCGTTGAGTTGATTCTGACTCATATTGACCCTATAGGACAGAGTAGAACTGCTCCATATGGTTTCTAAGGAGCTGCCGGTGGATTTGAACTGCTGACCTTTCGGTTAGTAGCTGTAGCTGTTAACTGATAGGCCACCAGGGTTTCCCACCACAGGTGCAGGGGTTAGGATTATTTTTGGGGGTCACAATTCAATCCACAACGGGATCCCTCTTATACTGCTCTCTGTGCCACCAGTGTGATCATACACGCCTGAACACGAGTGGCCTCGCCTCCCTTTTCATCTCACTGATACATGCGTCCTCCCGTCTCACACCTCCCACTCCCATGCCCACTTCTCCTCTCACTCAGGCTGGTGATGACATGGAGAGGCCGTGGGTGGCCCCGGAGACCTCATGTGCAGAACCCCAGGGGAGTGCTGGCTGTTTCTGGGGTGGCTCACTGCAGTCTCAGGCAGGGAGTGATAATTACAAATAACTACAGCAGCAGTAAATCTGCTGCAAAGGACCTCTTTAAAGTGTCGAAGAGCAAAGATGTCACCCTGAAGACTTAGGTGCGCCTGACCTAAGCCATGGTATTTTCAATCGCATCATATACATGTGAAAGCTGGGCAATGAATAAGGAAGACCGAAGAAGAATTGACGCCTTTGAATTGTGTGGTGTTGGCGAAGAATATTGAATGTACCATGTACTGCCAGAAGAACGAACAAATCTGTCTTGGAAGAAGTACAACCAGAATGCTCCTTAGAAGCAAGGATGGCGAGACTGCATCTTACATACTTTGGACATGTTGTCAGGAGAGATCAGTCTCTGGAGGAGGATATCATTCTTGGCAAAGTACGGGGTCAGTGGAAAAGAGGAAGACCCTCAACGAGGTGGATTGACACAGTGTCTGCAACAATGGGCTCAAGCATAACAACGATTGTAAGGATGGCTCAGGACCGGGCAATGTTTCTTTTGTTGTGCATAGGGTCGCTATGAGTCAGAACCCACTCGATGGCACCTAACAACAACAACAACAACCGCAGCAGCAGGTCTCGCTTCAATCTTGCCATTTCCAGAGCACCACATCGTGGTTTTGTTGGCTTCACAGCATGAGAATAATGCCAAAACAATTGGGATGTATAGAAGCCCTGCATACTCTTTAGCTTGTGATCAAGCCATTCTGTTTTCATGTCTAATTTTTCATGTGCACTAATGAACAGGCCAATCTGTATATCTGTATTAATAAGAGTCCCCGCTATGACAAAAATGCTTAATCATGTCTCAGTAAGTCAGACACCTGGGATGAAAGCTCTGAAATGGCAGGAACAACGCAGAAATGTCTCAGAGGACTTGTGTCTGGGGAAGGAAAAGTAGCCAAAAAGGGAGCCCATGTATTTTGCTTATATTTTAACAGCTTTTGTTGGATCAGGGTAAAAACACAATGGCTTCTGACATCTAACACCTGGGTTATGTTACTTGGTTTGGCTTTATGGTTGGCCCTTAACAATGACCACCAACTTGAGGACCAATCGCTGGCCAGGAATGGAGCAAGATGCTGGAGAGCTATTAATGCCCAAGGCCTGGACCCCACCCTCGAGGGGATCCCAGCTCAGCAGGAGAGATAGAAACATAATGAGTGACTCACGCTGCCATGTGCAAGAGCAGTTCCAGGATGGGTACAAAGTGCCAGGAATATGGAGGAGGGAGCACAAAGGGCGGTAGGATGGGGGAGCCTACAAGAGAGGAGCTGACGTTTGAAGGATGGGTAAGCTCACTGTACCTAAGCCAGTAACATGGGCATTTATTATGACTATCAAGACATACGTGTTATAGTTTATGTGTGTACTGTACCATTGTATGTCTGGCAGTGCAACTGCTTTGTATACAAGAGACATGAGATACATGTGTCGCGTGCGGAAAGCTGCTGTGTTAACTGCGTCTGGTTGCGCGTGCTAAGTCCCATTCTCTGATCAGAATTTCTGAATTCTCTTATAACCTTATGATGCCGCAGACGTATAAGTGCTTGGGTGATGCCCAACCGGACCTTATGTGGCTCATGGCGTGTATTAAAAGATTCTGGAATGGCAACATAGCAATGACTGAGGCAGATGCTGTTCACTAAGATGTGGGTCGCCTGGCTGTCCCTTTCCTCAGTCACCTCCAGCCTCCCCTGTGATAGACATGCTGCCAGAGAATCCTTGGGTACACTTGAAACCCCTCTGAGTCTTGGTTTTATCACCTGTTAAATGGAAAAATGGTGTATCTTGCAGAGCTGTGGTGATAAGGTGCCACACAAGGGTTAGCCGTGTAAATGCGCAACAGGTGCTTCTTCATTTTGCAAAAATGACTGCGTGCTTCACAGTGGTCAGGTGCTACGATATTACTAAAAGTAGAGGAACAGGTGCGGGAGCTGAGAGAGAGAACGAGGAAGTGGGAGTTTGGGCACAGGGGGACTTCGAGGCTGGACCTTGGGAACCTTAACCCTTTTTCCAAGGTTCCTTTTCCCCAATTCATCTACCTCTTCCAAATCGACACTCTTGGGCTTTGCGTTTGACCTTGTGGTGGGATTAAAAGTGTGTACTGGATTCAGGGGACAGTAGTGAAGGTGAGCTGTCTGACGTTCTCATCTGCATGAACAGATAAACTGTTCTTCGACCTAATCCACAAACCAAAGGGTAAAGCTATCAGGCGGGTCTCTAGGCAGGGCTTTATTGGACCGAAGTGTCTATAGTGACTCTTCATACCTGATAGATGGTTTTGAAAAGACTGAGTGTGCATATTAATTAATTTCCTTTCTCCAGAAAATCAAATCCACTTGCAAGAAGTGTTGGCTGGTTTCATGTCAAGATCCATAACTAGTGAATATAAGTGATGATAATAGAATACATTTTGGGGGCTAAATTGCAGTCTTGGAGAAGCCATGCCCTCTTCCGGTGATGGCTTCCTTAGCTGTTCTGGGCCTCCGTTTCTTACTGTGCCAACTGTGATGAGAGTCTTTAGTCTGCTTTCTTTACAGGAGTGTGGAAAGTTAATAAGATGGCTGAAAATTGGTAGCCATTAGGGCGTTCAAGGCTGAGACCTTTGGAAACAGATCACTAGGCCTGTCTTCCAAGGTGCCTCTGGGTGGGTTCAAACCACCAACCTTTCAGCTAGTAGCTGAGTGCTTAACTATTTGCACCACCCAGGGACTCCTAGAAGAAGAGGTCGCCTCAATAGCTGCAAAATTTAATTGCTGTCTTCTCTTTAATTTAAAGCATCATTTCCCTAAAGATAAGCCAAGGAGTACTACTTCTGAGGGTTTTGTGGTCATAGTGGCCTGGGAAGGCTCTTGGAGAGTCACAGCTCCTGTTACCAGGCTAGAGTTTCTGAGAAGCCCTGCAGAGAAGAAACAAACTTTTATCTGTTTAGCCAGGCGTGTCCCACACTTATTGACTGTGGGACCCCTTTTACACATAACACCTACACTTTGGGAAACTGGGTTAAAGCTTTTCCCCCTGCAGGAACCCTGCGAGATGGTTTATAGACATTATCTTCCTGGTTTCTTTTATTAGCCTTCTGAGCTGCACATTTGCACTCCCATTTTACCGATGAAGAAACTGAGGTTCAGCAAGGTCAGGGAAATTGCTCAGTTACACTGCTAGAAAATGGTAGAATTGGGATTTTGACCTTGATCTGGATAACTCCGGACCACACTGTCTTTTCAGCCCTCTGCATTTCATAATGCCTTACCCATCTTTAGCCAAGGAGGCGGGAAGGGTGGATGGGAAACATTAAGGGACTTAGCTTGAGGACCAGTCAGGTGCAATTTCTTTTTTTCTTCCTCATAGATATGGTCAAGATCTCCCACCTTGTAGGAATCTCTCTCTGCCAAGAAAATGCTTGCAAGGTGGCCAGGCCTCATAAATTGAAGGATTATTGTGATGAAGAGCTGGCTGCCTTTGGATCTGGAGTAGGGTGATGTTTAGAGGAATTAACAGAGGCCCAGCGTCTTTATTATTATCCTTCCATTTTCAGTAATTCTGACATCATGTCTTCTTACTTTTCCATCTGCTGAAGCTCTGGAAGGTTTTGAAACATATCGCCGAGTTTTGGTAATGAATGGTTTGACAACAGAAGCCCTCAGGTGAAAATGTCACATAAAGCATTTTGCTCCCTGTGGCTGACACTGGTCACCCCAACCTCAGGTACCCCACATCAGAGGTGCTTCTGCCTAAGGGCCTCAGGGGAAGGGGCTGTTCTAAGGCTCTCAGGACTGGCTACAGGCTTGGGGGGTCTTCAGGGTGGTGGCCAGAGAATGGAGGACATTGTTGCTGCTAAGGAGTGGGAATCTGACTTCTATAATGCATGGAGATTTCGTCTCTCCTGACTCTCTCCTAAGTCCCTGGGTGGTGCAGATGGTTTGTGCTTGACTACTAACCTTGAACCTATGGAACACAGATCTACTGTGCAATAAAGGGGTCGCCATGAACTGTGACTGACTTGATGGCAGTGGGTTTTGGACTCTCTCCTAGCTTGTTGTTGACCTTCTCAGAGCTGCAGAGGGGTTTGGCCACCACACCTGGCTGCCCTGGCACAGTTTAAAAAGCGTTCCTTTATGTCGCCTATCCTAAAGATAATCTCAAGAAAGTGATTTGACAGAAAGCAGTCAAAGGTCTGAGTGTCCTTCATGGCTCCCCTACCTTCCCTGGGAAGCAGCGTGGGGACACAGCTCTGACTGCATGCTGCA
This sequence comes from Elephas maximus indicus, assembly GCF_024166365.1. NCBI lineage: Eukaryota > Metazoa > Chordata > Mammalia > Proboscidea > Elephantidae > Elephas > Elephas maximus. The sequence continues at coordinate 12,124,181 of NC_064842.1, read as the reverse complement.
GGTTTGGGGAGAGATGGTGGGACACTGGTTAGGAGTTTGGCTGCTGACCAAAAGGTCAGCAGTTCAGATGCGCCAGGGGCTCCTTGTAAACCCTATGGAGCAGTTCTACTCTGCCCTGTAGAGTCACTGTGAGTCAGAATCAACTCCATAGCAACGGGTTTGGGTTTTTTTTGGGATTTAGTAGAGAGACTGTAGCTTTGGTCAATGTATGTAACCCACCCAAGATGCCTGGTGTGCTGGCTGGCCCGGATGGGCAAAATAAAACACTCCTGCTTTCAAGGAGGTTTGTCTCCGGGGAGGAGACGTGTAAAGATTGCAAAACCAGTGGAGTAAAGGCCTCCTGGGAGGGCCTTGGAGATGAGGAGGCGGGGGCGCCTGCGAGACCTGGGGGCGGGGCTCAGAGAAGGCCTCAGCTCACCTTCCATGTGGGGACTTCTCTCTGGACAAAGGGCCAGGGAGTGAGAGAACGGAATCAGAGTCAGAGGGAACAGCATGAGCGAAAGCAGCTCTAAGGTTTCAATAGCCAGTGAGCGAGGGCTGGGGAGGAACTTTCATTTGATGGGAAAAACAAATCAACCCGGTTGCTGTGGTGCTGGTTCCGACTCATGGCGACCCCGCGTGTGTCAGAGAAGAACTGTGCGCCACGGGGTTTTCAGTGGCTGAGTTTTTGGAAATAGATCACCAGGCCTTTCTTCTGAGGCACCTCTGGGTGGACTTGAACCTCTAACCTGTTGGTTAGCAACCAAGCGCATTTACTGTTTACACCACCCAGGTAATCCAAATAAGACTTAGTGTCTAAGAAAACAACAAACTAAGCAAAAGTTCTTTAATGCAGACTGGGGCTGGGGGCTAGAAAGGGGGAAGGGAAAACCGCGGTTCTTGGATACACGGGGCAGGGAAGAGCATCTCAGCACGTCTGAAGACCCTTGGTGTGGTAGGTGTGCCTCCGGCTCACTGTGCGGAGAACCAGGTTATCTCTGAGAGAGCTTCCACGTGTGGGGTACGGGGTTTAAGCTCCTGTCCCCAGTCTGTCTTTCCAGAATGACAGCTGGGGAGGGACAGGGTCTCTGGCCAGCCTTTTAGAAAGCCAGGCCTGGGTGTCTGAGGCTGAACATTATCACCTGCTATTATTTTATTTTATTTTTTTATCAGCATCAGGCAGCACAGAGGTGACGGGAGGCTCCTTCCTTCCTCCTGCACCTCCGGGGCTGACCTTGAGCTTTTTCTCAGCTTTCCTGCTGGGGCCTGAATACCAGCTCTGTCCCAGCTTCAGGTTGCGAGCTGCAAAGGAGAATGCCCCCTGTTGTGTGGGAGAGGCACTCTGCGGAGCTGTCGGAGCCTGGATATATACAGCGACCCCGGCTGCAATTTGTCCAGAGTGGCTATCGAAAAGAAAATAAGGGAGACCTCACGTCTGCCAAGAAGTCACAGCCCGTAGATTTAAAGCTGGACGAAGTGACTTGCTGACCTCCGTATTACTCAGCGGGGGCCTATACGTCTTCGCCTGATACAATCCTCCAGCCTTTCCCTGACTTCCAGCTGGGGTGGCGGATTAGCCCTGGCCCACTAGAAGCTCCGCCTGCTGCCCCAGGCCCATCACCTCTGGAAAAGGATGCAGGGGGCTTGGTTTGCTTTTCTTATTTGTCTTTATCACCCAGTGACTTTCCTCAGGGTGTCTATGGAGGAGTAACAGTAGGAAAATGTCCTGGAAGAGGACCAGGGGACAATGGCCACAAATACCAGCCCTGCAGCCTAACGCGTTCCTCCTCGGGCTTTGCATGGAGGCCGTTTGTTGAGCCCTCTGAAGAAGGAAATTTGACCTTGTTGGCTCAGGCAGGTGTTTCTTTTTTTAAAAAAATATTTTATTGTGTTTTAGGTGAAAGTTTACATAGCAAATTAGGCTCCCATTTAACAGCTTTTATACAACTTGTTCTATGACATTGGTTACATTTTTTACAGTGTTTCAGCATTCTCATTATTTCCACTATGTTTGCTCTGATTCTATTAATCTGCCTTCCCTGCCGCTTCTTGGCTTCTTATCTTCGTTTTAGGCTAAATGTTGAGCGTTTGGTCTCACACAGTTGATTATTTAAGGGAGCACAGTATTCATGGGTGATATTGTTTATTTTATAATCCAGTCTATTATTTGGATGAAAGGAGACCACCAGTGGCTTCAATTCAAGTTCAAAGGGTATCTTAGGGCAATAGTCTTGGGGGTTCCCATAGTCTCTGTTGGTCCAGTAAGTCTGGCCTTTTTTTTTTTTTTTTTAGGAATTCGAGTTTTGTCCTACATTTTTCTCCCTTTCTATTTGGGACCTTCTGTTGTGTCCCTGGCCAGAACAGTTGACAGTGGTAGCTGGGCACCATTTAGTTCTTCTGGTCTCAGACTAGATGAGGCTGTGTTTCATGTGGGCTGTTAGTCCTGTGGACTAGTTTCTTCTTTGAGTCTTTGGTTTGCCTCGTTCTCTTTTGTTCCAGACGAGTAGAGACCAATCGTTGTATCTTAGACCCCAGATGCTACTCACCAAACTAGGACGTAGAACGTTGTCTTTATGAGTTATGTTGTGCCTATTGGGTTATCCCGTGAGACCTGGCCCAAGCCCTCAAATCCGGTAAACCAATCCTGCAAGGTGTTTGCTCATGTCTGGGTAGTGTCTGTAACTGTGCCCCTATGTGGTTTATTATATATGTGAAGATATATGTAGTGTACACATGCCTACAGACGCACCTGCCTGTGTACACCCATATACTCACATGTGCCTTCCTATACACCTTTATGCATACCTGTCTACCTTTGTAGCCACACACATTTTTTTGGTTGTTATTATTGTTCAAAATTGCATGTTATAGCATTTACCAAAATTGTCCCTTATTCTTGCGTATTTCTTAGTGTCTTCATTTACGTTGGACGTGGTGTGCAGACCTCACCCCTATCGGGTGTTGTCAGGCAGGTGTTCTGATGGCTGGCACTGGAGAGACTGACAGGGTGAGTAGAACAGATGAGCATGTGGGCCTGCGTCAAAAGGTGGGAGAGAGGAAAGGTCGTGGATACCATGTCTGAGGGGCCTTGCAGAGAAGGGGAGGGAGAGCAGGAAATTATACGCTTGGAGAGGCCCAGAGGCCAGGCTGTGAGAGCCGAGGAGGCGGGAGAGGGAGGAGAGGGCCTTCAGAGAGCCAGATGTGGGGAAAAGAGGTACAGTTTTTCTTCTGGGGCTCTTTTTTAAAGCCACTGGAAGAAGTCAGGGAGTCCCCTGGTGGTGTAAATAGTTCATGCGCTCGGCTGCTAACTGAAAAGTTGGAGGTTCAAGTCCACCCAGAGGTGCCTCTGAAGAAAGGCTTAGTGAACTACTTCTGAAAACTCAGCTGTTGAAAACCCTGTGGAGTACAGTTCTACTCCTACACACACAGGGTCGCCATGAATTGGAATCGTCTCTGCAGCAACTGGATTAGAAGGAGTCGGTCTGCTGTGGAGAAGGATGGCTGTGAGCTGTGGAGCGAAGACCTGGCTGGGGGCTGCACCAGAAACAACAGATTCTACCAACCTACCTTTTCTTTTCCTCCTCTTTCCCTCCCACCTCCTCTTCCAGGTTCCCCACCCCTCTTCTGGCACTCTTGAATGACTCCAGGCTCGAGTGAAAAACCTGCATTGGTTTCCACCCTCAAACATCAGATTTCAGCATTTCACAGGTTTCAGGATTCAAAGGTTCTAAATGTACCCAGCTTAAGGGGGTGAGCTGATGAGTGCACAGTTCTCCCTCTGGTTGGGAGAGGTGGTGAGAATGGGTGACAGGTTCCCCTGGTTTCTGTCTGCCGTTTTTCTTTCAAGTGGCCAGCCTCTATTTTTAGAGCATGAAGTGGTTAAGCACACAGCTACTAATCGAAGGATGGCAGTTTGAATCTGCCCGGAGGTGACTTGGAAGAAAGGCCTGGCAATCTGCTTCAGAAAAATCAGCCATGGAAAATTGTATGGAGTGCAGTTCTACTCTGACACACAAGGGGTCGCCATGAGTCAGAATCAACGCGACAGTAACTTTGTTGTTGTTTTTTAGGTGACTGTGGGTGCTGAGAGGCTGGCATCTCCATCGTTGGGGGCGTGTGACTGTCACAGAGGGGCTGGGAGAGAGGGCTGTTGTCCGATGGGTGAAGGCCATGTAGAAAATCCAGTCAGGCTTTTGTCCCACTGCTTGTGAGGAGGAGGAGGGAGGAGGAGGAACTTTGGTGTAAAATCAGAGTTCTAAACTGCAGAGGGCTCAGGGCTGTTGCTGATTGTTCCGGCTTGGAGAAATAGCAATGGCAGCGGCCACCTGGCTGTTGGAAGGCAGGAAAGAGCCCAGGTGCCTCCCAGCGACTTGCTCCCTATTATGGTTTGGCAAAGAAAAGCTGTTCTGCAGCTCTTGATTTGAATAATTTAATTCTCTCTCAGCAGGTTTGAGTCAGGAGGCCAGGGTGTTTATCCGGTGGGATGATCAATCACACAAATTCTCTTTCTCTTCTGCCTTCCACCTTTTGCTTTTTCAAACATACACTCAGATAAACTGGGAAAAGCTCATGCAGACAAAGGAGGCAGTCAGGATGCGAATCATAAGCCCTGAAGAAGGGCAATTTTCTTCTCCCAGGGAACTGCCGTCCCCTCTCCCACCCCCTTTCCACATTAAAGGAATTATTTTGAAAGCTGGATTTTCCTTGGCAGAAGCCAGAGTCCCACTTTTGGGGTGGCTTTATGTGAAGATACAGAGGTTAAGAGCTTGGCCGCTAACCACATGGTCAGCAGTTCGAATCTACCAGCTGCTCCTTGGAAACTACATGGGGGAGTTCTTCTCTGTCTTGTAGGGTCCCTATGAGTCGGAATTGACTGTCAGCAATGGTTTTTTTTTTTTTTAATAATTTTTATTGAGCTTTAAGTGAATGTTTACAAATCAAGTCTGTCTGTCATGTATAAGCTTATATACACCTTACTCCATACTCCCACTTACTCTCCCCCTAATGAGTCAGCCCTTCCGGTCTCTCCTTTCGTAACAATTTTGCCAGTTTCTAACCCTCTCTACCCTCCCATCTCCCCTCCAGACAGGAGATGCCAACACAGTCTCAAGTGTCCACCTGATACAAGTAGCTCACTCTTCATCAACATCTCTCTCCAACCCATTGTCCAGTCCCTTCCATGTCTGATGAGTTGTCTTCAGGAATGGTTCCTGTCCTGTAGCAACAGAAGGTTTGGGGACCATGACCGCCGGGATTCCTCTAGTCTCAGTCAGACCATTAAGTCTGGTCTTTTTATGAGAATTTGGGGTCTGCATCCCACTGATCTCCTGCTCCCTCAGGGGTTCTCTGTTGTGCTCCCTGTCAGGGCAGTCATCAGTCGTGGCCGGACACCATCTAGTTCTTCTGGTCTCAGGATGATGTAAGTCTCTGGTTCATGTGGCCCTTTCTGTCTTTTGGGCTCATAGTTGTCGTGTGACCTTGGTGTTCTTCATTCTCCTTTGATCCAGGTGGGTTGAGACCAATTGATGCATCTTAGATGGCCGCTTGTTAGCATTTAAGACCCCAGACTCCACATTTCAAAGTAGGATGCAGAATGTTTTCATAATAGTATTATTTTGCCAATTGACTTAGAAGTTCCCTTAAGCCATAGTCCCCAAACCCCCGCCCTTGCTTCGCTGACCTTTGAAGCATTCATTTTATCCCGGAAACTTCTTTGCTTTTGGTCCAGTCCATTTGAGCTGACCTTCTGTGTATTGAGTATTGTCCTTCCCTTCACCTAAAGTAGTTCTTATCTACTAATTAATCAGTAAAAAACCCTCTCCCACCCTCCCTCCCTCCCGGCCTCGTAACCACAAAAGTATGTGTTCTTCTCAGTTTATACTATTTCTCAAGATCTTATAATAGTGGTCTTATACAATATTTGTCCTTTTGCCTCTGACTAATTTCACTCAGCATAATGCCTTCCAGGTTCCTCCATGTTATGAAATGTTTCACAGATTCGTCACTGTTCTTTATCGATGCGTAGTATTCCGTTGTGTGAATATACCACAATTTATTTAACCATTCATCCGTTGATAGACACCTTGGTTGCTTCCAGCTTTTTGCTGTTGTAAACAGTGCTGCAATAAACATGGGTGTGCATGTATCTATTTGTGTGAAGGCTCTTACTTCTCTAGGGTATATTCCGAGGAGTGGGATTTCTGGGTTGTATGGTAGTTCTATTTCTAACTGTTTAAGATAACGCCAGATAGATTTCCAAAGTGGTTGTACCATTTTACATTCCCACCAGCAGTGTATAAGAGTTCCAGTCTCTCCGCAGCCTCTCCAACATTTATTATTTTGTGTTTTTTGGATTAATGCCAGCCTTGTTGGAGTGAGATGGAATCTCATCGTGGTTTTAATTTGCATTTCTCTAATGGCTAATGATTGAGAGCATTTTCTCATGTATCTGTTAGCTGCCTGAATATCTTCTTTAGTGAAGTGTGTATTCATATCCTTTGCCCACTTCTTGATTGGGTTGTTTGTCTTTTTGTGGTTGAGTTTTGACAGAATCATATAGATTTTAGAGATCAGGCGCTGGTCGGAGATGTCATAGCTGAAAATTCTTTCCCAGTCTGTAGGTGGTCTTTTTACTCTTTTGGTGAAGTCTTTAGATGAGCATAGGTGTTTGATTTTTAGGAGCTCCCAGTTATCTGGTTTCTCTTCGTCATTTTTGGGAATGTTTTGTATTCTGTTTATGCCTTGTATTAGGGCTCCTAAGGTTGTCCCTGTTTTTTCTTCCATGATCTTTATCGTTTTAGTCTTTATGTTTAGGTCTTTGATCCACTTGGAGTTAGTTTTTGTGCATGGTGTGAGGTATGGGTCCTGTTTCATTTTTTTGCAAATGGATATCCAGTTATGCCAGCACCATTTGTTAAAAAGACTATCTTTTCCCCAATTAACTGACACTGGGCCTTTGTCAAATATCAGCTGCTCATATGTGGTTGGATTTAAATCTGGGTTCTCAATTCTGTTCCACTGGTCTATGTGTCTGTTGTTGTACCAGTACCAGGCTGTTTTGACTACTGTGGCTGTATAATAGGTTCTGAAATCAGGTAAAGTGAGGCCTCCCACTTTCTTCTTCTTTTTCAGTAATGCTTTGCTTATCTGAGGCTTCTTTCCCTTCTATATGAAGTTGGTGATTTGTTTCTCTATCACCTTAAAAAATGACATTGGAATTTGGATCGGAAGTGCATTGTATGTATAGATGGCTTTTGGTAGAATAGACATTTTTACTATGTTAAGTCTTCCTATCCATGAGCAAGGTGTGTTTTTCCACTTAAGTATGTCCTTTTTAATTTCTTGTAGTAGAGCTTTGTAGTTTTCTTTGTATAGGTGTTTTACATCCTTGGTAAGATTTATTCCTAAGTATTTTATCTTCTTGGGGGCTACTATGAATGGTATTGATTTGGTTATTTCCTCTTCGATGTTCTTTTTGTTGATGTAGAGGAATCCAAGTGATTTTTGTATGTTTATCTTATAACCTGAGACTCTGCCAAACTCTTCTATTAGTTTCAGTAGTTTTCTGGAGGATTCGTTGGGGTTTTCTGTGTATAAGATCATGTCATCTGCAAATAGAGATAATTTTACTTCCTCCTTGCCAATCCGGATGCCCTTTATTTCTTTGTCTAGCCTAATTGCTCTGGCTAGGACTTCTAGCACAATGTTGAATAAGAGCGATGATAAAGGGCATCCTTGTCTGGTTCCCGTACTCAAGGGAAATGCTTTCAGGTTCTCTCCATTTAGAGTGATGTTGGCTGTTGGCTTTGTATAAAAAAAATAGATGCCCTTTATTATGTTGAAGAATTTTCCTTCAATTCCTATTTTGGTGAGAGTTTTTATCATAAATGGGTGTTGGACTTTGTCAAATGCCTTTTCTGCATCAATTGGTAAGATCATGTGGTTTTTGTCTTTTGTTTTATTTATATGGTGGATTACATTAATGGTTTTTCTAATATTAAACCAGCCTTGCATACCTGGTATAAATCCCACTTGATCGTGGTGAATTATTTTTTTGATATGTTGTTCAATTCTATTGGCTAGAATTTTGTTGAGGATTTTTGCATCTATGTTCATTAGGGATATAGGTCTGTAATTTTCTTTTTTTGTGATGTCTTTACCTGGTTTTGGTATCAGGGAGATGGTGGCTTCATAGAATGAGTTGGGTAGTATTCCGTCATTTTCTATGCTTTGAAGTACCTTTAGTAGTAGTGGTGTTAACTCTTCTCTGAAAGTTTGGTAGAACTCTGCAGTGAAGCCGTCTGGGCCAGGGCTTTTTTTTGTTGGGAGTTTTTTGATTACCATTTCAATCTCTGTTCTTGTTATGGGTCTATTTAGTTGTTCTACTTCTGAATGTGTTAGGTAGGTAGGTAGTGTTTTTCCAGGAATTCATCCATTTCTTCTAGGTTTGCAAATTTGTTAGAGTACAATTTTTCGTAATAATCTGATATGATTCTTTTAATTTCAGTTGGGTGTGTTGTGATGTGGCCCTTCTCGTTTCTTATTTGGGTTATTTGTTTCCTTTCCTGTATTTCTTTAGTCAGTCTAGCCAATGGTTTATCAATTTTGTTAATTTTTTCAAAGAACCAGCTTTTGGCTTTGTTAATTCTTTCAATTGTTTTTCTGTTCTCTAACTCATTTAGTTCAGCTCTAATTTTTATGATTTGTTTTCTTCTGGTGCCTGATGGATTCTTTTATTGCTCAAATTCTATTTGTTCAAGTTGTCGGGACAGTTCTCTGATTTTGGCTCTTTCTTCTTTTTGTATGTGTGCATTTATCAATATAAATTGGCCTCTGAGCACTGCTTTTGCTGTGTCCCAGAGGTTTTGATAGGAAGTATTTTCATTCTCGTTGCATTCTATGAATTTCCTTATTCCCTCCTTGATGTCTTCTATAACCCAGTCTTTTTTCAGGAGGGTATTGTTCAGTTTCCAAGTATTTGATTTCTTTTCCCTAGTTTTTCTGTTATTAATTTCTACTTTTATTGCCTTGTGGTCTGAGAAGATGCTTTGTAATATTTCGATGTTTTGGATTCTGCAAAGGTTTGTTTCATGACCTAATATGTGGTCTATTCTAGAGAATGTTCCATGTGCGCTAGAAAAAAAAGTATATTTTGCAGCAGTTGGGTGGAGAGTTCTGTATAAGTCAATGAGGTCAAGTTGGTTGATTGTTGTAATTAGGTCTTCCGTGTCTCTGTTGAGCTTCTTACTGGATGTCCTGTCCTTCTCCGAAAGTGGTGTGTTGAAGTCTCCTACTATAATTGTGGAGGTGTCTATCTCACTTTTCAGTTCTGTTAAAATTTGATTTATGTATCTTGCAGCCCTGTCATTGGGTGCATAAATATTTAATATGGTTATATCTTCCTGGTCAATTGTCCCTTTAATCATTATGTAGTGTCCTTCTTTATCCTTTGTGGTGGATTTAAGTCTAAAGTCTATTTTGTCAGAAATTAATATTGCTACTCCTCTTCTTTTTTGCTTATTGTTTGCTTGATATATTTTTTCCATCCTTTGAGTTTTAGTTTGTTTGTGTCTCTAAGTCTAAGGTGCGTCTCTTGTAGGCAGCATATAGATGGATCGTGTTTCTTTATCCAGTCTGAGACTCTCTGTCTCTTTATTGGTGCATTTAGTCCATTTACATTCAGCGTAATTATAGATAAGTAAGTGTTTAGTGTTGTCATTTTGATGCCTTTTTATATGTATTGTTGACAATTTCATTTTTCCACTTACTTTTTTGTGCTGAGACGTTTTTCTTAGTAAATTGTGAGATCCTCATTTTCATAGTATTTGACTTTATGTTTGTTGAGTCGTTACGTTTTTCTTGGCTTTTATTTTGAGTTATGGAGTTGTTATACCTCTTTGTGGTTACCTTAACATTTACCCCTATTTTTCTGAGTAAAAACCTAACTTGTATTGTCCTATATCACCTTGTATCACTTTCCATATGGCAGTTCTATGCCACGTGTATTTAGTCCCTCTTCTTGATTATTGTGATCTTTTACGTATTGACTTCAATGATTCCCTGTTATGAGCTTTTTTTTTTTTTTAATTAATCTTAATTTGTTTTTGTGATTTCCCTATTTGAGTTGATACCAGGATGTTCTGTTTTGTGACCTTGTGTTGTGCTGGTATCTGATGTTATCGGTTTTCTGACCAAACAATTTCCTTTAGTATTTCTTGTAGCTTTGGTTTGGTTTTTGCAGATTCTCTAAGCTTGTGTTTATCTGTAAATATCTTAATTTCACCTTCATATTTCAGAGAGAGTTTTGCTGGATATATGATCCTTGGCTGGCAGTTTTTCTCCTTCAGCGCTCTGTATATGTCATCCCATTGCCTTCTTGCCTGCATGGTTTCTGCTGAGTAGTCTGAACTTATTCTTATTGATTCTCCCTTGAAGGAGACCTTTCTTTTCTCCCTGGCTGCTTTTAAAATTTTCTCTTTATCTTTGGTTTTGGCAAGTGTGATGATAATATGTCTTGGTGTTTTTCTTTTTGGATCAATCTTAAATGGGGTTCGATGAGCATCTTGGATAGATATCCTTTCGTCTTTCATGATGTCAGGGAAGTTTTCTGTCAGCAGATCTTCAACTATTTTCTCTGTGTTTTCTGTCCTCCCTCCCTGTTCTGGGACGCCAATCACACGCAAGTTATCCTTCTTGACAGAGTCCCACATGATTCTTAGGGTTTCTTCATTTTTTTTAATTCTTTTATCTGATTTTTTTTTTTCAGCTATGTGGGTGTGAATTCCTTGGTCCTCCAGATTTCCCAGTCTGCATTCTAATTGCTCGAGTCTGCTCCTCTGACTTCCTATTGCATTGTTTAATTCTGTAATTTTATTGTTAATCTTTTGGGTTTCTGCATGCTGTCTCTCTATGGATTCTTGCAACTTATTAATTTTTCCACTATGTTCTTGAATAATCTTTTTGAGTTCTTCAACTGTTTTATCAGTGTGTTCCTTGGCTTTTTCTGCAGTTTGCCTTATTTCATTTCTGAGGTCATCCCTGATGTCTTGAAGCATTCTGTAAATTAGTTTTTTATATTCTGTATCTGATAATTCCAGGATTGTATCTTCATTTGGGAAAGATTTTGATTCTTTTGTTTGGGGGGTTGTAGAAGCTGTCATGGTCTGCTTCTTTATGTGGTTTGATATGGACTGCTGTCTCCGAGCCATCACTGACTGGGACGCTGGCTCCAGACTCCGAAAACAGTCACTGCTTCCCCGTATTTGTTCGTTCTCCATCTCTGTCATTCAGGTCAACTCTTTAAATCTGTGTTTGTTGTTTAGGGTTCGTAGATTGTTATGTATGTGATCGATTCACTTCTTTTTCCGAGTCTTTGTTGCAAGAGGGATCCGAGGTAACGTCTACCTGGTCAGCCATCTTGGCCCCGCCTCCCCTCAGCAATGGTTTTATGTGAAAGGTGGGAATAGGGATTCTGGTACAGGCCAAGGAATACCAACTTGGGGCCAAGCAGAGACTTAACTGGTTATTTTGCCCGCCCGCCATGGAAGTGGGGGGATGAGGCAGGGAAAGGGAGAAAACGTTAGATTCAAGGCATCTAGTTAACACAGTGACGGGTGGGGAAAGGAGGCTGGGGAGGCGGCAGTCCCTGAGCTCAAAAAGGAGCCGTTATTCAGAGGGGGGTCCCTGCTCTTGACCTTGGGTCTGCAGTTCCATTAATCTCTGCCATTTTGTAAAACTCTTTAAAAGCATAATTTATAATTTTGGGTCATCTAAAGTTTTTAGCTCTGGGCAGTACCCTGATGGCCTTTTCCATGTTATAGCTCTGGATGTAGGAAAAAAGGATCCTTGAAAGGGAGCTATATTATTTAAAATAAAGCCTGAAAAATAGCCAAGAAACATGTTAATGTCAAATCCTCTAAGTATGTCTTATTTTGTCGTGTGCAGTGGAGTTGATTCCAACTCATTGCAACTATATATGACAGAGCTGAGCTACCCCATAGGGTTTCCTAGGCTGTAATCTTTCTGGGAGCAGATCGCTAGGTCTTTTTTCTCACGAAGTGGCTAGGTGAAGTGGCTAGTGGGTTTGAACTGCTCACCTTTGGTTAGCAGTCGAGTGTTTAAGCACTGTGCCACCACAGTTCCTTCTAAGTATGTCTTACCCAAAATCCATTGCCGATGAGTTGATTTCAACTCAGAGTGACCTTATACGACAGAGTAGAACTGCCCCATAGGGGTTCCAAGGAGTGGCTGGTGGATTCGAACTGCTGACCTTTTGGTTAACAGCCTGAGCTCTTAACCGCTATGCCACCAGAGCTCCAAGTATGTCTTAGCGCCGTGAAAAGTCCTATGTTGGAGCCATCAACTTTGAGGAATCACGTACCTTTTTCTCTCACTTTGTTATTGTTGGCAGCTGCAGAGTCAGGGCCCCGACTCGTGGGGAACCCACACACAACGGAATGAAACGCTGCCTGGTCCTGCACCATCCCCATGATGAGCTGTGGCTTGGATCGTTGTGATCCATGGGATTTTCACTGGCTGATTTCCAGAAGTAGATCTCCTGGTCTTTCATCCTAGTCTGTCTTAGTTTGGAAGCTTCACTGAAACGTGCTCAGCATTGTGGCAACACACAAGCCTCTGCTGACAGGTGGCTGTGCTTGAGGTGCATTGCCTGGGAACTGAGCCTTGGTTTCCCACAGGGAAGGCGAGAGTTCTACCACTGAATCACCACTGCCCAGATCTTCTCTCACCAGACACTTGGTTTAAATGGTTTCGATGCTTGCAAATTCAGTTTCTCCCTGTAACATGCTATCCGTGGGTGGCAGGAGGAACTAATATTTGTTCAATTCCTACTATGCTTCCAGGTCCCTGGGTGGGGCAAATGGTTTGTGCTTGACTATTAACCGACAGGTTGGCAGTTTGAGCCCACTCAACAGCACAGCAGAAGAAAGGCCTGGAGATCTGCTTCCATAAAGATTAAAACCCAAAAACCAAACCCAGTGCTGTCGAGTCCGACTCACAGCAACCCTATAGGACGAGTCCGACTCACAGCAACCCCATAGAGTTTCCAAGGAGCACCTGGTGGATTTGAACTGCTGACCCCTTGGTTTGCAGCCATAGCACTTAACCACCACGCCACCAGGGTTTCCCATAAAGATTACAGCCAAGAAAACCCTATGGAGCACAGTTCTACACTGTAACATGTGGGGTTGCCGTGAGTCGGAATTGGCCTGACAGCAACAGGTTCGATTTTTTTTTGACCGTGTTTTCATATTTGTTATTTCACTTACTCCCACCCCTACACCCTCAGGTAGATACGATTCCTATTGTGCAGGTGAGGACAGTGAGGCACAGAGGCTGGTGACCTGTCCAGCGTAATCAGAGCTGAGGGCAAGAGCGAAGAAGGGTCAGAGGCTGGGCTCTGAGCCCAGGCCAGACTGACTTCCTAGAAGGAGGGCTTTGCTCTTTCAGCTGTGCCATGCTGTCTTCCTCTGGCTTTGATTCCTGTTTTAAAGGTCACAGCACAAGACATTTTGTTCTTTTAAGGTCAGGTGTGCCAAAATTTCAGGTATGGCGCTGGACCTTTGGCCTCTGTGGATGCCCGCCTGTGTCTCAGGGCTGTGGGCTAAGTTGGGGTGGTAGGGCAGATGGCACACACGGTGGATAATTGATTTTCTTTTGATGAATATTCATTTGACGTTGTTCCTCCATCTGCTTTCCTTGTGTAATTTCAAAATGGCCGCTGGGCCCTTTGCAGGAACACGCCTGTCCCTTTCCTTCTAGGTCACCGCTCTTTCCACCGGAGGATGGGGCTGAGCCAGTTCCCTTGGGAAGGCCTCCATGGAGAGCGCTGGGTCGTTTGTCTGGGCTTGGGGCTCTTCCAGACTGCATATCCTTAATTGTATTAGGCTCTTTGGGGGCATCTGATGAATTGGTTCTCAGCATGGCCATCTGCACCTAAGTGCTGGGCTGCTTGTGGAAGGGCTGGGAGGCAGCCATGCCCGAGTTATCTGGTGGACCCCGCGGGCAGCTCTAGGGAGGGGAGGGCTTGTAGGGCTGCTGGTAATAGCCTGTGATGGGGAGGAAGAACCATAAAGTGCAGAGGGCTCATTAGCTTTGATGGATCTGGCTCTAATAATATAACATTTTAGTCCCTTGTGTAAAATCCAGGCTAAGTACAAAACAGAAATATCTCTTTGAGCCTATAGTAGCTGCTTGTTGGGGGAGGGAAAATTTGGTGACCCTCTCACCACTGTTCCAAGGCTCTACGGTGACTGTGTTTATGTTGATGCAGTGTCTGGGCTGTGTTCTCCCAATAAGAACAGGTATCGAGCGACTCCGTCCTGTTGTAAACGTGATACTGACCTTCCTAATCACAACTCCTAAAGACGGAAATACAGCCCCCTGTATCACAGATGGACAGATTATGCTCATGAAGAAGATAATGTAAAATGCATTTCCATAAGGTACTGGTGCTGCGAGAATTGTTAGGCTTTGCATTGCATATTTAGGAGTGTCCTCAATACTGGGGTAACCAGTACAGTTCTGACCAGGATGGATAATACATAACTTACTTTATGTTTCCATTCAACATTCATCCACCCTCATTCAGAATTCACATCTTCATTCTTTTTTAACAGAGTGCCTGGCACATGATAAATAATATAATTTAGATTTTATTATTATTTCAAAAGGAGTCCCTGCATGGTGCAAACAGTTAATGTACTCAGCTGCTAACTGAAAGGTCGGAGGTACCTGAGCCCCTCATGTCTCGCCGGAGAGGTGGGAGGAACTGTGGAAGGAACGCTTTGATAGGGGGTGTGTGGGAGGGGTACCTTTCCTAGACTTGAGGGGCTCAGGGGTTCTGAAGGATAAATAGAAATTCGCCAGGCCAGGGGGAGGGGTAGATAAGGGAGCTTCGTGTGTCTGAAGGTGAGAAAGAGAGCCTTGTGGTCCAAAATGAGGCTGTTCCTGGAGAGAGACCACTGCCTTCTCTTTCTGCTGACCACATTGTAGCCCCCACCCTTTCCTTAGAGGTGTCATCTCTGTGAGCTTCTGGTCTACACCAGTAGTTCTCAACCAGGGACGGTTTTGCCCTCCTGCCCGTGATCTTCTCTTTCTGACTCCCTGCCCTAGGGATTTTAGACTGGCCAGCCCTCACAACTGTATCAGCCATTTCTTGTATAAATCTCTAAATATACATGTGTCTCCTACAGCTTCTGCCTCTCTGGCTGAACCTTCGCTTAACGTTCATAGTGTTTTATGTCCACGTGGTAGGAGATATTTCTAGGTGCTTGAAATACGTTTAAAAAGTTTCTGCTCAAACCCTGGCCTCCTCCCACTTCTTCACAGAGAGGTGATTGTCACAGGCCTGGCAAAAGAAAGTGAAGTACCTTTTAGTCACCCTGTCAGGATTTGAGGCCCAGGAAGTAGCTTGGATGTGGAATTGGTCTGGCCAGTTAAATGGACATCATCCTTCCCCTCTATAAACTTGCAATCTGAAAACAGGCTTCAGGAGAATTTTATTTTTTATGTGTAGTTCAGATTTCTAAGGAGGGTGGATCCCCACGTGACACATTTGTTTGTGGGGCTGGGTGATGAGGGGCAGATGCAAGTTAGAGTGAATCTTGTGTCCCTCAGACGTGGGAGATGGTGAGAGGCTGAGGAAGGAGGAGGAGGAGATTGGGTTCAAGGGTGTGGGAGAGAAGCGGGGTGAGGTGGTTGATCTCATGGGAAAAGAGAAAAGTTTACAAGGGATGTAAAAAATTTTATAAATTATTTTTTGTGGTTGAAAATATACACAGCAGAACATTCACTAATTCAACGACTTCTACATGTACAATTCAGTGACATTGATTACATTATTCGAGTTGTGCAACCATTCTCGGCCTCCTTTTCCGAATCGTTCCTCCCCCTTAGCATAAACTCACTGCCCCCTCGGGTTCCTGTCTTATTTTTCGGTTGCTGTTGTCAGTTTGATTCTATGTAGATGGTTCTTTACAAGAGCAGGATGCTCAAGGAAGGCATCCTTTACTAATTAAACTATTGTTTGGTTTAAAGAAGACTTTTGGGGGGATATTTTTGATTTAAAGTTTAAAGATTATACCAGGGCAATAGTTTTGGGTGGTTCTCCAGCCTCCATGGCTGCAGAAAGCTTGGACTCCAGGAAAATTTTTCTAAGGGATTTTTAAGGAGTTTTGGGCATGAGGAAGTCAACCTTCTTCCCTACCTTTCCATGAGATTGTCACGAAGGTATTCATTTTTATGGATGCATTAAGAAGTCTGATCAATTTCTGGTGCATATTAAAGTGCTGAGCCCTGCCTTGAAGTGAGTATATGGAGTAATGGAGGTGTCATGTGGGACCTGGTCACATATGCATTAGGAAACCATAGGATGCACATTATATAGTTTTGATGTATCAGTTAAAAATGTTTGTTATTTATGATCAAGTGGCTCATCTATGCATTCCTCATATGTTTACTGCACTGTCCTGAGCACTGTTAGGTACTGGGCATATATCTGCCATAGGAGTCATGGTCTGCTTAGGGGAACATGACACGGATAAATAAAAGATGGTTAAAATATAACATATGACGCACTGGTAGTTTAGTGTAGAATTCTTGCCTTCGGTGTGGGAGACCCAGGTTTGATTCCCGGCCAGTGCACCTTATGTGCAGCCCCCACCCTTCTATCAGTGGAGGCTTGTATATTGCTCTGATGCTGAACAGGTTTCAGTGGAGCTTGCAGATTAAGATGGACTGGGAAGAAAGGCCTGGCGATCTACTTCTGAAGATCAGTCAGTGAAATCCGTGTGGATCACAATGATCTGATCCCAGACCCATCACAGGGATACTACAGGACCAGGCAGCATTTCCTTCCGTTGTGCATGGCGTTGTCATGAGTCATGGGCTGACTCCGGAACAGCTAACAACAACAACATAATGTAACGTGGTGTGTCTGATAGGAAGGTGCATGTGATGAGAGGGTGTGTGTGATGAGAGGGTGCGTGTGATGAGAGGGTGAGTAAAGAGTGTTGTAGGAACCCTTGAAAGCCCTAAAGTAATTTCTTTTTTCAAATTTTTTTTTTTTTATTGTGCTTTAGGTGAAAGTTTACAGAGCACTTTATTTCTCATTTGATAGTTTGTACATATAGTGTTCTGTAACATTGGTTGCATTCCCCATAATGTGTCAGCCCTCTCCCCATGTCCACCCTGGGTTCCCCGTTTCCTTTCGTCTGGATCTTCTACCCCTTCCTGCCTTCTCATCTTTACTTTTGGGCAAATGTTGTCCTTTTGATCTTGTAAAATTGATTATTCTAAGGAACAGATTCTTCCTTTGGGTGTTATTGTTCATTTTATGGGTCTGTCTATTGTTTGGCTGAAAGGTGGTCTCTGGGATTGGCTTCTGTTCTAGGTCAGAAGGGTGTCTTAGGGTCATAGTCTTGAAGGTTCCTCCAGTCTCTGTCAGTAAGTCTGATCTTTTTTGTGAATTAGATTTTTTTTTTTAAATTTCTATTTTGATTTAGGTGAAAGTTTGGAGAGCAATTAGTTTCTCATTCAACAATTCGCACACAAATTGTTTTGTGATATTGGTTGCAATCCCCACCATGTGTCAGCACTCTCCCCTTCCCCACTCTGGGTTCTCCATTTCCATCAGTCCATTTTCCTGTCCTTCCTGCCCTACCGTCTTTGCTTTTGAGCAGGTGTTGCCCAGTTGGTCTCCAATATGTGATTGAACTAAGCAGCACATTCCTCACATGCGCTATTGTTTGTTTTATACAACCTGTCTAATCTTTGGCTGAAAGGTGAACTTTGGGAGTCGCTTCAGTTCTGAGTTAGCAGGGGGTCTGGGGGCTGTAGTCTCGGGGGTCCCTCCAGTCTCTGTCGGATCAGTAAGTCCGTTTTTTTTTTTTTCAGTGAGTTTGAATTTTGTTCTACATTTTTATCCCTGTCTGTCTGGGACCCTCTATTGTGATCCCTGTCAGAGTGGTTGGTGGTAGTGGGTAGGTACCATCTAGTTGTTCTGGTCTCAGGCTGGTGGACGCTGTGGTACTTGTGGTCCATTAGTGGACTAATATTTCCCTTGTGTCTTTGGTTTTCCTCACTCTCATTTGCTCTGGATGGAAAGAGAGCAATAGTTGTATCTTAGATGGCCTCTTGCAAACTTTTAAGAACCCAGATGCTACTCACCAGAATAGGGTGTAGAACATTGCCTTTATGAACTATGTTGTGCCAATTGATGTAGATGTCCCTTGAGTCTATGGTCCTTTGCCTTCAAGCCTGGGAACTTCATCCCGTGAGGTGTGTGGTTATGTCTAAGAAGTTTTCATGACTGTGCCCCTTGTGTGCTCTATTGTCTGTATTAATATACATGCAGCACCTACAATTATGTATGTAGAAATATCCAGAACCAAACCTATATGCAGGTGGGTGTGCTGTCTTATACCCTCCCACACCTCTTTGGCATACCTATCTAACTATGTATCCACCTAAAAATAATCATTTGTTAGTCCTATTGTTGCAGGATTATCTATGTTATAGTAGCTACCATGAACCAGAAAAACCTGTTGCTGCTGAATCGATTCTAACTCACAGCGACCTTACAGGACAGAGTAGAACTGCACCATAGGGTTTCCAAGGAGTGCCTGGTGGATTTGAACTGCCAGCTTTTGGTTAGCAGCTGTAGCTCTTAACCACTATGCTGCCAGGGTTTCTGTAGTTACCATAACTAAAAAAACAACTCAGTGCGTAGTTACCATAAAAAAAAAAAAAAAGTTACCATAGTTGCCCTTTATTCTTGCATTTGTCTCAGTGTCTTCCTTTGCTTTGGTCATGTAATGACTTCCCCTATATTGTGTGTGGCCTTTCCCTTCACTAATATTAACACATGTCCTCTATCTAGTTAGTAATTTTCCCTCCTTCCCCTCCCATTCATGGTAAACATCAAAGAATTTTTTTTTTCTCTGTGTGTAAACCTTTCCTTGTTTTTTAAATAATGGTGTTCTCTTATAATATTTGTCCTTTCATGGTTGACTTATTTCACTTAGCATAATGTCCTCCAAATTCATCCATATTGTGAGATGTTTTGCAGATTCTTTGTTATTATTATTGTCATGTAGTATTCCATTGTGTGTAGGTACCACAGTTTGTTTATCCATTCATCTGTTGATCCTAAAGTAATTTCTAGTAGACAGTCACCTATTGTGAAGACTGTCCAAGCAGAAACAATAAGAGCAATTTGGCTTGGCTGATTTCAGCCTGGCAGACTTCTAGTCTACCTGTAGGTTAAGGGAGGTAGACTAGAAGTTCAGAGAATTGCAAAGGACTTGGATGGCACCGACATGGACTTGATATAAAATCTCAGATTAATAGGATTTAGAAGTACCTCTTAAAGCCGAGAGAAGTGGTTTAAGGACAAATACAAAGAAAACCTTTATACAATGTATTTTATGGAATGTTCATTCTCCAAAATGTGGCACAGGCTGAAATTAAAGAAAGGTTCAAGATCTTGGACAAATTAACGTATGATGGATTCATAAAGGGCTGTTAAGGGAATCAAGGACTATTTGGAATAAATCACATTATCATCAAGGTTTAACATCACGGAATATTTAAAATGCTCAATGCCGCTCCCAGAGGGAGACATCAGAAGAGATGGATCGCAGAACCCTAAATGACGACAGTAATGCACTTTCTTCAGTGGTGCCTTCTAAACTCCGTGTCTCTAGTGTGCTTTTATTGGTACAAACCCTGTCTTGAACTCTTCTCTTTTATCTCCTGAAGAAGGGTTTATAGCTTCAGAGACCCATGATTAACCACAAACAACATGCTTCAAGCCTGTTATCTCACTATCCATTTTCACCAACCAGGCTTTACCCTTCTGAGTTCTCTTTCTTCTCTTTCCTTGCCTCATTTTCTTAGACATTGATTCCATATAGCTTTTTTTTTTTTTTTTTAAATCACCAGTGGCTATTGATTTATTCTTTTCAGAACTCTGAACTTGAGTCCGGAGTTTGTCATGGTGAGAGTTTCTTTTACATAGATTAGCATGACAGTTAGTCAGAGTGAAAGACAGTAGCTCACCATTTGATAGGATCATTGGATGAACTGATTGGTAAGGGGAAGTCTTTTATGTTGATATCGCAGCATATGGAGAATAATCCTCTCGGAAGAGACTACTGAAAAGGATTCCTGCTGAGTGGGAAAAGGGCTATCTTGTGCCATCTTACTTTTTAGGGATCAGCTTTTCCAACCTGAGTGGAATAGAGAACCAGTCATTCAGACGACCCCTCATTTTAATCAGGGTTCCCCAGAGAACAAGAACCACAACACCAATAGGATTATCTATTGATCTGTCTATTGAGAGATTGATTGATTTAATTTAAGGAATTGGCTCATGAGATTGTGGAGACTTGCAAGTCCAAAATCTTTAGGGGTGACTGGCAGTCTGGAAACTCAGGATTTCCATGTTAGTTTTGAGGCAGAATTCTTTCTTTTTGGGATATCTCAGTTTTTGCTCTTAAGGCCTTCAACTGACCGGATGAGGCCTACCCACATTATCGAGGGTAATCTCCTTAATTTAGAGTCAACTGGTTGCAAATATTAACCACATCTACAAACTATCTTCACAGCAACATCTAGATTAATGCTTAACCAAACCAACTGGGCACTGTAGCTGAGCCAAGTTGACACATAAAATTACCCATCACACCCTCTTTCCAATTCTTTTTCCTGAATTATCCAGGTGATCATTTGTGTATGTCAAGGTATGTTTTGGTCAGCATTATCGGGACTGTTGGCACGGTTCTCCATGTCACTGTGCACTGTGCAAGGATTATGCCGTAATTTGGTGAGTTACTGGGCTAGGCAGCAGAATTATCAAACTGTGGTGAGGTGGTCTTGAGGATCTCTCTGGAGGCCTCCTTGAAGTCTTTCCTAGCATGCACCTGGCCACTCTGCTTTGGGAGGCTTTGGGCCTGGTGATATATTCTGACCTGTCTTCAGGTGGACAGTATCAATACTTTACTGTCTGCTACCTGCTTCCCAGGACAGCCTGTGGCCTTGATCCGAGCAGAGCTATGTCTTATTATGTCTGCCCTATTTTTAGTTGACTCTTTAAATTCTAATGCTTTTATTTTAAATGTGGGATGGAACTTGGGTCAGGAAGGAAGGAAGTTGGGATGGAATGGGATTCCTGGAAAAACTGTGGCCTTTTATCACTGGAAGTATGCCATGAGACAGCAAGTGCTTCTCTTCAAGGTGAGGTAGAAGTGTTTCCTTCGATGGAATGGGGGAGGAGGTGGCTTCTGATTCTGTAGTATTCTTTGATTCTGAGATTCCAATGATACTTTATTATTATTTATGATCCCAATTATATGAAATACCTAAAGCAGGCAAATGCATATTGGCCAAAGTTTATTAGTGGTTACCAGGGGCAAGTGGGAGGGGTAAATGGCAAGATATTGCTTAAGGGGTACTAAGTTTCTGTTAAGAGTGATGGAAAAATTTGGAAATGAATAGTGATGCTGATTACCCAACACGACGAATGCAGTTAATGTCACTGAATTGTACATATAAAAATGGTTGAAATGGCAGATGTTTTGTTATATATATTTTGCCACAATAAAAATGAAAAAAAACAAAACAAAATATACCATCACACTATCTACAGTACCTTCAAGACTTCTGCATGCACTTTAGTGACTAAATCCTCCAAGAAGGAAAACTATTTTGGGAGTGGATAATCTAGGGGATATATATCTTGGACATAAAGTTTGGCTGTACAATAGGGGCAGGAACTTTAAAACATAGCTTTACTCTACTAATGACTGTTGCAGAAAGTCTCAGATTCATTGGCAGCGGCCTTCTTTAGGGAGCACCGGCGGCCCCTGGGCAGCTCTGGTCCTGGCTTTCAGGCTCTGATATCCTTCTGTGGCAATGCATGATGCTGCAGGCTAGAGGAAAAGTGGAGTTGCTGCATGGTCAACAAAGAGCATGAGCCTTGTGGTTCCTTAAATTGGTTTTGGCCGACTGACCAGGACCTTGTTGCAAAGCATCAGTCAGTCACTGGAACAGGGTTGAACAACTTCCACCAAGCAGACCAGGCAAATTCCAAGGCTCCAGACTGGACCTCCCAGGGGGAAATGGAAAAGCAGAGGGAGAGAGAGATGTTAGAGATTGTGGTTGGGAGATAAGCTTGTGCGTGCGTGTGTGTGCGTGTGTGTGTGTATCTCAGTCTCCAGAAATGCTCAGGTTACCCTCAGCTACCAGGCAAAAGCCGCCCAACTCTTTTAGGTTATCTCCTGGAGGCCATCAAGTTCTCTAAGAAGAAACTGAGCTATCATAGCCCTGTTAGCCCTGGGGCTGACTGTGCCTTTCCAGAGTTTCACATTATTCATTTCTACAAAGCAATTTTAGTTGATTGCCTCTTGGTCTTTTTGAGTGAGGTATTTTAAGAAATTGGAGAAAACTGAAAGGGTTGGGTCGCCATCAAAATATACCCCTCCTGAATGCTAAGGGCAGTGCGACTGCCAATTTGGGACAGAATCTTGTTGGAATTTCTGTCTCTGGAGCTTTCTAATGAGAAGCAAGACAACTAACTTTTTTGGTCCATTTAGTTAGATGCCTGCCTGGCACAGGAGTATCCGATAACCTTGTGGTCCCCTGCGGTCCTGGCTTTTTATGATTGGGTGATGGAATCACGAGGCTGCATTAGGCTGAGGATTTTACCTCTCCAGCTCATCTGCCCTAGTATTTGGCTCAAAGCCTCTTAATCTTATTTTTCCAAGTAGATTTTAAGTTCTTTGAAGACTGGGATGCTGCCTATGATTCTTTCATGTTCTCCATGGAAGAGCTAGGAGGTGGGATAACTTACAGAAAAGGTTCTGGAGGAGATGCTGTTGAAGGAGATGGGAGCATGGTCCCAAGTGGTTGACCACTAACGGGAGGATGCATACTACATTTTTTTAGGTTGGAGGGAAGGAGTCAAAACTGGTATGAATGTAATGAGTTAATAGATAGGATGAAGGAGATCATACTTCATAACCTTAGTTTCACTGATGAAGTATGAGGCAAGATCATCCATTAGACAAGAGGTATCTGAGGGCTGGATAGGAAACTTGGAATGGTAAACATCTGGAATAATTACTGGGAGAAATGGAAGAGGGTGCTGACCAAGGACAAATAAAAGGTTTGATGGGTGGTGCCGGAGGCTCAGATGAATTTGGAAGCCTTGAATATGTTGAGGTTCCAACCGTAAGCTTCCTTGTTTTTATCAGCAGCATGTAGCTGGTGGTTATAGGGATGGAGAAGGGGACTGGTGCATTGATTCAGAATTGGGATTTTCTTGAGCAGATGTGGTAGAAAGATAAGGATGCAATTTAATGGAGGTTACCAGCCAGAGGAGAGTTCAGATAACCATCTGGGGATGTAGGTCTGCTGGAAGGGAAAAGTGCAGCTGGTTGCAAAACAATGGAGGAGGAAAGAGACTGGAATACTCTGTGAGGTAAGGGAGGAAGTGAGGTAGGGATGAGGAAATGAGGAGACTCAGGAGAATATGGCCAAAGAGTGGATTTGGGGTGATGATTAAACCCACAGTGTGATCATGAGCATGGTAGTCCAAATGCATTGAGGTGACTGTGAGTGGAGTTAGGGAGATCCATGAGCTGCAAGACCACATTGTTGGATGGATCATCACATGATGGTTTGTTTTCATGGACATGGGCACATCTCCTAGGATCTGGTTAACAGTGGAAGGAAGACTGGGAGCCAGATCTTAAAGAGCTGTGATGGGGGAGCAGACAGTGCTTTGGGGGCCTATTAAAGTATCGCCTAACCCAGCCCTGGAGAGTCAGGGCAGACTTCCATGGGGGGTAGTTTTTATTTAAAATGAGTTCCAAAGGATGGGAGAGATGAGCCAGGGGAGAGAGAATTAGGGCAGGAGAGAAAGTAGGAAGAGGGGAGGATGTTAGAGGTCAAATGGAGCCATGTTTTATAACCAAAAATATAAACCAAACAAAAACCAAGCCCATTGCTGTCAAGTCAATTCCGACTCATAGTGACCCTATAGGACAGAGTAGAACTGTCCCCTATGGTTTCCAAGGCTGTAATCTTTACAGAGCAGTCCTGGTGGCACAGTGGTTAAGATCTTGCCTGCTAACCAAAAGGTTGGTAGTTGGAATCCACCAGCCGCTCTGTGGAAACCCTGCGGGGCAGCTCTCCTCCGTCCTATAGGTTCACTATGAATCAGGATCGACTTGATGACAATGGGCTTGGGTTTTTTTTTTTTTGGTAATCTTTACAGAAGCAGACTGCCACATCTTTCTTCCATGGAGTGGCTGGTGTGTTCGAACTGCTGACCTTTCCACTGGCAGCTGAGCACTTAACTGCTGTGCCACCAGGGCTCCTGTAAAAGCTTAGGTTCATAAAATGAAAGCTAATCTAGAGATGCAGAAGCTTATTATTAAATAACAGAGCCTATAGTTTGGTCCTCCATGGTTGACCCTGCTGGTATCTGAATACCGGTGGCATAGCTTCCAGCATCACAGCAACATGCAAGCCCCCACAGAATGACACACTGACAGACACGCTATGAGTCGGAACCAACTTGATGGCACCTAACAACAACATAGTTTGGTAATCCTCTCCACTTCTTGTAGCCCCTGTTTTTTTTTTTTTTAAATGCTTTATTAAGTCAGGCTTCTAGGGGCTGCATCCTTGCATTCACAGCGTACTGTGAAGCCATTCACCGTAAGGAAGGAATGAAATGTCCCCAGGACCCGTCCTCCCCACAGACTGCACGACTAACCCTCTGTCACCAGATCCATTTTCAATTATAGAACAAGTGCATCTTTATTCTATGTGGCTGAACTGACAAAAAAAAAAAAAAAAGGAGACATAAAATTGGCAAAGCAATAGGGGCATAAACGATGGAAGCACTGTGACTTGTGCCTTGGTGAGATGGAAATGAGGGGTGTTAGTAATCTGTGCAAACGTCCACATGCTCGCTGTGGAGTAAGGAAAGAGAAAAGCACTCAGAGAAGACAGCCGGATATCTGCGAGGAAGAGACAAAGTCATAAAAGAAGCTAACTCTATTTCAACCAAGTACTGCAGGCCATAAATTATATCCAAGGAGATTTAGTGAGCTGACACAGGGAATTGGAACCCGTGTTCCTTTTTCCACCTCGTTCTCGCCGTGTGAAGGACCTGGATGTGGTGCAGTGGGAAGAGCCCGGGCTTTGGACCGAGATGGAGCTGGGCCTGCGTCCTGGCTCTATCTCACTGCTGGGAGCAGTGCAACCTTGAGCACGTTTCCACCCTTCTCTGAGCCTCCATTTCAGCTTCAGTAGAAGACTAAACAAAAACTTAACTAAGAGGGCACCTGTGAGGATTATAAATTTCATATGTAAAGTACCCAGAACAACATGTAATACATAGGAGGCATCCAATAGATGGTAGCTATTACTATTACTGAGGGCAGTCATGGCTCAGTGGTAGAATTCTTACCTTCCATGCAGGAGACCAGGCTTGATTCCTGGCCAATGCGCCTCAAGCACAGCCACCACCCATCTGTCACTGGAGGCTTGCGTGTTGCTATGACGCTGAATAGGTTTCAGTGGGGCTTCCAGACTGAGATGGACTAGGAAGAAAGGCTTTTAATATCAGCCACTGAAAATCTTATGGGATCACAACAGTCCGATCTCATTGTGCATGGGGTCGCCATGAGTTGGGGGCTGACTTAATGGCAGCTAATAACAACGTCTGAAATCCCTGGGTGGTGTAAATGGTTAATATGTTTGGCTGCTAACCCAAAAATTGGACATTCCAGTCCAGCCAGAGGTGCCTTGGAAGAAAGGCCTGGTGATCTGCTTCTGAAACATAAGCCATCGAGAACCCCGTGGAACACAGTTAATGGGGTTGTCACTAAGTTGGAATGTACTCAGCAGCAACTGGCACTTACATTACTGTTCATACTGCTGTTACTACTATTAGCCCTGGATTCATTGAAGGAATCTGCAAAATAGAGGAAATGTCTGGGAGGGATATTTGCTATGTCTCTGCTGGACTCAATCAATTCCTGCCTTAATAAGATGATTCAAAATGGGAAATGCAAATGGCATCTCCACAGTGCTGCAGATAGGGCCACACTTTCTCCGGGAGGCCAATAGCTGTTTGTCCGTGGCCTTATCTCTGTGCATGTGCTTGGGGTGGAAGTGGTGTTGAAGGGTGGAAGGTGACTGGGAGGCTGAGAGCAGCTTCCTGCTTCTAAAGACACAGGCTACAAGTCTACCAGTGTAGGACTCTCCATAAGCTGGTTTAGAGAAGTAATCCCACCCAGGTAGAGGTGCACAAAGGTGGCTGGGATCCATTTTTCAGAACAAAGATAGTGACTCTCTTGGCAGTATCTCCAGCTCTTTCTCTGAGGAAGGGACTCAGAGGAGTGTTGTTGGAATGGTTGGCAAACTTTGTGACACTTAAGACGGTGACCTGACGAACGGGGAGATTTAAGTGCGAGCCTGCGTACCCCAGGTCTTGAGCAGACTCCGTTGCTCACCTTCCTGGCTTCTTATTGAGCCCCTGCCCTGAGCTATATGTCAGAAAGCTTCCGTCTTCGTGGCTGATAAACAAAATTAAGCCCAGTTTAGACGTAACTGATTCCACTGGCTCAGCGGCATACACTTTTAAGTGCATAGTCCCTGTTTTGGTGCCCCTGGAAATAAAAGCAAATTTGATGCATTTGAAAAGCTTAATTAAAAAAGGTCACTAGAAAAATATAGTAAAAATCATGGCAAAATGGCAGAGGTAAAAGTGTCGCTATGAGTTGGAATTGACTCAATGGCAGTGGGTTAAAACGAGTATCAGCTTGGTGATTTCACAGTTGGGAAGCACAAACCCCAGAAGGAGGGGTTTCTCTCAGTAAACACATTCCGGTTTCTGGGAAAATTACCTGGGAAAGATGTGGGATTGTCTTCTTTGGATTCCTTGAGGAAAGCCTTTGGGCATAGGCCTTCATCTGCTGGCGGTGGACGAAGGAAGCTTGCCTACAGGCAGGGCAGCTGATTACGTAACTGCTACCTGGTGGTCTGCATCTGTGGAGTTTACGGCCAAGAAAACCCTATGGGGCAGTTCTCCTCTGTCACATGCAGTTGCTATGAGTTGAGATCGATTTGATGGTACCCAACAACAAGTCCCACACTGGGACAACTGGGTGATGCAAAAGGTTTGCTCTCGGCTGCTAACCTAAAGGTTAGTGGTTCAAATGGACCCAGCAGCTCTATGGAGGAAAGTCCTGGCAGTCTGCTTCCTTAAAGGTTACAGCCTTGAAAACCCTGTGGAGCACAGTTCTGCTCTGTACTACCTGGGGTTGCCACGAGTCGGAGGCAGCTTGACAGAAGCAGGCCTTTTTGGTGTCAGTCCCGCACCACGCCTTCTTGATTCCATATTAAAAGGACAGAGCTGCACGTTTTAAGCAACATATTCAAAAACATATGGATGAAGCATATTGCAGAAGCCAGACAACTACCACAGTATTATATTGTCCTAATCCACTTAAGTGGACCTGACTTATGTTGGCAGATGCATGCTGACTCCAAGATGCCCCCGCAGGTATAGACACTGGCATTTATCCTGGTTGCCTACCCTCCCTTTTTTTTGACCTTACTTTTGTTCCATTGCTGAGCTAAGCCTCCAGATTGGCAGCCTGGCTTGACATGCCTTTCCATCTTGGCCCTTACACCGCTGCAGGACAAGGCACCTGAGTCCCTCACTGGTGTCGACTCTGTGACTTGCAGTAGGAAGAACTCCCTCCTGCCACCCCGGGCCCCAAGAAACTGAACGACTGGGACCGTCTGGCACATTGTCCCTCAAGCTCTGCTCTGCCAGAGGAGAAGGGGTGTTGCATTGATCTCTTAGGGTTAATATCTATGCTAAGGGAAAAACGGAAAATTCATAATTCCTATGACCAATGGTTTCTTCAGACGAGGGCATTTATCTTCTTTATAACCAAAAAATAAACAAACCAGTAGCTGCCAAGTTGACTTTGACTCATGGCCATCCCTATGTGTCGGAGGAAAACTGTGCTCCACAGGGTTTTCAGTGGCTGGTTTTTCAGAAGCAGATCACCAGGCCTTTCCTCCCAGGCACCTCTGGGTGGACTGAAACCACCAACCGTTCCGTTGCATCACCCAGGGACTTGGAAATTAAAGTATATCTACATTCTGCAAATTATATTTACATTTTAAAAATATTACATATCAAACCAGGGAGTCAAGCTCAGCAAACCTACTTTCAAGGCTAACAGTTCTAAGAAGCCCTTTTAGTTGAAAATTTAGCTTGAGAAAGGAAGGCTAATAAACATACATCTGAGCTTTACTAGTTGACCACAGACATTAACCAGGATTTGCTCTTCACCTGTGAGGACAAGGCGTCAAACTCCTCATTGTCTCTTGGCTGAACCTTGAAGAAGCTGGGAATTCTGGAATCCCATCTCTTCACACTATGAGTGTTCACTGTGGGCATCGTACCACCATCTCATCTGTAGAAAAGAAAATCCTGTTAGAAATAAACGTGTCTCAACGTTATAGTCATGATTATTCTGTTCATGGAAAGTGAATATGGTAATGAACTTGTGCTGTATCTGTGAGGGACACGTCAGCCAGTCAAGCAAACGGTCATCACCTTCATGGTGTCATTGCAACCACCTGTATGTCGTACCTCAGAGTTCACAAAGACACTGTCACGTGAGTGATCTTGTTTGAGTCTCCAACAATCTCAGAGGTGGATACACCAGGCATCATTTACTCCCGTTTTACAGAAACTGGCCCAGAGAGGTTAAGAGACTTGCCTGAGATATCACAGCCAGAAAGTGGCAGACTTTGGACTAGAAACCAGACGCTTGACTCCTGAGTCTGTGATTTTGCTGTTGAGTCATTCGGTGTTGAAATCGTGTAGGAAAACAGTGCACGTGCTTTATGAGACTGATCCGTTGTCACACCGAGTGCCTTGGGTTATTACCTGTCCACCTGCTGGTTTTGGTCTTCAGACTCTGCAGCTTAGTCACGCGGAGCATCCCTTGGTCATGCCCTGCCTTATGGTGATGGTGCTCATTTGTTCTGATACAGACCATGCTGCTCTGGGATACGGTTCCTGGCAATCAACGAACTACCCGAGCTAGGAGAGGCAAGGACACAAGACTGTCATTTATCACTCAGCCTGATTGTGGGTTTTTGCTCCACCAAACTTGTGTCTCCAGCTAATGATTGCAGACTGGAAACAGCATTGCCAGCGAAGTTATGTCATGGTAGCCAAAAAAGGGGAAATAGGTTTACAAATAACGGTTACGTGATAATGGTGATGGTGACCCATTTTGGCACATCTTCTGCTCCAGACCAAAGATGATAGCACACGGCGTTGTACTGGCGTGCTGTTGCCCACTGCACCTTAAACATGAGTATGGAAATGTCTGGAAGGAGCCCCTAGTTGGCAGCCAACAGCGTTCTGGTTCACCTTGGCAAGTGCCTTTAGCTCTGACCATATCCACCGGTCCCTTACACACAGCTCTACTTTCCCCATCTGTAAAATGGGGATGATTTTGCCTAACTTCATCCTCCATCACCGGAGAACCAGATGGCAGATTTCAAGTGCCTGAATGAAGTGTGTAGACAAGATGGTAACAAACACCTCTAGCTACTTGGGGATGCAAGAGGGAGTATGTAATATTTTATGGACTATTTTCCATGAAGTCTCCCTATGTATGCTCTGAACTATTATTCCTTCCTGCCTTTTACAGATCAGGAAATGGGGGCTCTCGCTCAGGCCACACCACTGGTAAGGGACAGAGTTGCCTCTGGGTCCTGGGCCTCTGACTCTGGAATGCCTGCCTTTACCCTACATGATGCTCCTTCCCTCGCCTAAGGCCCTGCGGGGTTCTGGGTTTCACTCTAATTTCCGTATTCTGTGTTTTGGTCATCCATGTGGGTGTTCTATTTCTCTGTTCTCTATTGCCCTGAAGTATTGGGAAAGTTTAACTTCCACCGTTTTTGTGAGGGGGCCAGCTCTGTTACTGGGATCTGAGTGCGTGGTGGATTCCTTCATTGGCAGAAACGCAGGAGCAAGCTGCTTCTTCCACAGCCTTGGTGACCCAACGGGAGCATGGGGTCTCTGATGTTACCTTGTGCCTGACTGTGCACAGCCTTGGTGACCCAGCAGGAGCATGGGGTCTCTGATGTTACATCGTGCCCAACTGTGCACAGCCTTGGTGACCCAGCAGGAACACACGGCCTCTGATGTTACCTCATGCCTGACTGTGCACAGCCTTGTTGACCCAGCAGGGGCACACGGCCTCTGATGTTACCTCGTGTCCGACAGTGCAAAGGTACCTGTGATTCTGCCACACCCTTAGGTAAGAGATGAGAAAGTGGGGTTTTGGTTCATGATACCCAAACCTGGGCATTTTTCTTGGTCCTTTATTTAATTTATTAAGAAAAAAAATGGAAGCAATCTAAGTCTTTATCAAGAGGGAATGAGTTAAATAAAGTATGGTATGTTATTAAAGAGAAAAAGGTAAATCTGTACGTGCTGATGTGGAAAATATCCAATTAACAAAGTAAAGAAGGGATATATGTTTTACTATGATTCCATTTTTATAAAGAAAATATACTTGTACGTTATCTATCCATCTGTCCGTCCGTCCATCCATCCATCTATCCAGTCATATCCTTGTTTATGAATAAAATATTCTGGAATGACAGTCTTAAAATAAGGAAGATTTTATAAGAAACTTTTAGCAGTGATTAACTCTGGCAAATAGCCTGAGGGCTGAAGGGGGAGGGACACTTTAACGTATCACTTTGCTTATTATTTTATACCTGCCCATATATTTTGAAATTTTAACCACAACCCTTATTTTCTCTATGCTTCAGTTTCCTTATTTGTAAGACAGGGAAAATAACAAGTGGGGTTTTGGTTCATGACACCCAAATCTTGGGGTTTATCCTGGTCTTTCATTGTAATATTGCTTTTTTAAATTTTATTTTTTATTGTGCTTCAGCTGAAAGTTTACAGCTCAAGTTAGTTGCTCATGCAAAAATGTATACACATATTGTTATGTGACCCTGGTTGCAATCCCTGTAATGTGACAGTATGCTCCCCCTTTCCGCCTGGGTTTCCTGTGTCTATTCAGCCAGCTCCTGTCCATTTGTGCTTTCTCCTCCCTCCTCTGGACAGGAGCTGCACATTTAGTCTCGTGTATCTACTTAAACTAAGAAGCACGCTCTTCATGAGTATTATTTTATGTTTTATAGTCCAGTCTGATCTTTGTCTGAAGAGTTGGCTTCAGGAATGGTTTTAGTTCTGGGTTGACTGAGAGTTGTGGGGCCATGTCTTCTGGGATTCCTCCAGTCTCAGTCAGATTAGCAAGTCTGGTCGTTTTACTAGAATTTGAGTTCTGCACCCCACTTTTCTCCTGTGCTGTCAGTGACTCTCTGTTGTGTTCCCTGTCTGGGTGGTCATTGGTGGTAGCTGGGCACCATCTAGTTCTTCTGGTCTCAGGCTGATGGGAGTCTCTGGTTAATGTGGCCCTTTTGTCTCTTGGGCTAATATTTTCCTTGTGTCTTTGGTGTTCTTCATTCGCCTTTGCTCCAGGTGGGTTGGGACTAATTGATGCATCTTAGATGGCTGCTCAGAAGCTTTTAAGACCCCAGATACCACTAACCAAAGTGGGATGCAGAACATTTTCTTAATAAACTTTTGTTATGCCAGTTAACGTAGATGTCCCCTGAAACCATGGTCCCCAGGCTCCTACCCTTGTTACTCTGCCCCTTGAAGTGTTTGGTTGTGTTTGGGAAACTTCTTAGCTTTTGGTTTAGTTGGTGGCGTTGACTTCCCCTGTATCGTGTATTGTCCTTCCCTTCACCTAACATAATTCTTGTCTACTCTCATTAGTGAATTCTCCTTTTCCTCTCACCCTACCCTCATAACCATCAAAGGAGGTTTTCTTCTGTGTTTAAACCTTTTCTTAAGTTCTTATAATCGTGGTCTCATACAATATTTGTCCTTTTGTGACTAATTTCACTCAGCATAATGGCTTCCAGATTCATCCACGTTGTGAGATCTTTTAAGGATTCATCATAGTTCTTTATCATTGTGTAGTATTCCATTGTGTGAATATACCATACATTGCTTATCCATTCGTCTGTTGTTGGGCACCTAGGCTGTTTCCTATCTTTTTGATATTGTGAACAATGCTGCAGTGAACATGGGTATGCATATATCTATTCATGTGACGGCTCTTATTTCTCTAGGAAGGAGCGGGATTGCTGGACCTTACGGCACTTCTATTTCTAGCTTTTTAAGGAAGTGCCAAATGGATTTCTAAAGTGGTTGTACCATTTTACATCCCCACCAGCAGTGTGTAAGTGTTCCAGTCTCTCCACCTCTCCAACATTTATTATTTTGTGTTTTTTGGATTAATGCCAGCCTTGTTGGGGTGAGATGGTATCTCACTGTAGTTTTGATTTGCATTTGTCTAATGGCTAATGGTAGTGAGCCTTTCCTTGTAATACTGTTTTCATTAAGAAAAAAAATTGGAAGCAACCTAAATGTCCATGAGGAGGGGATGCGTTAAATATCTCATAGGACTGTGGAGGAGCTTAGATGAGTAAATACATATAACGGGGTTAGACTGATGCCTAAAGAAAACATGCATTGCCATTGAGTCGATTCTAACTCATAGTGACTCTATAGGACAGAGTAGAACTGCTCCACAGGGTTTCCAAGGAGTGGTGGGTGGATTCGAATGGCCGACCTTTTGGGTAACAGCTGTTCCTAGCGCATAATAAATGCTGAATAGATCACTAGTTTTCTGGCTCAGAAAACCCTCGCTTTCCACGCAGGAGACCCGGGTCCTGTTTCCATCCAGTTCACCTCATGCCCAGCCACCATGCATCTGTCAGTAGAGGCTTGCATGTTGTTGTGATGCTGAACAGATTTCAGCAGAGCTTCCAGACTAAGAAGAAAAGCCTGGCAATCTGCTTCTGAAATCAGCCAATGAAAACCCTATGGATCACAGTGGTCTGATCTGCAACTGATTATTGGGATGGAGCAGGACCAGGCAGCATTT
The DNA here is from genome assembly GCF_024166365.1 of Elephas maximus indicus. Lineage (NCBI taxonomy): Eukaryota > Metazoa > Chordata > Mammalia > Proboscidea > Elephantidae > Elephas > Elephas maximus. Next base: position 12,091,089 of record NC_064842.1, on the reverse strand, counting down.
TGTTCTGTTGTGCACGGGGTCACCATGAGTTGGGGGACAACTGGATGGCAACTAAGAACAACAGCAATGAATAGTTTCAGGGTTATTAGTAAAGAGAATTCACTGCTTGTGCTCCAGCTCTTCCAGCACCATCTGTCTGTAAATGGACTACACAGAACGAACTCAGGGCTGCACTTCCAGGTCACTTAAGTCCAAGCGAGAGGTGACAGGACCGAGGTGCGATGATTCTGCCTGTCCGTCTCCCCTTCGCTACTACCATATGGAGCTGCTTTGTGTCTTAGTAAAGCAGAAATGTAAAGGTCAGATGGAAGCCAGTTTCGGAATGTTTATAGTGAGTGGAGAAATAATAACTGCGTCACCTGGGCTTACCATTCACTAGCAAGAACTTGACCCCCTTGCTTTAGCTAGAGAAACCCCATTTCACTAGAGCTGTTATCTGGGGCAGAGTCACCCAGATCCGAGGCTGGAAATATCTGGCTGTTACCACATGCTGTATCCCCCTTCCTTGCTCTCACCCTCTGCTGTTTGATACTTGTGAAGAGTCATCAGTAAAAACAATGGAAAAACCACTTAAAAGCCATTTTTTCATTTGCACCAGGAATTTTTCTTCTTGTAGATCTGATTGCAGCCCCTCTTGGTCTACAAATTGGAGTCATTGCTTTTCCTCTTTTTCTTCTTCCCGCTGGCTTTCTTCAAGCTAGGAACCGGCAAGGACAGATCCTACCTGAACAGCAATTTCTTTTACCAGTCCTCCCCCATCTGTGAGACTTGGAGCTCGCTCACTCAAGACTTGCTGCTCAGTGTTTAAATACAACTTCTTAATTGTAAGACACACTACTCTTCCTCACTGCTTAGATTCTTTTTTAGGGGAGGCAAATAGCATTTTATTTCAACGCTGAGAAGAGCAAGAAAAAAAGTGCCAAGAATCGCTTTGACCAGTTTTAGGGAACTGTTAGAGCAAGACCTGTGAGTACCCAAACCATGGACCCTGCAGGAATCACAGCCCTGGCTGTCTCTTGGCCTGGTGTACTGGTTTTCTTTTCTTTTTCCTTTCTTTAATTGTTATGTTTAAACTTGATTATCCACCTGCAAGCCAGCCACCATTTCCTATCACCAGCAGCACGTGTCAGCATTTCCTCCTGTCAGAATAAATTGGGGTGTGGTTAGGAAATGCAGATTTGTTCTCCCATCGGCCTAACGAGGCAAAAGAAGAAATGCAGATATCTTGGCAAATATACATCCTGCACAAGCTCCTCACGGCCAAATAAGTGCAAGTTTTCAGATTATTCATGGTTTCTGATAAGATTTGTCTGTGTGACTCTCCCCTGGGGACTCTGGATTGGAGCAGGCACAAACTGTGAGGACCACACAGAATAAAAGTCTTAGAGAAGAAAGGATCTTCTTACCTATGGGTTCCCCTCGACAGTCCCTCTGATAAATGGTTACCCAGATTCTGTTCAAACAGTCAAAATACGGCACACAGTTTCATGGACTTCTGCCGTCATTATATGAATTCCTTTGTCTCTGGGTGCTGCAGATGGAAGGAGCCCAGACGGCACAGTGGCTAAAACGGCTCAACTGCTAACCTACCAGCTGCTCCATGGGAGAAAGATGTGGCAGTCTGCTTGCATAAAGATTACCACCTTGGAAACCCTATAGGCCTGTTCTACTCTGTTCCATGGGGTCGCTTTGAGTTGGAATCAACTTGATGGCAATGGGTTTGCCTTTTTGGTGGGTGCAGATGCACCCAGCTGCTAACTGAACGGTTGGAGGTCCAGGTACCTCAGAAGAAAAGCCTGGTGATCTGCTCCAAAAAATCAGCCACTGAAAACCCTGTGAAGCACAGTTCTCCTCTGGTACACATGAGGTTGCCATGAATTGTAACCGACTCAGTAGAGTTGGTTTTTGGTTTGTAGTTGTTGTTGCTGTGTGCTGTTGAGGCACTCCTGACTCATAGTGACCTTAATGGGAGAGGAGAATTGCCCAATAGGGCTTCCTAGGCTGTAATCTTTATAGGAGCAGATCACCAGGTCTTTTCTCCCGCCGAGCCACTGGTAGGTTCAAAACCACCGACCTTTCAGCTAGCAGCCAAGTGCTCAACCATTGCACCACCAGGCCTCCTTTGTAAGTGTGACATGGCACTTTTTACGTTGTGCTATATCTTGCCGCTAGCACCTGCTTCTTCCTGTTGGCACATTACAGAGTTAGTCTGGGCCCTGCTTGATGTAGCAGCCTGCCCATGCAGGCCAGCAGCTTTGCCATGTAAATACCTGCGCCCCTTTCCCTGTTCTTAACTGCTCTTCACCATCCTCTTCACCTCCATCCACACAGGGCCCGCTTGTCACTGTCCTTTTACCAGCTGTGGTCTGAGAGATGTTAGAGAAGAGGGCAGGGAATTACCTTTCTTCTCTCCTTTTGTGCCTAGAAAGAAAAAAAGAATTCTGATTGTAAATGGCAAAAGGGTTCCATTAAAAAAAAAAAAAAAAAAACGCTTTCAGGCAAATTAAACTTTTAAAAGTCCTGTTTACCAGCTACTAAGGAAGTACTCAGATTGCTCATTAAATGATACCACTCCCGTCTCTAAAGCTGCCTCCTCCCCTGCCCACATCCTGGTGGCTTTAGGATCCCAAGGCATTGTGTCTCATGCTCTCCTTTCTGCAAAAATAATTATTCCTGAAAACACATGAAAGTGAACCACACAAAGCAGGCAAAAGCCACAAGAGGGTAGCCTGTTGGGGTGACGTCTGAATGGTAGGATGCAACGCCCCAGAGCATTTGTGTTGGTGAGGGGGTGTTTAGGGTTGATTCGTCTTGAGTCCTTTCTGCAGAGAGCCAGGTCCCTGTCACAGTGACCCTGCTATGCAGTTCATCTGCTGGCATTGTGGGGCCCCAAAGCAGGAGTAGAGGGGAGTTGGGCTGTTGGCCATTAGTTGTCCTGTTGCGGTGGCTCTCTCCATGTGCCTTCCTGCTAATCTACTGGAAACTATCCATCCACCAGAGCTCTCTGAGGTGCTTTGGGAACCTCATCTGTTTCATCCCATCTGTGACCCCAACCTGGTCACAATTCACCATGTCATGTCCTAAGCCTCTGGTTGTAAGAGAGGGGTGCTCTGCTGAGGTGGGCCACAGCAGGGATTTGGTCCCAGAGGCAGGGGAAGAGCGTTATAGAAAGAGGGTGAGAAGCACCAGGAAATCACTACGTAGGATAAGGTAATTGTGGGTACAGAGTGTGGGTGAATGTTCCCAAGGTTACAACCACAATGCATTCAAGTCAGAAAATCCTCAAATTTATTCCTAATTCTTGCCACATATACTGTCCTGCGTTTTTAATAGGAGGCAGTATAATCACTGAATGGGCGTTCATTACAGAGTGCATCAATAATGCATTGGATTTTGCAGTATTTTCCCTTGTGTTATCACTGTAGTGGTAGATTGTAAGTCTAAACAGATTCAGTTAATGCTGCCATGATTTATGAGAACTCACGTGTTTGGAAAGGCCTGGAAATAAACTCTCCACACGGCGCTAGAAAGGGGAGGTTGTCATGATGGTGGCAAGGGGCTGGTAACTCTGCTGTTCTGTTATGGCTTTAGAAATACAAACCACATCCCTGGTTCCTTAATTAACCACCTATTTTCTCTGCCTTTGTTCACTCCCATGCAGTTATCCCAAGTATTTATATTTCTATTTGTAGTGAGTACAATGGATCAAAAAGGTGTTATGTGTCAATATTTATGGGCAAAGTAGAAATTGGAGTAGAGTTTTGGGGATAATATATTTCATGAGACCAATGAAACAAATGTATTTTGATCATTGGAATGATTTTTATTTATTGACATGAATCTAATGGAACAGATTTAATTCCGTTTAATTAAAGCATTTATTGAGTGCCTATTGTATATAAAGTACACAACATTTGACACAGCTAGATCCATCAGAAATAGCTTTAACATAAAGCAGAATGAAGTAAGTACCATAAATAAGAGACATACTATGGACTGCCAGAAAAACGAACAAATCTGTCTTGGAAGAAGTACAGCCAGAGTGCTCCTTAGAGGCAGGGACGGTGAGACTTTGTCTCACGTACCTTGGACGTGTTACCAGGAGGGACTAGTCCGTGGAGAAGGACATCAAGTTTAATAAAGTGGCGAGTCAGCGAAAGAGAGGAATCCTCAACAAGACAGATTGACACAGTGACTGCAACAATGGGCTCAAGCATAACAATAATAATGAGAATGGCGCAGGACTGGGCAGTGTTTCATTCTGTTTTACACAGGGTCACTATGGGTTGGAACCAACTCGAAGGCACCTAACAACAACAGCACATAACTTTAAAAAATGGAATATTTCCAGAGATAAAAAGTATAATAGGTAGTTAATCTATGTATTTGTCTTAGTTACCTTGTGCTGCCATATATAACAGAAATACCACAAGTAGATGGCTTTAACAAAGAGAAATTTATTCTCTCACAGTTAGAAGGCTAGAAGTCCGAATTTCAGGGGGCCAGCTCCAGGGGAAGCCTTTCTCTGTCTGCTCTGGGGGAAGGTCCTTGTCATCAATCTTCCCCTGGTCAAGGAGCTTCCCAGCGCAGGGACCATGAGTCCAAAGGATGTGCTCCACTCTTGGCTCTTCTTTCTTGGTGGTAATGAGGTCCCTCTCCTCTCTGCTTGATTTTTCTATATCTCAAAAGAGATTGACTCAAGATATAACCTAATGTTGTAGATTGAGTCCTACCTCATTGACATAAGTACCTCTAATCCTGCATGAACATCATAGAGGTTAGGATTTACAACACTGGATAATCACATCATATCACAAAATGGTGGACGACCACATAATATCAGGAATCATGGCCTAGCCAAGGTGACACATTTTTGAGAGACACAATTCAATCCACAACAGTATTTTTTTTAGCTTCAAAATAATTTTATTGTGGTAAAATACATATGACAAAATTTACCGCTTTAATCAATTTTAAATGTACAATTCAGCGGCATTAATTATGTTCACAATGTTGTACAACCATCACCACTATCTATTTCCAAAACCTTTTTATCACCCCAAAAGGAAACTCTATTTGAGCTTCACTTTTAATACAGGATTTAATCCTTTCATACAGGATTTGCACACAAGCGACATCATGTTATTTCCCCTCCAGTGCCAGCTGTGGCAGGCATTGCTAATCAATTACAGAATAGTGATCTCAGTGTTTCAACACAGTGGTTCAGGCAGTCACTTCCAGTGGGCGGAGTTGGGCGGACTGCCCAGTAAGCACCTAAGCAGTGGTTTACAATGAGCAAGGTATGCACGGGCTTAATTGGGTTTACTCGGTCATCTGTAGTGCACAATTTCACCTGGTTTTCTTGGGGAGAGTTGGCACATGATCTAACTGAATGATTCGATTCTCATACTCCCCCTTCCCCCTTTTAAAGCAGTGATACCATTTATTCAAATGAAACTCTTCTCTGGAAGCCCTGATAAAAGTGGAATCACTGGTGGAAGTGTGAAGTGGCCCTTTGGAGCATGACCTCCTTGGACTCTCCACCCCTTCTGGTCTCCACAGTTCTCTGATGAGGCAGCTGGTTCACTCTTTTCATGTTCCCTGGAGCATAGTTTGAAAATCAAGGTTCTGTCTCTCAGATTTATGGCTAGAACCTGTTGCTTACTCTCCTTCCATCCCTGTACTGACCCCACATGCCCTGGGAAGTCAAGTACCCCAAGCCTGGAACTCAACTTCCCGTCCCTTTTCCCATAGTTACCTGGCTGGCGTTCCATTCTCCGTGGCTTAGTTTTCTTCACAGTGAGAAACTATTGTGGAAATAGTTCTCCCAGAGACTTCAAAGGACTTCATTCTATCCATCTTTGTGTTTTGTTTACCTTCCAAGGAAGGCTGATTGGTACAGACTATATTCTTTAAAGATTTGGACTTGGTGCACCTCTTGTCTATTTACGACAGTAGTGACATTCAACCTCCAAAGTTTCAGTGACTCCGTGTATAAAATGGGACTCCTTTTTCTTGTATTAAGGGAATGTCAAAAGGCTAACACGATTATATGCATGAGTTCTCCGACTAAAACCAGATGCCCTATAAGCCTCTCTTACCTTAACCCTTCTCTACTAGACAAGGAAGGAAGATTTTGTAACTAGGTAGCCTAACAAGCAACATCATAATAAGTACAGGAAATACTGAAATTGTCAAGGATTTCATTTTACTTAGATTCACAATCAACGCCCATGGAAGCAGCAGTCAAGAAATCACATATATGTATTTTTTTATTGCATTGGGAAAATCTGCTACAAAAAACCTCCATAAAGTGTTAAAAAGCAATGATGTCACTTTGAGAACTTCAGTGAACCTGTCCCAAGCCATGGTATTTTCAGTCGCCTCATATGCCTGTGAAAGCTGGATAATGAAGACAGAAGACGATGCCTTTGAATTATGGTGTTGGTGAAGAATGTTGCATATAACGTGGACTGCCAGAAGAATGAACAAATCTGTCTTGGAAGAAGTACAGGCAGAATGCTCCTTAGAACTGAGGATGGTGAGACTTTGTCTTGCTTACTTTAGACATTCTATCGGGAGGGACCAGTCCCTGGAGAAGAACATTGTTATGAATTGAATTGTGTCCCCCCCAAATATGTGTTGTAAATCCTAACCTCTATGCCTGTGGTTATAATCTCATTTGGGAATGGGTTACCTTTGTTATGTTAATGAGGCAGGATTAGTGTAGGGTGTGTCTTGAGTCAGTTTTTTTTGAGATATAAAAAAGATTAAACAAGTAAGCAGAGTAGAGATGGGGGAAGAGAGATGCCAAGCCACATGAAGATCTCTCAGGAGAATTCGGACTTCCAGGCTCCTAAACTAGATAATAAATTTTTGTTTGTTAAAGCCATCCACTTGTGGTATTTCTGTCATAGCAGTTTAGATACCTGAGACAGACATCATGCTTGGTAGAGGGTCAGTAAAAAAGACGAAGACCCTCCACGAGGTGGATTGACACAATGGCTGCAACGGTGGACTCAGACAGCAACGAGTGTGAAGATAACGCAGGACCCAGCAGCATTTCGTTCCCTTGTACACAGGCTCGCTTGGGTCAGAACCAACTCAACAGCACCTAACAACAACAGGCACTCTGGAGTCTTGCGCACCTGGACCTGAGGGGAAGACGCAGGGGTCAAAGAGGGGCTAAGAGAAGTAATGGAGGTGGTTTCCAAAGTACCTAGGCTTTTGTGAGTGGAATGCTCATTGAAAGGGCCTTATCATTAATGGAATACATAATAAATATACATATTTTATATATATATATATGGAGTCCCTAGGTGGCATGACTGGTTAAGCGCTTCACTGCTAAACCAAAGGTTGGCACTTCAAATCCACCCAGAGGCTCCTCAAAAGAGAGGCCTGGTGATCTACTTCCGCAAAAATCAGCTTTTGAAGACCCTACAGGGCCCGGTTCTACTCTGACACACCTGGGGTCGCTGTGGGCTGGAATCTGCTTGGTGACCACTGGTTTTATTATGTAGATACAAATATATCTATTTGCCCAGATATTTGTGTAATGGAAACCATGATAGTTTAAAATAAGCAGAAAGCCTCCTAAGTGCAAAAGTCGCCAAGAGGCATCACAAGTAATTAAAAATCCCCAAAGTGTGACTGAGTTATTACGGATGGCCCTCGCATTCTAACCCCCCTTAAACGGACTCGATCTAGATTTATAAACGTGTACAGACACTGAGTCGTGGAGAGGATTGCAAGGTTAGATCCTGAATTCTTGTGAATGGTCTCGTGAACGTGTGTGTGTATGTGTGTGTTTGTGAGTGTGTGAACATATATGGGGACCTTGGGAAAAGGGTGGGGGCAGGGAGTGGTGTATGAAGGGCTTTTTGTCTTTTATTCTGCTTTATTTGTTTTTAGCGGTAAGGAAGCCAAGTATGACAAAATGATAGTTTTCAATTCTGCGTGAAGAGGCTGTGGGTGTTTGCTCTGTGGTTTTTGTTTTCTACTTTTTTATATTTCCATAAATATAAACGATAGGAAAAAAAGCCTCAGTTGCGAGCCAAATTTTGCCTCTATAAAACCCACTATGTTTTGTCTTGTCCAGCCTGCCACTTGCTGCAGTCATCTTCTTAGACCTTCTGTGTCTGTTTGGCTCTATACCTTGACTTCCCGTTCTGGTTTTTGGTGGCGCCCTTTTGGAAGTCTGATATTCTTTCTCTCGTAGAGGCATTGCAACCATTAGAAAGACTTTGGCTCCGTGAGACTGAGCTGCTAGGAGTGCTTTGTTGGAGAGGACTATAAGCAGGCAGAGCCTCAGACTGGAGCAGTGAATCTCGGGAGTCTAAGGAAGTGGGCTCTGCCCGCATGAAGTGTGGACATCCCTCCCTCCAGCACAAAGCTCATGCGGCCCTTCAGGTTTGGGCCTGGAGAATGGGAACCTCTTATCTTTTTAATGTCTGAAGTGCTGACTTGGCTGTTTGGAGTCACTTGGTTTGTACTTTAATCAGAATTTAAATAAGTGTCTTCCCTAAGCTGGAGCCTTGGTGTCGCAGTGGTTAAGAGCTCAGCTGCTAACCAAAAGGTCAGAAGTTTGAATCCACCAGCCGCTCCTTGAAAACCCAATGGGGCAGTTCTACTCTGTCCTGTAGGGTCACTATGAATCAGAGTCGACTCCACAGCAGCCAGTTCCCCAAGCCATCTGCAGAATGAGACACCCAGAAGATGGAGTGGGACTAGAGTGGGTCCGAGCAAACGGGTTTAAAGTGTGCTGCCCTGAAATGGGAGAGGGTGTCAGTGGCCTTTCAAAGTGCTTTCACAAACGGTTTCAGAGTTGGGAGGGATCTTAGTAAGGGTTAAATTACCTAATCCAATCTTCTCATTATCCAAATGAGAAAACTTCAGCCCAGAAAGGTCGACGTGACTTTCCTAAGGTCACACTGCTTGTTTGTGGCAAGCCAGGGCACTGTGCATGAATATGACACTAAGCAGACAAGGCTTTGAATCCTTCTGTCACCACGGCGCCTCTTCTGTTTGGCAGAATTCATCGTATCCACCTTAGAAAAGTTATATTAATATGGGCTATTAACTGGGATGTGGAAACAGCCTCATTAGAGAGAAGTGGACATTATAACGATATCTGTAAAATGAGTTTTCTCATCTGTAAAATGAGAGTACTGCAGTAGATACACCTTAAGCTCCTTCCTCCTTGAAGCTCTCTGAGTCAGCAAGGTCCTGTTGGTGTGACTCAAGACACAGATGCTGGATTTAGACACTTGTTTAAAAAAACCAGGTGCTGTTGAGTCGATTCCGACTCACAGTGGCCCATGTATGGAGTAGAACTGTGCTCCATAGCGTTTTCAATTGATGATTTTTTGAAAGTACATAGCCAGGCCTTTTTTCCAAGTCACCTCTGTGGACTCGAACTTCCAACATTTTGGTTAGCAGCTGAGTGCATTAGCCATTCGTACTACCCAGGGACTCCAGACACTTCTTAGGTCCACCTACTTGTGACAAAGAAGCACTTGGTTTGGAGTCTGTACACCGAGCCTTATTCTGCCATTTACTTGTCTTGTCACTGGGGGTGATTCACCTCACTAACCTCAGTTTCCTCATCTGCAAATTGGGAATAAGAAGGTCTGCCTTACCTACCTCATGGCTTCCTCTTCTGAACCACAGAACACAGAAAAGGATTTGACGGTTTTCTTAATTCTCCTAGATAGTACCTTATGTTGGAGAGAAGTGAACGCTTTATGTGTGATGTGCCTGTCTGTACGTATGAAGGTGTCTGCCTTAGGGCATTAGGACTTAGCTGTCTCCTGAAGCCTCAGTTGAGAAGGCCACTGTACAACTACCTATACAACAGACTGTGAAAAACCAGGTAAAAATGGAAGAGATTATTTTTCTTTGTGTTCAACTTTTATCTTGGTTATTTCTGTATCCAGATCCCTTGCCTGAGAGTATGGATTGAGAGTCCAGTGGTCCCCCTGCTCTAAGGATGAAGTGGCATGACACTAGACTCATGGGGACAGGTTGGGGGTGGTGTGGAATGGGGACATGGGATGTTTGCTCATTATCATTCTAACTGAAACCGCTGCTGTCCCAGAGCGGCTTTGTCCCCTCAAATTCATTCCTTTCCACGAAAAGCTTAGGCAATAAGAGGCTACCTCGATGCGGGATTGGCTGGCAAATCAAACCAGGCTGATGGGTAGAGATGGAAAACCTCCAACTTATAGACTTCCTTTCATGACACCCTTAGTCAGGTATCTCTGACAGCCCTCGTGTAGGCATGATCTTGCATTAGGTGATCTTAGAAAGATAATAATTGTTACTAATTGTTGATTGCTTTTAGTGTGTCTGGAGCCCTGGTGGTATAGTGGTTATAGCTTGGCTGCTAACCAAAAGGTCGGCACTCCCAACCCACCAGCCACTCTGCAGGAGAAAGTGTGACAGTCTGCTTCTGTAAAAATTTACAACCTTGGAAACTCCCATGGGGCAGTTCTACTCTGTCCTGTAGGGTCTCTATAAGTCAGAATTAATCTGACAGCAACGGGTTTCAATGTGTCAGGCTCTGTGCTAAGCACTTTACCTATATCATCTGATTTAATCCTGACAACAACTCGGAGACGTAAATGTTAAAACTGTCACTTTATAGGTGAGGGAAACTGAGGCTCAGGACTGTTCAGCACTTACCCAAGTAACACTATTAGTCACTGCTCATGAATGGCCAGGCCACTACATCGCACAGCTCTGGACGTCTCTCACATTGTATTCTCGGCAAGCGTTGCCTCCTGGAGGTGACCATGGGAATGGCGCTTAGAGTAGTGCAGGAGCCTGATGAGATGTATACCCAGCTCCATCTGGCCCAAAGTTCTGTTCTGCGCCGCTGTGGCATATGCTGTCTCTGAATGAAGGGTTAGCTCTAAGTAGTTGATGGAGCGAGAGTGACAGCTCTTACTTCCTGTATCTTAATCCGTGTATGATCCGCGTGTGGAGCTGGACCATTGAGAGAGCCAGTTCCGACCTCAGCAGGGGACTTTGGGAGGCAGACTGCTGGGAACAAGCCTGGGGAGGGCGTGTGTGTTGGTGTGTGTGTCTGTGTCTGTATGTAACTGTGGTTCCATCTGCGGTGGCTGTGACTTTTAGGGAGAGAGACTAGAAAACTCAAGGACATGACATCAGCCAGGACTGGAAGCCTCTCAGTGAGCGATCTTCCTACCTCCAGGTTTCTGACTACAATTATGTGTGTGCATGTGGACGTGGGTGTGCATGTGTTGAAGTTCAAGGTGTCCACACACAGTGGATGCACTGTGGGGAAACAGGAGTTCAGGGGAATATGTAAGGGACACCTGTCTGTGACTGCCTGCCCCTGGCTGGCCAAGTAGAACATTCCCTGTGAGATAGGAAAACCCATAAAGATGGCTCCTCACTGTTCTGAGTGACCATATGGAGCAGGGAACAGAGAACAGGGTTGGGAGTCTGAAGCCTTGGCCGAAATGAGTCACCTGTTTGCATTCTGGTCCTCTCTGGAGAAGATATTACTCATCTCATCGGACCGTTGTAATGTTCCAACTTTCACTCAGCCTGCCTGTGACCAAGGCAACCCAGAAGCCATGCCTGGGAAGGAGAAACAGCCTCAGATTTTTTGACTATGATTGTCATTTGACAGACTTTTGCTAGCCAGAGGCCCCTTTCTCCTAGAATCTTCACTGTCACATAGACTTCAAAACTACGTGGACATACCACACTGAAGACCCAGCAATTTGCCGTCAGCGGTGCCTCCTTCTAATCACACACTTTTCCTTAAAAAATGAGCCTGAGCTTTGTCATTCATTCCGCAAGCTTATTAAAGGTCCCTTTCCTTTCAACCCCTAACATTTAGATTGGATTGGATTTTATAATTTTCAGGAGCAAAGAAAGCGTGAAAGGCATGCCTGTTATCTCGGTACACTGGGCGAATCGCCAGTGCCGGGATACCACATGCAGACACTGCAGCGGGGCTCTGTATGCAGGGCCGACTTCCAGGGGTACTTTTAACTCACAGCGTGCCTTTGCTCCCCTACAGTCAGCATTCAAGCTGTATCACAGGGGTGTGGGGAGCGTGAGTGAACACCGTTTTGTGTAAGCTGAATTTCATAAAGTGCAGCTAGGTAATTCCCATCACCCCACCTAAAAAATGACAAAAAGCCTTCATGATCCTCCCCTCCCCAAGTTCATGGGCAAATTCCTGGTTGCCCTTGGGTGGCCATTGTCATCCTGCAGGTAGGTCATAGGTGGACTGATGTGGCTGCTGGCTGAGAGGTGGAGTTGCGTGACCCAAACCCAGTTGGTGTACTCTTCTTCACTCTCCTTTTCTGGAAGTTTTTACAAACACTGGCAGGTTTTAAAAAAATTCCCCTGGAGTCATTTAGGAGCTATCCCATCAGAGGGCAGGAGGACAGGGTGGACAACTTTTCAAAGCCCATTTCCTCGAAGCTCAGCCTCTAACAGCTCCCCTCCCTACCTAAACCTTGGAGACGTGGGCCTGATGCCTGCAGCGGCAGAGAATCGGCTTGAGAAGGCCCTCTTGGGAGTTCTCCCTCAAGCCTCTTACGAATCAGTTCAGCAAATTCCTACCCTTAGTGACCTTCACTTCAAGGCCCGTGGGCAGATGCTGCTGAAGGGAGATGCGTCTCCAGGGGCTTCCTGCCCCGACTGATGACCTCTGCCTGGCCTGGTCAGAACGTCAGTAATTCAGTCCTCACAAAGGCAGTGGCCCTGGGCAGACACAGCCTCTGTTTGTGAGACTGTGGAGCCGATCAGGAGGCAGCAGTCCCAGCAGCCAGCCTCTCGGTGGGGAAGATACAGCAGAAGGGCAAGGAGGCAGAGGGAGCAGATCAGGATGGAGACAGGGCTCTGCCTCCTGCCCCGTGGCTGTGCGTGGGCTGAGCAGGGTCTGTGGAAGCTCTCAGTGGGGCTATGTGACGCCTGTATTTAAAGTGTCTCTGACAGTGGCCTATTTTAAACAAAGCCATTCCACTCCTCTCCCAGTTAATGCTTTCAGATACCATTAGGAGTGTTTAGCATTTAGGCACTCACTTCCATTATGGTCACTGTTATCTATCATAGAGACTCCAATGTCCAGTGGTTGGAGCACAGACTGCTTGCATTCAAGTCCTGGCTCTTCCACTTACTGGCTTTGTGACTTTTTGCAAGTTACTTAACCTCTCTGGGTCTCAGTTCATTCATCTGTGAAATAAGGAAAATAATAGTACTTACTCATAGATGGTTGAAGGATTAAATAAATCAATCTGCAAAAAAGGACTTAGAAGAACACCTCATACATAGCAAACGCTCAATCAAATCTTAGTATTATTCTGGTCATCCTTCCTGGTGTAACGCCATGGCACTGTGGCGCCCCCATACTCAGCATGATGAGGACCAGGACTATGGCTATCTTACGTAGTCTGAGCGAGCACCTAACACAGTTTACTTTTTCCATGGAAGTATTTATTGAGCACTGACTTTGTGCCAGGCACAGTGCTGGGTGTGGGGGTCAGTGATGAGTAAAAGCACACTTGGGCCTTGCTCTTGAAGAGTCTACAGTCCTTACACACCTGAGTGTTCGATAAATATTGGTTGAAATCAATGGATTACACCACTGGTGTGTCTCTGTACATGGCAATCTCTGTATAATAGAGCAGTGAAAAAGGACTAAGATGTTGGAGCCAGAAAATCTGAGTTCAGATCCTGGTTCAGTGACTTCCTGGCTGTGTGTCTTTGGGAAAGTTTTCTTCACATCTCTATTCATCAGTCTCCTTGTCTATAAAATGGAGATAATAATAGTACCTACCTCATAGGTTTGTAGTGAGGAAAAAAATGACATAAAACCCTAGTATTAAAACAGCTTCTGATGTCCTCTAGCCAGGACCCTCAGTACATGGGGGCACTCCGCTCCATCCTTCGAGAACTTCCATGCTGGTCAAGTCAAGCAGAATCGGAGGATGTGAAGATTGGCACCAAAGTCACTCATTTACTCATTTGTTCATCCAATCATCACTCATTTGTTCATCTAATCCCCATGGAGCTCCTACTATGGGCTAGGATCGTTATAGGCACAGGAGACATTGTAGATGACAAACAAAACCCTTGCCCTCAAGAGGCTGTAGTCTAAGGGGATTCATAAAATAAAGAAAATAAACAAATGAGTACTATAATTCATCTAATGTTGAGGGCTATGAAGAAGATAGTGAACAGAACACAGTTCCTTGAATGGTAATGATTTTGATTAGGATCATGGTAGGGGCTCTGTCCTGGGATTTTGTTTGGAACATTCTCCAACACGCACTCTTTCTCTTTTCCTTTTAGGGAAGGATGTGGGTTGTTAGGACCAGTAGATCTCCTTGAGAGAAGGGCAATCTGGAGACCCCTCATCCTAGGGTATTCCGGAGGCTTCCACAGATCTACAGGAAACCAAGAGTCTCACTGGCTTTCTCTGGGTCAGAGGTAGAAGCCTCAGCCTTGTCCTGGGATGGTAATCCTGGGAGACTATGAGCTTCGCAGGTGTAGAGTGTGGTGAGAAGAGCTTCTGGGGTAAAGTAGAAAAATTGGTGCCCTTTTCAGCTTCCTTGTTTCAGGAGGACAAAGCAAAGGGGATTCAGAAAGAGGAGATGCTAACTCTTGATCTTTCTCCCTCAGGAATCTGAAGGCTTGTGCATCTATTCAATTAATTCCATGCTTAACGACAGTCTTCCCTACTAGGTAATAAGCTCCTGATGACAGTGAGCACATCTGTCTGCCTTGTTCACTGTTGTGCTTGATAAATGTTTATTGAGTGGGGGCAGGGAGCTAGGCTCTTTTTGGGCAGAGGGCAGTTCTCCCAAGAAGGGTGAAGTTATCAGCCAGCACTCTCAGCAGCTGGGGGAATGGAAGCACCACCAGGAAAGGGTGTAGGACAAGGGCTTGGGGTGATATGATGGTTAAGATTGTGTGTCAGCTTGGCTAGGCCGTGATTCTCAGTGTTAATGTGTGATCACTCCCATGATGGGATCTCCTGTGAGTAGCCAGTCAGTTGAAAGGGATTTTCCTTGGGGGAGTGGCCTGCATCCAAATATAAGTAGAGGTTCTGGCTTTTTGCTTGCTCTGAATCCTGTGCTGCCTCCTGTTCATCTGACCTCTGGTTCTTTGGACTTGAGCTATCAGCTTATCTGCCAATCTTGGGATTCATAAATCTTCACAACCTGTGAGTGGATCCCTGCTCTCTGACCTGCCGATCTTGGGTTCACCAGCCCCTGCAGCAGCATGAATCGGGAGAAGCCTCTATCCTAATCCACAGACTTGGGACGTTTCTTCCTCTGCCATTTCGTGAGCCGTTTCTTTGATATAAATCTCTGTCTATATATATTTATACGCTTTCCTAGTTTTGTCTCTCTAGAGAACCCAACCTAAGGCGGGTGAGGAACCCACAGCATCCTCCATGATTCTTTCCTGTATTAACTCACCACCTTCTTTCCTCTGAAGTCTGTGCCTCGGTACTGGTTTTCTTTCATGCAGTGAGGAATGCCTTTGTTTTCTTAGCTCCTCTGCAACTCATGTGACCCTGTGTATGAGAGAGTGAAATGTTACCTGGTCCTGCTTAGTCTTCATGGTCGTTGGTGTGTTTGAGTTTAGTCAGTCAGTGCTGTGTTGTCGTCTCTAAGGTCTTCACTGGCTGATCTTTGGAAGTAGATCACCAGGCCTTTCTTCCTAGCCTGTCTTAGTCCGAAAGTTCTGCCGAAGCCCATCTACCACCCTGAGTGACCCTGCTGGTGCTTGAAGTGCTGGTGGCATCGTTTCCAGCATTATAGCAGCATGTGGGCCACCACATTAGGACAAACTGACAGACGGGTGGTAGGGAGTAAAGAATAGGGCTGGGAACCACATAGATGTAGACTGGAATCCCATTCTCATTTCTTGGAAACTCTCCACCTTGGGTAAATTATTCAGCTTTTTTAGCTTCAGTTTCCATGTCTGTAAAATGGGAATGATAACACTTACCTTATTGGGTAGTGGAGGACTGGTATTTGTAAAATGGGTTTCACAATGCCTCCCTTTCCTTCCTCCCACATTTTTTTTCCCCTCTTGTCATTACACAGTCATCTCTTCTTTTCCTGGCACAGCGCTTCGGAGCTCTGAGGGCAGATGTCCTGGTTCCCTTGTTAGTGATCCCTCCTTCCTTATGGTAACATGACACTGCCATTCTCTGGTAGACTCCCAGTTTATCCCTGTCCCTCTTGCAGAGCGGTTCCCTCCATCCACGGTGGTCTGATGGGGATGGCAGACAGCAGAACTGCCCGGCTCTCTGGGTTGGTACACTAAGCTTAAGAAATTGAATTAGCTTTTTTTTTTTTTTTTTGCCAGCTTAGATCTGCTATCCAAGTTTGCATTAGCTTTCTTTTCTTTTCTTTTTTTGATGGTTTTAGAGGTGCTGCAGTTATAAGTAGCAAGAAGATCTAGAGCTCTTTGAGGTATGTCAGAATGTTTCCCCTAAGCCCTTCCCAGATGTCTGCCGACATCTTTGGGATTGCCCTCCTCCAGATTGCCTTGCCAGACAGCTGGCGTTCCACAGCAACCTGATATTCAGGTATTTCAGAGCCAGCTCCCACCCTTCATGTACTGTGTGTGTCAGCCCAGGTTGTGGAGTTAAAATCTGAATCAAGAAGACTCTACAGCTATGAGTTAATGGAATAAATGGGAGCTTTTATAGCTCTGCAAGCTGACCCCAGAGATTCAGAGATGCCTCTTACACACTCGGGGTGGGCATGCGTGGTTTCAACAAGCTCCCCAGGTAGGTTACGAAGCCACTGGAGAGCTCACTGCTCTGCAGCTTGTGCTTCTGGAAACGGGAGCTTTCCCACTTAGGCCCTGATCCACCTGTAGATCCGCCAGATGTTGTTGTAAAACCCTGAAGTATCTGAGTGTGCGAAAGGGCTCTAAAGTCTTAGCTGTCCCCAAGGACGAGTGGCATTCCAGTCCTCCGGTTTTGTGATTTATGTTTTCTTCTCCCACTTCCAGGAATCCCCCCAAGCCCCACCAGATGCCTAGAGCCTGGGTGGGCTGCCTGAATATGCAGCCTACTGCTCCCTCCCCCAGTAGCCCCTCCAGGCCCATCCCAGGAGGGGAATCTCTCACTTTACAAAGAATAAATCTATAAAGGAGGCAACATTTCCAGAGCAGTAAATCTTTGCTGTGTGTGCGGCCTGCATGGGGCATGTATGTTTTGAAGCCTGGGCTCTGTGTGCACGTGTGCGTGTCTGCAGAGAGGAGAACAGTGCTGATAGCATTAAAGGGCCTTTTAATTTCAGAGGGAGTCCTTGGGTGGTGCAAACGGTCAACATACTCGGCTGCTAACTGAAAGTTTGGAGGTTTGAGTCCACCTAGAGGTGCCTCAGAAAAACAGAAACAAAACCTGGTGCTCTACTTCTGAAAAATCAGCCCTTGAAAACCCTCTGGGGTACAGTTGGTTCTACTCTGACACACATGGAGACGCCACGAGTCGGAATGAACTTGACAGCGGCTGGTTTTGGTTTTTAATTTCTGAAGGGCCCAGACCACAGGAGGGTAGGATGTGCTCAGGGAAGCAAAGGGAGTATCAGACTTCTGAGGGACACAAGATCGAGCTGAGGGTAGGGGTGGGCTGGGAAGAAGGCATTTCCACAGCTTGGTCTGCTGCCTGGGGCTGGCAGGGAGAAGGAGAGGGTGTATCCAGGCAGAATTCCACAGAAGCCATGAAAGGTCAGATTGAGTTCCTTCTTCCCCCTTCCACCCTTACCTTGGTGGAAGGTCAGAATGAATTCCTCCCTCCCCACTTATTGTGTTAAGGTCTCTTTGCTGAGAAGGTGGAAGGGCCCCCTGCCTGCCCCAGGTGCGGAGTCCCTCACGGCCTCACCAGTGAGTCACTTGGTTTTTATTTTCTTTGGCGCTGTCGTATTTCCTCATCATGTCCCAAGGAAATGGTCAGAAGAGAACCCTGGACAAGACTCTGAACCAGGTTTAACTCTGCAGACACTTTTCTGAAAAGTCTTTAATGAAGACAAAACCCTCCAAGCAACAGCCAATAAACTCACTAACCAACCCCAAACAGAACCCAGATGATTGAAGATGGTAAAATCACTCTCCTGAAATCTGGTTTATTGGGTCTATTTCTTATAGCGTTAATAAGATGGGGTGGGGCAGAGGTCCACCAGGGGAGAAATTAATTATTATGGAGGGGCCCATGGGAACCAGGGGTCTGTCACTGCCTCATTGGATCACACAGGGTTGCTAATGAGTGTGGACTTCTCTTGGTTACTTGTGATTGGGAGTAGAAGAAAAATATGGATAATTGAAAGCCACTGAGAGTGCCTCATTCTTATTTTAGCTATTCCCTCCTTCTCCCAATAACTTAAGGTACAAACAAAAATGAATATGATGAAAGAAATGCATAATCTTTGTAAAAATCATAGTTACGGCTGCTTAGCCAGGCCTAGGGGAAATATGGAAGTGCTATTTATTCACATAGTCTGAACAAGAGTCTTTAACCTGCTCACAATGAATGGAATTGCTCACAATAAGTGGAATTCCTCTTTGAGGATTTTTTTAGAATAACTTATTTTATTTTTTGTTGTTCTTTTGAGACTATACGGAAACCCTGGTGGTGTAGTGGTTAAGAGCTATGGCTGCTAACCAAAAGGTTGGCAGGTCAAATCCACCAGGCGCTCCTTGGAAACCGGGTGGGGCAGTTCTGTTCTGTCCTATACGGTTGCTATGAGTTGAAATTGACAGCAATGGGTTTGGTTTTGGTTTTTGAGAATATACACAGCAAAACATATACCAATTGAACAGTTTCTGCACATACAATTCAGTGACACTGATTACGTTTTTGAAGTTGTGGAACAACTCTCACCCTCCTTTTCTGACTTGTTCCTCCTCCATTAAATGAATCATTTCTTTTAGAAGGATCAGCACAAAGATGGTTCCTATGAGGTGGATGTTAAAGATGTCCCAAATGTCCAACTTTTCCAAACTGCCGTACCACTCCATCATCTCTGACATCAATATTCCTCCTCCCCTCAGTTGTAAAAATGGAGGGCAGTGTCTGACCTCCTTTAACTTCAGAAGGGAGAAGGAGAATCAAGGTCAGCAGCCCAAGGCCGATTCCTGTGAGACAGAGGTCAGATATGCTGCCTCTCTCCGCCATCTTTACCAATCCTGACACTAACCACCCCTCCCACGGCAGGGTTGGATAATTCATTGCAGTGGCCACACAGAACTCACAGACCGCACTCATGATTACGGGGTTTATTACGGAAGTAACAGGTTACAATTCAGGCTCAGGAACACTCAAGGATACAGTTCTTCCATCCGGACAGACTCTTCCCAGTTGTGCTCACAGGCATGCCTCTCTTTGGCCTTAGGCCTCTGCCCAAAGGCACTCAGCTTGCTTTCTCTGTGGGCCGGGGAAATCCACCATGCCCTCTCCTGCTGTTGGGTCTCTGCTGCCACTTCTTGCTGCCTTTGGTGTTACAGTTCTCTTTGTCTCTGTCTCCTGGTTCCAGGAGCTTCTCAAAGCAGGGATCCTGGGTCTAAAGGATGTGTTGGCTCTTCCTTGGTGGTGGTGGAATCTTTTCTCCCTGCCTCTGGGATGGCTCACCTCAAGCCCAGTGGGATGGCAAAGACTGACCAGCCTCTTTGTTGTTGTTGTTGGTGCCATCAAGCCAGTTCCTACTCATAGTGACCAATCCCTTTGGTTGCTCACAATTACCCTGTCACACAGTCCCTCCCAGTAACTTGGGTGGAAGTTACAAGACCATGGCTAGAAAGGCCACACAAAAGCAATCTATGGCACTGCATCAGTATTCATCCTCCCATCTCTGGGTTCCATAATTTGCTGCAATGTCCCACAGAATTCACAGATCATTAAGGAAATGGCTTATATGGTTATGAAGGCTGGCAAGTTCCAAATCTGTGGGTCAGGCATCAGGCTTCTTCTGACTCATATGGTTGCAGGGGATGATGAACTCAAATCAACAGGTCAGAAGACAGACTGCTGGCTCACAAGGCTGTGGAAGCTGGTGAATCAGGTCAGATGATAGACTGCTGGATCAAGTTCCAAGAACTGGAGGTTAGATAATGATGGGCTGGGTACAGGATCCAGAGCAAGAGAGAACTTTGCCAGAGCATTCATATGTATATTGGATGGAGACCATACCCTCAAGGAAACTCCCTTTACTTAAGCAAGGCTGTGCAAGAGTGTGACTTTAAATAAGGGTGGTAAGAGTTGTGACTGGGGTAAGGGTGGTGACTTGAGTCACACCCTTTAGTAAGGCCGTGACTTAAGACACATCCTACCCTAATCCTACCTCATTAACATAATAGACAACTCACTCCCAAATGGGACCATAAGCACAGGCATAGAATCTAGTATTTACAGCACATTACAAAATGGAGCACAATTACATCAGACCACAAAAATGGAGGATGACTGCATCATTACATAACTGCCAAATTACATCATTACATAACTACCAAATCACTGAAACTCATGGCTCAACCAAGTTGACACATAGCCTTAACCATCACAGATTCCATACACTTTATTTGAATTAGCAGCAAGCTGTCCAATCCCCTGGTGGGCCACAAGCACCCCATTTGCACAGTCCCACCCAATAACTGTGTGAGAGTCACAAAGACTATGGCTGGAAGGGATAGAGTGAATTATAAGGGGAGGTGGTGTGGAGAGAATAAGAGAGGGTTAATAGGAGGGGGAAGGATAAGGAGTCATTGTTCGCTTATTTGTTTATTATTAAAGAGAAAATGTGGGACAAAGGGAAAAGTGGATTGTGCTGTCTGAGCTTGGAAGAGACAAAGATGTCCCCTCCAAGGATGTCCAAGGAAAGAATTCTGTCCAAGCCAGCCAGGTAGATCACTGCTTGTAAGAACAATGAAGCAAAGGGGTGTAGACTTGAGACTCAGCAGCAGAAGTCTTCATTTCTCCAGGGACATATGGAGCTGGCACAGACAGGCCAGCTTGGCCTGTGCAGCAGGTTGGGTGAGGTGGACAGTGACTCCCCCAAATTGCAGTGTAAAGGAGAACTCATCGACTGAAAAAGAGTTGACACAGGAAGCCCCCGAAAGAGTTTATTTAATACTTTAAACAAAAGCACTAAAACAAACTATGTGCAGTTCTATTAGGGTAATGAAAAAGGAAGGCAGAAAAAGAAATGATGTGTCCAAACTGTGGTGTTGGGGAAGAACACTGACTATACCATGGTGTTTAATTTGCTGATGTTATCATTCTCAGACGTTCACTTGCAGATACTCAGTTTTATGATTTGCCATTCAAAACATTGCCATGTAGCAGGCTACAGCCTCACCTACAACAAAGTCAGTGTCGGTGTCAGGAGTCATAAAGGATAGAAAGCTTCGCAATGATCAACTCCAACAACACATGACAATTGAACTTCGCATGCACTGGGCAGCCATTATGACTCTTAACTTCATTGCTACCACACTGACACCAATTTCATTGTAGTGGTCTTATTTAGTGTTTCGTACCATAAGAAGTATCAGTTGTTAATTTGAAGCTGAGTTGTTCAAGTTTCTCTACCTGTAACACCTGTACTGCTTATATCCCCAACAGTGTGTCTAGCCAAAGAAGTCATGCCACTGAAAGTTCTAATCCAGAAAAGAAGGTGAGGAAGGCTGTAGACATGGATATAACGGTGAAGATCATTAAGGCCTACGATAATGGAAAGAAAGTCAGTGAAATAGCACGTGAGGAAGGACTGTCTCATTTGACCATTTCTATAATCATTAAAGGTAAGAATAGAATTTTGGAGGCAGATAAAAGGGTGATAGGCATAAAATTGACAATTTTAACAAAGAAGAGGCAAGAACTAGTCCACGAGATGGAGAAACTGTTGACGATTTGAGTAGAAGACCAAATCCAGAAGAGGATTCCTATAAGTTTACTGATGATTCAAAAGAAAGCATCAGCCTTTTTTGAAAACTTGAAGGCACAGCAAGAAGACTACCGCAGGTGCTTTAATGCCAGCAAGGGCTAGTTTTATCACTTCAAACACAGATTTGGCTTCCGTAATATATGTATAACTCAAGAAGCAGGAAGTGCTGATGTTGAAGCTGCAAAAAAATTCAGTGATGAGCTGGACAGGATAATACAAGATGGAGAATATCTGCCAGAGGAAAGAAAAGTCCATACAGACAACTCTCACTAATTTTCTGACTAGAAATGCCATCTCCATTCCCAGGGATAATCCATATGATCCAGAACCTTCCACAAGTGGAGTAATGCCAATGTCATCCAAGTCTTCTTCATCACCAGGGTAAATTTTTGTGATTTGTGTAGTTTTTTATGTATGTATTGAAATATATCTGTAAGTTTATATATAATGTTTCCAACGCCCAAAGACAAATAAAGATCAGATCTATAAAGCAATAATAATGAAAACTAAAAGAATGGAGTCGTTGGAACAGAACCCCATCATAAGTCAAGGACCACCTGTAAAACAAAGAAAAACTCCACCCCTTACAAGTAAATTATTAACTCCAGAGCCAGGGTTGGCAAACTTCTTCTGTAAGGAACCAGAGAGTAAATATTTTAGGCTTTTCAGGCCATGTGATCTCTGTTACAACCACTGAACTCTGTTGTTGTTGTGCAAAAGCAGCCACAGACAATGGGTACATGAATGGGCATGGCTTTGTTCCAATAAAACTTTATTTACAAAAGCAGGAGACCAATTTGGCCCATGGGTCATAGTTTGCTGATACCTGCTCTAAGACAGACAAGGAAGAAACACCTGGCGGTCCACTTCTGAAAAGAATTAGCCAGTGAAAAAACCTTACAAATAGCAGTGGAACATTGTCTGATATAATGCCAGAAGATGAGCCCCCCAGGTCGGAAAGCACTCAAAAGATGACTGGGGGAGAGCTACCTCCTCAAAGTAGAATTGACCTTAATGACATGGATGGAGTCAAGCTTTGGGGACCTTCATTTGCTGATGTGGCATGACTCAAAATGAGAAAAAACAGCTGCAAACATCAACTAATAATCAGAACATGGAATTATGAAGTATGAATCTAGGAAAACTGGAAATCATCAAAAATGAAATGGAACGCATAAACATTCATATCGTAGGTATTAGTGAGCTGAAATGGACTGGTATTGGCCATTTTGAATTGGACAGTCATATGGTCTACTATGCTAAGAATGACAACTTGAAGAGGAATGGCGTTGCACTCATCATCAAAAAGAACATTTCAGGATCTATCCTGAAGTACAACGCTGTCAGTGATAGGATAATGTCCATATGCCTACAAGGAAGACCAGTTAATACGACTATTATTCAAATTTATGCACCAACCACTAAGGCCAAAGATGAAGAAATTGAAGATTTTTACCAACTTCCGCAGTCTGAAATTGATGGAACATGCAGTCAGGATGCATTGATAATTACTGGTGGTTGGAATGTGAAACAAAGAGGGAGGTTCAGTAGTTGGAAAATGGAGCCTTGGTGATAGAATTTTGCAAGACCGATGATTTTTTCATTGCAAATACCTTTTTTTCACCAACATTAATGGTGACTAAACACATGGATCTCACCAGCTGGAACACACAGGAATCAAATCGACTACATTTGTGGAAAGAAACGATGGAAAAGCTCAATATCGTCAGAACAAGGCCAGGGGCCAGCTATGAAACAGACAATCAAGTATTAAATGAAAGTTCAAGTTGAAACTGAAGAAAATTAGAATAAGTTGATGAGAGGCAGAGTACATCCTTGAGTATATCCCACCTGAATTTAGAGACCATATCAAGAATAGATTTGATGCATTGAACACTAGTGACAGAAGACCAGATGTGTTGTGAAATGATATCAAGGGCATCACACATGAAGAAAACAAGAGGTCATTAAAAAGACAGGAAAGGAAGAAAAGACCAAAATGTACATCAGAAGAGACTCTGAAAGTTGCTCTTGAATGTGGAGTAGCTAAAGCAAAAGGAAGAAATGATGAAGTAAAAGAACTGAAGATTTCAAAGGGTGGCTTGAGAAGACAAAGTAAAGTATGATAATGATATGTGCAAAGAGCTGGAGATAGAAAACCAAAAGGGGAGAACACCCTTGGCATTTCTCAGGCTGAAAAGACTGAAGAAAAAATTCAAGCCTCGAGTTGCAATATTGAAGGAATTTACGGGGAAAATATTAAACAATGCAGGAAGCATCAAAAGAAGATGGAAGGAATACACAGAGTTATTACATCAAAAAGAATTGGTTCAACCATTTCATGAGGTAGCATGTGATCAGGAACCAGTGGTACTGAAGGCAGAAGTCTAAGCTGCACTGAACGCATTGGTAAAAAACAAGGGTCCAGGAATTGACAGAATTGGTATAATTGAGATGTTTCAACAAACAGATGCAGCACCGGAAGTGCTCACTCGTCTATACCAAGAAATTTGGAAGACAGCTATCTGGCCAACTGACTGGAAGAGATTCATATTTATGCCTGTTCCCAAGAAAGATGATACAACCGAATGCGGAAATTATTGAACAACATAATTAATAACACATGCAAGTAAAATTTTGCTGAAGGTCATTCAAAGGCATCTGCAGCAATGTATTGATGGGGAACTGCCAGAAATTCAAGCTGGATTTAGAAGAAGATGTGGAACCAGGGATATCATTGCTGATGTCAGATGGATCCTGGCTGAAAGCAGAGAATATTCAGAAAGATGTTTACCTGTGTTTTATTGACAATGCAAAGGCATTCGACTGTGTGGATCATGACAAATTATGGAAAACATTGCAAAGAATGGGAATTCCAGAACACTTAATTGTGCTCCTGAAGAACCTGTGCATAGATCACGAGGCAGTTGTTCAAACCAAACAAGGGGATACTGTGTGGTTTAAGGTCAGGAAAGGTGTGTATTGGGTTGTATCCTTTCCCCATACCTATTCAATCTGTATGCTGAGCAAATAATCTGAGAAGCTGGACTCTATGAAGAAGAACAGGGCATCAAGTTTGGAGGAAGATGCATTAACAACCTGTGTTTTACAGATGACACAACCTTGCTTGCTGAAAGTGAAGAAGACTTGAAGCACTTACTGATGAAGATCAAAGATCACAGGCTTCAGTATGGATTACACCTCAACATAAAGAAAAAAAATCTTCACGATAAACAGAGAGAAGATTGAATTTGTCAAGGATTTCATTTTACTTGGATCCACAAACAACACCCATGGAAGCGGCAGTCAAGAAATCAAAAGATGCATTGCACTGAACAAATCTGCTGCAAAAGACCTCTTCAAAGCATTGAAAAACAAAGATGTCACCTTGAAGACTAAGGTGCGCCTGACCCAAGCCATGGTGTTTTCAGATGCCTCATATTCATGTGAAAGTTGGACAATGAATAAGGAAGACCAGAGAAGAATTGACACCTTTGAATTGTGCTGTTGGCAAAGAATATTGAATATACCATGGACTGCCAAAAGAACAAACAAATCTGTCTTGGAAGCAGTACAACCAGAATACTCCTTAAGAGCAAGGATGGCGAGATTATGTCTCACAAACTTTGTACCTGTTATGAGGAGGGATCAGTCCCTGGAGAAGGACATCATGCTTGGTAAAATGGAGGGTCAGTGAAGAAGAGGAAGACCTTCAATGAGATGGCTTGACACAGTGGCTGCAACAATGGGCTGAAGCATAACAAAACCAAAAAAACCAAACCCAGTGCCATCGAGTCGATTCCGACTCATAGTGACCCTATAGGACAGAGTAGAACTGCCCCATAGAGTTTCCAAGGAGCGCCTGGTGGATTTGAACTGCTGACCCTTTGGTTCGCAGCCGTAGCACTTAACTACTGCGCCACCAGGGCAAGCATAACAACGATTGTGAAAATGGCACAGGACTGGACAGTGTTTCGTTCTGTTGCACATGGGGTTGCTGTGAGTCGGAACTGACTGGTCAGCACTTAACAACAACAACAAAAGCTCTAAAGTAATGGTGGAATTTTTCTCGGTTTTATAGATGAACAACACAGCACAGGATAATTTAATGATTTTGTGAATAATCCTATTCAGCTCCTGTCTTAGTTGTCTAGTGTTGGTATAACAGAAATACCACAAGTGGATAGCTTTAAAAAAGAGACGTTTGTTTCCTCACAGTTAAGTCTGAATTCAGGGCGTCAGCTCCAGGGGAAGGCTGTTTCTCTCTCTTGGAATTCTCATGCAGACTAGGAGCTTCTCTGTGCAGGGACCCCAGGTCCAAAGAATGCACTCTGCTCCCAGCAGTGGTTTCTTGGTGGTATGAGGTCCCCTGCTCTCTGCTTGGTTCCTTTTCATTTTATTTCTTGTAAGATAAAAGGTGGTGCAGGCCATATCCCAGGGAAACTCCCTTTACATTGGATCAGGGATGTGACCAGAACAAGGGTGTTATGTCCCACTCTAATCCTCTTTAACATAAAATTACAATCACAGAATGGAGGACAACCACACAATACTGGGAATCATGGCCTAACCACGTTGACACATATTTTGGGGGGACGCAATTCAGCCCATAACAGTTGTCTTGTACTGCTATAACAGAAATACCACAAGTGGATGGCTTTAACAAACAGAAACTTATTCTCTCACAGTCTAGGAGGCTAGAAGTTCGAATTCAGGGTGCCAGCTCCAGGGGAAGGCTTTCTCTGTCTGTTGGCTCTGGAGGAAGGTCCTTGTCATCAGTCTTCCCTGGACTAGGAACTTCTCAGTACAGGAACCTACAGTCCAGAGGACACGCTCCGCTCCCAGTAATGCTGTTTTGGTGGTATGAGGTCCTCATCTCTCTCTGCTTGCTTCTTTCTTTTATATCTCAAAAGAGATAGGCTTAAAACACAACCTAATCTTGTAGCTTGAGTCCTGGTTCATTAACATAACTGCCTCTAATCCTACAAAAAAAAAAATACAACACATAGGAAAATCACATCAGAAGACAGAAGAATGGTGGACAACCACACAATCTGGGGAGTCATGGTCTAGCCAAGTTGACACATATTTTGGGGGCACACAATTCAATCCATGACAGTTCCTAAACCAGGTTTCTCGCCCAGAAAAAGAGTGTGACCTTTGGATGTAGAGACCTAGTGTGGAATCTTCTTTACTTTCCTGCTGTGCCATCTTGAGCAACTTTTGAGGATCTCTCAGCCTCCTTCACTGGGATGAGTTTACTATTCCTAATTCAGCCTCAATGAGATGGGTTGACACAGAGGCTGTAACAATGGGCTCAAGCATGACAACGATTGTGAGGATGGCTTGGGACCAGGCAGTGTTTCCTTCTGTTGTACATGGAGTCGCTATGAGTCAGAACCGGCTTGACGGCACCTAACAACAACAATTCAGCCTGGCCCAGAGCTGGTGCTATTAACCGTTGGTCCCCTTTCCTCTCCCCCACTTACCCAGTGTGTGAACTGAAATACCAAGGCCAAAAGGAAGTAGCTGGCATGCTAGCTTGTTTCCTGTGGCCTGGAGAGGAGAGAGAGGACATCCCCAGGAGAGGAACCCTGTGGCCTGGAGAGGAGAGAGAGGACATCCCCAGGAGAGGAATGGAATGGAGTGCTTTCTAAAGCTTGCACTTCAGAGTCCTTACAAGGACTTCTTCTAGAGCCTCCTTAGGGCTCTGGCAGAAATACGGAACAGAAAGTCCTCTTCTGGTAGAGTATTCACAGAAGAATGCTTGCTCAGTAGACAATTTGATTTCTTCTTCTCCGTACCCTATTAGGTTGCAGAAGGGAAAAAGGAAAGAGGAAGAGAAATAGTGGAGACCAAAATGGATACAAATGTGTCCAGCTGAAAGCCTCTTGGACTCACTAGGATTCCAAAACTGGTCCAGTTCTCTTGGACGCTTAGATTCTGGTTAGGCCTCAAATGTGCTTATTTCCTGATGTTTTAGTCAGCTCTTGCTGACGTAACAAACAACCTCAAAACTTCTGTGGCTTCCAATGACAAGCATTTATTTCTTGCTCTTGTGTTTTCAGGTTGGCTGTTCTAAGTTCCGATATCAGCACAGACCTTTTCAGGCAGTGCGACTTGGCGAATTACTTGTTCTTTCTAAGTCTTAGTTTTCTCACCTTGAAAATGGACATCATAACTACTAATAGAGTGGGTGTGAGGACTAAATGAAATAATCCACCATGTCCTTAGCATACTGTGTTAGCTCTTATTGTTGTTGTTGTTGCTGTTATTCCAGAATTGTTGAGGTTCTCAGAGCAGGAGAATGTGGAAGTCAGCAAATAGAGGAACCACTTTTACTGTTCTTTTGCCTCCATCTACAGCACTTTGTTTTTAGTGCACGTGTTCACAGAGTGAAAACATGCAGTACAGGGCAGACGTAATGTGCGCCCAAATAGAGATGGCCAAGTCTTCCGAATCCCAGCTACTTTTAGTGAAGATAGCTCAGTCCACTCTCAGGAGGAAATAGTTGAGAAATGCCTGTGCTGACCTTTGGGACTGAGTGGAACAGATAATCGGGTTCACTGTTAATACATCTTCTCCTCTATCCTCTTCAAGATGATTGATTTCAGGTTTTCTTTATTTAAACCAGAGCCATCCTCCACCCAAGGGATAAAGACGGTAAGCGCAAGGGATCAAAATTAAGGATGATGTCAGAGTTTATAAATAGTATGATTAGAGGACAATGAATAAGAGAGGAGTTACAGAAATGTGAAACATTGTCCACAAGTTGGAAATCACCTCAGGGCTCATTCACTCGTTCAGCTGATACATACCTACCATATATCAGTTCCTGGGTATTATGGATTCAATTGTGTCCCTCCAAAAGATACGTGAATGTCCCAACCCCTGTACCTGTAAATATGACCCTGTTGGAAGTAGGCAATTTGTGTTATGCTAACAAGGCCATACTAGATTAAACCTAATCACCTGTGAGTGGTGTCTTGTCTAAAGAGTAGAACAAACATGAATGTGCAGGGGAAGACGCCATGTGAAAACCGAGGCAGATGAATCCACAGGCACTGGGGACACCAAGGATTGCCGGCTGCTCTAGAAACTGAAAGAGACAGCGAAGGACCTTCCCCTGGAGCCGATGCCCCAAACTGAGACTTCAACTTCTAGAATCGTGAGAAAATGAATTTCTGTTCATTAAAGCCACCCACTTATGGCATTTTTTGTATGACAGCACTGGGTAACTAAGATACAGGAGTATGGTGGCAGAAAGCAGCGATGAGGCTCCTGCCTTCCAGGAAGTTATTCTGGAAGGTGAGGCTGATATGTTCACATTGTATGTAAAGAAATAAGCAAGTACATGGTCTTGAACAGGGATAGGTGCTGTGACGGAAAGAGAATGGGGTGATGGGGTAGAGCAGGCGTGGAGGGAGAGGCTTCCCTGGAAAAGTGACATTTGAATGACCTGCTTGATGAGAAGGAGGCCATCATGTGCCCATATGGAAGAGAGAGCTTTTCTGGCGGGGAGAAAGGGTGAGTCAAGCCAGACGCTTGATGTATCCAAAAGTTCAAAAGATGGAGCAGTAGCTGGTGAGCAGAAAGCAGGGTGGGAAATGCGAGAGAGTTTCTAAGGTAGAGAAGTCGCCTCCTGCCAAGCATTCCTTTCATTTTCTTTAGTTTTACTTTTTCTGATATCTCCCAAGGGCCTCCTGGAGACTGGAGGTGCAGAGATGTAATGCTTTCTTGTCACAGTGAGGCAGAACCCAGGAGGGGAAGCTGGGACAGCCTGCTCGGGCTTTCGTCCTACCTTCCCTCAGGCTTCGCTTACATTGGCGGAAGTTTTTTTCCTCAAAGCTCGTTTCCATGCTGGCTTGGTGGGATTATGGAGATTGGAGACAGAAGGACACTCCACAAATATGTCCAACCCTTCTAAATCTGTGTGAGATTTGGAGGTTAGGACCTGATGTGTGGCCTGGTGACTGTGGAGATAGTGATGGCCGCCATGTTATCTGGGAGATACCACAGGCTTCTGGGATAGCTCTGTTTTATGGGCATAAATCTCTGGCTTCTATTTCAGTGAGGTAATTTTTCCTGAGATGCTTGTTATTTATGGATTCCAGATCACCACCCAGTTTGAAAACATATGAAGTTGGTTGGTGTGTGAGGAAAGCAGCTTGGGAGAGGTCAGTCAGAAAAGCAGAGGTGTGTCAAACTCACCTCACACAGCACAGGCCTCCATTCAGGGCCACAAATCAAGCCCAGGCACTCCCCTGCCTGGGACAGAGGTGGACTCTCTGGGCCCTTCGTCCTCAATCAGGCTGCGAGAGCTAGGTCAAACTCAATTTTTTAAAAACCATTATAGAAACCATATGTGCATAGAAACATATTGTCTTTTATTTTTATTCGTGGCTGGTAAAATTTGTTGCCCTTTTCCTTAGAGCCTTATGGGATTGGAAACAATGTGATTCTCAGGGGGAGATGATTACTTTTAAGGCAGCACAAGACCAGCAAAGACAGAATTCATTGTAGGATGGGGGTCTTGGAAGATTCTGCCTTTGACTGTAAACCTGGAGTTTGTGGACTTTTCTAACAACAACCACCACAAAACCATTGCCGTGGAGTCTGTTCCGACTCATGGCTCTACCTCTTGTGTTACAGAGTAGAACTACTTCCTAGGGTTTTCTTGGCTGTGATCTTTGTGGAAGCAGATTGCCAGGCTTTTCTTCCATGGTACTGCTGGTAGGTAACCCTTAGGTTAGTGGTCAAGTGCAAACTGTTTGTGCTGCCTAGGGACCTTTTTCCAACAATATTGTTAAACCGAGGGCATTTGGGGACGTATTGGTCTTGCAGAGAACCACACAGTCCCAGAATAGAAAACGATCCTAAACATTTCATGGCCCAAACCAAGAAAAATTTCTTAACGTTGCACCAAGTTAGTTTTCCTTCCCATTGGTATAATAGAAATCTGAGCTCTCAAGGCCCAGATTCAAAACCAGCCACCTTGACTTTTGTTGATGTTGTTGTTAGGTGCCGTTGAGTTGGTTCTGACTCATAGCGACGCTATGCACAACAGAACGAAACATTGCCCGGTCCTGCGCCATCCTTACAATTGTTGTTATGCTTGAGCTCATTGTTGCAGCCACTGTGTCAATCCAACTCACTGAGGGTCTTCCTCTTTTCCACTGACTCTGTACTCTGCCAAGCATGGTGTCCTTCTCCAGAGGCTGATCCCTCCTGATAACACGTCCAAAGTGTGTAAGACGTAGTGTCGCCATCCTTGCTTCTGAGGAGCATTCTGGTTGTACTTCTTCCAAGACAGATTTGTTCGTTCTTTTGGCAGTCCATGGTATATTCAATATTCTTGTCAACACCACAATTCAAAGGCGTCAACTCTTCTTCAGTCTTCCTTATTCATTGTCCAGCTTTCACATGCATATGGTGCGATTGAAAATAGCATGGCTTGGGTCAGATGCACCTTAGTCTTCAGGGTGACACCTTTGCTCTGCAACACTTTGAAGAGGTCCTTTGCAGCAGATTTGCTCAATGCAATGCGTCTTTTGATTTCTTGACTGCTGCTTCCATGGCCGTTGATTGTGGGTCCAAGTAAAATGAAATCCTTGACAACTTCAATCTTTTCTCCGTTTATCATGATGTTGCTCATTGGTCCAGTTGTGAGGAATTTTGTTTTGTTGATAGTGCTCTAAAAAGCCTTCCTTTAGAGAGTCACCCTGTTCTCTGAGCCCTTTCCCGGGCTTTTGGGAGGCAATATTGATGTCCATACTTTGATTCTTTCTGCTGTTTCCTTTAAAGTGTTATTATGTGAAAGATCTTACCTGATTCAGCATGTAGGAATAAGAGAGGTGTAGACTTCCCACTCCCCCTCACCTGCTGTCTTAAAAACAAGCAACATAGACTTCTCTTTTGATTAAAGCTTTTTCTTAAAAACACAAAAGGCCAGATTTAAATTCCATAAATTATAATGGCATTTTAGAACCTCATTTTTAAAAGAGATTAGCCACTATTAAAATAAAACACACGCTATGTACCAGTGGTTCTCAAAGTGTGGCCCCCTGAGCACCAGCATCAGGTACTTGTGAGAGGTGCAGATTATTGGGCCCTCCTGTATTGGACCATCATCTATGGGGCAGGACCTGACAGTCTGGTTTTAACAAGCCCTGTGAACGATTCAGACGCATGCTGGAGTTTGAGGGGGAAAAAACAAAACAAAACAAACCCATTGCCGTCAAGTGTATTCCAACTCACGGCAGCTGCACGTGTTACAGAGTAGAGCTGCTCCCTGGGGTTTTCTTGGCTGTGATCTTTATGGAAGCAGATCGCCACGACCTTCTCCCATGCTGCCGCTGGGTGGGTTCAAACCTCCAACCTTTAGGTTAGTAGTTGATCTCAAACTGTTTGTGCCACCCTGGGAGAATCACTGCTATGCACCAATGACAAAAACACCACCACCAAAACAACAACAGCAAAAACAGTTGCCATTGAGTCGATTCTGACTTACAGTGACCCCACGTGTTTTAGAGTGGAACTGTACTCCATAGGGTTTTCAGTGGCTGATTTTTTTGGGAAGTAGATTGCCAGGCCTTTCTTCCAAGGTGCTTCTGGGTGGATTCAAACCTCCAACCTTTCAGTTAGTAGCTGAGCACTTAACCATTTGTGCCACCCAATGACTCCATACCAATGATACTCAATTTTAAATCACTTTTAAACTCCATTTGCTTATACTAAATTAGTAATTCTGTATCATAAAATGAGTCACATGTTTTTTCTGTGGCTCTGACTCTGACCCCTGAATTCCATAGGAGGTCAGACTCCTCTCTTGACATGGCCAGGGAAGCCTGGAGAGAATAAGGAGCCTGGGAAGCACCAGGTTTAGTTTATAATACTGTGTAGCTAAATAATTTCTCTCCAGAACTGTTGTCTGCTATTTCTTCTGGTTCTGCAGCAAGAGATCTATTTTGGCTAGGGGTGGGTGGGCTTTGTTTGACTTTGTCCACATCATTTCTCCCCAAAAATGCCTTAACCAAAACCAAACCAAACCCATTGCTGTTGAGTCGATTCTGACTTATAGCGACCCTATAGAACAGAGTAGAACTGCCTCATAGGGTTTCCAAGGAGCGGCTGGTGAGTTCGAACTGCTGACCTTTTGGTTAGCAGCCAAGCTCTTAACCACTGCGCCACCAGGGCTCCATAAATCACACCTTAAAATGCAGCAAGGGAGCCAATCAGTGTTGTCAATGCTAAGGGAAAAGTGAGCACCAAGGGGAGGAGTATTAGTTTCCTAGGGTTGTGGTAACAAAATTCTACCAAGTGAGTGGCTTATAAGAACAGACACTTACGGCCTCCCAGTTTGCTCTGGAGGCAAGGAGCCTGAATTCGGGGTTTCAGCAGTGCCTTGCTCTCTGTCCACCCTGGGAAGATCCTTCCTTGCCTCGTCCAGCTTGTTACCGCCAGGTGTGCCTTGATTTGCAGGTGAGTCTTCACGTGACTGTCTTTCCCTGTCTGTCTCTCTGCGTCTTTTCTCCTCTTTTATAAGGACGCCGTTGTGATGGGAGTAGGACCCACCCTACTCCAATATGACCTCATGTTAACTAACATCTTCAAAGACCCTAATTCCAAACAAGGCCTTGGTCACAGGTACCAGAGGGTTAGACTTCAGCTTATCTTTTTGGAGGACACAACTCAATCCATAACAAGAGGTATTATGATAATATGGCTAAGGTAGGAAGTTTCTTATTGTTAATTCCTTTCTGAAATATTTAGAGTAGGCATATTCATAGGGGCTGGAGGAGAGAAGAATGGGGAGTTATTACTCAATGAGTATTCAGTTTCTGTTTTGGGGGATTCCAAATCTTTGGAAATAGATGGTGGTAATGGTTGTACATTTTGAATGTAATCAGTTTCCTTGAGTTGTACGCTTAAAAATGGTTAAAATGGAAAATTTTATGTTAGTGAAATATAAAAAA
Organism: Elephas maximus indicus; assembly: GCF_024166365.1. NCBI lineage: Eukaryota > Metazoa > Chordata > Mammalia > Proboscidea > Elephantidae > Elephas > Elephas maximus. The sequence goes on along the minus strand of NC_064842.1, from coordinate 12,057,161 downwards.
AATTAACAAAAAATAGGACTTGTGTCAAGAAATGAGTTACTGGATTTTGAATCCTTACTAATAGATAATATATGTAATTATTTTCGAAATGCTAAAAATTTATTGTTGAAATTAAGCAGAGCCTCTAACAAATGAAAATTTAATAATTGACTCATATTAACATGATGGATTAGGAATAGTGTTACCAAGGAAGTGGTTCTAAGCCTTAAAAAACAAACAAACAAACAAAAAAAACACTGCACATGTGTATGATTAGTATTGAAATACAGGTAGACCTGATTTACGATGGGATTCCATTTTGATGACTCCATCTTAAGTTGGTTCTGATGTAAGTCGAATACTTTTTTTGTTTGTTTTCATTATTATTGCCTTTTGTTATCAGTATCTCTATAAATCTGATCTTTGAACATCTGCAAGTGAACGTCTGAGAATGAGAACACCAGCAAAGTACACAGTGCAACATTGTATGTAGTACATATTACTAAGGATAAGATGTACCAAAAAACCCCCCAAATGGTCGTAAGTGTGGTTTGCTGTAACTTAAACAGGCAGTAAGTTGGGGACTACCTGTATTTAAAATACAAAGCAGTGTGGTTTTGGTAGACATCATATCTTTGAGACTCATCATCATTTCCCTTTCCTTCTGGTAACGGTTCTTCAAATTTCCTTTAGGAAATCACCATTCTTCCTTTCCCAACATCCTTTCATTTGGGTGGCTCCACCCTTGGCCTCTGGCATGCACTCTGGCTTAAGCCAGCTGCAATTTTCTATCTTCCAACTAAAGTGATTGGTTCAAGGATGGTGATATAACCCAGTCAGGGCCAATGAAAATCAAGATGACATTTGCTGGAACTTCTGGGAAGCTGACCTTTTCTCCCTTTGCCTGAATTCAGTGGTGTGAAGAGATGTAAACTTGGTGCTCCCGGGATGATGTTACTGTGAGGGAAGCCCAGTGAGGCTGAGCCTGGAAAAATACACAACCAAGAAACACAGAAAAGCTGGGTCTGATTCTGGGGTCAAATGATGCGGGAAGCTGGTCATAGCCCTGGATTTGGAGCCAACACTTTCCTTTTTCAAGTTTAAGCCAGATTGATTATTTTTGTCATTTGCAACTCACAGAATCCTAAAAGTCATAGAATTTATCACCAAAATAATGATAAGATTTAACCTATAGTTAGATGATTCAGAAGGCCCTCCAGAAACTTGTAGTATTATTGCCATGAATTTTATTTTTTATAAATTTTTTATTGTGTTTTCGGTGAAAGTTTACAGAGCAAATTCGTTTCCTATTGGAGAGCTTGTACACAGAGTGTTCTATGACTCTGGTGCCATTGCTCAGTGTGCCTGCCCTCCCCCATTTCCGTCTTAGGTTCCCGTTTCCGTTTCTCTTGAATTGCTACCCCTTCCTAACTTCTCATCTTTGCTTTTGGGCAAATGTCGCCCTTTTGATTTTGTATAATAGATTGTTCTAAAGAGTACATTCCTCTCGGGTGGTGGTGTTTATTTTATGCGCCTGTCTGTGGTTTTTGTTGCCTTGAATGTAAAGCATCATAGTAAGGGATTGTAGTGCGATGTCGGAACGTGACGTTTTCATGAACACTAGGTGGTGGGGGAGTAAGAATGCCTGTTCCTAAACTCTGACAAGGAAATTCCCTTTTGCTTTTGTTCCAAGGATGTTAATAAACACCAAAACCATTTACCCCGCAAAAATCACGCAGTGCTAGGTACAATGGTTGGGACCCTGTGTTCTTTGTTGGATTTGCTGTATTTTATCTTTTATTGGTGGTGGTGGGGAAGAGGGGAAAGTGCTAGAAATGTGCAAATGGTGATGCAGAAAGTTTATGGTGATGCACAAAGTTTATGGTTTTTTTTTTTTTTAATTCTAGTAGCCCTGTAAGGGTACAAACATGGTAAAGACAGGGATTATATTGACTTGTATCATATTTTTTCCTAATAATTCAGTAACTTTATTATTTTTTATTAATAGATTGTATTTCTTAGAACAGTTTTAGGTTTACAGAAACATTGTGCAGAAGATACAGAGTTCCCATATGCCCCCTTCCTCCTGCACATCATTATGTTTTATTAACATCTTGCATTCCTGTGGTACGTTTGTTAAAACTGATAAACCAGTGTTGCGCATCTCTTTAAATTTTTTTTTATTGTGCTTTAAGTGAAAGTTTACAGTTCAAGTTGATTTCTCATACAAAAATTTATACACACATTGTTTTGTGACTCTCGTTCTCCCTACAACGTGACAGCACATGGCTCCTTTCCACGCCGAATTTCCTGGGTCCATTCAACCAGCTCCTGTCCCTTTCTGCCTTCTTATCTTGCCTCCGGACAGGAGCTGCCCATTTAGTCTCATGTATCTCCTTCAGCTTAGAAGCACACTCTTCATGAGTATCATTTTATGTCTTGTAGGCCAGCCTGTTCTTTTTCTGAAGAGTTCCTTCGGGAATGGGTTTTAGTTTTGGTCTAACAGAATGTCTGGGGGCCATGTCTTCTGGGGTCCCTCCAGTCTTAGTCAGACTATTAAGTCTGGTCTTTTTACGAGAATTTGAGTTCTGCACTCTACTTTTCTCCTGGTCTGTCAAGGACTCTATTGTGTTTCCTGTCAGGGCGGCCTTTGGTGGTAGCTGGGCACCATCTAGTTTTTCTAGTCTCAGGCTGATGGAGTCTGTGGCTTATGTGGTCTTTTCTGTCTCTTGGGCTCACGTTTTCCTTGTGTCTTTCGTGTTCTTCTTTCTCCTTTGCTCCATGTGGGTTAGGACCAATTGATGTATCTTAGGTGGCCGCTAGGTAGCTTTTAAGTTTCCAGATGCCACTCACCAAAGTGGAATGCAGAACATTTTCTTAATAAACTTTGTTATGCCAACTGACCTAGATGTGCATCTCAATTTTTAAAATATTAGTGTTCATCTAAGAATTTTTTGTTAGGATCCAGTGTCATGTCATTCATCTACGCGCCACCTCCAAAGGAAAAAAACAGTAAATCCAAATCCTCTGCTTTGTTTTGCTCCTGATTGGTCCCATCAGTCATCTTTATGGCTGGTGCTAGCAAGAGGTCAAGCCCCATAAGGAAGTAAGGAGCTCAGGTTAACTCTGGAGTTCTAAACACGTGCTCGCCTGCTCGGGGGCTCTGAAGACTGGAGCTCATTCATTCTCACATTCAGTCGCTTGTAGGGGGTTGCCTAGTGGAGGCTGGATGTTAAATTTTTTAAGACTGAGAAACTACTCTTTTGAGGATTGCAAGTGGTTTCTCAAATATTTTTGTGGTAGAGCCTTCTGTGATAGTTGGGATGCTTGATTTTAAGAAACAGAATCCAAGGCTGACTCACTTAGGCTGAAAATGCATGTTTTGGAAGGATATTGGAAGGCTATTAGCTCACAGAACTGACAGGTAAAGCTAAAGAACTCAGCTTGGAAAATGGGCAGAAACCAAAGTTGGCTGGGCAGCAGAGACAATCAGTCCAGGATATGGGCACCACTGCTACTGTGTGTTGCTGCCATTGCAGCTGGACATAGCCGCCACCACTGGACAGAGCCACTTTTGGTGGGCCTCTTCTCTTCCCGTTTTGCATCTTTGCATCTTTTATTCAGGATTCAGTGTCCCAGCCAGAGTCTTTGATTGTTGGGGCCTAGATCATGTGCCTTTGCACTGGCTGCCAGGAATGGGTCACGGGTGACTATGGAGTTCCTCAAACTAGGGATGGCGCTGAATTGCTGGATGGCTATAGAAGATGACACGTTTTCCTACTGCTTGGACTTCCTCAAATCCACTTACCCTCTTATAGTTACTCTTCTAGAATAAAAAGCTCTTGCCTACCTAATGCAAATTCCCTTTATATAATCCCTTATCTACTCACCTTTACAAAAATTCTTATCAGTTACTGTGTAAGTGCTAAGTCTAGGATCTTGAGGGGTTGTCTGTTCCTCCTTTAATATTCTGCACAGTCTTTACGTGAAATTCTGCACAGTATGGCTTGAATTGCCAAGTTCTTTACTATTAGTGCATATCTATTCAATAGCAGGGAAAAGGGAGAAGAGAGAAGGGCAGGATCATTGAAACAGTATGTGGCCCAACAATGAAGGAAATACGGACGAAGGTTACAATTATTATTTTGCAATTGCCCGTTAGACTGTGACTGGCACTTATGAATTCTCTTTCCCTGGAGACCTTAGCTGGATGGGAGTCACATTCAGCCTCCGTTCCTCAGGGCCTGAGCCCTTGGTGATCCTCCCTGTAGAGAGTTATGGGAGTCTTCTGCTGAAGTATCTCTCTGGGTATGCTAACAAGAGGAAGTGCCCCAGATGATTACCATGTCTGTCCGTACTCACCCTGCCCCAATTGTGTAGCAGCTCTTTTTCCCTGTGAGATTCACTATCGATCAATTGCCTCCCTTTGGGGGGTGTTCTCTAGGTGGTGTGCAGAAACTGAAATGGCCAAGTAGCATTCCCAGCTTTCAAATTCAGTAGAAGCATTAATTGTGCCCTGGTGGAAAATTTCCTCCCCTGAATGTAAAACCTCTGAGCTCTCAGGGCTTAGAGTTTGGGGGACGAAAGGCAAACTTCCTGAGTAGGTTGTTAAGTGCCATGAAAGGCACCAGTCTTGCTATTACCCCTTGGTTCATTGCCTTGTGTATTTGGCTGCAGTGGACTATATACTGATCACTGATTGAGAGCATATACCGTGTCCTATAGGACTGCACCCCATTCCCAATATCACAGAGCCTTTTTTCCAAGCCAGCACCTTAACTGAGGATTCAGTGGGCCATTGCACTATTCCATAACCTGTCTTTGGGTGATGGGGTGCGTTAGATTCCCCAGGCATCAGTCATATAGCCTTTTTTGTTTTTTTTTCTAAAAGTGAGCCTCTTGGTCAGAAACAATGTTCTGTGGTGTATGAGGCATACGGTGAGTCCCCTAATAGATATACTGGCAGTCTCATGATGGATGAAGCAGAGAAAGCAAACCCACATCCACAAATTAGTGTCTATTCTGTGACAAACTGATGCCCCTCCATGGTGGGAGGGGTCCAATATAAGCAATGCCTAGAGTTGGCTGGCCGGCCCCCCTGGAGTCCAGAGCCACATCACGGGTTCCCAGTTAGATGCTGTTTGTTGGTGAGTTGAATGAGGTTCTGTGTTTGTTTTTTTCCTTTCGTGGGAACATTCGCCTTCATTAGCAGGTTATGATGCTGCTGATTGAAATGGTAGTTCTCCACAGAGAGGGGGGATGAAGGTGTGGGAGAGAGGTTATGACTGCAGGAGTGGATAGGTGAGCAGGGATGATCTCTGGTGTACAAGTGAAGGTTGCTAAGACAGATAAACCCATTGCCGTTAAGTCAATTCCGACTCATAGTGTTACCGCAATTTCCTGAGTTAGGGCTACCTGCCGCAAACAGCCAATTTCTGAGACAGGGGTGAGGTGGGTAGCAAGAGCTTTATTATACATACTGGTATACAGGAGAGAGAGGGGAATGATCTGCTCCTAAACCTGTCTGTCTCGAGAAACTGCAGTCCAGCTGGGGTTTCGTAGGGAAAGAGGGACAAGGGTTTTAGGAACTTGTGGAATGTCTGTTCTCTTTCTCTGCGGTTTCCGTGGTCACATCTCAAACTTGGTGATCTTTTCCTGCCATTATCCCATCAGCCCAGGGGGTGACTGGCGCCATCCCGATGAGCATCGTCTTGTTTAACAGGCTTAGATCGATACCGCTTGTTTTTCCACGGTCCTAGGGGAAATATTGGTTAACATTTAAGTTTTAGAGCAGCTAACAGTGAAATCATACTTGGAGACAGAGACAGGCTAGGGAAAAGAAAAACGGTGCAGGTTGTGTTCAAGATATGGCTGAGCAGCCTGTTCTAGTAGCCACCCTACAGGACAGAGTAGAGCTGCCCCACAAGGTTTCCAAGGAGCAGCTGATGGATTCAAACTGCTGACCTTTTTGTTAGCAGCCCAGTGCTTAACCACTGTGCTACCAGGGCTCCAGGACCAGGGATGATATTGGAGGAAGTATTAGAATTATTGAGGAGAAAAACATGTAAAGTAGTATCTTGAAAAGTTGGGAAAGAAATTTACTCTGGAAAAATATGGTTTCTAGGTAGTCTGTACAGTTGTGGGTTTTGCTACAGCTCTGTGTCGCTGCTTAGGTGGAGGCACGGAGTTGGAAGGATCCTGGCTAATAGGCGGTGACCAATGGAAACTCAGCAGGATGAACACGCAAGCCAGGATGTAGCCACACCCACTAATGTACATTCCTGCTGCCACTGTATATGGCCACCGCTGGGCACCACCACCACCAGACACTGCAATCACTGGGCATGGACTTCAGGGCTACACCACCCAGAGCTAATCTCCCTGACCCTTTGTCTTTGTTTCACTTGCTTGTGATTTCAAGTGTTGAATCAGGCTGGGCCAGGACCATCACCAGCCCAAACAGAGCTTTTATATAAATTCGACAAAGACATTCCTCCCTCAAGACATTTTACTTCCATCTGCTAGAAGCTGTCTCGTCAATATACTCATCAAAGATGACTATAGTGTGCATGGCACACCCTGGCATTGAGCAGTGTGAAAACAATCCTGGCCCGGGCCTTGATCATGTGCTCTTGATTTGGTTGCCAAAGTATGGAAAGAATGAACAACAACAAAATAAAGTTAAAAAAAAAAAAAAGAATGAGAATCTCCCACGCGTAGCTTCTGTGGACCTGCACAAAAGGCATTCTCCCAAATCAGAAAGGAGCTTGGATCCTGGTCAGCAGTCCCATGAAAATGCCTAATAAATGTCAATAGTTTGAGGAGCCTCTCTGAGGTAAGCCCTTTTAATTAAGCAAACAGGCACAAATGTTATATTTGTGTATTCAGGGAGACCTGAACTAGTAAAGTAATTCACACAGAGAGACTTTAGACTGGGGTAAATATTCTGTTTTTTATTTTTATTTTTTTAAAAATATTCTGTTCAGTAACATAAGTCGAATGTATCTTTAGTAGCTAGAATGTTTTGCCCTTAAATCTGGGTTTCTGTTGTCCTGTGTTGGAAAGTTTTTATTTATTCTTGGGACGTATGGATGTCTGTTTGACAGAAGACCGGACTGTTCAGGAGGGGTGGGTAGGCTTGATTGTCCCTTTATGTTACTCGAGAAGAAAGACTGAAAAGTAGCCAACTGGGCTTAGCCCCCTGTCACCTGGGCTGCAGTCTGTCACTTGGGCTACAGTGGTGATGCCCCTATTTGTTCTTTTTTAACACTGAATAAGCCCACATTTTGGAAATTATTCATAAATATAGTGCTTGCATTTTGGGGGCAATGGGAGTCAAACTGTACCTTGTTCCTGAAGGAAATTTTGCTTCCACTGTTAGTCATCCTGGGGTGGGAAATGAGATAGGGAGACTTTCCCGTCTTTTCCTATCATGAATTTGGAATGGGGCCAGGTCCTAGGGGCAGAGAAGGGCCTGGAGATTCCTATAAATCTTGTTGCTGTTGAGTGGATTCCGGCTCAAAGTGACTCTATATATAGACCAGAGTAGAACTGCCCCATAGAATTTCCAAGGAGTGCCTGGTGGATTTGAACTGCCGACCTTTTTGTTAGCAGCCGTAGTGCTTAACCACTATGCCACCAGGGTTTTCAGGAGATTCCTATGAGGAGGTTAAACCCTCACACCCTCCATCCCCCACTATTCTGGATTGAATTGTGTCCCCAAAATATATGTTGTAAATCCTAAGCCCTATACCTGTGGTTATAATCCCATTTGGGAACCGGTTTTCTTTGTTATGCTAATGAGAATGTATTAGTGTAGGGTGTGTCTTAAATCAGTCTCTTTTGAGATATAAAAAGCAGATTAAGCAAGCAGGCAGAGATGGGGGAAGATAGATGCCAAACCACATGAAGATCACTGAGGAAAAGAAGCTGAAGAGAGACAAGGAACTACCTTCAGACAGAGAAAGCGTTCCCCTAGACCTGGCAACCTGAATTTGGATTTTTGGCCTCCTAAACTGTGAAAAAATAAATCTCTGTTTGTTAAAGTCACCCACTTGTGGTATGTCTGTTATAGCAGCAGTAGGTGACTAAGACCGCCACCAAAGTGGGGTAACAGGCATAGATATGAGGTCAAATACAGGCCAGGGACCCTGAGAGTATCTGTATCAAGTGATAGGTGAAAGCTACTTGTGTTGTCACGTGGCCTCTCAGAGGCTTTGGTGGTGGACGTGTTCATGCTCTAAGCCTGCTCTTAGCAGAGCACTGGAGAGTTGGGAAGGCAACTCAGGCTTGAATTGAAATTGTCTGGAGTGAACAACAACACGCTAATTCAGAGATGGCGAGAGGTAACCTGGGGAACGACTGATGGAAAGCTTAGCCCACCAGGACAGCCTCGTGGAACATGTTCACTTTCCTTGGGAATGTCTCAGAATTTCTTGAGGAGAGGAGATCTGGAAAAGACTAGGAATTTCCTGAGAGCCCCGGAATATGGGCTTGGATTATTTGTATTAGAGCTTTAAAGAAAAACGCCATCTTCAAGGCTAGAGAGTTTGGGGACACAAGGGTAGCACATTTATGAAACACACTTTCATTGAGCTTCTCCTGTGTGACAGGCACCGTTTTAAACACATGAGATAGAATCTTGAAGAATATGCAGTTTCATCCTCGCCCAGGTCCAGAGAGGGAACGTGGCTAGTAACTCACCAAGCACAGTTCACTGCAATACGTTTTGTAACAAACACATAGCATGGGGCTTCTCAGGTGATCTTGTCATGGCAAGAGTGGTAAGGTCTCACAGTTACGCCAGAGCCACCATCTGAGAGTTCCATCTCTTCTCACCCTCGCCCTCCCTGTCTCCTTCAGATCTTCTCACCCTCGCCCTCCCTGTCTCTTTCAGTAGACCTTCTCGCCCTCGCCCTCCCTGTCTCCTTCAGTAGACCTTCTCACCCTCGCCCTCCCTGTCTCCTTCAGTAGACCTTCTCACCCTCGCCCTCCCTGTCTCCTTCAGTAGACCTTCTCACCCTCGCCCTCCCTGTCTCCTTCAGTAGACCTTCTCGCCCTCGCCCTCCCTGTCTCCTTCAGTAGACCTTCTCGCCCTCGCCCTCCCTGTCTCTTTCAGTAGACCTTCTCGCCCTCGCCCTCCCTGTCTCCTTCAGTAGACCTTCTCGCCCTCGCCCTCCCTGTCTCCTTCAGTAGACCTTCTCGCCCTCGCCCTCCCTGTCTCCTTCAGTAGACCTTCTCGCCCTCGCCCTCCCTGTCTCCTTCAGTAGACCTTCTATAGCACTTGCCCGGGCTGATACTGTCCACTGTGCAGTGCAGACACATTAACATTCTGGTCACACCCCAAGCATCCGCGTCCCTGGCTGTGATGTATGGCTATCTGCAGCTTCAGTGTCGTGGTCGCAGATAATGGAAGGGCACTGGCTGTGCTGTAAGGCTTGTGCTGCCCCGGCAGTGGATGGAGAGCAGACCCAGAAAGCTCCTTCTGGAGGTCTCAGGGAAAGGGCCAGAGTTCACTATCAGCATAGTGTCAATTCTGAGACCTGTGGCGAGTCCTGCACAGGAACCTTGCCATTTATTGGGTCCCATTATGTAACTAACAAATGCCTTACATTTGCTACCTCATTTAATCTTCAGCAACACTGCAATTCTGTGAGATGGGTAAAAAACGTGAAGCCCAGGGTTGACTCAGATTATCCAGGTAATTAAAACAGAATCAGAAGTTAAACTTCTATCTTTGTAACCCAAAGCCTTAAGATAGTGGTTCTCACCCAGGGGGGATTTTTCCCTGGGGGATATTTGACCAAGTCTAGAGCCAACTTTGATTGTTATAACTGGGAGGGGACTACTAGCATCTAGTAGGTAGAGGCCAGGGATGCTGCTACACACCCTACGTTGCCCAGGACACCCCTGACAACAAAAACAGGACCAAAATGTCAGTCGTGCCACGGTTGAGGAATCTGTCCTAAGAGAAGATGACATTTCCTCCTTTTAACAACCCTTCTTGTCCTCCTCTTCCCAGAGGCCACCCAACATGTGAGAAAAGGTTGGGAGCAGTCATGTCTGTATCGAGAACGGGATGAGCAGGCTACCCCAAAAAGTAAACCGACCTCTGAACATGTTTACCTGGTGGCTTCGTTAGCCCGATCCACCTCAGGAGTGAGAGGTACCCTGCTGGAGCCATGCTGTTGGATTTTGGTCTTGTTTTCATGGAACAAGACCCTCGGCCTCTTTCCAGCCCAGGCTGAAAACCCCTGGCTTTCAGTACTTGGCAGGGTGTTGTGTGGTTTTCCTCTGCAACGTTACATTCTAGTTTATTAGTTGCATTTTGCCTTGCCAGACTTAGGGTGCTGTTTCACCCCCAAAGCAAAGGGTGGTATTTCTTGAGAATTGGGAAGGAAAGAATTCCTCCAGACTGTGACCAGAAAAGTGGTATGGTGGGAAGACGAATCCTGCTCAAAGCAAATGAAATGAGTGCCTCAGGGCAATTTACTGATTCATTATCTGATAAGTTGTTATTGCTGCAAAATATCTGTGTGTCTCAAAGCCTAGAAAGCCCATTCAGCTCTTGGGGTGTAAAACCCACTTCATCGGTGAGTCTGGCATTTATAGTTTGTGCTTTGGTTTCATTGTATGTTGGGATAGTAAGTTGACTAATAAATTGTAATGGCAGTGTTTCTTGCTTGGATTGGTGGGGTCTACCTCCCTGTATGAGCATGAATATTTTAATGACATTGTGCATCCAGGCAAAAATACAAAACACAAAACAATCTACCCTTGAAGTGGCTCAAAATGGTAGGTAGCCACATGGACTCGGGAGTTAATAATTCTCAAAAGTAGTGCAACAAAACAAACAAAACCCAAACCATTGAGTTGATTTTTACTCATGGCCGCCCTATGTGTAACAGAGTAGAACTGTGCTCTACGGGGTTTTCTTGGCTGTAATGGTTACGGAAGCAGATCGCCAGGCCTTTCTTCAGTGGCCCCACTGTGTGGGTTCAAACTTTGGGTAACTAGTTGAGTACAAACTGCTTTCGCTATCCAGGGACTTCCAGAATTGGCGCAGAGCCTTTCAAAATGGATCCTCACTGCCTCCCCCCGCCCCCCTGCCCCCCAAGGAAACGGAGATGGGTTAAATAATGGCTCTTAAGTAAGTGATGACCCGTAAGAAACAGTGTAAGGGTCAGTGAGAAGTGAACCTTCTAGGAGTGGTGCTTCCAGGTTCCTCGGAGGGAAGTGAAAGATGGTGACTCTGTTAACGTACCTCGTTAGTGCCGGGGAGTTGTTTCACTTGCAGTCCTCACCCAGGGTGGGGCTGTGTCTTCTCCTCACTTTGTGTACCCTCCCCCTTCTTCCCAGCGGCCTTGTGGACACTCATGGACACTCAGTGCCGCTCTTTATTGGCACAGCAACTGACAGTGGGACGATCTCGGAATCTTCTTAGCTCATTCTGGGCTTTATAAGTGATTGGAAGCCCATTCTTTAGCATCCCTGTGGCTCAATGGACTCCCTGCAGGAATTAGGTGCGAGAGAATGGGAACCTAGATGAGTGGTACAAACGGGTAAGCACTCGACTACTATCTGAAAGGTTAGTGGTTCAAAGCCACCCAGAGACATCTCAGAAGACAGAACTGGTGATCTGCTTCCAAAAGACCCCAGCCTGGAAAACCTTAGGAAGCAGCTCTACTCTGCACAGATGGGGCCTCGCCAGTTGCAATGGATTAGACGGCAACTAACAACAACGCAGAGATGTCCGGGAGACGCTTTCTAGTATCATGGCCCCTGTCTTCTTGACCCTTGACTTGGACCGCTTTATTTCTGATATGTCTCTTCAAAAAGCTTGGCAACCTAATGCTGCTTCCATGATAATGGTTTGCTTTTACTTAGCTCTCATAGCTGCAGGTTTTATACAACAGAAAGCCCTGAGGTTGAAGCTACAGGATCTAGGTTTAAGCCAAGCTTGGTCACTTACTAGCTGTGTGACCTTGGGTAAGTCATATAACCTCTTTGGACTTGAGTTTGCCCAGCAGTCAAGTGGGCAAGGCACCTGCGTTACCTGTGTCCAAGGATTCTTTTTTTTTTTTTTTTTTTGAGCATCAAATTTGAAATGCATGTAAAGGGCTTTGAAAACAGGAAGACAATTTTTAAAGGTCACCTATAATTATGAATAAATTCTGAGTCATTTTTAAATTTTCATGGTTTCATGGAGTCATTTCTCTAGTCCGTCCTGCTTTTTGAGCAAGGGACAACCAAGCGCTTGCCCGAGGCGGCCTGACTGGTCTTTCGGCTTTGTTGTTAGCCAGCTTGCTGTTCAGTGAGAGATTGATCCTTCCTGTGGACATGTTTACTTCTCATTGTCATTAATTAAGATGTGGACAGTGATTTATAAGATAGACGGGAGCCCAAGGCATAGCATTTAAACGTGCCACACGTACTTCTCCCTTTTAAGGTCACGCCTTGCGTTTGTGCCTGTGTTTAATTGATGGTTAAAAACAGTCACACAGCGTTTGGTGGCATTTTTGCTGTTAAATATGCAGCTGCTGTAGAGCAGGGAGGAGTGCTCATGAAGGGGGAGGTTTGATAACTTGTGCTGGGGTTTCTGGTGCTTAAGACGTTGTTGGGAGGCCTGAGTGGGCATTGCGGCAGTCTGCCGATCCAGAAGACCCCTGCGGTCCTGGTATTTGCATACATAAAAACTATGTATGGATTTCTTTTTCTCCTTGTGAAAATGCAAGACAGCAACACGGTGGTTTATTTTTTGATCCTAGCTGAAATCGTTCAGCAGTTTTCCTTCTTGTACCTCATAGTCAAGGAGCCCTGGTGGCACAACAGTTAAGTGCTCGGCTGCGAGCCAAAAGGTTGGCAGTTTGAATCCACCCAGTGGCTCCGAGGGAGGAAGACCTGGCGATCAGTTCCTGTAAAGATTACAGCCAAGAAGACCCTATGGGGCAGTTCTACTCTGTCACATGGGGTCTTAGGCTGGTTTCTCTAGAAAAGCAACACCAGTGGAAAAAAACCAAACCAGACCTGTTGCCAGTGAGTCGATTTCAACTCATAGCGACCCTGTAGGACAGAGTAGAACTGCCCCATAGAGTTTCCAAGGAGCACCTGGTGGATTCGAACTGCCAGCCTTTTGGTTAGCAGCCACAGCTCTTAACCACTAGGCCACCAGGGTTTCCAAACCAGTGAAGCATGTGTGTGTGTGTATATATATGTATATATATGACTTCCCTAATAATTTTTTTCCAAACCTAGGAGTCCAGGTCATTTGCCTCTCCAGTTGTACCTGCAGGTGGCAGACATTTTGGTTAATTTGGGGAAATGAGTCAATCACCGAGATTTGTGCTGGAATCCGTTGAGTGGGAAGTGCACAGGTGTTACAAGGTATTCAGTCATAACAAACGTAGGTTTGCACAATGCCCTTTCAGAGGAAAAAGACTTCTCACATGGATTATCTCTACCACCCGGTGAGGTAGGGAGGCTGTGAATCATGATGTCCCTTTACAGTTGAGAAAACAGAGGCTCAGGGAATTTGGGTGATTAGCACAGTTAGGTTGCTAATAAAAGAACCAAAGCTTGGCTGTATGTCTTTCATTTCTGAGGCCAGGGCTCTTTATACCACAGGGTCTTGGGAGTGTTGAACCACGGGAAGAAGGGAAGAGGATAAATCACATAGAACCTGGCAGTTTTAATCCCAGCTATGCTTAAGTCCATTTATATAATTGGGTATGTTGGAGGCCAAGAGTTATGTTTCATGTTATATTAGGAATTCCTATTCTTTATTCTTTCTAGAACAGGGGTTTAAAATTTTTTTTTTGGAATCAGAAGACTGCCTCCCTTTTCCCAAATGAAATCTAACACTAAACTCCAATATGTTAAACTTAGGTTGAATTGCTGTGATTGAAGAAGAGTGAGAAACCCTGCCTGCTCCATCCTCTCCCACCCCTCATGTGGCCCTGAGACATCATTGAAACCTTGGTTCAACTTTGGACAGTGATGCCCCCTTCTATTGGTAAAGTTTGATCCCTTGACCACTCATCCAATAGAAATGAAGATAGCGCCTTCAGATTTCTGTGAAAACTGGCAGAGAAGCGGCTCTTTACTCCTTAGATCTCTCTCCCCCTTTGCTCCTCTCCAGTTTTGTCACCTCCGGGTGCTTTAGCCCACCACAGACAACTACAGAAAGACCTCACAGCATCCTTCCATTTTGCCATTGGGTATTTGGAAGAAGCCTGGTTCTGTTGTACATTCCATGGCGTTTTTGGGCTCACAAAGAAGAAAGTAGCCTTTGGGTCACTCAAGTGTTATTTATTTCTGTTAAGGCCAGAACACAGAGGGCATAGCATTTAGTCCAAGGACACCCCCATTCTCAGGGAACTGGTCAGTGAGCCAAGGCCTGGAACTTATTCTGGGCAGTCAACTTCTTCTCTGGGCATCAAATTCTTATGTTTCAGTGGTACAAAGCACTGAATCATAGTGGAAGGCTCTTCTCGAACTACATATGGGTTTGCCACTGTCCACAATGTCAAGACAGAACAAATCTGTCTTGGAAGAAGTATAGCTAGAATGCTCCTTAGAAGCAAGGTTGGCGAGACTTTGTCTCACATACTTTGGACATGCTAGAGGACATCATGCTTGGTAAAGTAGAGGATCAGTGAAAAAGAGGAAGACAAGCTGGACTGGCATAGTGGCTGCAATAACGGGCTCAAGCATAACAATAATTGTGAGGATGGTGAAGGACTGGGCAGCGTTTCATTCTATTGTACGTAGGGTCGCTATGAGTTGGAACTGACTCGCCGGCACCTAACAGCAACAACACATTGGAATAATCTGTTTAAGTCCTGATGATTGGCTCCCACTTGCTGAATGGTCTAGACATAGCCTTTCAATACTAGCGTTTCCTAAATGGCTTTATAAGCCCCAAGATGGAAAAAAATCCCAGTTGGCTGTGCTTTGTTCCCTATAATGAAGTTTATTGCCTACCCCCCACCACAGCCCTGCTGGTTGCCTGTGAATTGGGCAGGAATCTCCTACTCAATTGGGTCTTTAGCCAGGCATAGGAGTTCCTGGGTGGTACAAATGATTAATGTGCTTGGCTGCTAACCAAAGGTTGACAGTTCAAGTCCACTCACAGGCACTTCAAAAGAAAGATCTACTTCCCCAAGGCTGTGGCCATTGAAAACCCTATGGTCCACAGTTCTACTTTTATACACAAGGGGGCACCCTGAGCTGATGTTGACTGGACAGCAGCTGGCGGTGGTAGGAGCCAGACGTGAGCTCCCTGCCTCTCCTCAGGAAGGAACTTCTCAGTAAAGCAGTCATTGCATGTACAAAATTTCTTATCATTTCTTGTTTGTATAACTTTTGTGTTTTCTCCTTATGTTTCAACATCTCCTAATAAGGAAAAAAAAAAAATAGAGGAGAACAAACCCAGCCCTCTCCTCCTTAGGGGGAATACTGACAAGCACTTGAACACTTTCTTCACCATCTTCCTGGCTCTGCAACCCATTCCTGCCCCTGCTAAGGAAGCCTTGACAAATGTGAGGTATTGATTGGATCTCTTGAGACAGACTTGACATTCCCTTCCAAGTAGACCCCAGACCTCTTATGAAGTTCACCGACATTTCTCACCCCCAGCAGGCATGCTTGGACAGAGAGGAGTCAAGCTCTGCATTTGGAGGAGGTCGGTGGTCCCACTGGGGTCTTCTTGGGTCTGTGTACTCCAATTCTGTTTTACCCAAACAATCCTGCACTGGGGGACTCTTAGGCCTTTCACAGTTAGGAATAATACTGTATTTTTCCCCCACCTGCTATTGTTTTCCTTGTGCACTCTCTCCTTTTTTCAGAATCCAGTGGGAAAGGGTGAGAGATGTGATTCCAGCATGGAAAATCCACCTCAAACCCTAACTTGCAGATAACCTAAATAGTTTCTTAAATCCCACAGCCTCCGATGAACACTCTTTTCTTTTTGTTGTTAGGTTTTGGAGTTTGGGTTATCTTCAGTTATACACTTTCAATTGCTTTTTAATATTGCAAGGAATGACTATAGGAAGCCTAGATGGTGGCTTTCACGTCGTCTCAGCATCCTCACAGCTATCTCTTGGACTCTCAACTGAATTTTCCCTGCCCACGGCCACCTGGTGACATCTCAGCCGTCCGCTCCACTGCCACTGCTCCTGGTCTCACTAGGCTTAGACACACCAGGTATTAACTGAACAGTAAACTTAACCTTGCCCAGGCTGATGAAGGGAGGAGCAACGTAGAGATGAAGAATGATCTAGTGACCTTATCCAATGTAGACAGCTCATCGGGATGCTTTGGAACAAGTCTGCAATATTCCTTTCCCCATAGTCATTTTCCTCTGACTGATCTAAGGCATTCTTCCTTCAAAAGTTTCTTTAGTGCTTTTTGCTCTAGTTGCGCAGTTAGAGATTGATATTGAAATCTCTTTTAGCCACAGTAAGAGAAGCAGATGTAGCCATTGCTGGGTCAGAATGAATTCATGGGGTATAATGACAGGGGTGAAGACACTTTGAACTCCACCCTCTATCTGGAATTTTGGAACTCTCTCAACACTTAGAGGAAGTCTCTCTCAGGAACTTCCCCAATTCCTCTAATTAATAGGAGAGCTTTCCCACAATTGTAAAGCAGATGAGGGTCCCTGGCCCCCGTCCCTATAACCCTTTCTCCATTCTGTGTTGTCATCCTCTTTCTCCTTCATCTGATTCCTGGTGACACCTCTCTCTCTCCTTTCCCACCTGCAGCAACGGCTCCGATATCCATCATTTACCTAAATAATGAGTTGCCTCCCTGAGGGACAGTGGCATTTTGGTTCTAACTGTGGAATGACTAACCTTATGCCCTGTTAAGGAACTTCTGTGACCTGTAAGTAAGTGAACTTATTATTTTGGGAGATGAGGGGTAGTTTCTTGGAGTCCCCGAAGTTGTAACAGAGGAATTATCTCCCCCAACACCTCCCTGACCCACATGTAAGGACAATCTGCTCATTACTATCTTTCCTTCAAGTGTCTCCAAATTCTGGACTGCTGGACTCCAGAGGGGTCCTGGGCTGCTCAGCCCCCAAAGCTCTGTGGGCTTGTCAGGATGTCCCTGATGTCAGCCCCAGAGCGGTCCCAAGCTTCCATAGCTACAGAAGCATCCCAAAACTCCTGGACAGACATTAGCTGGTGCAAGAACAGAAGAGGCGGTGAGAGTTTAGGGACACACAGGGGATTATATGGGGGATGATGGACTTTTCTTTTGACACTGGAGCTCTCTCTGGGTAATTGCAACAGGCCAGAGTCATGGAATGAGGAGGGAAAATGCAAGTCGCCCTTCCTTCCCAATCCATTAAACCAGTTGCTGTTGGGTCGTCTCCGGCTCACGGCGACCCATGTGTCAGAGTAGAGCTGCGCTTCATAGAGTTTTCAGTGGCTGATTTTTCAGAAGTAGATCACCAGGCCTTTCTTTGGAGTGGCCTCTCGATGGCCTCAAACCGCCAGTCTTTGGGTTAGCAGCTGAGCACGTTAACCATTTACACCACCCAAGGACGACTCCTTCCTAATACTTACCTTGTGTAAATCCATGTTGACACAGTTGGGCAGAGACCACGCCTGCCTCCCTGCCTGTGGGGCCGTGTGGCTGTGACGGTTCCCTTGTAGGGCCCTGCTAGCTGCCTTTGTCTGTGGGAAGTAGCCCAAGAGGTTCTTGACCAAATCTAATTCCCAGGAGAACAGACTTTCAGGCACAAAGAAGACAGGCGAGAGCTGGTGGCTCTAAGCAGGATGTCCCTCAGGCCGCATTTCGCTCTGGCCTTTAGTAGAAGCATGCGCACGCAGCTGGCCGGGGTCGCTGAGTGGATGCGGGAAACACAGGTAGGCAGTAACACATTTCGGGGCTCATCCAGAAGAGGTAGCCCCAGGTAAGTGGAAGGATTGGCCATTATTACTGTGAACGCGTCGCTGATGCTCCTGTCCCGTCAGCCCTCTCCCCTACTGATCGCAGCTAGGCTGATGTACTGCCTCTGCAGAGCAGGTATCCGCGGACTGCAGAGGAATTAACTTTGATGTAATGGGATTTTGTTTTCACCACTGCTCATAAAAACAACCACCTTGAGCAGATGAAATTGTGTGTGGCAATTTGTGCATTTCCAGTAATGACCGCTAATGGGCAGAGGGCTCTTATGGAAGGCGGTGGCGTCCCTGCAGACGCAGGGCTGGCTGATGAATGATTACTGAAAAGCAGTGCTACCAAGATGTTGGCTCCAGAGAGATAAGGGAGAATGATGGTGCGAGCTAGAGGGGAGGAAATGTGCATGGAAAGGTGTGCCCCGCTCTTGGACAAGATGCCAAGGAATCTGGCTGGTGCCAGTGACATAGAATCATTTCAGGGGAGACTGACCAGGGTCAGTCGCCTGGGAAGTGGGCAAAAGGAGAGGCTTAGCCAGAATCTTCCATTCCCCTCCCTCTTTTGGAGACCCTCATGCTCCTTCTTGAGACAGCAGGATGCCTTCTTTCAGCACCCTTACTCTTTTGCCCTGTGCAGACCCCGCTGTCTCCACCTCTTCTTTCAGAGCTAATCTCTCTTGGTTCTAGCGCCCTGAAACTCCACCCTCCATCTGTTCAATTTTACACTAACACAATTTTTAGGAAGCCCCTGCCAGTTGGATCGTTACTACTTACCAGTCTCTGGGTTACAGGTGTTCTTCTGGAGACCCCCATGAGGAACCCCAGATCCCAACTTGGCTCACTTCTCCTCTCGACATTGTTCAAATAACGCCCTTAGGCGATTTCTGTACACAGCCTGGCCTGTAACCTGGTATCATAATTAAATGCTGTGGTTGCCTTTTGAGTTTTCATCTGCCTTCCCCTGGTATACTCAGGAGTTAAGACAAGGAGGCGGGGTGACTTCTGGATATATTTGGCAAGACTGAGACTCTGTGTGCCAAGGAGTGGGATTTTTGATCTCTGTACCAACAGACAAGGGCCAGCAGCTGCGCTGAGACTGGGACTCAGTAGAGGGCTGAGATCCTGAGGGAGCCTGTGTCCTGAGTTACACTCCTCCCTTTGCTGGGAGGAGGCTTGGGTAGGCTTATTTATTCTGCTCCCACATTGACAGCTTATTGGAAGGGCCCTTCACTGGGCAGAAAGTAGAGTGACTGATTAAGGGCACAGGCGTCAGAGTTAGACAGACCTGGATTGAGTCCCAGCTTCGGCACTTATTTTCTGTGTGACCTTGGGTAACTTGCTTAACCTCTCTGTGGCAGTTGCAAGATGTTGGCTGCAGATTGTTTCACACTCTCTGGTCAAGGGGTGGGGTCTGTTTCCCCTTCTTTTGAATCTGGGGTGGCCTGAGATTGCTTGGACTCAGAGTATTTCAGAAATGATGCTAAGTCAATTCCAGGCCTAGCCTTCAATGACTCTCAGCTTCTGCCTTGGTGTTTTGGGGTGCTGAGTTACCACGTAAGAAGACTGATATCCTTCTGGAGACAGAGGCCACAGGGAGAAAGCCAGAACCACTAGATGTGTGAGTGAAGAAGCCGTATTGGACATGCAGCCAGTGGAGCTATCAGATGACTATAGGCCCAGCTGACATCTGACTGCAACTGCGGGAGAGACCCCAAGAGGGAACTGCCCAGCTGAGCTCCAGTCAGCTCACAGAACCATGAGAGAAATCATAAATTACTGTTTTAAGCCACTCTTTTGGGGTGGTTTGTTATACAGCAACAGATAAACAGAATACTCTTTAAGTTTCTATTTCCTCACCAGTAAAATTGAGATGATAGGACCTGCTTCGTAAAGTGCACGTAAGGACTAATTGAGAGACTGTGCACATGAGCGCTTAGCAGTATTTATTTACATGTTCCAAACAAAACACCAAACCTGTTGCCATCGAGTCGAATCCAATTCATAGCAACCTTATAGGACAGAGTAGAGCTACCCCATAGGTTTCCAAGGGAGTGTCTGGTGGGTTTCAACTGCCGACCTGTTTTGATTAGAAGCCAAGCTCTTAACCACTGCACCACCAGAGCTCCTATTTATATATATGAATTATTTTTATCAGGCTGCATATGATAGATGTTCAAAAGTATTGTCGATTGACTAAATTATAGGGTGAGTTTGAATTCCAGTATGTTGGATCCTGGGTTGGGGGTTAAAGACCTGTATGCCCCTGTTACACCAGAAGGGCTTGGATTAACAGCTGAGTTCACAGTGTAGGACGTGGGCTTTGGGAGAATAGGGCTGGCCTCGGTGGTCCAAGAACAGGAGCCGAGTGGGTGGGACTTCAAACTGCCTTGAAGCACAGGTGCTGGGGTGATGTGGTGCCGTGGTCAGGAGCACTAACTGCACTGACTGGCGTTCCCTTTGTGCTTCTGGGAAATCGCTTACTCCCCTGCTCTCCTTTTCCCACAAGCTCCTGGAAGGAAGCAAAACGAGACAGATAATCTCATGAGTAGCCTCTGAAGACATGCTGAGACTTCTAGGCATCTTCTGAACTTTTAATTTTTACAGAACTTCTCTCAAAGCTTTCTGTGCGCTATGCTAGCAAACTGTTTAATCTGTTCACCTTTCAAATCTCTCTTTACACTGAATATTGCACTTATTTCGGGTTTATTTTTGTCTCTCCCACTAGACGATGTTCTCACTGAGGCTGAAAACTGAGTCTTATTCACCTCCAAGTCCTCAATCCTGTTAGGGTACCCTATGCAAAGTAGGTGCTCAATAATTGCAAATGAATGACAGTCATCAGCTTGGGTTGGGAGGCCAAGGCCATGAGGTCCTGCCCAGGGAAGTCCAGAGCCGTTGGGGAACGGGTTCACACATTTGATTGTGTTGGCTTTATGGACCTCTGGTCTGTGCTGAGAAGAGGCTGTTTAAGCAGTGTGGCTTAATGATGAAGAGGACTCTGGATGAGCTTAAGAACATACAAGGCCATGGGCCAACTGAACGTTCAGCGGTGCTTCCTGGATTGTGCCTTAAGGAGGAAAAGTGTGTCAGAACATCGATAGTCAATAAACAACCTGTTAATGTTATTATCTAATACTGTTAGTGTGTGTCCTCCAATATTAAGGAAGAAAGAGAGCCAGGTCATTTTATTGGTTGCTTTAAGTTTTAGTTTCTGGGGCTGTTCACATGGACGTAGGAGCTGTTGGTGCTAGCTAGATGCTAGGTTTCTCTGGTGAAAACCACCCACAATTGAGTCTGAGTTTAGAGTCCATTGGCAGGCATGGACAGTGCGATCCATTTGACCTTCATCCATTTGACCTTCCTCCATTTGTTTCCAAGTAGCCCTGGGCCTTCACTCCGTGTAAATATCCTTCATCATGTGATGATGAGATATCCCTGGCTGGCACACATGGTTAAGTGCCTAGTAATATTTTTTAATATATATGGACTGCTAACCAAAATGTTGGTGGTTCAGGCCCACCAGGGATGCCTCTGAAGTAAAGCCCAGCAATCTGCTTCAAAAAAAGTCATGGCCTTGAAAACCCTATGGAGCAGTTCTACTCTGTAACACACCGGGGTAGCCATGAGTTGGAATTGACTTGACAGCAACTACCAACAACAACAGCGTGTGATGGCAGTGGTTGGGTACAAAGGCAGGCTTTTCGAAAGTAAAAGAAGCCAAGTGAAATGTGAGCAGAGTCTGTTTTTTCCTTCCTACCTCCACGAAAACAGTTTTACATGTGACGGAAGGAAAGAATAGCATTTGCAGTCTCTTGCTGACTTAATTCTTGTTGTAAAGAATCATGGAAACTTATTTTTCTCATGCTTATTGCAATACTGTCACCAACCCCAGCCCATATGCCTGCCTTAATGAGAAGACTGAAGAGCCATTAATGCCATTTGTTTCTAAGCAGTAGGCGACCCCCCCAATGCCATTTGTTTCTAAGCAGTAGGCGACAAGAGAGCTAAATATTCTCTACGAGTTGACAGCATGGTTCTAAAGGCACAGAAATCAAATGGTCGCAGTGACCTTGCTTTTTATGTCCAATTAAATGGACCAGTGATAAGATCTATATTGTTTCTGAAGTGGTAAGATCCATAGACAGGGAATGAGAAATTTCTCTGCCTGTGCCAGTGGGAAAAACAAGTGAAACACACAGGGAATTCAAATGTGTCCTCAGTCTCATTTTCTACTCAACCACTGAGATGCTCTTATTTGATTTCCAGGCTGGGTTTGGGGAACTGGAAGCATAAGGTCATGGCTAGTGATTCATGGGCTTATATTTGCTTGTGGATAATACCATTTACAAGTAGTCTATTTATTGAATATCAGTTACCTGTAAGACACTGTGGTGGCTGTTGTTGTTGTTAGTTGTAGTTGAGTTGATTTCGACTCATGGCAACCCTATATGTGTAGAGTAGAACTGCTCCGTAGGGTTTTCAAGGCTGTGAACTTTCAGAAGCAGATCGCTAGATTTACTTCCAAGGCACCTCTGGGTGGGTTTGAACTACCAACCTTTCAGCTGGAGGTTGAGAGCTTAGTAACCGTTTGTGCCACCCAGGTGTTGTGATGGGAGCTAGGGAGTTTGTAAAAAGGTAGAAGATGTTCCTGCCTCTAAAGATTGCAAAGTCATGTTTAGAAACAACATGTGTGCATTGGAGGAGGTCAGTGCTTGACAGCAAATGCTAAGTATCGAAGAGTTGGAGTGCCTCTCGCCTCTTTTTTCCTAGGATTCTAGGGGTTAGAGAAATCATAAAAGCAACACTAACTACATGGGAAATGAAGTACTGGTTTATTATCTGAGCAAGCAGCCTGTCGCCCCCAACAAGTGTTGTTTCTGGTAAGTTGTTTTGGGGAATATGGATTAGGTATGAGGTCTTGGTGAAGGCTCATTGCTCCTACCCCAATATGACTGGACCTTTTTTTTTTTTTATATGCAGGCAATTCCAAATGCGCTTGCCAACAAGCTGAATGTACAAGCAGCACAGAGAAGAGTCAGCCATTCCCATGTGTGCACACTGCGTGGGAGCAGGAAATGGAGGGCAAGCTGGCACTCCTGACTATGGGAAATGAAATAGTTGGCTGCTTTTGAGCCACAGTTAACATGTTGTTCTTGAAAGTTGCCATTGAGTCGGCTTTGACTCACGGCAACCCCCTGTACAACATAACAAGATATTGCCCAGACCTGCACCATCTTCACGATCACTGGCATGTTTGAGTCCATTGTTGCGGCCATTGTGTATTTTGAGTGCCTTCCAACCTAGGGAGCTTGTCTTCCAGCACTATGTTGGACGGTATTCGTTTGTGATCCATAGGGTTTTTATTGGCTAATTTTTGGAAGTAGATTGGTAGGCCTTTTTTCCTGGGCTGTCTGTCTTATTCTGGAAGCGCTGCGGAAACCTGTTCACCATGGGTGACCCTGCTGGTATTTGAACTACAAGTGGCCTAGCTTTCAGCATCATAACAATCCACAGTCCACCACAGTATGCCAAACAGATGGGTGGCACACAGTTAACATACCTCCTAGTAAAACATGTAGGTATCTTTGTTCCATGTCTTCTGTTATAGAATGCTTCTCTTAACTTGAAATTGTCCTTCCTATAATTTCCAAAAACTAGTCCTGGAATAACACAGAAAAAGTCTATTTCCATAATACAGCTCAGCTCTTCAGATACTTGAAGAAAATTCTCATACCTCTTCTTAAATGACTTTTATTATACTCTGCCATCTCAGTTTTATGTATGTTCCTTTTTGTTAAGACCATCCTGTCTTCTCCTCTCTTTCCCCTTAGATCCCTGGACTCTAGCAATACCTCAATTTTATGAGGACCTCCAACAAATCGATCCTATTTCCTTTTCACTGCCCCTCATCCTATTGATATCCTCTCTGCATTCCTTATCTAGCTTAAATTCCATGATTATTCTTTATAATCACTCCTCTATGTGTACCTTCCATTCCCTTGCCCTTATCCCACTTTATGAATTTAGTAAAGCCACCACAACCCTGGTTAAATCTCTTTTTCTACCTACTCTGTGCCTACACCTGTGCAATTGAGTGTGGCTGGAGAAAATCATGCCCTGGATGCCTTGTTTGACTTTCTATTCATGACCACCAACTTCAAATGAGATCTTAATGCTGCTCAGCTTCATTATCATAGTATATTTCACTGGTCCATTTACTCTCCCACTCTCCTAAGTGACCATTTTATCATTTCCAACCTCCCACACTTCTTCCCTATCACTAAGCTCACCAGCTGACCTTGATTCCTGCTTTACAGAGGAAATTAAAGCAGTTAAAAGAGAACATCAGCAGATTTTTACCTCCACATTCTACCCACCCATCAATCACTGTGCATACCTCTGCCTTTCCCATCACCTGGTTGCTCCTACCTAAAGCTCACTAGATCTTAGCTCGTCTCACAACTCAAGAACGTTGCTTCAGCAATTCTCCTTTTCATCTCCTCCATCACCAGCTTTCCTCTGCTGGATACAAACATACTAACAACAAAACGTCTCTGAATCTCACATCTTCTACCAACTACCTCCCGAATTTTTGCTCCCCTTTTCAGTAACTTACCTTAAAGAATTGTCTAGATTCACTATCTTCAGTCATTCTCACGTTTTCTTAAACCCACTCCAAACAGGCTTTTTCCGGTATCCCTCTACCCTGTGTTGCTAAATCCACAGGTCACTTCTCAGTCCCTATCTTACTTATCAGAAGTGTTTGACACCATTGATAATTTCCTCCTTGATATGCTTCCTTCACCTGGCCTCCATGATATGAAACGCTCCTGGTTTACTTCCTACCTCATTGGTTACCCCTTTTCAGTGTTGTTATTGCTCGATCTTCCTCTTCTTTTTGATCTCTTCATGTTGGAGTTGGAGTGCTTTAGAGTCCAGTCCTTAGTCCTCTTCTTTGACACTTACTCCCAGGATGACCATGGCTTTGAATATCATTAAAAAGACACCCACATTTATGTCTTGAGCCCAAGTCCAGACTTTTGTATACATTTGTATATTCAAAGCTCTTATTTGATATCTATACTTTGATATCTGCATGCAAAATTTAGCAGCTTAAAACAACACACATTTATTATCTCAGAGTTTTTATGGGTCAGGAATTGTGCATAACTTAGCTGGATCCACTGCTTCATGGTCACTGACAAGGCTGCGATCAAAGTACTGGCCCAGGGTCTGTGGCTTATCTGAAGGCTTAATCAGGGAAGGATCCATTTCCAAACTTACTCATGTAGTTGTTGGCAGGATTTAGTTCCCCAGGAGTGTTGTTAGACTAGGGCCTCAGCTGCTTTCTGACTTTGGACAGAGGCCACACCTTAAGTTCCTTTCCATATGGCCCTCTGCATCAGGACAAGTGCACAAGAAGAACCAGAGAGAGATAATTCCAGCAAGACAGAAGCCATAGTCTTTTTTCTAATTGTGGTAAAAATATCACAAAACAACATTTGTCAATTCAACAATATTTATGTGTATTATTTAGTGACACTGATTACCTTCTTCATGTTTTGCAACCATCATGACTATCCTCTTCCAAATTATTCTACCACAATTAACATAAACTCAATGTCCCTAAGTAAAAATTCCCCTTTTTCCTCTCCATTCCACCCCTGGTAACCACTAATAATCTTTGGTTTCTCTATATTTGCCTATTTCATATAAGTGAGATCATACAGTATTTGTCCTTTCGTGATTTATTTCACTCGGTATAATGTTTTAAAGGTTCATCCATGTTGTGGCATGCATCAGGACTTCATTTACCTTTATGGCAGTGTACTGTTTCATTCTATGTATATACCACATTTTGTTTATCCATTCCTTTGTTGGTGAACCCTTCAGCTGTTTCCACCTTTTGACAATTGTGAGAAGTGTTGCAATGAACACTGGTGTACAGGTTTCTATTTGTATTCCTGCTTTCAGTTTTTCTAGGTATATACCTAGAATTGGAATTCCTGGATCATTTTTTTGTGGTAGTTCTATGTTTAAATTGTGGAGGAACCACCAAACTATTTTCCATAGTGGCTGTACCATAATTACATTCCCACTAGCAATGGATGAGGGTTCCAGTTTCTGCACAACCTCACCAACACCTGTTGTTTTCCTTTTTTAAATCACTGTCATTCTAATGAGGGTGAGGCGGTATCTCATTGTGGTTTTGATTTGCATCTCCGTATAGGGTTACTATGAGTTGGAATCAGCTTGATGGCAATGGAATTTTTTTTTTTTTAGTTTAATGGCTAATAGGAGCCCTGGTGGCACAGTGGTTAAGAGCTTGGCTGCTAACCAAAAGGTCAGCAGTTTGAATCCACCAGCTGCTCCTTGGACACCCTATGGGGAAGTTCTACTCTGTTCTATAGTAGGGTTGCTATGAGTCAGAATCGACTCCATGGAAACGGGTTTGGTTTTTGGTTTAATAGCTAATGACGCTGAGCATCAGAAGCCATGGTCTTTTATAATGTGATGTCAGAAACGACATCTCATTAATCTTTCCATATTCTGTCAGTTAGAAAGGAGTCCGTGGGTAAGCACTTGATTACCAGCTGAAAGACTGTCAGTTTGAACCCCCCAGAGGTACCTTGGGAGGCAGGCCTGGCAATCTGCTTCTGAGAGGTCCCAGCCTTGAAAACCATTTGAAGCATTTGGTGTGGAGCCCTCTTCCTCCCGAGAGCCTCATGGCTCATTCCTTCACCTTCTCAAGCCTTAGCTCCAATGTTACCTCCTCAATGAGGCCCATCCTCACCACCTTATTCAACATCGCCATCTGCAGCCCTTTCCTGACACCCGTGTTCCTTTTTTTCCTGCTTGATTTTCCCCCCTTAGAAATTATCATTTCCAACATACTGTATTATTTATTATATTTATTGTTCGTTGCTGATCTCCCTCCTCCACTTTTGTCCCTACACACAATGAAGGCACGATTTTTTGTTTGTTTTACTCACCGATATACCTCAAGAACCTAAAAAAGTACCCAGTGTATAGTAGATACAGAATATGTAATTGCTGGAGGAAAAAAAAAAAAAAAAAAAAATAATAGTATGTAATTGGTGTTTTCATTTCTCTCAGTCATTCATCATATACCGTGGTGCCTGGGACTCTCAATATCCTGGCAAGTGTCCTCTAAACTCGCTTTGTTAAGTATCTTCCTACTGTTTGTCACCCAGAACCAAACACGATACTTCAGATGATACTCTAGATAGTGACTGGCTTGTTCAGAGTAGTGTGTGACTCTCACCTTTCATAATCAGAACACTGAACTTCCATTAATACAGCCCAAGAGTCAATAAGCGATTTTAAGAGAAATATCAAATGGTTGGCTTATTTTCATCTTGTGGCAAATCTTCAGAGGTTGAGTTTTATGTATGCTGCCGTCAGGTTTCTCCTCCCCTGAAATTGTACATGTGGCGTTTGAACTCAACTTTGTACTTGTTCAGTGTTATGAAGATTATAAAGCCCACGAAAGCAGGAACACATTTTTTCTCTTTATCACTACAGCTCCAGTATCTCCTATAATACCAAGCAATAATATTTTCTTAAAAAATGTTTATTTTTTATTTTCAGTTGTTTTTCATCTGGCAGCTATTAAATTCTCTGTCTTTTCTACCTCTGTTCTATAGTCTCACTACGGTGTATCCAGGTGTGGATTAAAAAAAAAAATTCCTACTTAAATTCACTTTGATTTATGGATCCGAAGATTACTATCTTTCAGTTCTGAATTCTCTTGGGCAGTATCTCTTCAAATATTCCTTTTTTGTATTCTTTCCTTCTTGAATGCCATTTGATGTGTCTTAGACTTTCTCATTCTGTCCTCCATGTCTCTTAATCTTCCTTTTATGTTTTCTATCTCTCCCTCCCTGTCCCACACCCTGGGTAATATCTTCACATTTGTTTTCTAGTTTACTGATTCTTTGTTTAGCTATGCCTAACCTACTCTGAAGTTACTGCTAACTTTTACATTTAAATAATTATAGTTTTCATTTAAAAATTTTATGTGATTCTTTTGCAAATTTGCCTTATTATTATCCTGTTTCTTTCTCTTTTGTGTACCACTATATACATGCTTTTATATATTGCTTCAAATGGTTAATGATTTTAATGAAAATATTATTGATGAGTTTACTTCCATGTAAGTCAAAAAAGTAAAATTATAATAAATTATGTTTTTGACATAAAATATTTAATCTTAAAATAATGTCATGAGTTTTAATAGACCTACTATTAAATTCTTTAGTATTTTTTTCAATTACCTTAATGTTCTGGAAAAAAATTAAACATTTTTTCTTTTGCCTCAGGCCATAATATGGCTTGACATGACACTGGGATCCTGTCTATATTTACATTTTTGAGATTTTTTTTTTGTTCATCATGGATATTTTTGCACCCATTTTGATTTTTTGAAGTATTGTATTAAAATATTTATTTTGATTACTGGGTTTTTGATACCCATTACATTTTGCCTCACTTGGCTCACCTTGGTCCTAGACCTGATTATGTTGCATATCTGATCATTTAGAAAATCTGAAATCCTTGAGGGTCTAATTCATTTAATTTTTGGCATATTTCCATGAGTTTTTGGTTTTCGATTAAGAGTTCATTTTGATGTGTATTTGTGGGAATTTTGTTATGCCTATATCGAAAGTATGTACTTTAAGAGAGAATTTGTATTTGCTTCTGCCAGGTGTCCTGAGACATTGCCAACTTTGAATCACCGTAAATTAGTTTTTCTCCTTGGGGTTTCCTGGACCACACCAGTAGCATATATATGAAACTCAAACTCATAGTGGGTTAGAATTTAGAATTCTGAGAAAATAATTTCCCCCACTCTTATCCCTCTACCTACCTAAAAAAAAAAGTAAAGACTGAGAAGTTTCCTGGTTGTCTTCCTTTGCCGTTGGGGTTTTTTTTTTTTTTTTTTTCCGTCTGATTTTCCCTATAACAGTGCATATGGGGGTGCTTATAGGGCAATGGTTCTATTAGGGAAGGGTGTCTGAGTCACAACTCATCACCTTCATGTAGCCCAAGGTCACATATCCTGACTCCAGAAGATGATCAGTATGCAAGCTTCTTTGATTCTGATTATAATGTGTCTCAGTGTAGATCTTTGGTTTTATCTGGAGTTCGTTGAGTTTTTCGGATGTGTAGATTCATTTCTTTTGTCGAATTTGAGAAGTTTTTGACCATTATTTCTTTAGGTATTCTTTCTTCCCCTTTCTCTCTCCTTCTTCTGGGACTCCCTTAATGTATATGTTGGCTCCTTGATGGTGTCCCACAAGTCTTTTAAGTTCTGCTCACCCTTCATCATTCTTTTTTCTTTTTGTTCCTCAGACTCAGTACTTTTATTGTCCTATCTTTAGGTTCACTGATTCTTTAGTCTAAATGACTCAAATATTCACCTGAACCCCTCTAGTGAATACTTTCTCCAGTTATTGTACTTTTTAGCTCCAGTATTTCTGCTTGGTTCCTTTTTATAATTTTCATCTCTTTATTGATATTCATTTTTTTTTCTCTTAAGCCTGGGAATCTTGTAAGCCTATCAGTAAGTAAATACTTACTGAGTGCCTGTTCTATATCAATGGATGTTTACAGCTGTTTCTTCTCATTTTGAGTCATGCCACATCAGCAAATGCAGGTCTTCAAAGCTTGACTCCACTAAGTCCACTTAGGTTGACTCTACTTTGAGGAGATAGTTCTTCCACAGTTGTATTTTGAGTGCCTTCCAACCTGAGGGTTCATCTTCTGGCACTGTATCAGACAATGTTCTGCTGCTATTCATAAGGTTTTCACTGGCCAATTTTTTCAGAAGAAGACTGCTGGTTCCTTCTTCCTATTCTGTCTTAGTCTGGAAGCTCTCTGCTGAAGCCTGTCCACCATGGGTAACCCTGCTTGTATTTGAAATACTGCTGCATAGCTTCCAGTATCACAGCAACATGCAAGCCGACACAGTACAACAAACTGACAGATGTGCAGCATCGGGATTGGTGAAAGATTCATTAATAACGAGATATGCAGATGGTACAACCATGCTTGCTGAAAGCAAAGAGGACTTGAAGCTCTTACTGATGAAGGTCAAAGACTATAGCCTTCAGTATGGGTTACACCTCAACATAAAGAAAACAAAAATCTTCACAACTGGACCAATAAGCAACATTATGATAAATGGAGAAAATACTGAAGTTGTCAAGGATTTCATTTTACTTGGATCCATAATTAATACCCGTGGAAGCAGCAGTCAAGAAATCATATGATGCATTGCATTGGGGAAATCTGCTGCAAAAGATCTCTTTTAAAGTGTTGAAAAGCTAAAATATCATTTTAAGGACTAAGGTGTGCCTGACCCAAGCCATGGTGTGTTCAATCACCTCATATGCATGTGAAAGCTGGGTAATGAATAAGGAAGACTGAAGAAGAGTTGATGCCTTTGAATTATGGCATTGGCAAAGAATACTGAATATACCATGGACTGCCAAAAGAATGAACAAACCTGTCTTGGAAGAAGTACAGCCAGAACGCTCCTTGGGAACAAAGATGGCAAGACTTCGTCTCACATACTTTGGACACGTTATCAGGAAGGACCTGTCCCTGAAGAAGGACATCATGCTTGGTAAAGTAGAGGGTTAGCAAATAAGAAGACGGCCCTCAGCAAGATGGATTGACACAGTGGCTTCAACAATGGGCTTAAAGACAGAAAGATTGCAAGAATGGCACAGGAGCTGGCAGTGTTTTGTTCTGTTGTTCATAGGGTCGCTATGAGTTGTCACCGACTCAACAGCACTTAACAAAAACAACGACAACATTCTATATCAGGTACTGTGTGAAGCACTGAAGAAAAAGCAGTGGACAAGATAAACTGTTCCTGCCGTGTGGTCTAAGGGAAAATACTGATTTGCCTGGCTTTGTCTTCTTTTGCTATTACAAACTCTCAGATGATAACATTCATTTTTCCTAAGTTAGTTGTCAATTCTAAGTTCTATACCTGTTTTCCCTTTTGATCAGAATTGAAACCAGAGTCACAGTTACCAATGTTACTGCTTCTGCCTTAGAGAGATGAAATGATCAGTGAGATGAATATAGAACTTAACAGATGCTGTCCATCTCTATTGCTTAGCCAGAGAGATGGTGGCATATGGCTGAAGTACTGTCCTTGTGCACCAGTGCTGTTTTACCCAATTTCCTTCATGTGAGAAGCTCAGAAGATTAAAGAAAGCCTTTTTTCTAGGCCTGGAATCTATTTGGTTTGCTATCTCTTTGATCACTTGGGTTGTTTTTCCCCAGGAAAACCAGACTGTCTTGTTTGAATCAAAAAAAAAGAAGAAAGACCTAAATGTCTTAAATTGGCACAGTAAAAATGTTCATGCAATTTTCTGGATGCAACTGGATCTCCCTAAAGCAATGCTGTGGCTGTAGGGTTGACAGGGCAGAAACAGATGGCCTGGGTTTCCCTTGAAATGTACTGATGAAGAAAAAAGCGACTTGGCCCTTTATCATTTAGGTTATGCCAAACCCCACACAAGTAAGGGACTCTGGACATTTGGCCCGAGCTCCAAAATGTGAAGAATTGGCCCACCCTGGCCTGTGATTGCTGGTACTTGTGAAGTGTTTGATGGAACAGCAATTTGTGCCTGTCCAGAATCCTCGGTTTATGGCTCAGCTCCTGGTCCACCATGCCAGCTCCCACGTGCTCTCATTTATCTAAGTCATTTCTGATGATGTCTTCCAGATGGGCTACGTCATAGGGTTGAGGAATGCTCTCATGTTATCTCGCTCTTGCTTCTTGTTTTCCTATTGTCTCTTTTGGTTTTTCCTTTTCAGAATTCCTCAAGACGTAGAAATACTATTTAGGCTATTTAACCAAGTGGACCATTTTCACACATTAGTCACAGACTCCTGGAGCTAGGCAGACCTGGAGAGGTCCTTCACACATTCTCCTCTCCCCAGTCAGTACTTCAGCCAGATCATCAGAGATGGGAACCCTACTGTTTTATCTATAAACACAAACCCAGTGCATAGCAGTAATGTTCACTACTGGGAATATAACACCTAACTCTAAATTTCTACAAGTCCATTTTCTGTGAGCCTATTGTCAGTGAATCTGGTCTCAGCATAAATTACCCTTAATACACTTGAAGACCATTTAAAAGTAATTCTGTAGCAATGATTCTCAACTGGGGTAAATTTTATCCCACAGGGGACATTTGACAGTATCTAGAGATATTTTCGATTGTCACAACTGGGGTGGTGGAACTATTGGTATCTAGAGATAGAAGCCAGGGATGCTGCCAAATAGCCTGCAAATCAGAAAACAGACCCCTACAAAAAAAATTTATCTGGCTCAAAATGTCAGTAGTGCTGAGGTTGAGAAATCCTGTTCTATAGTAAACAGAGCTTGAGTTTTTTAAAAATTGAAAGGAAGTTTAAGCCATCATTGAAATTGAGATAAGATGGGCATTTCATGGCTATGTGATTGCAGACTTCCTGAGCTGAGGTTCTTCTTCTGTTAACAGAGACACTAGTACTGCTGCATGAAGTTGTGAGAATCACTGAGCTTGTGGATATGGCATGCTTATAGAGGTGCCTAGTATTAGTGGAGATTCAATAAATAGAGCCAAATATTACTGCAGCAAAAAGTTTACTTCCTGATTTGCCAGATAAAATGAATTTTAAGGGGCTTTGAGTATATCAATGGCTTCACTAATTTCTCTGAGAATTTTTTGTTGTGTGTTGTTTTCGTGATGAGAGGGAGTTAGCTAATGCCCAGGAGAATCCAGCTTGGGTTGTGTTCCATATGGAATGTCCTGATTATCCCAAACCATGCTTTCCCTCACCTATCATGACTTCTTGTGGACATTCTTATCCTCCCGTTCCTTGTTTTACTCTAGATTACTCACTGAATCTCTCTGCCCTGAGTGGGAAGGTAGTAAAATTGGTACTTCATGAGATGGCCCTTAAGGACTAATGACATTCACTTTTGTCCAGTAGAGGAATGAGAGAGGTGATGACTGTTTTCTTGTCAGAGGCAGCACCACAGAATGGCTTCAGGATTCTGGAGGCTGCTGGTGGGCTTTCTGACCTTCTCACCTAAAATTCCCTGGCTGGTAGCTCAGATATCCAGGAGACTGGTTCTTATTGCAACTGTTTAATAAGATACACTTAAGTATCTAACTGAGTGACTCAGAAAGTTGCCCCAGAGATGTCTGAGGTTCCCTGTGTCCCACTAGTGGTGTCCATTGTGCTCTACCTTAACCGGCTACCAGTTGCCATCTAGTTGATTCCAACTTATCGTGATCCCATGTGGTCACAGATTAGAGTAGACCTGTGCTCCGTAGGGCTTTCAATCCCTGATTTTTTGGAAGTAGATCACCAGGCCTTTCTTCAAAGGTACCTCTGGGTGAATTTGAACCTCCAACCTTTTGATTAGTAGCTGAGAGCATTAACAATTTGCACTACCCAGGGACTCCATGCTATACCTTAAAAAACAAAACAAAACAAAATAAAAAACAAACCCATTGCTGTTGAGTCAATTCTGACTCATAGCGACCCTATAGAGCAGAATAGAACTGTCCCATAGGGTTTCCAAGGAGTACCTGGTGGATTCGAACTGCCAACCTTTTGGTCTGCAGCTGTAGCTCCTAACTACTACACCACCAGGGTTTCCATGCTATGCCTTAGGCAGGACCAATGTCACTTCTGTCTTCTTCTAGGGTTCCTGACTTGGAGGAATCTAGCTTTCATGGGGTGGGATCCATTGTGCTGGTGAGTGTATATGGGGAAAGTGCAGGAGAATGGCATGTGGTGTGTCTAGGTGCCAGAAAATCAGCTTGCTATCTCCACATTGGAGTTTTTAAATACATGGGAGGAAATGATTTGAATTGACCCTGAGCAGACTCAACTGGCATTAATAACAATGCTGAGCTAATACTGGTGATTAGACAGTCATATTCCTAGAAGATACTACCCTGTGCTGACTCAGGTCATTCTCCTCATACCAGGAACTTGATGCCCACATTTTATTTGGCCTCTATGTGACTCAGTTTGATTGATTCCAATCCAGTTCAAACAGCTGTTGTTCAAGCTTACTGTGAGTAGGGTGCTGAACTGTAAGGAGGGAGATAAAATGAGTAATATAGAGTCTCCGTCCTCACGGAACTTCCATCTCGTGGGAGAAGAGCATGCACAGAGTGTGGTAAAGAGAAAACAAAGAGGCAGAGAAAATGGAGCTTGCTTATGATGGCCAGGGGAAGGAAGTCAGGGAAAGCTTCATGGGGGATGAAGTATTTTATAGTACCTTTCCAGAACTAAGACAAAATCTAGGCAAAATCACAAGGAGGGGAAGTTTGCTTTAGAAGTACCTTCATCTCCATCTCACTTCCCATGCAGCAGACTTCTGTCAGCCTAGCAAGCATCCATTCTCACTATTTTACTTAGTAAAGGAATCTCTGATACATAGCTGGGCACATTGCTGCTGGAATATAAAACTATACTTCCCAGTGTCCCCTGCAGCTGGGTACAGCCATGTGGCTCATATACAACACATGGGATGTAAGTTGATGCATTATATGGAGCTATTGAAAATTCTGCCTAAAGAGAAGTGACTCAATTGGAGGGACCCCCATTATGCCCTTATGTTCTTTTTATTTCTGTCTGGAATACGAAAGTAATGACTGAATCTCCCTGCAGCCATTTTGGGCCAAAAAAGTAGAAGCTACTTACTGAGGATGAAAGAAGAGAAAAAGACTGGGTATTCAACGGCAGCATGGAGTTGCTCTACCAGTCTTGGAAGGCCTACTTCCTCATTAACTTTACATAAGAGAGAAATAAAGTTCTGTCCGATTTAAGGCAGTTTTATTTTGGGGGTTTCTATTGAATTAACCACCACTCATCTGTCAGTTTGTCATACTGTGGTGGCTTGTGTGTTACTGTGATGCTGGAAGCTATGCCACTGGTATTTCAAATACTAGCAGGGTCAGCCATGGTAGATGGTTTTCAGTGGAACCTCCAGACTAAGACTAGGAAGAAGGACCTGGTGGCCTATTTCTGGAAAAAATTGGCCAGTGAAAGCCTTATGAATAGCAGTGGAACATTGTTTGATGTTGATTAGACAGTCACATTCCTCTGGAGAGAACATGGTCATGTGGCCACTTTTAACTGCAAGGGAGGCTGGGAAATGTACCCTAGTTATGTACTCAGGTTACTGTGCTGTTATTATAGAAAATACATTTTGGTGAGCAGGAGGTGGACTCTGCCATATACACCCACACTTCCATTTAGTATGCCTCACTGTTCCCACACTGCCCTTGCCCTCACGCTGTGTCCTCTACCATTCTGCCCCAGAGCTCATTCTGCCTGGAGATCCTCATGGGTCTGGCTTTTCCTGCCTTTTTAATAAAAATGTATGTGATTCATGTCTCATTTCTTCTGATGCTTTTAGATCAAAAATAAAAATCAATCTAATTCATTTACCAAGTATGGCAGGTAGTAGGTGAGGAGACTGCCTTTCCATGTACATTTTGATTCAAAACCTTGACCCAAACTAATGCCTAGAGGAAAGGGTTTTCAGGCTTTGTGGTGGGTAATTTAGGGCAAAGGTACAAGGAGAGGGGTAGGGAGCTTTATTCTGCTCTCTGTAGTTTCATGAAGTTATGTAGCCCCTTGTTTAAATGCAGTCTTTGTATATTTTATACATGTCAGACTCCATTTTCACTAAGATTAGGGGATCGTAAAGTTCTTCCATTATTGTAGGATTTTATTATAATAAGGAATGGATCACTATTCCTATCTGTAGGAATTATAACAATATGCAGGCTCTTGAAATTAATTTATAAAGGGAGAAGTTTTTTGAACCCAGCAGAGAGTATCTAACAGCATAAGCTGCAGTCCCAAACCCAGATGAATTCGTATGTGAGAGAGAAATGCTTTGTTATAGGCCTTGAGGCTCCGTACCTGGCACCCTGGTTTGCAGCAACGCTAGATTCCAATTCACACCGATGGTGGAGCTGAGTCTTCAGGTAGATACCCATCTCTGCCTGATGAATTAAGAGGCATGCCTGGGTCTGGTCCTTCTGGTGGGAACTCCTTAGCTATGGAGAACTCAGAGGGCAAAGGTCAAGGCAATGAGGCTGGGGCTGACAGTGCTCAGTAAATGCTGGGTCCTGATCAACTTATGGCTTGGGAGCCAAAGCTATGGGGAAGTCTTTGTGTTGTTGAATGGAGATAAGATTTGAGAACTGTGAGCACATGCGCGCTGGAGAACATAGATGTTGCCAAGTCCACAAGTGATTGTGAAGAGTTGGAAGAGCAGAGCTGTAGGGCAGACCCCTGAGGAACCCCAAACTAAGGGGCATCCAAGGAGGAATGAACTACTAAAGAAGACTGAGAAGGAGTGGTGGAAGGGATCAGAGGGGAGGGTGGGAGGAGAAATAGTGATTGGGTGTGATGAAAATGTCAATTAAAAAATAAACCTGGACTTAGGGAAGGAAGGGAAGGGGGCCATTGCAATAGTGAGGGAGGGGAGCTGTTACAATAGGGAGAATACTCTGACCATAAGATCTGTAAGCATCTCAAGAGGCAGGGAAAAGATTTCTTTCTTTTATAGAGACAAAAGTAAACACGGCTAGAAAAAAAGCAGATGTGGGAGGTGGGATGTTTTACGCTGAGGTAGCCTGTTCTCCACGAGGGGTCCTTAAGAAGGGTTGTATGTTGGCACAGGCTGAGGGTGGGCCTAAGTTCAAGAATTGGGGGAAGGAGAGAAGCCTAACCAAAGTTGGGTTAACAAGCATTGTGCTTCTGATTGATGAGTGGGGACGAGCAATTCGGTTACTCATTTCCTAGACAGGAATGGAAATTTGAAGGGTCTGTGTGTGGCCTGGTCACAGATAAACATCTTTGAGTCTTGTCTAAGTTGTATGGGAAGTGTGTTTATTTGCTGTTTTTCTGAACACAATGGATGAGGGCGGGGGAGTCTTTAATCATCAGTTTTCCAGGATCACAGGGTTCAGATAACATCCAAGGTTGTCAGAAGCCAAGAGAGGAGAGAGTTTCAAGGAGGGAGGGGTCAACAGTGTCAAATATTGCAGAAAATTCATCAAAGAAACACCCAAGTCACTTTTCATGTGTTCTTTTCCAAGGTTAAACTGCTTTTCTGAATTCTTAGAGCAAATCAACCTTTTTCAGTGGCTGAATTCTGAAAGACACAGAAGGGAAAAATGTGCTAGAGCAGAGTGATGCTGGAGGCGAGACGGAGGATCAAAATGACCGGAGCTGCAGGTGATGTCCAAATGGTCCCTGTGCTGTGGAATCATGCCTGGGTTTTGGTTCTTCTGGGGTCCCTTGGGACGGTGACTGAGAGAAACGCCAGGGTCTGCCTCCTTGTTGGCAACTGTTGGAGACTGAGGCTTTCCCATTTAAGTCATCAGGAGTTTGAACAGTGAGCCGGGTAAAAGACAGGAATATGAAAGACAGAGCCTTTTTCTTTCAATAAAGGAAAGCATGATGTAAACTGAACTAAGTTAGCTTTCTGACAAGACTTCAGAATACACAATCAGAAAAAATATTTTCCAAAGCGCACCTATGAATTTTCTTTTAAGAGAAACCCTCCCACCCCACCGTTCTGTGGGAGAGTACCCATTTGCTTCCATATATGAGAAAGCTAACTCCACAAGGAAGGGAGGGGAGATGCATGGGAGTGTGTGTGTGTGTGTGTGTGTGAGTGCATGGGCCTGCGAATGAGGTATACTTCAGAGCTTGCAGCCCGGTCCCACGCTGTCATCCTGGGTATGCTCAAGGACATTGTGGCAGCCACAGCACATTTTGAGTGCCTTCCATCCTAGGGGGCTCATCTTCCGGCACTATATCAGATACTATTCTGCCGTGATTCATGGGGTTTTCATTGGCTAGTTTCTGGAAGTAGGTCATCAGGCCTTTCTTCCTACTCTGTCTCAGTCTGGAAGCTCTGCTGAAACCTGTCCACCATGGGTAACCCCATTGGTGTTTGAAATGCAGGTGATAATAACTCCCAGCATCTTAGTACGACAAACGGACAGGCGGGTGGTGAAGATTTGACCTAAGTACTGCATTTTAGCAAAGTAAGAGCCCCGGCTTCTTCCCTTTCTTAGTCCAGCAAAGGGGCCTCTCTGTGACAGTTCAGGTGAGAGTTCATGATAACGCTTACCTCTAAGTCACAGTCTTAGACCAAATTTTACTTTCAAAATCAATACATGCCTCCCTTGTGGGCCAAGGCCCAGGTGAGCAGGAAAAAGAGGTGCAATCTTGGAGAAACACACAGCCAGCCAGCAGGCAAGGGGCTCTGCATTCTCCCTTGGATTTGGAAAGCACTTTACAGTTTACACAGCATTTCCTCATACAAAATTATTTGGTCTTCACAGCCATCCTCTTGAGGTATGTATGATTACTCTAGGATGTATGGTAATCACATAGGTACTCCAGGTACGTGTGATTACTCCAGTAGAAGGAACCAGAAATGTGGGTGGAAGGAGAAATGAAATGATTTGGTGTCATGGAAGTGTCATATAAAGACAAGCCCAGACATAGATAGGAGAGATAGGAAGGGGGGATGGAAAAGGGGGAATTGCTCCAGGAGGAAACCAAGACCTATAGAAGCCTTTCCACTTGTAGGAGGAAAGCCCAGAAGGGAAACTGGGTTTGGGTTCCAGGCCAGGGCACTCTCCAGCACACATGCTGTCTCTCTTCTCAGGAAGCGAAAGACCAGCACTAAGCTTTGTGTGTGGGTCCAACCCAGCCTGGAGAGATGTCCCAGGCCCTACCTGCCCAGAGGGCCTGGGGCCAATTTCATCTCTGTTAAAATTTGCATTTGTCTGCACGCTGTGTCATTTTTTTAAAACACATTTTTCCAAGCAAGGAAAAGGCCTTCCCTCTCATTAGGTGCATCCCCTGTCCTTGTACTTTCATGTTTGCTCTCTACTGGACTCAATGTCTTCCACACCATTTCTATTCAAAGACACTGTTCGTGTCAGCCCAGTGTGCCTTTCTAGCTCTGGGTAAACCAGATCCTGACCCGCTCTCCTTGCCCTTGTTTGATGGGGAATTTCTTGAAGGCAGGGACTCAGTCTTTGTAACTAATTTATTCACTCATTAAGCATTTCGTTCAGGCCTCAGGGAGCCAAGAAATCACATCCCTCTTCCTCGGAGGAGTCTGGAATCAATTGAGCAGTAGACATGGCATCAGAGATGGAAATAAAAACATCCTTTTTATTATTGAAAAAAGCAGAGCTTTGGTGAAGTGTCTTCCACTTCTGAGTAGCCTGTCATGGGCACCGCTGGAGCATCACAGGTCTCCCCACAGGGGTGCGCTCCTTACTGCAGGGCAAGCTCGGGCTGGAAGGCAAGCTCACTGAAGGCAGGCTCCCTGAGAGCAAAGCCCAGGAGACTCTGAGCTGAGCACGCTCGTTTATTCTTCTAGAGAAGCCGGGAGCATTACTCTAGTGGGACTCCCTCTACTGGGTACCTGAGGCCAAGGCTCGCTTGATGTTTTCCTCAAGGTGTTTACACATACAGACATTTACTGAACCCAGGTGCTATTATAAAACCAGAACCAAACCCATTTCCTTCCAGTCAATTCTGACTCATAGCTACCACATAGGACAGAGTAGAACTGCCCCATAGGGTTTCCAAGGAGTGGCTGGTGGGTTTGAACTGCCAACCTTTTGGTTAGCAGCTGAACACTTAACCACTGCGCTACCAGGGCTCCCAGATGCATAGGAGCTGGAAATAGAAAATTGAATAAGACACTACGTCTTTAGAATATCTCAGCCTAATGAGGGAGGCAGACAGATAAATCAGTCATTACAGGATGCATGATAGTCACTCTGAAAGATGAAGCACAGAGGCGGGCTTCCATGTCTAAGTCCTGGAGGAGGGATGCTTGAGTTAATTTTAAAGGTGTAGTAGGATTTGAGCAGATGAAGGAGTGGTGAAGGAACATTCTAGGTGAAAGGGAAGCATTTATAAAGCCTTGAGATGGAGACACCAGTGGCCCATCCGGGGAACAATAAATAGCTCGTGATGGCCTATGAGGGATGTGTGTGAGCGTGTTGTGTGTGTGTACATGCACATTTGTGTGTATGTGTGTGCAGGTGTGTGCATGCGCTTGGTGCTCATAGATGAGAGTTTTTGCGTCTAATGTAGTGTTGAGTAATGGTACAACTACACGCTTACGCTAAGTGTTTTTCTCAATTTGCACAGCTTTGTATCCAAACAGGTCACAGCATGAACGAACCACATACTTATTCCGTCAGGAACTGACTCAATCCAAACGTCAGTATATCCAACCTCACTAACTTTCATAGAGCAAGATAGCAACCCTTTGCTGAACTCTACATGTTCTCAGCTCCTATCTGGCTTGCTCCGTTCAGATATCTAGCCTGCCTTGGGTTTGTAACTACTTTATCTGTCATAAATTATTTATTAGTAATAGTAATAGTAGCAGTGATTCATTCAGTGGTTTACTATGTCAGTTGTTACTTAAGCGTTTTTCATGTACTGTATCTCATTCCGGAGCCCTGGTGGTGCAGTGCTTAAGCATTCAGCTGCTAATCCAAAGGTCAGGAGTTCAAATCCACCAGCTGCTCCTTGGAGACCCTATGCAGGCAGTTATACTCCGTCCTGTAGGGTTGCTGTGAATTGGAATTGAGTTGACAACAATAGTTTTTTTGGGGGGGGGAGGAGGGGTTATATTTCATTCCTTCCTCACTACAGTGAGGGAGGAACTGTTATCACCTCTATTTTTCAGAGGAACGAACAGAGAGGTCAAGTAACTGGCTTATATTCACACAGCAAATGGCAGAACTTAGGTCCAACCTGGGGAGGCTAACTCTTTCGTACTTAAGGGCTCTGAACTGCCCCTTCCTCTTCAAACAGCCTGGACCACCAGTGAGTGAGAGGAAAGCATACTTCATACCGAAACTGAAAGACATGTGCTCCCACACACTCTTCTTGGCTTCCATTTAGAGCTTTTTTTAATGGGCCTATTTGAAGACCCCTGCAGAAAAGGTTAACTTATGATAAGTTCTCGCCTTAGAAAAACGCTGGAGTAGCAAAGAGACAGTTTTGGGGATGGGAAATCCACCTCCTTCTGGTCAGTCAAAACATACTGTTACAGCTTACTTGAGAAATAAGAAAAGGACCCAGAATGAGTAATCTAATAGTGTTTCGCATTAATTCATTGCCAGTGAAAGCGACTGTCTCCTGAAAGACCAGCAGTGCTGTGCCCTTTGCTGGCTTGCTCTAAGCCTGCTGGTTTAATCGCCCCGGACCAAAGCTATTCCGAAGCCACAAAATGAATCATGTGATCAGATTGGATTCCCTCTTGTCACTCATGGTGAAGCCTTTTTTTTGTCCCTTTAAGCCAGTAAAGGACAAGATGATGACATTTTCAGAGTACTTAGCCACTTGAGTCCAACCTGACCCAACAGAGTAAAAAAGCCTGTTCTGGGCCTGAGTGGCCCACACGGCTCTCTCACACTTTACCTGGCTCCATGGGTGGGTTTTTGAAATTGAGGCTGAGATTGTATTTGGAAAAAAGATAAAATGACTTTATGATCTTTTTTTTTTCAGTCTCCGTAGCTGAACAAACCCATCCTCTCCTAGGAAAGTTTGTTCGTTCTTTATGTATTCACTCACCGTTAGTTATTGTCTAGTAGTCGCCATGGAAACCCTGGTGATGTAGTGGTTAAGAGCTACGGCTGCTAACCAAAGGGTTGGCAGTTTGAATCCACCAGGCGCTCCTTGGAAACTCTATGGGGCGGTTCTCTGTCCTATAGGGTTGCTATGAGTCGGAATCGACTCGATGGCAATGAGTGTTTTTTTTGGTTTTAGTGTTTGCCATGAGTCGACAGCAACTAATAACAGTAACAGTGTTTGCTAGTCAGTATTCCGGGCGCCGGAAAAGCTGCGATGGTGAGGACAGAGCCCCTGTCCTCACTGCTTATGGAGGCCACATCAGCCCATGGGACGAAGACCCGGTACTTTGTTATTGCACTCTTACAGGGCGAATGGTCTTTTTTTGGGAGCAGGGGAGAGCTATCCCAATGGACTGATTTGGGTGAGGAAGTTGTAGCCCAGGGATATGGTGTGGCTGCAGGCAGAGATACAAGAGCTAGCTGAACGTACTCGCACACGACCTTAACGTATGTTAGGAAGCTGGGGCCAATGAGAGCATCCTGGTGGGCAAAGGTGTTCTCAAAATCTTGATGTCTAATATCCAATTTTGTGTCACCACCCTCTGTGACCTATGCAGGAGCTCCTGAATCTATAAAGCTCACCTGAGCTCTCTGTTTTCCTGGTAGAACCAACCTTCCACTGGATGTGATCTACAAAGGGGACTTCCAAAGGTCAATGTGTCCCTTCTCCAGCCTTAATACCCCCACATCACTATTGCAGAATGCCCAAGAGGACAATCCTGAGGAGGAGCTTTTAGCCAGGACGGATCACCCACCTTCCCTAAGAAGCCATCAGGGCCAACCTTGTCATGCCTCATTTCTCTGTTTGCCTCTGACCCAAGTTCCAACAAGAAGGCTAAGTATCCAGGCCTGAGGAATCATCTGGACACTTATGCCTACCTGGGGCTGTACATCTCCGGGCTCACCCATCATCCTCCCTCACCAAGCACCCTCCGTGTGCCTTCTGAAGGGCATGCCTGGTCATCAGCTAAATCCCCTTTCCTCGACCATTTTCCCTTCGTCTTGCTCTAACTGAAACCTTTCTACTCTGATTACACCACTTCCCATGGGGCCCTTATGAAGGGCTGTCCCCAACCCCTGTCCCCACCATCCCCGGCACCTTGACCCACAGGGCTTGGAGATGGGATGGATGTCTTCTTGGCTCCTGGTTAATGTGTTCAGACCATTTCTTCTTTCTCTGCCTCAAAATCTGACTTCCCTTGGGTATAAGTTTGACAGATGATGTCCTTGTCTACCCCTCTGATGCAGCTACCAATGGAATGCCCAGTCCTGCCTCCCCATTCACTGAAGAACCACCGTCTCTTCTGTCTATCTCATTGGCATTCCCATGTCATCACCAGCAACACTTCTAAAATCTCGACTTCTCGGTGCGCCTATGTCCTCTTTTCCAGCTTACTTACTTTAGAATTTCCATTCCAATCCTTCTTTACCCGTAGATATGCCAATCCCATGATCTCACGCCATTGTCACTGTCCATACCTCCCTCAGGACTCTGTTTCCTTTCTTACTCAGATTCCATGGTGCATTCTTGCAGACACCGCCAACTTCCTTGTCCCTTTCTCCCTCTGTCATTTTTGTGTGGCAGCACCTAAATTCTGGTTAAATTGAGTTCTCTGTCTACTCTGTGACTGCTCCCGAGTCGCTATGTGTAGTTGGCAAAACTCAGGGTTACACCAATTGATTTCTCTTTAAATTTATGCTCAGAGGTCTCAAGATAGACCTCAGTCTTACCTTGTAATCCTAGGGTTTTCCTGAAAAATTACTTTTCCATTCTTTAATACAATTATTTCACACTTTCTCCTCTCTCTGTGAGCCTCCCACACCCCTCCCTTTTCCTCGCTCTCTGCTGCTGACTTCAAGATTTACTTCACTTGAACAAATAGTGGCCATCAGGAGAGAACTTACTTCACCATTCCACCAGCAGATTTCCCATCATACCTGCATCTATAGCCATATGCTTTGCATTCCCTTCTGCTAAAATGGACCCTCCAAACCCCACGCCAGACCCCACTTCCTCTCCCTCACTCAAGAACTTTTCCCTGCAGTTAACAGTGCTTCTCCTGAATTTTCAACCTTTCCTTTTTTAACTTAGACTCAATCACATCTGTAAACAAACACAGTTATTTCGCTTCTCTTTCAGGTTCCATATTCCCCTCCAGCTAGTATCCGCTTTGTTCCCTTTTATAAACAAACATAGCAAGGTGTCGCCTTTCCTTTCCATCTCTACGTAATTTTCTCCTCTATCCCTGTTCATGTTTGAACCTTTTCTTTGCTGATTCCTTGCGTGTGGCTGAATTATTTTATTGGAGATCCATGCTTAAGCACCTGACTATTACAAAACCTTGATCGCGCACATCACAGAAAACGCCTTTGGACTGCCGAACAGCTTCCAGATTCCCACCTGAGGGAGAAGACCCCAGGGAATGATCGCCTTTTTATGGGATTTTCTCAACTTGTGGCCTGATCAGACCTACTCAACCTCAGCCCAGACTGCCAGCCCAGGGCCACCCTTGAGTTGACGTGGGTGTGGGTCAAATTATCCTCAGTGTTCTTTCTCCTTTCCACGTTCCTCAAGGAAATGTGTGTGTGTAAAATCTAGCTAAGATTTATCGTTCTGGGATATTCTGAATAGGAAAAGGAGTCACAAAAAGGCAGTCTGAAGGGTGTGGGTGGATAGAGAGATTGGATGGCTATTGCAAAGGAAGTGATTTAGGTGATTGTCATCATTAATAACAGTAATAATGAGCAATTCAGTTTTATTTTTTAGAGTCCTATGATGTAGACTAAAAAAGGCTAGGTTTTGATTAACTGCTATTTGAACCTAGATCTTCCAGCAATTCACAAACTAGAGCTTGGGGCAAGCCAGAATGATTGTATGGCTTTAGGCTTCAAGGTATTTTCTCTTATCAGCTAATGTGACCAGGTTCTTCCCCTTGATGCTGCCTTCTGAATTAAGTGCAGGCAGGCTTGGGTCCCCCAGATTGTATGGCTGGGGTTTGTCCCAATCCATCAAACCCGAGAGAAGAGCATGCTGCCTGCTGGATCAGAGGCATTGTGGCTGAGCCTGTCCTGTGGCCCTGCCAAGTGTGTAGGTCTGTAGAGCCAGAAGGGATGTACTATCAT
Source organism: Elephas maximus indicus (assembly GCF_024166365.1). Classification (NCBI taxonomy): domain Eukaryota; kingdom Metazoa; phylum Chordata; class Mammalia; order Proboscidea; family Elephantidae; genus Elephas; species Elephas maximus. The sequence goes on along the minus strand of NC_064842.1, from coordinate 12,012,391 downwards.
GGCAGGTGCTGGGGTAGCTATAGAACCAGGTAAAGAGCGTCAAGCTCAAAAAAGACGAGATGGCAAATCACTCTTCTGCATATCCCTACCTAAACCAAAATCAAACCAAACAAATGAAAAAACCAAACCAGCTACTGTCGATTCTGACTCATGGTGACCCCGTGTGTTTCAAAGTGGAGCCGCACCCCACAGGGTTGTCAGTGGCTGTGATCTTCTGGCAGTAGATCACCAGGCATTCTTCGGAGGACCTTCTGCAGGAATTTCAGCCGCCAGTGTTTTGAAAGATGTTTTAAACAATCACAATCATGAAACTGAGTTAACTGCTGTTTATAAATTGCTTCACCTTTTCATCCAAGCCCTTATACACTTTTTCAGATATAGACTATGACAACTGAAAACTTGCAATTTTTTCTCTTGGCATTTGTTACCTTTTGTGATATGAAAAAAAGAGACGTTTAAAACCAGAACACTCAAGGTCCCAGGGTAGTGAGAGAAAAGCATGGCAAAAGGAACCCCGGCTGTCAGGTTAAATGTTTTCACGTAGCTATGGTTCCCTTTATGTCAGATCTACCCTTCAGTTCATAATGTCAAGGTATTTTTCATGTGGTGGTGATTCCCCCAGAATCTCTGAGGGAAGGATTGGTGAGGTCTCTTCAATTCTAGACAGGCTCAGGGAACCTCTGACCTGCCATCAGCCTCTGAAAACTCATGGTGCAATTCGGTGCTCTCAGAACTGAAATGAAGCTCCACCTTTGACTCCCGCGAGTCCTGCTTCATGGTGAATAAGGCATTTAATAGGCAGAGAGATCGGTAGGTCGTGGCCAGAGGTGCATCAAGGTCTAGGATGTGACAGAATGAAGAGACCTATTTAGCTTGTGACTTCTGTGTGGGCAGTTAGAATAGATGCCTTCTCATTTCCAGAATGCATTTTTCTTCTGCATTTTGCAAAATGGAGGCTGATTCTGGAAGTCTGTGTCTTGGAAATGAAGCGTATGCAATAACAATCCGGTTCTAACCTAGGAAGCTTTTTGTTTGGACTGCCAAGCAGGTAGAATGTGCTGTTCCTTTCCTGGTCGTGGTGGAAACGTGTGAGGATGAGTCCTTTTAACCTCAGGGGTAAAACTCCATTTCTATTGTCCTCAAATTCTTTGTGGTTGAGACCAGTAGGTGAATTGGCTGCTGATGACTCTAAGCCCCTGGCTGTGAGTTCCCCTGATGATGACATTCTTTGCCCACGGAGTGAGAGCTGCAGTTTACCCGGATCCTTGGGTCTGGGCACCTGCTGATTTTTATGCAGAGTCGGATGATGTGCAATACCTCATTTAGCTGCCAGATTGCCTTGTGGTTGTGATCACTTTGGCCCTGGGAAACGCACATGGTGATTCTGCTCTAATCCAGAAAGCTCTGAGATGAAGGGACGTTCTTCTCCATGTTCCGCTGGCTGTAATCAGCTCTGAAGAGAACTGACCTTCTACAGGCAGATCTTCCCACTAGTTGCTGTGGGGATCAGATGAAAGAGGTGGAAGCTACCTATAGTTCCTTCGAATAAGGAGATTCCAACGCAAGAGATTGCGAAGAAAACCCATTTCTGTGTACTGGAACCAGGGTTAAGGAGATAGGGTAAACAAAAGATTGTTTATTATTAGCCATAGGAAAAACATTTAGCAACTTTAAGAGCTATGGGTTGTTTTTATTTTTTGTCCTGGAGACTCATTCTGTTATTTTTGTTATTGATTTCGTTGTTGATTTGTGACTTAGGAGACCCCATGTGTTACAGAGTAGATCTGCTCTACAGAGTCTTCTTGGCTGTGATCTTTATGGAAGAAGATTCCTAGGCCTGTTTCTTCCAAGGTGCTGCTGGATGGGTTTGAACCGCCAATGTTTTGACTACCTGCTGAGTGCAAACCATTTGTGCCACCCAGGGACCTTCGTTCTGTTATTATTTTTTAAAATTTTTATTGTGCCTTGAGTGAAAGTTTATAAATATAGTCAGTCTCTCATACAAAAATTTATATACACCTTGCTATACACTCCTAATTGCTCACCCCCTAATGAGACAGCACACTCCTTCCCTCCACTCTCTATTTTCGTGTCCATTTGGCCAGCTTCTGACCCCTTCTGCCTTCTCATCTCCCCTCCAGACAGGAGATGCCACCATAGTCTCGTGTGTCTACTAGATCCAAGAAGCTCTCTGTCCACCAGTATCATTTTCTATCCCATAGTCCAGTCCAATTCCTGTCTGAGGAGTTGGCTTTGGGAATGGTTCCTGTACTGAGCTAACAGAAGGTCTGGGGACCGTGACCTCTGGGTCCTTCTGGTCTCAGTCAGACCATTAAGTCTGGTCTCTTTACAAGAATTTGGGGTCTGCGTTCCACTGATCTCCTCCTCCCTCAGGTGTTCTTTGTTGTGTTCCCTGTCAGGGCAGTCATTAGTTGTAGCCGGGCACCATCTAGTTCTTCTGGTCTCAGGCTGATGTAGTCTCTGGTTTATGTGGCCCTTTCTGTCTTTTGTGCTCATAATTACCTTGTGTCTTTGGTATTCTTCATTCTCCTTTGCTCTAGGTAGGTTGAGACCCATTGATGCATCTTAGATGGCCGCTTGCTAGCGTTTAAGACCCCAGACACCACTCTCCAAAGTGGGATGCAGAATGTTTTCTTAATAGATTTTATTATGCCAATTGACTTAGATGTCCTCTGAAACCATGGTCCCCAAATCCCCGCTCCTGCTATGCTGGCCTTCAAAGCATTCAGTTTATTCAGGAAACTTCTTTGCTTTTGGTTTAGTCCAGTTGTGCTGACCTCCCCTGTATTGTGTGTTGTCTTTCCCTTCACCTAAAATAATTCTTATCTTTATCTAGTTAGTGAAAACCCCTCTTCTTCCCTCCCTCCCTCCCCGCTCTCATAACCATCAAAGAATATTTTCTTCTCTGTTTAAACTATTTCTCCAGTTATTATAATAGTGGTCTTATACAATATTTGTCCTTTTGCAACTGACTAATTTCACTCAGCATAATGCCTTCCAGATTCCTGCATGCTATGAAATGTTTCACAGATTCATCATTGTTCTTTATCAATGTGTAGTGTTCCATTCTGTGAATACACCACAATTTATTTATCCATTCATCCATTGATGGGCGCCATGGTTGCTTCCATGTTTTTGCTATTGTAAACAGTGCTGCGATGAACATGGGTGTGCATATATCTGTTTGTGTAACGGCTCTTATTTCTCTAGGATATATTCCGAGGAGTGGGATTGCTGGATCGTATGGTCTCTAGCTATTTAAGGAAGCACCGAATTGAATCGATTTCCAAAGTGGTTGTACCATTTTACATTCCCACCAGCAGTGTATAAGTGTTCCAGTCTTTCCACAACTTCTCCAACATAATATTTTGTGTTTTTTGGGTTAATGCCAGCCTTGTTGGAGTGAGATAGAACCTCATTGTAGTTTTGATTTGCATTTCTCTAATGGCTAATGATTATGAGCATTTCCTCGTGTATCTGTTAGCTTCCTGAATGTCTTCCTTGGTGAAGTGCCTGTTCATATCCTTTGCCCATTTTTTAATTGGGTTATTTGTCTTTTTGTAGTTGAGTTTTTGCAGTATCATGTAGATTTTAGAGATCAGATGCTGATGGGAAATGTCATAGCTAAAAACTTTTTTCCGTCTGTAGGTAATCTTTTTACTGTTTTCATGGTCTTTGGACGACCACAGCTGTTTGATTTTTTAGGAGCTCCCAGTTATCTGGAAACCCTGGTGGTGTAGTGGTTCAGTGCTGCAGCTGCTAACCAAAAGGTTGGCAGTTCAAATCTACCAGGCGCTCCTTGGAAACTGTATGGGGCAGTTCTACTCTGACCTATAGGGTTGCTATAAGTTGGAATCGACTCAATGGCAATGGGTTTCCCAGTTATCTATCTAGTTTCTCTTCTGTATTGTTAATAATGTTTTGTATACTGTTTATGCCATGTATTAGGGCTCCTAGCATTGTCCCTATTTTTTCTTCCATGGTCTTTATCATTTTAGATTTTATATTTAGGTCTTTGCTCCATTTTGAGTTAGTTTTTGTGCATGGTTGAGGTATGGGTCTTGTTTCATTTTTTTGCAGATGGATATCCAGTTATGTGAGCACCATTTGTTAAAAAGATTGTCTTTTCCCCTGTTAACTGATTTTGGGCCTTTGTCAAATATCAGCTGCTCATATGTGGATGGATTTATGTCTAGATTTTCAATTCTGTTCCATTGGTCCATGTATCTGTTGTTGTCCTGGTACCAGGCTGTTTTGACTACTGTGGCGGTATAATAGGTTCTAAAATCAGGTAGACTGAGGCCTCCCACTTTTTTCTTCCTTTTCAGGAATCTTTTACTTATCTGGGGCCTCTTTCTCTTCCATATGAAGATGGTGATTTGTTTCTCCATCTCATTAAAAAATGTTGGATTTTGGATCGGACTTGCATTGTATCTATAGATTGCTTTTGGTAGAATAGACATTTTTACAATGTTAAGTCTTCCTATTCATGAGCAAGGTATGTTTTTCCACTTATGTAGGTCTCTTTTGGTTTCTTGCAGTAGTGTTTTGTAATATTCTTTGTAGAAGTCTCTTACATCTCTGGTAAGATTTATTCCTAAGTATCTTATCTTCTTGGGGGCTACTGTAAATGGTATTTATTTGGTGGTTTCCTCCTCGGTGTTCTTTTTGTTTGTGTAGAGGAATCCAACAGATTTTTGTATGTTTATCTTGTATCCTGATACTCTGCTGAACTCCTCTATTAGTTTCAGTAGTTTTCTTGAGGATTCTTTAGGGTTTTCTGTGTATAAGATCATGTCATCTCCAAATAGAGATACTTTTACTTCTTCCTTACCAATATGGATGCCCTTTATTTCTTTATCTAGCCTGATTGCTCCGGCTAGGACCTCTAGCACAATGTTGAATAAGAGTGGTGATAAATGGCACCCTTGTCTGGTTCCAGATCTCAAGGGGAATGCTTTCAGACTCTCTTCATTTAGGGTGATGTCAAGCCAATCTTTTCTGAGATATAAAAGAGAGAAGCGATCAGAGAGACAGTGGGACCTCATACCACCAAGAAACTAGAGCCAGGAGAATATATGTCCTTTGGACCCGAGGTCCCTGTGCTGAGAAGCTCCTAGGACAGATTAAGACTGATGACAAGGACCTTAACCCAGAGCCAACAGAGAGAGAAAGCCTTTCCCTGGAGCTGGCACTGTAAATTTGGGCTTCTAGCCTCCCAGACAGTAATAGCCTTGAACTGTTGCTGCTGGAGGAATGTATTTGTAGGTGTTTAATGCTGAGGCTGGATCCCAGGTAGCACAGTGGTTAAGTGCTCGGCTCCTAACCAAAACATTGGCAATTCGAATCCACCAGCTACCCCTTGGAAACCCTATGGGACAGTTTTACTCTGTCCGGTAGGGTCACTGTGAGTTGGAATTGACTCCATGGCAGCTGGTATGGTTTTCTTTTCTTTTTTTTTTTTTTGATTAATGCTGAGATTGTGAATAAGAAGTGACCATTCTTTCAAAACGAGCAGAAATGAACATGCCCATCTTCCCGTCAATCTGCCCTTAATAGCAGGGTGACCAAGGAAGGTTATCTAAGTCTGGGCTTTAATTTCCCCTCCTGTAAAATAAAAAGATTCATGGTGTAGACTTCATGTATGTCTATTGAGTGGCTAATACGTGCCAGGCACTGTGCTAGGCTCCAGGGATAAAATGGTGAGCAAACCCAGACATGACCTGTACCTTCATGGGCTTCTTCTCGTAAGGGAAATCAACATGATCACATAGTCATATAAGTAATGTTAAATTACCACTGTGATAAGTATCATATTTTTACACAAATAACATGTGCCTTCTACGTTAGTTGTCAACTGGGCCTGCCCCCCATGAGGTATTTTCTTAAGCACCACTGTGCCAATTGGGGGAGAGCATGGTTGGCAAACAAACAGAAGGCATGTGTTATTCCCATAAAAATATGTGCTCTAAAGAAAAAGTAGGCCTGGTGTTATAATAAAAGTGTCAGGGAAAGACACAGATCTGACATGAGAGATCCATGACATTTCCAGGGGAAGAGGTTTTAACTGCGACCTAGTATGGGTATGAGCTAGGTGATGTCTATAGTCTGTTGCAGCTGTAACATGTTACTGTGATTCACACACATGCATCCTCTGACGCACTGCTCAATTCTGTATCTTAATCAAACCCCACCCTGCATTCCCCGTCTCTGTCCTTCATATGGACACCACTTCTCATGGCTCAATCACCCTTCAGTCCGCTACAATCTGGTTTTCTCCTTCCCTTTAACGTAACCAGCTGTCACTAATATAACCAAGAACCTTGTGGTTGATAGATTTTTTTTGTTGTTGTTACTTAACATTTGAGAAACATTTGACATTGGGTCCCAGCTCCTTGATATTCTCTCTTTTCTTTGTTTCTGGGGTAATACACTTCCCTTCTCCACCCCCAGCTGCTCCTTCCTAATTTTTCTTCACAGTCTCACCTTCCTCTGTTAACCCCTTGAATGGTGTTATTCTTGAGTTCCTGATCTTTGGACTTCTTCACATACATACTGGTCAATTTCATCAATTACTAGGGCTTGCTTACTGACTCTGTACTGACAATCTCGCATCTATACTTTTTGTCCTACTCTCTCTCTGAGCTATGGACTCATATGTCCTGTAGCCTTCCTATCATTTCTCCATGGAGGCTCCATACACAAATTCAACACGTCAAGGATGCCGAGACTTTGTCTTGCTTACTTTGGACATGTTATCAGGAGGTGCCAATTCCTGGAGAAAGACATCATGCTTGGTAAAGTAGAGGGTCAGTGAAAAAAGAGAGAGACCCTGAATGCGATGGATTGACACACTGGCTGCAACAGTGGGCTCAAATATAAGCAATGATTATGAGGATGGCTCATGACTGGGCAACCACTTCATTCTGTTATATATAAGGTCGCTATGAGTTGGAGCCAATTCAATGGCATCTAACAACAACAACAAAAGGTGAACTCATCATCTCTTTCACTGAAATCTGTCTCCCTGTGAAGTGACCACTCATCTACCACTCCTAAAGTCATAAACTCGAACAACTTGACTGCTTTTCTCCAATTTACCAAGATATTTCTCATTTGGTGCCTTTGCACTTGCTGATTACTCTGATTTGAATATCTTTCCCCCTTCTGCATCTCTTCCTGTTCTCCTTCTTTTTGTATCTCCTCTAGGAGGCCACTGCAGGCGCTATGTTTGGGTAGGTGCCATAGCAGGCAGAATCCTAAAATGGCTGCCAAGATCCTTTTTCTCTGGTGTACACACCACGGAAAATCCCCTCCCTCTGAGTGTGAATAGGACCGTGAATGTGAGATATCATTCCCATGATTTGGTTGGAAGGTGAAGGGATTTCGCTAATGTAATTAAGACCCCTAATCAGTTGACTTTGAGTTTATCAAAAGGGGGATTATGCTTGGTGGGCCTGACTTAATCAGATGAACCCTTAAAAATGTCTGGAATTCAGAGAGATTCTCTTGCTGGCTTTGCAAAAGTAAGCTGCCATTTTGTGAGATGGTGTGTGATAGGGCCAGGTGGCAAGGACCTGTGAGGTCTTCTAGGAGCTGAAAGTGGTCCCCAGCTGACAGCTAGCCAGAAACTGGGACCTCAGTCCTACAACCACAAGGAACTGAATTTTACAAATATACATGCGAGCTTGGAAGAGGGCCTCAAGTTCCAGAAAAGAGCTTGGCGAACACCTAGGCAGAAACCTTGTAGGATCCTGAGCAGAGGACTTACATGAGCTGACTCATGGAAACTGTCAGATAATAAATGTATGTTGTCGAATGTCACTAAGCTTGTGGTGATTTGTTACATAACAATAAAAAGCTAATACGGTGCCCTTCCCGTGAGTTCCCCTGTCATTCTGCTCATCTCCATGATAGCCCTGACCTCAATGAATTCAGAACTGTTGGCTTATCTGTTCCTTGTTCCAGACTCTGAGTTCGTTAATGAGAGGGGAAATCTCCTTATTTTTCTTAAATCCACTACCTAGCACAGTGTCTTATACAACATTGACCCCCAAGAATTTTTATGGGGATGAATGAATGAAATGACTCATGAGGAAACAAGAACATGCATGGTTGGGACAGATTAACTCTACCTTTTCCACAGAGATTCTCTGAAAAAAATGTTTCTGAAATCAGATTTCTTAGCAAGTTTTCCACCAATGCTGAGTGAACTATTCTTTTTTTGGTGGTTATATGACTTTTTTCTCAAACTTAGGCTTTAGCTAAGATTAAAAAAAAAGGGGGAGGGAGTTAAAAAAGCATAAAAGTTTAAAAGTCACCAAAAAGCTAGATTCTGCAATAGCAACGCACTAATCAATACTTTAGAGGGTCAGGAAAATGAATCGTGCCTGAAGCATCTTGGCGTATGCCAGCAGCTGATAGAGGCATCAGGGAGAATTGGACTCGGTAGTTGTTTTATGGGTCAGATGACATATTTTCTTTCCAGCAAGTTCTATCAGCTAATGAGTTGTGTGTGTGTGTGTGCTCAAACACTGCTCTGCTTTAAAATTACATATGCCATAAAATGCAGGCCCTCAAATTGGCTTGGCTAGATTCCCTACTAAGGAGAATGGAAAAGAAATGGAAAAGGCTACCGTGTGCCCGTCATGGTATTTTAGATGAGGGGTGGTCTAAAACGTAAAAATCAAAGCAAGAAGTGTGTAATTTGTGAGGCACGTTGCTGAGTGCTGAGAGAACAGCTCAAAGTCAAGACCCTGGGGGAGGGAAGGGAGAGACTGGGTTCCTTTACAAATTTTAATAGTGTGGGTTTTTACATTTTTGCCATTATAAAAATAATTCATACTTATTGTAAAAAAATCTGAGTAATAGAAAGTAGAAAAAAGAGAAAACATGTACCCATAATTTCACTAAACAATCACTGGTGGCTTTTTAATATATATTTTTGCAACCTTTTTCCTTTAACTTTTTTTTTTTTGTCATAGCTTGGGTGGCACAGCAGTTTTCAATTGGCTGCTGTCAAGGATTGAATTGTGTCCCCCAAAATATGTGTCAACTTAACTAGGCCATGATTCCCCAGTATTTTGTGGTTTTCTTCCATTTTCTGATCAGATATAATTGCCTTAAATTGCCTTACGTGTTGTAAATCCTAATCTTTGCCTATGGCTAATGAGGCAGGATTAGGTTATGTTTTTATGTTAATGAGGCAGGATTAGGGTGGGATGCAACACCCTTACTCAGGTCACAGCCTTGATCCAATGTAAGGGAAATTTCCCTGGGGTGTGGCCTGCATCACCTTTTATCTTACAAGAGGTAAAAGGAAAGAGAAGTCAGCAGAGAGAAAAAGACGTGCTACCCCTAAAAAAGGAAGAGCCGGGAGCAGAGCTCATCCTATGGACCTGGGGTTCCTGTGCTGAGAAGCTCTTAGACCCAGGGGAGATTGATGCCAAGACACATGGAGATTTCCAAGGAAAGCCAAGTCTACAGATGTTAAAAGGAGACAAGGACTTTCCCCCAGAGCTGACAGAGAGAGAAAGCCTTCCCCCAGAGCTAGTGCCCTGCATTTGGACTTCTAGCCACTTAAACTGTGAGAGAATAAATTTCTGTTTATTAAAGCCATTCTCTTGTGGTATTTCTGTTATATATAGTAGCACTATATAACTCAGACAGCTTCTAACCTAGGGGTTGGTGATTTGAACCCACTCAGTGGCTCTATGGAAGAAAGGTCTGGTGATCTGTTTCCGTAAAGATTGTTGTTATTGTTGTTGTTAGGTGCCATTGAGTCGGTTCTGAGTTATAATGACCTTATGTACAACAGAATGAAACACTGTCCAGTCCTGCACCATCCTCACAATTGTAGTCATGTTTGAGCCCAGTGTTGCAGCCACTGTGTCAATCTATCTCTTTGAGGGTCTTCCTCTTTTTCGCTGGCCCTCTATTTTACCAAGCATATGTCCTTCTCCAGGGACTGATCCCCCCGATAACATGTCCAAAGTATATGAGTTGTAGTCTCACCATCCTTGCTTCTAAGGAGCATTCTGGTTGTACTTCTTCCAAGACAGATTGGTTCATTCTTTTGGCAGCCCGTGGCGTATTCAATATTCCTTGCCAACACTGCAATTTAAAGGCGTCAATTCTTTAGTCTTCCTTATTCATCGCCCGGCTGTCGAAAGCATATTAGGCAATTGAAAACACCATGGCTTGGGTCAAGTGTACCTTAGTCTTCAAGATGACATCTTTGCTTTTCAACACTTTAAAGGGGTCTTTTGCAGCAGATTTGCCCAATGCAGTTCTTTTGATTTCTTGGCTGCTGCTTCCATGGGTGTTGATTGTGGATCCAAGTAAAATGAAATCCTTGACAACTTCAATCTTTTCTGTGTTTATCACGATGTTGCTTACTGGTCCAGTTGTGAGGATTTTTGTTTTCTTTACGTAGAGGTGCAATCCATACTGAAGGCTGTGGTCTTTGATCTTCATTAGTAAGTGCTTCAAGTCCTCTTCATTTTCAGCAAGCAAGGTTGTGTCTTCTGCATATTGCAGGCTATTGATGAGTCTTCCTCCAATCCTGATGCCCCATTTTCTTTATATAGTCCAGCTTCTCGGGTTATTTGTTCAGCATACTGATTGAATAAGTATGGTGAAAGGATACAACTCCGACACACACCTTTCCTGACTTTAAACCATGCAATATTCCTTTGAATGACTGCCTTTTAATCTATGTACAGGTTCCTCATGAGCACAATTAAGGGTTCTGAATTTCTGTTATTTGAAATGTTATCCATAATTTGTTATGATCCACGCAGTCAAATGCCTTTGCGTAGTCAATAAAACACAGGTAAACGTCTTTCTGGTCTCTGCTTTCAGCCAGGATCCGTCTGAGGTTAGCAATCATATCCCTGGAGCCACATCCTCTTCTGAATCTGGCCTGAATTTCTGGCAGTTCCCTGCAGATACACTGCTGTAGCTGCTTTTGAATGATCTTCAGCAAAATTTTACTCGCATGTAATATTAGTGATATTGTTCGATAATTTCCACATTTGGTTGGATCATCTTTCTTGGGAATAGGCATAAATATAGATCTCTTGCAGTCAGTTGGCCAGGTAACTGTTTTCCAAATTTCTTGGCATAAATGAGTAAGCAATTCCAGGGCTGCACCCATTTGTTGAAACATCTCAATTGGTATTGCGTCAATTCCTGGAGCTTTTGTTTTTTGCCAATCCCTTCAGTGCAGCTTGGACTTCTTCCTTCAATATCACTGGTTCCTGATCATATACTACCTTCTGAAATGGTTGGACGTCGACCAATTCTTTTTGGTATAGTGACTGTTTGTATTCCTTCCATCTTCTTTTGATGCTTCCTGTGTTACTTAATATTTTTCCTGTAGAATCCTTCACTATTGCATCTCGAAACTTGAATTTTTTTCTTCAAGTCTTTCAGCTTGAGAAATGTTGATCATGTTCTTCCTTTTCATTTTCTAACTCCAGGTCTTTGCACGTGTCATTATAATACTTTGTCTTCTTGAGCTGCCCTGTGAAATCTTCTATTCAGCTCTTTTACTTCATCATTTCTTCCTTTTGGTTTAGCTACTTGATATTTAAGAGCAAGTTTCAGTCTCTTCTGACATTTATTTTGGTCTTTTCTTTTTTTCCTGACTTTTTAACGACCTCTTGCTTTCTTCATGTATGATGTGCTTGATGTCATTCCACAACTAGCCTGGTCTTCGGTCATTAGTGTTCAAATGTGTTCTTGAGATGGTTTCTAAATTAGGATGGAATATGCTCAGGGTCATGCTTTGGCTCTTGTGGACTTGTTCTAATTTTCATCAGTTTCAAGTTGAACTTGCGTTTGAGCAATTGATGATCTGTTCACAGTCAGCCCCTGGCATTGTTCTGACTGATGATATTGAGCTTTTCTACCATCCCTTTCCACAGATGTAGTTAATTTGATCCCTGTGTATTCCATCTTGCGAGGTCCATGTGTATAAAAAAAAAAGTATAGTCGCCGCTTATGTTGGTGAAAAAAGGGATTTGCAATGAAGAAGTCACTGGTCTTCCAAAATTCTATCATGTGATCTCTGACATCGTTTCTATCACTAAGGCCATATTTTCCAACTACCGATTCTCCTTCTTTGTCTCCAACTTTCGCATTCCAATCACCAGTAATTATTAATGCATAGTGGTTGCATGTTTGATCAATTTCAGACTGCAGAAGTTGGTAAAAATAATCTATTTCTTCATCTTTGGCCTTAGTGGTTGGTGCATAAGTTTGACTAACAGTGATATTGACCTGTCTTCCTTGTAGATGTATGGATATTATCCTATCACTGACAGCATTGTACTTCAGGGTGGATCTTGAAATGCTCTTTTTGACGATGAATGCAACGCCATTCCTCTTCAAGTTGTCATTCCTGACAGAATAGACCATATGATTGTCCAATTCAAAATGGCCAAGACCAGTCCATTTCAGCTCACTAATACCTAGGAAATCGATGTTTATGTGTTCCATTTCATTTTTGATGATTTCTGGTTTTCCTAGATTCAAACTTTGTACATTCCACATTCCAATTACTAATGGATGTTTGCAGCTGTTTCTTCTCATTTTGAGTTGTGTCACATCACCAAATACTGGTCCTAAAAGCTTGACTCCATCCACTTCATGAAGGTGGATTCTATTTTGAGGAGGCAGCTCTTCCCCAGTCATATTTTATGTGCCTTCCAACCTGAGGGACTCATCTTCCGGCACTATATCAGACAGTGTTCTGCTGCTATTCATAAGGTTTTCACTGGCTAATTCTTTCCAGAAGTAGACTGCTGGGCCCTTCTTCCTAGTATGACTTAGTCTGGAAGCTCACCTGAAACCTGTCTGGCATGGGTGATCCTGCTGGTATTTGAATACCAGTGGCATAGCTTCCAGCATCATAGCAACATGCAAGCCCCCACAGTACGACAAACTGACAGACGCGTGGGGGTTCATGTGACTCCCACATGGGGTAACACATGGTGACCCCATGTGTTACAGAGTAGAAATGCTCTGTAGGGTTTTCTTGGCTGTAATCTTTTTTCTCTAACAATCGCTAAGATTGTTGCCATTTTTGGGTATTATGAATAGTGCTACTATAAATGTTCTGAAACATGCTTTTTGGTTCAAATACCATATTTTTAAGCAGATAATTTGCACGTTTACATTTTTGACAACCACATAACCCCCTCATGCATTATTTTCCTAGGGGTGTTACGTATGTTATATATGTGGGTGTGTTATTTGCAGAAAAATACATACATTTCTGTTTTGGGAATGATATTGCTAGGCAATAAGATATGTTCAACTTTAGTAGATACTGCCGAATAATTTTCAAAAATGGTTATACCAATTTATACTTCCACCAGTAGTATATGAGAGTTCTAGTTTCTCCAAATCTTCATCAATTCTTGATTTTGTCAGTCTCTTTAATTTACCGATTTCTAATGAGGCTGATCATTGTTTTGTGAATTTATTGGTCAATTGGATATTTTCTTTGGTGAAATGCCCATTCAGGTTTTTGAACCTTTTTTTTTCCCCCCTTTTGGGCTGTCTTCTTTGTTTTTATTGTATTGTAGAAGTTTTTGTTTCAGATACACATGCATACAAACACACACACATGCACACCTTTGATTAAGTATTTAATATGTTTTCCCTCCTCGATTAGCTTGTTAATTATATATTCTGTCAGCATTCTTTTAGTAGTTAGCTTAGGTTGTTGCTGCTATTGTTGTTAGGTGCTGTCGAGTTGGTTCCAACCCATAGCAATCCTATGTGCAACAGAATGAAACACTGCCTGCTCCTGAACCATTCTGACAATCTTTTTTATGCTTAAGCCCATTGCTGGAACCACTGTGTCAATTTACCTCCTTGAGGCTCTTCCTGTTTTTCACTGACCCTTTATTTAAAGCTTAGGTATTGGAACATATATCCTTAAATGTTTTATATCCTGGTATTAATTAGTACTTTAACACTTCCTGGATAATACAAGGACCTTTGAAGACTTTAATTCCCATTACCTCTTCCCATTTTTTGTGCTATGTTTGACCTTTTTTTAAATCTATACATATATTGTAAATTCCACAAACCATTATGATTATTGTTTTTGTTTTATTGTCAATGATCATTTATATTTACCCACATATTTAATTTTCTATTGCTCTTTATTCCTTCTTGGGTCTCCATTTTTCATTCTGGGATTATTTTTCTTCTGCCTAAAGAATTCCTTTTAGTGTTTCTTTTAGTAGGCTTCTACTGCAAATAAATTCAATTATTGTTTGTCTGAAAATATCTTTATTCAAGCTTTGTTTTACAAGGATAATTTCACAGTGTAAGGGATTTTAAGTTGTCAAATTTTTCCTTTTAGCTCTCTGAAGATTTAATACCACTGTTTTCTGGGATTCCATTTGTTTATATTGATAAGTCAGCTGTCAATCTTATTGTTTTTCTCTTGGAGGTAATATGTCCCTTTTTTCCAGTAGCTTTTTCATTGTCCTTGTTTTCTACAATTTTATTATGATCTTTCTAAGCATGATTTCCTTTTAATTTATCCTTCTTCGAGGTTTATAGTGGCTTTAAATCTGTGGCTTGAAGTGTTTCATTAATTTTTAAATATTTCACCCATTATCTCCTCAAATATTGCTTCTGCCCCATTATCCCTCTCTTCTCTTTATGGAACACTAATTAAATGCTTGGAAGACTTTTTCTTTAATCACACGTATTATTCTCTTTCTTGTAACATATCCTTTTGCTTCTGTATGATTCAACCCAGATATTTTCTTTGATGTATTTTCTCTTTTCAACTGCATTTAATCCGTTGTTTAATCCATCTGTTGAACTCTTAATTTCTGTAACAATTTCTATTTACCTTTTTTATACCTTCCAGTTCTTTCCTAAAATATTTCAATTTGTCATGTATTTTCTTGAGCATATTCATCACACTTATCTGGATCTTGCAGGGATCTGTTTCTATTCCACAGTGTTCTAGCATATTCTATTCTATTGTCATTTTTTTTTTTTGTGGCCAATTCTTATCTTTTCATATTTATTTTTTATATGAGTGCTGGTAATTGTGTTGAAAACTGTAGTGATAATTTGAAGTTATAGATGGTATCTTCCTCCAAAGAAGATTTACTTTTGCTTCTAGTAGGAAGCTATGTGTGGGAAAATGAACTGTTTGAAACAGGACTCAGTCCTTGGGAGGGCTGGTCTATTTCTACTTCACCCTTTCTTCTTGGTTGTAGACCTTCTGGGCTGGAATATTTGCTTGGGGACCTCCTCGTTTGTGGTCCCTAAACTCCAAGTTTTATCATCCCACCCTGTGAGGATAATGAAAACTCTGCTCAGTTTCACAAACTGTCAGCTGATGGTTTTGAAATGGTAAATGTCTTGAAGGGGAGTAAAGCCCTAAATATTGGATTTACTTCTCTGGGCTTCCCTTCTCTCCAGGATGTTGATCTCATGAATCTGCACTGTCTTGGTAGCTCTAATGTGCTTTCAAACATATATTTCAAAATATTTTGTCCATGTTTCCTAGTCTGCCATTGAGAGAGTTGGACCAAACAAACTAATCCACTTTTCCAGAAGAAGATCTCTTTTTATTTTATTTAACTTTAAACAGAGAAAGAAGGATCAGAGGCAGGAAAACAGGGAACCAACATGTGGACATGTATGGGAATATGGAAGCCCCTGGGTGGTGCAAATGGTTAATGTACTCGGCTGCTCACCAAAATGTTGGAGGTTCAAGTCCACCTAGAGGTGCCTTGGAAAAAAGACCTAACAGTCTATTTCTGAAAAATCAGCCATTGAACACTCTGTGAAGCACAGTTCTTCTCTGATACACATGGGATTGCTGAGTTGGAATTGACTTGATGGCAACTTTTATATATTTTTATGAGAAGATGAGGCAGACACCAGGCACAAGCCTGCTGCGATAGTCTGATGGATTGGTGGTGCTTCTGTACTAAACACAAACATCTGTCTCATAGGGCAAATTTGCCGTTAAATTTTCCCAACATTTTAATATGGATAGCGCTCTCCTAGACTTCAAGGAGACCTGTTTTGGAAGTGAAGCCCTCACTGATGGAGTATCATTTAATGTCGTTAATCCTTGTAAAGATCTTAACAACTGAGCCTCAGTTTTCCTGTGCTAAAAATGAAAGGGTGTATAACACGTGCTCTGCTTTCTGCTGAGTTTGTGAAAGAATGAAATGAGAGAACGTGTGGGAAAGCATCGTGGAAATTTCAGAGTGATGCTCAAATGGAAAGGTTTATTATTGATTTGTGTTTCCCGCAAGTCCCCAGGTTTCCTAGAATCTCTATGAAAAATCTCAGCCAAAACAGCAATAGCACTTGCATGCTAGGGCTTCCACTGACAGGCCAGACTTGCTTGATCCCATAATTGTGATGAGTTTGGGAAAAGCTTGGCCTTTTGTTTTTCTCTTATCTATAAAGCGTTCCTTGTTATTGCCTGGACGGTATCTTCTGAAAGTAAATTTTAATATTGCTGTTGTTATTATGGGTTCTGTTACATTATACCTGCTGAGTGATTCCTTCCCAGTTCATTTTAAATGGAATGGCACCCAAAGGTTTTTCCCCTTTTCCTTAAGAGAATAGTCACCTGAACATTAAATGGAAGCAAGCATCAAAGAGCTGTCTGCTCTGAGAGCTGAAAAGAAGACCAGGGATTCCAAACATAGCTCATAATAGGTGTTTAAACTGCATTTAGGACCAAATCAGGGGAATGTTGGCAGTTGACAATTAGCAACAGTATGTTTTCTTTTATTAGAAAGGTCACTGATGAAAATACTACTTCCCAAAATATTCCTGATTTATTTGCTTGCTCTTCGTTTCAGATTGAATGAAAAATAGCGTTCAGTTTATTATCACTCATTTTCAGTATCACCATTTGTGGTATATTGTTATTGTTGTGGAGTCCCTGGGTGGTAGGAATGGTTAAGTGCTTGATTACTAATCACAATATTGGCTGTTTAAACCCACCCAGAGGTGCCTTGGAAGAAAGTCCTGGCTATTTGCTTCCGAAAGGTCACAGCTTTGAAAGCCCTGTGGAGTGCAGTTTTACTCTGTACACGTGGGGTTGCCATGAATCGGAATCAACTCCACGGCAGCCGGTTTGTTTTTTTCAGTTTGGCCGTTGTTGTTAGCTACCATCCAGTCAGCCCCTGACTCATGGCAACCGTGTGCACAATGGAACAAAACGCTGCTCAGTCTGTGCCATTCCCATGGTCAGTTGCGGATCAGACTAATGTGTTCCATAGGGTTTTCATTGGCTGATTTTTGGAAGTAGATCACCTAGTCTGTTTTAGTCTGGAAGCGCCACTGAAATCTGTTCAGCATCACACCAGCCTCCATGGACAGATGGTTGGTGGCTATGCATGAAGTGCATTAGCCAGGAATTGACCACCGATCTCCCGCAGGGAGGACAAGAATTTTACCATTGAACCATCAATGGCCCCATTTATGGCATACCCTTATCCTACAGGGCTTTTTAGTGCTGAGGTTTACAAAAGGTCCAAAATCCATTCCATGCCCTTGAAGGGCATCAGTATAGTTGGGGAGATAAAACATGTCCATAAACAGATACAAATAACATTTAAGGCATTCAGAACTCAGTAACCGGTAAAGGGGTGTGTTTGGTTGGAGATTAGAGAAGTCCTGAGCCAGGGTGATCTGGGAGAGCCTGGGAGGAGGTATGATGTAAGCTGGGCTAGAAATTAAGATGCTAGAACTTAATTAAGTAGAAACAATGAAGCACTGCAGGCAGATACAACACTGTGAGCAAGCAAAGACTTGGTGATGGCAATACACATGGCACAATGAAAGCTCCATAAATAAAACAGTAGAATGTAAGCTCCAAGAGAGAAAGACCTCTGTCTATTCTGTTCACTGTTATATACCCATCACCTAGGTCAGATCCTGGCATGCAGCATGTGCTCAATTAATATTGGCTGATTAATCAGAGACCACAGAGTTTTCTACTTTGTGTGGTATGGAATTCTTTGCAGGAAGCAATCCTCAAGGGGACAGGAAGTTGAAGCCTCCAGAGGATGGAGGTCCTGTCTGAGAACCACAGGCTGGGAGGCCTCTTGTCCATCAGCTCACATCAACGGACTGTGTCTCAGGCTGTAGCCCTTTGCGTTATCCATGTGGGGAAAGCTGGAGATCAATTAGCAAACACTTGCCACCACATCTGGGCCTTTTTGAGTGGAATTTCTGCCACTCCAGCTTGCTGAGGTTCTTCTGAGAGGGGAGACTTTGTGTAAGACATTTAATGGGAGCTAAAGTTTAGAAATCAAATACAGCTCAGTTTATGAAAGGCTTTTCTTGAGAATGGAACCAGCTGGAGTTTGCAAAGAGAAAACTGCTAACTCTGATGCCTCTGAAAATTCTGGAATTATATATTGAACAGATGGCTTGAGTCCTTTGAAGAACCAGTGATGACTGTAAAAGCCGACAACGGATTCGTTGAGAACGTGTCACGCTAACCTCGCTTCCTTTTGGGATGGGGTCACTAGACAGATAGCCCAGGCAATGCTCATCTGTGCTCGCTTCAATTTAATTTTCTGCTGAGCAGCCTGTGACTGGAAAGGGAAGAAAGTATCTTGAGCTTCAGTTTCACTCTAAACGAAAGCCCACAAGGAGTTGCTCAGCTGGAGTAATGTAACAGATTGGGTGATAGCAATAATGGTAGTAAAGCTTGCTTTCAGAACCTGAAGTCTGGGCTATAATGGCATGCTTTACGGAGAACTGAAAACCAGAAAAGCTAAGCTTTCCAAACCCACATGGGAGCTTAATGCCAGCTCGGCTCCTGACAAATTTCTTTTTGTTTCTAAGTTGCAGAAATAGGACAACGAGGTTAAATAAAGTCATAAAAGGTGGAAACACAATGCTGTACTGTGAGCATGTTGATTTGTGAC
Organism: Elephas maximus indicus; assembly: GCF_024166365.1. Classification (NCBI taxonomy): domain Eukaryota; kingdom Metazoa; phylum Chordata; class Mammalia; order Proboscidea; family Elephantidae; genus Elephas; species Elephas maximus. The sequence goes on along the minus strand of NC_064842.1, from coordinate 11,993,417 downwards.
CAGGCTGGAGGGAGGCCACTAAAGTTGCTTATGTCTCAGGGTCCTGGTTTTGTGCTGTGTCCTGCTCGACATTTTATCAGTGACTTCAAGGAATATAGAGAAAAACAAACTAAAAACCAAACAGTTGCCATCCAGTTGACTCCAACTCATGGCGACTGCATGCATGTTAGAGTAGAACTGTGCTCCATAGGGTTTTCAGTGGCTGTTTTTTTTGGGGGGGGTGGTGGGGGGAGCGGGGAAGTAGATCAGCAGGCCTTTTTTCTGAGGCACCTCTGGGTGAACTCAAACCTCCAACCTTTCAGTTAGCAGCAGAGAGTGTTAACCATTTGCACCACCTCAGGCCCAAAGATAGAAAAGCTGGTTTATTATATTTTCCAGAAATCTGCAGCATAAGGTTGTATGTGGGAAGATGTGTATAAGGTGATGGCAGGTGGCTCTCTTTAGGATTAATTTTGTCGCCATGAGAATAAATTGGGACTATGTCTCTATAAAACCTAAATGTACTGTATCGTGTGTTCTGAGTGGCTGCTATACTCACAATCCTCCTCAAAGGAAAGTAGTTGTAAACGATTTGTACCAAGTGCCCCTGTTACCTGAGCCCACAGATTGATACCTGGCTCAAAAGAACACTTAAATGGGTGACTCTTGGGAGAATTCTGCCTGATTCGGGTACTTTATATTGGACAATGACTAAGGGACCCAAAATGAGTCTTTTGTGGGGAATTTCTACATGAGAAACAGAATTTGTAGAGAGTGACAGCAAAAGTTAAGGAAGAGATCACACAGAGAAGGTCAGCATAAACCATGAGACGGGAGGACCCCAAGTCAGCACAATGGGGACTAGAGACAGGGGTTGTCAGGAGGAGCAAAGACAGGAACAGAAAAGGAAGCCCCAGAGGAAGGGTGAGGTAGATTTGGATTTGCTGTTGGGACATAGATCCTGAACAGCTTTCTAGTTTCTGTGAGGTCTCTGTCTGTGTCTTTTATGTGCTGTTTCCTCCCTGTGTGTCTTTAGCAAAACACTGTCTTGCTTGAGGTAACCCAAGTTGTCTTAGTCTCCTGGTGCTGCTGTAACAGAAATACCACACATGGGTGGCTTTAAAGAACAGGAAAAATTGTCTCACAGTTCTGGAGGCTAAAATCAGGGCCCAAATCAGGGTCTCGTCCATGTCGATCCCTTCCTTGTTGGTAGTTTCCAGTGTTCCTTGGTGTTCCTTGTAGGTGATCCTCACGTGGTATCTGTCTACCCCTGTGTGGGTGTCTCTGTGTCCATCTGCTCCTTTTATAACTCAGAAGCGCTTAGGTTTAGGTTCTACCCTACACTGGCGTGACCTCAACTATTGATAAGATTCCATTCCACTTCACTGTAGTATGGAAAGTCATTACATTCCATTAGATTACATTCACAGGTATAGGGCTTAGGAGTCCAATATATATTTTTTAGAGGGATGGGGACAATTCAAGCCATAAAATGTGTTCTTTGCAAACCTGAAAAAGCCCAACTAACACTTCAGATGCAGAGGATGATGTGGAGTTGTCCAGTAACCTTGGAGGATACGGACGCCAAGCAAAGGAAACTTGAGGAAATTATTCCTTTTAGTGACAAAACAAATCAAACAAAGACGGTGTCTTACCAGAGAAGTTGTCCGTATGTTTCAGCCACCATTCAACCTTTACACTTCTTTGTCCATTGCATAAAAGTTTTCATTTTGACCAAATTTGACACTTAAACATTATTCAAATATAATCTGTTTGACTTTTAATACAGATTGCCATCCAAAAACCTATAGTAACCATAAAACCTTTTCAAATTAACATATATCCTCTAATATTTAATAGATTTTACAGATACTTCAGCACTTTTTTTTTTTCAGCATTAGAGTTATATATTTCTTCAAGTGAGGTTGAAAATCTACATTGTCACTAGATATGATTGTGTTTTGGTATGTTGTTTGTTTTGCATCTATTAACTCTCAGAAAAGAAAATGGTATTGTCGGGGGAGCCAGGGGTGTACCAACCAAAAAAACCAGACCTGTTGCCATCGAGTTGATTCCTACCCGTAGCGACCCTATACAGAAAGGTATCTTTCTCCTTTTCTTTAGGTATTGGCCCCTTTTCTCCTAGCTGCGTAAAAAGAGAGGAATGATAATCAGTCTTCTTCATATTATTATTTCCTTCTGCTATTTCTCCTCTCCTAGTTTTTGGCACTAAAATGTTGAACAATGGAAGAGGGAAAGGAACTAGAAAGCAAAAGAGGGGATATCAGATTGGAAAGGTCAGGTCCCTTAGTGAGAAGTCATGGGGATGGAATGAGGACCTGGGTCACAAATTGAAAAGTAGTCATAGAAATGGCCCAACAGTGGGAGGACCTCAGTGTTATTACTCAGGGAGACATGGAAATCTTGAGCCAGGTAAAACTGGGGTTGGAATGTATCCAAATATTTAAAGACAGAGCAAGGTCATGGGTCAAAACCAGACATGAAGTCCAGAGTCAGAGGATACATCAAATTCAGAGTTGAGCCATCACCAGACAGGTGAGAAGCTCACCCACTATAGAAAGCAAATCAGGGTTGTTTCTCCCAGGTCATGAGTCATTAGAAGGCTGGTGCAAAGAGTTACAGAGATGACACACTGAAGTAAGCATAAAGTTTATTGATCATTGGTGGTCAAACAGGACTGTTGGTCCCCCAGCATACCAATCAGGGAAACACAAAGAGCTTAAAGAACTGGGCTTCTGTTGTCAAATATATCTCATCATTCATGATTCTTTTTCAATAATCGCATGGTGCTGGGCATTACTATGGGGATCTCTTTGCTGGAGCCCCTTGATATGAATGTTCAATAAGTCCTTTTAGGTTTGTTCATAGCAGAGAGTCTGCTGCTGCAGGATCCTAGTTTCTACTGAGGACTTGGTGTCCAACACCCCCTCGTGAGTTAATAATAAAGTCTTGTAAGAGTTGACATCTTATTAGCAAATTGTCCATCTGTCTTAGAGTCTGTGTCTCTGGAAAACTGGAATTGTGTCCCAAGTGTGTAAACTAATGTGTAGGTTTCAGTTTTAGGTAGTGATCAAAAATACCTGGCAGTGAGGAACCAAAGGACGTATTGGAGTTGGAGAATGAAGCAAGAAGGTGGGTAACATCAGGTAAGTCCCCAAAGCTGCAGAAGTTCAGATTCTGGAGAGTGAGGCAGGAGGGCAAACCAAAGAATGGAGAAATAGGGACTAGGAAGTCAATAGAGCCAGGGAGAGGGCACAGTGATAAAGTCCCTGCCTGGACACACAATCTATAAGAGTCAGGAGTCCAGGAAGCTGCACCTCCAGCATTCACTCATTCAATATTTATTGATATCTTATGTTGTGGCACAAACTATTAAGCACTGGACTGTTAGTTGAAAGGTTTGGTGGTACGAACCCACCTAATGGTGCCTCAGAAAACAGGCTTGGTGATCTGCTTCCAAAAGATACAGCCAAGAAAGCCCTATAAAATTCTACACATGGGGTCATGGGTGCAGAGTAGCAAGTAGCAACAGCAACAACATGCTAGACACAGGGACATATGATGAGAAAAAAAAACATGGCCTCTGACAATATGGAGCTTGTGGTCAAGTGGGACAGAAGGCAACCGACACTACCCTTGAAGAAATAAACGTCTTACCCAGCCCAGAAGTCAGATGTGCTTCCTGTAGGGGCCAGAGTCAGGCCAGGTCTGAAACCAGCTTTGACGTACAGGTGAGTGTTGGCCGGCTCCATGAAAATATCTACCTGTGTTTCTTAAAGTTGTTGTTCTAAAGTTGCCCAAGGAGTGTGTTTGTGTGCTTGTGTGTATGTGTGTGTATGTACAAGGACTAGCTGTAGTTAGCCTTTTTTTTAAAATACTTTTTCAAATTAAAGTGACAAAAAGAAAAAAATAAACTATTTTCCTTAAGGCATCAAGTTCAACTTATAAAACTTGTTATTCTGTCTATAAATTTATGACATACTTTTATAAGAATAAGAAAATTACTTTTCCCTGAATGTTAATAAAAAACCTGTTAATAGTGTTCAATAAATTACCAAGTTTAACAGATTGATTTCCCCGAAACAATTAACCCCATCTAGGAGCCTCATTCATTTATATCTCTTAAGCATCTCTGTGCACATTAAAATGTAATTCGTCTGATTCTCTTAAGCGCGTTAAACTCACACATCCAGCAAATAAGCTGTCTCTAGTTTCTGAGCAGCTTTTACAAATTAAACAATGTTTATCAGTGTCATGGAAACCCTGGTGGTGTAGTGGTTAAGTGCTACAGCTGCCAACCAAAAGGTCGGCAGTTCGAATCTGCCAGGCACTCCTTGAAAACTCTATGGGCCAGCTCTACTCTGTCCTATAGGGTCGCTATGAGTTGGAATCGACTCGACGGCACTGGGTTTGGTTTTGGTTATAAGTGTCATATTTTTGTTAAATGCACAGACTGTTTACAAACAATTGAACTTTCTTACACCGTTTATATGACCATCACAAGTAACTTTAATTTGAAATTGCATGTCGTTTCAATAAGAAAACATATATGATTATCCCTGCAATTGCAAAATGTGCTTCTAAATTTAACAAAAAGTATTAACAATAAGGCTTTTATATACTTCATCATCCTTGCCTTTTTTATATGTTCCTGTGGTCTTAAATTCATATATCCAACTAAAGGGAGCGGATTGATTACATCAAATGAGCTAAGGTAATGGGGGCAAAGGCAAGGAGCGTGAAGTGGCTGCTGTTAATCAGAGATGTGAATGAGGTACTTATTTTCTACCAGCTCAGTCATGGTAGAACTGTGGGATTCTTTCTTTGGGTTGGGGACTGTCTGCTGAGTGCCTGAGCCTCTGCTCTCCCTGGAGATCTTTCAAGTTTCACCCTTGCCCAATTTTTCTCCCCTCATTCAATGTTTTATTGCCTGTATTGGGTAGGAGTTCTTGAACTCTTTCCATCCCTAACTGGGTGGCATTTAACCTTTTTGCTGGATGATTAGTTAATTGAATTTTGTAATTTCAAACCCAGGTTATAACATTTTGCAGTGTGACTGGATTTTGCATTGTCTGAAAAATTTTCTTTCTTGGCTTTTGGCTGCAATTCTGTAATCATTTATTGATACCTAAGAGCTTAAGCTGGTTAAAATGGGGGCCTATGTTTTTTATGTGCAAAGACAAGACCACTTTGTTCATTCTCCTGGCAGTCAGTGGTATATGCGGTGTTCTTCACCAGCACCATGATTCGAGTGCATCAGTTCGTCTTCAGTCTTCCTTATTCGTTGTCCAGCTTCTGCATGCCTATGAGGCATCTGAAAATACCATGGCCTGGGTCAGGCGCATCTCAGTCCTCAAAGTGACATCTTTGCTTTTTTTTTTTAAACACTTTAAAGAGGTGTTTTGGAGCAGATTTGCCCAATGAAATATACTGTTTGATTTCTTGATTGCTGCTTCCATGGATGTTGATTGTGGATCCAAGTAAAATGAAATCCTTGACATCAGCATTTTCTCCATTTATCATGATGTTGCTTATTGGTCCAGTTGTGACGATTTGTTTTCTTTATGTTGAGGTGTAACGTGTACTGAAAGTTGTGGTCTTTGATCTTCATTAGTAAATCTGTCTTGGAAAAAGTACAGTGAAAATGCCCCTTAGAAGAGAGGGTGGTGAGACTTTGTCTCACATACTTTGGATGTGTTTTCAGGCAGGACCAGGCCCTGGAGAAGGACATCATGGTTAGTAAAGCAGAGGGTCTGCGAAAAAGAGGAATACCCTCAGTGAGATGGAACGGCACAGTGGCTGCAACAATGAGTTCAAACATAGCAACGATTGTGCGAATGGCGCAGGACCAGGCAGTGTTTTCTTATGTTGAACATAGGGTGGCTGTGAGTCAGAACCAATTCAGTGGAACCCAACGTCAACAACAGCATGTGCAAAGGTCAGGGCTCCTTCTGAGGGTCAGGGAAGCGCAGGGCATTCTGGAACAAATTTGAACCACTCTAGGTCAGTGAAATTAAAATTCAGCCTTTGAGGGGAGAGCTCCAGTGCTGTGCCTCTCACCTCTCCCAGCTGAAGCCTTGGCCTGAGCAGTCTCATGGGCTGTCAGGAAGAGAGCCTGTGAGCCAGAACACAGAGTGGCTCTGGATATTGCTCACAGGGGACACTGCCATTGTTTTAAATTTGTCATGACTAGATCCTGCAGCACGGAACTGCAGAGGAAGTAAGACGAATGAATCATGTAGGTTCAATTAGCCACAAGAGTTTACTGACTGTATTGTCAAAAGTTAGAATAATCCATTTGCTGACTTGCTCCACTTGCTGTCTCCTGGCTAAAAAAAAAAAAGGAGAAAGGGACAGCCACACATCTGCCCATTGGAGTGGGCTGATTCTCCCGTGGAAGGAGACCCCCTGGGGATGGTTCAATACCTAATCGGGAGGACTGAAAAGCACAGACATCATTTAATCATCCTGAAGTTCTTTTGGAGAGGCCTCTGTGGGCTCTTCAAAACAAGGGCTCCGGAACACACTCTCCACCCTCGGGGATGCTGTGCATTTCCGCTGCCATACAGCAGGCCCTAAAATGGGCGTCGACACCCCCTGGATTTCCGGGGGAGGCTCACTCAGGATGTCACGGTTGTAGAACAGCTGTGGAGCATCACAGTGGCAGCAGCTGGCTCTGTGAATGCAGACAGTGGCAAGATGCTGGCTGTGTTTTGTTTTGTTTTTTACTAAGATAATCTGAAGTGATTTTCTTTGGCCAAATTGCATAACCCGAGCCTTGGTGGTGCAGTGGTTAAGAGCTCAGCTTCTAAGTAAAAGTTGGCATTTCGAATCCATCAGCTACTCCTTGGAAAATCTATGGGAAAGTTCTACTCTGTCCTATAGGGTCTCTATGAGTCGAAATAGACTCAAAAGGCAATGGGTAGAGTCTATGGTGGTCAAGTAGGCCATCTGAGAACTCAGAGCCACGATGCTAATTATCCTTATGTCTATGGCCAGTTCCATGGGATAGCCTGGAGCAGTAGAGATTATGAATATTTATTGGAAAGTGGAAACCCTGGTGGCGTAGTGGTTAAGTGCTACAGCTGCTAGCCAAGAGGTCAGCAGTTGGAATCCTCCAGGTGCTCCTTGGAAACTCTATGGAGCAGTTCTGCTCTGTCCTGTAGGGTCGCTATGAGTCGGAATCGACTTGACGGCAGTGGGTTATTGGAATGTAGTCCTGCCAGGAGTCTTCTCTTTAAGACTCATCTTTTCCTGATTGTTCCCAGCACCTTAATCCAGGCCATATCATTTCCTACTTGAGTCAGTGCAGGGTTTCCTTGTCCCTGTTGCTCCCTGCTATATTCCATCTTGTGACTTACTCTCAAGTTAACTTTTGGGAAACCCCAGCTTCTATCCTACTCTGGAACCTGTAATGGCTCCCTGTTATTTATACCATAAAAATCAAACCACTCTGACTTCCACGGACTTCCAGTGTCTGGCCCCATGGCCTTACCCTCCCTGCTCAGCATAACCTCCCATTGCTGTTCTAGAGGGAACTGCCCTCCTCAATGGGCTGATCCCCTCCTAGACTTCTTTTCACACTGGGCTCCCTTCAGAGCTTGCCTTGCACCTTATTTGACCTCTGATCTCCATGAAGCCTTTCTAACCACTTCAAACCAAAAAACCAAAACCGTTGCCTTCTGGTCGATTCTGACTCACGGAGACCTCATGTGTGTCAGAGGAGGTTGTACTTCATGGGGTTTTCACTGGCTGATTTTTCAGAGGTAGATTGCCAGGCCTTTCTTCCAAGGCATCTCTAGGTGGATTCTACCCACCAAGCTTTCAGTTAGTAGCTTAGCACTTAACTGTTTGTGACACCGGGACTCCTTCTAACCACTCCAGACCATGCCAATTCATTTGTTCCTTTGTTTGTTCAGCCATTCACCAAATTATTGAACACCAGTTCATTAGTTTTTTCTTCATTCATTCATCTGTTCATCACATGTTTTACCCACCTTTCACATTCCATTCATTTCGAGGCTCTGGATACATATTTATAATTGCCCTGTCGTCAAGGCTACTGCATAGACACCCCTGCAGTTTGTCTTCTTACATACGTGCCTGGCTGAGGAGGTCCAGTAAAAACTGAAATCTAGCCTGATAGTCACCAAAACAAGAAACAAAAATATGTAGTACATTTATAATTGTATAGTCTTCGTTATTGAGCATTCCTGAAGTTCTACTCTGTCCTATAGGGTCGCTATGAGTCAGAATCGACTCCGCCGCAACAGGTTTAGAAGGAGAGAACTATTTTGATCAGATAATGAAGAGAACTGATTCCTGCCTAAAATTTTACACATTTGATGATTGGAAGAATTTTCCATAGACTGGCTTCTGTCTGCATTTCAAGCCTTGTCTGTCCTCCAATGCCCACAGACATTGTTGGACAAGTTCATATCATCAGGACTTCTGGTTCTGCCCCTTTATGTCACAATGCCAGGTGACTTCTCCCAGAGGACGATGGTATAAGTACTCTTGAAAGTCATTCTTACACTTGGAAGACTAGCAATAATTTTATCATGCACCAAAGTGACTGCAAACTGCATAAATGTATAACACTAAACCCAAACTACATGCCTCCTCAACTCAACTTTGGACTCTCTAACGCCACCTGAAGTGAATGAAAATGTGATGGAGGGCAAGTTGGCATGGAAACAGATGGAACTCTTAATCAACGGCAGTTAAAATGGCTTATTTTTGCAAATTTCACAGACACATATGATCATGCCAGCAGATTGCTAAGTCACCCATCATGCCCTGGGAATGTGGTCGTGCAAATGAGGGATGCTGACGTGTTGGTGTCACTAGTTTCACAGTAAATCTGCCCCTGAATCCACTGAGGATTAGAGAGGTCATTTCTCCCTTACTCAGCCTGCTCGGCCCTGTCTTTGTGGTGGACGTTGATGCTCCAAGGCTTCCCTTCGGTACTTGGGGATCCTCTCCCCTCTGGGGCTCCATGTGAGCCCTGTAACCTGTAACTCCAGTCCTCCTGCCTCCAAACCGTCCCACTCTCCTTTTCCTCAGCATTGATCAGGTCACCAACTAAGAACGACAACTTCAGCACAAAACCTCATATTCTGCTCATTACTGGTACAAAGGGTCTTTGTACCAGTCAGGGACCCAGAGGGAAGAAAAAGGCACATTTAGCTGAGATTCTTGAAGACAGTTTAAAATTGGTGCTACCTTCAGAGGAGGGACAGTAAGGGAAACAGCAAGGGGAGTTGAGGCACCTGGGGAGGAGCAGCAACAGGAATCTGATACTTGAAGAGGGTCTTGGAGGAGAGGGCCCCCATGGAGATGTTCTCATAGAGTGGGGTTTCTTAACCTCAGCACTATTGACATTTTGGGTTGGATGATTCTGTCTTGTGGGATGCTGTTCTGTGCATTGTAGACTGTTTAGCAGCATCCTTGGCCTCTACCCATTGGATGCCAGTAATGCCCTAGCCATTTAGCCATGACAACAAAAAATGTCTCCGGATATTGCCAAATGCTCTCTGGGGGGCCAGTTCATCCTTGGTTGACAACCACTCTCATAAACCAAAAACCAGACCTGCTGCTGTGGAGTTGATTCTGACTCATAGTGACCCTGTAGGACAGAGTAGAACTGCCCCATAGGGTTTTCAAGGCTGTAATTTTTATGAAAGTAGACTGGCCACATCCCACTGAGCGGGTAGGTGGGTTTGAACCGCCGATCTTTCAGTTTAGCAGCTGAGTGCTTGACCACTGGGCCACCAAGGCTGCTGTCATAAAGAGATGCAGTTGCTGCCTGATCAGAGCAGTGGGTGGGGATAGTGGGGAGAAGAGAGAAATTACGTGGTTATTTCCTGCCTCCCAATCTCCTGTCTACCTTCCGTTGACTGAACCCAAACTGAAGCCAGAGGACAAGCTTTGTTCCCTTCAAGATGCCCCTTTCTTTTACTTTCAGATTAATTCCCAGTAAGCAGCTGTACTGTTTGTACTTACAGAACCTAAAATCCTCAGCTCCCGAGCTGGAGCCCAGTGTCTCGTCTCAGTGGCCACAGAAGGCATTCATTCCCTCTTGCTCATAACTGCCCATGAAGATTGCTTCTGGTGGCCCAGGGATTAGTTACTGCCGTCACTACTGGGGACAGGCTTCTGCCTCTTGCCTTGCCCTGTTTTGATCCCCTCGAATGTACTGCTTGCTTTTTTCCTATTATCTCTAATTCAACATCTTTACCCAGATCCACCTGCCCACTTCTCAGGAGAGGCACCTTGGAAAGGTCTGCAGAGGCCGAAGGAATACTCATTGCTGTACTCATGCACCTGGGGACTCCCAGAGTTTCTTTGGAGACAAATTCTGTTTGAATTGAAACTTCCTGTCTCATTTGTCCGTCTCTGGCATGCTCCGTGTCTTCCAGAAGAACTCTTGCCAAACCATCATTCTACCGATGCTACTTTGTGCATGTGTATTAGTGTTTGGATAATGCCTCTGCCACCCGTTGGCGTCATACACAGGACAGGCTGTCAGGCGATACTTTGTTGATTGATTGTGCTAGGCATTGAATTGTGTTCCCCCAAAATATGTATTGTAAGTCCTAACCCCTATCCCTGTGGTTGTAATCCCATTTGGGAATGGGTTTTCTTTGTTAATGAGGCAGGATTAGAGTAGGGTAGGGTGTGTCTTCAGCCAGTGAGTTTTTGAGATATGAAAAGGGCAGATCAGGCCCAGAAGAAGCAAGCAGAGGTGGGGGAAGACAGATGCCAAGCCACCTGAAGATTGTCAGGAGCAGAAGCTCAGAGAGCCAAGGACCTTCCTCCAGAGCCAACACAGAGAGAGAGAACCTTCTCCCAATGCAGACTTCTAGACTCCTAAACTGTGAGAAAATAAATTTCTCTTTGTAAAAGCCATCCATTTGTGGTATTTCTGTGATAGCAACAGTAGATAACTAAGACAGTTTGATTGGATAGGCCCCATAGGTGGGCAAAATGTATTCCATTTTGGAGAAGCATTCCTATGAGTTGTTGGTCAAGAGCACATGAATCTGCAGGTAGCTTTGGGGAGGGGCCGAGAGTCTGCTCCCCGGATGCTGACGCTGCTGGTCTGCAGACCACAACTTGAGTGGCAAAAGGATCTGGATGACGGTGAGATACCCAGGGCCTTCTGCTATGAACAGTTCATTCAATAATCATTTATTGAGAACCTGTTGGAAAGCACAGGGCTCGGTTTTGTCAGTGAGACAGAGGTACAGCTCGGCCCCACTATTTTCATCCCAGATATTTCCTGCCACTCTGCATTAAAAAATGAAGACACTGTGGTTGTTATATCCCTCAAGAGGTGTTTATCTCCCAGATGTGGACAAAGCTTCCAGCTCCAGTGAGTCTCAGTATTTCCCCATATCTGAAGGTGAGCTGGTTTCTGCTGGCTTTGTCCTGCCCTCCTCAGCTTTGCTCCACAAGCAGTAGTTTTACTTCATGCACACAGAGGAAAAAGACATTTCTTAAACGAGGCCTGCATAGCACTTGGCTGTTTCCTCTCCCTGCTATGGATGAATCATTCTGGTGACAGGGAAATAAATCAAGCACGGCTACCTTTCCACAGGGGGCAGTTTGGGTGTGTGTGTGTGTGTGTACACATGTGTAGGCTGTGAACTGAATTTAGTTTTGCAATAAAGTTCCCTTCTATGAATTATAGGCCCTTTTAATATTTCCTGAGTAACATCCCAATGCAGTAGGGAAGCATTATAGACACTCTGTTATCATAGGGGCCGTCCTTGTTTACCTCAGAATTTTCATTCATGGCTCATTGCTTTCCTTTTCTGAGAGACTCCTTTTTTGGTCAGCCAGTAACACTGATCGAATGCTTATTAAGGTGATGGGCCCCAAGGAAGGGTCGGAATGGGTCAAAGTCTGCATAAAATATGGATTCCTTTCAGGTCGTCATCTAACCAATGAAGCGTGTCTGATAGACTGGCTGGAATGCCTCGGAATGACTTATGTGCTGCCTTGTGAATCCAAAGAAAGCCTGGTGGGGAGGAAGGGCCAGCATCTGCACTGCCAGAACTGTCGTTTAGAGAAGAGCTGCTTCCTTCTGTAGGAAAGCCCTCTTTCCTGCCTCAGGCCAGAGGGACTCGTCATCACAGCAAGTGATTTGTACTGGGAGAGGGGACTGCATATTAAAATGGTTAGAATGAGGTACAAATCACTCGGGGGGCAGAAAAGAAGGGGCATGCCTCCATATTCTGCTAATTGTATTAAAAAAATTGTATTAATTAAAAAACAAAAGGACCAAGGAAGAAACGCATCTAATGCGTCGGTGCCCTTTGGATGGCATGGTGGCCAAATGTGAGCAAAGGAGGTAGAGCAGGTTTGAACTCTGGGGCACTGAAGGGCTTTAGGGTCCTGGATTCTGGGTTAGGAGGACAGGTAGAGAGTGGGAGAGGCAGTCAAGGATTCAATGATAAAGTAAGATTTTTATTTAAAAAATACAGATATATGAGAGTTAGAGGCATTTTAAAATTTTAGGATCTCCTCTCTGAAATTCAGTGAGATGAACTGTCAAAGGAGACAAAAAAAAAAAAAAAAAAAAAAATCCAGCCTTTGATAGGGAGAGGCTTTATTCAGTAAGAAAACCAAATCCACTGCCGCTGAGTCAATTCTGACTCACAGCAACCCCACAGGGCAGAGTAGAACTGCCCCACAGGACAGAGCAGAACTGCCCCACAGGACAGAGTAGAACTGCCCCACAGAATTCCCAAAGAGCACCTGGTGGATTCAAACCACCGACCTTCTGGTTAGCAGCTGTCACACTTAACCACTACACCACCAGGGTTTTCAGTAAGAAAACAGGGAAAGGCAAAGGGGCTACTGTAATAGTGGGGCAGGGACGTCTATAGTAGGGAAAACACTCAGACCATGACATCTGCAAGTGGCTCAAAGAGTTAGGGGAAAAAGTGTTCTTTTAAAGAGACTGAGAGTAAACAAGGCCGGAAAAACAAACAAAACAAAAAACAACCGGGGCATGGAGCAGTGGAATGAAAGAGTGACATCATCAGGTAGTCAATCAGAATGTTTCACACATTCTTTGAACTTATTTTCTTCTTTAACTTTACTTGCATTATTTAAATGCTCCATAGTGAGTATGTATTATTTTTAAAAGCAGAACAAGTGAATAAAGCTGTTTGCCTTTTGGAAAACCAATCAAATGAAAACCAACTGCAGCACAGCTCCTATTCTATCCGGGTTGGATTAATAGAATCGTTCTCCTCCAGGTTAAAAACCACAGGAACCATCCTTATCTGGATTTATTTTTGGTCTCTGAGCTTATCTGTGTCCATAGTCAGATTGCAGCTTCTTCCTTTTCTCCCTGCCTAGAGGCTGTGGGCTAATCTTGAGGTAGCAGCTGCTCCTTCATTGGATGGCCGATGCCTGAATTCTAGCCTGGAAAAGCTGGTTACCCAAGGAAGTGAACCTGATATTCTGGGGGGCGTTGTTTCCTGTTTAGGGTGTTTTATCTTGAACTTACAATTTTAGGATGTCTCCTGTAATACTGATCATCCTAGCGCTATGGCTACCATTTGGGGTGTCCTTGCCCTTCACCATAGATGACCTTACTATTTCAATAAGGCATCGTTATGGGTGATCATCACTTGCAAATTCGGCAAAAGCCAAATCAAAATTAGAGAGCTGTGTTTCTGTTTTTGTCGTTGGTTTCTACTTAGGAAGAAGTAAGCTGGTTCCATCTCCCTTCCTGGATGTTTTGCCATCTGAAATCCTTAAGGAAGTGAAATAAAATCCAGCCACTCAGTCCAGGAATGCCCTTGTTCTTTGTTGCGTGTGCTTGTGCGTACACACCTGCACAGGTACACACCCACATACGCACCATTTCAGGGCAATATCTAGCTCAGAAGGGAGAAAAACGAAGAGTTGAACATGTCTCTGCTCTTTGTCCAAGGACCACACAACTTTGCTGTCATACCCTGTCACCCTTTGGAGTAGGATATACACAGGCACCATAGGTGTGAAGCCTAGGCAGCCCACGGTTTGTTCTCATGGGAGCAGCATTGCATACTTGACTTCTACACGATTGTCAGCTTCACTTTGGTTCCAAGTCACAGTCTTACGCATTGCCAGGATTGTGTTTTGTTATATTTCTAAGGTGTTTTATTTCTAATAGTTTCTAATCCTCCCTGGTTTTCTCTGTTTCTCCAAGAATCTCAACTCCTTCCTGCCGCAGGACCTTCAGAGAGGTTTTTTTGCTTTGTTTTGGTTTTAAATCTGGAATGCTCTTGCTCTTGTGTTCTCCTCCTACTCTTCCTCTGTGCTTGACAAAATTCTTGTCTGTGTGATAGTTTAAATGTCCCTTCCTCATGCGTGCCTTTTCTGAATCCCCAGAAGATGGTAGGGATGGTAGGTTCTCATAAAGCAAACAAACAAAAACAGCTGCTGTTGAGCCAGCTCCAACTCATGGTGACCCCATGTATGTCAGAGTATTATCGTGCTCCATATGGTTCTCAATGGCTGATTTTTAAGAAGTAGATCACCAAGCCTTTCTTCTAGGCAACTCTGGGTGAACTCAAACCTCCAACCTTTTGGTTAGAAGCAAGAGTGTTAGCTGTATCACCCAGGGACCCCTGTATGCTCTCATATCCAAAAACCAAACCCTTTGCCATTGAGTCAATTCCAACTCCTAGTGAACCTATAGGACAGAGTAGAACTGCCCCCATTGGGTTTCCAGGGAGCAGCTAGTGGATTCAAACTGCTGACCTTTTGGTTAGCAGCCATAGCTCTTAACCACTACACCACCAGGGTTTCTGTGCTCTCATAGTGCCCTGTATTTTGCCTTTGTAGCATTTATCAAAGTAGTCATTATATAGTTATTTACATAATTATTTATTTAGTGTATAGATTCTCACCTAGGCTGTATACTCAAGGATCAAGGATGCCTAGTATAGTGCCAGGCATGTGGTAGGCACTCAATAAATACTTGTTGAATGAATAGTTATACACTTGGATACTTTTGTTGACGAAAAGGATGATGAAAGAGGGAATGTGTATGGCTTGTTGCAAACCCATCCTTAACCCTGTTTCAGTATGTGTATATATATATATACACACACACACACATATGTGAGTGTGTGTATGTGTGTATATGCATACATACATATATATGTATATATACATGTATAAAGAGAGAGAGGAGTATATGTTACTCTGATGACAGGTAAAGTGGATCACCATTTGTCACATGAATTAGGAAAATCTTTCAGGTAACATGGCTTTCAAATAATGCTGAACAGAAAGCTGTCTGCTCTGATTGCTTTAGGTTTACCTGCTATGGCCTGGGGCAACTGAAATAGCAATGCTGTCAAGAGGGTGACAGTGAGACAAGGAGGTTAATGTCAGTCATAGCATGGAAGTCTCTCTAAGTCAAGGCTAAAACAGAAATGGTTGACCTTCTATAGCAGTTATGTTCATTTCATCTTGGAATGACTTCGAGGCCTGTTACAATGACGTACAGAATGGAACCTCCAGTAGGAGCTGGGCTTTCATCCACTGAAATCATCTTGCTAAGAGCTGTAGCCGAGTTCAGGCTGCCCAGATGTTGCTGACTCTTCACTGAAGCAGAAATACAAACTGTAGTTGCTTTTCCACCCCTCTCTGTTTCAGGTGTTCTAAGATCACAGAACTGATCCTAGAATTGATGAGTTTGAGTTATGGTGTTGGGAAAGTATTGAATATACCATGGACTGCCATAAAAATGGACAAATCTGTCTTGGAAGAAGTACAGCTAAAACGCTCCTAAGAAGCAAGGGTGGTGAGACTTCATCTCACTTACTTTGGACATGTTATCAGGAGGGACCGGTCCGTGGAGAAGGACATTGTGCTTGGAAGAGTAGAGGGTCAGCGAAAAAGAGGCAGACCTTCAGAGAGATGGATTGACACAGTGGCTGCAACACAATCAAACACAGCAACAGTTGTGAGGATGGTGCAGGACCTGGCAGTGTTTCATTCTGTTGTACATAAGGTTGCTATGAGTCAGAACTGACTTGTCCGCACCTAACAACAATAACAACAAGGTCACAGCTGGTGGTTTACAGCTGTGAATACAAGGAAGGTGCTTGGATTGGGTATGGGGATGGAACTTGGATAATGGAGAAGCCCTTTGCTTAGAGTCTGCCTTCTTTGGAGCAAGAGGGTATAAATCACACATTCTTTCCACATTTATCAGAGCATTTTCTATACCTTTCCGTATCTTGCTATTTTTCCATGCTCTTTTGTCCTTCTATTTGAAGTAAATGTAGAAGTGTCTTGTCAAAACATTTATTTGCCTGGATCTCTTAGCTTTGGCTCTCTAATAGAAACCAAAACCAAGCCCATTGCTGTCGATTTGACTTCAACTCACAGCGACCCTGTAGGACAGAGTAGAACTGCCCCATACAGTTTCCAAGGAGCTCCTGGTGGATTCAAACTGCCGACCTTTTGGTTAGCAGCCATAGCTGTTAGCTATTACGCCGCCAGGGTTTCTTTGGCTTTCTAATAGTAGATAAGAATTTGTCTGAAAATGATTTATTAGGGTGTATGCCCAGGAAAACCCTTCAGAGAAGTGGAAATGTGAGACTGGGAAGGAGGGAGGTCAAGTGAAGATGCAGTGGTGACCAAAGTCCTGTGGAAGGCAGTTTTGGCTCAGTTCTGCAGGAGAGTATTGATGACAGCGTAGATAATACCTGAGACTTGTCCTAATAAGGAGGTAGGGAGCTGGCATATTTATACCTCCACATCCATCAGTCATTGTTTAGTTAAGGGCTGCCCCTGGGGACATGTAAATTCTCCTGGATTTGTGGCTGTCCAAGTCTCAAGCAAGATGAGTTGTATAACTCTGAGTGCAGCCTTCCAGTGAAGAAACATAGGTGTCTGCTGTTGAGAATGAAAGAAAACTGAGAGCCAGCATGCATGAAAATGTCCAAGGGAGTCCAAGCAGATATGGATGGAAGATTGGCTACAGTCCACCCCTTGCACCATTCAGAGCCACTTCCATCTCACATTTAGTTTATCCTACTGATTTTATGGTTTTGTGGCTGGTCACAATTTCTAGGAAAAGAAAGATTTGTAAGAAGGTTAATAGGGCAGTCTACAGCCCCCACTGCTTTAGTTGGTCCTGAGGTAATAGTTGATATTCATCATCTCCTTTCTCTGCTAATTGTTCTAGATTCCTTTCCCACATGGCCTGAGGCTTAGATTTATGTCTTAGTTATCCAGTGCTGCTGTAACAGATACACCAAAAGTGGATAGCTTTAATAAAAAGAAATTTATTCTCTCACAATTTAGGAAGCTAGAAGCCCAAATTCAGGGTGCCAGCTCTAGGGGAAGGGTTTCTCTCTGTCAGTTCTAGGGGAAGGTTCTTGTCATCAGTCTTCTCTTTGGAGCTTCTCCATGCAGGCACCCTGGGTCCATAGGATGCACTTTGCTCCCAGCGCTGCTTTCTTGGTGGTATAAGGTCCTCATGTCTCTCTCTGCTCGCTTCTAAAGAGATTGACTTAAGATACAATCTAATCTTGTAGACTGAGTCCTTCCTCATTAACAACTGCCACTAATCCCGCCTCATTAACATCACAGAGGTAGGATTTACAACACATAGCAAAAATCACATCAGATGACAAAATGGTGGATAATCACTCAATACTGGAAATCATGGACTAGCCAAGTTGACACACATTTTTCAGGGGACACAATTCATAATAATTTGTTATGTTTTTTCAGGTCATGATTGCTGTTAGGTGTCCACCCTGTATGATTATTATTGATTATGGATTTATTCACTTGTTAAAATAAAAGAATTTAAAATCAGCACAGAGACACACTAGGCCTTGGTTCTGTTTACCTCTAGCTTTTGCAGACTGAAAGTTTGATTTGTAGCCAATATTTAAGGGCAGAACTTCACCACACAACCTAGTATTGATCAAGAAGGGAATACTTAATTTATCTAAGGCACATCCAAATTATGAAATACTATTCAAAAGTTAAAAAATAATGTGCCTCATTTTTTAACTTCTGAATAGTATTTCATAATTTGGATGTGCCTTAGTTAAACTACCCCGTGAAAACCCTGTGCCGTCGAGTCGAGATCAGTAAGGGAATACTTAGTTAGGCTAAGTATTCCCTTATTAATCAATATTAGGTTGTGTGGTGAAGTTCTGCCCTTAAATATTGGCTAACACAAATAGGGAAACCCTGGTGGCGTAGTGGTTAAGTGCTACAGCTGCTAACCAAAGGGTCAGCAGTTCAAATCCGCCAGGCACTCCTTGGAAACTCTATGGGACGGTTCTACTCTGTCCTATAGGGTCGTTATGAGTTGGAATCGACTCGACGGCACTTGGTTTTTTTTTTTTTAAACACAAATAGATCTACAAGAGATATTGTTGAGGGAAGAAAGCAAGTTACAAACAATATATGTGTTATAATATTATTTATGTTAAAAACACAAAATAGAACTACATATTAATCCATGCACACGTATGTGTATATATGTACACACATAGGAAAAGGTATGGTAAGACAGAGGTCATTGGCTTGGGGTGGCAGAGGCAGGGGATCCAGATAACATGGATGCATCAAAAGGGAAGGGAGCCCTGTCTACAAAGTTTCATGTTTATAAAAGGGGGTGTGCTCATGCTTTGCTACTACAATTAAAAAGTTAAATTTCCACAACCAAATGATTTTTGTATTATAAGATTTTATCATGCGTTTAATAGTCAATATCTCTTCTGATGCCTAGTGGACACCTTAATTCTTCCCCACTTGTTAAGTCCAGAGGCCATCCATGAGTGTACTGTGGATTTATTGGCTGGGATAACCTGAGGATCCTATGTGGGAACCCAGGTCTTCCCTACCAGGATCACGTGGTTGGTGAGGGACAAGGATCAATGCTCTTAATCCCTGAGGTGATGGATGAGAAGACCTATAGAGATATAAAGGACTAGTGCTATCTTTATCTATCTCTGTCATCTCTCTTTATCTCTATCTGTATTAGCTTCCTAGTGCTGCTGTAACAAAAAATACCAAAAGTGGATGGCTTTAAAGAACAGTTCTGGAGGCTAGGAGTCTAAATTCAGGGTGTTGGCTCTAGGGATAGGTCCTACTTTGTCTTTTTCAGCTCCTAGTAACTATTGGAAATCCTTGGCATTCCTTGCCTTGTAGATTCCTCTGCCTCCGTCTTCACATAACATATTCCAGTGTGTCTGTCTCTCTGTCTGTACTCCCTTTTGTAAGACATCACTCAGAAGGGATTAGGTTTAGATCCCACCCGATTCTGGTATGATCTCATTAATACAACAAAAGAACAACCCTATTTACATATAGGATCACATTCAAAGGTATGAGGGTTAGGATTTCAACATATATTTTGGGGGGACATAATTCAATTCATAACACTATTTCTACCTATCTGTATCTCTTATCTGGTGCCCTGATGGCTCAGTGGTTAAACGTTTGGCTGCTAACCAAAAGATCAGCAGTTCAAATCCACCAGCTGCTCCTTGGAAACTCTGTGGCCATTCTGTTCCATCCTGTTAGAATTGCTATGAGTTGGAATTGACTTGGCAGCAATTTTTTTTTTGTAGTATCTCTTATCTATCCCAATCTCTATATATTCATCTATACAGATATTTAATCTGGTGCAAAACAAACCACTAAACACTGGCACAAGGGAGTGTGAGAGATAAAGATGACACAGGATCTACTTACAATAATGCAATACGCTCACAGTCTGTCTCCCTGGTGATCCCAGGATCCAAAACAGCCAGAAAGCTGTTAGAAAGAGGATACAAATCACTAATAGTGATTCCTCCATGAATATCACATCCATCTGATCTGAGCGTGAACACACAAGACATTCCTGGAGCATTAGCACATGGAGAGTGGCTTTTATTGCTTACGAAAAGAAGCAGACAGCACACCAGAACAAATGTGGATCCATTTTTGAGCCAGTTCCCCCTTGACTCTAAATGCTGTCTGGGCAGTGATGATGACTCTTCCATGCATACCCCACTTTGTACTGTAGGCGAGGGACTCAAAGGACCTTCCATAAACTGATTTACCCTGGTTAGATAGGCTAGTTAGGTGGGCTGGAAACTCTTCTCTGCATGCTCACACTCAACACTGTAGGTGAGGGACTGGGAAGTCCCTCCCCAGACATTTGTATACTTCAGAGTCTACATGACTCGCCACATGGAGCATTATGTAGATTTTCCTGCCTGACTACCCAAGGAGGGGAAGTGGTTAGACATATGGACGCCAGCCTGGAATTGTATCTTTTTGCCCTGCTGAAAGAAGCTAGCAGGGAGAGGAATGGGGAAGACATGGCCGTTGGGTTTGTCCAAAGGACTGCCTCCTCACAAATAGCCTTATCCTTAGGAGAAAAACTTTATATTTATATCCAGAACAAGTTTTAAGAATGGTTGTGGGCAACATGCCAACATACTGTCATTTGCACAGAACACCAAAGAGCTGAGAAGATAGAGATAATAATTCAATTGGGAAAAATGTTTCCAGACTCTGAGGTCTAAAGAATGTGATTTTATCCTATAACTGAATGACTGGCTAAAGGCATATGTTCTACACATTTTGGGGGAGTCTGTCCAGTCTATGATAACAAACTTTTTCCAGAAATGACACCTTAAGAGTGAACCCTCTAGTTTCAGTTGGCAGAAACTGGTGTGGACACTTGACCCAAGTTGGGCAATCAGAAATTGGCTGCAAGAGATTCTAGCGAGTTTGGGCTGTCCCCTTGAATAAAGTGTCGTAAGCTATGAACTTCAGAATGCCAGGCTATTTTACCCTGTTGATACAAAGAAACAGGATGCCCGTTTGCAGATGGATAATTTACAAAGATGAGCAGAGAGAAGTGGAGGTAGGAAGTGGAAGGAGATATCTGCCTGGACCCCTGGCCGCTTCATGCTCCTGTTTTTTTTTTATGAGGCTTGGGGACGCTCCACTTCACTGAGGTACTCAGAATTCATTAACAGACTCCATTGTTTTTTAATTATGGAAGCTCACTGTTTCTGTTGCTTGCGATCTAAAGAACCTCGAGTCAAGCAGTTAATGATGCTTTGTTTTCCTATGCTGTGGAACTAGTGTAAGGCTATATTCAACCTTCGCTGTAACGTTATATTCTGATATAACTTGTATTTATATCAGCATCAGTTTGGGAAAGTTTTAGGTAAGCCATTGCTGGAGGCAAACTAAAAATTGGATGTTGTTTCAAATAAGTTATCAGAAGAGGGTGGACGGGAGGTGAAGGGGATTAGATTAATGTTGGAAGGCAATATGATACACAGAGTAGAGGTTAAGTGTGTGGACTTTGGGGTCAAAATGCCTGGCTGACATGGAGAAGATATCTAATACCTCTGTAACTCAGTTTTTCCATCTGTAAACTGGGTATAATAATAGTACCTATGTTAAATACATTAAAGGGTTGTTGTGAAGATTAAATTAGGCAATCCCTGTGAAATACTCAGAACACTCTGCCTGAGCCCTAAATAAACCCAAACTGATTACCATCAAGTCGACTCCGATCCATAGCAACCCTATAGGATAGAGTAGAACTGCCCCACAGGGTTTTCAAGGAATGGCTGGTGGATTCAAACTGCCAACCTTTTGGTTAGCAGCTGAGCTCTTAACCACTGTGTCACCAGTGCTCCGACCTGAAAATAGCACCCAGTAAATGGTAGTTTTTATTATGACTTACAAGAATAATAAACAAATGAAGACATAGAAATAGACTTGCTAATAACCGTCAGCATAGAGATGGTATACGTGGCTATAATCTTTTCTTTCTGTCAGGTACTAAAAAGAAAGCCAGAACTGAGAGCTGGAGCATGGAAATGATGGATTGAAGGTTCTCCTTTGACTGAAGCCCCTAAAAGAAAGTGCTCTTTCTCAAGAGGGGGACAAAGGGAACTGACACAAACAGGGAGCTCATGCTGCTTGCTGGTCATGAGTAATCAAGTCTCTTTTCTCTGAACTAGGAATCTCATGTCTTCTGCCGACATCTATGAATCTGTAACAAGTTAACTTATTAACTTGTAAGTGGGGTAAAATCCCAGACCCTGATGGTGTTTTCCAATTACAAGAAATAATGCCCCTTCAGATTAAAGAGAAGGGTGGGTCGAGGAGAAACATAGCTGAGTGTGTCATATCTCGAAGGGAATCCATAATGCTGAGGTCCAATGTCAGTCTAAGGAGCCCTGGTGGTGCAGTGGTTATGTGCTCAGTTGCTAACTGAAAGGTCAGTGGTTTGAACCCACCAGTTACTCGATGAAAGAAAGATGTGGCGGTCTGGTTCTGTAAAGATTATAGCCTTAGAAACCCAATGGGCAGTTATACTCTGTCCTGTAGGTTTGCTATGAGTTGGACTTGACTTGATGACAATGAATTTGGTTTAGAATCAGTTTGGAGTCCCTGGGTGGTGCACATGGTTAATGCGCTTGGCTGCTAACTGAAAGGCTGGTGATTTGAGTCCACCCAGAGGCACCTCAAAAGAAAGGCCTGGCAATCTATTTCCAAAATTCAGCCATTGAAAACCCTGTGAGGCACAGTGCTACTCTGACACGTATGGGGTCTCTGTGAGTTGATGGTAACTGGTCTGGTGATGGTAACTGGGCAAGTGAATTCTAGGAGATCTGGAAGGTGGCAGAAGTCTGTGGCGGTATGTACTACTACTTTGGAGGCAAAGAAAGCCCTTGATTTAGGGCTAGGAGAGGCAGAGATGAACAAGTGTCTTCTGTTTGCAAGAAAAATGGATTTGAGACTAAGAAGCAAATGAAATCAGAGTCCTGGGCTATTTGTAGAGATCTAGGGGGTCAGAGGAGCCCTGCTGGCATAGTTGTTAAGAGCTACGGCTGCTAACCAAAAAGACTGGCAGTTTCCATCCACCAGCTGCCCTTGGAAACCTTATGGGGCAGTTCTACTCTGTTGTATAGGGTCACTGTGAATTGGAATCAACTCGATGGCAATGAGTTTGGTTTAGATGGTCAGATAAAAGGACCAGGTGCTGATATGGCAAGGGCCAGTGCCAGGACTTAAAAGAAGAAGGCTCACTGGAAAGTGGAATGAATTCTTGAGTCACAGTTGAGGTGGTGTGGTGTGCTAGCCTGTCAAATATGATTCTGTTTTAGCGTCTCTAAAACATGGGAGCATTCTTACAATCATGCTATCTAAGATTTGGGGAAGTAGGTGAATGCTGTCATTGCCCTCATCACTACTGTCCTTAAACCTATGATAGTTGTTTCTGCATAAGTTCCCTGGGTGGGAGCTAGCATGCCCGACTTTGCATAATAGCAATTGCTGAACTCCACCCTTAGGAAACAAATGCAGATATGGGTTATTTGGCTTGCTACTTTCTTGTGTCATTGAGTCCAAATGGTAGGAATGGGTTGTGTCCTGGAGTGACTGGCTGAGAGCAGTGGCTCCAGCCATTGGTGCCAAAGGCCGTGGCCATAGTAGACTAAAGGAGACCAAAGGAGGTGATTGTCCGCTAACGTGGTCAGAGAACTGAATGGGAACTCGGGATGATTGTCTTTCCGAACCAAAACAGGTGGGCTCAGTGCCCAGGAGATCAACCTACAGGTAACAGTCCCCAGACAGCCTCTGCGGTTCAGGATCAGGGATTTTGTCCTCAGTAAAAAAAACCTTCCAAGAGTAAGTCAGAGCTCCAGTTCCAGGAATTTAGAGATAAAGGGCCAGTTAGAGAGTACACTGGGTGGGGCACCTCAGGCTTTAGAGTTAGAACTGAAGAGCTTTATCAGAATGGAGTCCCTGAGTGGAGCAAATGGCTACTAGCTGTAAGGTTGGAGGTTCCAGTCCACCCAGTGTCACCTCAGAACAGAGGCCTGGCCATCTACTTCCAAAAAATCAGCTATTGAAAATCCTGTGGAGCACAGTTCTACTTGGATGCACGTGGGTTCGCCATGAGTCAGAGTCAACTCAATGGAAACTGATCCTGGTTATCAGACTGAAAATACGCATCAAGGAGGGAAGGTGAGTTACAAACCCAGACGATAAATGGGTTCTTTTACATAAATCCTTGCCATTTGGAAGTGAAAGGTAGAAATTTCCTTGAATCCCACTGAGTTCTTTCTTGCCGATTAAACATCTTCTAGGGCCATTCCTTGGGAAGAAATATGAGAATTTCTCTTGCTCAGTCCACTGCTTCCAGTGTGAAAACATGAGGGCTTCTCCCATCCTAGTGATCTGCAGGGTCTGCCCTAACTCCGCATTCTTCAAACCAGTTCATATGCCTCATCCAAGTAATGTGTGCCCAGTGCCCGCTGAGAGCACTGCTCTGCTCACAGTACGTGTTCTGGGACAAATTGCCTTGTCCTCACCCAGGCTCCTTGTCCCCTGCTCCAGCTTCATGCTTTCCTGGCTCCTGAATTTCAGAGTCTGTCTTCAGTTGTGACGATGGATTTGGCTTCACCAGTTGGTTTGTACCCCCCAAAAGATATGTTGAAGTCCTTACTTCCAGTACCTGTGAATGGGACCCTATTTGGAAATAGGGTCGTTGCAGATGTAGTCAATTAACATGAATTCTTACTGGAGAATGGTGGGCCCTAATCCAGTACGACTGGTGGACTTATGAAAAGAGAAGAGACACGCAGACGCAGAGGGAAGACAGCTATGTGAAGATGTAGGGAGAGACTGGAATTGTGCTGCCACAAGCCAAGGAGCCCTGGTGGTGCGGTGGTTAAATGCTCAGCTGCTAACTGAAAGGGTGGCAGTTCGAACCCACCAGCTGCTCTGCAGGAGAAAGATGTGGCAATCTGCTTCTGTAAAGATTTTCGGCCTTGGAAACCCTAAAGGGCAGTTCTACTCTGTCATATAGGGCTGCCATGAGTTGGAATTGACGGCAACGGGTTTGGTTTGGTATTGCCACAAGCCAAGGAGCACGTGGGACCTCCAGAAGCTAGAAGAGGCAAGAAACGATTCCTCCCCTAGAGCCTTCAAGGGGAGCACGGCCCTGTCAACACCTTGATTCCAGACTTCTAACTTCTGGAATTGTGAGAGAAAGAATTTCAGTTGTTTTAAGCCACTCAGTCTGTGGTGCTTTGTCACAACAGCCCTGGGAAATGAATAGAACCAGAATTGACCTTGAGCCTTTTATTTGGAGGTAGTTGCACTATCGCACTGGTTTATTCTCCCTCCTTTTTAGTCATTAATCTGCCCAGTCAGACCCAACCTCAGCTTCAGTCTGCTTGCCCATGGGCCTACCTGGTGTGGCTCTTCCTCCTTGGGAGGGTAGATAATACTTTTGGGGAAGAAGATAACACGATCACTTTGAGTTGAGCTAGTTTTAAAGATATATGTCTTAATATTTCATCAGCCCTGAGGTTTTTTTTTTTTTAAATCATTCTGGGAAAAAGGAAATAAAGCATCTCCACAGCTTTTTATCGTTTTGGAGATCAGTCTGCAGTGGAGTGGATAAAAAATACCAGCAATGCAAACATCTGGGTGGAGGAGCAGCAAATCAGGTTTATAGTTCTTTTTTATTTGAAAATATTTATATTCTCTCAGGCCCCAAATCCTCAGTTAGTGTCTGATGTAGAGACAAAGGAATGTTTCACTACATTTAGTGATGAGCGTGAGGGACAAACCGCAAGGATGACACCATCTGCCAAGCAGTGTGTATTTCAAGTTTGTTGACAGGACTTCCTAGAGCAAAATTGGAAAAAGATGCTCAATGTCCAATGAAAGGGTAGCTGACATTTTATGTTCTCTATGCAAAGAAGCATTTAAAAATTTTTTTCCAATTCTAACACTAACAGTTTTAACACTCAAAATTCAATTTCCTTTAGTTCCATCCCAATGGGACCGGAGATTTTTTCCCCCAGGGAATCTCCATTACGAGAGGGAATTAGATCTGGTCCAGCAGTGGAACCATTACCACCATGGGAATTAGGACACATATTTATTTGCATGTTTACTTTCAGTGTTAGAAAGTTTGATTTGGGGGCAGAAAGCCGTCTTTTCTATATTTATTGGGCTGTAACAGTGGTGGAGATAGAACTTTCTATGTAAAAGTTTTCAAACAGTTTAAACAAACGAAAAGAACCAAACCAGTTGCTGTAGGGCCAACGCTGACTCCTGGCGACCCCCAGTGTTGCAGAGTAAAACTGCTTCACGGTGTTTTCGTGGCTTCCATCTTTCAGAAGTAGCTCACCAAGCCTTTCTCCAAGGCACCTCTAGGTGGACTCGAACTGCTAGGAGTATCAATGCAGGATGGTGCAGTGCTAGATTTCAATAAAAGGATTTAAAAAATGGTAGATTCCACAAACTAGAGATCCTTGAGTTGACATTGAACCTTTACAGGTTTCTAGGCACTAATGCAAAGAACAGAGAGTAATAATCTCAGGAGACAGCATGGACTCACCAAGAGCAAGTTCAGGCAGACTGATTTTATCTATGCCTCTGTACTTGACCCTGTACCTGTGAAAAACAAAAATAAAAAAACAAAGCCACTGCCATCAAGTCCATCCCAACTCACAGCAACCCCATGAGCTGCAGAGTACAAACGCTCCATCGGGTGTTTTTGGCTGTAATCTTTACAGAAGCAATTTGCTGCTGAGTGGGCTTGAACTGCCAACCTTTAGGTTAGTAGACAAGTGCAAACAGTTTGCACCACTCAAGGACCTTTCCTGTACCTATATATGTCAGATACATCCATTGCCGGTGCCTCTACACCTTTAATTGAAGGGGGTTCTTGCCTTTCACTGGTCAAGAATGAACAGGTGAGGCATGGAGAATTTTCCACACAAGCAAAGCTTTATTGAAGAGGCTTGCAAGTGGAGATGAGAAGGGCCTAGGCAATGCTTACCCCTGTCTCCCAGAACAAAGGATTTGCATGGGTTTTTAAAGGTTTTTGAGTGGAGGGGGGGAAGATTTATGTTTATTCATAGGTATAGGCGGGGTTTTCCAGCAAGTGGCCCGTTTGGGTGGGGTATGTTAACCTCTGTGTGCGCAGCAGCTTTCTAAGATGACTTTAAGATGGCTTCTGTCCCGGAGGCCTCTGGCATTCATAGCAGGACTTATTATGGGATGTTGCTCATGTGCAGTCCCTCCCGTGGTGCCAGTTCGATTCCTGTCTCAGGTACTTGCATCAGGCAGAAGTCATCTGTTGGTCACCTTGCAGATGTCCGCACATGCTCCAGGGACCAGATCAGAAGATCTGCTCAAGAGAGTACACTGTTCTTTCTTTATTTCACATTCCAGGATGGAGGCTTTGCATCATTAGCCAAACACATAGTATTGTCTGGTATGTCAGTGGAGGCTTGCGAACTAGCAAGAAAGGCCTGGCAATCTACTTCCAAAAATCATTCCATGAAAACCCCATCGATCACAACCATCCTATCTGCATCCAGTGGCGCAGGACCAGGCAGCATTTTGGTCTGTTGAACTTGGGGTCACTATGAGCTGAGGGTCGACTGGATGGCAGGTAACAATAACAACAACCACAACAACAATATGATGGAATACAATGCAGCTACTGAAATGTCATGGAAAATACTTTAAAAACACACCAAGATGATTAATTAAGCTTAAAAACCATATTACAGAGCAATACAGTATGATCCTACGTTATTATAAAATATGTTCATATAAGAATTGTTACTGTGGTTTAACTGGTTGGTGGAATTTTGGAGTATTTCCCCCTACAGGCATGCTTCGTTTTATTGTGCTTCATAGGCATTGTGGTTTTTACAAATTGAAGGTTCGTGGCAACCCTGCATCGAGAGCCTATCGGTGCCATTTTTCCAGCAGCATGTGCTCACTTTGTGTCTCTGTGTCATATTTTGTTAATTCTTGCAGTATTTCAGACTTTTTCATTATTATTATATCTTATGGTGATCTGTGAACAGTGATATTTGATTTCACTATTGCAATTATTTTGGGGTGCACGAACCATGCCTGTATAAGATGGCAAACTTCATCAATAAATGTGTGTGCTCTGGCTGCTCTACCGATGGCCATTCCCCCACCTCTCTCCCTTTCTTCGGGCCCCTTTATTTCCTGAGACATGACAACATTGAAGTTAGGCCAATTAACAACCCTACCATGGCCTCTAAGTGGTCAGGTGAATGGAAGAGTCACACATTTCTCACTTTAAATGAAAAGCTAGAAATGATTAAGCTTAGTGATGAAGGCATGTCCAAAGCTGAGATGGGCCAAAACTAGGCCTCTTGAGCCAAACAGGTAGCCAAGTTGTGAATGCAAAGGAAAAATTCTTGAAGGAAATTAAAAGTGCTATTCCAGTGAACACACAAATGATAAGAAAACAGAACAGGCTTATTGCCGATCTGGGGAAAGTTTTAGTGGTCTGAATAGATCAAAACAGCCACAGCATTCCCCTAAGCCAAAGCTTAATCCAGAGCAAGGCCCTAACTCTCTTCAGTTCTGTGAAGGCTGACAGAGGTGAGGAAGCTGCAGAAGGAAAGTCTGAAGCCAGCAGAGGCTGGTTCATGAGGTTTAAGGAAAGAAGCCGTGTCCATAACATAAAAGCGCAAAGCAGCTAGTGCTGATGCAGAGGCTGCAGCAAGTTATCCAGAAGGTCCAGCTGAGAGAACTGATGAAGGTGGCTGCACTAAACAACAGGTTTCCCATGTAGACGAAACAGCCTTGTACTGGAAGAAGATGCCGTCTAAGACTTTCATAGCTAGAGAGGAGAAGTCAATGCCTGGTTTCAAAGCTTCAAAGGACAGGCTGACTCTCTTGTTCGGGGATAATGCAGCTGATGACTTTTAGTTGAAGCCATTGCTCATTTATCATTCCAAAAATCCTAGGGCCCTTAATAATTATGCTAAATCTGCTTGCCTGTTCTCTATAAATGGAACAACAAGGGCTGGATGACGGCACAGCTGTTTATAAAGTGATTTAATGAATATTTTAAGCCCACTGTTGAGGTCTATTCCTTAGAAAAATATTCCTTTCAAAACATTACTGCTCATTGACAATGGGCCTGGTCACCCAAGAGCTCTGATTGAGGTGTGCAAGGAGATTAATGTTGTTTTCATGCCTGCTAACACAACATCCATTTTGCAGCCCATGGATCAAGGAGTAATTTCGATTTTCAAGTCTCTTTATTTAAGAAATACATCTTGTAAGGCTGTAGCTGCCATCAACTCTAGGGCACTGGGTTTGGTTTGGTTTTTTGGTATAACTGCCATAGATAGTGATTCCTCTGAGGAATCTGGGCAAAGTAAATTGAAAACCTCCTGGAAAGGGTTCACCATTCTACATGCCATTAAGAACATTCATGAGGTCAAAATATCAACATTAACAGGAGTTTAGAAGAAGTTGATTCTAACCCTCATGGATAACTTTGAACGGTTCAGACTTCAGTGGAGGAGTTAATAACTGCAATGTGGAAATAGCAAAAGAACTAGAATTAGAAGTAGAGCCAGAAGATTTGACTGAATTGCTGCAATCTCATGACAAAACTTTAATAAATGAGAAGTTTTTTCTTATGGATGAGCAAAGGAAGTATTTTCTTGAGATGGAATCTACTTCTGGTGAAGATGCTGTGAACATTGTTGAAATGACAACAAAGGATTTAAAATATTACGTAAACTTAGTTGATGAAGCACTGGCAGATTTTGAGAAGATTGACTCCAATTTTGAAAAAAGTTCTATTGTGGGTAAAATGCTATCAGACAGCATCACATGCTACAGAGAAATCTTTTGCGAAAGCAAGAGTCAATCGATGCAACAGACTTCACTGTTGTCTTATTTTAAGAAACTGTCGCAGCCACCCCAACCTTCAGCAACCATCACCCTGTCCAGTCAGCAGCCATCAGCATTAAGGGAAGGCCCTCTGCCTGCAGAAAGGTTACGACTTGCTGAAGGCTCAAATGATAGGATTTTTTAGCAATGAAGTATTTTTTAATTAAAGTATGTACTTTTTTTTTTTAGACATAATGCTATTGCACACTTAATAGACTACAGTATAGTGTAAACATAATTTTTAGATGCACTGGGAAACCAAAAAATTCCTGTGACTCATTTTATTGTGCTATTTGCTTTATTGCGGTGGTCTGGAACCTAACCTGCAGTATCTCCGAGGTACACCTGTATTTGCTTGTCTTTATTTTCTGTAGTAAACATACTGCATGACCAGGTAGCCCTCAAGTTATGACGTATTCCAGTTACAACGAACTGTACTTACGACCATCTGTTTTTTTTTTAATATGCTTTATTGTTAGTGATATGTACTATGTACAATATTGTAGCACATAACTTCCTGGCGTTTTCATTCTTAGATGTTCACTCACAGATGTTCAATGTTATGATTTACTTTATAAAAGGCTTAGCAACCCACCAATGCACAAGAGGAAATTTACACTCTCTGTATAGCAGAATTTAATGGATAGTTGTAGAGGAAAGAAAAGCTGAAGAAGAAAGAAATAATGACGAAGAGGAAGGAAAGAAGTTGTCAAAAAATTTTAGAGTGAAAACATTAGCTGACTTTTTTTTGTAAAGCAAATCAGGGGCTTCAGTTCTTGAAAACATGGACCCAAATGCTGACCTCTTTGCTCAAGTTGATAGCCAGATCTGAGAAGGAGTGAGATGTTTCCTCAAAATATATGAAGGAAAAAAGAAACAGACAGTTCTCACTAGTTTCCTGACTAGAAATGCTGTCCTCATTCCCCAGGATAATCCAGATGGTCCAGAACCTTCCACACATGGAGCTATTACAGCAACGGACAAAATGCCAATGTCATCCAACCTTCTTCATTGTTGGAGTAAATTTTTATGATTTGTGTATTTTTTATGTATGTACTAAATATATCTGTAAGTTTATCTGTAATGTTTCCAATCCCCAAAGACAAAGGTTGGATTTAGAAAGATACCTATAATAAAAGGCAATAATAATGAAAACCAAAAAAAAAAAAAAAAGAGAGATATTAAACTTACATCAGAACAGACTTACAGTGGAGTGGTTGGAACAAAACTCTGTGGTACGTAGGGGACTGCCTGCATATTGTTTGCAGAAATGATAAAAATGTTATTTAAATAATCAAGGCATAGTGCCAAAGAAGTTGTTTTAAGCTTGGGGCTGCAATAATTGAAATGGCACGTTCAGAACAAAGGATGTGGAAGTTCCGTGGTGCTCTCTGTTGCTCACGCCACCTTGGTGCACTGGATTTATGTAATGAGTGCTTTGTTGCAGGTTTGAATCCCCAAAAGAATGTCAAAGGAATCTCATGCAACAAAGGCAGCATAGGGTCGGGATTCAGGAGCCTTGGTTTGGACCAAGGCTCTGCCACCTGCCAGCCGGTGACTTTGGGCCACCCACCCAACTCTTCTGATCCCAAGTCCCTCCATTTATAAAGTGGGTATAATTATATTCACATCAAAGATTTTATTATGAATAGTAACCGAAATAATAACGAGGAAGGAGTTTGTAAAGTTTATTGAAGGAACTATGTTCAGGTTGTGGCACCCTGGTGGCACAATGGTTAAGCATGAGGCTGCTAACCAAAAAGTCAGTGGTTTGACTTTACCATGTACTCCTGGTGAAGAAAAGACCTGGTGATCTGCGTCTGTAAAAATTACAGCCACGAAAACCCTATGGAGCTGTTCTACTCTGTCCTATAGTGTCACTACGAGTGGGAATCGATTCCATGGCACACAATGATAACAACATGTTCAGGTTGGAACCAAGAATGGATGAAGAGAAAATGAGTGCTGCCTGTAGCATTTGAAGGACTGTCATTTAAAAGAGTGTGGCACACAGACTCATGGCCGAGTTCCTGGAAGGCAGATTTAGGCTTAAATAAGGATAACTTTTCTAACAACTACAGTTGTTTCAAAATATAATGAATGGCTCTGGGGTTCAGTGACCTTCCTGGAACAGTAGGGTCTCCAATAGAATAGCTACTCAATTATTGAGGGCAACAGAGTGGAAACTCAAATGCTAGATAAAGAGTAGCAAAGATGACTTTTAGGATCTCTTTCTACATAGACATCCTAAGTTTCTCTGCATTGAAATTATGGTACTATCGGAATACTTACCAAGTTGGGGAGTATCAGTGCTTCTTTTTAGGCTGTGTATTACACATCTGGTAGAGAGACCCAGTTCCCTCTCTGTGTTCTGCACAGTTCTGAGGGGCTGTCACTAAAGTACTATCAATGATGCCAATGGCATCAATATACTTCAAGTAAGAAGCCATGCACAGAGAGGAAAATGTTGGCCTTAGGTAACATGAAAGGTAGATGACAATCATTTTGAAGCCAAAAGTAAACAACAAAAAGTGAAGAAAATAGATTTATGCCTCGATATATGTGAAGAGACCATTCACTGACCTGTGAACAGGTGCATGGTGGGTTACAAGAGCACTCAGTGGGTGAGATCAAGCCATGGGGGAGAGCAACTCCTTTCTAGTTATTTCTTCAAAGTCGCACTTGGGCTTTCCTGATTTGGGCATTTTTTCTACTGGTAAATGTCACATGCATGTTTGTAATGCAGGCTTGACGAGCTGGGATGATTTCATCAGAAGCCTGTGTGCCATGTGACATCTTTACTGATACATGCACAGAGAGACCAGGCTGGTTGGAGACCATGTGAGTGGCCCACAGACCATCTCCAAAGCCATTTTCAGCCACCATCTCAGTGAAGTGAGAAGCCACGTGCACGTTGGGCGTGAGGATTGTTGCCACCTTCCCAGTGCTTATCAGTGACCCAAATTGTCGGCACCCACTGGATCCTGGCCCCTCCTGGCTGTCTGCAGCCTGGCCAGGTTATCTACAGCTGACCCTGCAGCACCCCAGGGGCAGCAGAAGAGCTCAGCATGCCAGGTCATCACTGGCGCATGACGACTGGGACTATATGCTGCTTTCCTAAGGCTCAGACATGTCAAGGTACAGTGACAGCAGCAAGTGCATGTTACCCCAGCTCTACCAACCCTGAGGAAGGGGACCAGTGTGTCTACTTGGTCCTGTTTAACACAGACCTCCAGGCTTTAGAGACCCTGTTGCCTGGGGTGGGTGTGGAGGACATGTCATCCTCATCTCTGGGCAGCCAGATGGGAGTTACCTCACTCAACTCACTCCTGCCAGCCCTGATGTCTCACAATTGACTCCCCTTGTACTTGCAGATCTGGCATTTTAATTCCAAGCAGATCCATCGCTAGTGCCCCTCTGTCTCCCAAAGATGGAGTGCCAGTGTCTTCCTTCTAG
This sequence comes from Elephas maximus indicus, assembly GCF_024166365.1. Lineage (NCBI taxonomy): Eukaryota > Metazoa > Chordata > Mammalia > Proboscidea > Elephantidae > Elephas > Elephas maximus. Next base: position 11,960,189 of record NC_064842.1, on the reverse strand, counting down.
CATGACCTCTTTCAGCAATAACTATTTATTGAATCCCTAGTATGTGCCAGACAGTTTCTTGGATGTTGGTGTATGTAGTAGCAAATAAGTCAAGCTCTTGTAGGGCTTACATTCTAGAAAGGAAATGAATAGTGTATAATGAAACAAACAAGTAAACAAGATAATTGCATGTTGTGGTAAGTGCTGTCATTATTCATCATAATGGAGATGCTATGATCATATATGGTTGCCCCAAGTTCCATGAAGGAAGCAAAAAGGGTGTATCAGTAAGGGATGCTTTCAGCTGTGTTTACCAGAATACCCAACTGACAGTGGCTTAAGCAATAAGGACACTTAATTGTCTTAAACAATAAGAAGTCTAGAGGTTGCAGTTCAGTGCTGAAGAGAGCTTAGCCATGTTACCAAAGACCCAATCTCCTCCCTACTGTCCTCTTTGCTTATAGCACTGGCTGGTTTGCCTCCTCTTGGGTGAAGCTGTCTGCTGTAGCTCCAGGCATCACATCAACATTCATGGCAGGGAAAAAGAGGAAGGGCACAGTCAGCTCTGTCTATCTCTTCCATCAAGAAAGCCAAACCCTTTCTGGAACCACACCCCTGCCCCCTTTGCCTCTAAGTGGCAAGAACTGGAGCTTGTGGCCACCCCTGAGGAGGCTGAGAAAGAGGAGATTGTCGTTTCACTTAGACTGACAGAATCCACAGTGAACACATTGCTGTTCCAAGATTGAGGATCTGTTAGCAAAGAAAAAGGGGACATGCACGTTGCGTTCATAACAAGTCTTGTCTGCCACTTGGGGTAAATGTGGGGAGTAGTGATGGTGGTGGGTAACTAGGCCAGATCACAAAGCATGGTCCAAGTTTGAAGACTGGGAATAAGGATGACACAGACTTGGTTTAAGGTGGCTTTCCCTTTGGTGTATCATTGGACTGAAAACAAGCACAGTGAAGGAGAGAGAAGATCTAGGATGCCAGGGAGTAGACAGGTTTCCCTTACCTCCCATCCTCTTCCACGAGAGATGGTCAGTACAGTTCCCACAGAAAGAAGGATATGCCAGGTCTGAGGATTCCAGAACTGTGTGCTTGTTGCCATTTATACTAGTCTCTGGGGGGAGGGCCATGTCAGTGTTTGACCATTTACGTATAAAAAGCAATTTTTGCTGTGCTACAATGTGTAATTTCTTTGGCTACCTATATATTAAAATGTAATGCTAATAGAGGAAGTGGGGCCAAGAGTCAGAGCATATAAGACTGCACAGATAGGAATTATGCATAAGAAGAATATTACTTCTATGAATCTAGCTTAAAAAGATGTCTGTGTCTGGGGGAGAGGCAGGGTCCTAAAACCTAAGAAAAGCCTTGTATGCTACCCCACCCATCGGCAGGAGTGACTCTGGGGGCATAGGTCAGATTGCAGAAAAAGAGGCAGTAAAAGCCAGGGTGATCAGACAAGACTTTATTAGGGAAGTTACATGCAGCAGTCAATGCCAGAAATCTCGCAATGGACAACCAAGTGCCAACAGTCATCAGGGTAGAGGTCCATGCACAATAGTAAGGATTGGGTGTTTATATACCATATCATCTAGTGCTAACGTGTAGGGAGAACAATGTGCCTACGTGCAAAGGAGCCTAAACAATGATTAATGAGGTTGTTTTTGTACAGTTAATGGGTTTTGATTGACGTTGTCGTGAAGTCAGGTGTTTGGTGTGTATCTTCCTGGCCCAGGTCATTTCTCGGTAAGGTTCTCTGGTTCTTCCCCAGAGTCCTTTGTAGACAAGATCCATCTTGTATGTATCATTTGAAGCCCTTTCATTTGTAAAGCTGTTCATTCTAGTGTTTGGTGTGCAAGAAGGCCTGAAAGTATAGCTCCCATTGACTGTCTGGCTTTGACTCCCCTCTTTATTTCTGGAATTTCTTTCTTTCAAAGTTGGCCATTAATTTAAAACTTTACTATATTTCATACGGTGTTGAAAAATCATTTTGAGAGAGGCCTTTTTTTTTTTTTTTTTTGTCAGTTAAGTCTACCAATTGGTAGAACTCCCCCAAAGAATTTTTTGCTGGATGGTTAGCATAGGACTGTTGTTGTTGTTGTTACTTACCATTCAGTTGGCTCTGACTCATGGCGACCCCACGTAGAGCAGAACGAAATGTTGCCCAGTCCTGCACCATCTTCGTGATCATTGGTATGCTTGAGACCGTTGTTGAGGCCATTGTGTATTTTGAGTGCCTTCCAGCCTAGGGTGTTCATATTCCAGTACTATATCAAATGATACTTTGTTGTGATCCATAAGGTTTTCATTGGCTAATTTTCAGAAGTAGATTGTCAAGCCTTTCTTTTCAGTCTGTCTTAGTCTGGAAGCTCCGCTGAAACCTGTTCACCGTGGGTGACCCTGCTGGTATTTGAAATACATGTGACATAGCTTCTAGTATCATAGCAACATGCAAGCTGTCACAGTATGACACACTAACAGCCGGGTGGTACAGCACAGGATTAGAGGGAGAAATTCAGGCAAGGAAGGAAGCTCCAAGTGGGAGCTATATAGCTCAAAATAAATGGGACCACAGTTTGGGGGGAAACACAGTGCCGGGTGGATCACAGATTTATATACAGTGTGACAGATTGTTCTTTGCTTCTCTGCCCCCTTTTCCTTCTGCCTATCCTGCAGGGGTTGAGAGAGGTCCAATTTGCTTCCATTTTTAAGGGTTTCCAGTACATGGAAATATAAAGAAAAGTCTGAACTTTCTCGTAGTACATTTTAGAGGTTTACATTGAACAAATTAATTCTGTAAAACACACACACACGCATGAACATGACATAATTTTTTTTAATTCGGAGCTTACTTATAGCTGGATTCTAATTCATAGTGCGTTAGAGGTAGTATGTTCTGAGAATTGAATATAAGTTTAAGTCTGGATGATAAATGTCTTCTTTCAATCATTAAGTATATCTTTGTGACTGATGTATAACTTTATTTGGAGATAACTAGGACAAAAACAACCCCATTAATCATTGTTTAGACACATAGGCACATTTTTCTCCCTACATGTTAGCATTAGATGACATGGTATGTAAAAACTCAGTCCTCATGATTGCACACAGACCTCTACAAAAACCCCTTCGTGAATGTGAGAACTGGTTCAAACAGACCTCCTGGCTCCCTGCTCTTCACTGAAGGCAAGGACTGTGTGCCAGAACCCAGCACAGGTGCCTGGAAACTATTGAACAAGTGGATAAATAGCGTGGTGTAGCTTTCAGTGCAGCAGTTCAAGAGAAGAGAGTGCTCATGGTAGATGGAAGTCAGGGAGAGTTATAATATGTGCTTTCGTTTTTCTGGCTGGTTACCCATTGCTGGGGGCCAGCGTGTGCCTGATTTGTTTGTGTTGCTAGATGTGGTGAGACTGTGGAATAATGGGACCAGAAAGGCTCACAAGTCTGCTTCTCCCCAGCATTGCAAGGGGTTCCAACCCTGCCAAGGTGTTATTCACAGCACGCCCCTTCAGATCCAATGAGTTGCATCTGATTCAGAAATGAGTGCTAAATGCTTGTCTGACACCAGATCACAGGGGACAGGGCACAGCTCCAGCTCGGCAGCAGCAGCTGAGGAGGTGTCCTGCTGTGGGTGGTGGCGATAAGCGAGCAGATGGCGGGGAATGAGAGAACACAGTGTGTGCGCGGTGCTGAGTGAATTAGTTGCAATTCCCGCATGATGCTCCAGTGAGCTACTACATGTAGTGTTTGGTGTTCTGGCAGTATTGGTGTTCTTGTGGCTTAATATCCAGTATTAAGCCTGGGTGGTGGAAATGGTTAAATGCACTGCGCTGCTAACCGAAAGGTTGGAGGTTCAAGTCCACCCAGAGGTGCCTTGGAGGAAAGGCCTGGTGATCTACTTTGGAAAAATAAGCTATTGGAAACCCTGTGGAGCACAGCTCATGGGGCGACCATGAATCGGAGGTAACCTGCAGCCACTGGTCAAGCCTATCCGGGGAAGTGGCAGCTGGGGTAAGCTGTTCCAGGCTGCCATTACCAGCTGTGTAGAGTTCACAGCTACTACGGGGGAAAAGAATTTATTATGGGGGAACTGGGGCCTGCATGGAAACCCTGGTGACCTAGTGGTTCAGTGCTACTGCTGCTAACCAAAAGGCCAGCAGTTCGAATCCCCCAGACGCTCCTTGGGAACCGTATGGGGCAGTTCTGCTCTGTCCTGTAGGGTCGCTAGGAGTCGGAATCTACTCGATGGCAACACATTTGTTTTTGGTTTGGGGGCTGCATGGAGTGGCGCTGGGTGAGTGCTCTTGAGTCTCAGATGCGGGTGCGTTGTTTGTTATGCGGAGCTGAATTATGTATTCAAAACTGAGTGCCTCTATTGCTCCTCCAGATGGCTTCTCAATCAAACACCGGTGCCGGGGAGAAAAACTCCCTCAATCCACAGGGGAACTGATGAACGAAATGCACTGAAGAAGTGTGCAGATGTCATAAACACCCCTTGGTGCCCCAGAGAAAGAGGTAGAACAAGTCTCAATGGTTATTGCTTGGAATAATTCGTCTACTCAGCAGAATGTTACACCTGGGCGCGTTACTGTGGAACAGGAGGCACAAGGCTGCCTAGTTTTCTTGAAATCGGAACTCACTGGTAACTGTGATAAGATGTGTTAAGTTTGACCACATAAAATAACCCCATTTTTCCACAGTTATTTTCCCCGGGAGTGGAGGACGTGCTGTGATTCGTATTCGCTGGTAGATTAATTGGGGGAAAAAAATCCAACCTCTCTTTAATTCAGTTCTATTAATTATGAGTAATAGCCCTGGCTTTATCACAGTCGTATTAAATGTGATGGCTTCTGCATGGCTTTCTGCACGGGGAAGACGGTGTCTCCCTGATTCCTCCCATCTCCACATACCCTGTCCCAGAGGATTTGTGGAATCTGAGAAAGGGTTTTGGGACAGCTCAGGGCCAAATAATGAGAGTTCTCCACAGATGTGGGTGATTAGGGGCATCTCGTTCCCTGTGGAGTACAGGGTGGAAGTGTTGTTATTGTCTTGTTAGATGTGATGAGGTGTGGGCAAGGGTGTTTGCCCAGGAATGTCTACTGACAGCTTCTTGTAACTCTCATCTCTGATTAAATGGCTTAATTGTTTGCAGAGCTTGGGTGCTAAAAGCCCTGAGACAGACCTGAAAACGATGAGAGAGAAATATTCTCTAGAGATGTGCATGCGTGAAGAAGGCAGGGGCGTTCATGGCTAATAGCGGGCCAGCTGCTAAGTGTGGGCTAGTGAGGCACTGCAGACCTGGGATGAGAAGACTGACCTGACTATCCTTCACCACTGTGGTGGGAACACATCTTCACCTCAGTCTCCACATCTGTAATGTGGAGATCATAATGTCTGTCTCACAGGGATGTTGGGTATTAGATGAGGATCAGGGCCATCGTGAGGGCTTAATAAATCTTCCTTCTTTTATCTCTTCTTGCTCCTGCTTAACTCCCTGCCAATCCAACGAGGTGCTTTTAATCCCACGTAGTGCGCTGATGCACTGCCAAAGCCGGTTGCTGTTGGGTTGATTCCAACTTCTGGAGACCCCACGCGTGCCACAGTAGAACTGTGCTCCATATGGTTTTCAGTGACATTTTTTTTGGACGTAGACTGCTAGACCTTTCTTCTGATCACCTCTGGGTGGCCTCAACCCTCCAACCTTTTGGCTAGTAGCTGAGTGCATTAACCATCTGCAGCACCCAGGTACTCCTTAACATGCTACAGATATAGGCTAACACAAGGGTTTATTAAAAATTCCCCCTTATCCACCAGTTGTTAGCTGCCATCACATCAGCTCTGATTAATGGCAACCCCGTGTACAACAGAACAGAAGTTGCCTAGCCCTGCACCATCTTTGTCGTCGTTGGTACGCTCAAGTCCATTGTTGTGGCTTGAGTGCCTTCCAGCCTAGGGGACTCATCTTCCAGTAATATAAAAAACCCACTGCCATCAAGTCTATTCTGACTCATAGCGACCCTATAGGACAAAGTAGAACTGCCCCATAGAGTTTCCAAGGAACGCCTGGCAGATTCGAACTGCCGACCCTTTGGTTAGCAGCCGTAGCACTTAACTACTACACCACCAGGGTTTTCTCCAGTAATACATGGGACAATATTCTGTTGTGATCCATACATGGAGTTTTCCTTGGCTGATTTTTGGAAGTGGATTTTCAGGCCCTTCTTCCTAGTCTGTCTTAGTCTGGAAGCTCCACTGAAATCTGTCCAGCCGGGGTGAAATACTTGTGGCATAGCTTGCAGTATCACAGCAGCACAGAAACCACCACAGTACTACAAACCGACCGACGAGTGGTGGTTATAAATCAGTAGATTACCTAAACTGAGTTTTTTTTAAAAAAATAATTTTTATTGTGCTTTAAGTGAAAGTTTACAAATCAAGTCAGTCTCTCACACAAAAACCCATATGCACCTTGCTACACACACTCCCAATTACTCTCCCCCTAATGAGACAGCCTGCTCTCTCCCTCCACTCTCTCTTTTCGTGTCCTTTTCGCCAGCTTCTAACCCCCTCCACTCTCTCATCTTCCCCCCAGGCAGGAGATGCCAACATAGTCTCAAGTGTCCACCTGATCCAAGAAGCTCACTCCTCACCAGCATCCCTCTCCAACCCATTGTCCAGTCCAATCCATGGCTGAAGAGTTGGCTTCAGGAATGGTTCCTGTCCTGGGCTGACAGAACGTCTGGGGGCCATGACCACCAGGGTCCTTCCAGGCTCAGTCAGACCATTAAGTCTGGTCTTTTTATGAGAATTGGGGGTCTGCATCCCACTGCTCTTCTGCTCTCTCAGGGGTTCTCTGTTGTGTTCCCTGTCAGGGGAATCATTGGTTGTAGCCAGGCACCATCTAGTTCTTCTGGTCTCAGGATGGTTTAGTCTCTGGTTCATGTGGCCCTTTCTGTCTCTTGGGCTCGTAATCACCTTGTGTCCTTGGTGTTCTTCATTCTCCTTTGATCCAGGTGGGTTGAGACCAATTGATGCATCTTAGATGGCTGCTTGCTAGCGCCTAAAGTGAGTTTTACCCTAAAGTGTATTGGTCCCGAACTCATTTAGAAATTCTCCTTGTTCTATCCCTTCTGGCTCCATCCTCCTGGGATACTCCTACCACTCATTGCACACTCAGTCAAGAGATTATTTGTCTGTAATCCTAAGCAAAAGAGCCAACAAGGAATAGAGTGGAGAAGCAGAAAATATTCCGTTGAAGAGCTGTGTCCTCATTTTCCTTGGGTCTGTTGTTCCTCCCTACTCCCATCATAGTATCCTCTTTTATTTGAAGTCTTTTATTTGTGTTTGGGCGTATGAGCGTATAGACAGCAATGATTTCTGTAAAGCCCGCCATCGTCCAGCAACTCTCAGCAAATGGGGACATTGGATCCCTGTTGACCATCACCTTGAGGCTGTCAAGTTTCTTAAATAAAGTACTATTTGAGAGCTTCTAATTCTCCTAAATTATTACGGGCTGAGGACCCTCTGTCAACTAGGAAGACACGTGGAATAAAAGCAGAAAATTCTATAAACCTATAGTTTCAAAAATAGGAGTCTCTGGGTTGTGCAAATGGTTAACACATTCCACTGCTAATCAAAAGGTTGGAGGTTCGAGTCTACCCAGAGGTGCCTTGGATGAAAGGTCTGGTGATCTACTTCCCCAAAATCAGCTATCGAAAGCACTATGGTGAACAGTTCTACTCTGACACACATGGGGTTGCCATGAGTCAGACTTGACTTGATGGCATCTGGTACTGATAATCTTAACTTCATTGTCATTTTCCCAATTTGGAAACTTAAACCAACACACACACACTCACATTTATTGTCAAAATACCTAACAACCTTCCCTTTGCTGCAGCGAGGGCCAGTGTCTCCTCCAAAGCCAGTTCTCCCAGGAATGAGTCCTTCATCTCCAACTGTGCCAGGCCTGAATCAATATTTCTTGGTTGTGTTAATCAAAATCCTGCAGCATCTGCAGGCCTGAATACCAGAAGCCTGTTAAGAAGGAACAAAAGAAGATGTGATCACTGCAACTCCCTGAAAAATAGCAATCAATTTAATGCTTCTTCAGATATATTCAAGTGTATTATAGTGTGCACACAAAATGGCAGCTGGATATTAAGAGCTCCTGCCTAGGTTATCACCAGCCAAGCCCAGTACCTGTAATCTCTTCTACAAACCTGCTTTTGAAGTCACATGCTATGGTGTTAGCTAATTGCTTGTACAGTGAAGGGCAAAGTTAGCCCTGACATAGGTATTTTCACACAAAAACCCACGCACTTCTTAATGGTCGTAAATGTTCAACAAATTAGCAGACTTTAAATATTCATTAGCACTTTTGTTCTTAATCCATGCATTTGTTCATTTAATAAATGTGAGTTCATAAATAGAATATCAAATTTGCTATTTTGGGGGGTCTGGTAGTGGAAACCCTGGTGGCGTAGTGGTTAAGTGCTACAGCTGTGAACCAAACGGTCAGCAGTTTGAATCCGCCAGGCGCTCCTTGGAAACTCTATGGGACAGTTCTACTCTGTCCTATAGGATCGTTATGAGTTGGAATCAACTCGACGGCACTGGGTTTGTTTGGTTTGGTTTGGTAGTGGTTAAGAGCTACGGCTGCTAACCAAAAGGTCAGCAGTTTGAATCCACCAGGTGCTCCTTGGAAACCCTATGGGGCAGTTCTACTCTGTCCTATAGGGTTGTTATGAGTTGGAATCAACTCGACAGCAGTGGGTTTTTTTTTTTTTTTTTTTGGCGGGGGGCGGGGCAAGGTGATGAATTAGATGCGTTTTTACTTTTCTCAACTCATTTGTGTTGAAATCCTCTGCAAGGGGGATTAACCAGTTACTGTCTAGGGGTGGAGCGACATGGTATTGAATGGCCCCGGCACTACAGGATAATGATTAGCGTGAATAAATATGGATAAGCAGACCCAGGAGCATTGATGGAGCATGTTCCACACTTCAGGCAGGCCCTGTACTAAATACTCATTGCAACCTCCCCCATATACTCTGCAAGGTAGCTACGGCCATTATCTCCAGGGTGTGGTCTTGAGTCCCACATCAAGGGGCAGAGTCATTAAGGAATTGAAGCTGCAGAGAAAGAACCTGACTTCCAGATTCCTGAGCAAGCAGCTAAGGAGGGGTGGGGTGGGGCGGGGAGGTAAAGAAAAGGACTTGAAAAAAAAGAGAAAATAAAACTCTTCTTTAGTGCCACTAGGAATAGAGGAAGAGACAGAGGGGAGAAGAGGAAGGGAAGGTTCACTTCCTTCCCATGGGCAGCATCTTTTTGTTGTTCCTCTTCTCTTAGTTTCTCATCAATTCCTCCATTTCTGAGACTAAAAACCAGTTAGCCAGTTTCAGCGGCTGTTTTCTCAGAAGTACATCACTAGAACTTTCCTCCAAGCTGCCTCTGGATGGACTTGAACCTCCAACCTTTCAGTTGACTGCTGAGGTAGTTAACCCTTTGGACCACCCAGGGACTCCAGTTAAAGACAAGGGATAGGGAAAAGGTAGCTATTCCTCTAGCTTGGGCCTTTTTTTGTGTGGAGCTAGCAAAGCCTTCTTTTTTGGCTCTTTCAAGCTTTTGCACGATCTTTTGTCTCCCCCCACCCCTTTCTGTGATGACCCTTTACTCTCCTTCCTGCTCCTCTGTTCCAACTGCATTCTAGAGCCACAGGACTGTGGGTTTCCTCTCTCCCTTCTCCAGTCAAAACTTGCTCACCCTTAGCGTTAGTTTCGTGCCAGCCAATGAGCTTCCTTGCTCAGGGGCCATTGTTGTTGAAGCATGGGTTCCCATGCTTGCTCCTGGGTGCTATTTTCTGCTTAAAGCTTCTCAGGCAGCAGTGAGGTGGTGGGAGAGAGAGCCGAAGGAAGGTGGGCAGGACCCCAACCGACAGCACACGGGAAAGGCATGCCGTCCACTCAGATGCGGCTACCCATGCAGCCTGGAAGAAGACGTCCACCTGGAGTTCGCTACAGTTCAGCTCCAGCTTGGCAAATGGCATTTTGTGCTGTTTCTTGAACCACCTGTAGATTCTGTATCATCTCTGCTGGCCCCTGGGTGACATGATGACCAGTGGGCAGAGGATCATCAAATAGTCATTGCTCTTGGCCACATGAGATGTCATGTCCTGTATGACCTCTTGACATGGCACAGAGAGGGCTGTGGTATTGATTTCTAGACTACACCAGGCACTTTATATTCATATAGCATTTCTAGAGGGTAGGGCTGCTGGCTACATAATTTGTCAGCCCAGGTGCAAAATGACAATGTGGGACCCTAGCCTGAAATGGGGAAATCAGTCTCCCCTTCTCATGCAGTGTCTGACCTAACCTGTGCTAGGTACTCGGATTGAGGTGAGTGAGATATCCCCCCTATGCTGAGTCACCCACTAAACGTGCTGTGGTGCTGCCATCCCAGTGCAGGGATGGGTGCTGTCTAGACCTGTCCAAAGATATGTCTGACCCTTATTCTTCCTGTGCCCATGCTCAGGCCCCCAACGGGGGTACAGCATGACAACAGAATAAGGACCTGGCTCCACCAAAGCAACCTGGACTCCAGCTCAGGCGATGGAGTCAGGAATGCAGAGTCTGGACAGGGTAGTAGTTAGAACCCCAGGGCCAGAGTGGGGGTGGTGGTAGGGGATATGGAGAACCCATCAGAGGAAGTGAGGAGAAGATGGCAGGGGGTGGGATTGCATGTGCCCCCTGATCCATCGTCCCGTTAGCTGTCACTTACTAAACACAGATTGAAAGATAAAATTAAGAATTTCAAGATGGCAACTGAAGAGAATTAAACACCAAGGGCGTGACCCTTTTTAGTGTGGGATCCTGTGTTACTGCACTGGTCACATGCCCATGAAGCCACCTAGTCAGAGAGGGCTGAGTAGGTTTTGTTAGAAAAAAAATTATATGGTAATGCTATGTGTACCATTTTGGGGACAGAAGGAACAAGGAAGAAACTCATGAGCAGCTCTCCATCCCTGAGGGTGGGTTTCAGGACTAGAATCACAGGAAGCTTGAGTTTAGAGGCATGGGTGAGATCCTCTAGTCTAATTCTCTCATTTAACATGTGAGAAAATGGAAATTTCCTAAGGGACTCAAGGCCACACAGATAGTTATGGTCAGATTTAGGGCAAGAAACAATATTATTTCTACTACTTATATTAGTTTGAAAGGAGCTGTGGTGGTGCAATGATTTGGTGCTTGGCTGCTAACCGAAAGGTTGGCAGTTTGAACCCACCCAGCAGCTCTGCAGAAGAAAGACCGGGAAATCTGCTCCCATGAAGCTTACAGCCTAGGACACCTTATGGGGCAGTTCTACTCTGTCACATGAGGTCACTACAAGTCGGGCACCTAACAACGACTGGATGGCACCTAATAACAACAACATTGATTCAAGAAGTATTACAAAGGGACCCAAGGAAACTTTTGGGGGTGATGGATATGTTCATTGTCTTGATTTTGGGAATGGTTTCATGGGTATTTACATTTGTGAAGACTTGCTAAATTTGAGAACTTCTCAAACTTTAAATATTTGCAGTTTATTATATATCAAGTATACCTCAATAAAACTGCTAAAATATGTAAGGCAAGAATCAAATAAAAATTGATTTAAGAAAAGATAAATACTCAGCAGTTTAAGTTTGTCTGGCATATAGGGGAATAAAGTGAGCAATTTGTTAAACAAACAAATTGCCATTGGTGTCACGGCTTTACTCCTTACAAAGATCTTTAGTTTAAATTATCTCAGGTGATTTTTCAAGGTGGAGAGTCAATGGTGGGCAATGTCACAGAGAAGAAAACCCACCAAGGGTTCCTGCTCAAAGCAGGGAGCTTGGGAATCCTGAAATCCAGACCTAGGCTGTTCCTGGGAGAGACTCAGCTTGCCCATCCCCCACCCCCATGTGAAGGAGAAGCTGACTCAGGGAAGGGTTAAGAAGGACCTTCTTCTGATACTTGGCAGGTGGTTGGCCTTCGGTATAGTTTGATCAATTATCGATTATGTTTCTACAAAGAATGAATTAACAGGAAAGTGTATTAGAGCAATTTAAAGAAAAACAATGTTGTTGTTAGGAGCCGTCTAGTTGGTTCCAACTCATTGAGACCCTATGTACAACAGAATGAAATGCTACCCAGTCCTGTGCCATCTTCACAATCATGCTTTGTTTGAGCCCATTGTTGCAGCCACTGAATGAATCCATCTCACTGAGGGTCGTCTTCTTTTTCACTGATCCTCTACCTTACTGGTAACATGACCCTCCTGATAACATGTCCAAAGTACAGGAGACGAAGTCTCATCATCCTTGCTTCCAAGGAGCACTCTGGCTGTACTTTTTCCAAGACACACTTATTCGTTCTTCTGGCAGCCCATCGTATATTCAATATTCTTCACCAGCACCGTAATTCAAAGGCATCAATTCTTCTTCAGTCTTCCTTATTCATTGTCTGGCTTTCAAATGCATATGAGATGATTGAAAATTCCATAGCTTGGGTCAGGTGCTCCTTAGTCCTCAAAGTGGTGTCTTTGTTTTTTAACACTTAAAAGAGATCTTTTGCAGCTGATTTGCCCGGTGCAATACAGCATTTGATTTCTTGACTGCTGCTTCCATGTGCGTTAATTGTGGATCCAAATAAAATGAAATCCTTGACAACTTCAATATTTTCTCCGTTTTTCATCATGTTGCTTATTGGTTCAGTTGTGAGGATTTTTGTTTTCTTTATTGAGGTGTAATCCACACTGAAAGCCATAGTCTTTGATCTTCATCAGTAAATGCTTCAAGTCCTCTTCACTTTTAGCAAGCAAGGTTGTGTCATCTACATATCCCAAGTTGTTAATGAGTTTTCCTCTAATTCTGATGCTATGTTCTTCTTCATATAGTCCTGTTTCTCGGATTATTTGCTGAGCATACAGATGGAATAAACGTGGTGAAAAGATAGAACCCCGATGCGTACCTTTTCTGATTTTAAACCATGCAGTATCCCCTTGTTCTGTTCAACTGACTGCTTCTTGGTCTATGTACAGGTTCCACATGAGCACAATTAAGTGTTCTGAAATTCCCATTCTTTGAAATGTTATCCGTAATTTGTTATGATCCACACAGTAGAATGCCTTTATATAGTCAATAAAACACAGGTAAACATCATTCTGATATTCTCTGCTTTTAGCCAAGATTCATCTGACATCAGCAATGATATCCCTCGTTCCGTGTCCTCTTCTGAATCTGGCTTGAATTTCTGGCAGTTTTGCCTGTCAATATACTGCTGCAGCTGCTTTTGAAGGATCTTCAGCAAGATTTTACTTGCGTGCGATGTTAACGATATTGTTTGACAATTTCTGCGTTCTATTAGGTCAGCTTTCTTTGGAAAAAAAGGGGCACTTATAATGGATTTCTCCCAGTTGGTTGGCCAGATAGCTCTCTTCCAAATTTCTTGGCATAGATGAGTGAGCACTTCAGCTTTGCATCTGTTTCTTGAAATACCTCAATTCGTATTCTGTCAATTCCTGGATCTTTGTTTTTGCCAATGCCTTCAGTGCAGTTTGGACTTCTTCCTTCAGTAGCATTGGTTCTTGATTATATGCTACCTCCTAAAATGGTTGAAAGTCAACCAATTCTTTTTGGTACAGTAACTCTGTATTCTCTTCATCTTCTTTAGATGCTTCCTGCATCATTCAATATTTTGCCCATAGAATTCTTTAATAGTGAAACTTAAGGCTTGAATTTTTTCTTCTGTTCTTTCAGCTTGAGAAATGCTGAGCATGTCCTTTCCTTTTGGTTGTTTACTCTAGCTCTTCGCATGTTTCATTATAATACTTTACTTTGTCTTCTCAAGCTGCCCTTTGAAATCTTCTGCTCCGCTCTTTTTCTTCATTTTTTCCATTTGCTTTAGCTAATCTAGGTTCAAGAACAAGTTTCAGAGTCTTTTCTGACGTCCATTTTGGTCTTTTCTTTCTTGTCTTTTAATAACCTTTCACTTTCTTCATGTATGATGTCCTTGATGTCATCCCATACCATGTCTGGTCTTTGGTCATTAATGTTCAATGCATTAAATCTGTTCTTGAGATGGCCTTTAAATTCAGGTGGAATATATTCAAGTTCATATTTTGTCCCTAATGGATTTGTTTTAATTTTCTTCAGCTTTTTTTTTTTCAGTTTGAACTTGCATATGAGCTATTGATGATGTGATCCACAGTTGGCCCCTGACCTTGTTCTGACTGATGATATTGAGCTTTTCTATTGTCTCTAAGTAAGTAGTCTATTTGATTCCTGTGTATTCCATCTGGTGAGGTCCATGTATATAACTGCCATTTATATTGTCAAAAAAAGGTATTTCTAATGAATAAGTCGTTGCTCTTGAAAAATTTTATCATGTGATCTCTGGTGCCATTTCTATTACCATGGCCATATTTTCCAACTACTGATCCGTCTTCATTTTTTCCAACTTAATCAATTTCAGACTGCAGAACATTGGTAAAAATATTCATTTTCTTCATCCTTGGTCTTAGTGGTTGGTATATAAATTTGAATAATAGTCATATTAACTGGCCTTCCTTGTGAAGGTATGGATATTATCCTATCACTGACAGTGTTGTACTTCAGGATAGATCTTAAAATGTTGTTTTTGAAAATGAATGCAATGCCATTCCTCTTCAAGTTGTTGTTCCTGGCATAGAAGATCATATGATTGTCTGATTCAAAATGGCCAGTACCAGTCCATGTCAGTTCAGTAATCCCTAGTATTCAAGCTTTCTGTTTCATTTCTGTCAACTTCCAACTTTCTTTGATTCATGCTTTGTACATTCCACATTCTGATTACTAATGGATATTTGTAGCTATTTCTCTTCATTTTGAGTCATACCACAGCAGTAAATGAAGGTACTAAATACTTCATTCAAGTCATTAAGGTTGACTCTACTTTGAGACTTCTTTCCCAGTTGCATTTGGAGTGCCTTCCAACTTGAGGGGCTCATGTTCCAGCACTATACCAGACAATGTTCCACTGCTATCCATAAGGTTTTCACTGGCCAGTTTATTCAGAAGTAGATCGTCAGATCCTTCCTCCTAGTCTGTCTTAGTCTGTGTTATGGATTGAATTGTGTCCCCTAAAATATGTGTTGTAAATTCAAACCTCTATGCCTGTGGTTCAAAAGGTCAGCAGTTTGAATCCACCAGCCACTCCTTGAAGACCCTATAGGGCAGTTTTACTCTGTCCTGTAGTGTTGCTATGAGTCGGAATTGACTGGGTGGCAACAGGTATGGGTACAGTGTGCCTGTGGTTATATTCCCATTTGGGAATGGGTAGTCTTTGTTGTAATGAGACAGGATTAATGTAGGATGTGTCTTAAAGTCAACCTCCTTTGAGATGTAAGTGATTAAACAAGCAAACGGGTAGCAGAATTGGGGGAAGAGTGATGCCAAACCACAGGAATATTGCCCAGGAGCAGAAACTCAAAGAGAAAACGGCCTTCCTCCAGAGCAGGCAGAGAAAGAAAGCCTTCCCCTAGAGCCGGCACCCTGAATTCATACTTCCAGCCTCCTAAACTGTGAGAACATAAGTTTCTATTTGCTAAAGCCACCCACTTCGGGTATTTCTTTTATAGCAGCACTAGATAACTAAGACAATCTGGAAGCACCATTGAAGCCTGTCCACCATAGATGACCCTGGAGTATTTGAAATACTGGTGGCAGAACTTTCAGCATCACAGCAACGTGCAAGCCACCACAGTACAACAACTGGACAGGCAAGTGGGGGAAGAAAAACAATAGAAGAAAATAATAATAATAATGTAAAGCATAGTTTTTTAGCATTAGCAGGAAGGAGTTCCGGCTTTTTTCTGCTTCCTTAGGTTGTATAGGGTTGCTGTGAGTCGGAAGTGACTCAATGGCAATGGGTTCGGTTTTTTTGGGTTTAGGCTGTGAGTCTTGGGAAACGCTGGGGTGATCCCTTGGCTGCTTGTTACCCCGTTAGTAACCAGTTGCCTTTGAGTTGACCCTGACTTATGGCGGCTCCGTGTGTGTCAGAGTAGAACTGTGTTCCATGGGGTTTTCAATCGCTGATTTGTCAAAAGTAAACCACCAGGCTTTTCTTCTGAGGTGCTTTGGGTGGACCGGGACCTCCACCCATTCAGTTAGCAGTTGAACACGTTAGCCATTTGCACCACTCAGGGACTCCTGCCACCCTGCAGAGGGCCTTATATTTCTTCCTGTTCTCTCACTTGGAGGCAGCAAGGTCTCTCCTTGGCTCTCTCTCCTCTCATACTGAGAATGTTTTAGTTGCTTGAATGGGAATGGCAGCATGATGGCCTAGGAAGTAAGCAGTCTAGGGGAGGGGATGGTATTTGTAGTTCCTCAGAGAGAGCTTCTGAGGGTGAGAACCTAAGACAGTGGACTGGTTTCCTATAAATGTAGAGTTTTCTTTTAAAGGTGAGAGAGAGAGAGCTCTCTTTATTTGTGATTTTTCCAAGTTGCCTAGAAAGTGGTTTGAACTTTCTCCAACATCTTCATTTTTGTTTTCATTGGGTGAATTGCTCTCTAGGGGTCCTTATATGAGGTGGGAGCAATAGAGGATTAATGAGCCCAAGGGTCTTCCCTGGAGGACCTCAGTCACTGCTGCTCTCCCCTCTGGCCCCCTCACCAGAAAAGATGTGAGCTGGGAAAAAAACCCAAGCTTTTGTTGGGTGGGATGAGGAGAAGCCCACCCTGGGGAGGAGATGACATCTGGGGATGGAGAAGAGTGAGTGTTGTCATTGGCACACAGTGTCTGGGTGACCAGGTGCACTCTGAGGCTCCAGGAAGGCCCCTGGAAGAGGCAGCCCCTATAGAATCTGTTCTCATGTTTTATGGCTCCAGTGGTTAGGTCAGGCCTTCACATCTTGGTGTTTTTTTTTTTTTTTTCTTGCTCAAAAAAGTGATACCCACAAAGAAAACTTTGGCTATAAATGGAACGGACCCACTACTTTCTCAGTGCTGATTTTATTTTCACAGTTAATTATTTATTCATAAATCGTGCCTCAGAGATTTTATTTGACTCCCAGTGATAAAAGCTCAAGGTCACAGGGGAGGTGTTTTCAAATGCTGAGTGATCCTCCTCCAACCTAATGTTGTAAAATTTTTATTTCAGGAGTAGTGTTGTTCACTGAAGGGGTGATGACTTAATTTTAGCTCCCAGATGAAATATTGACTCCGGCACTGATGCAGGGCTGGAGGACACCACGGATCAGCGTAATGAGCGCCTTGGCTGGGCTGTCTCCACCCTGACTTGGCAACCCTTTCAGGGTGGATGACCTTTAAAAACTGACGATGTGTGTGGTGGTGGTGGTGGGGAGGGCATGTTTCTAGGATGTTCAGCTGCTGCTAATTCCTGCCTCCACTGGGAACAAACAAAAAATACATTCCCAATGTATCAGAGGCCTGAGTTTTCTTCCACGATTTGAAAGCGATGTATATTTATGTCCAAGAGCAATATTGCTTTCACATCCTTTGATAACAGCAGTTTAACAAAAAAAATGCTGCATTTTTCTCCTTGTTCCACCGTGGGCTATGGTCACACAGAGACGGTGATGTTCCTTTCCATGAGATGAAGGATGGTGTAGTTCCCAGTTAATAGCTAAGAGTCTAGCCCTCTCTAACATTTTATTTTAGGTTCATTCACTTTTTTAGGGTTTAAATGTCATTTTTTTTTTTTTTTGAGAGGTACCCATGGAGTAACATTCCAGAGGTACCAAGAGTTCCATTTCCTCCAGCACTCTACCTCCTCAGCCCCCAGCTTCCCTTTCCTGTGTGTTTGAGGAAGAGCAAGGGGCCCGTGTGGCTGGAGCTAAGTGAGTGAGGGGAGAGGGCAAGAGAGGAGGCTAGAGAGGTGAAGGGGATGGATAGTATAGGGCCTTGTAGGCTGTTGTGAGGACATTGGCTTTTACATGGAATGAAGTGGGAAGGCATTGGAGGGTTTTGGATAAAGGGGTAACATACTGTAATTTCAAAGCATTAGCTGGCTGGTACGTTGAAAATAGACCCTAGGAAGACAAAACAAAAAAATCAAATCTGTTGCTGTCCAGTGGACTCCAACTCATTATGACCCCATGTGTTTCAGAGCAGAAGTGCTCCACTGGGTTTCAATGGCTGCGATTCAAAGGCTGTTGTAGTTATTGAGGAAGATGGTGGATTGGTCTATGAGAGGCAGGAAGGAGGTTGCATTCAGGAGATATTTTGCGGTAGAGTCCACAATATGATGAATGATTGGATGCGGGGGGTCAGAGGAAGAGAGGGACCAAGGACAACTCTAGGACTTTTAGCCTGAATGACTGAGGATGGAGCTGCCATTTACTGAGATGCAGAAGATACCAGAGGAGCAGATTTTGGAGGGAGGTGAGGAGCTTGGGCTTTGACATGTTAGGCTTGAGATGCGTATTGGACGTATAAGTGATACAATTTGAAGCACTACTTCAGCTGTGCTTTTGGTCAGATAGACCCTTTGGATTTTCCAGTTTAATGAGTATATATATATATAGAGAGAGAGAGAGAGAGAGAGCACTAGAGTTTTTGTCTCAACTTCTGCAACCACAAGTCCTGGTCCATTCACCCTCTTGTCTATCCCTTCCCTGCCTCTTTCTCATGTTTATTCTGTGGACAGTCACTGTGTCCACCTTTTATACTTTTTCTCACTATGTTGTCTGTCTCGGGCTATAATCCATGAAAAGTCAAGAGCTAAGACTGCCTTCTCTTCATAGCTCCCCCTAAGTTTCTTGTGTGTGTGTGTGTGTGTGTGTGTAAGAGAGAGAAAGAGAGCATTTGGAAGCAAATCATTAATAAATTATTTTTGATGATGATTCAATTTAAAAGACATTAATTGAGTAGTAGATAAGACAGTGTCTGCTTTCACGAGCAAGGATGACAGACACATTAACAAACAGCTGTAATGCAATGTGACATGAGCCGTAATAGGAGTATGAGAATATAGATCAGGGGAAAATTAATCCTGGGCAGGGAACTTGTGGCCTCTCTCTCTTTTCACCAAAAGAGGCTGTGTGAGAAAGCATCAGCTTTGAAATTTGAGATCACCATTCTGACCCTGGTCCCACCGTTATGAGCTGTGTGACCTTGGACAAGACATCTAACTTCTCTGAGGCTCATGGTCCTCATCTATTAAATGGACATAATACCGTCTGCACTGCCTGTTCTCTGGGGCCGCTGTGAGGATTACACGTGACAATAGAGATGAAAGTGCTTTATGATCTGTACAAGGTCAAGCAGGTAGAGGTTTTTATGATAACCAAAGGAGTTCTGCTGAGTACCCCAATTTCTTAAATTGTAGAATTATTTTTTCCAAGAAAATAGAAGAAAAAGATCCCATAGGAAATAAGAAAGCCTGTGCCTTCCCTCCCCGGGACCCACTTGTTCCACCCTTGAAGTAATAACAGAGTGAAGGAAGATACAGCAGCCTGGAGACCAAGTCTGATGGCAAACGGAGTTGTCTACCAAGGATCGAGGGATGTTGTCCTTTCTATCAGCTTGGCTTATGGCCAAAGTGCTGTGAATGGGACTCACCAAAGGCTGCCCAGAGGGTGGGAGATAAGAAAGAAGAATGAAATGTGTGTGTAAAAGCTGTGTGTATGCCCGTGTGAGGTATATTTGCAGAAATTGGTGGGATGGTTATATTCATGTCAAAGAAAGAGGAGGTTACAAGTTTGTCTTCTTGCTTGATTTCTTAGTTCTACAAAACTGTGTAAAAGCTTGTGTTTCATCTCTGAAAGTTAAAAAAGGCACCTGGTCTGTCAATCTCATGCCCTCAGGAGCAGCTGGCCTGGGCGTGTAAGTGAGAGGGACTGAGCAGGAACTATCTGGAGATTCAGGCCCTGGTGGCACAGTGGTTAAGAGCTTGGCTGCTAACAAAAAAGTCGGCAGTTCGAGTCCACCAAAACCAAAAAAAAAAAAAAAAACAAAAAACCAAACCCAGTGTCGTCAAGTCAGTTCCGACTCATAACAACCCTATAGGACAGAGTAGAACTGCCCCATAGAGTTTCCAAGGAGCACCTGGCGGATTCAAACTGCCGACCCTTTGGTTAGCAGCTGTAGCACTTAACCACTATGCCACCAGGGTTTCTCAAGTCTGTCAGTCCTTGAAAACCCTATGGGGGTGGTTCTACTCTGCACTATAGGGTCACTATGCGGCAAAATCGACGGAAACGGGTTTGGGTTTTTTGTTTTGGGCCTGCTCTTGATGTGCAGTCCATGTGAGAGTGCTGAGGTGAGATGGGGGTGGAGTGGGAAG
Organism: Elephas maximus indicus; assembly: GCF_024166365.1. Classification (NCBI taxonomy): domain Eukaryota; kingdom Metazoa; phylum Chordata; class Mammalia; order Proboscidea; family Elephantidae; genus Elephas; species Elephas maximus. The sequence continues at coordinate 11,939,892 of NC_064842.1, read as the reverse complement.
TGGACAAATGCCTAAATAAATAAAAAGGTGCCCCAAAAGGCCCAATCAGGCAAGGATGATTTTTTTTTTAAAGAAATATATATATATATATATACATATATATATGTACTTTAGATGAAGGTCTACAGAACAAACTAGTTTCTCATTAAACAGCACACATATTGTTTTATGACATTGGTTAACAACCCTACAACATGCCAAAATTGTCCGTTCTCAACCTTGGGTTCCCTATTACCAGCTTTCCTGTTCTGCCCTACCTTCTAGTCCCTGCTGCTGGACTGCTGTGCCCCTTTAGTCTTATGTTGTTTTATGGGCCTGTCCAATCTTTGGCCGAAGGGTGAACCTCAGGAGTGACTTCATTACTGAGCTGAAAGGGTGTCCAGGGGCCACACTCTCAGGGTTTCTCCAGGCTCTGTCAGGCCAGCAAGTCTGGTCTTCCTTTTAAAGAAATATTTTATACATTAAAAAATGTATGTTGTTGTTTTTAGGTGCCATCAAGCCGATTCCAACTCATAGCCACCCTAAAGGACTGAGTAGAATAGCCCTATAGGGGTTCTAAGGTTGTAATCTTTATGGGAACAGATCGCCAGATTTTTCTCCCATGGAACTGCTAGGTGGGTTTGTACTGCCAAGCTTTTGGTTAGCACCAACTGCTTAGCTATTGCGTCACCAAGGCTCCTTTCAGAAATGTATAAGGAATATAAAATTACCACTTATTTACTCACTAAGATTTTTTTAAGGCCAATTTTTAAGACTTTTGAAATTAAAGCCTACATTTTCTACTTGGCAATGGTTATCCTCTCAGGCATGGAATCATAAAGATGTCAAATTTACAGAAGGGCTAACTTAGTCTGAAAAGCATTTTTTTTTTTTTTTAAAAAGCATAGGGGTTAGTAAAGAATTTGACCAGGAAAAAATATGATAAAGCATGCAAGAAGCAAAATCAGATTATCTGTTGACTTTGGACCTTATTATCTCTTGTTATTTCTTCCTCCCCTTATATAAAATTTTGTTGTTATTAGTTGTTGTCAAGTCAGCTCCAACTTATTTTGACCCCACGTACAATAGAACGAAACAATGCCCAGTCTTGGTTCACCTTCACGATCATTTTTATGTTCAAAACCATTGTTTCAGCCACTGTGTATTTTGAATGTTTCCAACTTAGGGGACTCATCTTCCAGCACTATATCAGATAATATTCTACTTTGATCCATAGGGTTTTCATTGGCTGATTTTTGGAAGCAGTTCATCAGGCCTTTCTTCCTAATCTATCCTAGTTTGGAAGCTCTGCTGAAATCTGTCTACCATGTATGGCACTGTTGGTATTTGAAGTACTGGGAGCAGAGCTTCCAGGGTCATAGAAACACACAAGCCACCACAATATGACAAACTGACGGGTGCGGTTAAGAAATTTAGGATGTGATTAAAATGATCTGAGGGTATTTCTAGCATATAATTGGGCCTAGACCGCCAGGCGCTCCTTGGAAACTCTGAAGGGGCAGTTCTACTCTGTCCTATAGGGTCTCTATGAGTCGGAATCGACTCGACGGCACTGGGTTTTTGGTGGGTTAGACTTGGGTCCATCTCAATGGTTCAAACTTGGATTAATAAAATAATAAGACTGGAAATAACCCCCCGTGTCCTTGCCTTTCTTGTCAACTTCCCTTGACCTCCACCAGCACCTGGAGTCTACAAAAATGTTTTCTGAAATGTATCCTACGGAGATCAGTTCTATGGGGTATTAATAATTACCTGGAATAAAAAGGACCTGGCCGAAGTTAAGCAAGTTTCTTTCAGGACCTGATGGAGTGTTTTGTATCCTAAGATAGATCGAGAATATCCAAGATGGAGGGAGGTAAGAGAGTGGAATAAGTAGTTTTTTAATATCCAGAGCTTCCCGGTATATTTATAATAGTGGTATGTCAGCTTTAATTTTCTCTGTTTTTTTTCCTGGTTTCTCAGTGAAACTTTATGCTTTATAACACTCAGATCTTAAATGGTAGCCTTCGCTTCTTTGTTTAAAAAAATAATAATCTAAATTTTGAAGCAAAATAAAAATTCTCCCCTGCCCTATTTAAAACAAAACAAACAAAAAGATTTATTGAGAGATAATTGACATCATTTAAAAAGCAAATATTTAAAGGGTACAATTTGATAAGCTTTGATGTATGTATATATTTGGGAAACTGTCTTAGTCATCTAGTGCTGCTATAAAAGAAATACCACAAGTGGATGGCTTTAACAAAGAGAAGTTTATTTTCTCACAGTAAAGTAGGCTAACGTCCAAATTCAGGGTGTCAGCTGCAGGGGAACGCTTTCTTTCTCTGTCCGCCTTCTCATCAGTCTTCCCCCAGACTCGGAGCTTCTCTATGCAGGGACAGCAAGTCCAAAGGACGCATTCTGCTCCTGGTACTGCTTTCTTGGTGGTATGAGGTCTCCCCGCTCCCCATGTCCCGTGCGCCCTCTCCCGGTCCCCCCATCTCCCCTCCACCCCCCCACTTCTCTCTTTTATATCTCAAGAGATTGAGAATAATCCAATCTTGTAGACTGAGTCCTGCCTGACAAACACAACTGCTGCCCATCCCCCCTCATTAACATCACAGAGGCAGGACACAGTACCAGGAATCATGGCCCAGCCAAATTGATACACACATTTTTGGGGGTGCATAATTTAATCCATGACAGAAACCATCATCACAATCAAGATAATGAACATATTCACGACCCTTAGAAGTTTCTTTGTGTCTCTTCCTTCTTTCCTGCCCTGCCCACCCCCATTTTCCATCCCCCTGTTTTTTTGTTGTGCTAGCTGTCACTGTAAGCTAGTTTTCATTTTCTAGAATTTTATATAAATTGCATCATATATTAGGTACATTATTTATTTTTGGTATGGCTTCTTTCACATAGTATAAGTATTTTGAGATTTCCTTGTGTTGTTCTGTTTCTGAGAGTTAATTCTTTTTTGTCGCTGAGTGTTATGCCACTATTGTTTAATCCACTGACCTGTTGATGGACGTTTGATTTGCTTCTGGTTTTTTCTGATTGCAAACAAAGCTGTGATGAACTTTTGGGTACCAGTCATTATGTGGACACGAGCTTCATTTCTCTTGGAAATCCTTAGGAGCGGAATGGCTTGATTATAAGATAAAAAAAAAAAAAAAAAAATTTTTTTTTTTTTTTTTTAATAAGATAGTTCCATGTTTATCTATTTAAAGAACTACCAAACTGATTTGGATAGTGGCTGTACCATTTTACCTTCTCACCAGCAACGCATGAGAGTTCCACCTCCTCTGCATCCTCACCGACACTCCACTTGATATAAAACCAAAAAGCAAACCCACTGCTGTCGAGTCGATTCCAACTCATAGCAACCTTTCAGGACAGTGTAGAACTGCCCCGTAGAGTTTCTAAGGAGCACCTGGAGGATTTGAACTGCCGACCTTTTGCTTAGCAGCCGTAGCACTTAACCACTATGCCACCAGGGTTTCCACACTCAGTATAGTCAGTCTTTTTAAAGTTTAGTCATTCTAATAGGTGCGGGAGCCCTGGTGCTAACCAAAAGATGGGCTGCTTGAACCCAGCCAGTTGCTCCTGGGGAGAAAGACCTGGTTCTGTAAAAGTTACGGCCTAGAAAACCCTCTGGGGCAGTTCTACTCTGTCACATGGGATCTCAATGAGTTGAAAATCCACTGACAACACCTAACAGCAACAATAGGTATGTAGTGATACTCCCTGTGGCTTTAATTTGCATTTCCTTAATGCCTTAAGATGTTGAGCATATTTTCATATGCTTATTCGCCATCTTTATATCTTTAGTGAAGTGTCTGTTCAAAATTTTGGCCATTTTTGTAATATTAAGTTTTTTTTTCATATTATTGAGTTTCAAGAGTTCTTTATATATTCTCTTACAAGCCCTTTATCAAATATATGATTGACAAATATTTTCTAACAGTTGTTGGCTATCTTATCATTCTCTTTCTTTTTTTTTTTATATAATTTTTATTGTGCTTTAAGTGAAAGTTTACAAATCAAGTCAGTCTCTCACACAAAAACCCATATGCACCTTGCTACACACTCCCAATTACTCTCCCCCTGATGAGACAGCCTGCTCTCTCCCTCCACTCTCTCTTTTCGTGTCCTTTTCGCCAGCTTCTAATCCCCTCCACCCTCTCATCTCCCCTCCAGGCAGGGGATGCCAACATGGTCTCAAGTGTCCACCTGATCCAAGAAGCTCACTCCTACCAGCATCCCTCTCCAACCCGTCGTCCAGTCCAATCCATGTCTGAAGAGTTGGCTTCCAGACTGGTTCTTGTCCTGGGCCAGCAGAGGGTCTGGGGGCCATGACCACTGGGGTCCTTCCAGTCTCAGTCAGACCATTAAGTCTGATCTTTTTATGAGAATTTGGGGTCTGCATCCCACTGCTCTCCTGCTCACTCAGGGATTCTCTGTTGTGTTCCCTGTCAGGGCAGTCATCAGTTGTAGCCGGGCACCATCTAGTTCCTCTGGTCTCAAGATGATGTAGTCTCTGGTTCATGTGGCCCTTTCTGTCTCTTGGGCTCGTAATCGCATTGTGTCCTTGGTGTTCTTCATTCTCCTTTGATCCAGGTGGGTTGAGACCAATTGATGCATCTTAGATGGCTGCTTGCTAGCGTTTAAGACCCCAGACGCCACTCTTCAAAGTGGGATGCAGAATGTTTTCTTAATAGATTTTATTATGCCAGCTGACTTAGATGTCCCCTGAAACCACGGTCCCCATACCCCTGCCCCTGCTACGCTGGCCTTAGAAGCATTCAGTTTATTCAGGAAACTTCTTTGCTTTTGGTTTAGTCCAGTTATGCTGACATCCCCTGTATTGTGTGCTGTCCTTCCCTTCACCTAAAGTAGTTCCTATCTACTATCTAATTAGTAAATGCCCCTCTGCCACCCTCCATCCCTCCCCACTCTCATAACCACAAAAGAATGTTTTCTTCTCAGTTTAAACTATTTCTCAAGTTCTTATAATACTGGTTTTATACAATATTTGTCCTTTTGCAACTGACTAGTTTCACTCAGCATAATGCCTTCCAGATTCCTCCATGTTATGAAATGTTCCACAGATTCCTCACTGTTCTTTATCGATGCGTAGTATTCCATTGTGTGAATATACCACAATTTATTTATTCATTCATCCATTGATGGGCACCTTGGTTGCTTCCATGTTTTTGCTATTGTAAACAGTGCTGCAGTGAACATGGGTGTGTATATATCTGTTCCTGTAAAGGCTCTTATTTCTCTAGAATATATTCCAAGGAGTGGGATTGCTGGATTGTATGGTAGTTGTATTTCTAGCTTTTTAAGGAAGTGCCAAATTGTTTTCCAAAGTGGTTGTACCACTTTACATTCCCACCAGCAGTGTGTAAGTGTTCCAATCTCTCCACAGCCTCTCCAACATTTAGTATTTTGTGTTTTTTGGATTAATGCCAGCCTTGTTGGAGTGAGATGAAATCTCATTGTAGTTTTGATCTGCATTTCTCTAATGGCTAATGATCGTGAACATTTCCTCAAGTATCTGTTAGCTACCTAAATGTCTTCATTAGTGAAGTGTCTATTCATATCTTTTGCCCACCTTTTAATTGGGTTATTTGTCTTTTTGCAGTTGAGTTTTTGCAGTATCATGTAGATTTTAGAGATCAGGCACTGATCAGAAATGTCACAGCTAAAAACTTTTTCCCAGTCTGTAGGTAGTCTTTTTACTCTTTTGGTGAAGTCTTTGGATGAGCATAAGTGTTTGATTTTTAGGAGCTCCCAGTTATCTAGTTTTTCTTCTACATTCTTTGTAATGTTTTGTATACTCTTTATGCCATGTGTTAGGGCTCCTAACATTGTCCCTATTTTTTCTTCCATGATCTTTATCATTTTAGATTTCATATTTAGGTCTTTGATCCATTTTGAGTTCTTTTTTGTGCATGGAGTCATGTATGGGTCTTGTTTCATTTTTTTGCAGATGGATATTTAGTTATGCCAGCACCATTTGTTAAAAACACTGTCTTTTCCCCATTTAACTGTTTTGGGCCTTTGTCAAATATCAGCTGCTCATATGTGGACGGATTTATGTCTGGATTCTCAATTCTGTTCCATTGGTCCATGTATCTGTTGTACCAGTACCAGGCTGTTTTGACTACTGTGGCGATATAATAGGTTCTAAAATCAGGTAAAGTAGGGCCTCCCACTTTGTTCTTCTTTTGCAGTAATGCCTTACTTATCCGGGGCCTCTTTCCCTTCCATATGAAACTGGTGATTTGTTTCTCCATCTCATTAAAGAATGTCGTTGGGATTTGGATCAGAATTGCATTAAATGTATAGATCACTTTTGGTTATCATTCTCTTAATACTGTTTCAAGAATAACATTTTAAATTTAGAAGTTCATTTATTAATTTTTCATTTATGGATCTTGCTTTTGGTGCCATAAGAAATCTTTACCTAACCCAAGGTCCCAAAGATTGTCTCTTACGTTTTCTTCTAGCAGTTTTATAGTTTTACATGTAGACTTAGGATTCATTTTTGAATTAATTTTTGTGTATCATGTAAGGTATAGATCAAGGTTCACCCTTTTGTGTATGGATAATCTCATTGTTTCAGCACCATTTTTTGATAAGATTGCTGAGTGGCCTTTGTACCTTTGTCAAATATCAATTATTCATATATGTGTGGATCTATTTGTGTGTTCTCTATTCTGTTCTATTCATCTATTTATCTCTCTCTATGCCAATACCACATTGTCTTAGTTACTGTAGCTTAAGGATTGGCAAATTTTTCTACAATGTATCAGATAGTAAATAGTTTAGGTTTTGTGGGGCACCTACGTGTGTTTTCTGTAGCTGTAGCATAGTATTATTATTATTTTTATACTTTTAAAAAATGTAAAAACCATTCTTAGCTTGAAGTCTGTACAAAAAACAAAAAACAAACACAACCCTGGCTGCATTTGGCCTGCAGGCCTTCATTTTCTGACAACTGCTGTAGCCTTATAATACATTTTAAAACTAGGTTTTAGTCCTCCAACTTAGGTCTTCTTTTTCAAAGTTGTCTAAAGGCTATTCTGGGTCCTTGGTGTTTCTATATGAATTTTATAGTCAACTTGTCAATTTCCGCAAGTCTTTTGGGTTTTGAGTGAGTGGTCTTTGTCTGATTTTGGGGTTACCTTGACTCTCCCGGTCAGTTTCAGGAGAAATGACATCTTAACAGTATTAAGTCTTCTGACTCATGAACATGGCCTGTCTTTCCACTTATCTAAGCTTCTTTAGTTTCTCTCAGCAATGTTTTGTAGTTTTCAGCATATAGGGCTTGTGTACAGTTTGTCACATGTTTCCCTAGGGACTTTGTATTTTTTGATACTACTGTAAATAGAATTTCTTTAAATTTCAATCTCTAATTTGTTGTTAATAGTAAATAGAAATAAAATAGATTTTTGTATATTGATTTTATAAACTGCAATCTTGCTAATTTTTAATATTTTTGGGGGGTAAATTTTATAAGATAGCTACAAAGACTACGAAAGGTTTCTAGATTTCTACAGAGACAGTCTTGTCATCTGCAAATAAAGACAGTTTTAATTCTTCTTTCCCATTCTTTCCTTGCCTTTTTGCACTGGCTATAACCTCCAGGGCAGTGCTGAATAGAAGTGATGGGAGAAGGACGTTCTTGCCTTGTTCCTGATCTTAAGCGAGAGCTGTCAATCTTTCATCATTAGGTATGATGTGAGCTGTAGGTTGTTTTTGCACATGACCTTTATCAAGTTGTGGATGTGCCCTTCTATAATTAGTTTGCTGAGAGTTTTATCAGGAATTAATGGAATTAATGCTGGATTTTGTCAAGTGCTTTTCTACATCTATTGAGATAATAATGTGATTTTTTATAATTTATTTATACTGTGCTCTTTGAATGTTAAATCCACCTTGCATGCCTGGAATCAACCCCAACTGGTCATGACATTTTTTCCTTTTTAATATGTTGTTGGATTCAATTTTCAGAGATGTTCTAGCTAGTGAAGCAGTAAAACTGCCAAAGTGTAAGTGGCATTTACACACAATGAATAAAGAAATCAAAATCAAAAGAACTCTTTGAAAGAAAGTGTGTTGAGTTAAAAAGATGTAAAAAATAGATGTTTAATATTTCTTTATTTCACGTGTAATATGACACAATACTGGGAATCATGGCCTAACCAAGTTGACACATATTTTTGGGGGACACAATTCAATCCATGACAGAAACCCTATGGGACCGCTATGAGTTGGAATTACTGGGTGGCAGTGGTTTTTTTTTTTGGTAATGACATGGAAAATCGTCTCGAAGAACAAATAAACCTAGCAAAGTATTTTTCATTGCAACCTAACTTATGTATGGATATTACTAACCTTGCAATTCTTTTCATAATATGTGCAATTTGAACATGATAGTGATTTGAGGAAGAATTTATTTTTTCAACTTCAGTGTTGGCAATTAAATTGACTCTGAACTGTATAAAACTGTGAAGAATTGCAGGGTTAACAAGTACGTTTTAGAGTTTAAGTTTTGTATAGAAGTATGTTCCGATGCTACTGTTGCAATGACAAGAAAATTTTTCTGGAGTAGTTACCCAGATTAAAGAATGTGGGCCAGAAGGAAAATCAATATACTGCTCCTTTACCAAGAAAGTCTTGCTGTGAAAAAAAACAAACCAAAAAAGTCAGCCAAAATAGACAACATGCTAAATGACATTGTAAAGACTGTGAATTGAGTAATAGGTGGTACATTAAATTCTAGATTATTCTCTTTACGGTGAGGTAGTATGGGACATGTATTCTAAGTTACTCTCATTGCCTGCTGAGGCAGAATAATTGTAGAGAAGAAAGGTCTTGCTGAACGTTTCTGCAAGATTTAAAACCTGTTAAGTTCCATTTTATTAAAGACGTGAATTAGACACCTGGGCGTGCTTGTTTCTCTGATGTCTTTGGTGATTTTAATGATCTTTATACTTCAAAAAAAAAAAAAAAATTTTTTTTTTTTTTTTTAATACTTCCGTGCAAGGAAGATGTGCAACCTGATTTTCAATGGTAGGTAAGATGAAAGGACAGAACAGAAGCTAGAAGCTTGGAAGATCAGAGTTTCTGTGGATTGTTATGACATATTTCATAATTTAGCAACAATTACCAATAAAATGGAGCCTGGTGACGCAGTAGTTAAGAGCTCAGCTGCTAACCAAAAGGTTGGCAGTTTGAGTCCACCAGCCGCTCCTTGGAAACCCTACAGGGCAGTTCTACTCTGTGCTGTAGGTTCGCCGTGAGTCAATGGCAATGGGTTTGGTTTTTGAGTTTTATCAATAAAATAGGACATGATCTTGATATTTCAAAAGCATAGAAAATTGTTCCCAAACACTTTACAGATTTTTACAGAATTTTTGCATTTTATTTCTCATTAAAAGAAGATCCACACGTAGGAAATTCACGATTGGGAATCCATTCCTTTCATTGAAAGATAATATAAATTTATTTATAACTTTGTAGGATAAGTTGTTGGAAGTGGCTACTGATGAAGCATTGAAAATGAATTTTGAAAACAAAACATTTCTTGCTTAATTTTGAATAAAAATGAGAAATGAATATCCTGAGCTTACTAAAATTACTTTTAAAATCTTTTCTTGTTCTCCTGTCAACCTCAGAGTTACTAAAACAAACACCGAAACAGCTTAGATATACATTATCACAGTGAGAAACATTGTGATTAATCCATCGTAGGTTAGATAGTTAACAAGCAAAAAGCACACTCAAATGTCAAATTAAGAACTTTTTAAAATAATTTTTATTGTGCTTTAAGTGAAAGTTTACAAATCAAGTCAGTCTCTCACATAAAAACTTATATACACCTTGCTACACACTCCCAATTACTCTCCCCCTAATGAGACAGCCCGCTCCCTCCCTCCACTCTCTCTTTTCATATCCATTTCGCCAGCTTCTAACCCCCTCCACCCTCTCATCTCCCCTCCAGGCAGGAGATATCAACATTGCCTCAAGTGTCCACCTGATCCAAGAAGCTCACTCCTCACCAGCATCCCTCTCCAACCCATTGTCCAGTCCAATCCATGCCTGAAGAGTTAGCTTCGGGAATGGTTCCTGTCCTGGGCCAACAGAAGGTCTGGGGGCCATGACCACCGGGGTCCTTCCAGTCTTAGTCAGACCACTAAGTCTGGTCTTTTTATGAGAATTTGGGGTTTGCATCCCACTGCTCTCCTGCTCACTCAGGGATTCTCTGTTGTGTTCCCTGTCAGGGCAGTCATCGGTTGTAGCTGGGCACCATCTAGGTCTTCTGGTCTCAGGATGACGTAGTCTCTGGTTCATGTGGCCCTTTCTGTCTCTTGGGCTTGTAATTACATTGTGTCCTTGGTGTTCTTCATTCTCTTTTGATCCAGGTGGGTTGAGACCAATTGATGCATCTTAGATGGCTGCTTGCTAGCGTTTAAGACCCCAGACGCCACTCTTCAAAGTGGGATGCAGAATGTTTTCTTAATAGATTTGATTATGCCAATTGACTTAGATGTCCCCTGAAACCATGGTCCCCAGACCCCTGCCCCTGTTACGCTGGCCTTCAAAGCACTCAGTTTATTCAGGAAACTTCTTTGCTTTTGATTTAGTGCCATTGTGCTGACCTCCCCTGTATTGTGTGTTGTCTCTCCCTTCACCTAAAGTAGTTCTTATCTACTATCTAATTAGTGTCAAATTAAGAACTTTTAATACTGATAAACATGATGTTCCTTCAGTGTGCCTATAAGCATTTAATATGTGGGCTCATTCTTTCACACGCAGCTTTGTTTAGTTATGATTACAGAATAATGAAGAGTTATGAGTATTTTTTTTATGAGTATAGTAGTAATTCTTTATTCTTCTCAAACACTCTTCCAATAAAGTGTCCAATTTTTGCCATTCTTTTCTTTTTTTCCCCCCTAGGTTATATCTGTTCTTATATTTATTAAAATGTAATCCGACGTCTGCTGAATATAATAGTAACATTTGGTGCTTGTGTTTTGCAAGTCTTTGTTTTTCTTCATTTTGTTTTTCTGTGAATTCATTTTAGAACGGTTTTAGGTTTACAGGAAAAGTGCAGAGAGTTCTCATACACCTCCCTATTATTAACATCTTTCATTAGTGTGGCCATCATACTTGGTAAAGTAGAGAGGGTCAGAGGAAAAGAGGAAGACCCTCAACGAGATGGATTGACGTGGTGGCTGCAACAATGGGCTCAGCATAACAACAATTGTGAGGATGGCACAGGACAGAGCAGCATTTCGTTCTGCTGTGCATAGGGTTGCTATGAGTTGGAACCAACTCAACAGCACCTGACAACAACAGCAACATTAGTGTGGTACACTTGTTACAATTAATGAACCGGTATTGATACCTTACTATTAACTAAACTCTATTTTTTTATACTTTATTCAGATTCCCTTAGTTTTTACCCAATGTCTTTTTCTGTCTTTATCCCATCCAGGACACCACATTATATTAGATTGTCATGTCTCCTTAGGCCTCTCTCGGCTCTAAGTGTCTCAGGCTTGCCCTGACAGTTTTGAGGAGTACTGGTGATGTATTTTGTAGAATGTCCTTCAGTTGGAATTTGTCTGCTGTTTTTCTCATTATTAGACTGGAGTTAGAGTAATTCATTTGTATTACATTTTACAAAAGTACTGGTGTGCGACAGATTAGAAATTAAAAACAAACACATAAACTAGTTGTTCCTCACAGATGGTTGGTGAAGCACTGCTCTGGTAATACTGGGGTTGCTCACAGAATTGAGGGAGGTGCTGGATGACCTAGGGAAATGGAGTTCCAGGGCGCCTCACCTCTGGTTTCCGGGGGCCCCAGGAGCAGGACCATTATTCTGATGGTGTCCCTCCAACATCTTTCAGTCTCTGTATCTCCCTGATTGATCTTCAGATTCCAGGAGAGGGTCTCTGATGAATTTGGCTTGGGTAAAGGCACTTTTTTTTTTTTTTTAAAGGCACTTAGTAAATATATCAGTTATGTTGGGGTGGGTTTGCAGGTGTGGGGCTTCATAACAGGGACGTCAGACTAGGGGAACTGTGACTAGAGCTCACTCACCCCCCACTTCCATCACAGCCTCTCCCTGGTTTCCATTTTTATTTACTACATACTCTTTGGAGCCCTGGTAGCACAGTGGTTAAGAGCCTGGCTGCTAACCAAAAGGCCAGCAGTTCGAATCCACCAGCCTCTCTCTGGAAAGCCTATGGGGCAGTTCTACTCCATCCTATAAGGTCACTGTGAGTCAGAATCGACTCGGCAACGGTTGTGATCAATGGGTTACACACTGTTTGCTTTCAAATTCCGAAAGCCCTAACTTCTCATTGTTCTCTCAGGGTGGGAATTCTTCCACTTCACAGAGTAGGATGGTGAGATCCTATGTACTATCTCTTCAAACAGTATAGACTGGGACAAGCAATCCAAGGTGGGAAGCTAATCTCTATTCTCTTGTTTTAATCAGTTAGGCCCATTTCTCGATAGGAAATGTGCGTAGCTCCAGTTTACCTCTTTTCTCTCAAATATATTTTCTTTCAAAGTTGTTCACTTTCAATGCCCTAATTAAATAAAAGAACTTGAAATTGTAAACACGATGCACAGATTTGTCCATTATGATATTTTTGCTAACTAGCAGGGTTATGATTTGGTTTTTCTACTTCCTTGTCCTCTGGGTCTCCTCGCCTCCAGTCCTTGACTCCTCGGTCCAGGCTGCACGAGGAGCTAAGGAGTCTCCCAGGAGGCACAGCTCACCTTATCACTCCCTTGCTGGAAACCCTGTTTGCCGCTTCCGTTGCCCAGGGTATGGTTTCGGGACCAGCTGCACCAGCGTCACTTGGGAACAGGTTAGACATGCAAATTCTCAGGTGCCACCCAACACTCACTGAATCAGAAACTCTGAGGGTGGGTTCTAGTAACCTGTGTTTTAAAAGTCCCTTGCGGTAATTCTGAAGCATACTGACGTTTGAGAACCCCCGGCCAATGGGATAGTGTCCCTGGGTGGTGCAAACAGTTTATGTGGTCGGCTGCTCACTGAAAGGTTGGAAGTTTCAGTCTACCCACAGGTGCCTAGGAAGAAAACCCTGGCTATTGACTTTAGAAAAATTAGCCATTGAAAGCCCTATGGAGCACGGTTCTACTCGGACACACAATTCTCTCATTTTCTGCTGTGAAATGTCTCCCTCAACTGGCCAGCTCCTACTGACACTTAACTCTCAGCTCAGGTGTCACTTCTCCAGGAAGCACCCCTCCTTCCTCCGTGTGCCCCATCAGGTGTTCCTATAACGTGTACAACTGAACACAAACTCATCGCATTAGACTCCTCTGTTTATATCTGCTTCTGCCATTAGACTGTGAACCCCTTTTATTAGGGACTATGCTTATTCATTTTTGATCCCCAACTCCTAACCCAGTGTTTGAGCCCTGATATATTGTCGGTTATTTGACAATCACTGAATGACTTATGAATGAATGAAACGCTAAATGAATAATTGCTTGTCAAGATTTCTGTCTTCTGGGGTTCTGCCCCAGCATTCTCTTTAGCCAAATAAAAATTCCCTTTAATTCACTAGACTTTGCAAGCACCTGGAGACGTCATTCTATTCCCGTTACTTTTGCAGGTTATCAGATTCAAGGTAAGTTCTTCCTGCCTTATTACTTCAACATTATGTATTTTAAAATCCCGGCTACCACAGCCCATGTGATAGCTGTGGGGCAGCAGTGCTCGTGCCAGCTGGACGCCAGTGGTTGGAGCACCAAGGCTCTTGCTGGGAGTGTGGAGAAAATGGAGGGCAAGCCACAGCCTAGGGGTAGGGAAAGGTGTGGGGCGATTTACGCCCTGGGAGGGGAGAGCAGGGAAGGAAAGGATTTGAGGGAGAGCAAGAAGAGTGGGAGGGTCAGGAACTAGAGCAAGCCAACTGCTGTGGAGGCTGAAGAGACAATGGAATGCCTTCAGGAGTTCCATGAACGTCATAACATGATCCTGGACTGCTGGAATGAACAGCGAGAGCCGCACGGTTTACTGACATCACCCTGATTATCGATGGGCACCATTTTAAGGCCCACAAGGCTGTTCTGGCTGCTTGCAGTAAGCTCTTCTACAGATTCTTTCAGGGATTTACTCAGGAACCTTTGGTGGAGATGCAAGGTGTCAGTAAGATGGCCTTTTGTCATTTCAGAGCAAAGTCAATGATACAAGGAGGAGAAGAAGCCAATGATGTATGGAAAGCTGCAGTTTCTACAAATGCTGGAAGGCATCAAAGCCCTTAAAGTCAGGAACAGAGAAAGTGCAGCTCCACATGAGGAAAATAAACACAGGAAAAAATGAGGCAAAAAAAAGTTTGCAGAAACTTCCGATGTCGTCACTGAGTCATTGCCATCTGCAGAATCAGAACCTGTTGTAATTGAGGTGGAGGCTGCGGAGGGCACAACAGAAGTGGAGGATGAAGGCCTGGAAACATTAGCCGAAGTGCATTCAGAGCACAGCTTCCTCTGATGATGCCACTTTAGCTCTGTTCACGGATATTACCAGCAAGTACCGTCAAGGTGACAGAAAAGGGCAGATTAAAGAAGAAGATGGCGGTGCATCTGACCCCACGAACAAACAGGGGCGCATGAAATCACACTCCACTCAGAGTTTCAACTGTGAAATGTGCAATAAAAGGTATACTCGGGAGAGCGCCTGGAAACAACACCTCAGTTGTTAGCACCTTGAAGAAGGTGGAGTCAGTAAGAAGCAAAGAACTGGAAAAAAACTCACATCTGCCGGTACTGTGAGGAATAGTTTGACCACTTTGGACATTTTAAAGAGCATCTTCAAAAACATACAGGTGAAGAACCTTTTGAATGTCCGAATTGTCATGAACGATTTGCTAGAAATAGCACACTCAAATGTCACCTGACAGCATGCCAAGCTGGGGTCGGGACAAAAAAGGGAAGAAAGAAGCTTTATGAATGCCAGGTCTGTAACACTGTGTTCAACAACTGGGACCAGTGTAAAGATGGCTTACTAATTCACACTGGAGATAAACCCAACCATTGTACTCCATGTGATTTGTGGTTTATGCAAGGAAATGACTTAAGGAGGCATCTTAGTGATACTCACAATATTTCAGAGTGTCTGGTAACCAAAGAAGTTCTTTCAGTGGAAACACATGTGTAAACCGAACCTGTAACATCAATGACGATTACAGACCAAGTTGGTAAGGTACGTGGGCTACCACTGCTTCAGGTCCAGGTAGATTCACCACAAGCGACCGTGGAACAGTTTCATCCAGGTCTGCTCCAGGACGGCCAAGTACACGAGTCACACAAGTGAGCTTCTAGAGCAGGTCCAGGTGAGTTACCTAGAAGTGGCGCAAATTCATACTGAAAAAGGCACAGAAGTCCACGTGGAGTTGCTGCATGTTGAATGGGTAAATCAGATGCTAATGGAAGTACAAACTGAGTTCTAGAAGCAGACTTGGATCAAGTGACCCCTGCAATCATGAACCAGGAGGAGAGAAAGCCTTGCCAAGCAGTTACTGCTGAGGATGCCGGGGAAGATCGAGAGAAGCTGAGGGTTTAGAGACCACACCAACAGTGGATTTTCAGGCTGAAAAGGCAGGGAATGAAGACAGAACAGTGCTGTCAGTTTTAAAATGAAATAACAAATGAATATATTTTTAAATTTACATGTTGGGTTTTTCAGCTGATTATGGGCAGTGTGACTGTCCTTGTTTACAGGAAAGTGGACCAAAGTTAACTATTTCCTGTTTTGCTGGCTGTTTCTATTGATACACGTCAGTTTCTACCCCACTTAATGCCACAGAAGAGGGAACTTTTCCATAAATGAATGGGAAACTTTGCGAAAGTATATATCTGGAAACATAAATGTGTTATATTCTTATTATGTAGTTGGGTATGAATGTATCTATTTTCATTGTGGCAAGGGTTCTCCCTTCTCTTTCCCAGGTCATACTCTTCCTCAAATTTTTTTCCCTATTGTAAAATCAAATGTAAAATCAGCAGAATACATGTTTATGTATTCTAATGCATGTTAGAAAATTGAATACATAGGAAACGCAAGGCTGCATGAAGAAAAGTGCACTGTTATTGTGCAGGTAAATTTTAGCTTCTGGCTTCCCTTTAGTTTGAATAACATTCTTGTCTACCCCAGTAGTCACAGATGCCAACTCTGCAACAGGAACAGAGTCGCGGTGGCAAAATTTCTAGAAGGTTAAAAAAAAAACAAAAAAACCACCCCTGTACCTTTTCAAAACCAACTAAACTTCTGTAAAGTATCTCTGGTTCTTTCAAAGTTTGTGTGGTAAGGAACAATGTAGTTGATGCTATAGTATTTTATATTTTTGCTTATAAATGTCAACCACCAATTCTTTTTCATTTAAGTTAGGTTGAGGAATTTTATTTAATGGTAGCTGAATGGGCCATTTTCAAATGGGAAAATTCATTTACATCTGTGATAAACTTTATTTTGTTGAAAAGATTGCACTAGTATTTTACCACCTGTCATGGATAGAATTGTGTCCCCCCAAAATATGCATCAACTTGATTAGGCCTTGATTCCTAGTGTTGTGAGGTTTTCCTCCATTTTGTGATTGTAATTTTCCTATGTGTTGTAAATCCTAATCTCTGCCTGTGGTTAATGAGACAAGATTAGATTATATTAAAGAGGATTAGGGTGGGATTGTAACACCCTTACAGAGGTCACATACCTGATCAAATGTAAAGGGAATTTCCCTGGGGTGTGGTCTGCACCATGTTTTATCTTACAAGAGATAAAATGAGAGGGACGTGAGAGAGAATGGGGACTTCACCACAAAGAAAGAAGCACCTGGAGCATAGCGGGTCCTTTGGACTGGGGGTCCCTGTGCTGAGAACCTCCTTGACTACAGGAAGATTGGTTACAAGGACCTTTCTCCAGACCTGACACAGAGAGAAAGACTTCCCCTGAAGCTGACCTGAATTTGGACTTCTAGCCTACTAGACTGTGAGAGATAAATTTCTGCTTGTTAAAGCCATTCGCTTGTGGTATTTCTGTTATAGCACCACTAGATGACTAAGACATCACCAGATGAAAAAAAAAAAGATGAGCATCATTTTAAAAATTAATGTATTTAAAATAAAGTACAGACAAAAACATGTGTATAATATATCAGGCTTTGTTTTGAATGGAATCTTTTCCCCCAATCCTTAATGTAAAGGTCTTGTGCTATAACTTTTAAAGCCATACAAATAAGAGTGCTAAACTATGGACTTATAAGTAGGTGTGTAAATATTTTTAATCAGTGTTACTCAAAAAATAAAACAACCACATTAAAAAAATAAATAAAGTAAAATTTGGCCTACCAAACTTGGTCTAAGGGCCTACCTTAGTTCCCTCTCAGTCAGCAACATTTTCATATGGTGAATTTGGCAGCAGCAGAATCTTCTGACTGATTTCTGCCAGTTAATAGCAGACTCATTCGTCTGAGTTTGCTGAGGTTTCATCATGAAGCTAGTATTGACCGAATCAGTGGAAGTGCTTTTTAAAAATTCTGCTCAGTGCTCCCTTAGGGTTTCTATACACTGCCAGGTAGAAGTCTATATATTTAAAAAGAAGAAAGAAATACATCTCACAACTGTTTGCTACTATTCCTATTTCTTCTTTTATTTAAGAGCCCTGTGTCTTGCTTGTAGTCACTGGGTGGTACAAATGGTTAATACACTCAGCTGCTAACCAAACAGTTGGCAGTTTGAATCCACCCACAGGGGCCTTGGAAGAAAGGTCTGGTGATCTTCTTCTGAAAGATCGCAGCCATTGAAGATCCTATGCAGTACAGTTCTACCGTGACACACATGGGGTGGCCATGAGTTTGAGTTGACACAATGACAACTGATGGTGTCTTGCTTGCACTGAAGGAGTATGTATCCAGAGAAATTTGAAAAGGAGACATTAAGTATTCCTGTATAAAATAACACAAGCAGAAAAATAAACAGAAAACAAGTAATTGCCTCCTAAAAGATTTACTTCCTTCCTCTGCCTACATGTGTTGTTGTTGTCATTAGTTTCTGTCTCAGTTATCTGGTGCTGCTATAACAGAAATACCACAAGTGGAAGACTTTACAAAACAGAAATTCATTTTCTCACAGTTTAGGAGGCTAGAAGTCCAAATTCAGGGTGCCAGCTTCAGGGAAGGCCTTGTCTGTTAGTTCTGGGGAAAGGTTCTTATCATAATCTTCCCCTGGTAAAGGAGCCTCTTCTCAGTGCAGGGAGCCCGGGTTCAAAGGATGAGCTATGCTCCAGGTGCTGCCTTTTTGGTGGCATAAGGTCCTTCTTCTCTTTGCTTCTCTCTTTTATATCTTAAAAGAGCTTGACTCAAGATACAACCTAATCCTATAGATTGTGTCCTGTCTCAATAACATGACTGCCTCATTACCATCATAGAGGTCAGAATTTACAACATAAAGGATAATCACATCAGATCACAAAATGGTGGACAGCCACACAATACTGGGAATCATGGCCTAGCCAAGTTGACACACGTTTTTGGAGGACACAGTTCAATCCATAACAGTTACAATTGAGTCGATTCCAAGTCATGGCTACCCCATGTGTAACACTTAAATAGTCCAGGTCTGCACGTCTACCATCCCATCCCTTGCAGGGGTGCACACCCAGTGGCTCATGGGCAGAGGTGCTCAAGTCTATGCTGATACAGCCACCTTTTTGCTCAGTCCATCCTTGTCATCATAGGCTGCAGTAATGTTTTTTCTGGCTATGGCTTTGGATAGAACAATGATAAAACTAATAAATAGTAATGATGACAGCAATTAGTCTTTCCGGTGGCTCGTATTTTTCAATAGACTTCCCTTTTATTCTCACTTTATTTATTTATTAGTTCAGTTTATTTTTAAGCCTAGAAAGTATCTGGGGTACATTTGTGAAAGTATCACGATTTCAAATTTAGTGATAAGGAAAATTTTGCAGCAAATGTTAAAATATTTCCCAAGGTTACATAGGACCCGGAAGCAAACTCCTAATTCTTACTTAGCTACTGAATAAGAAGGAGCCAACATGGAAATGGCCAGGTGGCAAATTGTTCACTGACCTGTGCAGAGTGTGCCATTAGCAGGTGCCATTAGCAGGTGCACACACAGAGAGGCAGAAAGGCAGAGAGCTCTGGAGTAAGAAAGCCCAGGTTTGAATTTTTGTTTTTCCATTTGCTTAATTGTGTGCCTTGAGCAAATTACTTAAATTCTCCAAACCTGAGCTTCTTCTTTGTACAACAGGGAAAATTGTAATCACTTTCTTAAATAGTTGTTATGAGGCTTAATTAAAACACAGATAGAGCTTAAAATGATGCCTGGCACCTAATACGTACCAATAAATATAAAATTTTATTATTGTTACACTACAGTTTGCAACTGATCGTGGGGATGGTACAGGACCGGCAGTATTTTGTTCTGTTGTGCATGGGGTTGCTATCAGTTGGGGCAACTTGTTGGCGGCTAAAACAAGTATTATTACACTCAAAATTCCTCTGTGAAGACATTCGCAATTATACCAGCTAATCCACATTACTCTTTTTCTTCTCTGAACCCTGGTTATAAAGAACTTATTTTTTTAACGATACAATTTAGTACTCCAGAACACACTTGCTTGTACTATTTAAAAATTATTAAAGATATATTCAAATCGTTTCCCTAATTAGGTTGCAAACGCCAAAGACAAACTCCATGTTGTTTTCAGTCGCCACCAAGCCCTTAATATTTAAACTAATAATCTTTGGAGATTCCACTGTTTCTAATTTTTTTGAGGTTTGTGTTAAAACCTACATTTGCCTGGCATATTGGATTTTTATATGCTTTTCTGTAAATTATCTTATTTACACTTTACAACATCACTGTGCCACTGAGTATATTTTGTTATACCCATTTTACAGGTGACAGATATGAGCATCCAAACATTTCAATGATATAGCTATTAAGGTGATGGACCGGTGTTTGAATCTAGGTCTCCTGACTCCAAAATGGTGGTTCGTTACTTTGTCTGAAGTGTCTGGTCAAGTCTGACCAGATCAAACAGCTGACAGTCATTTACATATTTCTCTTTTTGTTTCCCATTTGGGTGTGTCTGTTTAGGGCGTTAAAGAAGGAGCATTCAGAAGGGGTTAGAAATCAGAATTTTAACTAGAGAGCAATACAAACCCTTCTAGACCTCTGGGTTAAGACCAAACTGGTCAGCAAGACTGGTGGCAAGCATTTTCTTTCTTTCCGGCCACTCCTACAGAGCAAGAAAGTTCTAGAAGCATAGCCATGCAAGGAATGATTTTTAAATACTTAAAAAAAATAATATGACAAAAGAAAAAACCAAGAAAATGAAATTTCATATGCTTGTTAAAGAGAAAGAATGTTCCCAAATATTTGGGGGAAAGACTATTTCCCAAATAATCAGATACTTCTAATTTATTCAGAATTTATTTATTCAGGTCTTCACATTTATTGTGCAGATCCTGCATTTAAGTAAAGCAGATATTCACTCTCAGTCTTTCTAGACCCACAACAAAGATGGACGCCAGTGTTCCTTCCTGTATTCAGATTTGGGATATCCTGGAGTGACCATTAGGGATGGGTTCCTGAACTTTGATTAAGCTGTACAGCCCTGGCCTCCAAATGCTCCAAATGCTCCTGTTTTCCTTTCCTGAGTTTATTTTCTTCACCTGTAGAATCAGACACTCAACAGCAGAACCTGAGGAGGCGGCAGATGGTTGGATGGAGTTTATTGAACGAACTGTTTTCAGAGAGTCTAGGGTATAGAAAAAAACCCTAGGGCTGGTGCAATACCCTAGACAGAGTAATGGAGGCCCAGGGGTATGTGTGGCAGGCCTTTGTGGTAAGTGAGGAGGGTCACTGGAACCCAGAGAAAGAATTATGTGGTGAAGGCTGCCTGACAGGAGCAGTGAGGGAGTCAGGGCACACTGACCCTGACCCTCCTTCTCTCTCTCCCATCGCACCCCAGTACTCCCCACTGGCTGGACCCTACTGGAAACCCGAGGGCTTGTTGGTCAGCCTCCCAGGGCACCGAGCAGGGTGGAGGAGGGTGGACAGTGGATGGGGTGTGCATGAGGACAAATAGAAAACAGCCAGCATAACATTAATGAGTCCTTGCCAGAAAGGAGCGTTTTTCTGGAGGATGCCAGCACAAGGCCCTGGGCCGTCAGTGAGTTCACGTTCCATTCCATGTGTTCTGGATATGCAGTGGAAGTGCCTGCCTGTGATTTGTTCTGGGAGAATGGCTTTGCCTTAGAGGTGGGGCAGGAAAAGAGTGTATTACATTCAAACTCTCGGCCTGTAGGTGTCTGTGGTTGCTGTGAAGTCCCTTCCAAGGTGATAACCTGACTTAGCTAAACTAGGCCCAACATGGAGCTGCACAAATAGAAACCTAAGTTTCTATTTCATGTAAATGCTTAACTTTCCCAGGAGCTGAAATCCCAATCAATTGACTCTGCTGGAAACAGTCCAATATAAAGAGAGAAAATGCCTGCCAGCCAATCCAAAAATCACCCAGGGTATCTAACTTGTTTCCTGTTTGTCTGTAGTTAGAAAAGCCTTTCCTCTTGGACCACCCTTCAGAACTCTGGTCTCATAAACTGTAAAATAAAGCTTATGGTTCATACACAAATTTAATATTGTGAAAACTGTATTTTTCACAGGGGTCATGAACCTGGGAGGATAAGAAATGGAAGCAAGTCTTTCCTGTGGTCAGATGAACACTCTTTCCTTTTGGAAGTACTGTATCTGCTTTGTTGAAAGAACGTGGCATGCCCAGGCTGTCTTTTCTGAATGGCTCTTCCTCATTTCTTTGTGTTGCTTTCTTACCTTGTTTCTCACCTGTGTTCTCCTCCAGTGCTGGCCATAGGAGAGCAACTTTAGCTTGCTCTGCTGGCTTCCTGTCGGGCACTCAAAAAACAGTAGCTCTTACAGATGTGCTAGTTTGGACATTTCTACAAGGTATCTTTATTCCACATGGACAAAATGGCTGCTGTCTCCTGTTTTGGAGGATTGGGGTGGGGAAGATGGGGCACATCAGGTTCTCATGACTGGAAGAGAAGAAGCCTTGGGATAGGGTGATTTAGTTCTGGGTACCTGTGGTGGTTAAGAGACCAGCAAATTTTTCCAAAAGAAAGTTTATGGAGCCGGAGGCTGTTCATTTTTCCTTTGCTCCATTGCCCCTGGGAACAGTGGTTGCTCCTCAGCTCTTGTTCAGCTTCTCCTTTCTCTCACATCGGGGTCTGAGGTAAAACTTACAGATTAGGGAGAACAGATACCTGGCATGTGGCTGACACTTCTCACTCCATGACAGTCACTGCTAATGTTAGAAGACATTTAATGGTGGCTTCTTTAGTGTTCACTCCGAACTTCCCCTTCTTTACAGCCCGACCTGTGTGGTTCAGGGATAGGTAATCCAAAACATGGCTCCAGGGGTCCAGCGTGTGACCTACTTTCCGCCTCTTCACTATATCCATTTGGTTCAGGATCGGTACCTGAGCTCAGCTAGTTCAGGCAGAGTGGATTTTAGGACTACAAAGAGAAATGCTGGGACGAAGATGGCCAGTTTTAATCTGAACGTGTATGAGAATACATGAAGTCCCAGGGTTTTCTGGCAGCCCTTTTGAGACCACAGGGGAGCCAGAATCAGGATGACATTGGCTCAGTGGAAGACAGAATTTAGAGAGAGAAAGATGGCAATGTTGTTGAGTTGTTGGATTAAACCTCACCTGAAGTCGGTCCTACCCTCTCCAGAGGTGTATCTGGGGCATGGCAGGCATGACATGTGCCCTGGGTGTCACTCGAAGGGGGGGAGGGCGCTACTGAGCAGTTTCTATTAACCCTGTATGTCCCAACATCTCCTCAAGCAGGTAGACAGGGTGCTATTTCAGTACTTACCGTAGGCACTATTTTCTGTAGATAACGCCTCTGCTCTGGACTTTTATTAACGTGAAACAGTTCTCATGTTGATTAGGCTAGTTTGCTTGGACTTCTGTTCTTTGCAGCCAAAATCGTACTGATTCACTGAGCAAACATGGCTCCTTTTCCAGCTGAACCCAGAGATAGCCTCAGAATTCTTCGAGGTACAACACTTCAAGGGGTCACGGTTCATTTAATTATAGTTGGCATATGAGAGGCTGAGATCAGTAGTTTTCAAAATGTTTAACTCCTGCCTTTTTAGGTGGCCTGCAAGAAACCTTCCTGCAGAAAAAGAATTCTGATAGCAATGAAGGCTTACTGTGTAAACAAATTTGGGGGGCATTATAAGTAAATTTGTTTTATAGTAGGAAAACAGAGGGTGTTCTTTAATTTTTTCTCTCTTGAAATATCCTTGTCAAATTTTGTTATCAACGGTATGCTGGCCTCATAAAATGAGTAGGGAAATGTTCCCACGTTTTTTATTCTCTGGAAATTTTTTTTATAAGGTTGCTGTTATTTTGTGATTCCTTCTTAAATGTTTGGATGAATTCATTGGTGAAGCATTCTGGGCCTAGAGATTTTTTTTTGGAGGGGGAAATTTTAAATTATAGGTTAATTTTTTTTTTTAATTCATTGTTACAAGTCAGGTTTTCTTTTTTCTTGTGTAAGTTTTTATAAGTTGAGGTTTTCAAGGAGTTTGTTTATTCAAATTTTTTGGCATAGAGTTGTTTGTTATATTCCCTTATTAACTTTGTCTACCTCATTAATCTTTGCATGTAAACTTACTATTTCCTTTTTTTTTTTTTGAATTTACCAGTTCTTTTTTTTTTTACTAGTTTTCATTCTTCTATTTTATTGATATAACTGTTCAGAGATATGAATTCTGTGATCACTGTTTTAATGCATCTCATAGGTTAATGTATAGTGTTTTCATTATCATTGTTTTTCAAAAATTCTGTAATTTCTGTTTGTATTTCTCTTTGCCCAAGGATTGCTCACTAGTGACTTTATTTCTAATGTCACTGTTTGTTGCATTGTGCCTGAAAAGTTCTACTGGTAACATTTTTACCACCTTATTGATGAGGGTGTTTCTACCAAAAAATCCATTGTTGTCAAGTCGATTCCAACTTGTAGTGACTCTATGGGACAGAGTAGAACTGCCCCATGGGATTTGTGTTGTTTAGGCCTTTTCTGATCTTACTTTTTTTGGTTCATTTGCCCTGTATCATTCTGAGTAATGTGTTCAAGTCTCCTGTTATTGTGCTTCTTCTTATTTCTGCTTGTATTTCCCATACCTTGTGTTTTCTATAGGTGGTTGTTGGGTTATTTGGTGCTTAGATATTCACAACTCTTATGTCTTCATTGTGAAATGTGGCCTTCAACATTATAAAATGTCCTTCTTTGACTCAATGATTTCTGGCTTGCAGTCTACTTTGTCTAGTATCAGGATTCTAACCTTTGCTTTCTTTTACCTGATAATTTTGGTCCTCCCTTTGCTCTTTCTTGAATTTTAGCCTTTAGACTAATCTTTGGAATTTTGAATCTTTAGTCTTTTTGAATGAGTGCATTTTAAGCATCTCTGGTATATAGCATAAAAGTTAAGTTTTGCTTTGTGTGCCAATTTGAAAGTTATTTTCTTTTAATAGGTGAGATAAGCCTTTTCACATTTACTGATATTGATTGTAATGTTTTGTCGTTTCTGTTTCGCTCTATTATCTTAAGTTGTAATTACTGTGTGTACTATTCTAAATTTACAGTGTTTCTTTCTCTATGTGGTATCCCCTCTGATTTTTTTTAAGATTTTAATTTTGTCATTTAGGAAAGTTTTAATTTTTATTACATTTTAATATGTCTTGTAGTGCCCTCAAACCTCCTCCCCCCACCTTTTTATTTAACTTTAATTGTCAGTTAGTTTTAAATGATCTCCTTTGACTTCCTCCTGTGGTTTATACAATAGTCAATGATTTTATTCTTTTTCCTTTCCCTCATTTCCCATTTTTCTAGTTGTGTTCTTGTGATGTTGTCAAACATGAAGTGGTTGCATGTTATTACTTAGCCTGTGACCCACCCTTGTTTATGATTACCTCTCTAATTGAATATACACAATGCTCACTGCCAGTCCTTTTGAGCTGGTTTCCAGGCATTGTTTGTCGGATGAAGCACATCCTCTCCTAGAACGCTTCGACAGAGCGTACGTGTGCAGCATTTCCTTAGCTCCGGCACATTCGAGATGTATTTCTCTGGTCTTGAAAACCAGCTGGGTTGGATATAATATCCTTAGTTTACAGTCTCTTTCCTTAAGTTTGCTAAAAATCCTTCTCCACTGTTGTCTTGCTTTCTAACTTGCTTTCGTGAAATCTGATGCCACTCCAATTTTCTTGCCTTTGAGAGGTATTTCACTTTTTGCCTGGAAGCAGTAATCTAGTCAGTCTTCGGCTAACTTCAGGAGGAGGCATGCAAATCAAAATCAGCATGAAGCTGATCCCTATGAGGTGGAGGTCAAACATACCTCCACTCTCCAATTTTTTCACCATTGCTGACACTAGCCCCCTCCTCCCACCCCCAGTGACACTCTCTATTTCTCTGCTGGGCTCAAGAATTCATAGCAAATGGCCACGCGAACTCCCAGATCACACTCACGATTATGTGGTTTATTAGGGAGGTAACGGGTTGCAATTTGGAATCAGGATCAACTTGGAAGTAATAGGATAAAACTGAGGAGACAGTTCTTCAATTAGGAACGTTCCCAACCAAGGCAGCTCTCAGCTGCTTCTCGGCTGGGCCTACCACTGGGCCTTCTCTAGGGCTCTGCCCTGCTACAGCTCTTTAGCTTTGCAGATAAGTGCCTGGAGGCACCTTGCTCCACCAGTAAGCTTCCTGCCTGAGGGTGCTCAGCTCTTTCTCACTCAGTGGGCTGGCAAGCCCACTGCAGCCATCTGCCAGTCCTGTGGTTCTTGTCGCCCCTGCTGTTGCCACCATTTCTCTGCCCATGGGCTCTGCTGTGTTAGCCACCACTTCTTGCTGTCTTCAGTGTTACAGCTCTCTCTTCTTGGTCCAGGAGGTTCTCAGCACAGGGACCACAGGCCAAAGGACATGCTCCGCTCCGGGAGGTCCCATCTGAACCTCTGTGTGATTGGCCCTTATGTAAGGAAATTTTTGTCAATTTCAAGGCATGGCCCTCCCACCAGGACCACGAACTGACCAATCCCCTCAATAGGCCATAAATCACTTAATTTACACAGTAATTGCCAATTTCCACAAAGTCATTTAATCCTATTGGGTGGTTTTGCACACTCTATTTGCATTAGTAGGCTAACCAATCATTTTGGCAGAACTATAAACCCAGTGCCAGAAAGGCCATATATGAAGAGAAACCCATTGCACAGAAGAGGCCACGAGGATTTTTATATTATCTTTAATACATAATGGTTATATAAGGACATGCCTCATAGTTGATAATTCCGGGTCACTTTCCCCTCTTTTTTTTTCCCCCCCTCTATCTGGCGGGCCCTTTCAATTTGTGGATTCAGGTCTCCTTTTATTTATGGAAGCTTTTACTGCCTTGACATTTTAAATATTAGTTTTATTCTCTTTTAAGAATTTGTTTTTTAGGTAATAAAATATTCAATGCCCTTGCCTATTTTCCTTTCCAACCACTTTCTTTGCCACCCTTTATACTTTTCTGTATCCCATTTATATTCTCTTGATTATTTTTGGAAACCCTGGTGGTGCAGCGGTTAAGTGCTATGGCTGCTAACCAAGAGGTTGGTAGTTCAAATCCCCTAGGTGCTCCTTGGAAACTCTTATCGGGCAGTTCTACCCTGTCCTATAGGGTCGCTATGAGTTGGAATCGACTCGATGGCAGTGGGTTTGTTTTTGGTTTTGATTGTTTTTATACTTTTCTTCAATGTTCTTTATTAAGTTTTACTTCAAAACTATCCTATCTTGAGCAATTTATAGTTTAACAATTTAGTCTTCATTTCCGATATAACTTTTTTTTTTTTTTTAATATTTTACTTCTGAGTTTATTGTCTATAGAATGATTTGAATACGAAGCCCTGGGATGTTGTGAGTTCTTCAACTCTCTTCTAATCTGGACCATTATAAGGCTAGTAAAACTCTCAAAAAATATTTTTAATTTACTAGGCATGAATGGATGATTTCTTCCAATAATAGTATCTACTTTCTAGGTTGTTATAAGCCCTGTATCTACCTTAATATCTGCATTAAATGATATAGAAATTGTAAAGTGCACAGAACAGGCATTGGCAAGCTTTCTCCAATGGGCCAGATGGCAAATATTTTAGGCTTTGTGACCCATATGGTCTTTGTCACAACCACTTGAGTATGAAATCAGCCATAATACTATGTAAATAAATGGGCGTGACTGTGTTATAATAAAACTTTATTTAGAACAATAGGTGGCAGCCTAGATTTGGCCCATGGGCCATAGTTTCCTGACCCCTGGCTTAGAACAAAGCCTGATTCATGGTAAGCGCTATATACCAGTTCCCATCAAGCCAGTTCTGACTCATGGTGATGCCATGCGTGTCAGAGGAGAATGGCTGATTCTTGGAAGCAGATCACCAAGCCTTTCTTCCAAGGTGCCTCTGGGTGGGCTCAAACATCCAACTTTTTGGTTAGTAACCAAGTGAGCTAACCTTGAACTCCAATATTGATAAATAAGACTAACTAAACCTATAAACTCTATGTGATAGACATATTTTTAAAATATATCAGATGCACATGTACCACAGTTTTGTGCCTAAGGTAAATCCAATAAGACCTGGATCACAAATACACAGGTACACACACAGACATACACGTGCTCACAGATACTCACACACATGCACCACACACGCACATACATACGTTCTTAGGCTCTCACACACACCCACACACAGAGTTTATTCATATTATGATTCATTTGGTATGTTTAGTTCATTTCTCACTAACATATCCTTTGTCACCCAGTACACACTGGATTAGATTCACCATGATCTTGCTTCTTGGGGAATGCAAGCTAATTTTGGTGGAAACTGATTACATACCAAATCACTGCATAAAAATCATATACCATTCCTGTGGCCCATGTTGATGGTCTCTTGATTAAGTTCTGTTGTGGATTCGTACTTCATTCTTTTTTTTTTTTTTTTCATTAACAAGGATAATGGAGGCCTACTTGTATATTTTTAATCTGTGTAATTTTTTGAAATGTGTACTTATCAAAGTGTCTTCAAGTATCTTTATATAAATGGGCACTGTCTTAGTCATCTAGTGCTGCCACAACAGAAATATCACAAGTGGATGGCTTTAACAAAGAGAAATTCATTTCCTTGCGGTAAAGTCCAAATTCAAGGTATCAGCTCCAGGGGAAGGCTTCCCCTCTCTATCGGCTCTTGAAGAAGGTCCTTGTCCTCAATCTTCCCACGGTCGAGGAGCTTCTCAGGTGCAGGGACCCCGAGTCCAAAGGACGTGCTCTGTTTCTGGTGGTGCTTTCTTGGTGGTATTAGGCCCCCAACTCTCTGCTTACTTCCGTTTCCTTTTATCTCTTGAGAGATAAGAGGTGGTGCAGGCCACACTCCAGGGAAACTCCCTTTACCTTGGATCAGGGAGGTGAGCTGAGTGAGGGTGGTGTTACAACCCCACCCTAATCCTCTCAACATAAAATTACAATCACAAAATGGAAGACAACCACAGAATAGTGGGAATCATGACCTAACCAAGCTGATACACACATTTTTGGGGGAAGATAATTCAATAACCAAGTTGATACACACATTTTTGGGGGAACGTAATTCAATCCATGACAGGCACGTCGATATTTTATGTTGGGTGATGAATTTTGATTTGGTTTGATGTACAAACATGTCTGGAGTTCTCCTTTGGGTATCACTGTGCAGAACACTGTGTGAGCAAAAACAATGAATAAGACACAGTATCTTCAGTGCCGCACCTCATGGACTGCAGAGGAGTTTTTTGCATGCGTACACCTGCACCATTAGTTCTGATACAGGGTGACAAACTGTGCGGAGAAAGAAGCACAATGGGAGACTTGGTGAGGGAGAGATTGCTTCCTTCCTGATTGTACTGCACCAGGTGGGAGCTTGATTAATTCCTTCGGGGGATGATCATGGTAATGATGATGAAGATACTGACGGTGATGAAGAATAATTAGGTTTTCCCAAGTGGCTGAGTCTCAAACACAGAGAAGCAGCTGATCTGGGCCACTTTATGAGTTTTGAACTTGAACTCCCAAGTTTCCTGGCCCCTGGCTGATTTCAGAAGTCCCACTTGCCTCAAGAATATCATTGCTTCCCAGGTTGCAACCCCAGGCAGGCCCTGACACAACTAGAAAATGTGCTGAGTGTAAGCAGTGAGCGAACCAGCTGTTCTAAAGCCAGCAGACTGGTTCTGTACCCTCCTCCTCAAGTGAGACTCAATGTTGAAGAATAAGTAGTTCATTCAGTAATAGCTGAGTTAGGTCCCCCCCCCCGCACCGCCAACAAATCCAAAGGAGAAATTAAAGCCATACAACACTTTTTCCAGTTACATTCTGTTTTGAAAAGATGAATCATCCTCTTATTTGTACTCAAAGGCATCTAGTTAGGTGCGAGATGATTTGCAGACTAATTTTGTGCAGGAATCACCTTCTGACAGCAGATCAATATCAGAATATGTGTTTGCTCTGGGGAGGAGGAAAAAGGACACATCTCGCTGGTCAGGAGGAAACTTGAGTTGCTGTTTCTCAAATGCGTGATTGTAATATTTTACATAAGTCAGAAGGTCATAGAAAATTGCATTTCAAAAGCTAACAAGCAAAATCCCCACCATTGTTTAGCGTCAAGCCTCAGTAATATGATCCGAGAAACAGCTCTATACTCTTGCTTTAATCAATTTCAAATTGGGTGGGTGAGGCTGCAGTTTTAAGGGCCTTTGAAAGCCCTTACTTCTGGACGTTCTCCCCTTCTATCCGTCTTGTCCTGGACAAAGGGTCTGCAAGCAGGGACGGAGAGCAGAAGGGAGACCAGAAGAAGCAGGGGCAATGTCAAGGACAGAAGGTACCTTGAGAGGCCTAGGCCACTCACTGATTTATCTAGCTTTGGTGGCAGAGGGAGGAGGTGTGATAGAATTTTCTGTGCCCAAAGATCTCATCTTCAACAGCAGCATTTTCAGCTCAAACTGTGGATGTGGCTGATTTGTAGAAAATTTCATGTAATTAGAGAAAACAATGGAAGTGACTAAAATTATTTCTATTCATTTTTATTATTACAGAATGAATACTATTGGCCAGTTAAAATACTGGATACATTTTTAGTGAGGGGCCAGGGGTATTTACAATAGGATGCAAGTTCAGACAAACATAACTGTGCCAAAGCGTTCTTAACTCCTTCACGTTCTTGCTCCCTTCGCTTCAGTGTTTGGCTTGATGAGGAAAGAGCCAAGCTTTGTCGTGGTTCCTTTTCCTGCTGCCTTTCATTTGCTGAGCATTTTCTTTAGAGCTGCAAGTTCTGTCAACTTGTCTGTCTTTTTTAAATTTTTTAATTACACCTGCAAAATCATGACCGCTGCTGCTGCCTTCTCCTTTTCCTTCTTCTTACTATTATTTTAATCTGCCATTTCTGCTTCCTTTGCTGGTATCTTGCACCCCTCCTATGGGGAGCTTCCTGAAGCCACCGAGCACCATGATCTGACTGCACCCTGTATCCAACCAGCCCCAAACCTATGGTGTTAACTCCTGCCTAAGGGTGTCCTCTGAAGAGAATGAAAAACGACAGCATTTTCCAAGGTGTCATGTGACTGAGCCATCTTGAAGGTAGCCAAGTTACAAACCCTTAAAAGGTTTGACAGTGAACACTGAGCTGCAAAAACGATTAAAGCAGAATCATCAGTGGAAACAAGACCTGTTCTTAGGAGACTTGTGGCTTTTTTCTTATCTTTGTACATATTTCCAGAATCTGAACATTTGGTGGCTTCTGTCCATGCTGTTCAAGTGAGCATTCCTCAGAGAGTGTGAGTTCTGGGTTATATTACCAACCAACCAGTTGCCATCAAGTTGACTCCAACTCATGGTGACCCCGTGCTTGTCAGAGTAGAACTGTGCTCCATAGGGTTTTCAATGGCTGATTTTTTTTTGGAAGTAGATCACCAGGCCTTTTTTTCCCAGATGCCTCTGGGTGAACTCAAACTACCAACCTTTTGGTTAGCAGCTGAGCATGTTAACTGTTTGTACCACCCAGGGAATCCTCTGGGGCACATAGCTGGTGCGTATTTTAGAGGTGAAGCTCTCTCAGTGCAGAAGCTCTCTCGCAGTACTATTTTGTAATTCCACCGAGGCATTATCTATTTCTAGAAGCCTCCAGAAACTTCCTATGAGAATCAGTTAGTATTGGCACTTGCCCTGACTACTGAGATGAAGTTGTCTATTTTTATACTTTCCTTATATGAGATTGGTTGGCCCAAGTGGTTG
Source organism: Elephas maximus indicus (assembly GCF_024166365.1). Lineage (NCBI taxonomy): Eukaryota > Metazoa > Chordata > Mammalia > Proboscidea > Elephantidae > Elephas > Elephas maximus. The sequence goes on along the minus strand of NC_064842.1, from coordinate 11,908,430 downwards.
AGTGGATGAAAATCTAAAGGTCAGTTAGATTTTAGGGCAATATCAATGATGACCCTTAGATTGGAATGGTCCTAAGTGGGAGCACACCATGCTTCCCAAAGTACTTCTGGGGGTTCCATCTGGAGACTGCATTGGATTATCCTTCATTAACAGAGGTAGTTGAGTTGAATGGGAAGCCACAAGTGATTTTTTTTCCTACCTCTTGGCCACCCTAACACCCTCCGTCATCAACTTAATCCGGGCTCAGGAGGCGATTGCTTAAATGGCAGGGAACATTTACAGCCTGGAGCAGAATGCCTGGGAGAAAGGGTGAAGCATGGGGTGAAGAATTATTAAACACGTCAGATAGCTGGGTCTATTCAGGTCAGACTCTGAGGAGACAAGTACTGCCCAACCTGGCCAGAGGAAGCTGAACGAATGCCAGGGAGAAGGGCACAGGAATGCAGAACCTTCAAGGACAGTCTCAGCTTCAGAAGCAGGCCAGACCTGCAGCAGTCCCAGAGAGGTGAATGTAGGTGTTCGCTGAGTGGTGGGGAGGCAGGACTAGCTGCAAATCATTTTCTAAGATTGTTTTACTTTGGTAGCAGTGGCCATTGGGAAGGTGTGTGGGGCTGAGATTATAAAGACCTTAAGCAACATTTTTCGAAATGCCTTTCAAGAAACACTAATTCAAAGAGGAGTTAGCAGGCATTAAGTAAAAAAAGAACTTTGTTGGTCAAATAATTTTGGAAAATTCTGGCTTAAACGAAGTTAAGCACTGAAGTGCTTCTTAGAGCCCTGATGGCACAGTGGTTAAGAGTTCAGCTGCTAATCGGAAGGTCAGCAGTCAGAATCTACCAGCGGCTCCAAAGAACCTTTAATATACATTTATGCAACATGAATCTATAAGGGTGGCATGTTAGATGCAGGACTTCCCAAACTTATCTGTGCATAAAACTAGTCTCCTGGGGAACAAATTTTGGGAAATGTTGGTTTAGCTCATGTGTTGGAAGGCAGGCTAGAGGGAGGCACACAGTTTCTGATTTCTGAATATTTTAGCCAGTGAAGAAAGACCTAAAGAAAGACAAACAAACAAAAGCAGACATTTGCAAACTTCAGAATTTTTCCAAACCTGTAACCAATACTTTTAAAAAAGAAGAACTAAAGTTATGAGAAGACCATGGGGAGAACTCAGTGATACAGTGTATGAGGACAGTGGTCAAGTGTTTTCTGTGGAGAAGAAAAGCGAGATTAAGTTTTAAATCTAGCATTTAGGAACTCCGTGGTCCACTTGTTTGAAGATTATTTCTTAGTTGGCCTCTGGGAGATATCTGGTGAGAGAGGAAGATTCAATGTAGTGTAGTAAGTTTTGAGGTCTTCACCTGATGGAAAATATTATTATCATTATATTGCTGGAGTGGACGCTGATGAAGTCCTAGTATGGTCAGCTTGTCTTGAACTGTTTCCTTGTATCAGAAGGGTATAATTGCATAGAAAGAATGAAAAAACAGGGGAAATTATGGTCAACTATTTTCACATTTTAGGTTTTGAAGGCGACTGAAAAAATGTTAACCTACCTGTTTGTGATCTCTACATATTCCCAAGACTTGATACTTTAACTAACTGGAACTTCACTAAATTTGTGGAGGGATATTGTATGCTATGGTGAAAAAAACAAAACAACTTCAGAAAGGGAGGGGGAGCAGCAATCCAATTTTTGCCTCTGATTAGGACTTTGAGATACCATTCAATCTGTACCTTAGTTCCCTTGTCTAAAATGGGCACATAATTTAATCTGTTCTACTTCACCCTGTCAATTAATGGATTCATAGTTTTTAATTCATTCAACGACTATACCGGAGACTCTACTTCATAGCAGGCACTTTTCTTGGCATGGGGAGTACATCGCTGAACAAAAGAGATGTTAACATCCTTGCAGGGGAGGCAAACAGCAAATGAGTAGACTCGTAAGACCAAAATGGATGTTGGAAGAGACTCTGAAACTTGTTCTTGAACACCAAATAGCTAAAGCAAATGGAAGAAATGATGAAGTAAAAGAGCTGAACAAAAGATTTCAAAGAACAGCTTGAGAAGACAAAGTATTATAATGAAACATGCAAAGACCTGGGGTTAGAATACCAAAAGGGAAGAACACACTTGGCATTTCTGAAGCCGAAAGCTTTGCGTTGCAATGATGCCTTTGAATTATGGTGTTGGTGAAGAATATCGAGTATACCACAGACTGCCAGATGAATGAACAAATCTGTCTTGGAAGAAGTACAACCAGAATGCTCCTTAGAAGCAAGGATGGCAAGACTTTGTCTCATGTACTTTGGACATGTTATCAGGAGGGACCAGTCCCTGCAGAAGGACATCATGCTTGGTAAAGTAGAGGGTCAGTGAAAAAGAAGACCCTCAATGAGATGGATTGTCAAAGTGGATCTGACTTTTCTGAATCACCTTTTGTCCACAATGTTCATGTTTTCCCCTCTGTGCTGTTCTTTGCGCCATTGAAAACTTTCCTTAAAAATGTGCCTCCCTCTGCCTCTTGATTTTCCTCATACCCTTTCCACATGTTTTCATGCAGGCAATTTCTTGATCTTACCATACAATAACAACTGAGAATCATATTTTTTCTTCAGGTTGTCCTTCAATACTTTCTTGATTGAAATGCTTAGGGCTTGCAGTTGTCCAGACAAGCTCCAGGATTCACAAGTTTTTGCAGGTGCAGGCAGTGGCAGCTCTGCCATGATGGCTACCTGACCAACAGCGTTTGTGAGACACCATCCATTATAAGATGGATCCTGATTTAAGAAATGTTAAAATGTGAAAAACTGTGTGTCTTAAAGTTGAGTAAATAGAGTAGTTAAAATGTGAAGGAGTAGCTCAAACTATTAAAAACATCAAATACTGACTTAATGATACATTTCAACGATGCCAGACAGTGGAGTTTGAGGGAGATGCATCAACAAATCAGTAATGGAATTGCTTCAAGGACATAAGAAACCTGATACCCAGCATTATTATTTATCTCACAGGCTAAGTGAGGTGATGGGAGCTCTGTGGGCTTCATCCCCTGCTTTCTCCAGCCCAATCCAGCTGTAGACACTGATGCCTTCTACCCGCAGCCTCCACTCCGCTGAGGACGTGAACCGGGGGACTCAGGAAGCTACATATCCATCAGTTTCGTGCATGGAAATCATCTTGCTGCTCTGGGTTTCTGGCGACCTGGAGTGAACCATGGTTGTTGGGGTCATGAAGCTGTATTGTTCTCCTAAAAGGTAATGTGAGTTTCTTGTTCAGCTTCAAGTTTCCTATTGTGGTTAGCTGCTGTAGAGTCGGCCCCAACACCTGGTGACCCCATACACAATGGAACTAAACCCTACCTGGTCCTGCATCACCTCCAAGATCGGTTGTGGATCAATGTTCTGTGTAATCCATAACGTTTTCATTGGCTGATTTTTAGAAGTTGATGGCCAGGCCTTTCTTTCTTGTCTGTCTTAGTCTAGAAGCTCTGCCAAAACCTGCTTAGCATCATAGCTATAGCCAGGTCTCCACTGACAGACAGTTGGTAACTGTACATGAGATGCGTTGGCTGGGAATTCAACCCAGGTCTCCAGCATGGGAGATGAGAATTCTACTACTGAACCACCACTCCCCTCTTCAAGTTTCCTGTTTGTACCATGCTGTGCCCTCGACCTTAGCCCTGTGGATTAGGATCTTACCATCTCACTTAACTCTTACCAGCATTCTTTTTGCCCACCTGAAGAATAAGCTCCTTCTCTGTTTTCTCCCTAGCAGCTGACATATGGCTCCTTCTGCACTTCTATTGGATTAGACTTTGCATGGGCATGTTATTGTCGTTAGGTGCTGTTGAGTCAGTTCTGACTCACAGAAACCCTATGTACAACAAAACAAAACACTGCCCAGGTCCTGCGCCATCTTCACAATTGTTATACTTAAGCCCATTGTTGCAACCACTGTGTCAATCCATCTTGTGAGGGTCTTCCTCTTTTACCCTCTACTTTACCAAGCATGATGTCCCTCTCCAGGAATTGATCCCTGCTGACAAAATGTGCAAAGTGTGTGAGACGTAGTCTCACCATCCTTGCTTCCAAGGAGCATTCTGATTACACTTCGTCCAAGACAGATTTGTTAGTTCTTTTGGCAGTCCATGGTATATTCAATATTCTTTGTCAACGCTGTAATTCAAAGGCCTTAATTCTTCTTTGGTCTTCCTTATTCATTGTCCAGTTTTTCCATGCATATGGAGCAATTGAAAACGTCAATCTTTTCTCTGCTTATCATGATATATTCAAAAGTTAGCAAATATTATCTAGTGAAACATTTGCACAGGCATGAATACCAGTTAAAATCATCTCTGTATTGCCCAGTCCTTTGGAGGGATTTATATGAGAATCATTGCTCCCTGTAGCTCTTAGTCAGTTTTCCTGTTCTTATGTTCCAATGATATCCTATCTCTCATGTCAACTGAAGGCCTTGGAAGGCTGAAATGGAAACTCAAGTCATGAACATTGGGAATGACAATAGATGGGAACACACAGGCTTTGGAACATTTGGTACCTTAAGGAGGCCCCATCCCTGGAGAAGAGATATATGAGGTTTTCAGAAAATCCCCAAGTCTTATTAAAATGAGTAAATGTCAAAATAGTAATGTTTTAAAAATTAGATGAGGCTTCAGAGAGTTGTTAATATACATATTGAGTGGTCAGTAGCCATTTAACTTTGTCTTATTTGAGGAATTTATAGCCGTTGTAAGTGGTTTGTTAAACTGTACTCCCCGAAGTCCACAGGTGGGAACTGCTGAGGTTAAATTATTAACAAGAAGCCATATTTCTAGAAGAGATGAGGTTATAAAATCAGGTATTTCTGGACTGTTTAATTAAAATGGCCCATTTAGTTTTTTTTTTTTCCTTTCTTGTTTTTTGTCTTTAGATTATCATCTTAAATGAAAATCTTGGCTCTTTGGTTTTATTAGCCTTACATTTATTTGACTTCAGATCACGCATATGATTTGTAGCAATAATTATGACAGTTTGATTTTTATTACCGTAATTTTGTGGGGCTTCTATTATTTTTCAGAATATATATATATATATATATATATATTCCCACATCTTAGCACATCATTGCATATGTACCTATCCCTCTTTAGATATTTTATATATGTGTCCTAAGGTAATTTTGGGGGGACAATTTATTCGACAGTTGTGAAATACCCAACTAAATCCTCAGGAATTGGACAGTATGAATTACAGTTGGGAGGCTCCTTGAAGGCCATTCAGCAGTGAGGTGGGTGACAAGTCCCATGAACTTGAGCTTGGAAATTAGTGCAGGTGGCACCACTCAGACTCAGTTTCTTTTAGGGCCAGAGCACATTGGATGTATAAAAACACCACCAGCTTTTTAATGTCAATGTGTATTTACCCTTTCTTTGTGTCATTGGGCTCTGGAATAAGATTTGACTTATCATACATCCAAACTTGGAGAGATGGTCTAGCCTTTTACAGATAAGATAGCCTCATTTGAGTCTAGTTTTTTCCACAAGAAAAGGATGGTGCAGTAGAAGAAGGGGGGTAGTATTTCAGTTCTTTGATGCGTTTCCTTTTTTCTGTCTCCTTTGGAGGGGGCAGCGTTGGATTCCCCACTAAGCAAGGTAAGCACGAACTTACTTACTAATCTGTAGTGAACAATTTCCCCATTTCAAGATGTGGGGGGAAAACGGGTGAAATTGTTCACTACAAATTAGTAAATAAGCACAAGTAAGCCTGTGCTTACCTTGCTTACTGAGTAATCCATCCCTGTCAGGGGTTGTAAACTGAAAAGAGGCTTTGATTCTGTAGGTAGGTGCTGTGGGGTTGGGAGAAAAACAGATGTCAACCATACCTAGAAGCAGAAGCTTTGATATGCTGAAAAAATATGAGATTGTTCACTACAGATGATCTGGTAAACAAGATTAGCGCTGTGCTTACCTTACCTATCGGATCATCGTCCCCTGAAATGGGGAAATCATTTTTTCTGCATAGCTGATTTTCTTTCATTTCTGTTCTCATCCTGTGAGTGATATAATCAAAGGCAGATAATTGTAGGTAACACCCCTTACAAACATGTAGGGATGGTTCCTTACATCAGGAGAACATTGGGCTCATCACACTTTCATCTTCAGCCTGGAACACATTTCAGTGACTGGCGCAAAACTGGGGCCAGCTAACTCTGAACGAAGACATAATCCTGACAGGAACATGGAGGACAAGCTGAAGATGGTACTCTGCCTAAAATCTGCCATGATAATTTAAGTGGTAGATGATGGGAAATTGTAGAGGAAAGAAATGAATATGTGCAAAACTCGCACAAAAGGCGTGTGGACACACACACTCCTTCTGGCTCCTAACCAGCAGCCCTCAAAGTAGAGCTGTCAGGATTCATACTCAGATTTTATGTCGAGACTGCCAAAAAATGAAAAACTTCTATGAATGCCAAGTGTTATCAGTTTGCATCACAACTTAGATATTTGGTGGAACAGCAGATTAGACATTTACAGGAAATCTAAGTTTAGTAGACCTCTCTCAGTTTTCAGTTTCGGCTTTTTTTTTTGCTAAATTTCCATTCCTCTGGGGTTTAATGACTCATGGTCTTTTGTTGTTATTTTTTCACTTGTTATCTCCCTGTCTATCTTGTTATTATGGCCTTTGTTCTCATTCCTTGTGCTTCAGGTTAAAATCAAGGCTTTATTTTTGATGTTATAAAACTTTATTCGAAAGTTTGATTAGGCAGATAGACGAATAGACACCATTAAAAAAATAATATTTTATTGTGTTTTTGGTGAAGGTTTACACAGCAGTTTAGGTTCCCATTCAACAATTTCTACACGAATAGTTCAGTTAGCTTGGTTATGTTTTTCACAACACATGAGCATTCTTATTATTTCCATTCTGGTGTTCCGTTCACAACCAGGCTCTTGTATTAAGATAACTGAGAAGAGGAAATAAAATGGCAGGACAAGTCTGAGAAATGGTCTTAGCTGCAGACCTTGCACCAACCCTTCCTTCGGAGTGGAGGTCTCTTCCTCACCCCAGCCCCAACAGCAGCATCCTGTGGCTGGGGAGAGGCTGATGTCATACAACCACCTGCACAAGAAATGGCCACACTCCACAGTGCATGCCCCCTTCATTCAACAAATGTGTAGTAAGTACTTTCTTAATAAACAGCTCCTGTTTTTTATCCTCTACCACCAACAAATGTTTAATAAGCTCTACAAAGCCCTGCGGAGGTGCTAAAGACACAGAAATGAATGTGATGGATTTCTTATTTGTAACTGGCTTAAATATCAGTGGGGGAGATAGACAAGAAAATCGATACTCACCATATGGTATCACAGTGCCAGAATATAGGTATGTGCAGGGGCCAGCTCAGCACTCATGTATGCTTCTTCCATCACGTCTTCTTATTTAGTTTTAGTACTGGAAAATTCTAGGTTATTTTTATTAAAAAAAAAAAATTGTCTAGTCTGTATTCTCTCCTTCTGGAGAGTGTATTGAATTTTCTCATTCTCTTCTCTGTGCTTATTAACCTCTCATTTTCCATCTATTTATCTCTTTATGCTGCCCTCAGGGGTATTTCCTTAGCTCTATTTTTCAGTGCATCAATTTCCTCTTCAGCTATTTCTAAGCTATTGATTAATCTATTCATTCTGCAGGCTTTTTTTCTCCTTTAAAAATGTATTCTAATTTCAGTGTGAAGTTAACGGCTTTAAATAGGAACACTGAGTCTGTCTTCCTAAAGATCAAACCAATTGTACAAACAAAAACTAGTAAAAATAAAGTGTCAGGCCACAGCCTCAAAGCAGAATTTCACCTCCATGTCATTAGAGAACTTACTTTGGGACTGATTGAACAAAAAGGTGAATAACTAAGGCTGTTTCTCTCTCTCTCTTTTTTTTTTTTTGAAATTTTACATGGTGCCCATTAACAAAGGCCTACCTAGTTGAGAAATTCTGTAGGAAAGAGCTTTTTAAGCTTTTGCTTAAGGAAAGGGGACTTAGCAGGGCCAAGATTCAGCCTCAGCTACAGTGACTACAATGATGACGTCTCAAATGAAGCCCTGAATTTGTGCAGAGAACAGGGAAATATCATTCACTGGATGCTAAACATACTACTTTGGGCCAAATGAGAACCTAAGTGAGTTATACTAATACAAAGAAAGCAAATAGTAGCATCAGGAAAAGTTTGGCATGACTTGTTAAGAGCTTGTCTCAGGATGGGCTTGGTACTATTCCACTGCTTTCTGGATCCAAATATTGCTTTTGAGAAGTCTGTTGCCATTCTTATCATCATTCCTTTCTTTCTGGCTACTTTAACAAATTTCTCTTTGTTGTTTTTTCAACTTTATTACAACATGTCTAGGCATGGGTTTGTTTTTATTTTTCCTGTTAGAAATATCTTGAATCTCTTGGGTCCATAGATTCATGTTATCTATTAACTATGATGCATTTATAGCCATGATACATTTAACTATTGCCTCTCCCTATTGTTTTTATTCTATCTTTTTGGGAAACTGATTAGATGCATGATATATTTTTTCATTTAGTTTTCATATCTCTTAACCTTTCTATCATATTCTACAAGCTCTTTGCCTTTCTATGTTGTTTTTTTTTTTTTTTTTTTGGTACATATCTTATATTTCACTAATTCTAATTCTTTCAACTATGTCTAATTGGCTGGCTGTTAATATCTATCCTTTGAATTAAAAAATAAAATTACACATTTTTAAAAAATCTGAGCAGAAAGTACATTCACATGGATAAAAATTCAAAAAACTTATCAAAGATTATCTAGTGAAACATTTTCCTCTTACCCCTGTTGGTAGTCACCTACTTCTCTTCCTCTGAGTTTTTGATATCAACCTCTCTGTTATTGTTTCCAATGATAAATTTTTAGCCTTTTGAACTTGAACTTTCAGTAGCATTTGATATGGCCAATCACCCCTCCTTAGCTTCATGGACACCACACTGTCTTGTTTTCCTCAGCACTTACTGAATACCCCTTTTCGGTTTCCTTTGCTGAGTCCTCCTTTTATCCCTGTTTTTCAGTGCTGGAGAAATCCAAGTCTTAGTCCTTGATCTTATTCTCTTTTTTAACTACACTCATTCCCTTGGTGATTTCATCCAGGTTCATGGCTGTAGGCATGATGATAGGCAAATTTATATCTCTTGCCTAAACCTCTCCCCCAGACTCCTGACTTATATAACTGAGCATCTACTTGACATTTCAACTTAGATATCTAATAGACATCTTGAAATTAACATGCCGATATCCAAACTCTGCCATAAAATCCACACCCTGGCTAAATCTTGGAACTATTCAGCTTAAAAAAGTTCTTTTTGCCAGTCTATGTAGTTGAAAGTGATATTTTGTTTTGATTTTATTTCTCTGATTACTCATGATTTTGAACTTGTTAACTTCTTTTGGTTGCCTCACCTTAGCCCATTTTTTTCCTACTGAGTTGTTATCCTTTTTTGTTCATTAACATTTTTCACGTACAGAGCTCACTGTCTGATTTCAGGCTGAATTATTTGAAGTTTCTAAAGGATGGGGTTTTGAACTCTGCTATGAGAAAATATATACTAATTATCTGGGGACCATGAAAGCATCCTACTTGCTTTTACTTATATTAAGTTTCAGTGTGCAAATGTTTGCAGATTACTTGAGATATTCAAAGACACAAGCCAGAAAAGGCCCTTATTTCCCACTTCTGTGAACTCAGTTCTTAGCCCATTTCATAAAATGTGAGTGAAGTGGACTGCTGTCAAATGTCCTGCTGACTGGATTCTGACTTCCCTGATTTACTGTTTCCCTTTCTTCTCTTTTTCTAATTTCTAAGCAGTTATAAACCAAAAAATCAGGATAATTACATGGATCACAGCACTAACTTCCTGATTTTAATTCGACTACATTACACTTGAAGTGGTATATTCTAGATTAAGATTTTGATGAGGAAAACATCTGTTCTGTTTTTATATTCATACTGTCACTAAATGGCTTGGACATTTCCTTTGCATCTTCTTATCCAGATTCTTAGGCAATTGCCTTGAGAATAATCTTCTAGCATAGAAAAATGACTCTGCCATATATTGGTTTATTAGTCAATTGAAGAAGAAATTGGATCCCAGTCTTATTATTATTATTTTTTAAACTCTCCTATTGAAGCTGAACATGGGAATATTGCTCTGGAAACTGAGATTATAGGCTAAAGTATTCTCAAGTTATTTCTAAAATTGTAGTTTGTGGACTCCAAGGGGTCTGGAGACAGTCAACAGAGTAGGGCCAAGTTGAAGGAAATCCTGCTCTACCCTGTTGCCACTGGAGCAGTACCATCCCTATTAGCTTTATGCATTAGAGTCACACATACGATTTTATTTGATAGAGGGTTTCCATTGTTTTTGCTCATTATTTAATTTTATAGGCTTTCCCTACATTGTGGTAAAGTGGACAGTTGATTTTAACCATTTTAGTGGGGAGGAAAATCAATTCCAATTCGTTGATTGATTAAAGTTTTATTTTCTTTTATGTCATCTAAAAATTACCTCGCCTACTTGTCTGCCCCCACGTGTCTGTCAGTTTGTCGTACTGTGGGGGCTTGTGTGTTCCTGTGATGCTGGAAGCTATGCCACCAGTATTCAGATACCAGCAGGGTCAACCATGGAGGACAGGTTTCAGCCGGGCTTCCAGACTAAGACAGACTAGGAAGAAGGACCTGGCAGTCTACTTCCGAAAAGCATTAGCCAGTGAAAACCTTATGAATAGCAGTGGAACATAGTCTGATATAGTGCTGAGAGATGAGCCCCCCAGGTTGGAAGACACTCAAAAGATGACTGGGAAAGAGCTGCCTCCTCAAAGCTTTCAGGACCTTTATTTGCTGATGTGGCATGACTCAAAATGAGAAGAAATAGCTGCAAACATCCATTAATAATCAGAACCTGAAAAGTATGAAGTATGAATCTAGGAAAATTGAAAATTGTTAAAAATGAAATGGAATGCATAAACATTGGTATCCTAGGCATTAGTGTGCTGAAATGCACTGGTATTGGCCATTTTGAATTGGACAATCATAGTCTACTATGCTGGGAATGAGAGCTTGAAGGGGAATAGTGTTGCATTCATCGTCAAAAAGAACATTTCAAGATCTATCCTGAAGTACAACGCTGTCAGTGATAGAATGATATCCGTACACCTAAAGAAGACCAGTTAATACGACTATTATTCAAATTTATGCACCAACCACTAGGGCCAAAGATGAAGAAATAGAAGATTTTTATTAGCTGCTGCAGTATGAAATTGATCAACATGCAATCAATATGCATTGATAATTACTGGCGATTGGAATGCGAAAGTTGGAAACAAAGAAGAAGGATCAGTAGTTGGAAAATATGGCCTTGGTGACGGAAACAATGCTGGAGATCGGATGGTAGAATTTTGCAAGACCAATGCCTTCTTCATTGCAAATACCTTCTTTCACCAACATAAATGGAACCTGTACACAGGGACCTTGCCAGATGGAACACACAAATCAAATTGACTACATCTGTGGAAAGAGATGATGGAAAAGCTCAATATCATCAGTCAGAACAAGGCCAGGGGCCGACTGTGGAACAGACAAGTTCAAGCTGAAACTGAAGAAAATCAGAGCAAGTCCACGAGAGCCAAAATACAACCTTGAGTATATACCACCTGAATTTAGAAACCATCTGAAGAATAGATCTGATGCATTGAACACTAGTGACTGAAGACCAGACGAGTTGTGGAATGACATCAAGGACATCATACATGAAGAAAGCAAGAGGTCATTGAAAAGACAGGGAAGAAAGAAAAGACCAAGATGGATATCAGAGGAGACTCTGAAACTTGCTCTCGAACATCAAGCAGCTAAAGCAAAAGGAAGAATTGATGAAGTAAAAGAACGGAACAGAAGATTTCAAAGGGCCTCTCGAGAAGACAAAGTGAAGTATGATAATGACATGTGCAAAGAGCTGGAGATGGAAAACCAAAAGGGAAGAACACCCTCGATGTTTCTCAAGCAGAAAGAACTGAAGAAAAAGTTCAAGCCTTGAGTTGCAACGGCAAAGGATTCTATGGGGAAAATATTAAACAACGCAGGAAGCATCAAAAAAAGATAGAAGGAATATACAGGGTCATTGTACCAAAAAGAATTAGTCGATGTTCAACCATTTCAAGAGGTAGCATATAATCAGGAACCAATGGTACTGAAGGAAGAAGTCCAGGCTGCTCTGAAGGCATTGGCAAAAAACAAGTCTCCAGGAACTGATGGAATATCAATTGAGATTTTCAACAAATGAATGCAGAGCTGGAGGTGCTCATTCATCTATGCCAAGAAATATGGAAGACAGCTTCCTGGCCAACTGACTGGAAGAGGTCCATATTTATGCCTTTTCCCAAGAAAGGTGATTCAACTGAAAGGGGAAATTATAGAACAATATCATTAATACCATAAGCAAGCAAAATTTTGCTGAAGATCATTCAAAAATGGCTGCAGCAATATATCGACAGGGAACTGCCAGAAATTCAGGCTGGTTTCAGAAGAAGACGTGGAACCAGGGATATCATTGCTAATGTCCTGGCTGAAAGCAGAAAATACCAGAAGGATGTTTACTTGTGTTTTCTTGACTATGCAAAGGCATTCGACTGTGTGGATCATAACAAACTATGGATAACACTGAGAAAAATGGGAATTCCAGAACACTTAATTGTGCTCATGAGGAATCTTTACATAGATCAAGAGGCAGTTGTTCTGACAGAACAAGGGGATACTGATTGGTTTAAAGTCAGGAAAGGTGTGTGTCAGGGTTGTATTCTTTCACCATACCTATTCAGTCTGTATGCTGAGCAAATAATATGAGAAGCTGGACATATGAAGAAGAACAGGGCATCAGGATTGGAGGAAGACTCATTAACAACCTGCGTTGTGCAGATGACACAACCTTGCTTGCTGAAAGTGAAGAGGACTTGAAGCACTTACTGATGAAGATCAAAAACCACAGCCTTCAGTATAGATTGCACCTCAACAAAAAGGAAACAAAAATCCTCCCAAATGGACCAATACACAACATCACGATAAACGGAGAAAACATTGAAGTTGTCAGGGATTTCATTTTACTTGGATCCACAATCAACAGCCATGGAAGCAGCAGTCAAGAAATCAAAAGACACATTGCATTGGGTTTAACTGCTGCAAAGGACCTCTTTAAAGTGTTGAAGAGCAAAGATGTCACCTTGAAGACTAAGGTGCACCTGACCCAACCCATGGTATTTTCAATAGCATTGTATGCATGTGAAAGCTGGACAATGAATAAGGAAGACCAAAGAAGAATTGACGCCTTTGAATTGTGGTGTTGGCGAAGAATATTGAATATACCATGGACTGCCAAAAGAACGAACAAATCTATCTTAGAGTAAGTACAACCAGAATGCTCCTTAGAAGCAAGGATGGCGAGATTGCGTCTTACATACTTTGGACATGTTGTCAGGAGGGATCAGCCCCTGGAGAAGGACATCATGCTTGGCAAAGTACAGGGTCAGCAGAAAAGAGGAAGGCCCTCAATGAGGTGGATTGACACAGTGGCTACAACAATGAGCTCAAGCAAAACAACAATTGTAAGGATGGCTCAGGACCGGGCAGTGTTTCTTTATGTTGTGCGTAGGGTCGCTATGAGTTGGAACCAACTCGACGGCACCTAACAACAAGAACAAACATTACCTCTGCCAGCCAGTGCTAAAGCTGTAATAAGTACCAGGAAGGAGTGAGAATATCCTTGACTTTATGGTGTTATAAAAGGATAGTAATAAACACAATATAAAATGTGTGCACAAGTGCACACATACACATATACTGAAAAGGAACAAAAATATAGGGAACAACATTTAAATAAAAAGAAATTAATAGCATGTGGTCTGGTGAGTTAATGCATCATATTGGGCAAAAGCTAAACTTTTGGTCTACTGACCTTGGTTTAGATCTAAGCTCCTCATCTCTCAAATAATACTGACCAGATTGGTGTGAGGATTGAAGGAGATAATACATGTAAAACCACAGTTTCTGCACAGCGTAGTTGCTCAATAAATGTTACCGCCTTTCCTTCTCTCTGATCTTCTCCTTTCATAGGTGTTAACTACCTATTTTTATCCCCTTCAATCCAATTCATATTCTAAAGTTTTAATCTTTGTAATTTTCCAGTATATGTGTGATTATGTGTGAACACACACTGTTATGGATTGAATTGTGTCCCCCCAAAATGTATGTCACCTGGCTAGGCCATGATTCCTAATATTGTGTGATTATCCAACATTTTGTCATCTGATGTGATTTTCCTATGTGTTGTAAATCCTATCTCTATGATGTTAATGAGATGGGATTAGCGGCAGTTAATGAGGCAGGACTCAATCTACAAGATTAGGTTGTGTCTTAAGCCAATCTCTTTTGAGATATAAAAGAGAGAAACAAACAGAGAGACAGGGGGCCTCACAGCACCAAGAAAGCAGTGCTGGGACTAGAAACATCATTTGGACCTGGGGTTCCTGCTTGGAGAAGCTCCTAGACCAGGGTAAGATTGATGACAAGGACCTTTCCTTAGAGCCCACAGAAAGAGAAAGCCTTCCTTTGACCTGATGCCTTGAATATGGACTTTTAGCATACTAGACTGTGAGAGAATAAATTTCTCTTTGCTAAAGCCACCCACTTGTGGTATTTCTGTTACAGCAGCACTAGACGACTAAGACACACACACGTACTATATATCATGTTTCTTACTAAACTATGAATACATTGAAAGCAGGAACATTTTTGCTCATTATAGCTTCAGATTTGTTTCATGACATGTGCAAAATAGGATAACAGTCATTCCTCTGACATGTAGCCACTGGGCGTCAAAACCCATATATCCCAACATGAAAATATCCAGTAAGACAGCAATGCATCTGTTAGATCTCTGAACCCATGAAAATTTTTTTTTTTCCTTGATTATGTACTGGGGAATATGAAATTTCTGACAACATGAATGTGAATGAAGAGATGACAAAAAGCACATTAGAGATACTTCTTCCTTCTAAATATATCTACTAAAAAATATCACTGAAAATCCCTTTGGAGAAGGTTTCTTCAGTGGACCACTGGAATGTTATAATACTTACTGTTATGATTCTCATCTGCAAGTGATTTCTGGAAATTCCAATTTCAAGTAGTGAGGTTTGAGCTAAAGCCAACACTATGTCAACAAACGTAAAACCAAGGAGAGGCTTACTTTAAGAAACAAACAAAAAAAAAGAAGTATGGGACTTTTGCCAGTCTGAAAAAGAAAATTCGTATTATCTTTCATGTTCTGTTTCCGAGATTTATGTTCTAAGTCTAAGGTAATTCTTCCAGCTAAATGGTAAGCTGCACTCAAATATATATTTAAATAAACCCCATGACTAATGAGCATCAGAACATTTTGCACTTCATATAGGAGAAATCCTTTAAAAAATTTGGTAAATGTGTTTACCACTTCTTACAATGTCTTCAGGACTTGGAATGTGTTTGGCATATGACTTAGAGGAAGCAGCATTATTTGTGTTTCCACAGGAACCCATGTTCGGATGTTATCAAATACCCAGATGTTGGAACTCAAGAACACATCGTAATTCTCGTTGGGTTGTTCATCATTTGATTGGAAGAGAATGCATTGCATTGAAGTGACCACAGTGTACTGAATGCTGACTTATTCCCAGGCCTTGAGGTGGGGGTGGCATGGACAATAGAAAGACTAAGGAGGGGCTTCCAGGAAACTTCACGCTTGGCTAGTCCTGAGCCCAGGAAAACATATCATGGAACATTTTAGATTTTCAAGAGTTATGCAGAAATCTTTTTAAATGCTGCCATTTTTAGCTCCCGGTAAAGGAGTGGTCTATATTACAGACCAGCTTCAATTCCTGTCTTCTCACTGTAACTTGGGTTAGTTCCTGCTTTTCACTCCTTGAAGGTACAATGTCAAGTCTTCTTCTAATGATGCAAACCATAGTAGAGAGTGATTGGGTTATACACTTTACCAGCTTTGAAAATGAGTGTTTCTTTCTTGTGAAAAGAAGCCTCAAGCGTCTGTAATAATATTAATGATATCAAATAATTATGAAGTACCATGCTTTGTAGGTGCCAGGCAGTATTTTAAGCATTAACTGTATGAATTCATATAATCCTAACAACAACCCTATGAAAAGAGGTAGATGCTATTATCACCACATTTTATAATTGAGGAAACCAAGCCTGATGTATGTGAGAAGCTTGACTGACTTTTCATGTAGGTCTAATAGGTTCTTGTTTTTAGAATTCTCCTATTGACCAACCATTCTTGGAAGGAATCCTTATTGGTGTGATTTCACGTACTTTCAGAGAAAGCCAAGCCCTGGTTTCTAATCCACATGTTACATCAATGGTAAGGACTGACTTCAACCCAGTGGAGTCTTTCAGAGGTCTTCTAATTACACTTCCTAAAATTTTATCTGGATTTTATGTCAAGTGCTGATCGAGTGGTCTTGGCTTGGGATTGGTAGCCCTGGTATCCTTTTTTCCACTTTCTAAAATAGATTCAATCAAATAAGATTGGTGTAACAAGTATAAACTTTTGCCTTGTAAGTTCCTTGCCAAAGGATCATTTGAAAAACATCTTTTCAAAGCATCTTGTCTTGCCTAGGAAGCACCTTTGAAGTGACTCGGGTCAATGAGAACACAGGCAGGGGCAACTACAAACAAGTGTTGGGTATGACATTGAAGAGAGCAAATAGAATTTGAATCATCCTACATTAAAATCAAAGATCAAGACAAAGTTTTTCTAATCTGGGTGGGAAAACAGCAAGTATTCCAGAAAAGGAGTAGCACTAAAATAGAATGAATGTAGAGTTCCGCCAGGCCACTGGGGCGTGAAGTGACCCTGTTTTGCAAGCAGCATCTTGTTATACCAGCAGCTCCTCTAAGTAGTTTCCACAAGAAGAAAAGCATACACAGCATCAAGAAGAGAAAATAAGAGGATGACAGTGTGTCTCCACTGGGAGCAACCAGGAGGAAGAATGTGCACCTTAGAGGGATGCACTCTTTAGAAATCTAAACAAGGGACAACTCCAATGTTAAGGATAATGTCACTGACAATCCCATTGTGCTGTCTAGTCGATTCTGACTCATAGCTACCCTATACAATAAGTGCCTTCTAATTGCAAACTTTTATGACTACAGGGGTGTGCTGGGGTTCCCCAAGGCCACCCCCAGGTTTGTTGATTCACTACGAGGACTCACAGGACTCAGCATATAGTTGTACTTTGGGAAAGTCACTTGAACATAAACTCTTGTATTTTAAAATAACATGAGAAATTCTCTTCTGGGATAGTATTTGCAAATAGTTTGGCCTATTGGGGCGAAAGTTTCTACTCAGAGGTAGAGAGTCCTTATTAGACACTCAGAACCTGTAGAAATTTCACAGTTGCACCACATGTGCCCATATAGGGGTGTTTCTTCCTATGAGTGTTAGTTGTTAATGTTGCACGTACAGACCCGGTGACTAAGTTTGTTTCTATGGAGCCTCTGAATGTGGTATGCCAAGTGTGTTTTTAAACCCGAACCTCTCTAAATTCCATGCTTCTGGCCTCATAAACAGCTAATGAGTTTTGTTTTTCCCCCTGTCTTCAGAAAGTAACAAATTTATTCTGGAACTGGAGTAAAAATGACATGCCTGTAATCAGAGATACTACAGATGAAAAAGAACTTATTAGGTCATCTAAAGTTTGCAGCTGAGTTCTTTTCAATATAGTTGCTAGTGTTCAAACAGGGCTAGACTCAATGTTCCAATATATCTCTGAGAAGCCTCTGCAACCAGCTAATAAAGTTAGAAATTTCACCTAGAAGGTAATTGTATCACCTAGTTTGGAGCTGCTACACGTAACTGGTGAGGAAAGGTACATTTGAATGGTGATTAGGAGGAAAAGAGCTGGTGCCAGGGCCCCTGGGTGAGGAATGAATTAACCCCTCCCTCTAGGACACTGGGAGGACCACTCGGAAATAGAGGTGTGGTAGATGAAAAGGAGTGAGTCAGCAGTACTGATTGATGATTTGCTGTGCTGAGTGCTGGGTACTGAGGGGAGTTATAGAGGAAGGTGGAGGTTGTAGTTTCTGCCTACGTGGCTTACTGTCAAATAGGTTAAGCAGGAATATCCAAATATGAATTTAGAAACAATACAGAGAATTCTTTCTCCTTCTATCCTCCAAATTGATGCATTGTAAAATCTATTTCTATAACATCTTTCATTAATAAATCCATTTACCCACCATCGGTAAGCCACATGCTTTGTATGGCCGCCAAATACGAGGGGGACACGATCTGGACTAACCCAATGCATTCTCTCACTTAGCCTTTCTGATGCTCCTTGGTATGTTTCTGAGATAGGAAGCTGGATAGAGTTAAAGTGCAGCTTTTTGGAAATGAAAGACGTGTGGCTATACATGCCATGATACCTCACATTGGCCTAACATTTTTATATGTACATTAGTATATATGGGAACACTATCTTATTTAACCTAACATTTAAATTTATCTTAATACCAGGTAAGGACTTGGAAGGTAGAAAAGAAAGACCTTGAGTTTCTCCCCTTCATCTTCTTTCTTTTTTACCCTCCCTCCTTCTTTTTCTTAATTACTTCATCTAACTAATATTTATTAAAACCATTCTATGGACCAGGTACTGTGTTCAATGATGGGAAAGTAATACACCCACTCCTTACTTGTCGACATGGTTAGGTTCCAAAGACCAGGTCATTATGCAAAAATCAGCATTATGCAAAAATGGAGGATGACCACATCAGATCACAAAAATGGAAGATGAGTACATCATTACCTAACTGCCAAGTTACATCATTACGTAACTGCCAAATCACATCATTATATAACTGCCAAACCACTGAGACTCGTGGCCCAACCAAGCTGACACATAACTTTAACCATCACAGCCAGCCTTACTCTTGCCTTGCACCTTGGTGTTCATTGCTGCCAGATGTATGTTGTTTATGTGCACAATAGTCGGATAGTAGATTTTTTACTGTTGTCATAAATACGATATGTTGGATAACGAGAGAGTCGATAAGTGAGGAGTAGGTGTATTGTACAAGACACATAAGGTCCTTGCACTCAGAGAACTTTTATTCTTGTGGCAGATTAAATAGCTAAGTCATTATGATATAGTGTGGTAAAGTCCAGGAACAAAGTAGGAAAGGGTACCAGAAGAAGCACATAATGGTTCATCTAACTCAAAGAAAAAAATCTCAGAGGAGATGATTTGTAGACTGATAGCTAAAGGGTAGGTAGGAGTTATCCATATAAAAGAAGGATAAAATATTGGTTATTGGAAGTTGATATATCGTCTGAGAAGGTCTCTAGGTCTGGAAGAGCACAGCCCAGGCAGGCAATTGAAACAAACCTGGCGTACTTGGAGCATACAGCAAGGGCAGAGGGAAAGATAGTGGTGGAATGGAGAGGGAGAGAATGCGTTGAGATACAAGGGTAGAAACATAGTCGGAAACCAGGTCAGGAGGGCCTGTACATTGTGCTTAGCAACTTGAATTTTGCAATAGGGAGTCATTGAAGAATGATAAGCAAATAATTTGGACACTCCTAAAAAAAAAAATTTTTTTTTAAAAACGATTTTTTTATATAAGACAAAAAAAATTATTTTTTTATTTTTTATTTTTATATAAGACAACTCTCTGCCATATGTACAACAGAATGGAACACTGCCCAATCCTGTGCCACCCTCATTCACGATGATCGTTGTTATGCTGGAGCTCATTGGTTCATCATGATTTTGCTCATTGGTCCAGCTGTGAGGATTTCTGTTTTCTTCATGTTGAGGTGTAATCTATACTGAAGGCTGTGGTCTTTGGTCTTCATCAGTAAGTGCTTCAAGCCCTCTTCACTTTCAGTAAGCAAGGTTGTGCCATCTGCATATTACAGGTTGTTAGTAAGTCTTCCCCCAATCCTGATGCTCTGTCTTTCTTCATATAGTCCAGCTTCTTGGATTATTTGCTCAGCATACAAATTGAATAAGTATGGTGAAAGGATACAACTGTGACACACACCTTTCCTGACTTTAAACCACGCAGTATTCCCTTGTTCTGTTTGAACGACTGCTCTTGATCTATGTACAGGTTCCTCATGAGCACAATTAAGCATTCTGGAATTCCCACTCTGCACAATGTTAACCATAATTTGTTATAAACCACACAGTTGAATGCCTAGGGCCAGTGCCCTGAATTTGGACTTCTAGTTTCCTAACTGTTGAGAAAACAAATTTCTGTTCTTTAAAGTCACCTACTTGTGATATTTTTGTTAGGAAACTGCACCTCTTTACCCACAGGTCAGTCAGGAGAGCGGGTGATGGCAGGAGGAAGAGTAGGTTAGTTACAGGAAAAAAAGAAAAGGAAAGCTTTATTGCTTTGTGCATCTGAGTATAGTGTGAGTAAATTTGCCACCTCTCTGTATAATGTTTCAATCATCATCCCCAGGCAAAAAACTGTTCCTGTGTTTTTGGTTCTTTGTTCAGAAAAGATTCCCAGAAGGGCTATAATTAGGCTTACAGTTTTAAGTGTCTTGATGTATACTGCCAGATTGCTTTCTAAAAGAAATGCAGCAATTCTGACTCTTCAAAGCAATGTGTGAGAACAATTGGTCCTCTTTGTCCTGCTTTCCAAGAACTCCCTTATGTTTCTAGCAAAGCAATTGAACATGAGGGGCCATGAGCTGACGAAAGCAGGGAATGATTCCAGTGCCAGGAATGCAGCTCTAGACTAGAAAAGGCAAGGAAATGGACTCTTCCCTAGAGTCCCTGGAGGGAGCGTGGCCCTGCCAACACCTTAGTTTTAGTAAGTCAAGTTGATTTTGGACTTCTGGCCTACCAAATCTAAGAGAATAAATGTGTGTTGTCCTAAGTCACGCCATTTGTGGCCATTTGTTACAGCCTCTGAAAGCTGTTTACTCTGAATCTCAGTGGAGTCCTTTCCTCCTTTGGGGCCATGCAGGGACATCTGCCTTTTCTTCCCATGGAAGCACTAATGTAGACTGTTTCTGACTAAGCCTGGGCTGCCCTGGGTTATGACCTTGGTTCACCTGTGACACACCATCCAGAGTGCCCGATGGGAATCTAGGCTGAGGCTCTTCCTCCTCATCTCCCTGGGAGAGGTCAGGACCCACTGCCTCTTTCTCCTTCCTCCTTTGCTTTCTTTTTCCTGCCAGCAGGGGAGCTAGGCTTTCTACTTCCTTCACATCAAAAGACAGGTTATTTCTATTCCTGGTCTAATAGTAAAACCTCTATGATCTATTGAATATTCCACTATGTCTGGCTCTTGATATGCTAATAGCAACTAAAGGAATTTAGGAAGTAGTTTTCTCTTAGGCATGCCTAGCTTTCAAGATGTCTGTCTCCCTAAAAAGGGGTCAGGGAAATTAGCTTTGAGGTTCAAAGTGGCTCGGTGGGCTCTTTGTTCCAGGCTGGACTCATCTCTCCCTCATGGCTCATATGTGGGAACAGCAGGGTGCATGAGAACATGATTTAAAGGGAAGATGAAAAAAAATTTTTTTAATTATTTTAAAAATATTATTCTCATTATATTTTTGCAATAATTTGGAATACCTGACACTCTTAAATGTAGATATGGCAATATAATATAGATATCCAGTCTCCCCATGGTTTGAAGTCAAAATTTCCTTTTTCAACCTCCCTGTAGAGAGGGTGCAGGTATGGGACATGGGATTGGCCAATCAGACACACCCACATGTCCTTTGATTCATTATAGAGTGATCGAGAACAGGGACATCACGGGAAATCCTTTTTTAATGGCAAAGGTGTTAGGGCACCCTATTTATAAGGGGCAACGGAAGCCTCCTAAGCCTGATTTTTGGCCCTGCCAGAGCTTCTGTGAGTGCTGTGGTTCCTTTAATAGATTGCATTTGTGCGTACAATAGTTATGAGTTGGTTCTGTTGTTTGCAAATAAAAGCCATACTGATATGCTATCTAACAGTGTGGAAACATGCTTCTGATACAATATCACATGAGAACAGCTCTGCAGGCTTTCTGCGTACACTGGATAACGTAGTTTCCGCTAAGCAGATTGGCTGTCTGTATCACATGCTTGTGCCCAGCTCCAGGGACCCTGGGAAAGCAAATGTTAGCTTTCACTATGAGGAGATTGTATGTCCACGTAATAGTCTACTTTACCATTTCTTTATTTTGATGTATTCTCTATACGATTAATGAAAAGAACCCTACTCCTAGGAAGAAAGACTTGAAGACATTATATCTAAATAATAACATTGGGCTTTGTTGGGGTGGTGAGATTATGGACAATATTTTTTTTCTTTCCAATTTTTATATGTTCCTAAATATGATTGGGTTACTTTATAAATCATTATTTTTTAAACAGGAAGGTGATTTGTATACTATGGTCTATTAAAGAACCTGGTTTGCATCCTTAGTTAACTAGTAATCAGTTGCCATCAAGTCGATTCTGACTCATGGTGACCCCATGTGTGTCACAGTAGAACTATGTTCCATAGGGTTTTCAGTAACTAATTTTTCTGAAGTAGATTGCCAAACCTTTCTTCCAAGGCACCTCTGAGCATACTAGAACCTCCAACATTTTAGTTAACAGCTAAACACGTTAACTGTTTGCATCACCCAGGGACTCCATTCTTAGTGTAAAAATGGCATGGTGTTGTCAGACTCCCTTGTCTAACTTCACAAGGGGGAGGAGAGAGAATCAAGATCAATAGCCCAAGGCTGATTCCTATGATGTAGAGATCAAACATACCTCCACCTTCCAATCTTTATTTATTTATTTATTTTTTTACCAATTCTGACACCAGCCATCCCTCCCATGGCACTCTCTATTTCTCTGCTGGGTTGGATAATTTGTTGCAACGGCCACACAGATCTCACAGACCATACTCATGGTTAGGGGTTTTTTTAGGGAAGTAATGGGTTACAACTTGGGATCAGGATCAGGAAACATGTAGGCAAAGTTTCCCTTCTTCAGTGCAGGACAGCTCTCTCAGCTCCTCTCAGCTGTGCATGCCTCCTCTCGGCCCACTCAGGACAGGCTCCTCTCAGCCCACTCAGGACAGGCTCCTCTTGACCTTTTCAGGACAGGCCTCCTCTCTTGGCCCTTGGCCCTTGGCCCCTCTTCGGCCTGGTCTCTGCCTTGCTTGGGCAAGTGTTACAAAGCTCTTTAGCTCTGCTGATAAGTGCCCTGAGGCAACCTACTCTGCCAGCGAGCCTCCTGTCTGAAGGCTCTCAGCTCTCTCGCTCTGTGTGTCAGCATGTCCACTGTACCCACCTACCTATCTCGCTCTGTGGGCCGAGAGGCCCACTGCACTGTTTCAAGCCAGTCTCCTGGCTCTACTACCACCATTTCTCTGCTGCCTTTTCTTTGCCTCTGTTCCACGCCATCTTATGCCATCTCTGGTGTTATAGCTCTCTCTCTCTGTCTCCTGGGTCCAGGAGGTTCTCAGCATAGGGATCCCGGATGCAAAGGACGTGCTCTACTCCTAGCTGTTCTTCCTTGATGGTAGTGAGGTCCCCTTCTGCTCTGGGATTGGTTCTCTTTTTAAGCCTGACCAGTCCTCTTGTTAGGGGTTCATACACCTTATTTGCATTGTTAGCAAGCTGTCCAAACCCCTTGGTGGATCACAAACAACTTATTTGCATTTGTTGTTTTTATAAGGTTTTATTGAGTTGGTTCCAACTCATAGTGACCCTATGTTAAATAGAATGAAGCCCTGCCTGGTCCTGCTCCATCCTCACAATCATTCCTATGGTTGAGCCCATTGTTGCAGCCACTGTGTCAGTCCATCTCATTGAGGGTCATCCTCTCTTTTGCTGACCCTTTACTTTACCAAGCATGATGTCTTTCTCCAGGGGCTGGCCCCCCCGATAATATGTCCAAAGTATGTGAGATGAAGTCTTGCCATCCTTGCTTCTAAGGAGCACTCGGGCTGTACTTCTGCCAAGAGAAATTCGTTTGTTCTTCTAGCAGTCTATGGTAATATTCAATATATTCAACATCATAATTCAAAGGCGTCAATTCTTCATTGTCCAGCTTATTCATTGTCCACCTTTCGCATGCATATGAGGCAATTGAAAACACCATGGCTTGGGTCAGGCCCACCTGAGTCCTCAAACTGACATCTTTGCTTTTGAATACATACTTTAAAGAGGTCTTTACAGCAGATTTGCCCAATGCAATACGTCTTCTGATTTCTTGACTGCTGCGGGCATTGATTGCAGATCCAAGTAAAATGAGATCTTCGACAACTTCGATCTTTTCTCTGTTTATCATGATGTTGCTTATTTGCATAGTCCCACCCAATCATTTTGTGGGAGTTACAAGACGATTCCTGGCTAAAAGGGCCATATTAAGTAATTCACTGCACTGCACTTAGTTAAAGGGGGCTCTTTTTTTTTTTTTTTTGTAATTGTGCTTTTGGTGAAGGTTTACAGCTCAGGTTAGTTTCTCATACAAAAATTAATACACACACTATTATGCAACCCTAGTTGCTATCCTTGTAATGTCACAGCACATTCCTCCTTTCCACCCAGGCTTTCCTGTGTCCATTCAACCAGCTCCTATCCCGTTCTGCCTTCTCATCTCGCCTCCACACAGGAGCTGCCCATTAAGTCTTGTGTATGGAACGGGAATTCCAGAACACTTAGTTGTGCTTATGAAGAACCTTTACATAAATCAAGAGGCAGTTGTTCGGACAGAACAAGGGGATACTGATTGGTTTAAAGTCAGGAAAGGTGTGTGTCAGGGTTGTATTCTTTCACCATACCTCTTCAATCTGTATCCTGAGCAAATAATCTGAGAAGCTGGACCGTATGAAGAAGAATGGGGCATCAGGATTGGAGAAAGACTCATTAACAACCTGCGTTATACAGTGACACAACCTTGCTTGCTGAAAGTGAAGAGGACTTGAAGCACTTACTAATGAAGATCAAAGACCACAGCCTTTAGTCTGCATTGCACCTCAACATAAAGAAAACAAAAACCCTCACAACTGGACCAATGAGCTACATCACGATAAATGGAGAAAAGATTGAAGTTGTCAAGGATTTCATTTTACTTGGATCCACAATTAACAGCCATGGAAGCAGCAGTCAAGAAATCAAAAGACGCATTGCATTGGGTAAATGTGCTGCAAAGGACCTCTGTAAAGTGTTGAAGAGCAAAGATGTCACCTTGAAGACTAAGGTGTGCCTGACCCAAGCCATGGTATTTTCAATCACATCATATGCATGTGAAAGCTGGACAATGAATAAGGAAGACCAAAGAAGAATTGACGCCTTTGAATTGTGGTGTTGGTGAAGAATATTGAATATACCATGGACTGCCAAAAGAACAAACAAATCTGTCTTAGAAGAAGTACAACCAGAACGTTCCTTAGAAGCAAGGATGGCGAGGCTGCATCTTACATACTTTGGACACCTTGTCAGGAAGGATCAGTCCCTGGAGAAAGATATCATGCTTGGCAGAGTACAGGGTCAGCGGAAAAGAGGAAGACCCTCAATGAGGTGGATTGACACAGTGGCTACAACAATAAGTTCAAGCATAACGACAATTTTAAGGATGGCTCAGGACCAGGCAGTGTTTCATTCTGTTGTGCGTGGGGTTGCTATGAGTTGGAACCAACTCAACGGCACCTAACAACAACAACAACATCAGCTTGAACTAAGAAGCACACTTCACGAGTATCATTTTATGTCTAATAGTCCAGTCTATTCTTTATCTGAAGAGTTAGCTTTGGGAATAGTTTTAGTTCTGAGTTAACAGACAGTCTAGAGACCATGTCTTCTGGTGTTCCCCCAGTCTCAGTCAGGCCATTAAGTCTGGTCTTTTTACTAGAATTTGAGTTTGTACCCCACTTTTCTCCTGCTCCACCAGGGACTTTCTGTTGTGTTCCCTGTCAGGCGGGTCATTGGTGGTAGCTGGGCACCATCTAGTTCTTCTGGTCTCAGGCTGTTGGAGTCTCTGGTTTGTGTGGCCCTTTTTGTCTCTTGGGCTAATATTTTCTTTTTGCCTTTGGTGTTCTTCATTCTTCTTTGCTCTGTGTGGGTTGGAACCAATTGATGCATCTTAGACTACCACTTGCTAGCTTTTAAGACTACAGACAATACTCACCAAAGCTGGATGCAGAACATTTTCTTAATAAACTTTGTTATGCCAATTGACTTAGCTGTCCCCTGAAATGATGGTCCTCAGACCTAAAGGGGGCTCTTTTTGAGCTAAGGCTGTTTCTTTGTGCCCAGCAGAATAAAAGAACTATTAAAACATGTAGTTGAGGCCACACTGGGCAGGGCAAACATCATATGTAAGTAAAGGAGAGAGAACCTATACCTATTTTTAAGCAAATAATGTATGTCTTCTGTGTTCGTTTGCTGGCTTTGCCCCACCCGTCCACGCAACCTCACAAGCACCGTCGTGACATTCCTTTTCCACATGTTGCTGTAAAAAAAAAAAAAAAATTAGCATAGTGCACTTATGATAATACTTGGGGGAGAGGAGGGCTTGGCCTGCAAACAAACACACATGGTATGCGTTATTTGCATAAAAACATGGCAGTCTTCTCTTGATCTACTCAGCCACGCCCCCTCCCTTTCTTCTCCTTTTTCCTCCCATGGAGACCCACCCACTGTCCCTCCATTCAAATTAGAAAATAAAGGCCATGTATGAATGTGCAGACTCAGGGTTCTTCATCGAATGGACTCTGCTGCCCTTGCCTGGGGCACTTGCTTTTTTAGAGAGCAGCGATCTTCAGCGTTTTGAGAGACTCAGGATTAACAGAAAGCATGGATGCTGGGCATAGTGACATTTGGCAAGGGAAAGGCTGATTTAGGATTCAGCCAGCAGGGTGAGCAGTTTCTCTGAAGGGAAGTTCTCAGGAAGATGCTGGCTCCACCTTCAGCTTCTCTCTAGGCCCACCATATATCAGGATCAGGTAGATACTTATATTTACCTTCTTATCTATTACTCCATGAGCCCGTCATTTAAGTACTCCAGTGCTTGTTCACAGTTTTAGTCATTTCTTGAATTTAATTTCGTGACAGCACTGCAAACCCATTCAGCAGGAAATGGCTATAATATGTTTTGCAGACATCAGAAATACCCCCAGGAGAAAGTTAATGGGATAGAACATAATAAGCCTTTTTGTGAAGAGTAAAATGTGGGATATATTTTATCTTAACAATTTTCAACAAAGCCCCCGGAGGTTGTTTTTATGAGGGTAGGAGTTTTTCATTAAAGTAGAAGTCTTTTTTTTTTTTAATTTGAAATATTTTTGCCTTAAATATTTTTGTCCCCAAAGGAAACCCCAGGCCAAGCCCCCACATCTCCTGCTCTCTGCCAGTTATGTTGGTAAATCTTGGTTGTAGACACGCCAACACAAGCTTTAAAAGGCTTCTTTTTCTTTACCATGAGGATTTTCCTTTGGAGGAGAAGTTCTTTTAAGTAAAAGTATCTTCTTATAAACACACTTAGAGGGACAAAAAAACCTGTTAACTGGCCTCAGGGACTGCTTCTTCTAGTCACAGATTAAACGAATCAGAATCTGAATCATGAGGTGGTGTGGGTGTGTCGAATACATACGTAAGTATAAGAAGGATCGAGGTGGAGCCTAAGCATAATTGTAAATGTTAAGAGTGCACTTATCAGGAAGTCCCTGTTCTGACAATGTCCTTAAACAACACATTGTAGTTACTCCATCATCCATAAATGCCATCCCCCTTCTCGTTAGCTGTCATCCAGTTACCCTGACTCACGATGACCCCATGCATAACAGAGGGAAATGCTGCCGGATCCTGTGCCATCCCCATGATCAGTGGTGGATCAGACTGTCATGATCCACAGGGTTTTAATTGGCTGATTTTTGGAAGTAGATAGCTAAGCTTTTCTTCCTAGCCTGTCTTAGTCTGGAGGCTCTGCTGAAACCTGTTCAGTATCATAGAAACACACAAGCCTCCCTTGACAAATGAGTGATGGATGTTCATGAGATGCATTGGCCTGGAATCAAAACTTAGTCTCTCGAATGGAAGACAAGTATTGTACCACTGAACCACCACTGCCCTCATGTTTCCTTTGTAATGCTTGTGCTTATCTTTCACTGATTAAGTGCCACTTCTCACTGGTTCTGGAGGTTTGAGGAGACCCTTCACCTCTCAATTTCTCCTGATGTGGAAAATGCATCCCGAGTGCTAGTGCTTGCCTCAGCCCATGTGCACCAGCCAATCCAACCTGCAGGGTGCTGGCCAGGTCAGATCTGGCAAATCCTCACTGCTTCTGAACTGTCTCTCCCTCCCCCTGCCACTGAGTCTGACTCCTCAACTTTGTCTTTGATGTTCAGGGCTCCTAGATTATCATATATAATAGATTCACTTGTTTTAGGGGGTCTTTGTTGTAAGAGGGATCACAGGAAGCATCTGACTACTCCTGCATCTTGTCCTCTCCAAAGAATTGACGCCTTTGAGTTGTGATGTTGGCGAAGAATATTGAATATACCATGGATTGTATAGGGTCGCTATGAGTTGGAATCAACTTGACAGCAGTGGGTTTGGTTTGGCAAAAGAACGAACAAATCTGTCTTGGAAGAAATACAGCCAGAATGCTCCTTAGAAGCAAGGATGACAAGACATGTTATCAGGAGGGACCAGTCCCTGGAGATGAACATCATGCTTAGTAAACTGGAGGGTCAGCAAAATAGTGGAAGACCCTCAGTGAGATGGATTGATACAGTGGCTGCAACAATGGGCTCAAGCATAACAATGATCATGAGGATGGTGAAGTACCGAGAGTGTTTCATTCTGTAGTACGTAGGGTCGCTATGAGTCGGAATCGACTGGATGGCACCTAACAACAAATACAACAACAAAATATTTTAGTTCAATTTATCTCCTTCCAAATTTATTTATAAGTTATTATTTTTCATGTATCCTAATTCCCTCCATATATTTTTAAACCCTACAAACTTTATTGTTACTGCTTTATACAAAAAAAACAGTCAGTTTTTATTTAGGTCAACACACATCATTTCCCTTTCCATTTCTCTTTATTCTATTCTGCATCTCTAAGCTTTTTTCTTCTTCCTGAAGAAGGCTTTTTGTGTTTTTTTTAGAGTGAGTCTGGTGGTGGTTAATTTTCTCAGTTTTTGTCTGAAAATGTCTTTACTTCACCTTCTTTTCTGTACAATATTCTTTTTTTTTAAAATAATCTTTATTGTGCTTTAAGTGAAAGTTTACAAATCAAGTCAGTCTGTCACATATAAGCTTATATACACCTTACTCCATACTCCCACTTACTCTCCCCCTAATGAGTCAGCCCGCTCCCTCCTTCCAGTCTCTCCTTTCGTGACAATTTTGTTAGTTTCTAACCCTCTCTACCCTCCTATCTCCCCTCCAGACAGGAGATGCCAACACAGTCTCAAGTGTCCACCTGATACAAGTAGCTCACTCTTCGTCAGTATCTCTCTCCAACCCATTGTCCAGTCCCTTCCATGTCTGATGAGCTGTCTTCAGGAATGGTTCCTGTCCTGGGCCAACAGAAGGTTTGGGGACCATGACCACTGGGATTCCTCTAGTCTCAGTCAGATCATTAAGTCTGGTCTTTTTATGAGAATTTGGGGTCTGCATTTTTATCCCACTGCTCTCCTGCTCCCTCAGGGGTTCTCTGTTGTGCTCCCTGTCAGGGCAGTCATCGGTTGTGGCCAGGCACCATCTAGTTCTTCTGGTCTCAGGATGATGTAAGTCTCTGGTTCACGGGGACCTTTCTGTCTCTTGGGCTCATAGTTATCGTGTGACCCTGGTGTTCTTCATTCTCCTTTGATCCAGGTGGGTTGAGACCAACTGATGCATCTTAGATGGCTGCTTATTAGCATTTAAGACCCCAGACGCCACATTTCAAAGTGGGATGCAGAATGTTTTCATAATAGAATTTCTGTACAACATTCTTTATGGATAGAGAATTCCAGTTTGGTGCTTATTTTCTTTCAGCACTTTGAAGATATCCTTATATTGGTTTCTGGCTCTTAAAGTTTCTATTGAGAAAAAAAAACAGCTATAAATCTTGTGGTTCATGTTTAGGCAATGTATTTATTAAGTGATTTAGGATTTTTCTCTCTCATTGTTTTTCAGTAATATTACTATGATGGGTCTGGGTGTGGCTTTCTTTCTTTCTTTTTTAATCATTGCTTATTCAGTCTGTGGCTTGAGGTCTTTTGTCAGTTTTGGAAAATTCTCAATCATTTTCTCTTCAGATATTACTTTATTGCACTCTCTCCTTTCTGAGATTGTAATTACGCATACGTTACTGTATTTTTACACATTCGCCAATAGCGCCCTCCCCCCGTGAAGTATTTTCATAAGCCTTGCTATGCCAAATTTTTTTTTCACATGTTGCCATACAAAACTAGCATAATGTGCTTATGAAAATACCTCATGGGGGAGGGTGTGGTTGGCAAACAAATATAGAAGGCACCCATTTTTTGCGTAAAAATATAGTAGATTTCCCTTCAGTAGCTTATAAAAAAAAAAAAAAATATGTCTCTTTATATTTTTTCTGTGCTTTCCCAGTGTTTTTGTCTCTCTTCGTGATTTAATCTGGCTACTTTTATCTTCTACTCCCTTAATTCTTTCTTCAGTTGTGTATAAACTGCTATTAAGCCCATACTTTCAGTTGTCATATTTGTCATCTCTGGAATTTTCATGTTTTTTTTTTTTTCTTTTTAGCTCTATGATTAAAATCTTGTTTTAATCTTTTCATTCCTTGAAAATACTAAGCATAGTTATTTGAAGGTCTATGTATAATATCAATTATATCTGGATCCCATGTGGCTCTGTTTTAGTTTTATTTACCTTTTCTCTTGGTTTTAAGTCATACTTCTTGTCTCATAGTATGCCTGATTGTTTTTGATTATGTGTTAGTTATAGTATATAAAATTTAAACATAATTTTAATCTCCTTAGACTGTTATTTTTATCCAGAGAGAATTTACATTTGTTTCTAGCAGGCAACTACTCCAGGGGCACTAGTAAGCACAGGCCACCTAAACGAAATCAGGAATTGAGATGATTCAAAGATGGACTTCTGTCCCTGTAGTAGTTGTTGTGTTACGCTATCCAGATCTCCTTTCAGAACTGAAGAATTTACCCCCCAAGCTGGTGGGAATGATACTTGCAGTCAGGCCTCATCTTCAGCCCTCTTCACGTATTGTCCTCAGCTAAAGAGAGGCATTTTGGCCAATGCCACATCCCCTTCCCAAGGCAAGCCTGCAACCAATGACTGGTCTATGTAGGGACATAAAGTTCTGGCCTTCTTGCTCCAACTTGGGAAAACTCTATAGGACTACCCCAGCTTCAGAACTTCCTGTAGGATTGACTAGGGCTTTTATTGACATTTTATCATAGGTCAACTTGTCCCTTTGCCCAAATCTTCTTCTTTCCTTTCCCCGATAGGTTTTCATTATGGGTTGAATTGTGTCCCCCCAAAATGTGTGTCAACCTAGCTAGGCTATGATTCACATTATTGTGTAGTTGTTCTCCATTTTGTGATCTGATGTGATTATCCTATGTATTGTATATCCTAACCTCTATGATGTTAATGAGGCAGGATTAGAGGCAGTTATGTTGATGAGGCAGGATTCAATCTACAGGATTAGGTTGTATCTTGAGTCAGTCTCTTTTGAGATATAAGAGAAGCTAGCAGAGAGGAGCGGGCTCTCATGCCACCAAGAAAGAAGCACCTATAGCAGAGCGTATCCTTTGGACCCGGGGTTCCTGTGCTGAGAGGCTCCTAGATCAGTGGAAGATTGATGAAGAAGACCTTACCTCAGAGCCAACAGAGAGAAAGCATTCCCCAGGAGATGGCACCATGAATTTGGACTTCCAGCCTCCTAGACTGTAAGAGAATAAATTTCTGTTAAAGCCATCCACTTGTGGTATTTCTGTTATAAACAGCCCTAGATAACTATGACAATGATGATCTGAGAAAACTCCTGAACAACCTTTCTGCATGCTAGTCTCCATCCCAAAATCTTTTTCTAATTCTGGTTCACTATTTTTTCATGGGGTGTGGCTCTTTAGGTATCAACCCTAATTTTAACGGGTTTTCCAGGACCCTTCCTCCTTGGTAGACCATGAATTCTACTATTTGCCCCATAATCTCTTGGTAGTTTTTCTAGGTTTCTCAACGACAGTTTCTAATTGGTAGGCACCTTAGAGAAAAGTGGCTTGAGATGCAGGGTGTATCTCTCTGGTCTTCCTCCCTCTCCAGATATTGGCTTCACTATTCCACACTGTACTTTTAGCTCATTTATGCTTTCAAACAAATATTTAAAAAATGTTGTCTATAGTTGTTTTCAGAAGGGTGGATAGTTGAAATCACCCAATATGCCACTGGCAGAAATGGAACTTCATATTTCTGTGATTTGAATCAAAATTATTTAAAAAGTTTAAAGTCTGATTCAATTTAATTAAATTCAACAATGTTATTTGTATATCTATATATGCCAGACATGTAGCCATGTACTAGGGATAAAATTATAAATGTTATGTTGTCTTTCTGCTTTCAAGGAATCTATACTTTAATAATAACTTATTTAATAACTATATTGTTAAGATATTGTTATCAATAATAATGACAAAACCTTCAAAATAAAGCTATATTGTTGAACAAGTTGCCTTTGGTGGGAAACCAGATTAAGAGTTGACATACTAAATTGCTTCAGTAAATAGATGCTGATAACCATGCCCTGCTGCTCAATGTTAATAGAAGCTTAACTGTGAAAGCAGGTCTGACCACACGATCAGTACAAATCATCAGGAGAAAGGCAACACTATCCTAAGGAACGCTTCTGATCAAGGGCGAAAATGGATATAAAACCCGGACTTTGAAATCATTAATAATACCATCATAAAAGAAGTAGTTTCTGCTATTATGCTCATATAGCAGAGAATGTTAAAACCAAGGAAAATAATTATTTAAGAAGGCACTGACACCAACCTGTTGGCCAAAGGAAGATTAATGATCTGCTGAAAAAGAGCAAACTGTATATAACCAAACCTGTTGCCGTTGAGTTGATTCCAACTCATAGTGACCCTATAGGACAGAGTAGAACTGCCCCACAGGGTTCCCAAGGAGTGGCTGGTGGATTCGAGCTGCCAACCTTTTGGTTAGCAGCTGAGCTCTTTACCACTGCGCCACCAGGGTTCTCTGGAAAATAGCAGTTGGATTTGATAAGCAGTAGTGTCTTGGAACTTATGTAGCAGAAATGGCTGTGAGTAATGAGAAGAACCTTCACAGCAGCCTCATCTACACTGTGCCTGAGCTAATAAGGCTGTGCTGAATCCTGATTGTCATGTAAAGATTGGGGTAGCTCTGGTTAGAAAAGTGTAGGAACCTAAGAAAATGCATCTGAAAGGGATGGAGAGTTGTCATAGGTTAAATTATGTCCCCCCAAAATATGTGTATCAACTTGGTTAGACTATGATTCCCAGTATTCTGTGGTTGCCTTCCATTTTGTGATTGTAATTTTATGTTAAAGTGTATTAGGGTGGGATTGTAACACCCTTATCAGGTCACATCCTTCGTCCAATGTAAAGGTAGCTTCCCTGGGGTGTAGCCTGCTCCACCTTTTATTTCTCAAGAGATAAACGGAAAGGGAAGCTAACAGAGAGTGGGAACTTTGTACCACCAAGAAGGCAGTGCTGGGAGCAGAGCGGATCCTTTGGACCTGAGGTTCCTGTGCTGAGATGCTCCCAGACCAAGGAAGACTGAGGACAAGTACCTTCCTCCACAGCCAATAGAGAGAGAAAGGCTTCCCCTGGAGCTGATGCCCTGAATTTGGACTTGTAGCCTACTTGACTGTGAGAGAATAAATTTCTCTTTGTTAAAGCCATCCACTTGTGGTATTTGTGTTACAGCAGCACTAGATGACCAAGACAAGAGTAGAGTGGGAAAGAAAGTTAGGACCAAGTGCAAACTTGTTTGCCAGGTGTGGCTGTCTTCAAAGGTTGGGCCAGGGGAGAGAACCCAGGTGGTCTATTAGTGTCTGGAGGGTGCTTCTGAAGTCTGGTTCAGTTGAAGAGAAGAAATGTAAGCAACAGGTGAAGTTTAGAGTTAGAGGGGAAAGTGATCAGTGAAAGGTGATCTGCCCACACTCAGCTGGTCTCCCATCAGCCAGAAGGTGGCAGAGTGAGAAGGATTCAGGAAGGAAGCATAGAGAATCTCCTTTCAACTTTCCTGTCTCAAAGTCCAACCCTCCAACCGTGCCAGGCTTACAGAGCCTTGAATGTGCCACCCTGTTCCCTGGCTTTCATGAAATCCTTATACCTGGAGCACTCTCTGCTTTGCTTATCTGTCAAATTTCTACTCATTCTAAAAGGCCTAATTCAAATAACTTGGAAATTTTTCTTGACTCAGCTAGGCAGAGTTGACCATTTTTTTCTTAGTATCACCTGTGTACCTAACATTTTCTTCTCCATTATCACTCCATCTTGTAATTATTTGTTTACATTATCTGCTAGGTAGGGAAGACACAGTCTTATTCATCATCTTTGTGCCCTATTGCATAATTAAGTGCTTGGGATATAGTAAACCATTTAATAAACCTTTGTTAAATGAATGGCTTGGATTCAGAACAAATTACTAGTGTTGGACTTTATGTTGGATACTAGATAGCTATAGTAGGGGAAATCTGGGGAGAAAGCTACTTTCATGGACTGGGCCAATATAGTGGGTAGGGAAGGTGAGACCCCTGGGGACTGCAAGGAGACCCATCTCTGAGTGGTACACATACCAGGTTGCTTGACTTGGGACAGGGCACACAGCAGTCCAGCAGTCATGGTTAGGCCACAAACTTTCAGGTCTTGGGAGTGACACTGAATTCCAGGATGGTATTCATGAGTTGTCTTTGGTCAGAACAGGTTCAGAACCTCAGGAAGGATGCATCTGGAAGTAGAGAGACACCAGTGGCAGAAGCCAAGCGAAAAGGTAGAGTTGACACCAGTTTAAATCGCTTCAGCATGTCTCCTTCTGAGCTGTGACTCACAAACTATAATGCACAAAAAACTCCTTTAGAAAACTTGTTAAAATTCGTATTCTCAGGCCTCATACTCCAGAGATTCTGATCTACCATATTTAAAGCAGGATCTGAGAATAAGCATTTAACATGCTCCCCAAGAGATTTTTTTTAAATAATATTTTATTGTGTTTTTGGTGAAATTTACACAGCAAATTAGGGTTCCACTTGACAATTTCTACATAAATTGTTCCATGATATTAGCTACATTTTTCACAATGTGTAAACAGTCTCATTAATTGTGTTCTGGTTGTTTCATAAGGAGCTCTGGTAGTGCAGCGGTCAAGTGCTAGGCTGCTAACCGAAAGGTTGGTAGTTCAAACCCACCAGCTGCTCTGTGAGAGAAAGATGTGGCAGGCTGATTCCATAAAGATTACAGTCTTGGAAACCCTATAGGGTAGTTCTGTTCTGTCATATAGGGTTGCTATCATTTGGAGTTGGCTCAATGGCAATAGTTTTTTTTTTTTTTGGCTTTGATTGTTCCATTTCCAGTACTCCAGTTTCCCTGCCCTGCCTTGTCTTGTCTTGTCATCTTTGCTTTAGAGTAATTGTTGAACTTTTGGTCTCATATAGATGGTTTTTTAATGGATCCCTATACTCATGGGTGATATCCTTTATTTTATATGCCAATCTCTTATTTTGCTAAAAAATCCCTAAGTAAATTTAATGACTCAACCCTTACAATAACAGCCTGATACAAGATTACCAATTCCAGGAGTAAGTACTGCTTAGATAATTTCTACCGTTCTATACATCATGCCTGGAATTCAATGAAAAAAAATAAGGAACACATAAAATACCAAGAGGAAACAACCCATTGTCAGGATACAAAGTAACCAATAGAACTAGACTCAGAAATGACCTACATATTGGAACTATTAGAGAGAGACTTTAAAATAATAACAATTAAGATGTTCTTAAAAAGTTTAGGGAAAAAAAAGTGGACAACATGTCTGGACAGGTGGGGGAATTTCAACAGAGAGAAGGAAACTAGAAGAAAGAGTCAAATGAAAATGCTAGAAATATAAAGACAATATCAGGGATGAAGAATTTCTTTAACTGGCTCATCAATAGGCTTGGTATAGCTGAAGAAGCTAGATTAACAGACATTATTCAAACTTATAGGGTCGCTATGAGTTGGAATTAACTTGATGGCAATGGGTTTGGTTTTTTGTTCTTTTTTATTCAAACTTAAATAAAAAAAAAAAAATCCAAAAGCTGTGAAAAAATATCAAATGGTGTAAGATGTGTTTATAAAACCCAAGGAGGAAGGAGAGGAAATGTGAATGAAGAAATAATGGCCGAAAATTTCCCCCCAAAATACTGAAATACATCAAACCAAAGGTCTAAGAAGTTCAAAGAGCCCAAAACAAGACAAGTTAAAATAACATACAAACAATAAAACATAGACACATCATAGTCAAACTGATGAAAATCAAGGTAAAAAGAAAATCTTGAAGGCAGCCAGAGATGTTCTTCTCCAGGGACTGATCCCTCCTGAAAACACGTCCAAAGTATGTAGGATGCAATCTCGCCATCCTTGCTTCTAAGGAGCATTCTGGTTGTACTTCTTCTAAGACAGATTTGTTCATTCTTTTGGCAGTCCATGTTATATCCAATATTCTTTGCCAACACCACAATTCAAAGGCATCAGTTCTTCTTCGGTCTTCCTTATTCATTGTCCAGCTTTCACATGCATATGCATATGATGCGATCGAAAATACCATGGCTTGGGTCAGGCGCACCGTAGTCTTCAAGGTGACATCTTTGCTCTTTAACACTTTAAGGAGGCCCTTTGCAGCAGATTTACCCAATGCAATGCATCTTACTAATCTAATAATAGATATGAAATAATTCATTTTATTTTTAAAGAGTGGTTGAATTTTCATCCTCAAATAATATTTTTTCCCTCTACATCCTCCTCAACTTGACATGGTCTCATTGGAAAGAAAATAA
Organism: Elephas maximus indicus; assembly: GCF_024166365.1. NCBI lineage: Eukaryota > Metazoa > Chordata > Mammalia > Proboscidea > Elephantidae > Elephas > Elephas maximus. Next base: position 11,871,277 of record NC_064842.1, on the reverse strand, counting down.
GCCCATAGGTTTGGCAGGACAGTTTTCAAGACAGACATTCCAAGCAAGATAGTTGTAAACTTTGGGGAAGGCTGTCCAGGATTCAGCCCTGCCTCAGGTATATGCGTGCTCTGGTGTCTGATGTCTGATGTGTGCTCTGAGGTTTGAATTAAATGTGATGGGCTCCAGATTGTCAATACATTCAGCCATGAAAAAAGACAGAGCTTGCAATTCAATTCTAATTAATCCTGAAAGAAATTTGTACTTGTAAGCTTTAGCTCTAAGCCACTGAATGACACTGAGACACGTGTCACTAATGAGCAGAGGGAGACAAGATTACAAGTCAGGCTGGAAAGAACTGGGAGATTTGGAAGGTCCTAGTAGATGGTCATATTCACAGACCCATGACCAAAGAATGACCCTACTCTTTTGGACAAAGACACCAGGAGGACCCCACAAATCCTGTGCAAGGATAAAAGAGGACACCTGCTGACTAAATTCTGATGACCAGTAGGTGACAAATTGAATCCAGATTGCCCAGCACCAAGCTAGGAGGAATATGAATCCTTAGTGCCCAAATATTAGACTGACTTCTCTAATGAGGGTGTCAGGAGACAGAGGAGATCCTATAACTATGAGGTGGGCTGATGTTTTCTCAGTATGCCATAATTTATACTCCTTAGTGCTGCACATTTAGTTTTTAGTGCTGCCACATAGGGAAGGGTGTATTTATTGCAGCTTCAGAGTGCTGAGCATATATTAAGCACTCGGTAAGTATTTGTTGAATAAATAGTCAAACTTTTTTGGAACACTTTTATGAGTTTGCTGTTAGGAATGCAAGAGGCTCCTCTCACTCATTTCTCTTCTTTTTAGTTTATTTCTATCCTAGAATAGATACTAAAGCAAAATTAAAACCTAGTATGATATGTGCTGTGACTTTGAGGGACTTGGCTCATACATTCATTATATTCTTTAAGCACCTTCTATCTGCCAGGTGCTGAGCTAGGTGCAGGGGGCAGAAAGATGGAAATATGGAAGATTTCTGTCTTCAGATAAAAGACCAACACACATAGAACAGCAATGGGTACTACTGTATTTCTTCAAGTCTAGGATTGTAAGACCATTGTATAGCACTAGGAAAGAAAAAATTATTGACCAATTTATGACATACCATTGATTATAAAACACATTCTAATATCAGAGAGCTTTAAATGTGAGGAAAAACCCAGCATGAGATAATAATGCAATTAGCCCTGAATCTAATTTCAGAGAGATAAGCTACAAACGAGGTAGAAATTGAGCAAACAACAACATTCGAAGATGCTTTCTACCCTTGCCCACCCTCTACCTCTTTCCTACCGTGGAGCCTTTTGCAGAGTAAATTTCCAATACATCTTTGCTGGAGGGATGTCATGATGAAAGTGCTGTTTATGAGGTTATTCTGGTTGTTAAATGCAGGCTTGGAGATGTGGTATCAGGGATCTAGAGACATCTCTGTATTGCCATTGTCCTCATATGTCAAACAGCAATGGGGACATCTGTGTTATTATTTGAAAAACAATTGTTGCCCTCCTGACCCAGCATCAGAGAGCTGTTGTTCTAATTGGTTTTACAGCCTTGAGAATGGCTTTGTATCGATCCTTCAGCGCACCCTCCCATCAGGCATCTCTATGAACAGTAATTGACAGTATGTGCAATGGTTTCTCTCTGATAAGGGAGAAGTCTATTACCCTTTGAATAAAGCCAAGTTAACTGATTCACATGGTGTTGAAACAAAACCTGTGTGCTCACTCTCACTCAGAGAGTGATCACAGAGGGACCAGTGTATAAATGCAGTGAGCCCTACTGCGTGCAGAGCACTAGCTTAGGTGCTGTGCGTCCTTCTTTATGGTACAGGCTGCCTCCCACTGTAGAAATTGAAAATGCCAGGGACTCACTTTCTCTGCCTTGTCTTGTAATTGGTGCATAAGCATGGAACCTAATCCTGACCAATAGTTCCTGCAGGGAAGTCTGCTGGGAGCTTCTGAGATGGGAAGTGTGAGGAGAAAGCCCCCTTCCTGGATTTGGGTTCAGTGGCGAGAGGATTTTGTATAAGGAGCAGTGGTCATCGGCAGCCACATTGAGACCATGAAGAGATGAGCTCAAGAATGAAAGGCTCTGTCTGAGGATGGCAGAGCAGAGAAATGGAAACATCAGGATCTTTGATGAGATCATTGTGCCACTGAATTAACCAGCCCTGGTACCCTCATCTCTGTTGTTCTGTTACTGGAGATAATGGTGTTCTTAGTGTGTAAATATTTACTTAATTATCTGTTTACTTGCAGCTGAAAACACTCTAATACACAGTGACTCACACAGGAGATAGTAGGGTTGTTGAGATAAAAAAAAAAGTTGAGATAGTTGTAGTTAAATTGTATGTGAAACATACAGCACATGTGACAAAAGCTGAGAAAACAAAAGCTGGAAATAGCTGAGGAAGAGTGGAATATTATAGCCATATAATAAGTCCCATATCCTGGAGGTGGTTAGGATAACTGGAATGATCAGAATAAGGCACCTTTTGCCTGAGGCTACATCACAGAGGGTGTGATTTTATTTCTCCCCTGTTCTAGGCTTCTAAACTTGGTGACTGTTGTTTAAAAGCCTGTCTGCATGTGCTTCATTAAGACCATAATTCTTACCAAGGATCGGGAGCAGAGAGTGCTGGCAGGAGACAAGTTTTGCTGCTAACAGGTAACATTTTCAGGTGTTTCTTGAGTGCAGAAATAGTTCCATTCTGTCACAGAACCAATGCATCCCAAGAATCCATTGCTTTCAGACTTTGTTAAAATGATGACTTCCTGCAGTGATACACATAGCCATGGGAGACAGTCACCTCCATTGAGTAGTGATGAGGACTGTTTTCTTCACCAAGGAGCCCAAGAGATCTCAGGCCCCCATTGCTTCAACGGCTTTTGTTCACCAGGTGTTCAGGTGGTATCTTTAAAATGGATGGCCCTGGAGATGAGAGGGTGGAGAGGGTTAGAAGCCGGCAAAATGGACACGAAAAGAGAGAGTGGAGGGAGAGAGCAGGCTGTCTCATCAGGGGAAGAGTAATTGGGAGTGTGTAGCAAGGTGTATATGGGTTTTTGTGTGAGAGACTGACTTGATTTGTAAACTTTCACTTAAGGCACAATAAAAATTATTATTTTTTTTTAAAAAAAATGATGGCCCTGGATCTTTCCTAAGCTCAGGATGACCAAGTTCTTGAAACCAGGAAGGACTGAATTTTTCCTTCATCTATTCACACTGGTAGCTAATTCACACCTCTCCCATCTTCTAGAGTTGTGGTGTCCATTAGTGGGTCATGAAGTCAATTTATGTGGGTGAGAGCAGCAGTTAAAAAAGACACATAGAATACAATAGAGTAGAATATAATTGAATAGACTAGAAAGCATCAGATAGTACTAAGAGTATTAAAGGTAAATACAGAATGTCCAAAATCTTTTAAATCAGTTTTAACTGTATTTTCAAAAATACTTTTTTTTTTAAATTTTCTTTCAGACCCTCTGATTGAAGATGGCAAATATTGACCAAAAAAAAATTTAAATGTGTCCTTCAAAATTCACAAAACTAAATAAGTATAGAGATGGATTGGCACAGTGGCTGCAACAGTGGGCTCAAGCATAACGATGATCACGAGGATGGCGTAGGACCGGGCAGTGTTTCATTCTGTTGTACGTAGGGTTGCTGTGAGTCGGAACCGACTCGACAGCACCTGACAACAACAGCAAATAAGTATACAAGAAACTTAAATAAACTTTCAAATGATATTTTTCTATGTTTGTATCATTTATCCTTCTGAAATTATTATGGCTTAAAACTGCACTAAGATGTTGGTACACCCTGTATTGATTTGTAAAACTTTTCAGTTTCATTGTGTGTGTGTGTATGTGTGTGGGTGTATTGGTAAAAAAAAAAAAAAGAAAAAAATTTGGAAGCCACTGTTTTACTATATTAGGGCTTCCCATTCAGGTCCAGCACAATAATTCAATCTGATATTCCTAATGTCTTCTTTACATCTTATTTACAGGCATTAATTAGCCTTCGAACTAGAATTGCTAAAGAAACTAGATAGTAGGTCCAGGGAAAATGAGGCAGAGAGTCCAAATGAAACCCAAAGTCTTCTGTCTCTATTTTTCTATCTTCCTTCCCCACTTTCTCTTCAGAAAAACCTGTGTTTCCGGCTGAAGTCCCGTTTGAGGGAGTCTGCTGAAGGCAGATACTGGTGTTACCATCTGAGACAGAAAGCGCTAAAGTACGAACTGACCTGCTAGAAGGAGAGGCCCAATAAAAAAAAAAAAATAACAAAGGTGCTGAGAAAATGGATTTGATCTGAGAAAACAATGAACTTAGCTGGTTAAGACTGTCCATTACCAGTAATAACTCTCATCCATCTTACTCTCTGCTTTGAGGGTCCACTTCCCCCCAGGCCTCTCTGTCTACTGCCATTCCAACATGACCACACACACACACCCCACCCACATGCACACATACACACCACACACACACCACACACATACACACCCCACACACACCACACACATACACACCCCACACACACCCCACACACACCTCACACACACCCCACACAAACACCACACACACACATACACACCACACATACCCCCACGCACTGTACACACACACATACACACCACACATACCCCCACGCACTGTACACACACACATACACACCACACATACCCCCACGCACTGTACACACACACCACACACACACCACACACATACCACTTACATACACACCCCCCACACACCTCACACACACCCCCCCACACACACTACACACACACACCATACACAAACACCACACACACATATACATACCCCACACACACTACACACACACCACACACATACCACACACATACACACCCCACACACACCATACACAAACACCACACACACATACACACACCCACACCCACACACTATACACACACCCCACACACACCCCCACACACACCCACACACTATACACACACCCCACACGCACACCCCCACACACTTTACACACACACCACACACAAATACACACACACCACACACACCCCCACACACACCCCACACACCCCGCACACAAAGCACACACACCCCCCACACACATAGACACACACACACAGACACACACATATACACACAGCTTCCCCAAAGGTTTGGTTCTTATTTTCCCTAGGGTCAGGTTTGCAGTCCTGAGAATGTCTTCCTACATATAATATATGAGGCTGCTTCTTAATGCCACACCTAACTCCACTTTAGGTGGAAGATAAAATGAAAAGTCTGTGAAAAAAATCCCTGGGGTCTGGTGAAAGGCCACTTTATCTATCTATCTATCTCTCTGTCTATCTACCTTTATCATTCATACAAAAAATGGTTGATGTGCAGTGGCTCTGAGGTTCCAATAAAACATACAAAATTATCTGGAGGGTCAAGTCTCAAGGAGCTTACTGTTCATGGCTGAGATGGAGAAACATCAATGAGGTATGTAAATGCTTTGATGGAGGTATGTTCAGTTATGTGGGAAAACAGAGGATGGCCAACCAATCCAAAGAGGAGGACAACTGAGAAAGCTTCTGAAATTTTAATTAGTAAGTACAAGATAGTGAGGGGAGAGTGATGGAATAGTAATGAGAGGATCGGGAAGAAAAGCGGAGAAGATTCCCGAAGCTGAAAATACTAACATGTGCAAAGGTATAGGGGCTTTGGAAAACATGGCATATTTTGAGAAAGTTGCAAATAATTTAGTATCCTGTGGAGTGAAGTAGTGTGGACTGTGAGGCTGGAAAACCAGACGAGTATTGGACCGTGAAAGTCGTATGCTGTGGTGGGATGAATGGAAGTCTCCCCTCCGTCCTTTTGTTGAAGGTAAAGTTGAAAGGGAAGGTTTTTTGGGATCAATTTGGGGAAAATTCAATTCTAGTGGCTCAGAGAATGATTTACAGCTGATGAAATGACTTTTGTTACTTAGGCCAGGTTCAGGAAGACTTGCAAGCTCCCTAGAAGAAAGGGGACAGGGTGGGGGTGGTGGGAAGAGTATAATTAACTCAAATCTTTGCACCCAAGCACCAAGAAATAAAAGAGAAAATAAGGAGGCAGGTGGGCTTAGAGTCATACTAACCTGAAGAACGCTCATTCTTTGAGACTAGGTAGTCCATGCTACTCTTGGTAAGTAGTGAGGAACTCAACCATAGCTCCCACTGGTGGAGACACCAAAGTAGAGTCAAAACCCACTATTGTCCACACCAGGTGAGTCCTGCCCGCCCTGAAGTTGCAGTGTCTGTACAGAAAAGAATCTCTGTTCACAACTATCAGAGATAAAGAACAATGCAGAGAAACTGTTGTTAGTCTGTGTAGGAAGAGTGAGGCGGGAAGGAAGAGGTAGTGGAAGAAGTAGCATTTGAAGTGGGTTAAGTGGGTGAGGATTGGAGCAAGAGGCATTCCAGGCTCATCAAGGAGGAGATTCTGGAGTTTCTTCAGGAAGCTAGAGCTTAGAGTGCATGAAGCAGAAATGTGGAGCTGAGTTAGAAAGGAAGGTGAGGGACTTGCATACCAGGATCAAGATTGTGGTCAGCATTGTGTTCTCAGGGAATGTCTAGCTCAGTTGGCATGACAGAGTTTTTAAAGAAAATGTTCTACATTTCTACTTTGGTGAGTAGTGTCTGGGGTCTTAAAAGCCTGTGAGCGGCCATCTAGGATACTGTACTGGTCTTACCCCTTTGGGAGCAATGAAGAATGAAGAAAACTAAAGACACAAAGGAAAGATTAGTCCAAAGGACTAATGGACCACATCTACCATGGCCTCTACCAGACTGAGTCCAGTACAGCTGCTTGGTGCCCGGCTACCACCACTGACTGCTCTGACAGGGATCATAATAGAGGGTCCTGGGCAGAGCTGGAGAAGAATGTAGAACAAAATTCTAACTCAAAAAGAAAGACCAGACTTGCTGACCTGATAGAGACTGGAGAAATCCTGAGAGTATGGCCCCTGGACACCCTTTCAGCACGGTAGTGAGGCCACTCCTGAGGTTCACCCTTCAGCCAAAGATTGAACAGGCCCATGAAACAAAACAAGACTAAAGGGGTGCACCTGCCCTAGGGCGGGGACTGGAAGGCAGGAAGGAAGAGAAAGCTGGTGATAGGGAGCCCAAGGTTGAGAAGGAGGAGTGTTGACATGTCATGGGGTTGTTAACCAGTGTCACAGAACAATGTGTGTACTAACTGATGAGAAACTAGTCTGTTCTGTAAATCTTCATCTAAAGTTCAATTTAAAAAAAAAAAAAAGGTTGTGGTCAGCAAGGAAGAGACAATGGGGGGTTTTTGATCCAAGCCATGCTTCAAGAGCATTCTTCTGGTAGAGAAGGGACAGAAGCAGTTAAAGATCTCAGGCCCCAACAGAAAGGACTAAGAAATAAAATAGCTCCTCATTTTGTGGTAATAAAGCTGTGGCTGTTTAATCAATATCTATTGACAATGGTGAATAATTGATTTGACCAATAATTTAGTGACCCGGTGAGATTATTTCTTCCTTTTGCCTACTCTTTCTAGAATCTGCTGCCTTCTTTAAAGAAAGAAGCAAATCCAATTTTTCTTGGTGTCTTATTGCATCAGTGCATTCAATAAAAATAGTCTAGGGTATTTTTTACCTACTTGGGACATTTTATCAGGAGGGACTACTTTCTGGAGAAGGACATCATACTTGGTAAAGTAGAGGGTCAGAGAAAAAGCGGGAGACCGTCAACGAGACAGATTGACACAGTGGCTGCAACAATGGGCTCAAACATAGCAACGACTGGGAGGATAGCGCAGGGCTGGGCAGTGTTTTGTTCTGTTGTGCATGGAGTCTCTATGAGCCGGAATCAACTTGGCAGCACCTAACAACAATAACAACAGGGTAATTAAAAAAAAAATTCAGTTAATTTGCTTGTGTTACAGATTGATTTACTGACCACCTGTTTGACACCACTGGAAGTCTTAAATCTGTTATGACTTTGGAGGTTGACTTTTTAATGATTATGATTTAAGATTTAGATCATATCTACCAAAATGAACAACTGACCAATGCAGCTCTTTTGGTGGATGGTCTAATGATGAGTGTCACAGCTCACAATGAAAATATTATGTGGGTATCAGGAGCCTGCTGACTCACATCTCAAAATCCCAATTCTCAAGCCACCCAGTATGTGGGGTATGAGTCAGATTCAGGCTAGTGGGGAAGACAGGGCCCTTTTTGGGCATTAGGCATGGATGATGCCTTTGCCCTGACATTCCTGCATGTTTGGTAAGAGATACTGATATATTGGATTCATGGCTTGCTCTCCCAGGGCAGTGTTCTCAGAGAGGAATCAGAACACCATTGATGGTCCATGGCAGGGTCACCTTGGGTGATACAGTCTTGTCTTCCAAGGAGATTGTAAATAACTTGCCCTGATCCTTCACTGGTCCTTGAAATGAAGAGCAGTGTTCCTTACTATTCTTGTGACATATTTTTTCTTTTCTTATTTTCAGCGACAATTTGGAATAGACATGGAGGTTGCTCCACAAATCCCTCTGAATTAATCAGTAGTCAGAAATAGTTTGAGAAGCCAGGCTGCAGAACAAGGGTGATCAACCTAACAAAAAGAAGGAGTCAGAATTTGCTATTGTTTTTGACAATAATCATCTGCAAAATTTCTGTATATTTTTCAGGTTGCTTTGGCACAGACCACTGAATGTGACTCAGAATCCCCTGGGGGGCTTCTAAAAAACATATTCTTGTAATTAGCCCTGGTGGTGAAGATCTGTGGTGGGGCCCAGGACTTTGTATTATTAAAAATTTCTTAGTGATCCTTCACTAGATCAGGATTTAGAATCGCTAGCTCTATACTGGCATATCATTTTAGGATTTTCAAAAGGAACAAGATTGTTTTTAATTAAAGTGTCAATTTAACTGGTCCTAGGAGTTGCATCCCTTCTTACTTGCCCTAAGGACTTCCTATGAATTCAATAAAATAAAGAAAAAAAGACCCGGGCTGAAGAGCATGAGTGACCGAGCTTACTTTAGTACAAAAAGATTTTCATGCCATCTACTCTTACTATCCCATTTTGGCCCACATTGACCTCACCCTCGTTTCTTTATCCCCTCAAGTGACACAGGACCATGGGGATTTCTTGCTGCTGGTGCTTCCCCCGCTTCTTGGCCTCTCTTTCCTCCCCGTCTTCTCCCCAGGCCCTTCTTCTGTGTCACCTTCTCTCCTTCACATTCTTAGTGTCTTCAGTTGTTTGTGACTGATTCTGAAACTCCAAATTTTCCCAAGCAGAGTATTTGCACACTCTTTCTTTCTTCCTTCTTTGTTATTCCTTCCAGTTCATGGCCTAGGGGAAGATTTACCTTTCACACACAAACAATACTTTAATAAAGAACAATTTGCTCTGATACAAGCCAGGCTACTCTCTAGTATGCAAAACAGTTCAACGCCTTCTTGTTTTAAATACTAATTTCTTTGCCCTGCTACTACCAATGGCCATATCCTTGCTATTGGATTTAGATTGCAAGCTCTCAGAGTGTGGATTCATAATTTTTAAAAATATTTTAATTCCCTGGGACTTCCCAGAATCCCCTACAAAAAGGTAGCATAAAACAGTTGCCACGGAGTTGACTTTGACTCATGGCGTCCCCATGTGTCAGAATAGAACTGTGCTCCGTAGGATTTTCAAAAGCACATATTTCAGATTCCTAGAACTTTTTTCCTAGGTGCCACTGAGTGGATTTGAATGTCCAAACTTTTGGTTATCAGCTGAGCACATTAACTTTCTAGGAACTCCAAAATGTAGCATAAACCAAAAACCAAACCTATTGCCATTGAGTCGATTCCGACTCATAGCAATCCTATAGGACGGAGTAGACCTGCTTCACAGGATTTCCAAGGAGTGGCTGGTGGATTCGAACTGATGACTTTTTGGTTAACAGCTGAGCTCTTAACCATTTTGCCACCAGGGCTCCAAAATGTAGCATAGTAAGTACTTAACTGATTTTTTAAAAGTGAAGGAAGTTTAACGTAGATAAAGAAAAGTAAATGACCCCTGTGGAGATAGAGCTTGAGTGAATTTACTGAAGAGCTAAGACTGTATCTCCTTCCTGCCTGATGGGAAGGTGCCCAGCTCTGTGTGGACTCAGAGCATCTTTAACATTCAATGTGGATGGGGTTACCACTGAACAGGCTAGTTTCTGAAATGTTTGGGAAGAAGGAAAGAAAGAAAGAAGGAAGGAAGGAAAGAAAAAAAGAGAAAATGAAAAAGGAAGAAAGAAAGAGAAGGCAAGCAAGCAAGCTATAAAACGCAACAAAAACAGCTCAGCAAATAACCCATCTATGGATGGAAATATTAAAATTCTGGCAACTGCCTATCATCTTGAATGCCAATTATTTAGTTATTCCCACAAATCAATCACTTTGACTAAATTTTTTTTGGCCATTTGGTTTGCTATTTGAGAGTAGGAAAAAGTAGATTTGGTGATGGCAATGAGCGGCTTTAGAAAGATGGCTTCCCATATCTCAGCAAAGGCAGTTAGCAGTGTTGCTGAGCACATCAAGGTCGGGGTCATCTGAGATGATTAGCTTCCAAAGAGATAAAGAAACATAGCCTTGAGTTCTTCAGGAAAAAAAATATGTGTGAATTCCTAATAAAAAACTAAAAATGTAACAACTTCAGTCCTAGACTAGCTATGAGATGAAAGAGGAAATAAAATTATTATACTAATTTGAATGAAACCTTTGATAAATTGCTCTGAAAATTGAGAGTATATAGTATCAATGCAGAGTAGAAATGTAAGAAAAGAAAGCGCTATTTATATTTATGTCAGGATAAGGAGAAAGATTGCTTCTACCCAATCTCTAAGCACTGGCTTGGGAGAAGTCATAGTTGTTGAGGGTATATTTGGAAACTGGAAGGGAAGTGAGCTAGTGGCAGATAACTCAGAGCTGGGAGACCAGGCCTGGGTTCTGTAGTAAGGCTTGGCCACCAACTCGCTTTGTGACAAAGAACTCTTTGCTTTACTTTCCTGACCTTCAGTTTTCCCAAGTGTGAAATGAGCAGCTTGTGTTAGAAAGCCTCTAAATTCTCTTTTAACTTTCCAGTCCCAGGATATTGTGTAAATATGAAATTCTCGAGACTGGTTTTGAGAATTCCACCCTCCTGTGTTTTGCTGGCTTCAATGCATGTTCCCTTCTCAGTCTGTTTGTTATTCCACTAATTGAGGGGTTCTCACACATTGGCCTGTATCAGAATCACCCAGAGGGCTTTAAAAACACAGATTTCTGGGCTCACCCCCAGTTTCAGATTCAGTAGGTCTGGGTTAGGTGTTGTCATGTATTGAATTGTGTCCCCCCAAAATATGTGTCAACTTTTTTAAGCCGTGATTTCCAGTTTTGTGTGGTTGTCCTCCATTTTGTGATTGTAATTTTAAGTTAAAGAGGATTAAGGTGGCGTTGTAAGACCCTTACTAAGGTCACATCCCTGATCCAATGCAACAGGAGTTTCCTTGGGGTGTGGCCTGTACCACCTTTTATCTTACAAGAGATGAAAGGGAAGTGAGCAGAGAGGGGGGACCTCAAACCAACAAGAAAGCAGTGCCGGTAGCAGAGCACTTCCTTTGAACCTGGGGTTCCTGCACAGAGAAGCTCCTAATCGAGGGGAAGATGGATGAGAATGACCTTCCTCCAGAATCGACAGAGAGAGAAAGCCTTCCCCTGGAGGTGATGCCCTGATTTTGGACTTCTAGCCTACTAGACTGAGAGAAAATAAATTTCTGTTTGTTAAAGCCATCCACTTGTGGTATTTCTGTTACAGCAGCACTAGATAACTAAAACAGGGCCCAAGAATGTGCGTTTCTAACAAGCTCCCAGGTGATGTTGATACTGCTGGCCCAGGAGCACACTTTGAGAACCACTGCAGCAACCACGGAAAAGTTCAAAGATACCTAGCTGGCCTAATTTCTCACAGGTTGGGGATGTAGATCCAAGCTTCATTTTCTGACCCCCTATTTCCTGTATAAATTCTCATGAAAAATAAAGACAGAGGGCAGAAAGGGAGATAAGTGTTGAGGCCACTTCTGCACTGGCTTCCTTGGGCTCTTGCCGAGGGCAGAGTGAGTTCAGTAGCCATGGGCACAGGCTTTGTAGGCAGGCTGCCGAGGGCCAAATTGGGCTAATTGCTTGCCTCCTCTAAGCCTCAGTTTATGAACCTATAAACTGGGTCTTAGGCTGGCAAATAATATTGAATATACCTGGACTGCCAGAAGAACAAACAAACCAGCCTTGGCAGAAGTACAGCCAGAATGCTCTTTAGATGCAAGGGTGGTGAGACTTCAGCTTGCTTACTTTGGACACGTCATCAGACAAAACCAATCCCTAGAAATAGACATCATGTTTGGTAGAGGTCAGCAAAAAGGAATGAAAGCCTCCATGAGACAGATTCACATAATAGCTACCACAATGGGCTCAAACATACCAACAATTGTGAGGAGAGTGCAGGACTGGGCAATGTTTCATGGCGTTATACGTAAGGTCGCCATGAGCTGGAGCCTACTCGACGACTACTAACAACAATGATACATACGTCAGAGGCAGGCTGAGCAGCTTATATGAGCAGATTTGTATGAAATGCTTATATTCATGACAGACACATAGTGAAGTACTCAATGAAGGGTAGTTATTATTACTATTAATGTGTGGAATGCTTTCAAATACCCCCCTTGTAAGGAGGATAATGGTACTCTGTGTCAGGGAAACATGCCTCACATAAAGCCTGAAATCTGATGATATTAGGTTCTCTGGTTATGATTTTAATGGAAACTGACCCCCACACTAATAACATGGATTACCCTCACCCACGAAAGTAGGAAGACTATTTAAGATACAGTTCACCAGGCTCAACTTTGGTGGCCTCTGTCCTCTGATTTTGTTCAGCTGAAGTCTGACTATGTGCATTCTCCGAGTGAAGGGTTGAAAACAGAGACGTGCAGTCCCTTTGATTGTGGATTTCAGATGAATCATGCCTTTTTGTGCTGGTTGTCCAGTTGAGAATAGGCAGTGGTTAAGCATAATTTGATCCTCTTATGTTTCAATGGTATGCTATGAGTTGGAATCGACTTGACGGCACTGGGTTACTGGGTTATGTTTCAATGGTGTTCACATTATTCATGTGACATAACAACTAAGTACTCTTTACAGATACTCACAAAATTCCACCATTCTGGCTCCTACTCAGTCAAGTTCAAGGAGCCCTGGTGGTGCAAAGCGTTAAAGGCTTGGGTGCTAACCAAAAGGTTTGTGGTTCAAACCTACCCAGTGGCTCCAAAGGAGGAAGACCTGGCGATCTGATCCTGCAAAGATTAAAAACCTAGGAAAACCCTGTGGGGCAGGTCTAGTGTGTCATATGGGGGTCGTTATGAGTTGGAATCAACTCAACAGCACCCACAACAACAACAACAACAGTGAAGTTCAGAGCAATAATTAATAATTTTTATTATGAACTTGTTATGTGTCCAGCACTGTGGTAAGTGTTTTGGAGGACAGAGAAGACATAAACGAGACCAACTCTCTCTCTGAACTTTATGTCATGGTCTAGGTTGGACAGTTAGGCTGGACATGTGAACTAATTATCAAGCATTAGAACATTAAACTGTGTTTTCAAAACTTTAGCCTGGAATGCCCTCCTTGCTCCCGTCAAGTCATCCAAGTACTACTGATATTTAAAGTCCTCCTCAAGTTCCATCTGTTATGACAAGCCCGTCCCTACAAAGGAAACCCTGGTGGCTAGTGGTTAAGTGCTCGGCTGCTAACCAAGAGGTTGGCAGTTCAAATCCGCCATGCACTCCTTGGAAACTCTATGGGGCAGTTCTACTCTGTCCTATAGTGTCGCTATGAGTCGGAATCAACTCGATGTCAGTGGGTTTGGTTTAGTTTTGGTCCCTAGAGAGCTCTGGACTGGGAGTGAGGAAGCAGGAGTTGGCCCCAACTCTACCATAGGGGACACTTTGCTCACACCACCCAAAGTGGGCTAACTCAAGTGGGCATCCTGGGTAACTTCCCAGTTTAGTAGTCCAGGCCATTCCTATTACATTTTATTGACTTAACCACGAGGGCAAATGCCAAGTCTCCAGGGCGGAGGGTGCAGATTACTTGAGGATTATTCCCAAGTCCGGCTGGAGCAGAAGGCTGCAGACGCCCAGCATCAATTCTTCAGGGGGACCACCAGGAGCAGAGTCAGGCAGGCCTGGAGACTTGCACCCTCACCTCTCCCTCTGGGTGGGGTAAGGCAGCATAAGGCAAGCATCTAGGTTTTCAAACTGTATGAAATACCTAAGTTTTATCTTATATGAATGGATCACAGACACTTAACTAAGAAAGCTGTAAACATAGATATAAAAATATATGTGCATTTATATGCATACATTAGGCAAAATGGGTAATCAAGGGAAGCTTCCGCTGCCATTGGGGACATTTTTCTATGTACGTGGAAGGTGCCCATAATAATATACGATACAGCTGTTATTAATGTTTAAGACTGAAGCCACGAAGGCTCAAATGAAACAATTCTTTCCTACTTGTGATGTTCCTTATGTAGGTCACAATAAAATAAATTTAATTAAATTTTACACCAACTGATCTTCTGTTAAATGTGGAAAATTACATAAAATAAACAAGAACAATGCAGAAACATTGGAATTTACAAACCTGCTCATAGCCTAGTGGATACACATTGATGACATGCTAGCGGGTCTTCCAAGGTCTCCACCGTAGTCTCCAGTGTCAGATCCAAAGAGTATCCCATTACACACACCAGAGGGTGGTCGTAGATCACCAAGGAAAAAGGGTTCCCATTCAATTAATGTTTACTGAGCATCTTGGTGTGCCTGGCACTGTGCTAGGTGCTTTCAGATTTTTATTTTTGATTACCAAAGCAGCCTTGTAAAATGATTTTACCCCCACCTCACAGATGAGGAAACTGAGGCTCAGAAAGGTTAAATAGTAAGAAGCAGAGGCAGAATTCAAATTGTTGTGAGTTTTCTGACTTTAAATCTAGAGCCTTCTCCATAGTATCACGCTAGAAATACACACACAAGGAAACATCTCTGTCTTGATGAAGATTCAAAGACAACAAGTTCCTGGACACTCCAAATTTAGCCACAGCCCAGACATTCAGAAGGGAGGGAGTTGCAGACAGCCTTCAGAGGAAAAATCCAATGAAGAAAGAGTTACTGGCTCAGGTGGGCAGTCCTAAACTCCTGGGTGAAATATTCAGCAGTGCCTAGTGGAGGACATGGCATGGACCAAGCAATGAGCCGGGGGGTGGCCCAGGTGCTGCAGAAGGGACTGGAGTGACTCTGCTGTCAAAGCCCAGTGGGTTGCTGGGCTCAGGGCTAAGCAGGACATACAAGGGACCCTGCCAAGGGGTTGCTGACTAGGACATTTCATCGCAGAATCTGTCCTGATAAAGTAGATGTTTTCCAGTGACACTCCATGGTTGACATTTCAGTCCTCAGAGTGGAAACAGAAGTAGAAGGCAAGGATACCTTCCTGGGCACTGGAAGGGCAATCAGGGTAGTTTGTGTCTATACCAAAGGAGGCATTGATCCCGTTTCCTAGGGAGGTGGGAGTAGCTCACACAGGGAGTGGTGTGACAATCCAAAGGCCGCCTGGGCTATTCTTGCTGGATAGGTCTCTAACCTATGATGGAGAGTTGGCCTGTCCTAGCATCCTGGCCTGAGCCTCTTTCTCCTCCTAGGCCCTGTCATTTTCTTGACTGCAGGGCACATGGAGGCCAAGGCAAGAATCCAGACCCTCTCCTCTTGCTGGTGGAGCCTGAGGCTGCAGAGTTCTTGGGCTAGGCTATGGTCTAGTTCTCATATCCCTGGAGGAGGCTCCCTTCTGCCTTCTGTCTCAGGCGTCTGGACCTAACAGAGGTGCCATCCAGGGCAGGGCTGTAAGGAAGCCGGATGTGAGACGTATTTGCTAAAGTTAAATGCTTGCCCTATAAGGTAATGGAATTCATCATGCAGAGTCAGTGAAAGCAGTGCCCTGTGAAAGGAGGACAATGCCCTGTAAAAGGAGGACACCACCAGGGGCAGTGACAGCAATGCCACAGATACCAGGTCATTTCACCACACCACATTCTAACCACAGCTCTAGCCTCCACGCCTCCTTCCTTGGGTCCCTTGGGAGGATGACGGATTTGGGAAAAATATTGAAGAGAGAGCAGAGAGTCACTGAAGTTGTGAAGTTTCGAGTATTGGGCTTCTTCTACTTGAAAACGAACAAATAAATGATATAGCTTTAGGACACAGGAGGGCCAGCTGTCTACTGTGTAGGGGGTACGTAGCTAACTGTAAGAATAAAAAAAAATCCCTTGTTTTATAGTATATAAAGGACCTTCACTTTTTTTTCTTTTTAACGTTGGATCTTAATAGCTGCTTCATAAAGTTAAGTTCTGTGGTCAAACTTCTGTATATTGTTAAATGATACAACAATTCATATACTACAGTATTTTTGTAGTAGAGGTAATTTTTATAAAGGCACTGGGGCATAATAGTGTTCAGTAAATATTCAAATGAGCATTTGAGGTATGATAGATCTCTTTTGCATGGCGTTTCTAGCCATGGTCTTATAACTCCTACCCAAGTAATTGGGTGGGACTATGTGATAGGGTAATTATGGCCCACCAAAGGGATTGGTCAGTTTTGCCATCCTGCTGGGCTTGAAATGAGCCACCCCAGAGGTGGGAAGAAGAAGAGCCCACCACCACTAAGGAAGGAGAGACCAGCAGGAAAGGCCTGCAGAAGATGGCACAGTGGGCTTCCCATCCCGAGGAGCGAGAAAGTTGAGTGTCATTGGGTAGAGACTGAGGGCCAGGGAGAAGCATGCCTGTGAGCATGGTTGGGAAGAGGCTGTCCTGGCGGGAGGACTGTATCCTTGAGTGTTCCTGAGCCTGAACTGTAACCTGTTACTTCCCTAATAAACCCCATAATCATGAGTATGGTCGGTGAGTTCTGTGTGGCCACTGCAATGAATTATCAAACTCTGCAGAGAAGTAAAGATTGCCGTGGGAGGGACGGTTGGTGTCAGAATTGGTAAAGATGGTGGAGAGAGGAGGCATGTCTGACCTCTGCCTCATAGGCATCAGCCTTGGGATGTTGATCTTGAATCTTCTTTGCCCTTGTGCAGTTACAGAAGGTCACACACAGCCCTCATTCCATTTTTATAACATTTTCATGCTTTAATTGGGCTCCATTTCTCCTTGTTCAAATCTCCATTTCGGATGCAGAGAGCAGTGCTTGGAATCTCCCTCCATAAGGAAATCAGATTGATGATTAACCCCTTGTGATTGTTAGTTGCTGTTGAGTAGGCTCCAACTCATGGCAACCCTGTGTGTGCAGAGTAAAACTACCCCACAGGGTTTTCAAGGTTATAACCTTTTGGAAGCAGATCCCCAGGTCTGTCTTCCTAGACACCTTTGGGTGGGTTCAAACCATCAACCTTTCAGCTAGTTGTTGAGGGCTTAATTGTTTGTGCACCTATTGTTAAGCTATTCTAAGATAAATGACACAGGCCTAGAAGTTCTCCCCCAAGTAGGGTTGCCACATAAAATACAGGATGTCCAGTTACACCCCATGGACATAATTGTGCTAGGAAATTACTCATTGTTTATCTGGGATTCAAATTCAGCTGTGAGTCCAGTATTTTTATTTGCTAAAATTAGCAACCCTACCCTTGAGGTCTTAGTTTTCTTACTTCCTCACTTTAAAAGGATTCGTGGCTCATCGCTTCTGCTTTTGGGAACTTCTAATGACAACACAGCACTCCTTGGAATCCTACATATTTCCAAACCTCCTTTCAGACCTTTTTCCTGTTGGATCAAGGGATCTCTCTTGGCTTTGCATGTTCCTTTCCCATCTCTAAGATGTGTTTTCTATTCCTTTGATCTTCTCAGCACTCTCAGTCATGTTCTGCTTGCACATTGGGACATACATTGGTATTTACCTGCCTAATGAGGAGGATAAGTCCTTAGCCTGAAAATCTTGATTTGGGATTTGTCTGCTTTGGGGAAGGGGAGGAGCAAAAAAAACAACCCAAACTCTTTGCTGTAGAGTCAATTCTGACTCACAGCAACCCTTTAGGACAGAGTAGAACTGCCCAATAGGGTTTCCGAGTACGGCTGGTGGATTCAACTTGGCAACCTTTTGGTTAGCAGCCGAGCTCTCAACCACTACATCACGAGGGCTCCTGGGAGAGGAGCAGGTAGTGTTTATCAGATATCTTCCAGGTTGGATAAATATACCCATGGTTTCTTGAGCTTAAGGTTGTTCCATCAGCTCTTTCCTTGCTCAGTTCAATAGTTCTAAGTATAGTTATGTACCAGGTACTGCACTAGGACCTGCAGATACAAAGATGAGTAAGACACTATAGTGCTTTCTAGGGTCTCAGATGAGTGTAGGAGACAGACAAGCAAGCAAAACATGCCAGTGCTGTGTGACATAAAGGAAGGTTGAGGATACTACAGGAACACACAGAGGGAAACTGGCTCAGAATGGACAGAGGGATTCTAGAGGAACAGACTCTGAGTTGTCTAGTCGATGGGCTATCAGTTGAAGAAGGATGGTAAAGACATTTCAGAAGAATGAAACCACATGAACAAGGGCAAGGCTACGTAAACAGCCGAATGGGACCACAGTACCTTTCTTCTCAATGCTGGGCTCTATGATTAGCTGCTATTGGGCCAGGTTTCCAGAAAGTCTTATTATTATTTTAACCTTTATTTCCAGTTCCACAAAGAAAGATAAGGAAGAGGAAAAAGAAAGTTATTAGAAAGTGTTTATCCCTATATCCTTTATGTCTAGCACATTAAGTATCTTACACGTAGAAGAACAGAATGAGGAATATGCATTTTGGAAGTACTAAAGGGTCTTGGGAAGTCCCATTTAAGGGGCATGCAGGGAGGATCGTGATAGATACGAGAGTCACAGCATCGTGATGTCATGTTGTAAAATCAGTGCCACATCAGCACCACAACAATCAACTTCACCCTCGTTACTTTCTGGAACACTGGCATCTTGGAGTGTTTGTTTGTGTGTTCCTCAATATATGCATCCACCACAGGCCTTTGCCTCTTTCTCAAACATTTGAGATGACTGGAATCTCCCCCACCACACTTCGCTACTCCCCTAATACGCACACGGAGCATCACAGAAGTATACCATGTTTTAAAAAATAATGCACCTACACATAGCATGCTCGGCATAATTTGCTTATGGAAATAGTGAGGGGGGTTGCACTGTTGGCAAAAAACTTTAGAAGAGGACACGGAACGAGGGTACCATTGCCGATGTCAGATGGGTCTTCTCTGAAAGAAGAGGAAAGCAGAAAGATGTCTACCTGTGCTTTATTTATGTAAAGGTATTCGACTGTATGGATCATAACAATTTATGGATAACGTTGCAAAGAATGGGAATTCCAGAACATGCTAAACCTGTCCATAGACCAAGAGGCAGTTATTCGAACAGAGCAAGGGGATACTACATGGTTTAAAATCAAGAAAGGTGAATGTCAGAATTGTATCCTTTCACTATACTTATTCAGTCTGTATCCTGAGCAAATAGTCCAAGAAGATGGACTACACAAAGAAGAATGAGGTATCGGGATTGGAGGAAGACTCATTAACAACCTGTGATATGCAGATGACACAACCTTGCTTGCTGAAAGTGAAAAGGACTTGAAGCACTTACTGATGAAGATCAAAGACCACACCCTTCAGTATGGATTACACCTCAACATAAAGAAAACAAAAATCCTCACAACAGGACCAATAAGCAACATCATAACAAACGGAGAAAAGATTGAAGTTGTCAAGGATTTCATTTTACTTGGATCCACAATCAACAACCGTGGAAACAGCAGTCAAGAAATCAAACGACTCATTCATTGCGTTGGGCAAATCTGCTGCAAAAGACCCTTTAAAATGTTAAAAAGGAAAGATGCCACTTTAAATACGAAGGTGAACCTGATCCAAGCCATGGTATTTTCAGTCACCTCCTACGCATGCAAAAGCTGGACAGTGAATAAGGAAGACTGAAGAAGGATCCATGACTTTGAATTATGGTGTTGGTGAAGAATACTGAATATACCACGAACTGCCAGAAAAGCAAACAAATCTGTTTTGGAAGAAATACAGCCAGAATGCTCCTTGGAAGCGAGGATGGCAAGACTTCATCTCATGTGCTTTGGCCATATTATCAGGAGAGACCTGTCCCTGGAGAAGGTGGTCAGCAAAAAAAGAGGAAGACCCTCAACGAGATGGATTGACACAGTGGCTGCAACGATGGGCTCAAATTTAACAACAATTGTGAGAATGGCACAGGACTGGGCAGGATTTCTCTCTGTTGTACATGGGGTTACTATGAGTTGGAACCGACTCAGCTGCACCGAACAACAACAACATAGCTAGCTTATGGAAATAGTGAGGAGGGGTTAGGTGGTTGGCAAAAAAATGCACAGTGCGAATGTTATTTGAGGAAAAATATGGTATACAGCATCATTCATTTTTGAAGCACATGTGCATGTACAGAGGGCTGCTAAAATGCAGGGCATTGTGCTAGGAGTGGGGGCTGTAGCAATAAGCATAACATCTCTAGGTCCCTGCCCTAGCACAGCCTGCTTCTCAGGAAAAGAACAGGTGAAGACATGGAAAAGAGGATGATACTTCTTATGGAATTATCTAGGCACACTAGCAGGATGCTTCATCTCCCCCGGACATGTCACAGCTGGAGTAGACCCAGGTGTTCTTGGAGAGGCAATGTGGGGAAGTGAAGGAGCATGGGATTCAGCAAATTAACTTTTCCAAGCCATACTTTCCTCCTGTGTGCCATGGCGGTTAGAGTTCTTATCTCTGGGGTGGTGTTTTGAAGATTAAAGGAGGTAATCATGCATATCCAATGCTAGCAAAATGCTTGGTACAGAGATAGAACTTAAGGCGTGTTAGGTTTCTTTATCAGACTGGTCTGCAGTTGCATATTCTTGAGTCAGTGGAAATACTGTATACACACCCCTTATTACCATCCCCTTATTGTTATTTAAGTCTCTGGGTGGTACAAATGGTGCGTGGCTGCTAAGCAAAAGGTTGGAGTTTCAAGTCTACCCAGAGGCACCTTGGAAGAAATGTCTGGTGATCTACTTCCAAAAAATCAGCCATCGAAAACCCTGTGGAGCATAGTTCTACTCTGATACACATGGGATTACCATGAGTTGGAACTGACTTATGGTAACCTGGTGTTTTTTTTTGGTTTATTATGGGAAACACTGGTGGCGTAGTGGTTAAGTGCTATGGCTGGTAACCAAAAAGTTAGCAGTTCAAATCCATCAGGCACTCCTTGGAAACTCTACGGGGCAGCTCTACTCTGTAATATAGGGTCACTATGAGTTAGAATTGGCTCAATGGCAATGGGTTATTTCTTAAGCCAGTGATCCTCCTTCCTTTTACTCCAAACACATACACCCTCAGTCTGATGCTGCATTTAATATACCCTCAATGTCCCAGTACCCCTGGCTAGAGTCGTCTTTGCTTGAGTCTTGAATTACTTATTTTGACACTTTCTGTCCAGGAGTAGAAGATTGCCTCAGGTTGCATATTATCTGGGAGGTAATTAAAGTGATTGATTTCAAATACTCTTATACTTTTTATGTGTGTCATGCCCAGAATGCAGGGTTAGAATACATTTGCACTAATTGATTGCACTGGTTGTTATATATGTGGGGCTAGGGCCACTTGAATGTATTATGTAGATTTATGCAAAATGGATGGAAATAACATAATCATACTCTCAAACACAATCGTAGTACTGGCTTTCAACCAAGAAATCTGTTTTGAAGACTGAATTAGAATTCTCTCAAAGCTGGGCTTTTATCAACAGAGACATAGCCTAAACCTTTTGAATCATCACTCAGCCAATTTCCGCTGCAGCTTTAGTATCTGAAAGGCTGGTGATGGTTTTGGTCTTCTTTTTAGTAACCTGACTCCTCAAGGATAGAGACAGACTTTTAACACAGCTTAAGAAGGGAGCGAGAAGGCATCAAGGTAAAGATTTAAAAGTTAATCTGCTTCATCATCTGGGTATAATATACAAATAATTGACAAAAATCTATGGAGAGATCATGCGTTAAGCAAACACGATAAATAAAAATTCAATTGAATGATCATATTGAAAAGAAGTGTTTTGCTTTGCAAAATAAAGGGTACATTAAATCCCACCTCTCCCGGTATTTTTAAAATATGACTGCTATTCGGTAAGGGAATAATTTATACACAGAGTTGCAGGAAATTACCTACAATCATCTAAGATGAGGTATAACTCTACAAGATGTTATAAATAAAGCATTTTGTATAGTAATACCCCATTTCAAATGATTTTAGGTAATCATAAATCATAATCAATCATAAATAAGACTCAGTTGGAATTATGGATGAAGGATGGCCTGGAAATAAAACCGAAGGGAAGGTACAAACCTGGCATTGGTGAGATGATAAGAACAAGAATGAAAAGTATGTGCAACAAACTAACACCCCCCAATAAGCGGCCAGATGAGATATTTGAGAACATTTGAGAGAAGGTGTTATTATTCGGTTTGTAAAAGAAAGGTCTGAGGGAGTCTCAGTAAGACTTGAGCCAGCGAGGGCTCGATGCAGAGGAAGGGTACCAGCTGGGTCCCATTGCTGCAGGGCTGAGATGATGCTGGTGGTGACGGCTGGTGATGATGGCGATGTGTATTATGTACTTACAGTGTTCTAAGAACTGTGTTGAGTTTCTTACATGGATGATCTCTTTCGGTTCTCACAGCACCCCTTGAGTTGCAGGAATATTATCCCCCCCTACAGCCCTCGTTTACAGCTGAGGGAACTGAAGCTTAGGGATGTTGTGCAAGGTCTCATAGCTAGTGATTGCCAAACTCAGGTCTATTTGGCTCTAAAGTCCAGTGCTTTCAATCATTGTATAGAGAGAGTTGAGGAATTTAGGCTAGACCTAAGGAAGACTGCAATCAATGAGACCTTAAAAACTCTACTGTGCCACCAAAATATTTAAAGTAATATTTTTTGGCAGGAAGAGCATATCTAAAAAGGAATTGACTCTTAGTTGCCTTGGACAATCCAGATGAGGATCAAGATAAGTTTGATTTCACCCTGCTAAAACCCACCCCCGCCAAAAAAAAAAAAAATTCCACTGCTGTTGAGTCGATTCTGATTCATAGAGACCCCATAGGATTTCCGAAGCCATAAATCTCTACGGAAGCAGACTGCCAAATCCTTCTTCCAGAGGAGCTGCTGATGGTTTCAAAATGCCGACCCTTCAGTTAGCAGGCGAGCGCCTTAACCACTGTACCACCAGTTTGGTTATATGTTTAAGAAATTGCCTAAGTTGCAAAGAAACCCACTTTGCAAATCTGGGTTTTTTTTGAAATTCTGCCATGAGTGACGCTGAGGTTCCTCCGGAAGCCCTGTGTGCACTTGTAAATGAGCCTGCTCCAGCCAGAGCCACCTGGTGGCATTTCTCATCTCAGTTCTCATTGAGCTGACTTTTGACCATCTGCCTCGCCGCTCCACCTATCTGTCTTTATTATCGGCCTCATGATTGAACGGTTTAATTTAGTTGTCATGAAATGTCTTTCCGTTACACCAGTGGTTTTGGGTAGTTTGCACCACATACTGTCATCTGTTTTGAAAACTTTAATTTGGTGAAACCCTCTGTAATGTAGTGTGTATGGAAGCCATATAAAAGGAAATTGTACTGCATTGATTTCTCCAGATCTAATTGTTCTCCTGGGTCTGAGTGAATCTGACTGTGTCTGTTCTCATATAGTCTTGTGAAAATCCACAGAGTTGTTAATAACATTTTATATCTACACAATACTTTTTTTTTTTTTTTTTTTTTGAGGTCTGACTGAACATAGTAACAGCTTGAAATTCTAATTCTGTTCTATCGCAATTACACAGTAGCTGTAATGGGAAAATATTTTTGGCCCAAAAGCAAATTTTAACTTCTCAAAGATAGAAAGTTAGTAGGGGAAATCAGGTCAAGCTTATTTTATCCACTAAAAAGGTGTTTATCTTTTATATTAAGATTATGTAAAATATTCTAGTAATGGTCAACCGATTTTCAACAAGGGTACTTACTAAGTCCATTAAATGAGGAAAGAAAAGTCTCTTGAATAAATGGTGCTGGAAAATGGGATTCCACACCCAAAAAGGATGAAACAGGATTCATGCCTCACACCATATATAAAAAATACTTAAAAATGGATCAGGGACCTAGGTGTAAGAACTAAAACCATAAAATTCATAGAAGAAAACATAGGGCTATGGCTACGAGACCTAGTTTTTAACAATGCACTATCAGGTGTGATACCAAAGGCACAAGCAGCAAAAAACTAGATAAATGGGACCTCATAAAAATTAAATACTCTTGGTCATCAAAGGACTTTATCAACAAAAACAAGATATAACTTACAGATTGGGAGAAAAATTTTGGAAGCCATATGTCCGATAAGGGTTTAATACCCTATATATAAGTGTGTATATGTATATATATATATATATATGACCTCTTGCTTTCTTCATGTATGATGTCATTCTACAACTTGGCTGGTCTTTGGTCATTAGGGTTCAATGCATCAAACCTATTCTTGAGATGTTCTCTAAATTCAGGTGGAATAGACTCAAGCTTGTACTTTGGCTCTCGTCGACTTGTTCTAATTTTCTTCAGTTTCAACTTGAGCTCGCATTTGAGCAATTGATGGTCTGTTCCACAAGAGGTCATTAAAAAGACAGGAAAGAAAGAAAAGACCGAAATGGGTGTCAGAAGAGGCTCTAAAATTTACCCTTGAATATAGAATAAACTAAAGCAAAAAGAAGAAATGATGAAGTAATAGAGCTGAACAGAAGATTTCAAAGGGCAGCTTGAGAAGACAAAGTAAAGTATTATAATGACATGTGCAAAGAGCTGGAGATAGAAAAATGAAAGGGAACAACACGGTCAGCATTTCTCAAGCTGAAAGAACCGAAGAAAAAATTCAAGCCTTGAGTTGCAATAGTAAAGAATTCAAGGGGGAAAATATTAAATAATGCAGGAAGCATCAAAATAAGATGGAAGGAATACACAGAGTCACTATACCAAAAAGAATTGGTTGACTTTCAACCATTTCAGGAGGTAGCATATGATCAGGACCTAGGAACCAATGGTGCTGAGGGAAGAAGTCCAAGCTGCTCTGAAGGCACTGGCAAAAAACAAGGCTCCAGGAAATGATGGAATATCAATTGAGATGTTTCAATAAACGGATGCAGTGCTGGAAGTGCTCACTCGCTTATGCCAAGAAATTTGGAAGACAGCTACCTGGCCAACCGACTGGAAGAGATCCATATTTGCACCTATTCCCAAGAAGGGTGATCCAACTGAGTGTGGAAGTTATTGAACAATATCATTAATATCACACACAAGTAACATTTTGCTGAAGATCATTCAAAAGCAGCTGCAGCAGTATATCGACAGGGAACTTCCCGAAATTCCAGACAGATTCAAAAGAGGATGCGGAATGAGAGATACCGTTGCTGATGGCAGATGGCTGAAAGCAGAGAACACCAGAAAGATGTTTACTTGTGTTTTATTGATTACACAAAGGCATTCAACTGTGTGGATCATAACAAATTATGGATAACATTGTGAAGAATGGGGATTCCAGAACACTTAATTGTGCTCATGAGGAAACTGTACATAGATCATGAGGCAGTCATTCGAACAGAACAAGGGGAGACTGCATGGTTTAAAATCAGGAAAGGTGTGGTATCTTTTCACCATACTTATTCAATCTATATGTTGAGCAAATAATTCGGAGAGCTGGACTCTATGAAGAAGTATAGGGCATCGAGATTGGGGGAAGACTCAGTAACAACCTGAGTTATGCAGGTGACACAACCTAGCTTGCTGGAAGTGAAGAGGACTTGAAGCACTTACTGATGAAGATCAAAGACTTCTAGTATGGATTGCACCTCAACATAAATGAAAACAAAAATCCTCACAACTGGACCAATAAGCAACATTATGAAAAATGGAGAAAATATTGAAGTTGTCAAGGATTTCGTTTTACTTGGATCCACAATCAACACTCATGGAAGCAGCAGTCAAGAAATCAAACGATGCATTGCACTGGGGAAATATGCTGCAAAAGACTAAAGTGTTGAAAAGCAGAGACGTCACTTTGAAGACTAAAGTGCACCTGACCCAAGCCATGGTATTTTTAATCACCTCATGCAGCTATGAAAGCTGGACGATGAATAAGGGAGACCAAAGAAAAATTGACGCCTTCGAATTGTGGTTTTGGTGAAGAATATTGAATATACATACCATGGACTGTTAAAATAACAAACAAATCTGTCTTGGAAGAAGTACAATCAGAATGCTCCTTAGAAGCAAGGATGATGGGGCTATGTCTCACATACTTTAGACATGTTATCAAGAGGGATCAGTCCCTGGAGAAGAACATCAAGCTTGGTAAAGTACAGGGTCAGCAGAAAAGAGGAAGACACTCAATGAGATGGATTGACACTGGCTACAACAATGGGCTCAAGCATAACAATGGTTGTGGAGATGGCACAGGACTGGGCAGTGTTTTGTTCTGTTATACATAGGATCGCTATGAGTCAGAACTGATTCGATGGCACCTAACAGCAACATACATATGTGTATGTATATGTATATAAACTTCTACATCTTAACAAAAAGACAAACAATTCAATCATAAAATGGGCAAAGGACTTGAGCAGACATTTCACCAAGAGGACATGCAAATGGCCAACAAACAATGCAAAAATGCTTAATGTCTTTAGCCATTGTCTTTGTTGTTCTACTAATTTCTACATAGTGACCCCATGTGACAGAGCAGAATTTTCCCATTAGGATTTTCTTGGCTGTAATCTGTACAGAAGCAGGTTGCCAGATCTTTCTCCTGCAGAGCTGCTGGTTGAGTTTAGACTGTCAAGCTTTCATTTAGCTACTGAGCACTTAACTGTCTATATCATCAGGGCTCCTTAAAACTTTGGAACGCTTGATGAATCTGTGTATCATCCTTGTGCGGGGGCCATGCCAATCTTCTCTAAATTACTCCAGTTTTAGTATATGTGCTGCTAAAGGGAGCACTATTAGCCATTAACCAAAAATCCAAATCCCTTGTCATCGAGTTGATTCTGACTCATAGCAACCCTACAGGACAGAGTAGAACTGCCCCATAGGGTTTCCAAGGAGCAGCTGGTAGATTCCAACTGCCGACATTTTGGTTAGCAGCTGAACTCTCAACCACTGTGCCACCAGGGCTCCATTACCCATTAGGGAGATGCAGATTAAAACCACAATGAGATATTACCTCACCCCCACTAGAATGGCTGTGATTAAAACAAAAAAAGGAAAATAACAGGTCCTGGTGAAGATGTAAAAGAAATTTTTTTTCTTTTTTGGTGAAGATGTGGAGAAATTGGAACACTCGTCTGTTACTGGTGGGGATACAAAATGGTACAGCCACCATGGAAAACAGTTTGGCAGTTTTTCATAGAACTACCATATGACCCAGCAATTCCCATCCTAGGTGTATACCCAAAAGAACTAAAAGCAGAAACAAAAACATATACTTGCACTCCAGTGTTCATTGCAGTACTATTCACAATAGCCAAAAGCTGGAAATAACCTAAATGCCCATCAACAGATGAATGGATAAACAAAATGTGGTACATACATACAATGGCGTACTACTCAGCTATAAAGAGAAATGAAGCCTTGGTACATTCTACAACATGGATGAACCTTGAAAACATTATGCTGAATGAAATCAGTCAGCCACAAAAGGACAAATACGGTATGATCCCACTTATATGAAACAAGCTAGCAAATAGAAACCAAAGCTTATTAGTGGCCATAAGAGGTGGGAGAAAGGGGGGCAGGGGGAGTTATTACACAGGGGGCACTGAGTTTATGCTGATGGTGGTGGATTAACTGGGAAAAGGATGGTGATAGAGGTTGAACAACATGAAGAATGTAATAAATGTCACTGAATAATGTATGTAAAAATTATTGAATTAAAAAAATTCTGGTAAAAGCAGTTAATCTATTTACCAAAAAAAAAAAAAAAATGTCAGTAGACCATGTGCCAATATAAACCCAAGTAATTGAGTTAATTTAGGGGAAATCCAATACTCTTTAGCCTGGAAATGTTGCTTTGGGAGTGGCCTTCTTTGGGAAAATGGAGGAATATCTTTCTTATGAATAGAACTTTTTGCTTTTTGAAGTTATCAACTTTATCACTGATGGTGCCTTTCATCTTAAAAGATGATAACTCTCCCAGTTTTCTTCAACTACAATAATCCTAAATATGTCTTTTCCCATCCATTACTTTCAAATTTTCTCTGCCTTAATGTTTTTGGTGGATGTCTTAGTCATATAGTGCTGCTATAATGGAAATACCACAAGTGGATGGCTTTAACAAAGAGAAGTTTTTTCTCTTACAGTCCAGTAGGCTAAAAGTCCGAATTCAGGGCATTGGCTCCAGGGGAAAGCTTTCTCTCTCTGCTGGCTCTGGAGGAAGGTCCTTGTCATCAGTCTTCCCTTGGTCTGGGAGCATCTCAGCCCAGGAACCGCGGGTCCAAAGGACGCACTCTGTTCCTGGGGCTGCTTTCTTGGTGGTGTGATATCCCCCATCTCTCTGTCCCCTTCTCTCTTTTATATCTCAGAGAGATTGGCTTCGGACACTATCTAATCTTGTATATTCATCAATATAACTGTCACTAATCCATCTCAATGGGATCTCTTGTAATTAGCATGTAGCAGAGTTTATTTTTAACATATTCTAACAGTCTTTGTCTTATAACTTGGAAATTTGCCATGTGACTACTAGTATATCTAGATTTATGTGCATCACCTTATAAAGTGCTATTTATTCCTCTTCTTTCTGTCACTCCCACCTTCTCCTTCCTTTCTTGGCTTTCTTTGGATCAATTGAGATTTGTTTCTTTTCTCATCCTGTTCCCCTGGCCCTTCTAGTTTTGAAGTTATGTATTCTAGGTTTCTTCTTTTTTTTTCTTTTCGTGGTCCCCCTAATTATTTTAATATGCATACTGCATACTTAACAAACTCTAAACTCAATAAGTATCTTTACTCTCTTTAAGGTGAGACATTTTCATGCTGATTGCTTCCTCTTAATATACTTGCTTTTTCAGTGTTTTAGTTCTGCCCTTATTTTGTTAACTCTTCAAATTAGACGTTATTATTTTGTTGAATATAGTTAATTTTTGTTTAGATTTATCACTTAGCAATGTTTTTACTCACTATTCCTCCTTGCATCACATACCTTCCACCTAGGATGGTTTCCTTCTGCTTGAAATACACCCTTTATCATTTATATAAGTGAGGATCTATTGATTATAAGAGGAGGCCTGGTGGTGCAGTGGTTAAGCACTCAGCTGCTAGCCAAAAGGTCAGTGGGTTGAACCCACCAGCTGTTCCATGGGAGAAAGATGTGGCAGTCTGCTTCTGTAAAGATTACAGTCTTGGAAACGCTATGGGGCAGTTCTACTCTGTCCTATAGAGTCACTATGAGTTTGGAATAGATTCAACAGCGATGGTTTTTTTTTTTTTTTTCCAGGGAAGGTTATTGATTATAACGGGTCCCTGAGTGGCCCAAATGGTTAAGCACTAGGCTACTAACTGAAATTCTGGCAGTTCAAACCCACTCAGAGGTGTCTCAGAAGTCAGGCCTGGTGACCTGCTTCCAAAAGGTCACAGCTTTGAAAACCTTACGGAGTGCAGTTCGCTCTGCACAGTTGGGGTCACCAGGAGTAGAAACTGACAGCAGCAACATCGACTGTAAATTCTCTCAGTTTTCTCTGTCTAAGTGACTTAGTTTTGTACTCATTCTTGAAAGATCAATTTTCTGGGTGTGTAAATCTAGGCTCGAAGTTATTTTCCTTCAGGACTTTGAAGCCGTTATTCATTATTGCAGTGGAGAAGTCTCATAAGTCTAATTGTCAGTATTTTGTTGGTTATCCATTTTTTCTCCATAGATGCTTTTACAAACCTTCTCTTTCTCTGGTGTTCTAAAGATTTTAGATGCCAATTTAAAAAAAAAAAAAAGGACTTCTTGGATCTAAGGATTGATGTCCTTTGACTATCCTGGTCACTATTTCTTTGAATGGTGCCTTCTGCCTATTCTCTATATTAACTCTTTTGGAAGCTCTGTTTAGACTTTGTTAGATTTTCTCTCTCCATCTTTTATATATCTCCTTCATATTTGCCATCTTGTTTTCTCTATGCTCCACATTACGAAGATTATTTTTCAATCTCTCTTCCAAGTCACCAATTCTTTCTTTAGCTGTGTCTAAGCTCAGATTTAATATATCTAATGAGTTTTGGGAACCCCCAGTAGCATAATGAGTTTTGGCATAGTAGTTAAGAACTACAGCTGCTAACTTAAAGGTCAGGAGTCTAAGTCCACCAGGCACTCCTTGGAAACTGTATGGGGCAGTTCTACTCTGGGCTACAGGGTTGTTATGAATCAGAATTGACTTAATGGCAACGGGTTTTTTTTTTTTTGGTTTAATGAGCTTTTCTTAAAAAATATATTGTTTTTATTTCTTGAGATTTTTGGTTCCCTTTCAACTCTGCTTCATTGTTCTAAATTCTCTGTTTATTGCTCATATTTTAAAAGCACCACTTAATTTCCTTAAATGTATCAAAGATTTTTTTTTAAATTGTGCTGTAGATGAAAGTTTACAGAGCAAATTAGTTTCTCAAACAATTAATACATACGTTATTTTGTGACATTTGTTGCCAACCTCATGATGTGTCAACACTCTCCCTTTCTCAAATTTCAGTTCCCCATTTTAAACTTTCCTGTCCCCTTTAGCCTTCTCATCCTTGCCCTTGGTTTGGTGCACCCATTTAGTCTTGTTTTGTTTTGTGGGCCTGTCTGATCTTTGGCTGAAGAGTGAAACTCGGGAGTGACTTTAGTACTTAGTTAAAAGGGTGCCCAGGGGCTACACTCTCAGGGTTTCTCCAGTCTCTGTTAGACCAGTAGGTCTGGTCTTTTTTTGTGAGTTAGTATTTTGTTCTATATTTTTCTCCAGCTCTGTCCAGGACCCTTTATTGTCATCCTCATCAGAGAAGTCAGTGGTGGTAGCTGGGCACCATTTTGTTGTGTGGACTCAGTCTGGTGGAGGCTGTGGTATTTGTGGCCCATTAGTCCTTTGGACTAATCTTCCCCTTGTGTCTTTGTTTTTCTTTCTCTTCCCTAGCTCCTGAAAGGGTGAGACCAGTGGAGTATTTTAGATTATCACTCACAAGCTATTAAGACTCAGGTGCTACTCACCAAAGTAGGATGTAGAAATTTTCTTTTATAACTATGTTATGCCAATTGAGCTAGATGTCCCCCAAGAGCATGGTCCCTATCTATCAGCCCAGTAATTTGGTTCCATCAGGGAGTTTGGATGTGTCTATGAAGCTCTCAGGACCTTGCCTTGGTCAAGTTGTGCTGCATTCCCCAATATTATGTACTGTCTTACCCTTCACCAAAGTTCCCACTTATCTATTGTCTATTTAGTGTTTTTCCATGCCTACCCCTCCCCTCCCTCGTAACCTTCAAAGATTGTTTCTTTTTGTGTGTAAACCTTTTCATGCTTTTTAGTAATAATGGTCTCATACAATATTTGTCCTTTTGTGATTGACTTATTTCACTCAGCATAACACCCTCCAGATTCATCCATGTTGTGAGATGTTTCTCAGATTCATCATTGTTCTTGATCATTGTGTAGTATTCCATTGTGTGTATGTACCACAGTTTTTTTAATCCATTCATCTGTTGTTGTGCACTTAGGTTGTTTCCGTCTTTTTGCTATTGT
Organism: Elephas maximus indicus; assembly: GCF_024166365.1. Taxonomy (NCBI): domain Eukaryota; kingdom Metazoa; phylum Chordata; class Mammalia; order Proboscidea; family Elephantidae; genus Elephas; species Elephas maximus. Next base: position 11,839,288 of record NC_064842.1, on the reverse strand, counting down.
GAACAATGCTGCAATGAACATGGGTGTGCATATGTCTATTCATGTGTCTGCTCTTATTTCTCTAGGGTATATTCCTAAGAGTGGGATTGCTGGATCATACGGTATTTCTATTTCTAGCTTTTTAAGGAAGTGTCATATTGTTTTCCAAAATGGTGGTACTATTTTACATTTCCACTAGCAGTGTATAAGAGCTCCAATCTCCCTGCAGCCTCTCCAACCTTTGTTATTTTCTGTTTTTTTTTTTAATTCACGCCAGTAATGTTGGAGTGAGATAGTATCTCATTTTAGTTTTGATTTGCATTTCTCTGACGCCTAGTGATCACAAATATTTCCTCATGTGTCTGTTAGCCACTCGAATGTCTTCTTTGGTGAAGTGTCTGTTCATATCCTTTGCTCATTTGAGCCAGAATCTTCAGGAATCTGCATTTTTAAGAAGCCCCTCAGGTGATTCTTATGAAACACATCAAAATGGCTCTGAAGACTGGCATTTAGAGACCACAGCAGATGATGAAAGTTTAAAAACTGCCTAAGAAGATGTGAGCATTAAATGGAACCCCTGGCAAGAAATCTGAACATGTCCACTTTCTGTCCTTTGGATAATGACTGTAATGATTTATTATGGGCTGTGGGGGTGTGATGATGGAAGAAATATGCAGATCAAGAGAACACTAGGAAAGATATTGTAAAGTGGCCAAGAACCTAGCCTAGAAATCCTGATTGTATATATTCCTTTAAGCTAAGCTGAAGGTATAACTGCCTGTTCTCATGATGCTCCTGGACATTATAAGTGCAACAAAGCATCATGAGTTTCTATGAGCCAGAAGGGTTTCTATCTTTTACATACTATTCAGGGGCTTCAGCAGGCCCTGGCTGCAGTGCACCCGGCAGCAATAAAATATCATATTTGCCATTAATATTTCTCATCCTCTGATGGAAACGAAGCCAGGTACAATCTAGCTAAAACCAAGGTAATAAAATACAGGAACTGAGTTATATTTCTGTAGCAGGTTGAATGATGGCCTCACATCCTAACCCCCAGAAACTATGAATGTAGCATTATTTGGTGGGGCACACCCTGCCCTTTGTGTCTCCCCTCTCCCGTATCTGGCACAGTGTCTCACACTTAGTAGGTGCTCATCCTTCTGCACTGAGTCAGCTCTGGCACTGATTATTTTCTCTTGCTTGGAATACTGCTAATCACAGAGACAGATGGCAACCGCTCTTTCTTGTCGGATCTTGAACATCGATGCTGCTCTGGGATGCCTAATTGTTCTTCATGGACGGTTAAATCCTGCTTAATTTGTTTGAGCACTAAGCAATGTCTCCGATTTATAGGTGTTCAATCAAGCAGCCAGGGATGGGGAAGATTGTGTACCTGGCACTAACAGCTCCCCACCATGCCTGGGCCAGCAAGTAGCCCCAGGGCCCAGGCTTCCTTACCCTCTGTCCCTACCAGCATGGGTTCTATGGGCACACTTGCAATGGCAGCTGGGTCCCTTTTATCCACCAGGCCAGGGGCTAGAGAGACAGAAAACACAAAGACATTGTTCCTGCCCTGGAATACCTTGCTGTGTTTAGGCAGGCAGAACTTCAAGCTTTAAGCAGCTCGCAATGGATGTTCTCAGTCAGGTGGCTGTGAAAGGTGGTTTAGGGAAGGGGGGGCTGGGTAATGTTATGGCTGAGAGCATGGGCTGTGGATTAGAGGGTCTGAGTTAGAGTCAAGGCTCTACTTCTCACTAGCTATTTGATCTCTCTGGGTTGCACGTTCTTCGTCATTAAAACGAGAATTATAATGGCTGCTTCCTGTGATTGGCACGAGGACTAAGTGAGATCATGGACTTAGAGCAGAATGTCTGGCCCAGTAAGTGGCCATGTCAGAATCACCCTGAGCTGATTTCACGGCTCCCTGGCCTGCCCCCATTGGCCTGGCCTTTGGTACATTGTGCCCACCCCCATCTCTGACTCCCACCTGCTGCTACAGCCACCTGTCTGGATTCCTGACCAGTCCTTACCTCCTGTTACTGCCTGTTCTTGTCTTAACTTCTGGGACTGTCTTTTTCAGTTGGTATTGTCTTGATGACCCCAGTTCTTCTTCTGCCCAAAGACCTATCATCAAAGGGCCCATGCAATCCCTTCCTTTCATTCCTTAAAATGGAGGTTTCCATCAATCCGTTCTTATCAAGAGCCTTCCCCATCATGAGGAAGGTGCCTACCTTAAAGTGGGGAGCTTTCGTTTAGTAGGGTTTGGATTCCTTGTCCTTATTCAGCTGCCTCATCTCAGAGCACACTGTGAAAGGGGAAAGTTTTGGTCCATTCTGCCCTAAAAAAAATTACAGCTTAATACAACTTCTTATGTGTGTGAGCCAGTGATAAAAGTGCCATCTCTGCAGAGCATGAGAAGAAGAGCTAATACAGCCTGGGAAAATGCCGTCACATCCTCAATTTCCTGGCACACTCCTTCCCTTGCCAATGCAGAGCTTATCTCTCAATGGCAGTAGATGCCAGGTGACGCTTTTTAGACCAAGCAATGGAATATATTTGTTCTTCGTCTGCAAGTTCCTTGCAGTATTTTGGGGAAGCAGTTGGATTCTCAGAGGGCAAAAGCTTTAATGATTTGGACAGCTCCTCTTTTCCGGTCTTTCCTACTTGCATTTTTGCAGTTATACTAGAGTTATCGGGTTTAAAAAGGCATCATAAGGGGGTCTAGTTTTGAGAAAGAAGGGGAATGTGCTTGAAGAGATTTTCCTGGAAGGAAACTACGGTGTATAGCTGGTGAGCTGGACTTCTCAGTACAGAATTATTATGACCACTCTCTCCTCATGTTCTGTAAGTGCACTCAGCCTATGGAATCACACGTGGACTCTACATGCTAAGTGTGGGTTCCATGTCTTACTGGTATAACCACAGCACCTAATCTATTCACCGGTGAGAATGTTGGAAAGAACAAATGAATAAATGATTGAGTTGAAAATAGGTCCAAGAATGGGTTTGTCTTTAGATCCAATTGTCTTTCCTGTGCAATTAAGTGTTTAGGAGGTTTTTATTCATTCATTGAATATTTGATGAGCATCTCCTGAGTAATAAACACTGTGCCAGATGCAGAGGGAGCAAAGACAATGAAGGCAAGGTCCCTGCCCTGGAGGAGCTTGTGTGAGGATTTTTCTGCTTTCTTTTAAAAATATTTTGCAATAAATAAATAAAAATTAAAAACTCAAACATAATATAAAAATCTATGTATTCTGGTAACATCTGTCCATACTTGCTTCAGTTTTCTAAAATGTAAAATGTTCTACACAAAATCAAAGTCTTAGTTTCCTGGTGCTCTTGTAACACAAATACCACAAATAGGTTGCTTTGACATTTTCACAAAAAATTTTTTTTTAAATGCTTTGGTGATGTCACTTTTTTCACTGTGGAATGGATGTTGAATCTTTGTTTGTTGGTAGCTTTTTATTATTTGAAAAAGTGGGATGCCATATTCCACGAAGCACATCACACATGGTCTTTAACCCTTTCATGGACCATGAGGTATATATGTCCATGTTACATTTTCCACCCCCAGAGGCTTATTGGCAGACATTTCAGCCACTTCAGTACATTCTGGGATTGTGGTGGATACTGGTTCCATGGCACATCACATTTCCTGACTACACTTGAGCCATAAAGTGTCTTACTCAACTTTCCAAAAACACACATGAAATACTAAATAAACATTGTACTTGCTGCACACAATTGTTACCGGTTGGATTTAGAGTGGACCATATTGGTACCACGTTCCAAGACGCACACCACAAACACGGAACATATCAGTCCCATGGCCCAGGAAGTGCATCACAAACTGTTTTCACCCCAAAAATAACTCATTTCCTTGATTATTTTCAAATGCCAGTAATCATATCTTCTCACTAACATAAAGGAAATAGTAAACATAATTGCAAGACTTTTCTCCACATACAGAAGCCAAAAGACACAAAAATTTCACGTAATCACGCCACCGAGAAGCATCCCCTCAGACAAATGGCTCTCAACACTCAAATGGGGTAAAGACCAACTTCTTTGTTTTTTAGGCAGTTGCACCAGTATCTGCCACGATGCCAGAATGTACTAAAGTGGCTCAAATGTCTGCCAATAAACCACCAGGGGTGGAAAATGTAACATGGACATATATACCCCATGGTCCATGAAAGAGTTAAAGAACAAAAATTTATTGTCTCACAGTTCTGGAAGGTAAAAGTCCGAATCAGGACCTTGGCTGTGCCTGTTCCTTCATCACTGGTGGCTCCAGAGTTCCTTGATTCTTTCGTGTTTCTTGACTTGTCGGTGATCCTCACTTGGCATCTGTCCTCCCCTGGGTATATGTCTCTGTGTTCATTCTGCTATTTTTATAACCGAGAAGTGATTAGATTTAGAATCCACCCTACTCAGATATGATTCAATTAACATAACAAGGAAAACTCTATTTCCAAACAGGATCACATCTGAAGGTATTAAAAACAAAACAAAAGAAACAAAAATATCCATTGCTGTCAAGTCGGTTCTAACTCAGCAACCCTATACGATAGGTTAGAGCTGCCCCACAGGGTTTCCAAGGAGCGGCTGGTGTATTCAAACTGCCAACCTTTTGGTTAGCAGCCGAGCTCTTAACCACTGTGCCACCAGGGCACCTCCATAGCTATAGGGGTTAAAATTTCAACACATATTTTGGGGAGACACAATTCAATCCATAAGAGTTGCCTATGGTACCTTCCTGAGTCCTATTCTCTCTCCTCCCACAGAACTACTTGTTGTTTCTAGATGCTGTTGAGTCAGTTCTGACTCACGGTGACCCCACGTACAACAGAATGGAATACTGCCTGGTTCTGCATCAATTTCACAGTCATTGCTACGTTTGCGTCCATTGTTGCGGCCACTGTGCCAATCCATCTCATTAAGGGTCTTCATCTTTTTTGCTAACCCTCTACCTGGAAAACTACTGTAACAAATTTTTTGTATTTTCAGTTCATATTTTTCTACTTTTATTACTTAGTGACTGTGTATATAATAAATTATATTAGATACAATTTTTTACAAATATTAAACCAATGTTTTTAATTATCACTATTTAAATATTAAGGCATTGCCACTGGGCGTAGAATTCAGGGTTGACCGTTATTTCTTTTCAGCCCTTTAAGATGTTTGGTGTGTTCTTTCAACCAGATAGCCCCATGTATTTTCTCAATTGCAGAAAATTCCTAGCCTGTATCTCTTTGAATATTGCTTCCTGCCATTCATGCTGTTCTCTTCATCCAAAACTCACCTTAGGTGTATTTTAGAGACTCTCATTCTAGTATTGATGTTTATTAAGTTCCCTTTTTCATTTTTTTCTTTTTGTTCCTTAGTCTCCCTGAATGATGTGCTGGGTGAATTCTTCAGTCTTATCTTTCAGTTAATTCTCTCTTTAACTGTAGCTGACCTAGAGTTTGTGCCACATTTTGCACTTTAATTTCAAAGGCTGTGTTTTTCTATTTCAGTTTTAAAATTATTTTCCATATTTATCTGTTTTTTTACGTGTACCTGGCTGCCCAAGTGTATTTATTTTACATTTATTTTTAGATTGCTTTATTATTTTTACTTAATTGCACATGATTTCATTAATTATCTTGCTTAGTGTTAGTTATTTTGTGTGTGTGTGTGTGTGTAATTTGGAGTTTTTGACCATAGGCTTATCTTGAGTGGGAGTTTCTCTTTTTCCCTGCTTACCACTCTCTATTGTAATGCTGGGTCTAGGATCTATGTCTCCAAATATCAATTCTACCAAATATTTACTCAGCACCAATAAATGACTTTGGGTGGTTTAAATCTCTTTGATTGATACTTAACTAACGTTTCCATCAATCATTCCTTCTTTCAATGTGGAGGACAATAGCACTTAATCAAATATTCTGAATTAAGGTCTCCCACACCTATAGAGCTGGGGCCAGAATCATTCAGAAAAGATTTTGTTTTTAGGTGCCCTTGAGTCAGTTCTGACTCATAGCGAACCTATGTAAAATAGAACAAACACTGTCCAGTCCTTTGCCATCCTCACAAACATTGCTATGTTCAAGCCCCTTGTTGCAGCCACTGTATCAATCCATCTTGTTGAGGGTCTTCCTCTGTTTTTGCTGACTCTCTATTTTATCAAGCACAATATCCTTCTCCCACACTAGTTCCTCCTGACAACATGTCCAACATACGTGAGACCCAGTCTTGCCATCCTTGCTTCTAAGGAGCATTCTGGTTGTACTTCTTCCAAGACAAATTTGTTTGTTCTTCTGACAGTCCATGATATTCAATATCCTTTACCAACATGATAATTCAAAGACACCAATCCTTCTTTGGTCTTTCTTATTCATTGTCCAGCTTTAGAAAAAATAAGTAGCTAGAATTAATAATAATAATAAATCAGGAACTACCTTTGACCAGGTCTTAAATGATCATTTCTTCTGAATAATTTGGAGTTTGGAATCTTTGCTGCTGTTGTTCATGTTCAAACTAACTTCCAAAACTGGGGTGGAAGCAGCAGGACATGTGGCCCAGTCTTGGGAATGTGACTTCTGAAGAGAGGCTGTCCTGGCCAACATTTACCCATAAGCTTCTTTACCACCTGTGTTCCTCTCTGGCATTGATTTGGCAGGGTTTGTTGTTGTTAACTTTTTATTAAGGTATTACTTACATAAGGAGCCCTGGTTGCACAATGGTCAGTGCTTGGCTGCTAACCAAAAGGTCAACAGTTTGAACCCACCAGCTGCTCTGCAGTAGAAAGCTCCCATAAAGATTACAGCCTTGGAAACCCTACGGGGAAGTTCTACTCTGTCCTATGAGGTCACTATGAGTTGGAACTGACTCAACACAACAAGTTATTTTTTCCATAGAATAAAAGTAAAGAAAAAAAAAACAACCCTGTTAAGTATGTGATTTGATGAATTTTGGAATTGCATGCAACTTTGTAACCACCACCACAATCAAGATATAGACTATTTTCCTCACTCCTGAAAGTCCTTTTGATTCCCCTTGCAGTCAATCTCTTCCCCCATCCCTGGCCCTAGGATGCCACTGATCTTTCTGTCAGTATTGTTTTGCCTTTTTTGTAAATTTATATAAGTAGAATCATAGCTTACATAGTCATCTGTGTTGGCTTTCTTTTGCTTAGCATCATGTTTCTGAGATTCTTCCATGTTGTTGCTTGTATTGTTATTTTTCTTTCTGTTGCCATGTCGTGTTCCACAGTATGAACGTGCCAAAATTAAAAAAATCAAATTCATTCTTCAGGGCACGAACATTGAGTTCCTTCCTGTTCGAGGTTATTATAAACAAGTTGTTGTAAATATGCACATAGTCATCTTTGGACATGTTTTTTTTTCTCAGGTAAATATCTGGGGGTAGAGTTGCTGGGTCATATCGTAGTGTACATTTAGCTTTTTAACACGTGATTTCCAAAGTGGCCCTAACACTTTGCATTCCCACCAGCCGTATATGAGACCTCCATTTGCTCCATATCCTTGTCAACACTTGTATTATCAGCCTTTTAAATTTCAACCATTCTAGTGGATTTTGTACTGATAACTCATTGCAGTTTTAATTTTTAGTTCTCTGATGACTACTGATGTTGAGCATCTTTTCATATGCTTATTAGCTATTCATTTATCTTTTGTAAAGTGTCTGTTCAAAGTATTTTCACATTTTTATTGGGTTATTTGTCTTCTTATTATGCAGGTGTAAACATTCTTTATAAATTCTGAATATAAGCCCGTTTTGGTTATGTTCTATAAAAATTTTCTCCCAGTCCGTGGATTGCCTTTTTATATTCTCAACTATGTTTTGAAGAGAAAAAATTTTAAACCACGGTGGAGTCCATTTTTATCAATTTTTTCTTTTATAATTGGTGATTTTTTCCTCTCTCCAGTTAAGAAATTTTTGCCTAATTCACAAATATTTTTTCCTGTTTTCATCTAAAAGTTTAATGGTTTTAGCTCTTGATTGCACAGGTTGTTAAGAATCCAATCCACTTCAGTGCCTTGAATTTTCCTCATGGCAACCCATGAAGAGGCTGGCTGTCTCCACTTTAAACACTTCCAGTGAAAGGAAACCTAATCCCTTCCAAAGACAGATTTTTCATCTTCGAAAAGCTCTGCTTGATAGAAACTTATTCCCTGTATTCAGCCAAAGCATTTTCTCAGAGTCAGCAGGCTTTACAAGAGGTTAACAATCAGCATTGAATCTCCTAGCTTTTCTCTGTATGTTGGTAGGGGTGTGGGGTAGGGGGAATATGAGAGGCAGGAGTGATGAAGGCATGAAATTGGGGCAGGGGTTTGGAGCCCTCAAGAATGTTGTTGTTGTTGTTAGGTGCCATTAAGTTGGCTCTGACTCATAGCAACCCCATGTACAGCAGAAGGAAACATTGCCTGGTCCTGATCCACCCTCACAATCACAGCTATGTTTGAGCCCATTGTGGCAACCATTGAGTCAATCCATCTCATTGAGGGTCTTCCTCTTTTTTACTGCCCCTCTACTTTACCAAGGAAACCCTCGTGGTGCAGTGGTTAAGAACTGTGGCTGCTAACCAAAAGTTGGCAGTTCAAACCCATCAGGTGCTCCTTGGAAACCCTCTCGGGCAGTTCTACTCTGTCCTATAGGGTTGCTATGAGTCAGAATCAACTCAACAGCAATGGGTTTGGTTTTGGTTTTGCTGCTTTACCAGGCATGATGTACTTCTCCAAGAACAGTCCCTCCTGATAACATGTCCAGAGTAGATGAAGTCTCGCCATCCTCAGTTTTAAGGGGATTCTGGCTGTACTTCCTCCAAGATAGATATGTTCATTCTCCTGGCAGTCCATGGTATATTCTTAATTCATAATTCAAAGGCTTCAATTCTTCGGTTTTTCTTATTCATTGTCCAGGTTTCGCATGCTTATGAGAAGATTGAAAATACCATGGCTTTGGTCAAGTGAACCTTAGTCTTCAAAGTGACCTCTTTGCTTTTTAACAATTTCAAGAGGTCTTTTGCAGCAGATTTGCACAATGCAATACGTTGTCTGATTTCTTGACAGCTGTTTCCATGGGCGTTGATCGTGGATTCAAGTAAAATGAAATCCTTGAAAGCTTCAATCTTGCCTCCATTTATCATAATGTTTCTTAATGGTCCAGTTGTGAGGATTTTTGTTTTCTCTAGGTTGAGGTGTAATCCATACTGAAGGCTGTAGTCTTTGATGGGCATCAGTAAGTGCTTCAAGTCCTCTTTGCTTTCATCAAGCAAGCTTATGTCATCTGCATATTGTAGGTTGTTGATGAGTCTTCTTCCAATCTGGATGCCATGCTCCTCATAGAGTCCAGTTTCTTGGATTATTTGCTCAGAGTACAGATTAAATAAATATGGTGAAATGATACAACCCTGACACACAACTTTCCTGATTTTAAACCACGCAGCATCCTCTCGTTCTGCTCATACGACTGCCCCTTTGTCTGTGTACAGGTTTTACATGAGCATAATTGACTCTGGAATTCTCACCATAATATTATCCATAATTTGCTATGATCCACACAGTTGAATGCTTTTACACAGTTAATAAAACACAGGTAAATATCTTTCTGGTATTTTATACTTTCAGCAAAGATCCATCTGACATCAGCAATGTTGATAATTTCTATAATCTGTTTGATCACCTTTCTTTGGAACGGGCACAAATATGGATCTCTTCCAGTCAGGTGGCTGGATAGCTGTCTTCCAAATATCCCCTCATCATATTCCTCTCATAACCCCCAGATTCACCAGGCAGGCATCCCCATTCCATGCACTCAAAACAACCCCTATCTTGGCACCCTCATCTCTGCTGTCGTTGAAGGTGGTTCCTTCCCTGAGAACAGCCAATTCAGAGCTGTTCCAAGAAAGCTGGTCATCACTAGCAGAGGGAGAGACAGTAGAATTATTCCACTCCCACAGTTCTCCTCAGAGCCCTGGCGGTGCAGTGGTTGAGAGCTTGGCTGCTAACCAAAAGGTTGGCAGTTGGAATCTACTGGTGACTCCTTGGAAGCCCTAAGGGGCAGCTCTACTATGTCCTATAGGGTCACCATGAGTTGGAATTGACTCGATTGCAACAGGTTACAATTCTCCCCTGAAGGTTGACTTGACACCTTGGAGAATATAGGTTTGCAAAGGAAGAGCATGTTGTGGACCCTTGTCTCATCGCTTTCTCAGGGCTCCAACTACAGCATATTTTCTTAACAAGAAGTGAAAGCCAAGCCCTCTCCCTCTCTTTCCCACCACCTGGGTCTTTCAGAGTTCGGTGATGGGTGGGGCAACAACACTCCCAAAGAAATCTGGGAAGATTGCTTTGTTGGTGGGCATCAAACAAAATTTCCTTGGGGAGCCAAGTAGCTGTAATGAGTTTACAGAGTCTTCACATGTGTTATCTGACCCGATGTGTTTCATGTCCCAGCAGAGGGCAGCAGGCTAGATAATTCTGACTCAGTTTACAGGTGAGGAAGCTCTCATGACTTTTCTAGACATCAATCTAGAAAATGTCGTAACTGAGATTTCAACCGTGACTCAAAGACCACTCCTTTCTAATATCGTTCTGTAAAGTATTAATAACATCTTTTTCCGTATGTCTAGAAGTTCAGCATCTTTACATATTTTATTCACAAAAGCGCAGTGGGCAGGCAGGTCAAATGAATTTTATATGTCACTACATCTAAGAACTAGCTCTGGTGAAAATATCCATGACTTCCCAGTACAAAGCCATCATCTCTAAATGAGCTTAAATAGACACATCAGGGGCAATTGAACTAATAATAGGATAACCACTGTATCATTAGTCATTCTAAACTTGACATTTTGATAGTAAAAGGAGGCAGTGTTAAGAATCACACCAGGACAAGAGGTGTAAATTAGGACTGATCCAGGAAAATTAGACATACGGTCATTCTCTGCACTAGAAAAAAGAAAGGAAGGGAGGAGGGAAGAACATTAAGATATTTGAAACCCTAACATGTATTAGATGCTGGGCTAAGTGTTTACATAGTTTCACTTATGAAACAGGTCTTATGTCCACTGTGTAAACCAAAGCCCAAACCTGCGGCCGTTGAGTCGATTTTGAATCATAGTGACCCTATAGGACAGAGTAGAACGGCCTCATAGATTTTCCAAGGAGCACCTGGTGGATTCAAACTGTCAACCTTTTGGTTATACCACCAGTATTTCCACCTACTGTATAGATTTGGAGAAATCAAGAAATTTTGGGCAGGCAGTGTAGGCAGGTTAGCGATGAAGAATACAGTCTGAAGGAGAGTTTCCAGCACATTCCTTCATCAAACAAGTATTTATGGAGTACGTATTATATTCTATGCAAAACTCTAGCTGCTGGGGATAGAGCAGTGGAAACTAAAGATATTATATGCTTATGATTCTATTGGAAACACTGGTGGCCTAGTGGTTAAGGTGGCTGCTAACCAAAAGGTTGGCAGTTCGAATCCACCAGGCGCTCCTTGGAAACCCTATGGGGCAGTTCTACTCTGTCCTGTAAGGTCGCTAGGAGTTGAAATCGACTAGACGTCAACAGTTTTGGTTTTTTTCTTTTTTTATGATACTATTCACCTTATATTCTATATGGGGGAAAATAAAAAAATAAACAAATATATAAATGAATGAAAGAGATTAAATCAGGATAAGGGAATAAAGAATGATGGGGATACTTCTTTGAGATTGGCCTTTCAGGAAAGGTGTTTTAAACAAGTCACCTGGACAGAGAGCTGCAGGAAATAAGAGACTGGGCCATGTGGGTATTTGAAGGAACAGAGTTCCAAGCAAAAGGAAAAGCAAATGAAATGGCCCTGAGGCAGGAGTCTGCTTGGTGCTTATGAGGACAGCATGGAGGCCAGTGGGCAGAATGGAGGGGGAAGGGGAGAGTGATGCGATTTGAGAGGTAACAAGGTCCTGGCTTATGAGGACAGCACAGAGGCCAATGGGCAGAATGGAGGGGGAAAGGGAGAGTGATGAGATTTGAGAAGTAACAGGGTCCTGGTTTATGTAGGGCTTTGAAGGCCATGGGGAGGACTCTGGATTTTATCCAGAAATGGGATGAGGTGTTTGGAGCACAGGAGTAACATGATTCAATCTGTATTTTTAGATGATAACTTGGGCTTCCATGTGGAGGTTTAGACTAAAATGGTAGAGGTGGGAGTGGTGAGAAGTGGTTAGATTCTAGATAAATTTGGTGTTAAACCAAAACAAATCCACTGCCATCAAGTCTAGTCTAACTCATAGCAACCCTATAGGACAGAATAGAACTGCCCCCATAGGGTTCCCAAGGAGCAGGTGGTGGATTTGAACTGCTGACCTTTGGGTTAGCAGCTGAGCTCTTTAACCACTGTGCTACCAAGGCCCCATTTTGATGCTAGGCTACAGTGTTTGCTAATAGATTGGGTGTTAAATTTGAGAGAAACATAGGAATTAATGATGCCTCCAAGATTTTTAACCTGAGCAATGTGAAGGTTGGAATTGCTATTTACTGAAATGGAGAAGAACGTGGGACGAAGATATTTCAGGGGCAAAATTAAAGGTCGTATTTTGGGCGTGTTAGATCTAAAATGTCTGTTAGGTTTCTCATTGGAGACCTCAAGTAGTCCTGGCTTCATATTTCTTCTTTAAACCGTATTTAGGCATTTCAGACACCTTCTCTATGTAAGGAGTCCCTGGGTGATGCAAAGAGTTAACACGCTCAGCTGCTAACCGAAAGGCTGGAGGTTCGAGTCCACCCAGGGGAGCCTCAGAAGAAAGGCCTGGTGATCTGCTTCTGAAAAATCAGCCACTGAAAACCCCATCAGGCACAGTTCTACTCGGACACACATCGGGTTGCCGTAGGTCAGAGCTGCCTCGATGGCAACCAGTTCAGACTCTACGTGAACACACATCTCCAGGGAAACAAACAAAAGAAAACGTAAGAACAAGAGAGGCAGAATTGGAGATGAGTGCAGACAACGTTTTCAAGAGTTTTATTTCTTGTAAAGCAGAGCAGAAAAATGGGTGGTGACTGGAAGGGCTTGTGGGTGTCAAAAAGGAGATTTTTGTTTGTTTTGCTTTCATCTTTACGATGGGAAGTAAGTTCGTGTGCCCTTGGGAATTACTGAGGGACAGGGAGGTCTTGCTGATGCAGAAGCAAGAAGGGAAGTTTGCTGAAACAATGCCCTTGCGTAGGCAAGAAGGACCAGGATCTAGTGCACAAGGAGAGGAGCTGATTTTTGCCAAGAAATGGAGAGAAAGTGAATTCATTGTAACAAAGGGGAAATAGAATATACGGCACAGATGCAGGTAGGTGGGTAGATACTGTAGGGGAAAGTTCCTGAAATTCTATTCTGATTGCTTCTGTTTTCTCAATAAAATAAGAGGCAAGAATATCACCTGACTGATGAGCTGGGAAGACATGGGGATTAGAGAGTTGATTTTGACTCATGGTGACACGTGTGTTACAGAGCAGAACTACTTCATCGGGTTTTCAATGGACAGCAGGAAGGAGAAGGAGATTAAAGAGGAGTAGAAGGTGTGAAATGTAGGAGCCCTGGTGGCACAGTGGTTAAAGTGCTCAGCTGCACTGTCGGGAGAAAGATGTGGCAGTCTGCTCCCATAACGACCGTATAGCCTTGGAAACTATGGGGCAGTTCTACTCTGTCTTATAAGGTCACTATGAGTTTGAGCTTTTGCCAGGTGAGGAGAATTAGGGAAAGAAGGACAGAGAGCTGAGGGTGTATTCAGGGAGTGATTAAAATGGTCAGTCATAGAATCTAACTGCAGGTTGAGGAGGGGGATAAACAGATGAGGTAAGCAGGAGACAAGAAGGATGGCACGAGTTCTCAAAGGGGTCGTAGCACTTTTGTGTCAGAGTAATAGTGGGAGTGAGCAGATATACTGAGCGTAGGATGCATGAAATGAAGATCATGGAGGAGCGGTAGTTACTGCTAATGACAAGGTTTGTGGTATAACCAAGGGAGGTGATAGGGCAGGTGGGGTGGAAGATTAAAGATGAAACAAACCAACAAAATTGAGAGGCTAGGGTTTTAGAAGAAGTGTTTACATATACGTTAAAATAACTAAGAATGATGTCAGGAGCAATATTAGAGTTGAAGACAGTTACCCAGATAATAACATTACCAAGAAATAAAGGAGAGTGATTCAGAGACCTGTAGGTCTTTGCTTCAAGGGGTGGTCCCAGAATAGCAGCATCTGTATCACCAGGGAGCTGGTTAGAAATGAAGAATCTGGCCTCCTCCCAGATCTACTGAAGCCGAATCTGCATTTTAACAGGAGCTTCAGGAAAGTCTCATGCATACTGAAGTCTGAGAAGCACCTCTGTAGATGACTCCGACAATGGGTGTTAACAGTAGGTCTCATGGCCTGAGTGTCGAAGCAGGCGAGAGTTTTAGGTAGGAGAGGGAACTACTGCCGGAAAGCAATGATGAGGAACAAGGATACCTAGCTCTGCCCCGGCACAGCATTAAAAGGGACACGGGAGAGAAATAGCCACCACTTGAGTCACCTTGGAGTCCCTGGGTGGTGCAAATGGTTAGCGTGCTTGGTTACTAACCAAAAGGTTGAGGGTTGGAGTCCACCAAGAGGTGGCTTGGAAGAAAGGCTGGGAACCTACTTCTGAAAAATAAGCCATTGAAAACCCTATGGAGTACAGTCCTACTATAAAACTCACAGGATCACTGTAAGTTGGGTTGACTTGATGGCAACTGTTCTTCCTTTTCCTTTTTTTTTTGAGTGACCTCAAAGGTAGAGTAGGCTTTCAGATAGGGTAGGAGTAGGTGTTGAACATATAGGAGATGTTGCTAATGATTGACCATGAGTTTCAGAAGGTCCAATGGAAAGATCTGGGAGTTGAGGAGGGAGGGCAGTGTGGCCAGATATGGTGATGTATGGAGTCATAGGGGTCATAGGGGGATGTGAGGCCATAAATGAGAGAGATGACCTCTGGTCTTGGTCTCATGTGGTGACTGAGTGAAGTATATATATTGGGCATGACTGGAAGAAACCTGATGGTCTCTTAGGCAGCTGAGAGTGTTCTGGTGGGAGACTTACCAGGAGCACTTGGAGCTTGGTGGGCTCTTCCACATGTTCACAAGTTGATAGAAAGTTGTTCCCTTTCTTCTTACTGCAAAGTTATTCACCTTGTAAGTGGTGGAGCTGGGATTCCAATTGGTTGTGTCTAACCACTAGGTTTGTGCTCTACCCACTACTCTGGTGGATTTCAAACTTCACAGTCATCAGACACACCTGGACCCAAACTCAAAACAGTTGCCACCAAGTTAATTCTGACTCATAGCAACCCTATAAGCCAGAGTATAACTGCCCCATAGGGTTTCCAAGGAGCAGCTGGTGGATTCGTACTGCCAACAATTTGGTTAGCAGCTAAGCTCTTAACCACTGCACCGCCAGGGCTCTGACACACCTGGAGGACTTGATAAAACACATCTTGATGGGCTTCACCCCTACAGTTCCTATACTGTAGGTCTGAGGTGGGGGCGGAGAATTTGCATTTATAACAAGTTCCCAGGTGATGATGATGATGTTGGTCTGGGGACCATATATTAAGAACCACTGTACTACCCCACACTGCTCTTGAAATCCTTTATTCTTATTTCAAAGAATGGAATATGTTCACTTTTCAAAGGGGAAGCTGAGGACATCAGGGTATCCGTAGGTTTAGGACTCTCCTTCTTTGGAACATCCTTCGATGCTGTCCATAACCTTGCCTACTAAGAACTCTGCCTGCTGCCACAGAACAGAGCACATGACCTGTTGATGGAAAGGCAGGGTTTCAACGTTCCATTTTGTAACATCACTGCCACAAGCATCCTCATCCACAGCCATTTATTGATTAAGCACATGACCCAGATTTGCTCAGCTCTTTCTTTCCTATCTAAGTCAGCTCCAGGACTCTGATTTGTCGCAGCTTGGGGACCCACCAGACTTGATGGCTCTTCTGTCTGGGGCGCATGCACCGTGCTTTCCTTGGCTGCTCCAGGTCTCTTGGTCCTTCTCAGAGCATGGCCCAGGGCTTAGCAAACTTCGTATTCCTGAAAGGTAATGTTAAAACTAATGAGGGGCCATGGGCAGAACTGGGGCAAAGACTGATGAGAGGAATAAGAGGAGAGAAGTGGACATTATTCCAAACTCAGGTGACCTGGGCTCCGGCCTTGACCTTTTCTCTTCCTAATTGTATAATCTTGGGCAAAGACATTTCCCCTCTTTAGGCTTTAGTTCTCTCAACTGTAAAATTGTGATAATAATAAAGTAATAAAATAAAACTGTGATAAAATAATCTTATAGGATCATTCGATAAACTTTGAACACTCACTTTATGCTAGATCTTGTGTAAGATGCTGAGGATAGAGCTGTGGATAAGAGCCAATCCCTCCCTTTCACAGTGTGATGGAGGAGAACTTGGCCTAAGGGAGTGAATGGAATATATATATGAACATGCTTTGTATTGCACTGTGTGATTACGAGGTGCTCTAACTATTGGTAGCTATGATGGTTCAGTGGTAGAATTGTTGCTTTCCATGCGGGAGACCCAAGTTTGATTCCTGGTCAATGGATCTCATGTGCCGCCACCACCTGTCTGCCAGTTGAGGCTTGCATGTTGCTATGATGCTGACAGATTTCAGCAGAGCTTCCAGACTTTATAAGATGGACTTGAAAGAAAGGAGTGGCAGTCTACTTGTGAAAATCAGCCCATAAAAACCTATGAATCACAACAGTCTGATCTGCAAATGATCATGGGGATGGCGCAGGACCAGGTAGCATTTTATACCACTATGCATGGGGTTCTCTTGAACTGGAAGCTGACTCAACAGAAGCTAACAACAACAACAAAAACCCATCATTGAGTCGATTCCCTTCCGACTCATAGCATAGCAACCCTATGGGACAGAGTAGAACTGCCCCAAGAGTTCCCAAGGTTCTTCTGCAGAGTGGCTGGTGGGCTCAAACCACTGACCTTTTGGTTAGCAGCTGGGCACTTAACCATTGCACCACTAGGGCTCCTAGCTAACAACAAAAGATAATTAATGGAGGGATGGAAAGAAAATAACAGGGTCAGCTTAGAAAAAATACTTTTAAAGGTTGATTTGTCAACAGGCAATCAGAGATCAAATATAATTATCTGGAGAGTTTTAAAAAATATATGAATGTATGAACCTAAACTCTGGACATTCTAATATAATTGGACTCGGGTAGTGGGAGGAGCCCTCGTGGCACAGTGGTTAAGAGGTCGGCTGCTAACCAAAAGGTTGGTAGTTTGAATCCACCAGCTGCTCCTTGGAAACGGTATGGGGCAGTTCCATTCTGTCCTGTAGGGTCACTATGAGTTGGAATCTACTCGAAGGCAACAGATTTGGTTTGGGGTGGTGGGTTTGGGTGTTGTTTTTTAAAAAATCATACCAGATGATTTGAACAAGCATCCAGGGTCAAGAACCACGTTGCTTAAAGATTTGCCTACCTGAAGGGGCAAAATGTTTTTGCTCCCAAGTACTGGGATCAAATTAAACCAGGAGGAGCTCTCCTGTTCCCTTGCTGCCCTACTTTAACTCTCTGTCCTCACTCCAGGACCCTGTGTCCCTGGAAGACGTGGGGATTTCCACTCTGTATTTGAATTCAAGGGAAGGTCATTCAGAGGAGAAGGTGATGAGAATTTACCACGAACCTAAGACAGATGGAGAGCTTCTGAGTAATTCTTACAGCAGCTGAGTTGCCAAGGGAGGAAAATGAGCAAATTCAATCAGCAGCAGGGATGGAAAGATGTCCTGAAGGGGTGAAGCAGTTGGAGCCATGTTCCAGGTGAAGAGCTGGAGGCTCTTTGGACCAGAGCCGGGAACAATCTGAAGCAACTGTAGACCCCGCCAGCAGTGCTGTCTCACAGGCCACTGGGAGAGCTGAAGGGATGTTCGGAGTGAGTCCCTGTCCCAGCACTCACCCCCCGCCCCAGCACCCTCCCCGCTTACCCTGTCCAGGGCAGGAAGTAGAGGGGCAGCCTTGAGGGTGAGGCCAGGGAAAAAGCCAAGCTGGCAGGTAACCTATATTCCACCTGGCCTACCTCCTCATGCCCCCTGTCAGCTACTTTATCAACCCTGGTGTCCGTCTGACAGTCCTCCTATGAACATGCCCTACGTTATTGGCCTTGACACTCTCTCCAGAAAGTACCTGTTATTCTCTGTTGGTGGAGTCCCTGGGTGGTGCAAACAGTTAACATGCTCGGCTGCTAGCTGAAAGATTGGAGTTTGAATCCACCCAGGGACGCCTCAGAAGAAAGGCCTATCTACTTCTGAAAAATCAGCCAATTGAAAATTCTACAGAGCATAGTTCTAATCTGACACACATTTCACCATGAGTCAGCATTAACTTGATGGCAACTGGTTTACTGATCTCTGTGGGAGACTGCACGTTTATCCAGACCCTGACAGTGGTCTCACTGCCAATGTCAAGATCACTGGCACCCAGGATGGCATCTGACTTGCCCTCCTCCAGGGCAGCACAACTTCTTTGAACCAAGCTCTCTGTTGCCTGAGGCCCAGAGAGCAAATGTTCAGAACAGGCTGGCTGTCATCTGGTGCTGAGACTCAGGCTGTGGAAAGGAGGGCAAGGAATAGGGGCACATGTTCCTTGGATCGTCCAGCTTCAGCTGCAAGAGCTGGACTCTGTGGCCAGATGAGGGTTAACCAGCCTGCCCTGTGTGGACCAGAGGCCTCCTCCTGTGGAGTTGCCCACAATGTGCTCTGCATCTTTCACGACTAGGTTATAATGTTACTCAAGGGTAGCAGCTTCCCTGCCTAGGGCACCTGTGATCCTGTGGATGCAGATGGACCACATCCACGGAACTGCTTCGTAAACAGCACTGTACTCCATACATGCAAATGGCTGTTACCAATTGCACACATTTACTTGTTTACCTCGAACTTTTCCCCTTGATCCAGCCCTGCTTTTAAATCCATCAACCTGATAGCTCAAGTAAGGTGGTTCATTACCAAAATATTTAAAAATTACGTGAGCAGAGCATGTAATTCACTTCCTTCCCACAGCTCACACTCCACTGCTGTTTGGCCACATGCTTTCTCTCCATTCTCCCGCATAAATGAGAAAACTTGGAATGATTTAAAAACTTTTAGGGGACACACATATTCATTTCACAAATTCGCCTTTCTTTCAGTTGTCCTTTCATCCCTTTTCCTAGAGCTCTGTTGTCATGGCAAGGGCTCCGGGTCTAGGATTAGAATTGTTTTTGTTGTTAGCCGCCACCAGCTGACTCTGACTCCTGACAGCCGTATGTACAGCAGAACCAAACTTTGCCCCGTCTCGCGTCATCTTTATGATTGTTGCTATGTTTGAGTCCATTGTTCCGGCTATTGTGTCAGTCCATCTCATCGAGGGTTTTCCTCATTTTTGCTGACCCTCTGCTTTATCAAACATGATGTTCTTTTCTAGCAATTGGTCTTTTCTTATGACTAGTCCAATGTCTCTCCATCCTCACTTCTAAGGAGCATTCTGGTTGTATTTCTTCAAGGGTCAATTCAATATTTCTAGCCTTCCTCCCTTTGGGACACGTGGAAGACTACATTTCCAAGCTCTCTCCACAGGAGCTGGAATGGGAAGTGACATGGCCCATTTCTGGCTGAAACACTTAAAAGCAAGTATAAGAGTCTTGGCTGTGGCCATCGTGGAAGCACACACATTGGGGTGAACAGGCCACAAGACTGAAACCACCTCAAAGGCTAAGCCTCCACATGAAGCAAGCCTGCCCTGAAGAGTTACCCAGACCCATGGTAGACTTTGTATGAAGAGAAAAAAATCTTTGTTGTGTTAAGCGACTGAGATATTGGTTGCATTTGTTACCACAGAATAGCCCATCTCATCCTGACTAATTGATTCATTTCTAGCCTTCAGTATGGCAGAGGTTTTCAGTTAGCTCCAGAGCCCTTTGATTCTCTGGGGGTGCCATAAGGGAAAGGGTGATGGAGACAAGGGAAAACAAGTGGGTAGGTTCTCCTTCAAACAGCTTTACTTTTATCTCATTTATATATTGGAGTCCTCAAGGAGATTATTTTTGAAAGAAAAGTTCAACTTCTAAAATTTATTTAGTAAGTCACTACATTATTGCAATGATTCCCTCTGAACTCTATCTTCCTGTAACCTTCTAAGATCTTCTGCTTTGTTTTGACTTTGTAGTCCGTATTTCATTCATGTCCTGATTAGAACCAAGAGGTCAACCCTTTGCTCTGAAGCCTACTCTGGTGTTGCAGGGAATGTCCTCACCCCATCAGCTATTTTCTGCCCTGGCTCCTTGGTCTCATGCCTCTCTGTAATTCCATGTGGGCTGGAGGCAGGGAGGGGTGGGGCAGGCACAGATTACCCAATAAGTAAGATAAGCATATGTTTAGGGCATCAACAAAACAGGGGCTCCAGTTGTCCAAAGCAAAGACTCATAGATGTCAAGCAGACAGGACACAAGGAAACGCGAGCATCACAGTGGAAGGAAACTGAGAGGGCACTAAATGAAATTGATACTAGCTCTAGTGCATGAGATTGTGGTGGCTGGAAATAAAGTTCACGCAGGGTCATGAGGGTGCCCATGCGCAAGGTTGTTTAAGCTGTGAGGCTCCTACCACTTCAACACCTTCATTGACATCTGTCTCCTACAGCCTCCTCCATGTAATTGAAACTCCTTATCTCGGCAGATCTCTTGGGAGAATGTATACCATTTCTTTCTAATAAAAAAGAGGTGGGGGTGGGCTGTTGAGTCTAACCCTTGCTACATTCACTCACTAAAATTTTTATAATCCAGTTACTCTCATTCTTCTAAAACAGCATACACCACTTTCACATTCAATTGCTAATATTATAGCCACACTTAAGAAGTTACATCATGGATAGCTGGGACACACACACACACAGATATACACATATACTCACATATCCCGTTCAAATGTGTAAGTAAGCAGAGAAGGAGCTGCCACAGATTATCAGTGTTTTGGGCCCCCACATGCCTTAATCTGGCCCTGGGTAGAGATCGGGGCAGTTAGGAGGTACACAGGATCAAGGCTTGGACAATAAGGAGGAAGGTCAGGGAGAATGATGTCCTCAAATATGAAGTCATAGAATTTGGCAGTGTCTTGTATTTAGGGAGGAGCCCTGGTGGCGCACTGGTTAAAGTGCTTGGCTGCTACCAAAAAGTCAGCAACTCGAACTTACCAGCTGCTCCACGGGAGAAAGATGTGGTAGCCTGCTTTCATAAAGACTTAGAGCCTTGAAAACCTGTGGGGCAGCTCTACTCTGTCCTAGCTTGTTACTATGAATTGGGATTAGCAATGGCTTCGGTTTTGGGTTTCGTATATGGGGGACGTCTCTGGTTGGTGCAAATGGGTGCCGTGCTCAGCTGGTAACTGAAAGATTGGTGGTTCTAGTCCATCCCGAGGTGCCTTGGAAGAAAGTCCTGGTCATCTGCTTCCAGAAAACCAGCCACTGAAAATCTTATGGAACACAGTTCTACTCTGACACACATGGGGTCACCATGCATCAGAACTGACTTGATAGCAGTTGGTAGGGTTTTTCGGTTGCATGTGGGAGCAGCGCACTGAGCCCAGGACACCTGTTCTGCCAGCGGCTGCGGGAGCTTGCATTGGATTTATAATCTCTGCAGGCCCCGGGTTTTTGTATGACAAATGAAGGATCAGACTAGATGAGGGGTTTTCAAATGTGGCCATGGAATCCTAAGCACCAATGCCTACTGGGAGATGGAGGTGGGTGTCCTGTAGACAGGACTGAACGCTGAGCCACACCCCAACACAGCCAAAGCAGCTCTACCTTTACCACATTATTCGTTAGGCTTTTAGGTAATGTTTCGTTAGAAGAAAGGATTGTGCTGCTGACGAGTCTGAGAACAAGACTAATTTCCAAGGATTCTGTGTTTGATTTCTCTTTCAAACCAGTTGTGTGTTCTTGGGCAAGTTACTTAATTGTTCTGAACCTCACTTCCCTTATCTATAAAATGATACCTTTTTCACAGGGTTGGTTGTGAGGACTAATTTAAATATATAAATTAATTCAAGTACAACGCAGTTCCTGAATCAGTGGGGCTATTAGTATTCTCACATGAGACAGATATGGTCATTCCAGTTTATTAGATGAGCAAATCGGGGGTGAGGGCAGAAAAATTGTGATGTAACTAAGGCCACACAAGTGGAGGCAGCAGAGCCTGGAGCAGAACGCTGGTGTTATTGCTTGTACGCCAGGTTCCTCGCACACACATCTGGGTGTTCCTGCAGCTGTGGCAGGCCTGTGTTCTTTCGTCTTCTCTTTCCCATTGCTCTGTTTTGAGTTGTCTGCTCAACCTCCTATCAAAAGTTAAATTAATGATGTGTAGCCTCATATAGAATAATGATGCTAATAGCCTTATGCAATCTCTACAACAGCCCAGCGAGGGAGGTATTACTGATCTTCTTGTCGGTTGCTGTTGAGCCAGCTCCAGAATGAAACGTTGTCTGGTCTTGTGCCATCTTCATGATCATTGGTATGTTTGAGTCCACGGTTGCAGCTGTTGTGCCAATCCACCTCCTCGAGGGCTTCCTTCGTTGTCTTTGGCCCTCCACTTTACCAAACACGATGTCTTCTTTAGTGATTGAGCCCTACTGATCTTGCTTTTCCTCGAAACTGCCAAATTCATTTCCGCCTTCAGGCCTTTTGCACGTGGCTAGTCATTATTCCTTTTACTTGAGGTACTTTCCCCTCACACATCTGTGTGACATCCTTGGAGAGGTCTTTTCAGAACTCCCTGTAAAAAAGTACCATCATCACTGTCACTTCCTTTGCCCTTCTTTGTCTTACTTCAGAGAACCCATCACTACCGGACATGCATCTATTTGTTTCTTTATTGTCTACTTTCTCCAGTAGGCTGTAGGCTACCTGGAGGTGAAGGCTTGGTTCTATGTATGTAGTCCCGACTTACGACGGGTTTCTATTTCAGCCACTCCGTTGTAAATCAGTTCTGAAATAAGTTGGGTACCTCATTATTTTAACTGTCATTATTATTGCCTTTTCTTATCAGTGTCTTTACAAATCATAGCGTTGAACTTTTGCAGGTGAACATTTGCTAGTGATAACAGCTGAAATTATATGCTGCAATATTGTATGTAGCACATATTACTAATGATAAAGTCTACAAAAAAGGAAAAAAAAACCTCGTACACAGATGCAGACAGTCAAGGCAGTTAAGTGCAGTTCGTCGTACCTCGGATACATCATAAGTTGGGGACTACATATAGTCAGTGCCTAGAACAGTGCCTGACGCCAGGAGAGAGTTGATGAGCATTTGGTAAATAACTGAAGGAGCAGATCTGCTTTACAGATGAGGTACTCAGGGTCACCAAGGGGTAAGGGCAGGGCAGGACTGCAGCTGGCACCTTTCTGACCCTCTAGGTTACCTGCTTCAGAACGTTTCCTGGAATGTGTGTATGATCCCCCCATATGTAAGTGTGTTGTTAATGGTTCCAACCAGTCATTCCAGCACCCAGAGCTGGCGCCTTTCTGACCCTCTGGGTTACCTGCTTTGGAATGTGTCCTGGGACGTGTGTGATCCCCACATGTAAGTGTGTTCTTCATGGTTCCAGCCAGTTGTCCCAGGCTCCCAGAGCTGGCACATTCCTGGGTCTGTTGCTGTCCTTGTTCACCTCACACTGTCATGCTTCTTGCCAATAAAGTGTGAGCCTGCAGTGAAATGCCATGTGCTAGCTCCTCTTCTGGACTTCAGAGCTTTTACTTGGGGGTATGAGCTTGGGAGTGTGGAAGAGAAGGGGTGGGGATGGTGCCTCTACCCTTTACTCAGCCCTCGGTCAGAGCAACCCAGAGCCCTGCCTTTTGAAAGGGAACAATGGCTAGAACTGGAGGACAATGGGACTCCAGGCACATGTGTTTTTCAGAGTCTGGGGTGGGGGTAGGGGGTTGCGCTTCCCTCTGCTCCCAGGCACTGGTGGCATCATTGCCTGGCTCAGAGTAGCCCTGTCACCAAGGGCATCTGCCATCACAGCAGCATCAGCTCCTTCTTTCCCCAATCTGCTACTATGATTCGCTGGATTGTCATCGGCTTCTTGGGGTGAACAGAGCAGGAAGATGGGGGGCAGGGAATAAAGCCGGGTAAGATGGGTCTTCTGGCATGAAGCCCATAGTGTGGTCTTCACATAGGCTGAGCATAACCTGGCACTGAGGCTTTTCCAGAAAGGTGACTTTGCATTATATAGCATACCACACCTAGTTTCGTGACCCCACCCAGGGACAAGTTTATCACCCCATCTTATGACAATCTCCTGATCCTGGCAAAACGTCTGACTACAGGAGGAAGCTACAATGAGAATTTACCCAGAGAACTGAGCAAAACCCCACTGTTGTACCGTTTTAAAATTTTTCAGTTTTGTTTTTTGCTTTTTCTGCTTACAGGTTAGCCGTTGGGCCCAGAACCTCCCCCACCTCGTACAGAGATGCAGGCAGTCGAGGCTAAAATAGCTGTGACTAGACAACGTCACTGCGATTGTCTTAATAACTGCTTTCAGTCCTTAAGATGCCTGGGTTGGATTTATTACCAGTGATGGCATCGATTACTTGGTGCTCAACTGCAATCTGAGTCTTTCTGAAGCTCCACTTGCGTTATTTTATGAAGATGGATGGGCTGGTAATGTGCCCCCCTTCCCCTGTGGGAGTCTGGGTGAGAGGGTTCTGCCTGAATGGAGCCTTAGAAGGAAAAACAAACTGGGTACATAAGGTGCAGAGAAACAGAATCTTTGCTCATGTCCCCTAGTGCTCGGGGAGCGCTCAGCTGGCCAAGCTGTGTGGCTGCGTTGGTGGGGACAGTTCACAAAGAGAGGTCAGGGCACTCAACTAGGACTCCCTTGACAAGGGTTTGCATTTGCTAGGTGTGAATGTGGTTTTGCGGAGGTCTTGACAATCTTCAGAGGTCTTATCCCCAGGCCTGGCCTTCCTATCCCATGCAAAATCCAGCTTTGTTACAATATGAGTCTTGGTCAGTCATTGCACATCCATCTCCCATGATGGGGAGCAGACTTAATAGAGAAATGAAATGTCCTCCAGGTCTGGACTTGTAGCTATGGGTCCTGGTGGGCCTCATGCGGTAGATACAACAAAAGCAGGGCAGAGAATAAACAGCTCCTGTAATGGTCCAATGTATATGTCAACTTGGCTAGGTTATGGTGCCTAGTTGTTTGGTCACAGATTAGTTGCTCTTATAAAGATTACCATAATGTGGGTGGGCCTGAATCATTTGTTAAAGACCTTACAAGCAGAAAAGGAGTTTTCCTAGGGTGTGTTCTGCTTCCAGGCTATAAATAGGTATTTTGCCAGAACACTCTTGCTCTGTGCTGTTCTCATCAACTGACCTACGGATCTTGGGAAGTAAGTCTGCAGAAGTCTCCAACCTGTTGCCTGACCTACAGTTTGTGGACTTGCCAGCTCCCCACAATCGCATGAGCCAATTCCTTGTAATAAATCTCTCTTTCTCTTTAAATAAAAGACAGCTACTGACCTGTGATATATTTTAGTGATTGGAGTTCACCAGGCCAGTGCTGCAGTAAGACCCTTGCTGACTGCCCGACTCACAACCTCTAACTCTTCTCTTTTCAGCCTCTTCCTGCCTAAACTGTGATATCCCACAGATCCTTCTGTGTAACTGATTTATTCCATTGGTGCTCTCACCCTTGAGGACACTGGGCCCAAAGAAGCTCCATGCTCTCAAATCAACCCAGTCCTGACCTCGTGTCCATTTAGTGTAGCTCTGAATGCCCCCTTCTCTATAATTTATTTTTTCATTCCTTGCTAGACTTCAGCAGCCAGGGTTGATAGGTTTTTTGCAGTCTTGGTCAACACAAGGAGACACTACTTATATTTCCAAAGTTTGGAATTGTTTAGGCACAAACTAGAAATGTGAAATTTGTCTCTAAAAATGCAGGGTACCAAGAGACCAAAGAGAGAGGAGGGCAAGTTTAGGCTGGCAGCAAAGGAGTTTATTAGGAAGACTTACATACAAGGCAAATTCTGGGCAGCAGCAGCACCAAAGTAGATTTTCGTGCCCAGCAGTGGGGGGAAGGGGGGGGGTTCAAGTTTTATAGTGGTTAGGGACAATAGTGGTTAGACGCTAGAGATGTTACATGAGGCTGTCTCAGCAAGGCCACATAACAGTAGCTTGGCAAACAGCACTGAGCTAACAGAAAACATGAGGGCAGCCATGTTTGGTCTTGCAAAGTCTGTTTCCCCTTCAGTCCAACCCCTGAGGCTGGCTTTTACAAACTAATATGTTCCCCATTTCTACAAAGTCCCTGAGGGCCCCAAGACAAGCTGTCACTGTAGGGACAGACAGTGTTGCTGTAGTTGGAGGTACAGACCACATCGGCAGTATAGACAAACACAGCACACAATTCCTATACCCAGGAAAAGACCGAGACCTATCAAAAAAAAACATGCCAACTAGAGGGGAAAGAGGCAAACAAGGTGGCCACAGCAGACCAGCCATCAGGTGCATCCAAGGCTTCTACTTGTTTCTTCATATGACCTAACAGATCAGTTATGTTCTGGTGGTAGTCTGGTATACAGGTACAACATTCAGTCTTTATTACGGCACACATCCCACATTGAGTGTCTGTTAGAATGTCTTGTCATTTGGTTCTGAAAGACTACTTTCCTCATTTGGGTGGTTTTGGCAATAATAGCCAAAAGCTTTCTCTGCTGTCATTCAGGCCCTGTTTAGAAAAATTAGTTAGAGCTGCAGCTCTTCTCATTACTTCTAAGGAGCCCACAGAGGGGGCAGGGGGACAAAAACAGAAAGTAATCATACCAGTGGAAAAGACTATGCTTGGTCCACCTGGCTTTCAACGAGGAGTAACTTAGAGGTTGCGGTATAGTTTTCCTGATGGTCCCTGTAGCATAGGATGACCTCAAAGTGCAGAACTTTATCCAATCATATGGTAACCAGGGCCACAGAGAGTGGCCACACAGCTCTCTAGTGTTTTTAGGAGTGAAACACACTCCTGCCTTCCAGTTGGTGTGTTTATATTACAACCAGTCTGTGGTATTAGGTGTTATCACCCATTGGCAGTGGGAGCAGGAGTCTGGCCCACTATGCTGGTGGGGACTTGGAGGACGATGGGGGAGTGGGTTGGGGGGAACAGGGGAACCCATGGGGTTTTCCTTGGTCCAAAACAGACAAAAGCAGATTTCCTTAGCACACCCTGCTCAGGTACCAACTAACCTAAACAATCCCAGAGGTGGTAAACACACTTTCGTGGCTGCAACCAAGAGGTCTTGTGGTCTCTTACTAAGATGTGGATGTCTGAGAGTGTCCGAGTTCAGAAAAAGGTGATGTTGTGCCCCCCATCCTGTTATGTCCCAATTAGTTAAAGAGGCTTCCATGCCCCTCCCCATGTCTCTCCCAGCTGCCCAGTAGGTTCTGGTCTGTGCTCCATGTTCCAAGGCATGCCTCTGGCGATTGACAAAGGGAGTTGTCCACAGATCTAGCAGCTGCTTTTGTTGTGGACTATGGCAAAGCTTTGAGCTCACTGTAGGAAGAGGTTGGCAGCCCCGAAGGGAAGAAAGCCGAGTAGGCCATACCTATGGTTGGAAAGACAGGCGTTCAGTGGGTACTAAGAGGAGTAAATCATCACCTTCTATTAGGATCACACCAGTGGCTTCCCCTTGGGTGGTGTAAACAGCAGCTGTTTTAGGTATTTTTCCTGGCTGAGTGTACTATACATGCTACATTGGGGAGGTCACCTGAGGGGCTGTGAGTAAAGTCGCCCATTTTACTGTACGCCAGAAAAAGAGACCCACTTCCATCCTTCATGGTATAGCCACCGTTCCTTTCTAAGTGAAGCGTGACTGTGAGGCCCTTTGTGCAGTAAGAAGGTGGGCTCTCACATTAGGCTGAGCAGTTCCTCCACCTCCAGAGGGACGAAGTAACCAATCCACCCCAGTGGGGTGACCCACGACAATGCCATTGATGGCTCCATTTCTCAGCGCCAGGTCCTGGGGTGTCTGCAGGACTATATTGTTTTGTTCTGGCAATAACCTTGATGGACACACTTCTGGAGCTTGTGACATCTCTTAGATCATTGTGGAGGGTCACTCGGGGCTCCTAGTCTGGCTAAAGGCCCAGTGACAACGAAATTTATGAACCTCAATGCCTCAAAAAGCACCTTGGTCCACTTCTCCAGGGAAGTCTTGCCTGTAAGGGTTTGTATTTGTTGTTTCAGGATGCTGTTCTTCCTTTCCGCCAGGCCCACAGCCTGGGGGTTGTAGGGCAGATGTGCTTATTCAGGCACACAGTGACCTGTCAAGTGTGTCTGCTGGTCACTATCAACTTTTCAGGGTATCCTGTACATTACATTCAATTTTTGTAGCCTGTTTATTGTAGGAAACCCTGGTGGCATAGTGGTTAAGAGCTAGAGCTGCTAACCAAAGTGTCAGCAGTTTGAATCTGCCAGGTTCTCCTTGGAAACTCTATGGGGCAGTTCTACTCTGTCCTATAGGGTCATTATGAGTCAGAGTTGACTTGACAGCAAAATTTTTTTTTTTTTTTTTTACTGTAGGACCCTGGCTCGCTTGTTTCCATGGGAATGCCTATGCCAAGCTGGTAGCGGTGTCTACACACAGGGGAGCTTAGTTTGTTCCTTCACTGCAGGGACCTTATATAATCTACCTGCCAATCTGTCACTGGCTGTGTTGTTCTTTTTTTTTTAATGTATTTTCCCAGAATCCTGGGGCAGATGTCCTGGACATTGGCATGAACACACAGGGCGTTTTGTACAGCACTTGCTAGATCACGGTGCTTTACTGCTATGCCTGCCTCTTTGGCTATTTTCCAAGTAACACAGGAGCTATGGTGTCTAATCTTCTGGTGAATTTAATGGGCAGCTTCCCCCTCGGGATGCACGTTTCTGATTTACGCTATAGCATCTGCTTCTCAGTTTCCCGCAGGGAAAGGGGTAAACGGGCTGCTACCTTAAAAACAGTTTAGGTCAGTATCTGGGGTTTGGAGGCCATCCCAGATGTCTTGTCACAAGGTTTTCTCCTACAGCACTTTACTTATTATGGTCCACTGATTCTTATGCCATTGGCTAATCCACATAATTAGCCCACAGGCTACTGCCCACCTGTCCATGCACAAGGTTAAGGGCCAGAGTTCATTGGCGATGACCACCCACATGGCCCTTCATTCAGCCCACTGACTGCTTTGCCCTGAGCCAGTTTTAAACCAAATGGTATCAGTGGAGGCTTACACAGCCACCATCATCCATGGTGGTGTCATATCTTGGCTAGAATCATCTATGTGCCAGGTGTCTGCTGGCAGTGGGCCTTCCCCTCTCTTGGAGGAGAGGCGAGGTGGCTCTGGTGGGGTGCTAGCCTGTGTTGGGGCAGAGGGTCATCTTGATATGTCACTGGACCAAGTACAGCTTGTAACTTTTGGGACAATTGACTGGCAGAAAGGGCACTGCACTGTTGCCAATACGTTTGCCATTTGGTCAGTGTAGCTGCCTGGGTGAAAGCTGATGATGGCTTGGAAAACAGTCTGTTGACCCATCCATTTACGGGCAAAGCTGGGTGAAGGGTGACAGTTCCTGCCCTGTTAATGGCTCTACTTGGTGGAGGGCATCATAGGCCACTAACAATTGCTTTTCCATGGGACAGTATCAGTTTCATGACCCCCTCTACAGTTGGGACCGAAAACCTAGGGGGACTTCAGTTCCATCCTGATCTTGCCACAAGGCCTGGCCAGAGCTGTCCTTGGTGCTGCTCACGCCTAACCGGAGGGTAACTCTTCTCATATTGTGCTCAGGGCTTTCTCTTGTGCAGCCAACACTTTTGCTTTTTCAAAACCTTGCTGCTGTGCATGACTTCAATCCCAAAAGGCACTCTTTTTTACTAGTCAATAAAGTGCTCTCAAGCACTGGGCCAAGTGGTGAACAAATACTCTCTAATACCCCCAAAGACCAACAAAGACCTGCACTTCCTCTAGTGTTCTAGGGATGGGGTAAGCTTGTATCTTATCGACCGTGCCTTCAGGCAACACACAGGTCTCACCTGACCAGACAACCCTTAGGAATTTTACTGACATTCCTGGTCCCTGAACCAGGGATTCATGGCCTATCCTTTCCCCTGTAGGTGGATGATTATGGTGTCTGGACACTCCTGTAATAGAGAAACATCTTCAGCAGTTAACATGATGTCATTAATGTAATGAAACCAGAGGGCAATAGCAGGGAAGGGGGAAAGAGTCAAATCTCTAGCAACCACACCAAGGCAAATAGTGGGACTATGTAGATATCTTTGGGATAGCACTTAGAAGGTCCATTGTTACCTCTCCCAGGTGAAGGCAAACTGATCTTGGGCAGACAGGGCTAGAAAGATACTAAAGAATATTGGTCAGATCTAACACAGCATAATATGTGCGTAGGTCTCTACTAAGGGTTTCTAACAAGAAAGCTATATTTAGGAGTGCAGAGTGTATAGGAGGGATCACTTCGTTAAGTTCCCCACAGTCTATGATCATACACACCAGGAACCATCTGGTTTCATCACAGGACACACAGGGCTATTGAAAGCACCGTAGTCTTCCTGGAGGAAACCTGCTGTTTTAGTTCTAAAATAGTTACTAATTTCTTTATGTCCTCTGAGTGACTTATATTGTTTGATGTTTACAACTCTGTGCTGGGGACAGGGTCAGTAGTCCCCATGCCACATTCTCCCTTAAGACACCTTTACCACCCTCACTCATGGTTTGAATTCTCCACAGATGTGGTCAAAGTCAGTCCCATGAGGAAAAAAAAAAAAAATGAGGAAATATACCCCTAGAATATTCTGGTATTGAGAAAATATAAACTTGATACAGTTTAAGGGGAGTATGTCCTACTTGCAGGGTCAGGAGTACCTGGTATACGTGGATGGACTTTCTGCCATACGCATCAGTTGCCAAGGGGGAGTCCTCGAAACTGCTCAGAGCTTCCAAAGATAAGGCTGCACTCTGCCCTGGTATCGACTAAAGCTAGCACCTGTTGCTTATTCGTTCTTGATTAATGTATTGTGACTTCTATGTGGGACCTCTGGTCCCCCTGCAGGGCCCTAACTTGTAGGTGAACTTGGCATCACCCCTAGTCCTTAGGGACGCGTGGGGTCTACTCAGCAGCGAGGGGCACTTCCTCAGGGGAAGTGGTAGGACCCAGAGATCAATACTGTTGCTCTGGCTTAATGTTCTTCTGAACACTAACCAAAATCTCATTATGTTGCTTATTCATCTTGTCCGCTGCCATTCCAGGAGCCACTAAGTCCATCCACATCTGCCTTCAGGTCACTTTCAAGGGGCCTTTGGATGGTCGTCTCATGGGTTTCTCAGTCTTTCTTTTCTCTTTTCCCATGGGTTGTACTGCCTTTCCTCTAGCTTTTGTGGTTTTACCCAAATCAACTGTGGCTTGTCCCACCTGGTACAATGCCTGGCCCACTAAGGGACTAACAATAGCCAGCAGTGTGCCATACCAGGAGGGCGGAGCTGCCTGAGGCTTCTCACTTCTATTCCTGCAGTAAATACTCATCGTTTGTCCCCCTGAAGTGCTCAGCGTTTGTGTGGTGCATACCTAATTCCTGAATTATCTGCTGTAAACTCTTCTACAGGAGACCATTTCCCAGCCTTGCCGGGAAGATCCCCCTCATTCACCCACACATTTTTGTAACACAAGATGATCTAATTTGTGAGGGCGTGTATGCCCTTTGGGTTCTGAGCTGAGCTGCCTGTAAAAACTGCCAGAGGGCAGGGTGGGTGTTTATGCGGCTCCTTTGCTTTGCTTTGGTTCTGTTTAAGGAGACACTGTCTCCCCTGATATTCCACAGATGTAGTTGCCAAGTCGCAATAGTCTCCTTCTCTTTTTTGCTAGAATTTCCCACACAACTCAATTAGCTCATGGTGGGGGTGGTGGGGAGTGGGGGGATAGGGAGGGTGTTGCATTCCTGCATTGTCATGGAACTGGCTGGTGGGATTTCTTGTTTGGGATCATTGGCTTCCCAGGGAGCTTGATCTTAAGAGTGAGGAGTAGTCACACCCAGAGGGGCTGCTCTGCACTGTCAGACTCCGCCTCCACTATCACTTCTGTATCCAACTCACTACTCAATCTGCTCTCCCTTGGATTCTATGTTTTTTCATCTCAGTCACCTTCCATCAACACTGCCCTAACCTTGGCTTGGCACTTTCCTTCCTCCCATCTTTACAAACCTGGAGGCAAACATCTCTAATTTCTCATCCTATTCTTGGATGTGGCTGCTTAATATATCAGTTGTTGCCACACATGATTGCACACATCTCTTTTTAATTGTGGCTCTTCCTGCAGGGCTCTTATGTGTGCTTCGATAGCTAGCTGGGCATTGGTGGCCAGCTGAACTTCCCAGAGTGGTAGCCATCCTACAGTCACTACTGCTCTTCTAGCTTTTTTCCTACACTTATGAAGGCACTTGTCTTCCCACAACCATGCTATGCTGCTTGGTGTTTTTCCCGCATCCCAGCACTTATGCGGTGGTCTGCATGTATCAAGCATACGGGCTAGACCTCCCCATGTGGAGGTCACTGGCTAACCTGGGATTTCCCCTGCTGTTGCTTCACTCTTACCATTTCTTCAGTCTCCTGGCTGGCTTACCAGTTGTTTAGATATGGACTAGTAATGTGAAATTTGTCTCTAAATATGGAGGGTGCCAAAAGAGTATAGAAAGAGGCAGGCAACTTTAGGGTGGCAGCCAAGGGAATTTATTAGAGAGATTTAGAAACTAGGCTAGTCCTGGGTGGCTGCAGGACAAAAGCAGATCTCCGCACCCAGCAGTAGGGGTTGGAAATTTTATAGTGGTTAGGGACAACAGGGGAACTCTGGTGGCAGAGTGGTTAAGTGCTACGGCTGCTAACCAAGAGGTTGGCAGTTTGAATCTGCCAGGCTCTCCTTGGAAACTCTATGGGACAGTTCTACTCTGTTTTATAGGGTCGCTATGAGTTGGAATCGACTCGTCGGCAGTGAGGTTTTTTTAGGGACTAGAGTGGCCAAACTCCAGGAATGTTACATAAGGCCGCCTCAGCAAGGTCACATAACAGTAGCTTGATAAACAACAGAGAACTAACAGAAACAGCAGTGAACTGATGGAAAGCGTGAGGGCAGCCATGTTTGGCCTTAGAAAGCCTGTTTCCTCTTCAGGAATAAAGCCTGAAGCTGGAACACACACTCCCAGCTTCTGCTTTCGCAGACCTTCACACAAGAGTAGACTTGGTCCATGGGCTTTGTTTAGGGTCTTTATGCCTAACCTGCTTGCCCTGACCCGCACACAGCCTTGCATCATGATGCGCTTCTGGTCAACTAGACTTTTGACTTTGCAGGCAGGTTTTTATTCACAATATTATTTTAAAATGTCTGTGGATATTATGTTTTTGTTCCCTCCTCAACTGGGATCCATAGTCTGGCAACTCTGGGTAAATAAACTGTTTGGACTTGCCTGACCCCGAGGACACCCTCAGCACAGTGCCCTATTGGTGATAAACTGTTGGATGCGCTCGCTGGGCCTTCCTTGGGGAGTGGAACCTGGTACCTCCCACATGTGTTCCTTGATGCCTCAGTTGTTTCTATTCAGTTTACAGACTTCTTTATTATTTTTCTTTTCTTTTTTAAGGAAGGAATTATTTAACCCTCGTTATTCCAATTCTTTCACTCCGGAGACAGAAAATATTGATTGCACAAAGCCATTTGATGCTCATGAAGCCTTTGGAACTTTTTAATGAGCTTCTAAAAGTTCTTTGGACCACAAAGATTGTGTTTTACTGACTCATAACGGCCTCTTTTGAAAAGGGTTAGAAGGTTGTTCAAGCTGAGATTTTCTTCAGAGTAAGTTGGGGAGCGATTGCTTCACATGGGAAGAAGCAAGCAAAGCAGGAATCGTAACTTTGGCGAGTTCATATGCTTGCTATGTGATGCCACTGGTCTAAGTACTTTATGTGCCTATTATCTCAAAGAGTTCTCCAACAATGCCATCTGCAAAGGGAGTGCCACGAAATAGAGAATAGGCACAGTCCCTTATTGTTGTTGAATGAATTGCAGCCCTCAAAAAGATTTCTTGTGTGGAAACCCTGGTGGCATAGTGGTTAAAAGCTATGGCTGCTAACCAAAAGGCTGACAGTTTGAATCCACCAGGTACTCCTTGGAAATCATATAGGGCAGTTCTATTCTATCCTATATGGTTGCTATGAGTCAGAATTGACTTGAGAGCAATGTTTTTTTTTAACCACCCAGAACTTGTGAAAATGACCTTGTTTAAAAATAGGGTCTTTGAAGATTATCAGTTAACCACATGAGGTCATAATGAAGTAGGGTGGGTCCTAATCCTACATGTGTAGTGTCCTTATAAAAGAGGAGAAGAGACAGAGACAGAGAGGCACAAAGGGAAGATGGTCATGTAAAGGAGAAGCAGAGATTGGAATGATACTGCAGCTGCAAGCCAAGAAATGCCTGGGGCTACCAGAAGCCAGGGGAGATAAGAAAGCACCTTTGCCCCTAGAGACTTCAGGGGGAGCATGGCTCTGCAGACACTCTGGATTTGAAGTTCTAGCCTCCAGAACTGGGAGGCAATACATTTCTGTTATTTTAAGCTGCCCACTTTGTGGTATTTTGCTATGGCAGCCCTCAAAAACTAATACACTGACCTATTTCTCTGAAATGTCATAGAGATTCTCCCAATTCTTTTTTTCCCCTACCATTTAAACCTTAAAAATATTTGTTTAAAAGTCCCAGGAATCATAGTTTTAGAGAAGATAGGCCACAGAGGAGGCCTGAGTCCAAGTACCATCCTTGACACTTTCTGCCAAGTGGTTCTGGACAAGGCAGTTAACATTTCTGAGGCTTGTTCAATCATGATGCAATTATGGAGCGTCCACTATTTAAGGAGCTGTGCAATGTTCTGTGTAGGCTCTTGATAGTAGAGACAAAGATGATAATGATAATGGCAGCTACCGCTTAGTAAGCTTGTATTATATGCTAGGCACTGGGGTAATTATTTTGTATACAACTTTTTTCATTTAATTCTTCCATAAGCCTTTAAGATAGGCAGTATGAAGTCAGGGAAGCTAAGGCTAAAAGAGTTTAATGAGCTTACCTAAAGCTCACACAGCTTGTAAGTGACACAGCAGAGAATCAACCCCAGATCTACATGACTTCAAAGGCCATGTTTCTAACCACCAAGATACCTAGTCACCAAGACGACTCACCTTTAATCTTGCACTTCTGGTTTAGAGCTTCATGGTGGGATTAAATCTGTGTATATCTAAGATAGGTGTCCTTAGAAAGGTACTACCGAAACATTTAGTAAGTTCAGACAATGGAGAGATTGTTTTCAGCTGTGGGGATCAAGGAAGACTGTGGTGAAGTGGGCATTTTAACTTTGAAATCTGGTTGTGATTTGAGAATGAGGTGTGCCTACAGGTGGTTAGTAAGGGGGCCCCTTTCATTCTGGTGCTCTAGCAAATGCTGTGCTAGAAAAGTTTGAGGGATAGCGAAGCGGTTTGGAGGTAGCAGGGGTCAGTTCTGTCTGTCACAGCAGATTCTTAGTTAAAATTAGTGTATGAATTAAATCTATATCTACCTACATACCTGCCTGCCCGCCTGCCCGCCCGCCCACCTGCCCGCCTGCCCGCCTGCCCGCCCGCCTGCCTGCCTATGCATCTATCTATGTATCTATCTGCCTGCCTGCCTATCTATCTATTTACCTACATGCCTGTCTATGTATCTATGTATCCATCTATGTATCCATGTATCCATCCACCCATCCACCCATCCACACACCTACCCACCCACCCAGCCATCTATCATCTATCCATCTATCATCTATCTCTCATCTATCTATTTATCTATCTACCTACATACCTATCTATCCATCTACCTACATACATATCTATGTATCTATCTACCTACATACCTGTCTTTGTAACCTGTATCTACCTATACCTAAAAAAACAAAAATTTGCCATCAAGCCGATTCCAACTTACGGCAACCCCAGGTGTTACAGAGTAGAACCGCTCCACAGGGCATGGGGTTTTTCTTGGCTATAATCTATAAGAAAGCAGTTTGCCAGGTCTTGCTTCTGTGGCACACCTGGGTGCGTTCGAACCACCAAACTTTAGATTAGCAGCTGTACACAAACTGTTTGTACCACCCAGGGACCTTCTTATACCTATACTTATTCCAAGAAGCCCTGTTGGCACAATGGTTAAATGTTTGCTTGCTGACTGAATGGTCCGAGGTTCAAAGCCACCAGCCACTCCACAGGAGAGAAGACCTGACAATCTGCTCTTGTAAAGGTTTCAGCCTAGGAAACCCTATAGGGCAGTTCTACTCTGTCCTACAGGGTTGCTGTCAGTCAGAATTGACTCGATGGCACACAACAACAACATGCATATATTCCTGACTCCTAGGACCCAGTTTTACTCCTTGGAATATGTCCCTAAAAATATTCTCACACAGATACGTAAAGAAATACATACCGTCATGTTTTTCACATCAGTATATGTGTGTGTAAGGAGCCCCGGAGGTGCAGTGATTAAGTGCTCAGCTGCTAACCAAAAGGTCTGTAGTTCAAACCCACCAGCTGCTCATTGGCTGAAAGATGGGCTGTCTGCTTCCATAAAGTTCTACAGCCTTGGAAATCCTATGAGGGCAGTTCTACTTTGTCCTATAGGGTCACTATGAGTTGGAATCGACTCAAGGGCAATGGGTTTTTTGGTACGTGTGTGTGGGTAGTGGTAGTGGTGGTAAGGGGAGGGGACAGGGAGAGAGAGTGGAGAGGTACAATGTAGTGGGTGCCCACTGTAGCCTGTTGTGCCCCAGTTAGAAGTACACATAGCAATATGCGTGGATCTTAAAAGCACAGTGTTGAATAAAAAAAAAAAAAAATTAAGAAAAGGAGAGCTATATAATACAATGCCATGTTTGTAAATTAAAAATATGTGCATAGAAAATAGCAATACATATTTTACAATAACTTACAAATACAGAGGTAAACATGAAACCTATAGATATGATTGTTTATGGAGTGGATGGGAAAGGAGAATGAAAATAAAAAGGAATAGGGAAATAAATGAAGAGAAGCCCTTCCCCAAACCAAGGACAATAATATGTCATGAAACTCAACCTGAGATTCATCTTCTAACACACACACACACACATACACACGGCTAGGGCAGGAGAGGCATCAGGAAAAGCTGTACCGTGATGGCAGGTCAGGTGTTCACCAGGGGTTCCATGATCCTTCAACATGGGTCTGCCCACAGATCTGGAAAGCCTGAGCAATAAATAGGCCCAGGATGGTAGGGCCTCAAAAAAACAAAGAAGAGTCTGACCTGCAGGCTATCTGCATACGTGTTGAGTGGGAGAAAAAAAATAAGGCATAGCCTGAAAGAGAGGGATCTGGGTCAGAAGTTCTCAGAGAAGGGAAGGAGGGACAAGCACAGAGCTGCGGGGAGAGACTGTGTACAGACAGCATGCTTTGTGCAGAAGCCCAGGAAGGAAGAGTGGGGGCAGGGAGGCTGGGGAGGAAGTCAGCCCATACTGTGCCATGGGGAATGCTACTCATGGGAAAAGATTTGGGTGTGTTCTTCTGGCAGGGGTGGTCCTTTAAAATGTTGCTCCAAGACTGTAGTGGGTTGAATAGTGGCTCCCAAAAAATATGTCCACATCCTACTCTGTGAATATTACCTTATATGGCAAAAGGATCTTGAGAAGAAGAATTTGTACTGAATTATCTGGGTGAACCCTAAGCACAATCACATGTATCCTTGTAAGAGGGAAACACAGAGAAGAAGGCCATGAGAAGATGGAGACAGAGATTGAAGTGATGAAGCCACAAGCCCAGGAATGCTGAGGAAACCACCAAAAGCTGGAAGAGGCAAGGAGCGGACTCCCGCTTACAGCCCTGGGAGGAAGTATGGGCCCTGCCCACACCTTGATTTAGGATTACTGACCTCCGGAACTATGAGAGAATAAATTTCTGTTGATTTAAGGTGCCCACTTTGTGATCATTTGTTACAGCAGCCACAAGAAACTAATACAAGAACAAACACCATCTCCTCCACTGAACTCTTCTCCCTTACCCACCTCTGCTGGCATAGCACACTGGGAATTTCCTGGGTTTACTGAGTGACTAAGGACGGTCTTTTGGAGGATGTGTCTGGGGGTGGTGCTGGCTCCTAGCTGAGCTTTCCTGGGTTCTAGTTCTTCTACCTGGCTACTGAAACTGTCCTCTGCTGTTGAGATTGGGGCTGTCTGTCCAGAGCTCTAGAACTCTTCTTCCCTTCTTATCGAGAGAGTTCATGGCATGGGGGCCAGTCAAACTGGGTGAAGCATGACTTGTTGAATATAGGATAGATGATGAAGAAGACATCCACGTCCATTGGCCCAGGCAGGATCTCGATAATAAAATTGTCCAGTGGTCTTGACTTGAATTTATTTTCTGTGTTCTCAATGACCTAACGGTAGTTGAAATTGTCCTGGGACTAGGGTTGGTGATGGAGTAAT
Organism: Elephas maximus indicus; assembly: GCF_024166365.1. Classification (NCBI taxonomy): domain Eukaryota; kingdom Metazoa; phylum Chordata; class Mammalia; order Proboscidea; family Elephantidae; genus Elephas; species Elephas maximus. The sequence continues at coordinate 11,800,650 of NC_064842.1, read as the reverse complement.
TGGTTCAGTCCTTATGATTCTCCCTTTTTCAATAAGTTAAAGCATTTCCTGGTTGTAAGGCTGGGTTCCCTCACACAGTGGACCAGTTTTTGCATGTTGGAGATAGGCTGGGTCTTGCTGGCATCATTAGTGGTAGAAGTGGGTAGTAGAGGAATGCTCTTCGCTGGGGTCCTGCTCTGCCATGGGTGTGGTCAATGCCTACTTCCAGTTACAGCTAGCCAGGCTTTTATCTCAGATCTTGAAGCTAGCTCATCAGATAGCACCCTGGCCATTCACTTCATGAACATTCAAATGGAAGCCTCATCTTAGGTCATCTTCTGAAGCCTTCTTCTCCATAACTGAAATTGCAATTGTATCTCACATTTGCTCATAGATCCCGTGACTTTCCCTTAAACGAAAATGCATTCACTCAGCAAAGGCAGGAGGTGCCTGGCATAGTCAATGTTGATGAGGAGACTAGTGTGCTTGGATGGCACGAGCAAAGAAGAGAGCAGTAGGTGATGAGGTTGGCGGGTAAGGGCCAGGAGCTCATGTAGGGCTCTGTGGGCCATGGCAGGGATGTGGGCTTTACTCTGAGTGAAACGGGAAGCCATTGCAGGCTTTGGAGCAACAGAGTCGGAATCCTTATTCTGTCTTACTCACCTCTGTAATGCTATTTCCAAGGTCCCTGGGTGGTGCAAATGGTCTGTGCTTGGCTACTAACCTAAAGAATCTGCTTCCGTTAAGATTACAGCCAAAACAATCCTATGGAGCAGTTCTGCTCTGCAACACAGGGGGTCGTCATGAGCTGGAATGAATTTGATGGCAACCGGTAGCGGTGTCATCTATATCTGCATTTCTCTATCTCTACCTCTAAGGAGCCTTGTTGGTCCAACAGTTAAGTGCTCGGCTACCAACTTAGAGGTTGTCGGTTTGAATCCATCCAGCTGCCCTGTAGGAGGAAGAGCTGGTGACCTACTTCCGTAAATGTTGCAGCCTATAAAACCCTGTGGGGCAGTTCTGCTCCGTAACGCGTGGGGTCGTCGTGAGTCAGAATCAACTAGATGGTGATTTGTGTAAATGTTATTCCCAGCACAGTCTCTGGAACATGGCAAATTCTTAATAAATGTTAAGCAGAACTGAAATACATTATTAAAAACACAAAAAAGAAAAAAAATGCCACTGTCCCATCGATAAAAATATTAGTCTTACTCATTGACTTAAAATATTTATTTTGAAGTCTCAGTGTTTACGTGCTGCCCAGGGTTTTAACGCATGCATTCCTACAGCTCAGCCCTCAGAGGGTACCCAATGGAAGTCAGCCTTTTAATAATATTGATAACTTTGCCTACATCTCAGGAGCCTCTGCGTCTACCCTGAGCCTCTGCCTGGCCAGGACCGATTGGCTTTCGACAGTTTCACTCACAATCCTCAGGTTGTGAAAAATACCGAGCATGTTTAGATGTGAATTGTATTGGTAATCTGGACCGTTATTATTATAATCCCTAGGAAATCCTAGAGCCAAAATAGCTTTTGTGTTCAGCAACAACAACAACAACAAAAAGCTTTTATCCTCTGTCCCCACCTGACTTGCTTTCATGGAGGGCTTGTCCTTGATCTGCCTTCTTTGTTTTTGGTTTGTTTGGTTTGTGTTTGTTCCCTCCTCAAGGCTGGGAGCCCGCTGGAGACAAACTGCAGGAAGCGAAGCAGATGAAGTTTTGGTTGCGATTTCCCACAGTCTCTTACGACAATTCCAGGACTACCCTCATCAAAGGGCCTTAAGCTCTTTGGGTAGAAGCCTAGCCAAGTGCGGGAACCTGTTTTGGGACCGGAGCTTTGGGTTTCAAGTCTGAAAATAACGATGCCAACTCCTGCTCTGTGACTCATCAGCTGTGTGATCCTGGGCAAGTCAATTTCTCTCTTAGAGCAAAGAGAGAAGGAGAAACTCTGCAAGATAAATAGTTCTCTGTCTTACGGAATGAAAAAGAAAGAGGCTCAGAGAGCTTAAACAGGTGGCTAGAAGACACATGACTGATAGATGGCAGAACTGGGCTCCAAAACCCGAATCAGAGTGTCTCCAAATACTGCACTTTTGCGCCCCCTCCTCGCTGTTGCTGTTGCTAGTTGCCTCGAGTTGACTCCGACTCATGGCAACCCTATATACAACAAAAAGGAACTTTGCCCGGTCCTGCATCATGTTCGCAATCATTAGTAAGCTAGAGTTTATTGTTATGACTACTGTATGTTTTGAATGCTTTCCAAATGACAGAGCTCATCTTTCAGCACTCTATCAGGCAATATCGTGATCCATAGGGTTTTCATTGGCTTATTTTTGGAAGTAGATTGCCAAGCCTTGCCTCCTACTCTGCTGCTGAAACCTGTCCACCATAGGTGACCCCGCTGGCATTTGAAATCCTGGTAGCATAGTTTCCGGCATCATAGCAACATACCAGCCGCCACAGTAGGACAAACTGACAGACAGTAGTGGGCCTCCTTCTTAGCCTGGAATTATTTCTTTGCAAAACAAGTTGATTGGCTATCCTCCAAGGTCCTTTCAGCTCCAACCATTGATGATTCTAAGTGAGGCTGGATTCTGATAGCACAGGCATTCATTATCTAGCCCCGTGACTCAATTTGTATTAAATCTTGCTTTTTCATCCAGCTAGGACATTCCATTCACAGAGTTTGATCCCCTGCCTCCCACCTGACACCCCAACCTCACTGCTCATCATTCCTCTCTACTTCACACCACTCATCTTTACTTGTTTCTCCACGACCCCATCATTTGCTTCTTCTCCTTCCTCAAAACCCTCTTTACTTTTCTCCACCGACCTATGTTTTCTCCTCCACTAAAATATTCCTGAGCCAAATCCACCTCCTCTTTTTCTAAACTCATCTCATTTCTACCTGTAAGCCTCCTCTGGTTAAATGAACTATTCGGGTGGCTTTGGAAAAGTCATTTTTCTCTGTGACTTAGTTTTCATCGTCAAACGAGAGGGCCACATTAGATGTCTCCCGGTTCCCTTCCAGTGCCAACGTTTTGTGATGATAACTCTATCTCTGATCTTCTCCTTTCCCGTTTTCCCTCAGCAGCTGTGGGCCTGGTTTTTACATCAGGTTGATTCGCAGTTTCCATCATACTGCTTTGCTTTTATTCTTGGGTTTTTGCCATGTGTAGTGTTTAGGTAATTCTAACTAGTCAGTATACTCTTACAAAGGAGAAACTCCATGACTTCTTCCTCGCTGGCCCCACTACTCCTCCCCTCCTATCCCCCATTCACAGGATATGTCCATGAACTCAGGGGTTACTCAAACAATGCCACCAACTGTTGGACAGAGACAGATGGCAAGTCCCATCCAGAGCCTTGTCTTTCTGGTGTTCCTGCCACTGAGCTACTTATAAAATATCTTAGTTACCCTTTAGTCTGAGAATGAGGCCTTATTAGCTGGCTTTTCTATGGATGGCTCTGTTAACACAAACTAACTGAATCTGTGTATGCTCTTAACTGGGAAGAGCGACCTGGATTTAACTGTCTCCCTGTGATGTCCTCTGGTTTCCAGGAATTAAGTGTGGGACCTCTTAGTTGGATAGAATGCTTCAGGGTACTGCCCACGCCATTAAGGTTAGATTTGAAGTGTTTCCCTAAATGTTGTCTGCAGGGTTTGATGTTTATATTGTGACAGCAGAAAGCAAGATTTATTTATTCAGGTGCCAGAAAGCAGGGGTGGAAGTCCACACATTGATGGGTAGGTATGTGTAGAATTCTCATCTTCTATACAGGAGACGCGGGTTCAATTCCCAGCCAAGACACCTCAAGCACAGTCTCACCACCTGCCTGCTAGTGGAGGCTTGTGGGTTACTATGTTGCTTAACAGTTGTCAGCAACACTCAGTGTAGGACTGGACAGCGTTTCATTCATCGTGCATGGGATCGCCATGAGTCAGGGGTTGACTGAACTGCAGTTAACAACAGCAAGGTGCATATGGGATAATGGTTGTGTCAACATGAGTGTGTGTGCATCTGGGTGTACATGTGGCTATGAAATGTGTGTTCATTTAGTCAATATGTATGTAACAAGAACCTTCGAGATGCCTGGGATTTGACAACCATGTGTGCAAGGTAGGGAATGACAACCAAAGTGTGGAACACACCAAAGGGTCAAAGGTCAAAGAATGGGGGGAAGGACAAATCAGGAGTTGTGAAGAGACCTGGAGGAATCCCAGAGAGGGGCTGATGCCCATTGGCAGGTGGATGACATTTAATGTGGCCAGGAGGCAAACGGGAGAGAACAACAGTGCCAAATGCCACAGAGGGATTTAAAAAACTAAGAAGTGGCCACGGGCTTGACATTTGGAAGGTCATTGGTGACTTTTCTCAGGGTGGTTTCAGTTTAGCCTGACCACAGAGTGGATGGAACATGAGGAAGTGGTCTGAGCCAAGGAAAGGAGAGCAGTAGTGATTCCCTTGAGTTGTAAGCAGGGAGGCAGTAAGGCTAGGTGATTTGGTCCATTAAACTTATTGGTATCTCCTGAGGGCTTCAACAATATTTGTTTTGGACAACTCGCATTTCAAACTTTAGTCTTTTTTCTAAGAGGAAGTTAAAACTTAATAGTACCATAACATGATTTTCTGCAATATTTACGTAACGCCTGATCCTGTCAGTTGTTAATACTGGCCTCTCCAGGAAGGTTAGGCCTTTGGCAATAAACCAAGTAAATATTCTAACACAAAAAATAGAAATGCCCTTTATTACTGAAGTGTTTGACAAATATCTCTTGTTAACTCAGACTCAGTTGTGTGTGTGTGTGTGTGCGTTTATAGTGGACATGTACGGATGTATCCCTGTGAGTATTCATTTAATCAATGAATATTTTTTATATTCTGTTTCAGGCAATGTGAATGTTGCAGACATACCAGGAACAAGAAAGACAGGGTTGGGCAAGTTGTTAGAGTAGTTGGAGACGTGTATGTGTGCTACTAAATCCTTTGTGTTGTGTTAGCAAGGGAGGGTGGCCTCTGAGGAAAATGGAGTAAGTTAGTGGGCTATGTTGTGGATTGAATTGTGTCCCCATAACATGTGTTGTAAATCCTACCCCCTATACTTGTGGAAAAGGAACCCTGAGGAAGCAGTGGTTAAGACCTTGGCTGCTAATGAAAGGTTGGTGGTTTGAACCCACCAGCAACTCTACTGGAGAAAGATGTAACAGTCTGCTTCCATAAAGATTACAGTCTTAGAAACCCTATGGGGCAGTTCTATAAGGCCACACCCAGAATCAATGGGTTTTTGGTATGCTCGTGGCTACCCCATTTGAGAACAGGCTTTTCTTCGTTACATTAATGAGATTATATCAGTGTAGGGTGTGTCTTACAGCAATTGCTTTTGAGATATAAAAAGAGCAAGATTAGACACAGAGAGAAGCAAACCCAGATAGGGGAAGATAGATGTCCCATCACATGAAGATCACCAATGAACCCTGGAGCAAAACCTGTAAAAAGACAAGAAGCTTCCCCCAGAGCTGACAGAGAGAAAGCATCCTCTAGAGCTGGTGCCCTGAACTTGACCTTCTAGTCTTCTAAACTGAGAGAAAATAAATTTCTGTCCATTAAAGCCACCCATTTGTGGTATTTCTGTTACAAAAAAAAAAAAAAAAAAAAAAGAGCAGTAAGAAACTAAGGCACACTATAAGATTAAAAGAAGTTTAAGATGCCTTCAAAGCCTATATAAAGATGATCCCATGCAGTGGTGTAAATCAGCTCTCTGGAAGAAAAAAAAAGTCCTGCTATGTAGCATCTGCCAATTCCTGTGGTGTAAATACTCCCATTATGTCTGAATTCAAGCTACCGATGTGATGTCACTGAACATGATGTTGGGAAGAGATGTGCAAAATTGGTTCTTGTGAGTCAGTATAGGCCAGCTCCAGTGCACCACTGACTCTGGGTGTAGGCAGAGAAATAATGTTTATAATAATTCCTCTTATGGATGAAGTCCTTTGTGGCTTACTAAGCACGTTGATATGTTTCCCTTTACCTCCACAATACCTGAGTGTGATGTTGTTAGAGGATGTGATTTGAGGAGTATGGACAATCTTTTTGGCTAAAGTACAAGGCTTTGAATTACCACCAAGGAAGCTTTCTTTGGTTTAACATTCATGAACAGAGGTCATGCCTTTAAAGGAACACAATTCAGTATATATAAATGTTGATAGCGTAAGATGAAAAAGGTCTTGACCGTAGAGTACTCCTGGAGAAAAGAGGCCACACAGAGACAGGGTTGCATAGCCAGGTAAGTAAAATGTTTTCCAAAGAGGTATTCGAGAATATCAAAAGTATAATTTTCCTACTTCATAATTTTGCTTAAGTTCTATCCTGCTCCTAGATCATAGATCTTGCCAAGTATAGTTCATGCTCCATTATCCGCTCTAATGGAGGGAAAGTTGGACAATGTATTTCAAAACAATGGACAACATTGAAAGGTATATACGATTGGATTTGCAGAGTGTATGTTGCCTGTTTTCTAGTGTATTTACCATCCTGTGAATGGGTTACCCGTTCTCCCTCTGGAGTTTAGGAACCCACCCATCGCAAGGCACATTGAAGGGGATCAAGAAGAACCACAAGATTAAATACCAATCTAAATTTTTTTTGAATGAGTGAGTTTGGAATCCGGGTGATTATACTCTCTCATAAGCAATTTAATAAAGTTTCACTTAAGAGTTGGAAGGATGAAAAAACTCTTGTCCTAGAAAATGAAAATACATTTTTTTTTGGAGTGAAACATATTTAATCATTTGGCCATAAGCTTTAAAGTGCACTGCGTGTGTGTGTGTATGTGTGTGTGTGTCATGTGTACATGTGCACAACTCCAACTGCTGCTGACTAGAGGAGAAATCAATATCTGGCCACTGGTGGTTGTGGGCTGTTATCACTTGGTGACAGTTGATATATTGGTGGCCAGCAATGAGGAGAATGGTGGGTGTGCGTCCTATCAATTTTTAGAGCATATTTTATCTCTACCAGAAACAGTGGCCCAGCATTCCATTTGTCATCCTTGTCCTTGAAAATATGAGCTGATAAATGAAAATAACTTTGAGCCCACCAAACGACATGCTTTTCCATGCCCCACCACTCAGTTTCAGAGTAGAGAGTATGCAGAGAAAGAACAGAAAACATCTCATCTCTAGGGGGAGCTGTGAAGATAGGACATAGAAGGGGCAGGAAATGCAAGCCAAAGAGTGGCTTCGGTAGGAAAGGCTGCCGTTCTGATGGCGCCAAATCCATGCATTGAGATTTGTTTCCTTTTATTGCCATTAAGGAGAAAAAAATATTTTTTTGATCCTTAGTTCTGTGCCCCCAGCCACGCCAGTCCAATCAGTTACCAAGTGTGGCTTCCTCTCTTCAGTGTATTTTGCCTGTTTCCTCTTGTCAATTCTTTCTGCCTCCTCTCCATTGCCAAATTTCATTACACACACAGGGATAAATACAGCACCTTCCTAAAGATAATGATGATAGTAGCAATACCTAGTATCTAAAATCTGGGTAGTGTTCGCAACCGACTGAGGACTTATTTAATCTCTGTAGTACGTCTGTGGTGCTGGAAACTGAGGCTCAGAGTGGCTAAGTGATGTGCCCAGGCTTACAGAGCTAGCATGTGGGTTCCAACCTTTACCTTTTGACTCCAAGTTAAGTGCACTACCCACCCCACCCCCCACCCCAGCCTCTCAGCTGATCCTTGTGCCACGAGGCTTTCCTTGTTTTGATCTAATGGAAAAATAGTTTCTAGCACAATCATCCCATAAACTCTCATTTCTTGTAAGAATCTTTTCCTAACAGTCTAATATCTTTTGCCTATTAGGGGGGCTAATGAGTGCCTGGGTGGCAATCTCTAAATTGTGTTCCCCCCAATTCCAGCACTCGGGGCAATCTCTAACTTGCATTCTCCCCAATTTCAAGATGAATAGACATTGATTGGAACCCTGGTGGTGCAGTGGTTAAGAGGTTGGCTGCTAACCAAAAGGCCGGCAGTCTGAATCTAACAGTTGCTACTTGGAAACCCTATGGGGCAGTTCTACTCCATCCTATAGGGTTGCTCTGAGTTGGAATCTTCTTGAAGGTAATGGGTTTAGATGTTGATAGTGGTGACACGTCAGCAGAAATGCCTTCACCCCTCTTGTCTGGCTGCCTCAGTCAGGCACCTTTCATATTTGTAGTGCCTCGGAATGTCATTCTGCACCTCAGCTGACACCCCCTTGGCCTTGCACCTAGGAACAAGTGCCCTTTTCCGCACTCCCCTTGCCATGCCTCTGCAAAATCCTCTGAACGCTTAGGTGTGAACTAAACAACAGTTGGGTTCTGTTTTCCGTCTATACTGGACATCGTGCTTCTCTAGCCAATGCTGAACTCATGATCAGTTAAAACTACTGTATTTGTTTCTTGAGAATTTATAAATCATTATGTCATGTGAGTAGATGCTGACAGTATTGAGGGAAAATTGACAATAAGAAAAATCCTATAAGCACATCATAAAAATACTCTTCTTTCTTCCATCTCTGTGGTGAAAATCTACTCATCCTTCAAGGCTTATCTCCAATGCCATTTCTTTCATGGAATCTTTTGCTAATTCTCCAATTAAATGCAAATCTCTCTGTCTTTTGACTTTTTTTTTTTAACTTGTTTTATTGCAATTATTTTTTGTAATTTCTCACATGTCCCCCACTAATCTGTGAAATCTCTGGAGTTAGGAATAGCAAAGAATTTCACAAACAGGAGATGTTCTGTACCGTATTTTTAGGCAAATAATTTGCATCTTCTAGTTTATTTGCCAATGGGTTCCATCACCCCATGAGATATTTTCATAAGCGCTGCTATGCCAATTTTTTTTTTTTTTTTATGTTTCTGTAAAAAAAAATTAGTGTAGCACACTTGCTTCCGGGGAGAGGGAACAGTTGACAAACAAACGTAGGTGTGTGTTGCTTGTGTAAAAATGAGGTAAATATTTGTTGGATTCAGTTAAAATTAATTAGTTTGAAGGCACTCCAAGTACAATAGAAGCCGTTTCAGCCAATGTAATTTCTACCTGTATTTTTTTTTTTTAAATAATATTTTATTGTGTTTTTGGTGAAGGTCTGCACAGCAGTTTACATTCCCATTAAAAAATTTCTACACAAGTTGTTCAGTGACATTGTTTACATTCTTCACAATGCATAAATATTTTCATTATTTTCCTTACTGGTTGTTCCATTCCCATTAATCTGGTTTCCCTGCCCCCTTACATTCTCATCCTTGTTTTAAAGTCATTGCTGACCTTTTGGTTTCATATGGGTGATTTTTTTTGCTACCTGTATTTTTGGGTTGATCAAGAAAGTAAGTTGTCTTAGTTATCTAGTGCTGCTATAACAGAGATAACCCAAGTGAATGGCTTTAGCAACCAGAAATACATTCACTCAATGTTTAGGAGGCTAGAAGCCTGAATTCAGGGTGCTGTAGCCTGACCCTAGGAATGCCAGTAAATTTCCTTTAGCCCTTAAACTAGCCCAAGCCAGATTTGGCCTACCCCACATGCGCAGTGTGGTGACCGCTAATTAGTGATGACTGCAATTAGTGGTGACTGCTAATTGACCTCAACTGAGGACTCAGCAACCAGTGGAATGAATCAGAAGGAAAATCATCATCCAAACACTATTCCAAAGCGAGAGGTCCGACAAGAATAATTTCATCACCTGTTTCCTGGCTGCCTTCTAGAATTTCCCAGTACCCCTGTGCAGCTGTTATCTTGCTGCCAAAATCACGCATAAGCCCTACTTCCCCATAGATCAGGGAGTTGGATCTGAGGAACTTCCCCGAGCTCCTTGCTCTGTGCATTGCTGTACCTTACTTTCTCTGTCTCAAAGTCCAAATTATTGGCAGTCCTGGGCGTGCTGGACAAGGACCCACCTTCTAGGGTTCAGTAAGTATGTCACCTGTAGGGGAAGGCTTTCTCTCTCTGTTGGCTAGGGGGGAATGTCCTTGTCATTAATCTTTCCCTGGTCTAGGAGCTTCTCAGCACAGGGACCCTGGGCCCAAAGGACATGTGCTTCTGGCTCTTCTTGCTTGGTGGTAATGAGGACCCCTTGTCTGTCTGTTCACTCCTTTCTTTTATATCACCAAAGAGATTGACTCAAGATACAATCTAATCTTGTAAATTGAGCCCTGACTCATTAGCATAAATGCCTCCAATCCTGCCTCATTTACATCACAGAAATAGGTTTCATAATACCTAGGAAAATCACCTCAGATGACAAAGTGGTAGACAATCACACAGTACTGAGAGTCATGGCCTAACCAAGTTGACAAACATTTTTGGGTGACACAGTTCAATATATAACGTAAGGTAAAGTAGACAATCTTCCACAAACAAAACAAAATATAACCATATCATAAGCCATTTAACGTAAAACCTGCATTCTGTTGTCAATTTTTTTTTTTAACTTGTTAACATTATCATTATCAGCCCTAGGTACATGGACCAAAAAGAGCTTAACGTGCCATTTGGCTTTTAGTTTGGTGTCCAACACCCTTGTTAAAACTCTCGTGTACACCTGGATCATCAACTATCAACTTGTGCCTCCCCTCCACGGTGACCTCTCCCATTGCTAGATGGCTAGTGCTAGCGTGGACAGTCACCTCACTCAGTGGATACACATAGCATAGAAAAGGGCAACTGGAATGAAGAATATCATATGATTAAGAGTGGTTATTTTTCTTTTTTCTTGTACTTTAGACGAAAGTTTACAGAACACACTGGCTTCTCATTAAATAGTATACATACTGTTTTATGATGTTGGTAAACAATCCCATGACATGTCAACACTCTTCATTCTTGGCCTTGGGTTCCCCATTACTGGCTTTCCTGTCCCCTCCTGCCTTCTAGTCCTTGCCCCTGGGCTGGTATGCCCCTTTAGTCTCCTTTTGTTTTATGGGCCTGTCTAATCTTTGGCTGAAGGGTGAACCTCATGAATGAATTTGTTACTGAGCTAAAAGCGTGTCAAGGGGCCACACTCTCCGTGTTTCTTCAGGCTTTGTCAGGCCAGTAAGTCTGGTCTTTTTTTGTGAGTTAGAATTTTGTTCTACATTTTTCTCTAGTTCTGTCTGGGACCCTCTATTGTGATCCCTGTCAGAGCAGTCAGTGGTGGTATAAGGGCATCACCTAATTGTGCTGGACTCAGCCTGGTGGAGACTGCGATAGTCGTGGTCCATTAGTCCTTTGAACTAATCTTTCCCTTTGTCTTTAGTTTTCTTCATTTTCCCTTGCTCCCAAGACGTAAGACCAGTGGAGTATCCTAGATGGCTGCTCACAGGCTTTTAAGATCCCAGATGCTACTTGACAAAGTAGAATGTAGAACATTTTCTTTATAAACTATGTTATGTCAGTTGAGCTAGATGTTCCTGAGACTATGGTTCCCACAACCCTCAGCCCAGTAATTCAGTTCCTCAGGTATTGGTTGTCAAATTTGAAGTCTTCTTTAAATATGGTTCACCGATTCAAGTTCCTGGTTTTCTCTCTTGCATTAATCATATCCATATGAATAATTTAAAATTTCCAAGTTCAGTTTCTTTAATATGGAGGGAGAACTTACAGACACTTGCAATACCATGTGAGTACAATATCCTTTTATACAATTTTTGTCTAGTCTGTAATATTTGCCTCTATTAATTGAATTGCAGTTCTTTAGAGCTGTGCTACCCCACTATGGTAACCCCTTGCCACATGTGGTCATTGAGCACAAGAAATGTGGCTGGTCAGGAGTAAGATGTGCCAGAAGTGTAACATACACAATGGATTTCCAGGACTGAGTATAAAAAAAGAATGTAAAATATTCCATTAGTACTTTTTTATATGATTGACATGATGATAGTCTAGATATATTGACTTAAAACATATTCTTAAAATCAATTTCACTTGTTTCTTTTTACTTTTTAATGTGCCTACTAGAAGAGTTGACATCTTTGAATTGTGGTGTTGGTGAAGAACATTGAATATACCATGGACTGCCAAAAGAACAAACAAATCTGTCTTGGGAGAAGTACAACCAGAATGCTCCTTAAAAGAAAGATGGCCAGACTGCATCTTACATACTTTGGACATGTTGTCAGGAGGGATGAGTTCCTGGAGAAGGACATCATGCTTGGCAGAGTACAGGGTCAGCGGAAAAGAGGAAGACCCTCAGCGAGGTGGATTGACACAGTGGCTGCCACAATGAGCTCAGACATAACAATGATCGTAAGTATGGCACAGCACCAGACGGTGTTTTGTTCTGTTGTGCATAGGGTTGCTATGAGTCAGAACTGACTCGACGGCACCTAACAACAACTAGAAAATGTAAAATTGCATATGTGGCTCACATTGTTTCTATTGGACAGCACTGTTTAGAAAGTCATGTTTATTGATTCTTTGCCAAGCATTCAATTTCATTTTTATAGAAACAATTACTTTTCACTTTTTACTCATATTTCCTGAATGTACTTAAATTACATAATTAGAGTAAGAAGAACAACTGTCATAATCAGGTTTGGGAGCAAGCAAACTGAATTTTGGTAGGTCAATTTTCCACTTGTGTGATCAGAAGTTCATGAGTAACTTACAGGGGTCAACTCCTGTGCCCTCGGGTGCCCAGCCTCAGTCAGTATGTTGACACAGTGGTAGGTGAGTGTGTTTTATCTGATGAAGCAGTTACATGGAGATTGGCCAAGACAGCTTCTGCTAGACTCTTGATCCTAAAGGATAAAATGGAACAGCTTGGAGATGCTCCCTTTTTGATACGTTGTTTTAAAAAGGCAATATCACAACTGTATTCTTCATTCACCCTCGGAATAGTAGGCTTAAGAAATGAAATTCACCCACTACTCCTGGCCTCTCCTTTGAATTCTACGTACTTTATAGATAAATAGTAATTTAGAGACTGTGCGTCGTGATCTATCGCTTTTTGTGTAACCTTGATCTTGTAACTCCCACTCAAGTGATTGGGCGGGACTGTGTGTGTGATAGGGTAATTGTGGCCCACCAAAGGGACTGGTCAGTTTTGCCATCCCATTGGGCTTGAAATGAGACACCACAGAGGACGGAAAAGAGAGAATCTCACTGCCACTGAGGAAGAACAGCCAGAAGCCAGCACAGCCTTTGGACCTGGAATCCCTGCACTGAGAAGGGAGACAGAGATGAGAGAGAAAGAGAGAGCTACAACACTGCAGGCAGAGAGACCAGGCAGCAGGAGACAGTGTGGCGGGCTTCCCTGCCCACGGAGAAAGAAATCTGAGGGCTTTTGGACAGAGGTTAAGGGCCAGGGAGAGGCATACCTGCGAGCATGGCTAGGAAGAGGCTATCCTGATGGAAGAACTTCTTATCTTGAGTGTTCCTGAGCCTGAACTATAACTGTTACTTCCCTACTAAACCCCCGAATCATGAGTATTGACTGTGAGTTCTGTGTGGCCATTGCGATGAATTATTGAACCCAGCAGAGAAGTACAGAGTGCTGTGGGAGGGACGGTTGGTGTCAGAGGTAGGAAAAACGACGGACAGAAGAGGCATGTCTGACCTCTGCTCTTAGGAATCAGCCTTGGGCTATTGACCTTGATTCTCCTTCCCCCTTGTAAAGTTGTCGGAAGTCAGACATCGCCTCCATGCCATGTTTATAGACAGTAATTGGGTAAAAAATAGGATGGGGGTAGGTAGGAATCAGGGTTCTGTTGGCAGCAATACACACCGATGTTAGCTAAGTTAAGCAGAAGTGTATTAGAAGGTCATTGAGAAGTCACAGAATTGACTGGAAGACTGGAAAACCAGACTTGGTAAATAGGCAGGAACCGCAATCAAGGTTTGCTCAAGAACTGTCTGTTTGGGACACAGCTGGTCATCACTGCTAGACATGGACCCTGCTGTTGACACCACTGCTGGACATTGACCCCGTGAATGGAATCTATTCTGTCTCTCCTGTTGTTGTTAGGTGCCGTCAAGTCAATTTCAACTCATAATGACCCCATGTGAGAGTAGAACTGCCTCATAGGTTTTTTTTTTTTTTTTGGCTGTAATCTTTATGGAAGCCAGTCTTTCTCCTGAGTCTTTCAACCACTTGTGCCATCAGGGCTCCTTCTGTCCCCCCTACCACCAGACATAAAACTACATGTTTGGCAGATGCTGTAGATAGATCAGCTTACTCAGCACTGTTCCTATCCATTTCTAGCTTGCCTTCCTGTCTGCGTTTCCTAGACTCCCGCTAGCTGCAATGACCTAGTCCCACTGAAGCACAGGCACCCACAAGATCAGTGTGAGCCAGGGGCCACGGGCTGGGAGTTTGGAAAGTCTGTAAAGCACAGCGGTGCAGACATCTGGTTCTGTGGGGGCAGCTGGGAATGAGGTTCCTGGGTCCAGGCTTTAGTGTTATAGGGATTAGGCAGTGAGCTGTGGCAGTAGTAGTGCTTCTGCTAGAAAAATTCTATAGTGGAGATAGGCATTTTTCCTTCCCTTGTTATTTTTGCTGCCTTGGACTGGTAGCTTAACTTCTATGCCCAGTTCCCTGGCTCTCTCAGAGATTCTTTGAGCCATTTGGTATCTATTAATAAACCTCTTTCTGCTTAAATTGGCTATCCTGGGTCCTGTGGACTGCAATTAAGAACCTTGACTAACAAATGCTCCAGCAGATGTTAATGGATCACACCTATGCCACATGGAAGAATAATACAATGTCAGAAATCAATCTCTCCCTTTCTATGTCTCTTCTGTCACCATTTAAGCATGCTACGTCTACCTCATCTTTTTAAAATTTTCCTTAACTTTATATCCTCCTACCCTCTCCTACCTATCTCAATTAAATAAACAAACAAACAAAAAAGAAATGAACTTCGGGAGTATCTGGATTAAGTTGAGCACAGGTTCATTTCATTACAGGAAAATGAAGGGCCCAACCAGGCAAGTAATGGTTGTTTCCATGAAAGTGGCCACATACAGCTAAGATATTTGGGGTCAGAGGTTGTCCATATCCTACTGGAAAGTTAGTTTTTAACAATCTGTTGTTAGAGTTTTGGTTTCCTCTCACGTTGCAGGGGTACCCACTGCTGTGGAGTTGATTCTGACACATAGAGACCCTACTGGGCAGAGTAGAACTGCTCCACAGGGTTCCCAAGGAGCACTTGGTAGATTCCAACTGCTAATCGTTTGGTTAACAGCCAAGCTCTTAACCACTGAGCCACCAGGATAAGGGTAAGGAAAAGGGTCCTAGATTTCTTGGGGAGAAATTTGCTCAAGATGTGTGGCCTGTAGTGTGTGGTCATCCCTCATCTCACTTATGTGATGGTATTCTGCCAGAGTCATGATAAAGCACTCACTTTCATATAAGGAGGCTTATCTGTCTGTCTGGAAGGGGAAAATAGCTGGCCAGTTAAGTTATATCTGTAACACATGTGGGAGAGGATTGTGGCATCTGCTTCTGCACCCCGGCTATGACTCGAGCATGCTGTGAGTTGTCTTCTCCGTGCCCAGGGGGCTGGCATGGATTTAGTCTGACAGTGTCTCAGCATGGTGAGGGTCTGTGCATAAAGTCAGTGCTTAAAACAATGTAGTTATATTGCCTCAGGAGCCTGCCATGTTAAAAAAAAAAAATCTGAGCTCACCAGTTACAGCAGGAGAGGCAAGACAAATGTTACTTCTTCAAAAACTGTCTCTGAATAGGACTTTCTCCCTCAGTACCCATAGCTGTGGGAATGGGTGGAAACCTAGATAAAGCAGGGTGTCATGCAGTTCTAACCTTGCTCAAAGCAAACAGCAAGGAATAGGCCGTCCGACTCATTTGAGTCCCTAAATTTACAGTGCTGTGAGCATCTTTTGCTCTACTCTGTTTTGTACTAAATAAATGAACCAGCATATTAAATCCTGAAGGTACTGTTTATTTTAGAACATTCTGCTCCATAGGTACTCTTCAGAAAGATGCGTGAGACACAAGGCTGCAGATGGGAAGAGGCTATTCTGAGGAAGACAGCCAGGGGCTGAAGGACCTTGTGGAGATCAGAAATGAAGTGATCTGCCTTGAGCTCTCCCTCAGGCTTCTCAGAATTTAATTGTGTCTTCTTTTTTTCTGGAGCAGTGAGGAGGAGTCAACTCCGTTCTCCTTACAGTGTAACTCCAATTCTGATCCTGTGCTTGAAAATCTGAGTCTTTGTGGACCGTGGCAAAATCTTGGTTTTACTGGTCTCACCTGAACATTGGTCCCAATTTTTTCATGACTTGGGGGTGAAAAGTAGGTCTTTGTGTCAGTATTGGAACAATCTGCTTTCCTAAATGTTAAGTCTGTGAGAAATAATCTTTGATTTGATTCCCCATCCCAAACCTGAGAACCAAACCCTAAACCAAATCCGTTGCCATCAAGTCAATTCTGACTCATGGCAACCCCATGTGTGACAGAGTAAAACTATTCCATAGGGTTTTCTTGGCTATAATCTTTAGGGAAGCAGGGTATTCTTCTGCAGTACTGCTGGGTGGGTTCAAATTGCCAACCTTTCAGTTTGTAGCCGACAGCAAACCCTTTGTGCCACCCAGTGCCCTTCAAATCTGAGAAAGATGAAGCAACAATCTCTATGTTGCTCTCCATACATAGGCTTTTATCTGGGTGAAGTTTACGTAATTCTCATATCCTGGGTAAATGGAATACTAAGGCACATGTTAAAAATGGTCAAATCAATATACGAATGTACATGCAAGTGTGTTGTAAACTAGAATGACATAAAAGATGTGTTACTGAGTATTACAGCCATTACGTTTGAAAAAGTCCTCTGCCTTAGACTTGATTTCAACTCATAGCAGCCCTATAAGACAGAGTAGAACTGCCCCATAAGGTTTCCAAGGAGGGACTGGTGGATTCGAACTGCCGACTTTTTGGTTAGCAGCCAAACACATAACCACTACGCCACCAAGGCCCAGTATGTTTTAGGGACTATAAAATCTGGGACAGTGTTTCCAGTACCGTTCTGTCAATTTTATTCTTTAGGCATCTAAGACCATATACGGAGTTAAGGGTAGGGGGACTACAGCTTTCTAAGAGATTATCCCAAAAGAAGTGGTAACAATATTCCTTCTCCCTCACCCATGTGCTGTCTGTTTCCTGTGCTCAAGTTAGAGCACCTGCTAGTCCAGACAGGACTACAACAAATTTGGGAAAAGAGGACCTCAAAGAAATTGCCCATCACGATTGTTAATGATAATAGTAGTAGTAGTAGTTTTATTATTATTGTAACCATTTATTGTGTCCCAGGACTGCCTAAGTACTTTACACATCTATTGTTTTCCCTGTTATTCGGATGAGAAGACCAAAATTTAGACCAAAGTGCTGAGGTCATGGAGCTTGGAAAAGATGGAATTGGGATTTTAGTCCAGACATTTATGTTCTTAAAATCACTTTGCTTCTGCATTAAAACTACTAGAATTCTTTTTTTTTTGAACCAATATTTCACACAAAAATCAAAAGAAAAACAGAAAAGACCAAAGGCCAATTTACAAGCTGATTTCCTCTTGGCCTTGTAATGCCAAGTCAACAAGTGCTGAGCCCTTTGTTTGGAAGGAGCATTTGAAGTGCAATATAGGAGACGATCTCGATGCCAGGAGTTGTCTCATGTTTGCCTGTAAACTATACTGGCCCAGGGGGCCAGTGCTGGAGTCAGGTTTATTAACCACCCATCATGTGCCAGGCACCGCAGTCCCTTCTCTTGATGGCAGGCACCACCCTCACAGTTAACAAAGCACACTTGCTTATGAATCCCCACACTGAATCCTTGATCCAACTCAGTGTCTGTGGAAGAGCAGGAAACTGAGGCTTAGAAACATAAGATCCAGGTTTAGAAAGTGGAAAAGAGGGGACTGCAATAAGATCTTTTGCCCCCTGTCTGAGGACTAACTCTATTCCTTCACGGCCCTTCATGAGGGAGGCACGCAGGGCACTTTCCAGGACATTGTTCATCCCATTTTCATCCATAATGACCCTGCCTTTTCTTTTCTGGAGCTTTCTGGTACCTCTTTGAAACTGTGTTCCTCAGTACAAACAGAGTGGGTTTGAACTGTCTTGACTTTGTTTGCTGCTAATAAATAAATGCACACCATTTTTTTTTTTCTTAAAAGATGCTTTCCAGTTAGAATGACTGAACTGTGCTTTTCTGTTTTGTTTCGTCTCTTTCTGTGGCATCTAACAGTGCTTAAAACAATTTAATTAATCGCCTCCGTGAATATAATCTTTATTGAGTTTTCCTTTTCTTTTAGACTGTTCTCTAAGAGAAGAGGCAACTAGTTATCATTCCAAGGAGTCCTGAATGGTCTCCATGGCCTCCTGTGGGACTCCTCCGTTTGTGTCTGTCTTGTCTTCCCATGCCGTCTCTGGAAGGTGCAGTTGGTTAACGCCATCGGTTAGCTCAGCTGCTAACTGAAAGGTCGGAGGTTTGGGTCTGCCCAAAGGTGCCTCAGAAGAAAATCCTCATGATCCACTTCCAAAACTCAGCCGTTGAAAATCCCACGGAGCACAGCTCTCTCCGACTCACACGGGGTCACTGTGGTGGGGCTGACTCGGCCACTGGTGTCTTCACGGTTCCTTAAGGACACGCATTTCCCTCAGACGGTCTAGCACTCCGCTGGCCTTGTCATAGATACTCTTTTTAAATACTTGTTGAAATAAATCCCTATTAAAAAATTTTTTTTCGTTATGGAAAATTTCAAACATGTGCAGAAGTGTAGAGACTTAGTATGATGGAGTCTCCCTGCTTCAACGGTGAGCAGGATGAGGACAGTCTTCCCTCATCCACACTCAGCCCGACCTGCTCCTGGACCGGGTTATTGCGAAGTAAACCCCAAAGATCACATAATTTCATTTGTAAATATTTCATATGCACCTCTTGAAAATGAGACCTATTTTAAAAATCATAACCACAATTTCATTACTGTACCTAAATAAATAGTAATTCTTATTATAATTAAATATCGATTCAGTGTACGTGTTTTATCAGTTGTCTTCTTAATTGTTTTGCAGTTTAGTTGTTTAAATTGGTATCCAACAAAGCTCCCAATGAAGTCACTGGTTGATAACTTTCTTTGTGTTTTACTTTACAAGTTTCCTCTCCACCTCATTTTTTCCTTCTTGTCGATGTTGAAGAAACCAGCTGCTTTTCCTGTAGCGTTTCCACACGGTAGTGGATTCTGCGGGAAGTTCTTCTAGTGTTGCCTGCTGTTCTTGGATGGGATGGGCCCATCGGGCTTTCCAGAGAGCACCTGCTGGTGGTTTCGAAGTTCTCCTGTTTTCAGGGCTGCCTAAAGCAGTCGCGTTCCTTCCATTTCCTCGGCACAACTGCTGACGCTGCGATGGTTTTGCAGCTACTGATGGTTTGTCTCTACCCACGCATGTTTAAGAGTTTGTGGGAATAACTTCCACCCTAGTATTGTGGACAGTTTTCAGTGAATCATTGATTTTGCTATTCTAGTTGCTCCATTTAAAAAAAAAAATATATATATATGTATATATATCAGTGCCCTCTCTGAGGCACGATAGGGTCCTATGAGTCGGAATCGACTCAACGGCACTGGGTTTTATGGGTTATATACATCAGACTGAAAAATTTAAATAACGAAACATAACTCTGAAACCTATTCAGAATTAGGTGAAATGCTGTTGCTGTATGGAATGGCTTGGTTTTCTTTTGCCACTATTAGAATGCTTAAATGGTGCCCGTTAACTTGTACCTACCTGAATTAAATCGGTCAGTGTCATCTTGTTGTTGTTCTCTGTATGTCTTCTGGCGAATGAACTCCAGAATTTAGACCAGCAGTCAATAACTCACGTGTGTATGCATGGATGTGTGCATGTGTATTTAAGACACCTGTCCGATATTGGCCCCAGATTTGTCTTTATTTTAAAGGGATGAGCTTTTTTAGCCGTAAGCTGGTGGGACTGTGGGTGGTCTCTGTGACTGGTGCAAAGGGGGTAGTGCACTTATGCAGTTGCTTCTTTTAACCTATGCATGTGTTAGTCTCCGTGTAGGGGAATTGCAAATATCATCTAGAACTGAAATTTACATTCCCTGAATTTTTGTAATGATGGCCTAGGCTCTTTGTGTATATCAAAATAAACATGCAGGATTAGAGGCATTCCAGGAAGAAGAAGGCAGCAGCATAGTTTTTTAAATGTCCTCAAATCCCCTGTTTAACACAGTCAAAGAAAATAGCAAAACTGAAAGGCCATTTACAACAAAACTAACAGGGCATGCTCCTGAACCCCAAAATGTAATTGAGTAAAGAGAGGGACAAATCAAAAGGAGGGAGCAGAGAAAAACAATGGAACATTAGTAAATATGAGAACAAGAGAACCCAAAATAGCTAACAAGTTATGATTTGAAAGCACAGAGAACCAATTTGAGAACAGCAAATAAAATTTTCCCATTCTAAAGCATGGGTTCATAGTGAGGTCTCAAGGGTGTAGAACAGTCTAGTCCCGTGAACTCTTGAAACTTATCAGCTGTTTCAGGACAGAGCATCATAGTGTGCTTCTAGGTAGTCTTTTTACTCTTTTGATAAAGCCTTTTGATGAGCTTAAGTGTTTAATTTTTATGAGATCCCAGTTATTGAATTTGTCTTCTGTTTGTGCATTTGTAGTTGTTTGATATCTTCACAAGAAAATTGGGTCCCGTAGCTTTGTTCCTATGTTTTTCTTCAAAAACTTTATAATTTTAGCTTTAAGATTTAGATCTTCAATGCATTTTGAGTTAGTTTTTGTGTATGGTGTGAAGTATGGGTCTAGTTTCATTTTTCTGCATGTGGATATCCAGTTTTGCCAGCACCATTTGTTGAAGACACTGTTTCTTCCCCATTGAATGGACTTTGACCCCTTGTCTAAAATCAGTTGTCCATAGGTGGATAGATTTATTTTTGGGTTCTCAATTCTATTCCGCTGGTAGGTGATATTTTGCTTTTCTCATGCTTCTGTCAAAATTCTTTGTCCTTCAGTCTGGAAAGTTTGATTATGATGTGTCTTGGTGAATTTCTCTTGGTGGTCCATCCTATATGGAGTTTGTTGAGCTACTTGGATGAAAATTTTCTCATTTTTCATGATATTTGGTGCACTTTTCTGCCATTATTTCTTCAAAAATTCTGTCTATACTTTTTTCTCTCTCTTCTTCTTCTGGAATTCTTAATATGCGTATTTTATACCTCTTGATGGTGTCCCACATAACTCATAGGCTTTCTTCATTTTTCTTCAATCTTTTTTCTTTTGTTCTTCGTACAGAGCGATATCAAAGATTTGTCCTCATTCTTCCTTCCATTGTTTCAATTTTACTTCTGTGTCCTTCCATTGAGTTGTTTATTTGTGTTATTTTATTGTTAAGCTTCTGAATTTTTTTTTTAAGGATTCTATTTCTTTATTGAATTTGTTGTTTTGTTCTTATATTGTTTTTCTGAATTCTTCTAGATTTTTTTTTTTGGTGTGTGTGTGTGTTTTCCTTGATCTCTTTAAAGAGACTTAATACCAGTTTTTTGAAGTCTTTTTCAGGCAATTTCATTATCTCTTCTTCCCCAGAGACTTTTTCTGTCCCTTTATTTTGATTTTGTTCATTTTCTTAAGCCATCTTTTCCTGTCTTTTCATAGGATCTGTACTCGATTGCTGTCTTTAAGACATTAAGATTTTATATAGATAGACAGACAGACAGACAGATAGACAGAGAGATAGACAGGTTGTATTTCGTTTTGACTTTTTTTGATATATGAGGAGCTTAGCTTCTTCCCTTTCTCTTTAGTTTGCTTTCTTCCTTTGCATTATTTTAACTTTGTTGTTTTGTGTTATTTGTCTATATATGACTTTGGTGCTGCCAGCTGGCTGAGTGTGCTCTTCTCTTACTGGCGTGTATGGTAGGTGGCCACACACACACAGGTGTCCTGTGTTGTTAGATATGTATGTCTTCCCTTAGAGGATTGCATG
The DNA here is from genome assembly GCF_024166365.1 of Elephas maximus indicus. Classification (NCBI taxonomy): domain Eukaryota; kingdom Metazoa; phylum Chordata; class Mammalia; order Proboscidea; family Elephantidae; genus Elephas; species Elephas maximus. The sequence goes on along the minus strand of NC_064842.1, from coordinate 11,778,701 downwards.
GAGATGTGAGAACAGGTACCTTCCCCAATGTGAGTGCCAGGTTTTGGGTGGTCAGGATCCCTCCACAGCTCTTGAGGGATAGCGTGGTCCCTCCACATTATAAGCAGTTAGTGTAGCCCCTAGATAGCAGTACATATCATCTTTGTAACCGCAGGGAGACAGAACAACCCAGATGGGCAAGTCAAACCATCTGTGGAGACATGAATTGGCATTACAGTGAAAGGGTGAGAGTAGGAGGCCTCAGCGTATACATGGATGGTTTGCACAGACAGGTAGGGTGTGGGAGGGGTGTTGTGGGAGGGGCAGCTGGGCCAGGGCAGGGCCTGGGTGTGGGGGTGTTGATGGCCTGTGTGTCCAAGGAGGGGCAAATGGGTAGGTAGTATGGCCTGCTTTAACAGGAGAGGAAGGAGAGGTGGCAAAGGGCCGGTTCTGGCTGGGGGAAGCTTCTAATTACTACTCTGAGGGCTTACTGTTCAATGGGCGTCTCCCATCCAAATGGATGGCATTGTTGCCGACAAGCAGAACTGTACTAGTTTTAACTCCCTCCCTTTTCAGCACTTGCCAAGGACACTGGAGCTCTTGGCTGCCCTCGTATCCTTTCCTTTGCCCCTCCAGAGATGTGCACTCCCTGTCTTAGCCACCCCCTCTCCTGAGGCTCTGTCAATTCAGTCCACCTCGCTATGTTTCCCTGGTTTCAAAGCTATGCTTCTTCCACATGTAGCCCTCTCAGGAGTGTTTAGACCCAGCACACATCCTGCCTGCCTCATTTCTTTCCAGGTTTGTTTACACAGTATCTCTGCCTCTGGCTGTGTTTTGCATGAAGTTGCCTTCCTGGGCTCCTGTCCCCAAATGGCCACACTGTGCTTTGCTGGCAGACAAGGCACAGACAATCCTTATGAATCTCCACATTCCCACTGGTCTCATTCTATCTCTCCTTCCAATCTGTGCTTGGCCCAATTCTTCAGCCCTTTGTTTGATGTTCAGGGGTCTGAAATCCTTATTTGTGTCTGTTTTACTTAGTTTCTTGATTCTTTGGTGTAGGGGTACGTTATGGTGTGTCTACCTAAGCTGCATCTTAATTCCCAAAGTTGTCATTTTTGAAGGAGGATAGCAAATACATTTATTATCATCTTAAAAACTGATAAGGGAAAAAATCAAACATTTTTCATGCTTTTGCCATTTTAAATATAACACTGGGCAACCAAATAGTAAATGAGGAGAAGCATCTTGTTAAGGAAGCGTTTCAGCTAATAAATGAAAAAGAATAAAAATAGAATTAGAATATCACTATTTTGCAACTCTCAAGAAATTGAAGGATGTAGTCATTGAACGTCAATGACTGCTAACACCAAAAAAAAAAAAGAAACAACTGGGCATAATGGACCTCCTGATGAAAGAACACTTAAAAGACACAACAAATTAAAAATAATAGGTAGTCGATACGAAACTACTGAGACTAGGGATATACACATGTTGTAGTGAGTTAAATTAAAAAACAAACAAACAATCCATTGCCCTGGGGTCTGTTCCGACTCATAGCAACCCTATAGAGGACAGGGTAGAACTGTCCCATAGGGTTTCCAAGACTGTAATCTTTATGGAAGCAGATTGCCACATCTTTCTTCTCCAGATTAGCTGGTGGATACAAACTGCCGACCTTTCAGTTAGCAGCCCAGTGCTTAACCACTGTGCCACCAGGGCTAAATAGTGTCCCTGAAAAAGGTATGTCTAAGTCCTAACCCCAGGTACCTGTGGATTTGACATTATTTGTAAATAGAGTCTTTGTAGATGCCATTAAGTTAAGAATCTTGGGATGAGATCATCCTGGATTTTTTTGGTGTTGTTAGGTGCTGTCGAGTCATTTCCAACTCATACTGACCCTATAGGACAGAGTAGAACTGCCTGATACGGTTTCCAAGGAGCTGCTGGTGGATTTGAGCTGCCGACCTTTTGGTTAGCAGCTGAGCTGTTAACCACTACACCATCAGAGCTCCAAAAAAAAAAAAAAACCAGAGCTCCAGTGGGCCCTAAATCCAAAAAAAAAAAAAATTTTTTTTTTTTTTAAATCCAAATGTGGAGCCCTGGTGGTGAAATGAATACACACGGATAAATCCAGAAATACAAGAATGAGATTACCATGCAAGTCAGAGTTATGTTTCCATGTGCAGAGTTACGATCAAATGAGTTGTATGGGTGTCTTCTGAGTGGCTGTCAAATTTCTGTTCCTAACCTAGATGGGGCGGACACAAGGGTGTTCACCTTACACTAAGTGCTTGACTCCTACAGTTGTTTTATACAGTTTTATGTTTTTGGATCTTATTTTCATAATAAAGCTCTAAAAAGCCCCCATACAATCCATCTACAGCTCTACACCATGTAAAATTTCTGCTATTCTGTCTACAAGGAAATTACATTTGTCTGTTAATTTATTCTTGACAAAACCATGTTAATGACACCTCTTCTGTTTTTTTCCTTTTTTAAAAATTAGTATTTTGTCGTCTCTTTTATCTTCTCACATGTCAGAAATATCATTAACTGGTTTTATTTCTTAGTTGAGTATCCTCCTTTTCCACTTTTACAGAAGTGCCTTTTTACTGCCAGTTTTGAAACAATCAGCCCACCTGCAAATGCATGTCATGGCCCTTTGATGATTTGAACACACTTTTTAAAAAAATTTTTTAAGAGCAATCTTGAACCACTTCTTTCTCCAAACCAATTCATTTTTTTATCTTCACATCATAAATGGTGCATGCTTCCTATCATAGTTGACCTTTTAAAATATATTATCAAAAAGGAGTCTAAAAATAGCATTAAGTGGTTTTCCTTGGATTTTTTAATATTATCCATTATCTGCTTTTCATCTTTTATCTATCAAGGATTGAAAATTCTTCTTGGCCCAGGCAACCTCTTCTTTTGGGTGGTAAAAAGCAAAAGTTTCTCCATTGCTTTTATGTATCATATCAGAAGTACTGCTTATTGTTCATCCACGACAACTGTTTGAGTCACAACAAAAGCCATATTCCATTTCCCAGGAACTGTACCGCACTTTAACAAGTAATTTCCTGGGTCATGACAGATTTGTCAGTCTTCTGAAATGAGAAGGCAATGTGCACCATGGAGCTCCCTGTGGTTATTCGCTGATATTATAATTATGTTTTTTCCCTGGGAATGCCTCATGAGGCCCAGCTTAAAAAGAAATCGAAAAGACTAAATAAAACTCCCAATACTTCCATGGGCTTATAAACCAGCTTACCTTTGATTCTTGAAGTCATGTTCCAGTCTCTCTGTCTGCCTCTTTCTCTCTCTCACTGCTACCTTCAGTACCATCAGATTAGGTTATTCTTGGATTCTAGGTCTGGTTCTGCCTTTACCTGACTGTGCGAAATTAAATAATTCATTTCAACACCTTGACCTCTGCTTTCTCAGATACGTTCTCACCAAGTCGCCTTTTGTTGTAATTAACCTTCTTCAGAAATCCAGCAGCTAAAACAGATGCAAACAGGGGTGTTGTGTGTGTGTGTGTGTGTGTACTTGTTTGTCGAGAAGTAAGGCCTGACCAACTGTCCTTTGTCCCATGGCCCTGGAGCGTATAGAACCATCTTTTTGGCTAAATGATTTCTTAGGCCCTTTCTACTTGAATACTTTCCATTTGTGAGTTTGTTTGTCTGTCTACTCATGGAAATGTACTAGCTTGGGTAAATACTAGTCTGAATCTGTTGTTGTTTTTAACATGTTATTTTAGAATTATAGATGAATTGCTACTAGAAATGCAGGAAATGGGAATGTAGATATGAAGAAAGACTAACATATTTTAAAAAATATATATATATGTTTCAATTAAAAACATGCCACTTTATATACAACATTTCAGAATGTGATGCGGCAGGAGTGTGCCTGGCCCAGGCTCCTTGGTGAGGACACCGTCCTTCACTGGGCAATCCTTAGCAGTCCAGGCCCAACACCTGATACTGTCTCTTCACCAGAACTAGTCAGCCTGAGGATTATGAAGCTACGCTCCTACAGGCGCAATATATGAGCCAGAATGTCAGTTTATGAATTTACAATGAGAAATATAACTTCCAGAGCAACCAGATGTTCAAGCCAACGGGTTAGCATATTCTCTCCTCTCTTGGAATGTAATTTTTGATGAAGCCAAATTAACTTCACAAGACAGTTTATTGAGCATAGAGTCTGGATTGAGTTGTTTTAAGCCTTAGCGACATTGAGTTATGATAGCCAGACAAGTTACCTCTCTACAGAGAAATATATGTAGGTAAGGGAATTAGTTCTTAAACACGTTTAGCTACTGAGTACTGTGGAAATTCACATGATATTAGCAGGTGAAAATGGAACCACTCTATTTGATGGGGTTGGAGACTGGAACTCTGCCTGTTGGGCCCCTCCTACCTCAAGCAGCCTTGAAGCACCTCTGGAGAATTCCCTGAGATCTAAGGAATCTGCTTCTATCCCCTGATCAGAGCTCTTGGGCTCTCCTTTCTAAGAGTCCATGAGGATAATCTGCTTTTAGTTGAAGCATTCTTTCTTCAGATTCATTTAGTAGTTAAGTCCCAACTTTTTTTAAAAAAAAAGTTAATACTGCTAGACTTTTCTGAATTTTTGGGTTTGAGCATCCTTATACAGCATCAGTTTTCCATGTCCACTTTTTTTTTTTTGATTAGTTTCTTACTTTTTTAGAATTAGTTTCATGTAGTTGATATTATCCATTGCATATTCATGATTCTTCTTAAATTCGATTTCAAAATATGCTGTCATTTTCTACTGATGAGGGTGCCATACTCCAGCCCTGTGTAGTGACACATGCAGCAGGCTGCACAGTATCTGAGTTCCCAATTCCTGTTCCGGGGACCTGACATTTACAAATATCATCCTGTTAATTCTTCCAGTTTAATTACTGGCGACCTTCCCCACCTGTTAAGTGAAAGATCTAAATGCAATCCCACATGAGGGATATTTAACATTTTTTTTAAAGTAAGTAGGACTATGGAAATAATTGGCAAAACAGAAACAAAATAACAAAACAGTGGAGTAAAAACTGAGAAACTTAAATTCTAGTCCTAACTCGCCACTAAAGTGTTTTGTAACCTGAGTCTTAGAACGGCTTAATCCCTTGTCTGGACTTCATCTAACTGCCAATTCTATTATTCTATCTAGGCTACCAAAGTGTTGCAATGATAGTGGCTCCTCAGGGCCTTTAATAAACAGAGTATTAACAGTTTGTAATTTGCTTACTTTTTATTAAATAAATAGTTCTTGAATTTCTTCCTTGTGTGAAGCCTTGGGCTCATTCAATGTTGGTACTTGATAAGTCGGTTTTACTATAATCACAGCTCCAAAATCCCAGCGGGTTATAACAACAAACATTTATTTCTCACTTATGTTGTATGTCAGCAGCAGCAGGCTGGCTGCTGTGTCTCTGTTCTGTCAACCTCCTCATTCTAGGATCCAGGTCAAAGGACTGGGTCTTAATTGGCATTCTTTTGGCAGAAGGAATGAGCAAGGGAGCTGGCAAAAGTGTATGTACAACAGCTCTTAAAGCTTCTGCTTGGGATGTGGCGTATATCGTGGTGGCTTATATTACATTAGCTAAAGCATGCAATTTGCCCAAGCCCACCATCAATGGGGTAGGAAAATATATTTCTCCTCTTTGCAGGGGGCATTGCAAGTGACACGGCAAGGACCTGAGACAAGTTCCTCATGGTGAAGGGTGGTTGTTGTTACTTGCTGTGCAATCAGCTCCAACTCGTGATGACCTCACGTCCAACAGAATAAAACACTGCCCGTCCCCGCACCATGGTCATGATTGTTAGTAAGTCTGAGTCCATTGTTCTGGCTACTGTGTCAACCCATCTCATTGACATATATATTTTAAAATTTTCATTGACCAAATATGATGCCCTTTTCTAGAGACTGGTTTTTTTGATGACATGTCCAACGTAAGCAAGGCAAAGTCTTGTCATTCTCACTTCTAAGGGACATTTTGGTTCTATTACTTCTAAGAAGAAATAGAAGGGTAAAGAGTAAATAATTAGGGACAATAATACCATCTTCCATAGTTACAAAGTTAATTTGACATCAAACTGCCTTCACGGTGCTTATAACCTAGTCGGGGAGAGAGAAAACATATACATACACGAACAGCCATAATACGGAGACAACTGTAACAAGGGCCATTGCAAAGATAGGGATACAACGCTGTGTGCATTCAGAAGAGGAACAGAGGGAAAGATCACTTGGGGTGATCAGGGAAGGACTCACAGAGGGGATGTTTTATTTACTTGAACTTGTTGAAAATAATTAATGCTCAATAAATGTCGATTGAAGGAATGTTCACATTTTGAAGGCAGGGACTCTGAGTTCTTCATATTGATGTCTTCCCCATAGTGCCTACTAAACTGTAGGTTCTAATGTTTACTGGTAAGTTAGAATATATACCTAGGTTTGAGGAACCAAAGAAAAGGAAAAAAGGAAATAAGCAGATTGAAAGGGGTCAATAAGAAAGGTAGGAGGCAGAAAACCAAACCAGTTGGTGTTGAGTGGACTACAACTCATGGCAACCCCACATGTGTCACAGTAAAACTGTGCTCCACAGGGTTTCCAATGGCTGATTTTTTGGAATTAGATCACCAGGCCTTTCTTCTGAGCTGCTGAACACGCTAACCGTTTGCACTACCCAGGGACTCCTGCGAGGCAGAATCGTTGTGTGTAATAGAACTCACATTTTATAAAATTTCGTGAAGGAGATAGGGGAAGACAAAGACTGAGAGATGATCATTGGAGTTAGGGGTTAGAACGCCGTTGGTTATCTTTGAAGGAGCTCTTTTTAATAGAGAAGTGAGTACAACGTTTGTGGTAGTCTGAAGAATGTGCAGGAGTGAGGAAGTGGAGATTGTAGTTGTCGAAGTTTGGCTGTGAAAGGAAAATGAGACTACTGCAGAGAAGGAAAATTTTAAAGTGGTGATACGTTAGCATATTTGTAGGATGAGAAAAAGGATTTACGGAAGAACAGGCAATTATCAGTATGCAACAGACTACCTCGAATCATCTTGAAAAGATACCTTTTCAAAATAGTTTAAATATACTTTAGTAAGCTTACTTTTTTTTTAATCTCCCAGCTCCCAGTTTTATTTCCTTAGACAAATTGTTCAATCTCCCCAAATTTTACATCCTCGTATCTAAAATAAAAGTAATAATACCTACCTAAAGGGTGTTGATTGTCCCTGGGTCGTACAAATGGTTAATGTGCTTAGCTGCTTACAAAGTGATTGGAAGTTCCTGTCTACCAAAGGTGCCTTGGAAGAAAGACCTGGAGACCTACGTCCAAAAAACCAACCATTGGAAATGCTATGGAGCACCATCCTACTCTGACATACATGGTGTCACCATGGGTTAGAATCAACTCCACTGCGACTGGTCAAGGAGCGGTTGAAAGTGTTAACTTAGATAAGGGATACAAAATGTCTAGCATAGTGGTTGGTGTGTGGAGAGAATTCAAGAAGTTCTGACCACCCTTCTTCTTATCAAAACTTCTCTTTGTAAGCAGTACATAAAGATTCATTACAACCCGATCCATATTCCAATTTCTACAAAGCTGCAAATGGATGCGTATAACTGAACTAGGCTTTAATGGGTTTGAGTTTGCATTTTTCAGATTTGTTACGGATGTCTGATATTGTACCCATTGTTCAGGCCATGAGTGGTTTTGGAGAGTGAACTATTTTAATATTCAAGCCATTTACCAAAACAGATTAAGAAACCTTTGGAGGAAGGGGGAATGTTTATTATTTAATGTTAACGATTGTACACACACTGTGAAGTTTCATGAGTATCTAGAATTAGTAGCAGGTGGCAGACCAAAGAAGATAAAATATTTCTATTACTTAACTACAGTCATGTGCTACATAACGTCCATTCAGGCAACATATGACTGCACATATGTCTATGGTTCCATAAGGTTATAGCAGAGTTCAGAAATCACAATTGGAGAACAGGACATAGTGGATGTAACTGGATGTAGCCAACACAACAGCTTCCTGAACACAACACGTGTATCTCATGTCTTTTGTATACAAAGTGATGGTGCTGTCAGTAGTATGATGGCGCAGTACGTATATAACCTATAAGACACATGCCTTGATAGTCATAATAAACACCTATGTTACTGGCTTATGTATGTACTTTCTATCATTATTTTAATGTGAGCTTTCCCTACTTACAAATAAAAAGTTTACTGTGTAACAGCGTATGCTTAGACTCGTAGGCAGCAGCATCCAATCTCGTGTATCGTGCATCTCTTGAGTGTTGTAGCGTGCTCTCTCTGTTTAGTTTTCTTTTGAAAATATCACCATGGAGTGCATCATGGCTCCCAAATGCAGCAAAACTAGTGCTAGCGATAGAGGCAACAGGCCAAGGGGCAGCGTTGATTTGGAAGTGACGCCAAATGTTATTAACAAACAACACAAACGTGGAAGATCAGTGAGTGCTATTGCTCGCCATTGAGGCACGTTCACCAAATGTCCACATCATATAAAGTCTTATTTCACAGAACATACCATGATCATTAAGAGATGCATAACCCTACAAGGCATTCGCTCAAGGTCGTGTGGGATCTACATTTTTTAGGTGATTTGATGATGATATACAGCTACCCAGGATCTCCTGGCTGCTTCAAGAAAATTATATTGCTGTACATTTATATAGCTCATGGTTTTCCCACAGCTCTTCATGTTTTTCAGAGTATTTCAGAGAAATAACAATAGTGACCCGATGTTGTCAGCGTGCAAATGAGTTAGAGAGGACTCTTAACTTGTTCAAAATAGTCCAGACGATTGAGATTGATAAGATAAGTGGTTTCTCTAGAGGTCCGGTGCTTGATCAGATATAATCTGAGGGGATTTCAGGATTACTACATCCCAGAAAGAACAAGGATTTGGGAGCTGAAATTCCATCTCTACCACTTAAGAGTTCTGTGACTTCGAACAAGTCATTTAACTTCTCTGGTGTCAGTTTTTTTTATGCACAGAATAAAAAATAATAATGCCTAACATAAGATTATTGTGAGAAACAAATGAGATAATGCATGTACAATATCTAGCTTATTTTGTTTAACTCATGGCAGACACATTTCATAATACTACTTACTTTCCCTTTAGCAAAGAGTCGAATATTTAGATAGTAGATAAATGTTGTTTTACTTTCCAGGAGGCAAAAAGGATATGTTTTTATTTCTGACTACTTAATTTTTTCTATGTCAGTGGAATGATTTCCTTCACAGAAATTTGTTAAGGACAGGAACCAATTCTATTTTATGACACATGTTGTAAGTGCCTGGTATAGTCACTTTGAGGGGTGGGAGTGGGGATCACGAACGACAGCATCGTTGCTGGTAGTGAACTTTTTCAATGTGCTGAAGGTCTGTGGTTTACAGAGAAAACCCTGGTGTCTAGTGGTTAAGTGCTACCAAAAGGTCGGTAGTTCAAATCCACCAGGCGCTCCTTGGAAACTCTATGGGGCAGTTCTACTCTGTCCTGTAAGGTCACTATGTGTTGGAATTGACTCAACGGCAACAGGTTTTTTTTTTTTTTTTAATGTTTTACAGAAATAATACTGAGAAATAAGTAGTCAGAAATGTCACTGTTAGCTACAGGGCTGCTGCACCTATTCCAGGGGCCGCCACTTGCATTAGACCATGCTGTGAAAACTGCCCCTGGAGTGTGCACCTCAGTGTCTCTGTACCAGTTCTGGCTTGTTCTCTAATCTAATACCTTTGTTGTGTTGTTGTTAGGTGTTTCAAGTCAATTTAGACTCATAGTGACCCCGTGTGACAGAGTAGAACTGCCCCATAGGGTTTTCTTGGCTGTAATCTTTACGGAAGCAGAAAAGCAGGTCTTTTCTTTTGTGGAGCTGCTAGGGGATTTGAACCTTCAAACTTTCTGGTTAGCAGCCAAGTGCTTAACCATCCCACCACCAGGGCTCCTTAATCTAATATCTTACTGGGCCTATTTCCCATTGTAAATTGGGAATTGGGGGCAGTGGTGGTTCAGTTCCCATGAGGGAGACCTGGGTTCGATTTTTGGCCAATACACCTCATGTGCAGCCATCATTTGTCTGTCAGTGGAGGCTTGCATGTTGGATTAGAAAGGCCTGGTGGTCTACTTCCGAAAACCAGCCAGTGAAAACCCTGTGGGTTACAGCGGTCTGCTCCACAGCTGATCACGGGGATGGTGCAGGACTGGTAATGATTTTGTTCTCTCGTGCATGGGGCAGACCTGAAGGCAGCTAACATCAATACATTAGGAATTAGAGTAACTACTTTGATTACTTCATTGGGTGATCAATAATCATGACATTGAGCCCCGTGCTAAAAGCTTTACATGCATTTTCTTATTTAATTATAAAAACAACTCAAAGCAGTTAAATAACTGGCCTAAGGTTACACAGCAGGGAGGGAGAGAGCCTGTGCTGGAACCCATGCAGGCTGGCTCTTGAGTCTACTGTCTAACTCCTGCACAAATGGCTTCATGTTGGGCTAATGTAGCCAGATGGTGCCTATGAAAGCTTTTTAAAGTGTGTAATGTTTCATTCAAACATAATTCATCATTATTGTTATTAACTCAGGGATGGTCAATTAATCTAATACAAACTGGCATTAAAAAAAAAAATCTCTGAACAATGGACTGTGGCCAAGATGATCTATCAGCTTGGCCATCAAGATGACACAGGTTCACCTGGGGACCATAGTTTTGGGGGACATCTAGGTCAATTGTCATAACATAGTTTATTAAGAAAATGTTCTACATTTCACTTTGGTGAGTGGCATCTGGGGTCTTAAAAAATCATCTGGTCCCATCTCACTTGGAGCAAAGGAGAATGAAGAAAACCAAAGACACAAGGAAAATACTAGCTCAAAGGAATAAAGGACCAAATGAACCACAGACTCCACCAGCCTGAGACCGGAAGAACTAGATGGTACCCGGCTACCGCCTAGGACTCCGCTGACAGGGAAAACAACAGAGAGTCCCAGAGAGATCAGGAGAAAAATGTAAAATGGAACTCAAATTCAGATTAAAAAGACCAGACTTAATGGTCTGAATAAGACTGAAAAAAACCTCTAAAACTACAACCCCTGGACACACTGTTAACCCAGAACTGAAACCATTCCCAAAGCTCACTCTTCAGACAAAGATTAGACAGAACTATAAAACAAAAAATAATACACGTGAGGAATGTGCTTCTTAGCTCAATCAGATATATGAGACCAAATGGGCATCTCCTGTCCAAAGGCAGGATGAGAAGGCAGGAAAAGACAGGAACTTGATGAATGGACACAGGGAACGCAGGGTAGAAAGCGGAAGCATACTATCACGTTGTGAGAATTTCAACCAATGTCACAAAACAGTACGTGTATAAATTTTTGAATGAGAAATTGACTCGAGCTGTAAACTTTCACCTAAAGCACAAAAGCAAACAAATAAACAAACAAAAAATCTATGAAGCAGTTCCATGGTGTACAAAGTAAAAAAAAGAAAAGATGACAGGTTTTTTTTTTTATTTAATTGTATAATATAGAGAACACAACGTTTGTCAATGTGCCATTTTTCATGTGTACAATTCAGTGAAACCAATTACGTCAATGACGTTGTGCAACCGTCAGCAGTAGCCCTTGCCAAATTTTCCATCCCCGCAAACACAAACTCAGTGCTGTCTAAACAACAATTCCCCTCCTTCCCCGTCCGTCCTGCCCCTGGGAACCATTATTACACTCTGATCTCTGCATTTGCCTGTTGTAGGTATTTCACAATAATGAAGTCCTACAATATTTGTCCTTTTGTGATTGACTGATTTCACTCAGCACAATGTTGTCAGGGTTCCTGGAGAGAAATGGAGTCCTCACATGTGACACAAGGTTTTAATCCCATACAAGGGGTGTCTGGACCAGCTAGATGCTCAGGAGTCTAATCTCTTAGTTCCTGGTTTAAGAGAGGATGGAATGCCAGCAGCATGAGAACCAGTCAGGAATTTAAAGTTATAAAATGGCTGCCTCGTAAGAAAAAAAAGAAATGAAGACGGCGGAAAGAGCTTCTAATCCTGACTACACAGGGCTGCTCACTCCCAGAGAGTGTCCCTCCCTGCCGCCTTCTACCAAGAGGCCTTCCCATCCCAAGCCTTTCAAAAGCCACATGTTGTCAGCAATTTATGAATATGAATAATGTGATTTACATTCCTTTGATTTAATATAATGATTAAGCTTCTTTGTACCCTGTTCCTATTCACTGCAATGAAATATATTTTCTTTAAAATTCTTTGTCTTTTATTAGTGATTTTTCTCCTCCTTAATTTGCCTGACATTGGCAAATGAAAGAAAGATAAATTTCACTTTGATTTGGGGGGCACGGAGAGTGCAAAAGGGAATTAAAACATTAGTTAAAAAACGCAAGGGAATTGAACAAGGAATGGGAATTTAGTTGAAAAGAATTAACTCATGGTTATAAATCAACAGGGGTTCTGATAGATACAAGGGAGTTATTCTGTTTCCAAAAGATATTTTTTCTTTTTGACAGTAGCACTAGGCTGTGTTTCTACTGGCTTTTAGGAACCCCACAGGCAACCTTCAGTTAAAGAGAGGGGACTCACCTGGCTACAGGTATAATCTGATTATTAGATCTTGGGCTGGGATTTGGGAACCATCAGAGGCCTCCCATTTCCCTCCTAACTTTTGAGTGACCTGGAATTCACCCCTAGTGAACTTCTCATCTAATAAGAGAATAAGAAAGAAAAAAGATGTAAAGAAAGGCTTTAGAAAAGCCTAGTAGAAAGACTCTAAAGGCCTTACTGCAAAATATCCTTTGAAATGGAGAATAGGAATATTGAATTGGGAGAGTGGAAAAGAAGGAGCTGGAACATTTACCAGCCTGGTTGGGTTCCAGGAGGAGGGGAAAGCAGAGGTGTCAGGAGGAGGGAGGAATGGGTACAGGGAAGTGACCCTGAAGATTATTGAGAGAAGTGGGATGCCTCTCCCGCTCTCTTTCTCTCCACTCCAGCCTGATTGTCCAGAAAGGAGCTGGGCATGGCTACAGAAGCTTTGAGTTCTAGTCCTGTTTCCATGCATCTGGGCAAAGCATTTTAACTCTCTCTTCTCCTTTCCCTTTTCTGTAAAATGGGAAAAATATTTTTTGCTCAGTATCCCAAAGAATATTGGTGAGGCTCAAATAGGACAACATGTATGAAATTTAAGATGTTTACAGAAGTGAGAAATTAAAATATGTGGCACAGTGGTTAGGAACTCATAGTTGGTTCGCATCCACCAACCACTCATGGGAGAAAGATGCGGCAGTCTTCTCCTTTAAAGGTTACAGCCTTGGAAGCCAAATGGGCAGTTCTACTCTGTCCTATGGGATTGCTATGAGTCAGAATTGACTCGGTGGCAACGGGCTTGGCTGGATTTTGGAAGGCGCCTTCCACCACCTGTGGTCAGTTTGTTGTACTGTAGTGGCTTGTGTGTTGCTGTGATGCTGGAAGCTATACCACTCGTATTTCAAATACCATCAAGGTCACCAGTGGTGAACAGGCTTCAGTGTAGCTTCCAGACTAAGAGGGACTAGGAAGAAAGCCTAGTGATCTATTTCTGAAATAAGCCAGTGAAAATCCTACAGTCACAACAGAATATTGTCCTATATACTGCTGGAAGGTGAGTCCCCTAGGTTGGAAGGCACTCAAAATACACAGTGACCTCAACAATGGAGTTCGGCATACTGTCTATGGTGATGGTGGTGTAGGATCATGCAATGTTTTGTTCTGTTGTATGTGTGTCATCGCGAGCTGGAGCTGACTGGATTGCAGCTAACAACAACAAAGGAGCTTTAGGTGACAGCCTTTCTTAGGAGACAGATCCTGGCTATGGATGCCTGATTCTTTCATGGGAGGGAGAGACAAGGACATAAACACATTTTAAGAGCTTTCTCTGTGCCGGGAAATGTGCTGGGTAATTTTCAAGCATCCAAGCCCCCATGGACACTCAGGCCGTTACATAAATACCTGGCTGGTCCTGGAGGGTGGCAGGAGCCTGGACGGGAATCTGCCTTTCTCAGCAGAACTGGAGGTTCTAATGAACGACAGCAGCTTTTGTTAATCAGGCTGCCTTCGCACACCTCTGTGGTGAGCTGGCATTCCTGCCATCCTGCAAAGCCAGTTACTGCTGAGTGCACTCCACATGTGTGTCAGAGTAGAGCAGCGCTCCATAGGATTTTCAATAATTGATTTTTCAGAAGCAGATCACCAGGCCTTTCTTCCAAGGTGCATCAGGATAGACTTGAACCTCCAACCTTTTGGTTAGCTGTCAAGTGTGTTAACCATTTGCACCACCCAGGGACTCCACCACCTTTCAAGGGCAGCTCAAGTACCTCTCTTTCATAGGAGTAACATGGTTCTTAATGAATTCATTCTGCTAAAAACTTGGAGGAGGAGACAAAGCATTGTGATCGAAGTTTCAGCGATCCCGAGGAGGAAAGAAAACAGAAATAGGTGGCCATTGCTTCGGGTTAAAGATCAATGCAGCGTTAGTGTGAACAGCCTTGGAAAGCACACCGCCGCAGCATGCAGGGCTGTGCCTGCCAATCGGCTTCCACTTAAATCTAAAGACCAGAGCAGCTTCAAGGTTTCTGGTCTCTTACTTCTGCTGACTTATTCCTTAAGGATCACAGCTGACTGTTTCAAAGGAGCCACAAACAGCTGCCTATTCATTTCCTCGTTCAGTCTGTGCTAAGTTCCTATTAGGCGTCTCTCCAAAACCATGCTTCTATTAGCAGGACATTTCACAACAGAGTTCTCCAGGATCATTTAGAAACTGGTTGCAATGCACATTGATTATTTCCAGTTGCTTTAAAATCCTATGGGATTTTAGCTCATTCCTTTTTTTTTTTTTTTTTCTTTTAATAAAGTAAATGCCTGCTGGAAAACATCCCTTGGTAAAAAAAAGAAAAAACCAACCTGAACCAAACTGTGCATCCTATCCCCTAGCCAAGAAAGAGAACTCAGAGGAAAAGGACCAATGGTAACAATCAGATCTGAAGAGGTAAGAGCTCTATGACGATGTAGAAGTGAAGGGACAGGAACCATCTGAATGCAAGAGATGGTGCCTTGGTAATGAATGATAGGGCCTTTATCTCTTTTAATCCTCCGACTCCCTGAATCTCTCAGAATCATCGATAGTTAAGTACATTTAAACCTTGGGAGTATGTCCTCTCCTGCAGTATATTGTCAGTTTAATATACCATGCATGCTATCTGGGTCCATATGCCCACTTTGTGGTCCAACTCAATTTTATATCTACTTCCTGTCCCCAATATCTTCTGAATCCATTCTCGTCTCCCTTCCCACCACCGATGTCTTAGTTAGGCTCTCATTCCTCACTAGGAGTAGCATGGCCACCTCAGAGTTGCCTTTCTCTCTCTAGCTGGCCTTGAGTCTCCTCTTCCACCTGGCTTAACCCATGTCACAAATCCTTCCCACAGGCCCGCTGGGACTCTGCCTTGTGCTCCCCCGATCCAGATCCTTCGGCTGGGCGTACCGTGTGCTTCGTGAACGTACATTCCCTGTATCTTCAGTTTCACCTCCCAATCCTCCCTCTTTCACAACAAACTATGTGTAATTCCCAAATTTTATTTCATTGCTGCAGTAAGGCTTTTTTTTTTTTTTAATTGCCTCATCAATTCTTTCATATTTTCATCTGGTTTTATAGGAATGGCCATCAGACCCTCTTTAGGACAGCCACTACACCAGTGCCCTTGTCTCTCCTTCATCCTTCAGTTATTTCTTTGCTTTCCAGTGCTTTGTTCTCTATATTGGCTTCTTCTGTTGCCGAATAGGGCAACCGTATGTGATGCAGTTAAGTGTTTGGCTGCTAACTGAAGGGCTGGAGGGTTGAGTCCACCCAGTAACACCTCAGAAAGAAGCTCTGGTCTCCTTAATCCTCTTCGGAAAAATCAGCCACTGAAAAACCTGAGGAGCACAGCTCTACTCTGGCACCCACGGGATCACACCGCGTCCGAGTTGACTTGATCTCAACTGGTTTGGTTATTGCCAAATAGACACAGAGTCTCCTTAATCTGGGGTGAAAAAAGATCACTTCATTTAGCCTTGCTGCCTCCTCTACATATTATCCTTTGATCTTCTTCCTTCCACAACCAGTCTTCTAAAATGCAAGGTCTGCATGTATGTGTGGTGCAAAGCTCCCTACCTGGTGTGCCTTGGCTCTCTGGGGTTTTACTAGTCATGGTATCACTAGTTGGATAGCGATGCCTGCAGCCCTCAAAGTGGCCAGAGGGTCCTTGGGTTTGCCACATCACATCTGCCCAGGGTGCCATATAAAAATCATCATAACCCATGTGTGCCATGGTGTAAAAAATTGGGACGCCCAAACTAACCCTTCCTTACTGCTTGCTTGATTCCTAACACTGTTCTCTGTCCTACTGAAAGGCCTCTGGGATGACATCCTATTGGCAGAACCCAAAGGGCTATTTCAGGCTTCATCTTCTATGAACTCTCTTTATCATTTGCCACATCCATGCTTTTTATCTTTTTTCCTCCCTTGGTTGCTGTGACTTTATAATAGGCGGCACCTTCCTCTTTCTCTCTGACTATTCTGGTACCACATTCTTCACTGGGTCCTCTTCTACTCTCTGCCTTCTAATAGTGATAGTATTCTGAGGTTCTAATATCTGCCTCTGCCTTTCTGTTCTCCTCATTTCAGACGTCATTTACCCACTCCTGGCTTCCATTATTATCCCCAGTGTTGATAACTGTTGAATCTGTGTCTCCAGACCTGACCTCTCTGAACTTCTCCCAGGTCTGAGATTTCCCTTCGTGTCTTTCCATTTAGATGCCCTACCATTACCACATACTCAACATGTTCAATACCCAGTCAACATTTAACCATCTTCTTTCTCTGTCTCATTTGCAACACTACTTCCTCAGGCACTCAGGAGATTTCCTTATTCAAAGCATTCTACATACCTTATAAAACACAACTAACCACATCTCTCCCGCACGTGTCTGAATGAGACAGATTGACACAGTGGCTGCAACTATGGGCTCAAGTGTAAGGACTGTGGGTGTGGTGCAGGACCGGGCAGTGTTTCGTTCTATTGTACTTAGGGTCACTACGAGTCAGAACCAACTTGATGGCACCTGATATCTACAACCACATCTCTTTCCTATGGAACCCTGTGCTGTCAACAAGACAACACAAATCTCTCAACAGCACTTAATACCAACACAAAATGATCCCAACCTATGTTTCCAGGCTATTCTTCAACATGTATCCTTTCTCTAGTCACACTGATCACCCCAAGTGCTGTGAACATGCCACATACTTTCCCACCTCTTTGTCTTTAGTCACGTTGCTCATCTTTCTGGTATGCTCTGCTTATCATTCTTTAAGCTTCCCTTTGTAGCTGTAGTGGATTCTGTGGTGTGTTGCCCAGGTCTCCCCTCCCTCTCTAAGTACTGCCACATTTATTCCACCAGCATAAGGGCACACTGATGGCAGATAGCTGTCACCCTTCACTGCCCTCCTCCTGGTGGATGACTTTGGCTAAAGATAGTTCCATGCCTAAGGTCACACACCCTTTCTGGGGATAGCCAAATCCTATGACTGGTTGGTTTTGGGTTATAAAAGCTTGGTCCCCTTGACCCAATTAAGAACAACTGGGTTATTCCAGTTCCAACACTTCCCAGAGGGCCAGCTGAGACCTTTGTTGTGGCTGAATCATAGTCCAAATTTTCCTTCTGCCAAATCCTGCCTCATTCAGTCCCCCACAGGTATTGATCCTGAGAGCACGGCCCAGCCAACTTCCTGCAAGCAGATCTCTGTTTCTGAGTCTGCTTCTCAAGGGAATGCAATCTCTAAGAGCAGCCTTCCTGAATTTTCTGAGTTATTTATTCTGAGCTGCTGCAGCATTTGGTTTATACGGGTAGATTAGGACTCATTCCATTTAAATAGAATTTATTTTAGACTTCTGTCTCCATACTAGATTACCAGCTCCTTTATAGGGCAGAAGTATTCACCTTCCCAATATCCTCCTCAAGGCTGGTCTAATGACATTTGCTAAGTAATAGAGATGTCACAGTGGTTAGCTTAGTAGAAACACCTTTTGCAACAATTCCACTTTAGAAACAGGTTCCCTCTGCACCCTACCCTTATATTTTTTATCTCCTGTATCAGTCTGGTTGGGCTGGTTTATGCACTGGTAACCACTCAAAAACTCAATGTCTTAAAACAACAAAAGTTTATTTCTGACTAATATTATGTGGCTATTTTTTTTATATAGCTTTTAGGTATTTTGTCCTGCTTTATTCTCCTCCCAGGGCCCAGACAGGCAGAAAAGTCACTAACCAAAATATTACTAATGGCTGTGGCTCAGGAAGAGAGACCTCTGAAGGGCCTTTCTCCACCAATGAAATGCTCTGGCTCAGAGTGTCATATTACACTTCTGTTCACAGGTCATTGGTTGGAAGTGGTCACATGGTCCCACCAAATCACAAGAGGGCCAGAGTTGCAATCCATGTGCCTGGAAGATAGAGAGCTGAAAACAGTTTTTGGAATAGCCCCAAGATTATAATACCTCACTAGAAAACTATGCCTTCACCCAGGATGTGCCGGGCCTGCTGGGTCTTCTCTTGGCTCTAAGAGCCCAATCAGTAAAGCTTATGAGAGTTGCTTCATTCACAGACAGACATGTTTCTGATTGCAGCTTGCCCTAGGATCATTGAGTGGCCAGAGCAGAGGTTCAGGAAACAGATCCCTGGAGAAGAAGGGCTGTCTGCCTTACAGGCCTTCTTAGGGAGAATCTGCCTTGAGTGTGAACTTCTCTCTTTGGAAAGAAAATAATAAAATTTGGAATAAAATGACGTAACCTGAAGACCTGGTTTGACCAAAGGACAGATAAATCTGCTCGGAAAAAGTCTGACTTTTGATAAACACACACACACAGACACGCACGCACATATGAAGCAGTCCTGAAACAGTACTTTTGAGTACTTTCTGAACCCAAACTGGCCTAAGCAGCCCAGCAGAGGCCCCGTAGACACCTATGTCAGTGATAAGCAGTTAGCACAGCAGTTTTTTGTTGTTGTTATTAATTGTCCTCTTAAAAATTCGTTGCTGTTGAGTCAATTTCAACTCATAGTGACCCTATGGGACAGAGGAGAACTGTCCCACAGGGTTTCCAAAGATTGGCATGGATTCGAACTGTTGACTTTTTGGTTAGCCCCCAATATCTTAACCACTGAGCCATTGTTCTTTTAGGGTGGTTGAAAAAAAAAAATTTTTTTTTCAGTGAAGTCTTTTTTAAAATTACTATTGTGCTTTAGATGAAGGTTTACAGAGAAAATTGTTGTTGTTGTTAGGTGCTGTTGAGTCAGTTCCAACTCATTGCTACCCCATGTACAACAGAACAAAACACTGACCAGTCCTGTGCCATTCTCACAATTGTTCTTAAGCTTGAGCCCACTGTTGCAGCCGCTGTGTCAATACATCTCCTTGAGGGTCTTCCTTTTTTTCCCTGACCAAGCATAATGTCCCTCTCCAGGGACTGGTCCCTCCTGATGACATGTCCAGGGCAAATAATTTCTCATTAAACAATTAATACACATATTGTTTTGTAACATTGGTTGCCAACCCCAAGATGTGTCAACACTCTCCCCTTCTCGACTTTGGGTTCTCCATTTCCAACCATCCAACTTTCCTGTCCTCTCCTGCCTTCTTGTTCTTGCCCCCCGGCTGGTGTGCCCATTTAGTCTGGTATACATGATTAAGCTACTTTTATTATTGGTTGTATTATGGGCCTGTCTTATCTTTGCCTAAAGGGTAAAGTTCAGGAGTGATTTCAGTACTGAGTTAAAAGAGTGTCCAAGGGCCATACTCTTGGGGTTTCCCCAATCTCTGCCAGACTAGTAAGTCTGGTCTTTCTCTGTGAGTTTGAAATTTTGCTCTACATTTTTCTCAGCTCTGTCCAGGACCCTCTGTTGTGATCCCTGTCAGAGCAATTGGTGGTGGTAGCCAGGCAGCATCTAGTTGTGCTGGACTCAGTTTTGTGGAGACCATGGTAGTTGTGGTCCATTAGTCCTTTGGACTAATCTTTCCCTCATGTCTTTGGTGTTTTTGATTCTCTCTTGCT
Organism: Elephas maximus indicus; assembly: GCF_024166365.1. NCBI lineage: Eukaryota > Metazoa > Chordata > Mammalia > Proboscidea > Elephantidae > Elephas > Elephas maximus. The sequence continues at coordinate 11,758,509 of NC_064842.1, read as the reverse complement.
CCAGATGGAGTGGGACCAGTGGAGTATATTAGATGGCCACTCACAGCTTTTAAGACCCCAGACACTACTCATCAAAGTAGAATGTAGAATGTTTTCTTTATAAACTATGTTATGTCAATTGAGCTAGATGTCCCCCTAGACCGTGGAACCATGGTCCCCAGACCTTAGCTCAGTAATTCGGTCCCTCAATTCGGCCCCTCAGGGAGTTTAGGATCTGTCAGAATTGACTTGATGGCAATGGGTTTTTTTCTATGAAGCTTCTATGACTTTGCCATGGTCAAGCTGTGCTGCCTTCCCACGTATTGTGTACTGTCTTACCCTTCACCAAAGTGAAATCAAATTTTTAAGATTTGCCTCTTTAAGCTAATTTATACTTGTAAATTTATATTACGTAGAAATAAAAGGTTTGCTAGCCAAAGTTTTGTATGGTTCCATGGTTGAGTACTACACGGTATATGGGAATTTCTTTACATTTTTCCATACAAAAAGTAACCTGAATCTATAAAAGGAATAAGGCATTTTTTTTTCCCCTCTTATTTCCAGAAATGCGTCTAGGCTGGGCACAGAAGAACAAACTCTATTTATCCTTAATTGCTTTAATTAAATGAAAACTTGAGTAGGAATATCAGTCTGGAAATAGCATCTGATCAAGGATCAGAGGAGGATTCCTGGAGATTTACTTGTATTTATATGTGTGTGTGTGTGTATACACATATGGAGTAGTTTAGACCAGCGCTGATCAATAGAACTTTTGTGATGATGGAAATGTTCTATATCTGCCCTGTCCAATATGGTAACCACTAGCTTCCGAATCGAGAGAGCAGACAAACATAGAAAAGGTCTGCTAAGCCTCCTAAGCCCCCAGGAGAGCAGTCTACCCTTAGGCCCTCCCCACGTTCCCTGCCTGCCTTGACCAGGTCATGATCCCACTTTCTTTGGCTATGATGTTAGTTCTATGCGCCAAGGGAGATATATTCTATTTAGGTCTCTTGATAGACATTTTGGATATATTTTAGGCCAGCAAATTATCTTTTCCCCTAGCCACCAGGTAGAAAATAAAGGACAGAAAATCATCAAGACTCTTAGGAAACAGGGAAGGAGGTCATATTCCACACTTGTTCTTCCTCAAACCACGTCTTCTGGACTCCATTTAACAAAACTGGGACTCACAGCTTTCCAGTCCCCAGAGAATTAGAGCTTAAGACACGCAAATCCAGTAGATGGAACTCAGGGCACATTTGCATGGAAGTCGCTACAGAGACCAAAAGCTTAATTCCAGGTACTGGGAGTATAAGGTTTAAGGAAACATCAGAGTTAAAAACATTCCCCTCCTCATTGGCTCCCCAACAAAGGATGAATATAATTTATGTTATTTATTTTAATGAGGTTCATTACTTTGAAATAATGGGACTCATATTTAAAAATAAAAGAGTCATTACTACAAGCCAGTGTGACCGACTTTTAAATAACATGTAAGAACTTAAATATCAAAATTAGTTTTCCCTTCACAATGGCCAACTCGGGAGTGGAGTTGCTTATTCCAACAATGCTATCAGCACTAAACATACTTTTGGATCTATCTTCTGAACATGTTGTAAACACACTTTTTTGAATATTCTTCAAGACAGCAAATAAGCCTCATTTAAGGGTGGATCTGATGTGGAGGAGTAGCAGGGAGGTTATAAGGATTATACGTGATCACAAGTAGGTTTAAGTTCTTTTCTTTCAGCTTTTGAATGGACAAAATTCATTCAGGTGAAGAAAAGCTTGACAAAAAAATTGGACAAGACAACTTTTGGCTAAAACCTTGTGCCTTACTTCATGTATAATATCACTGTTTGTTCTCTTGGGAAGCCCATTTACTCAGACCACATCTGAATAAAAATACTTATCCTGAAGTTCATGTACTCTGTATTTGTATCGGATAGTTGTAGGGGGGTTAGGAGAAGGGACGCTGAAGTTTAGTTCAAGTTCCATTTTTGCCACTCCAAGCTTATGATCTTGGAGCTTGTAAATTTCGGGTTCTTCCTATGTAAAAAAAGGGAATAAATAATAATACTACCTCATAGACTGTTAGGATTAACTGAGATTTTTATGAAAATGCTCAGCACCTTTCGAGATGCAGAGCTTGGTATGACAAATGTTAGTAGTTTCGGGTACCATTGTTATCACAGTATTTTAAAGTCTGGTGTGGCCATCCATACTGGTTTAGAAGCAACTGTATTTCAGAAATCAGCTTGGCTTAGAGGACAGTATTGGAAAGAGAGTCTAGGGAGGCCCTACCCCCTGAGAACTTGAGAAGGGTGCAGGCTAGCAGGTGTCAATGAAGACCCAAGCTGCTGAGATGGTTTCTATGCAGTAATTTTATAAAACAAATGAGGAAAAGCAAGTTTGACTCCATTTAGTCTAGACAAGGCCTGGGGTAAGCAATGTCACAATGGAGGATCATTTGTTTTTGGGGATGGTGTAGTACTTGCTCTTGGTTTTTGTGCCTGGTGTTTTCTGCACACTGTGATGCTAAAGGAAGGTGAGATGATTCAATACAGATCACAGTAATTCAAAGACAGTTTTGCACAGAGAAGGAAGTGGTATAAAGCAGCTTTCTCACGTTGGTTTCAATGTAAGAATGTGCATCTGTTTATAATTTAAAGAAAATATCCATGAGGACAATTGACACATTGCCTCTTTGAAGAATTTCCTAAGTATTAAGAGACGGAGAAATTAGACCTAAAGACTTACAGAATGACTAATTTCGTTGCAAGGTTTTCCCCATTTTTGTCAAGGAGGCTTGCTTTCCCAGGGCCATTCTCTGTGATCCAAGCTGATGGCAGATTTATCTGGATTCTTACTGGACAGTGTCAGATAGGGAGGTGTGCCTAACCTTTCACAGAGGCCCTGGTCTCTCCCTAAAAATAGTGATGCTATTGAAAGACTGCTTTGGAAAGTAAGAGGCCAGGGTCTAGTCAAAACTCTGCAACTACTTTATTGTGAAGTCACCTTTCTGGGTGTCAGTGTCTTCCTCCATAAACTAAAGGCATTGAGCACCAGATCAACAGTAGCCCCTTTCAGATTCTGTTGAAGTATATGGCTTCGTTCCCCATGACAAAGCACATACACACCGGCATCTAATTTCAAGGGTTCTCACATCTCAGGCTTAAAATCCTTGGTTAAATTATTGCAAGAGTCTCTTTTAATTTTGGGATCAAATATCGGTATATTTTCTTTGCAAAAATTTAACGATGCTATTCTTTTCCCCTGAGTTGTACAATCAAATGATACAAATTAATTTTATTTCCTTATTCTCACATCCTGCAAAATCTATTCCAATGGATGTCTGCTTCCATTCCCGAATATTTTCACTGAAGTTATGACTACCAAAGACTGCAGCAATGTACATTCTAATAGTGTTGTAAATCTGGCTTTGTAAGTGAATTTTGAGCCAGTAGAGTAAAAGACAACATGTTACAAAGTTTTGCCACGTCCAGGCAAATTAATTGTATGACGCTCTTGGCTGGGGTGGAAGAGATTATTGCTCAGGACAATCTGCTAGGGGCTTTAGTGACACTGATTGTAAATATTATATAATGCCAGGAACTTTTTTTTTAATGCAGTTTACTTTTTAGAGTGGTTTAGGTTTATAGAAAAATTGAACAGAAAGTACATTAAGGTCCCGTGTACCTTCTATCCCCCTGAACAAATCTCTGCCACCATTAACATCTTGCATTAGCATGGTCCATTTGTTAGAACCAATGAGCCAATACTGATGCATTCTTTTTGACTGAAGTCCATCATTTACATTAGGGCTCACTCTTTCCGTTATACAGTTCTATAGGTTTTGACAAGTTTATAAGGTCACGTACCCACCTTCACAATATAATGTGAAATAGTTTCACTGCTCTTAAAGTGTGCTGTACTTCAGCCCTCTCCCCCTATCTTGTGAGCTGTGGGTTAGTGGTAGAATTCTTGTCTTCCATGCTGGAGACCTGGGTTTGGTTCTCAGCTAATGCACCTCAAGAGCAGCTGCCACCTGTTAGTCACTGGTGCCTTGTGTGTTGTTATGATGCTGAATAGGTTTCAGGGGAGCTTCCAAACTAAGACTGGCTGAAAATCTACTTCTGAAAATCTGCCAGTGAAAACCTTGTGAATCACAACAGTCCTACTCCCAGCTGATTATGGGGTTAGTTCATTCCCTGGCAGTGCTTCGTTCTGTTGTGTACTCGGTCACTATCAGTTGGGGGAACTACTCAATGGTGACTAACAGTGACACATCCTTATTGGAGAAACAAAAATCACAATTTTCTATTTTAAGATGGGTAGGGGGCCAAGATGGTGGAATAGACAGATGCTTCCGGTGAGCCCTCTTACAACAAAGACCCAAATAAACAAGTGAAATGAGTATATTTATGACAAGCTAGGAGCCCTGAACATCAAAGGCAAGGTTAGAAAATGAACTGAGGGGCAGGGGAGGAAGAGACAGTTCAGAAGTGTAGAGGAGTTACCGGACCTGAATTGCTGGGAGCCCTCAGGCACCATTCTTAGGAGTGGCTGTGGCAGGCTGGTACTAGCGTTCAGCTGCAGTTTCCTCAGGGGGAAGCAGCCAGCCACATAGCCTACTCACACCTCCGGAACCAGAGAAGAACAGTGCTCTTGGCAAAAACGGCCTCGGCAACTGATTTCCCTGGGCCTGAGATAGGCCCTATTGATCACCTGGAGATGTTCTCCCAGTCTTGGAGAAGGAATAAATTTGCAATTGGGGGAAAAGATAATTTTCCAGCTCCACTAACCAGGGGAGCTTAGGACAGAAGTGGCTCCTGTCCAAGCACAAAAGGTCTATGGACTTTGAGTACCTTTCCCCCCTGCGTGGACCTGTGTGGGCCTATTTCAGGAGGATAGGGCCTTGTTGGTAGATGACAACTGTTTCAGCTGTGCAGTGGAGAGGTGGGTGTTTGATGTTTGACATTGCTTTGCCTATTGTAGGGTCCTCACCTACCCACATCAGGGGCCTAAGGACTGATGGCTCCACTCAGGTCACCCAGCCACCCATGACAGGGGCCCAAGGATAATTGGTGCCTCCCAATTCTTACAACCAAAAACACTGGGTGCCCATGGTCCATCTGCAGAACCCACCCACCTGTATGCTCTAGGGAACAGGAACACACCTTCCTCAGAGACACTTGGGGGATGAGTCTCAGCTCCCTGCCTTGTTCAGAGCATGACACCATCCTGCAACCAGATACTGATACCTAAACCAATCACCCCTGCCCCTCTAAGACTGTAGGACAGAGCCTGTACCACACACTTGATGATCAGCTACCTGGACACCTGAGATGAATTCACACAAGAAAAGTGAATGGACTTCTAGACTGATATAGCTGGTAACAGCTCTAGCCATCTGAGGACTGGATGTCAGAGCTACAAAGGTGAAAATAATCAAGCTAGCTCACTCAAGCAACTCATTTGGGCATATGAAAACAAAACAAAGCAAGAAGCTATGTATGACACAGTAAGCAAACATAAAATAAACTAATACAGTAACTTATAGCTGGCAAAGAAACAACAGTCAATGTCAAGTCACATAAAGAAACAGAGCATGATCACCTCAACAAGCTCTCAAAACAAAGAATCAAGGGATCTTCTAGATGAAAGTGCCTCGCTGGAATTACCAGAGGCAGAATACAAAAGATTAATATACAGAACTCTTCAAGACATCAGGAAGGAAATCAGGCAATGTTAAGAACAAGCCAAGGAACACACAGATAAAGCAGTTGAAGAAGTTAAAAAGATTATTCAGAAACATAATGAAAAATTTAAAAAGCTGGAAAAATCCATAGTTAGACCCCAAAACTTTTTTTTTTGGGGGGGGGCAGCAATCAGAAATTCAGATTAGCAATAAAATTACAGAATTAGACAATAGAAAGTCAGAGGAGAAGAATTAAGCAAGTGGAAGTCAGAATTTCTGAACTTGATGATAAAGCACTTGGCACCAATATATTTGAAGAAAAATCAGATTAAGGAATTAAAAAAAATGAAGAAATCTTAAGAATCATGTGGGACTCTACCAAGAGAAATAAACTATGAATGACTGGAGTACCAGAACAGGAAAGGATAACAGAAAATACAGAGAGAATTGTTGAAGATTTGTTGGCAGAAAACTTCCCCGATATATTGAAAGATGAGAAGATATCTACCCAAGATGTTCATCGAACTGCACATAAGGTAGATGTTAAAAGAAAGTCACCAAGACATATTATAATCAGACTTGCCAAAACCAAAGATAAAGAGAGAATTTTAAGAGCAGCTAGGGATAAATGTAAAGTCACCTACAAAGGGGAGTCAATAAGAATAAGCTTGGACTACTTGGCAGAAACAATGCAGACAAGAAGGCAATGGGATGACATATAAAGCACTGAAGGAAAAGAGTTGCTAGCCAAGAATCATATATCCAGCAAAACTGTCTCTCAAATATGAAGGTGAAATTAGGACATTTCCAGATAAACAGAAGTTTAGGGAGTTCATAAAAACCAAACCAAAATTACAAGAAATACTAAAGGGAGTTCTTTGGTTAGAAAATCAATAATATCAGGTATCAGCCCAAGACTAGAACACTGGGGAGAGCAATCAGAAGTGAACCCAGACAGGGAAATCACAAAAATAAATCAAGATAAAAAAAAAAAAACACTCAAAACAGGGAAACAGCGATGTTATTATGTAAAATAAGACAACATTAAAACAATAAAGAGGGACTAAGAAATGTAATCATAGATCTTCCAAATGGAGAGGAAGACAAGGTGATACAATGAAATAAAAGTCAGGTTTAAATTTAGAAAAATAGGCGTAAATAATAAAGTAGCCACAAAGGAGACAAACTATCCTACTCATCAAAATAAAATACAAGAAAAAAATAGTCAGCAGAAACAGAATCAACAACAACAAATATGAGGAGAGGACAATATATAAAGGTAATCTACCCAGCACATAAAATTAAGTGGGAAAAAGAAACTGTCAACAACACACAAAGACATCAAAATGATAGCACTAAATTCATACCCATCCATAATTACATTGAATGTAAATGGACTCAAAGCACCAATAAAGGGACAGAGAGTGGCAGAATGGATTAAAAAACATGATCCATCTATATGCTGCCTACAAGAGACACACCTTAGACTTAGAGACACAAACAAACTAAAACTCAAAGGATGGAAAAAATACATCAAGGAAACAACAATTGAAAAAGAGCAGGAGTGGCAATATTAATTTCTGACAAAGTAGACTTTACAATTAAATCCATCAGAAAGGATAAGGAAGGACACTATATAATGATTAAAGGGACAATACACCAAGAAGATATAACCACATTAAATATTTATGCACCCAATGACAGGGCTGCAAGATACATAAAACAAACTCTATCAACATTGAAAAGTGAGATAGACAGCTCCACAATTATACTAGGAGACTTCAACACACCTCTTTCGGTGAAGGACAGGACATCCAGAAAGAAAGTTCAATAAAGACATGGACGATCTAAATGCCACAATCAACCAACTTGACCTCGTAGACGTACAGAGAACACTCCACTCAACAGTAGCCAAGTATACTTCCTTTTCTAGTGCACATGGAGCATTCTCTAGAATAGACCACATATTAGGTCATAAAGCAAGCCTTAGCAGAATCCAAAACAGTGAAATATTACAAAGCATCTTCTCTGACCATAAGGCCGTGAAAGTAGAAATCAATAACAGAAAAAGCAGTCAAAAGAAATCAAACACTTGGAAACTGAATAATACGCTGCTCAAAAAAGACTGGGTTATAGGAGACATTAAGTATGGAATAAAGAAATTCATAGAATCCACTTGAAGACGATCTACTTCCAAAAATCAGCCTCTAAAACCCGATGGAGCACAGTTCTACTCTGACACGCATGGGGTTATCATGAATCGGAGTTGACTCGATGGCAAGTAGTTTTTACAGTTTTATGTGTGTGTAATTTTTTTAAAGCAAATTTCAAATTGCCAGTATTTTTTTTTTATACTTGTGCACTTCACTTCTAAGACACTAGGTAAAAACAGATGAACTGAAACCCGTGCAGCCCAGTCCTCTCTAATATTCACTGAGAATTTTCCACTGTTTCCTTAAACCAGAAAGCAGCCCAATTGCCAGGGAGGCCCTCCCTCTTTTGACAGAGAGATGCTGACATTTATTAGTCTGGTAAATTTAGCATTTAGCTGTAGTGTGTGTTCAGCTCTACAGTGTCCAGGAGATAAGAAGGAATTGGCAGTATGTAAAACTCTGACAGCCTCTGGGCTCCAGGACTTAGCATGTCTTTACCATCAGGTCTAAACAAAGAAAAGTCTTTTGAAGGTTTTCCCTGTGGAAGAGGATTATTTCAAAACAGCATGTGGTGAAAATGTTACCCAAGCTGCGCACGGCCTTGTTTGCTTCTGACAGGTTACAGGGGGAAATTGCAGTTGGCAGCCCAGAGTAGCCCCTTGTACTGGGCCCTTAGCTCCCAGGGCTCTTTGGCAGCTAGGCTCAGTCTGCAGCCCACAGAGGAGAGCAGGAGCAGAGAGCAGAACTGCCTCCCAGGAGGGCACAGTGCCAGCTTTGCCTGGACAGGAAGGGGGCTCAGCATGGAGCTAAAGGGTCAGCAATGGTCTGAAGGAGCTTAAAGTATTGACAATAGAGGGCTACATAGTCTCCTACCCTCCCGTACCACCCCAGAATCTTCAGTATAGGTAAGGAAAAAGTAAACCGCTCTGAGAAGAAAGGCTGACCAGGATCCCTTTGATGGGGGCGTTGGGGAATGAAAACTCCAATTGCTGAATAGAACAGCTGTCCATCGGGGTAGAGGGGGGAAACTGTCAGTGCCTGGCTGGTCCTGCATGCAGATGCAGTGGTCTTTAGAGTTTCTCTTTTTCTCTCTTTCTGTCCTCCCTTTCCCTCCCTCTCTTCCTTGAGCTGGAATAGATTCGGTGGCAACAGGTTTTTCCTTCCTTCCTTCTTGTCTCCCTCTCTCTATTCCTCCCTTGATCTTTCCCTTCCCCTCCCTCACCTTCTTTCCTTCTCTCTGCCCTTCCTCCCTCTCTCCCTCCTTTTCTCTCTCCCTCTCTTCCTCCTCCTCTCCCTTCCTACCTTCTTCCTTCCCTCCCTCCCTTCCTGTTTGAATTAGTTGCCAACATATAAAAATTGGAAGGTTCTACAGTAGAGAAGGGGCTGGGGAGCCTGAGATTCTCTGGCATCACTGGCTGCATTCCTGCATGACAGCTGTTGGTTGACATGAAGTAGTGGCTCTGTCCTTAGAGGAAAGCCGAGCTGTCCACTTCTCCACAGTCCCTTGCCCAGCTTCCCTCTTTCTCTTATCCCTGGTCCTACACTAACGGGACCCGCTGCAGTCCAAAGGCATGCCTTTATGTGTCTCCCCAGCACATCTGTAGCCCAGTAAGAGAGCCCTGGAGGTCCTTGCCCCAGTTTCCTTCCACTAGTGCATTATAAGCCCATAGAAGTCACAGGTCTTTCCTGACCTCAGGCTCCTCATTTGGGCAAATGAAACTCTACTTGGAACTGGCAAGATAGCAAGAACTGAGTGGTGGGAGTCTTCCATGACCCCTTGTGACAGAGTAGAACTGCTCCATAGGGTTTTCTTGACTGTAATCTTTACAGAAGGAGATGGCTAGGCCTTTCTCTTACGGGTGCCACTAGGTGGGTTCGAACTACCAACCTTTAGATTACTAGCCAAGCCAAACCATTTGCGACACCCAGGGGCCTTAGGATCAGGCAAGAAGGGCGAGGTATTGTCTGCAGAAAAAATTTTTTAAAAGTCTAACAAAACCAACTAAAATCTGTTTCTTTGTATCAGCCAGTGATAAAAGATTCCTCCACCAAAAAAAAAAAAAAAATCTTTTGTTGGTCTAAGTTCTGAACTTTAAATTAGCATAGCTCATTAATTATCCTTTAATAAACACTGTAATCTCCATGGACGTTTAATTTGAAGAATCCGGAGAGTTACAAAGTCGCTGCTTACACACGGAGACTCAGCTTAACACGTTTGTTTGGAGAGTGAGTTCATGAATGTTTACAATCCTCTGGGTGCAGCTATGGCTTTGGTCCCTGTGGTAGGACATTTTCCTGCAATTAAACAGCAGCTTTCAAACAAACAATGACAGCCCAGCGATCACAGAGAAGGGGAAACAGAACTGGAGTTGCTGCAATTCTATGTGATCACATGGGGGTTTTGTTTGTTTAAAAGTTTAAAATGATGAAACGGTGTCAACTGTGAAGTGAAATATGTATATGTATATATGTGTGTGTGTATTTATGTAAGTACAAATTTAGTTCAGGCACGTAATAGTTTACTGAAACGGAAGAATATACATAAAAATTAGATTCTTTTTAAAATTGCTTTAAAACTGAAGAACAAACCAAGAAAAAAATTACATTAGAGTTACAATTTAGCAGTTGTCTAAATTATTCCTTTTGCTGACATCCATTTTATTAACATTTATTAGTTGTGAGTCCTTTATATAAAGTATTATCATATTAATCTGTAAGTGAAGAATAAAAATTTAGAACTGTTAGATAAGTATGAAACTATTGAACAAATAGTTATGCTTTCCTTCATTTTTGTTCTATAATATTGATTTTATCTTATATTTTCATTTTGTGCTTTTTTTTGCTGGCATGATTTTGTATATATATGAATTTGGTAAAAGAACATTTTCACTGTCTGCATTTGCTCTCTGGTCATTACTAGTCTTTTAATTTCATGATTATTACTGAAAATAATGTGGTATTGAGGGAGGGTGTTAAAAATGATCTGCTCCACGGCCATCTAAGATACTCCACTGGTCTCCCCTCTTCAGGAGCAAGGAAGAATGAAGAAAACTAAAGATAAAAGGGAAAGATTAGTCCAAAGGACTGATGGACCACAACTACCACGGCCTCCACCAGACTGAGTCCAGTACAATGAGATGGTGCCCAGTTACCACCATTGACTGCTCTGACAGTGATTACAATACAGGGTCCTGGACAGAGCTGGAGAAAAATGTAAAACAAAATTAGAGCAAAATTCTAAAAAAGAAAGACCATACTTGCTGGCCTGATAGAGACTGTAGAAACCCTGACACCCTTTTAGCTCAGTAATGAAGCCACTCCTGAGGTTCATCCTTCAGCCAAAGATTGAATAGGCCCATGGAACAAAACAAGACTAAAGGGGCACACCAGCCCTCGGGCAAGGACTAGAAGACAGGAGGGTACAGGAAAGCTGGTAATAGGGAACCCAGGGTTGAGAAGGGAGAGTGTTGACATGTCGTGGGGTTGTTAACCAATGTCATAGAACAATGTGTGTACTAACTGTTTGATGAGAAACTAGTTCTGTAAAACTTCATCTAAAGTACAATAAAAAAGAAAGAAAAAAAAAAAAAGATCTGCTCCAGAGTCATATGTGTTATTAGATCTGCCGCTGCTTATACTTCAATGCTTGAAGCAGGTAAAGCTAAACTACTTTGGAAGCAACAAGGAAGGGCAGGCATCTGCAGCTCCTTTGCAGCCCTGAGGTTCTTCCACTGAGTTCCCCCTTTCTCAGGAGCACATTTGGAGACATTCTGCAAAACAACTTGGTGCCTCCTCAAAATATAACCTGACTGAGCCTCGTGGCACAGTTCAAATCCACCAGCCGCTCCTCGGAAACCCTACCAGGCAGTTCTACTCTATCCCATTGAGTCGCTAAGAGTTGGCATCCACTCCAAGGCAATGGGTTTGGTTTGTTTGGTTTGCGTTCCATGCTCACTGCCTCCCTGGCTCCACCTCTGTCCAAGCCACCATTGCCCCTCACCACCACAGCCTCCTGCCTGGCTTCTGCTCTCACACAGGTGTATTTCCACGTGGTAGTTACAGTAATAGTGTTAAAAATGAGTCAGGCCTCGTACTGCATGTCCTGCTTCAATCCCATGCCCATGGCATTCCTTTGGCTTTAAATAAACTCAAGCTCCTGACCTTGGCCTCCCAGGCTTCAAGGTCAGCATCGTACCTGGCTGGTGCGTCTTTCTACCCACTCCACCTGATGCACTCCACTGGCTCTGTGGTGTTCCCAGCTCATTTCTGTCTTAGGACATGGCTTTGCTGTTCCTTCTGTCTGGATCATTCCATCCCCAAATCACAGAGCAGTGCAGCTCACTGACTCACCCCATTCAGTTTCTGAGCATACGTCCCCTCCCAGAGGTCCCCTGACTGAACTTCTAATGCAGTCTGTCCCGGTAACTCCATCATCCTGTGGCATTTGTCTTCACGGCACTTAGCACTCTATGACATTTCATTTATTTGTTTACTTACTCTTTTATAGATTTACTCTTTTACCCACTAGAAAGGAAGCATCAAGAAGACAGGGATAATTTTTTTTCTTATTCACGGCAATGGCCTTGGAGCCTAGAAAAGTGCCTAACACATTGTGGCGTTCAATCAATATTTGTCAAAGAGATAAGTGGATGATGTCTTAGTTATTCAGTGCTGCTGTAACAGAAATACCACAAGTGGATGGCTTTAACAAACAAATTTATTCTCTCACAGCTTAGGAGGCTGGAAGTCCAAATTTGGGGTGCCAGCTCCAGGGGAAGACTTTCTCTCTGTGGGTTCTGGAGTAAGGTCCTTGTCATCCATCTTCCGCTGGTTTAGGAGCTTCTCAGCACAGGGACCTGTGGTCCAAAGAACATACTCTGCTCCCGGTGCATCTTCCTTGGTGGTATGAGGTCTCTATCTCTCTGCTTGCTTCTCTTTCCTTTTATCTCTTGTAAGATAAAAGGTAATGCAGGCCACACCCCCGGGAAACTCCCCTTACATCAAATCAGGGCTGTGACCTGAGTAAGGGTGTGGCATCCCACCTAGTCCTCATTAACATGACCTAATCTTGCCTTATTAATTACAGCAGAGATTAGGATTTACAACACGTAGGAAAATTACATCAGATCACAAAATGGAGGACAGCCACACAGTCCTGGGAATCATGGCCTAGCCAAGTTGACACACATTTTGGGGGGACACAATTCAGTTCATAGCAGATGGATGTCTGTGGGGTTTCCTTTAGCCCCACGTTTCTGTATCATTTAGAAATCGCCCATCTCCCATGTGGTATTTACGTTAGGGGCTGGCGGTTTTCTGAAGAATTTAATCTGAGGCCTTCATTTCAAGGGGGCTTACAACATGAGGGTGGGAGGTTCAGGTGGATGTGTGTTTACGGCAGCTTGAACCACCGTTAAATTATCAGCCTGTACAACAGCAGGCCAAAGTGGTCCAAGGGTAAGGGCTAGACGGGCAGACAGAGTGAGGAGTAGTTAAAGGGGAAACTCAGTCCCAGGCCCAGTCCCACCCAAGCCTTGTTTAAATTGTCACCTAAAATCCTGCTTCTGTTTTATCTTGGCAGAGTGAATGTATTAAGGGCTCTTGCCTACCGAGGGTTGGTTTTATCTTTAATTGTCTCTTTACTTCTTGAATTTCCATGTAACCGGTGTAAACAAGAAAGTATTGATCATGGTCTAAATAATAAGAGTAATACCTTCTATTTACCCTACAGTTTATAGTTTTCAAAGCCTGTCCTTATCTATTTTTTTTTTTTTTAAGTTTCATTTTGTAGCTCATAGCCATGGTGGTTCAGTGGTAGACTCTCACCTTCCATGCCGGAGATTCGGGTTTCATTCCCAGCCAATGCCCCTCCTGTGCAGCCACCACTCGTCTGTCAATGGACCCTTGTGTGTTGCTATGATGCTGAGCTAGTTTCAGTGGCGCTTCCAGACTAAGGCAAACTAGGAAGAAATGTCTGGTGGTCTGCTTCCAAAAATCAGCCAGTGAAAACCCTGTGGATCACAATGGTCTTACCCTCAGCTGATCATGGGGATGGCACAGGACTAGGCAGCGTTTGGTTCTGTTGTGCGTAGGGTCACCGTGAGTCGGGGGCCAACTCAACTGCAGCTAACAACTTTCCTTATTTAAAGATGAGAACAATGGGATTCAGAGAGGTTAAACTCTTGTCCCACATTTGGTGACAGCAGGACTGGTAGCTTCTTTGAAGGCAATGAGCCCAACGCAAGAGAAGTACCTAAAATGGATGCAGCACAGAACACTCATTTGGAGGCTACTTTGTCATTTTTGTCATTAGCTGCTTGGTGATCTGCAGCAAGGAATTCACTTTCCTGAATCTCTGGAATGAAGGAGTTTGGCTAGAATCACTGATTCCTAAACATGGGTACACACCAGAATCACAGGTTTCTGGCCCCACCCTGCTGGTTCTAGTTCAGTAAGTCTGTGATCAAGCCCGAGCTATACCCATTGTCGTCAAGTCGATTCCAGCTCACAGCAACCCTATAGGACAGAGTAGAATGGCCCCGTAGGGTTTCAGAGGAGCTGTTGGTGGATTTGAACTGCTGACCTTTCTTGGTTAGCAGTCGTAGCTTGCCATAGCTCTTAACTACTTCACCACCAGGGCTCCAAGATGTGGCAGTAGGAGATATATTTCCTCCATCCCCAACGGTGTGGTGGAATCATTATTGAATGGAGGGCAGCTAAACCACAAACCAAACCAAACCAGTTGCTTTCAACTCCTACTCATGGCAACTCCATGTGCGTCAGAATAGAACTGTGCTCCATAGGGTTTTCAATGGACGTGATCTTTCAAGAAAACCCTGGTGGTGTAGTGGTTAAGAGCTATGGCTGCAACTCAGAAGGTCAGCAATCTGAATCCACCAGGTGCTCCTTGGAAACTGTATGGGGCGATTCTACTCCGTCTTTTATGGTTGCTGTGAGAAGGTATGGACTTGATGGCAATGGATTCGTGTTTTTTGTTTATTTGGTGATTTTTTGAAAGTAGATTACCATGCCTTTCTTCTGAGGCATCTCTGGTAGATTCAATCAACCAGCGTTTTTGTGAGCAGCCTAGCACTTAACCATTTGCATTACCCTGGGACTCCCTAAAAGGCAACTAGCAGTGCCTTTAGATAGAAACCCACCCTTTTGCAGACTGGCTTCTCTAGGTGGAAGATGGAACACAAAGAGAACCACTGAGACTGTTACAAACCTTTGGGTTGCTTTGGTTTCTCTTGAGCTAAGCAGAATAAAATACTCCTCTACCAGTGTTTTCAGCCACTATCCCATATCATGAAAGCAAAACTTCCTATTCTATTTTCAAATTTAAATCATTTTTTTCTTTATTCTTCCTAGCTTGTCTAGCAATAATATATTTGCATGATAATTTGTCTCCTTTGAAGAAAACATTTGGGTGACTTTTAGGGGGATGTCATGGATTGAATCGTGTCCGCCCAAAATATCTGTCAACTTGGCGAGGTCATGATTCCCACTATTGTGTGATTATCCACCATTTCGTCATCTGATGTGATTTTTCTATGTGTTGTAAATCCTAGCTCTATGATGTTGATGAGATGGGATTAGTGGCAGTTATGTTAATGAGATAGGACTTAAATCTACATGATTGGATTGTTTTGAGCCAATCTCTTTTGAGATATAAAAGAGAGAAACAAGCAGACAGACAGGGGAACCTCATACCACCAAGAAAGTAGTGCCAGGAAGAGAGCAGGTCCTTTGGACCCGGGGACCCTGTGCTGAAAAGGTTCTAAACCAGGGGAAGATTGATAACAAGGACCTTCTTCCAGAGCCAACAGAGAGAGAAAGTGTCCCTCTGGAGCTGATGCCCTGAATTTGGACTTGGAGCCTACTAGACTGTGAGAGAATAAACTTCTGCTTGTTAAAGCTATCCTCTTGTGGTATTTCTGATACAGCAGCACTAGATGACTAAGACATTGGGTATGGCCAGTGAACAGTGTTGCAATTTTTAAAATAAAGGTTTCAAATAAAATACACAGCTGTGTGTACGACATACAAACACTTAACACAGAACACCAGAAGAGATGATACCTATTCTCCTGCCTTTAGTATAAAATTTACAAAATTTGAATAACAAATGTCATTTCATCATTCAGCAGTGTCAATTAAGGTCTTTACCACATGCATTTTTTAGGAAAAAAAAGCCTTTCACTTGAGGGGCCCAGAGTTCATTAGATGAGTCAGGGAAACCACATGTCAAGTTAGTGATGGAAATGCTGTTACTCTATTTATAATTATAACCTTCACTCGCCGCAGATAGTCAGGCAGAGGGACCGCAACAAATAGCGCCAATCAGAATGACGTGTTTGGTGAAAATTTCCCAGAGGCCTTCTGTAATGACCCAACTTCCTCTTGTCCCTCATTTTCTCAGGAAAACAACTGGCTCAAGAAACATCTGGGAAAAAAAACAACAGAAGGCTTGGTTTGACCTCTAGAGGTCCACCCAGGTGCTGATAACCTCAAAGGCTGGCATCTTCCAGCCATGGCTTGCACGCCTTGCTTCTTACAAATGGAGGACATACTCACATCCTCAGTGGAAGCCCTCTAGTCCCAGACTGGTCTCTTTAGTGAAGCCTGTTGTTGTTGTTAGGTGCTGTCCAGTCGATTTTCAGCTCATAGCAGTGCCACATGACAGAGTAGAACTAGCACATAATGTTTTCTAGGCTGTAATCTTTGCAGAAGCAGACTGCCAGCTCTTTCTCCCATGGAGCCACGGGGTGGGTTTGATCGGTTGACCTTTGAGTTCACAGCAAGCATTTAACACTGCTCCACCAGGGCTCCTAGTGAATCCTAGGAAATGAAGTTTTTTTTGTCTGCTCCTTTGGGGGACAATGCAGCAGGGAGTGGGAAGGAAAAAAAAGAAGCTTGAAAAAATCCTCTTTTTTTTCTTCTCAACTCTCTACCCATAATAAGTAAGGGCACAGCATCTGATTCTTGTCTATTTTTATTGTGAAAAATATCCTCCTTAGCCCCATGATAACAGGAATTGAAGTAGGATTTGTGGGATCATTTTAAGAGTGACAACTTCAGTTATTAACTTGGGCTCCGCATAGGTCAAAATCTTTGCCTTCATTAAATTCTAGAGCACAAAAATTTTATCATCTTTCATAGGAAGTCCCTGTTCTTTGGTAAAAAATCATCATAATAAAAACAATATAAATAATGATGATGATGATGTTGTCTTAATGTCACCAGTAGGTTGAACAGAAGGACTCATGGGGTATAGTCATAAAAACAACCTTGTTTGCTTCTTACAGTCCTTTTCCACTTGCTTGGCTGTAGGAAGGCATTTCTCTGTCCTTAGATGAAAACCCAGGTAGAGCTGCAGACTTTTCTGATCACTCTTAGGTAATTGAAAGCCCTTAAGACACTTTAGGAGCCCTGGTGGCACAGTGGTTAAGAGCTCAGCTGGTAACCAAAAAGTCAGCAGTTTGAATCCACTAGCCATTCCTTGGAACCCCTATGGGCAGTTCTAATCTGTCCTACAGTGTCGCTGTGAGTTGGAATTGACTCAATGGCAGTGGGTTTACACTAAAATATTTGAAGGTATTTTAGAGTTTATCAGAAAGGATGTTTTTCCCATACATTACTGCATTACTCATTAGTCCCTGGACTATACTGGTATTTGGCTTCTGTAGTTTCCTGTGGAACCATCAGAGACTTTGAATTCTCCAAGTGGCTTACAGCTGAAAGAAAACCCGACATTACTTTCCAGTTTAGAAAAGACCGTCTAAGATATGAGAACCCAGAATGCTGCGCTTTCAATCTGTGATGCCCTGGTTTTCTTTTCCCACACTGTGTTACACATTTATCCGGTTAGATGTAAACTTTCTGAACCAGGCTGTATCTCAAGATACTAGACAGTGTGTTGGGGAGTATGATAAACTAGACAGACCCCTGATAATTCTGGATTCAAGTTCCAGCTCACCCTCTGACAGACCCTGTGGTTCTCATTTCCTCAACTGAAAATGAGAAAGTTGTACGAGGCAAACCTTGCCAAGCTCCCTTTCAAGTCAAATATCCTGGTTTTAATGACCTTAAACCCAATTGTTCGACTGCATCAACTGGTCACTTTAGAAATGATAGTGGTTACAACATCCATATTCAGACACAGCCTTAATCTGACTGTCCACCATTTATCATGACAATGTGATGAAATCAGGGGAAAACAAGACATTTGAGCCAATTCCAACCTTGGTGATAGGTCTGTGAGCCTTCTTTTAGATCCCTTGGAACAATCTTGGAACAACATTTTAGCAACAACCTAGGACAGACAAGTGGGGCCCCTTTACAAATAGCAACCTTTGTGGGCTCATAAACAGAGCTGATGCCGTTCCTATTTTAACTGAATCACCCACTTGGCAACTGAACAACAACAGTAAACTGCTTGTTGCTGGCTTCTGTCTCTGTCAAAAAAAAGTTTACTCCCAAAGGCTTCTGAGCTTTTTTCTTTATTAAGGAACTTGGTATGAGGAGGGGCCCATGCGGTAGCTTAGTCAAATACTTCAGGCCATCTCTCTACAGGAAAGACCTGAGAAACCAAGTGAAAGAGATACAGTTGACAATCCTGGAACCCTGAGCATCAGTAGGAAGAATTAAGAATTGGAGTGAACACTGATTGGAAGAAGAAATTGAACAAAGGCAATGAACGAGGAGTGATTCGGAGTGGACGTGTCTTGCCAGCCACCCCGGCACAGCACGGCCATTTTAAGACAAGGCCAGCACAGACTCCAGAAGAGGAGCACAAGAAGGCAACTTCACGGAATTAAGAAACAGAAACTGTCCCTACATACCAGGAGTGAAGCAAGGAGAAGAGAACATGATCTGGATCTAAGGAGGGAATGTACAGGAAGGAGGGCGAGAGCTCCAGGGATCCTGGTGTCCACATAATAGGGAGTGAGCCAGGACCCAAAGACAGGTATACGCATCAGTGATGGACCCTGATCTGTAGGGTGGGTTGTGCTCATGAAGTAAGAGATCTATAGAGTGTCAGTGGGAGCTCCCCTAGCTGACTGGACTCTGGACAATTCCCACTTCTTGCACTTTGTTGGGGCCAGGGTCCATCTGCTGGCTGCAGCCAGTAGGAAGTGGTCAAGTACCCACATCTGCTGACCAGAAGAGCATGCCTTCCCTCCCCTCATCCTCCTTATCACTAGCGGTGGAAACCTCATACCTTTGTTACCTTGCCCACCCAGTGATCATAATATGAGCTCCATCCTTCCCCCTCTACCCAGCCCCATCTGCCATCCCCCCGCCCCGCACACCTGACTAGTGGCAGTAAGCGTGCTCCCTGTGTCCATGCTCACCTGTCAATTATGCCCCCAGCCAACCAGATGAGCGGTGAAGAGTATACCCCTGAGCCTCTGCTTGCCTGCCACCTGCCCCCCCAACCAGTGAGTGGTGGTGGGCATGCTTCAGCACCCGTGTTAGCCAGCTGCAGACCCCCTCTGCTGACCCATCCATCAGCAGAGAGTGCCCTCCAGCGCCCCCACTCGCCTGCTGCCTGCCCCTGTCTTCCACTCCACCCACCTGAAGAGTGACAAAGCCCTATCCTGTGCTTCTGCACTGATGATAGGCAGTGGCCAGCTTCTGCCCAGCCCACCACCAGCTGTACTACACAACCAAAGACCACAGACCCATGCCCACACTACTAGTCCCTGCGTCAACCACCCAGAGACAGATGGGGAGCACTCCTGTGCTGTCGTCTGAGTAACAATCAGTGAAGTACGCCTGCCCCGCCTGCCTGGATATTTCAAAACAAAAGAAAACAAAAAATCAGGACAAAGCAACAAACATACACTCGATAAATAAAATAACACCTTAATGCCTTGGAGACAACCAAAAAAAAATCCAAACCCTGTGCTGTCGAGTCAATTCCAACTCATAGCGACCCTATAGGACAGAGTAGAACTGCCCCATAGAGTTTCCAAGGAGCACCTGGCGGATTTGAACTGCCGACCCTTTGGTTAGCAGCCATAGCACTTAACGGCTATGCCACCAGGGAGATAATAGACAATAGCAAATCTTATAAAGAAGCAAGACAAAATGACTCAAGCAAGTGACCAAAATAAAGGGGTGAAAGCCTTCCTAAGGAAGAAATGGTAGTGGAACTACCTGATAAGGTATTCAGAATACTTGTATAAAGGGTCCTCAAAGAGATCAAGGGAAATGCAGGCAAATCCAAGGAAAACACAGACAAAACTCTACAAGAATTCAGGAAAATAGTACAAGAACAAAATGACAAATTAGATAAACAATTAGAAACCATACAAAAACAGTAACTAGAAATTCAAAAGGAACATATGGTATCGCACCCACTTTTGATATCTCTGGAGTTCTTCGGAAGAAAGTAGCCTGATTATAACCTGTTTAGCCTCAAGATAGGAGCCTTTGAAATGGGTGAAACTCGAGAACCCTGAGTTGGTGCCTCATTTTTGTGTAGACTGAGCATTGCCTTAGGTGATATCTCCAGCATGTGTGAATTTCCTAAATTTTTGACAGGTTTGCCTTTATTTCTGTAAGACAAGCCTCCTCACTATGTTTTCCAGTTACTATGTTCTGATGAGAATATACTTATAGCAAGAATAAGCTATTGCCAGTCTTCATTCAGTCATAACGGCTATTTTCTCCTTAATGCCATTCATTGTTTCCAGGTTACTGGCTCCCTGCTTTTCTAGCTTCTGAACAGTAGATAATGCCTTTCCAATAAGGAATAATGTATTGCAGTGGTTGTTTTCAAGAGACCGGAATTCCTATGTGTTATTCTTACCCTGCATTTAATCTTAGGGCCCAGTCACTGCTTCTATGTGTAGCAGGTGGAATGCACTACTGTGAGCAGTTCTGCAGAATTCCAGGGCAGCTGTTTCTGCTTCTTATCTGTTAGTACTGCTTTTATTATGCTGAAGAATACTTTGTAGTGGTCATTTGCCTGAGATTCAAATTTCTTTTGTTTATTTACTTGGTCTGTGTCTTAGTCATCTGGTACTGCTGTATCAGAAATACCACAAATGGATGGCTTTAACAAAGAGAAATTTATTTCCTCACAGTAAAGTAGGCCGAAAGTCCAAATTCAGGGCATTGGCTCCATGGGAAAGCTTTCTCTCTCTGTTGGCTCTGGAGGAAGGCCCGCGTCCTCAGTCTTCCCCTGAATGAGGAGCTTCTCAGATGCAGGGACCCTGGGTCCAGAAGATACACTCTGCTCCCAGTGCTGCTTTCTTAGTGGTATGAGGTCCCCAACTTTCCACTTGCTTCCCTTTATCTGTATCTCTTGTGAGATAAAATGTGGTACAGGCCACACCCCAGGGAAACTCCCTTTACATTGGATCAGGAATGTGACCTTTGTAAAGGTGTTACAATCCCACCCTAATCCTCTTTAAAGTAAAATTACAATCACAGAATGGAGGGCAACCACACAATACTGGAAATCGTGGCCCAGCCGAATTGATACACACATTTTTTGGGGGGCATAATTCAATCCATGACAGTCTGCAAGTACTGCTTTTGCAATAATGAAGAATGCATTATATTGTGCTGGTAATTTCCTGAGATAAAAACTTCCTTGGTTTTATTTATCTGAGCTATAAGTACCACTTTTTGCAGTAAGGAAGAATGCATTGTACTATGATTTAAACAGATACATGAAAAAAAATTAAAAGGCTAAGAAGGAGATTAGAATAAAATGTATGTATAGTCATTGCCAGATGCCTTCTTGTTTTACTCCTGATTTTAGAACTTATTATTCTACCAAGGTAGTCAAGGTAGTCAGAACAGCCTGGTACTGGTATAACAACAGATACATAGACCAATAGAACAGAACTGAGAACCCAGACGTAAATCCATTTTTGGATTTGACAAAGGCTCAAAGTCCATTAAATGGGGAAAAGAAAACCTGTTTAAAAAATGATGTTGGCATAACTGTATATCCATAGGTAAAAAAATGAAACAGGACCCATACCTCACACCATACACAAAAACTAACTCAAAATGGATCAAAGACCTAAATATAAAATCTAAAACAATAAAGATCATGGAAGAAAAAACAGGGAAAATGCTAGGGGCCCTAATACATGGCAGAAATAGTACACAATTCATAACTAACAATGCATAAATGCCAGAAGAGAAACTAGATAACTGAGAACTCTTAAAAATCAAACACTTATGTTCATCAAAAGACTTCACTAAAAGGGTAAAAAGAGAACCTACGGACTGGGAAAAAGATTTTGGCTATGACATGTCCAATAAGGGTCTAATCTCTAAAATCTACAAGATAGTACAACACCTCAAAAACAAGAAGACAAATAATCCAATTAAAAAATGGGCAAAGGATACGAACAGATACTTCACCAAAGAAGACATTCAGGTGGCTAAGAGACACATGAGGAAATGGCCACGATCATTAGCCATTAGAGAAATGCAAATCAAAACTACATTGAGATACCGTCTCACTCAACAATGCTGATACTAATCCAAAAAACACAAGATAACAAATGTTGGAGAGGTTGTGGGGAGATTGGAACTCTTATGCACTGCTGGTAGGAAATGTAAAATGGCACAACCATTTTGGAAAACTATATGGAGATTTCTTAAAGAGCTAGAAATAGAAATACCATACAATCCACCAATCTCACTCCTATGAATACACCCTAGAGAAATAAAAGCTGTCACACTAATGGACATATGCACACCCATGTTTATCGAAGCATTGTTCACAAGAGCAAAAAGATGGAAACAAACTAAATGCCCATCAACAGATGAATAGATAAATTATGGTACATACACACGACAGAATAGTATGCAATGATAAAGAACAATGATGAATCTGTGAAACATCTCACAACATGGAAGAATCTAGACAGCATTATGCTGAGGGAAATAAGTCAGTTGCAAAAGGACAAATATCGTATGAGACCACTATTATAAGAACTCAAAAAAAGGGTTACACACAGATAAAAGCATCCTTTGATAGTTACGAGGATAGAGAAGGAGAGGGAGGAAAAATCAATTATTAGATAGTAGACAAGTATCAACTTTGGTGAAGGAAGGACAGCACACAATACAGGGGAAATCAGCACAACTGGACCAAAGCAAAAGCATAGAAGTTTCCTAGACACACCCAAACACTGTGAAGGACCGAGTAGCTGGGGCTGGGACCTGGGGACTACAGTCTTGGGGGACATTTAGGTCAATTAGCATAACATAGTTTATAAAGAAAATGTTCTATACCCCACTTTGGTGAGTAGCATCTGGGGTCTTAAAAGCTTACGAGTGGCCATCTAAGATATATCTACTGGTCCCATCCATCCCACCCAGAGCAAAGGGGAATGAAGAAAACCAAAGACACAAGGAAAGTACTAGCCCAAAGGACTAAAGGACCACTTGAACCAGAGACTCTACCAGGCTGAGACCAAAAGAACTAGATGGTGCCCAGCTACCACAAATGACTGCCCTGACAGGGGACACAGCGGAGAGCCCCAGACAGAGCAGAAGAAAAATCTAGAACAGAATTCAAATTCATATAAAAAGACCAGACTTAATGGTCTGACAGAGACTGGAGGAACCCCTGAAACTCTGGCCCCCAGATGCCCTGCTAGCCCAGGACTGAAACCATTCCCAAAGCCCACTTTTCAGACAAAGATTAGATAGGACTATGAAACAAAAAATAATACATGTGAGGAACGTGCTTCTTAGTTCTATCAAATGTACGAGACCAAAGGGGCAGCTCCTGTCCAAAAGCAGGACGAGAAGGCAGGAAGGGACAGGAACTGGATGAATGGACACAAAGAAACCAGGATGGAAAGGGGGGGCATGCTGTCACATTGTGGGGGTTTGCAACCAATGTCACAAAACAATATGTGTATAAATTTCTGAATGAGAAGCTAACTTGAGCTGTAAACTGTCACCTAAAGCACAATTAAAAAAAAAAAAAGATTGTAGTCTAGAAAACCCTATGGGAAAGTTCTACCATGTCACATGGGGTCACAATGAGTTTAAACAGACTCAAAGATACCTAAAAACAACAATCTAAAAAAAAGAAAAATAAACCCCAATTTTTATCATTGACTCAAATCGGCAGGATTTATGACATCCAGAGTGGTGCCCAGCTACCACAACCGACTGCTCTGGCCAGGAACACAATAGAAGGTCCCAGTCAGAGTGGGAGAAAAATGTAGAACAAAACTCAAATTCACAAAAAAGACCAGGTTTACTGGTCTGATAGAGGCCTGAGGGACCCCTGAGACTATAACCCCAAGATATACTTCTAACTTGGCACCGAAGCTACTCCGAGAGATCACCTTGCAGCCAAATAACAGACAGGCTGGAAAGGTAGACAAAACCAACCTTGAGGAATGTGCTGCTTAGAACAATCAACTGTAAGAGACCAAGGGGGCAACATTTGCCCTAAAGCAAAGATGAGAAGATAGGATGGGGCAGGGAAAGTCAATGAATGGGAACTGGGAACCCAGGGTAGAAATGGGGAGAGCGCTGACAATTTGCAGCCGATGTCACACAACAACTTGTGAATGAACTGTTGAGCGGGAAACTAATCTGATATGTTAATGTTTACCTAAAGTACAATAAAATGTTCCAAAAAAGAATTCTTAAGAAAGGAATTTGGTAAATATACTTTAGTAAGTGTGTGGCCCATGTTGGATTTTTATAGCCAACTCTTGAACCTCACCAGATAGGGTTACAGTGTGAAAATCTATGACTCTTTTTGTTTTGATTAGAGAAAACCCAAGGAAACGGGAGCCCATGGGTTCCTGACTCAGTCTCCTGGGACTGCAGTGTCTGTCCTTCGGACTGCAGTGTCTGTCCTTCTCTAGCTGGCTGCTGTTCCCTCCCTTCCCCCCAGCCACCCGCCCACCTGCGCCTGCTTCTGTCCTTGCTGGAGCTGCTCTGACCCTTGCTCATGTGTGCAACCTTTTCAGAGGCGTGTTGACAGGTTTGAAAATAAAGCAGACAGACGATGTAAAGAACAACACGCAGGTCATAGATATATGAAAATCAACCAGTTTGGCTGTACAATGTGGGGATTAGCAAGGATCAGCTGTCCAGCCGGGCTGCTCCCGGGAGGCAGACCTCCTCCTGGCTGAGGGTGGACAGTCCAGTACCCCTTCCTCAGCTGGCCAGTTTCTGCGTTGGGCCATCCCTGTCCACTCTCAGACATTCTTTAAAAAAAAGAAAAGCTATTGCCATCAAGTTGACTCCGACTCATGGCCACTTGGTGTGTGTCGGAGTAGAACTATGCTCTGCAGGGTTTTCAACAGCTGATTTTTCAGAAGTAGGTTGCCAGACCTTTCTTCAGAGGTTCCTCGGGGTGAATTTGGACCTCCGACTTTCGGTTAGCTGAGCACTTAATGGTCTGTGCCATCCCAGGACACTTCAGAAACTCCTAAACCACCCCAAAATCCAGGGCACATGGACCATCAAATTGTCCAGATGGGCCTAAAAGTCCGCGTGTGATGTGAAGCTGGGAGGAAGGGGAGCCTTTCCCTGCAGCCTTTCCCAGTGCCTAGTCTGCTCACTGTGAGTGGCAGACCCTCTTCTGGGGGCAGAACCCAGGCTGGCAGCCGACGTGGGAAGGGCAGACTGTGATCTGAGAAGACCTGTCAAGGGCAAACACCTCCCAGGAAGCACCACTGGCCTTGCTTGGGGTCAGGTCCTCTATTTCTAGATGTAAAGAGTAAAATTATTACCTGAAAGCACTGATCAGGGATTCCGAGGTATAGATGAGGTACCAATAGTCAAACACCGGAGACAGGGCTATGGGTCTCCTGTTCTTCCCAGTTCCCTGCTTATTTTTGTTCTTTAATCCCATTGGAGTGCAAAACAATTGTCCTTCCCCGCTCCCCCCCCAGACCAATTAGATGTTGACTTTTATTTCAGTGGGCAAACATCTCAAAATCTCTTCGAAAAAAAATAACAATATAAAATGTTCCTGGTATTGGGTACCAGTGTATACTGTGAAGAGTCCAAATGATGGTAGGAATAATGAGAACACCCTACAGGGGCAGACATTTACAAAGCTCTCGCAGTGATCTCCCTTTAACAGGGTGTTGATCCTTTCATAAATCTTCACCCCTATTACCACTCCCCTTGACTCGACGGCACTGGGTCTGGACTGGAGAACGTGCTCGACCCAAGTTCAGTGAGACTGTCAGGCCTACTCCAACAAGCTGGGGACTGGATAATGGAGGTTACAAAAGTGAGCCTGGGGGTTTAAGCATCTCATCAGAGAGAAATCATGCAAGCCTGCCTTTCTCCCTCTCCAGACTGAGCGTTCATACTGACATCCCAAACCTGCGAGTTTTGTCACCATGGCAAGGCTTGTCTTGTGGTCTCAAGGAACTGATGGAACCAGAGAAGTTTGAAAACAGGAATAGGAACTGATTCGGCTGGAGAGGAGAAGGTTGGGGTCCTCGGAGCGGTTGCAATGGAAGTCCCTGTCCTTAAAGAACCTATTAACTAGGTGGAGAGATGGAATGTGCACAGTAAGAATCTAGAAAACGTGATGAGTGACTGTAAAGGTGAACTTAGATAAGACCCTCGAAGGCCTGCCTTTTCTTCCATGATGTAGTCTAGCAGTCCGTCAAACGAGGTCACGTGAGGTTCCTCTGGTTTTCCTGCACATTCCTCCCTTTGCTCAAGCTCTTCTTCTGGGAATGTACTTCCCATGGTACTGTCAAGAGTCAACGTTTCTTGAACCATTACTTTGTGACAATCATTGTGTTAATGGCATGTACCTCTTATGAAGTATCCCATCTAATCTTCGTAGCCATGTTCTGAGGTCAGTATTATCACGATCTTCATCTTCTAGATGCAGAAACTAAGGTACAAAATCTTCAGTAACTTGCCCAAGCTTTCGCTGTTAGTAAGAGGCAGAGCTGGAATTCCATCTTAGATAGCCTATCTCCAGATGTCCTATCATTAGCCTTCAGTGTGTCAGTATAGGGTGTATTACCTGGTTTAGGTATCCTCAAGGACCAGATTGAGGTTCAGCCCCAAGAGACTTTCTTCCCTCAGGAAAAAGCATATGATGTTTCCTGTGTTTGATACTGGCTTTTGGGGTGAGGGAAGATTGCTAAGTGGTAGTTTTCAATAGCCGCATCTAGAATTGCAAGGAGCCATGGTGGTGCAATGGCTAAGCACTTGGCTGCTAAGTGAAAGGTTGGTGGTTGGAACCCACCCAGTGGCTCTGCAGGAGGAAGACCTGACGGTCTGCTCCTGTAAAGATTTCAGCCTTGAAAACCCTGTGGGGCCGTTTAACTCTGTCACATGTGGTCACGATGGGTCAAGATCGACCCCATGGCACCCAAAGTCAACTAGACTTGCTTTGGGGACTGTGTGGCTCAGTTAACTTTTTCTGGACGGGAGTTGTTCCCCTCTCCTTCCCCCACCCTGTAGATGCTTTGATTTTTCATAATTTAGTGCCTCATATACAAGATAATGACCGGTCCCAGCAAGCCCTGTGCTTCCTTGCTGGTGGCTCCAGAGCCCAGGCTGCTGGCTCTTCTAACGTGGCACTCCAAGCTGCCCCTCATCAGAGCTCTCTGTGCCCCTGTGTGCACCCTTTGTCAGTGCCTATCACGATAGCATCTTGTATCCCATGTGTGACCTGGCTAGTATATGAGCAAGTTAAATAAATAATAATAATAATGTGATAATTCATTAGGCTTCTGCTGTGTAGATAAATTATTCTATCCATCCAACATTTTTTATTCTTATTTTTCAACAGAACCAGACTCAGAAGGAGTAACAGCTTGCCCAAAGTCACCGAGGTGGAGGCAGTGTAAAGATTCAGTTGCCAGTATGTCGGATTGCAGAGCTCTGCTGCTGCGTTATCTGTCCTCCACTTGCAAGGGCTTTGAGATTGGGGAGGGGAGGATGTGTCAGCGTTGATGAGACTGGCTGGGGACTGACCTCTTGGAGGTGAACTTCTCATGAACAAAGCTTCCTGGGATTGATGATTCTGTTTTACATAAGTCACATCAAATTATGTGAAATCAAAGCATCTACCAGGGGAAGCAACTCCAGCCCAGAAAAAGCTAATTGAGCCGAACAGCACCTAAAACAAGTCTAGTTGCTCCGATTGAAAAGCACTATTGAGCAATCTCCCTTTGCTCCTAGGAACAGATATCAAATCCATGAAACCTCATATGTAATGAGAGTATATGAGCATGTGTGTCACTTTGCACCATTAAAACTGTGTTCCGCTATTCCTGGGGAACGTATTTTTAGTTTAAGCTGAGGTGTAATGAGATCTCTAAAAATAATACTGTGAAAGTGAGGCTAAGTGTAGGGGCTGAGTTCACCCCGGTGACGAAGCAATAAAACATTATTCATGGTCCATTTAAAGCTCTGGAGCCCTGAGCCAACTTGTTTTTTTGCTTGAACGGAAGTTTGGTTCCTTCTATTTGGACCTAACTCACTTTCCATCTAAATGATGGTGGTCTGAGTGAGAGGAACTTCGAACAGGCCATTAGAGGAATTTCACAGCTGCCAAAGCACCTTAGGGCTGGTTCCTCTCTGTGGGGCTCTGATTACACCCAGGCTTGGATATTGAGGGTTGAGACCACCCCAAGCCCTGGCCAGCTCAAAGCCTTCCAGTGTGATGGCTCTTCTCAAAATCACGCTCCCCAAGCTTTGGCAGCCTGTTTGGCTGAAGCAATAACAAATGATCTCCTGGCTTGTCAGTAGGAGGAGACGGGCATGCCTGTAACCTCAGACAGAATATGGCACCCAGTAGTGTGCAGAAATTGTGATACAAGACTCATAACAGATGTGAGAAACTTCAAGATTTGAATAATTCAGGGCTTTGGATGGGATATTGTTTTCCTGAACAGAAAAGCACTGTATTAACTGTACCACCCATAGTATTTTAAACACGTACACACACATGCACGCATGCACACAGACACCAAACACATTCACGTGTGTGCCCCTTGCCAGGGTTCCTTACTTAAGGGAGACTTGACAGCAGTAGCAGTGGGTCATTATCAAATTTCTTATCTCATCCCCATCATCCTAAACCTAATTTCTCCTGTGCTTAGGGCTGGGCTCATGAAGCTCAAGTTACAGGCCAGATTTTTTTTATGACCAGGTTGACTTCGTTCTGTTTCACGGTCATAAATGTTTTTGCTTGCATGTTTATCCGTTTACTTATACTCACCCACCACCAAATGCAGACTCCACCCTATCCACTGGCTCACAGATATTCTCCTTTGACCGTAAACATGGTCCAGTACAAGCCAGGCCACTACTGGGAAAGTTGCCCAAAGCCCAGTCTTTGTTATTCGTGCTAGCAGGGTTGTTATAGGGAGGTAAGCACCACGGGGGGATAAACCAATCCCAACTGACTTTAGACAAAAATAATGCCAAGAATCGATTCCTTGACTTATGACACACACATGGCATAAGACGGCACTCAGTGTCTTGTCCAGAGGTAGACAAAAGCCTTTTTTAATTTTTGTTATAACTTGAGTAAATAGAAGAATTTTTTTTGCTGTACAGATGAGGTAGTGCCTCCTGGGGCCGATGTGACCCACCACGTAGAGGCATAGTTTGTATTTTTTCTTTTTTTAATGATAGTTTATTGTATTTTCAGTGAAAGTTGACACAGCAAATTAGACAATTTGACAATTGCTACACAGTCTTCAGTAACATTAGTTACATTTTTCATACCATGTCAACATTTTCTTTGATTGCATTCTGGTTGCTCCATTCCCTGCCCCCTTAGCTTCTCATCTTTGCTTTAGAGTAATTGTTGACCTTTTGGTCTCATACAGGTGGTTTCTTTGGTGGAGCATCGTACTCATGGATGATACCCTCCATTTTGTGTGCCACTCTGTTATTTCGAGGCACAACTGCTAACTGTGTGACCATTTGCTGTCTTTCATTACTGGGATGAAAGGGACTATTATCCTTGCCCTGCCTACTCAGGGAACCCTGGTGGCGTAGTGTTTAAGTGCTATGGCTGCTAACCAGGAGGTCAACAGTTCAAATCTGCCAGGAGCTCCTTGGAAACTCTATGGGGCAGTTCTACTCTGTTCTATAGGGTTTCTATGGGTTGGAATTGACTTGACAGCAGCCTACTCAGAGAACCTAGCCTTGCTTTAAAGAAGAGCATGACAATTTTTAGATTATCAAGTCCAACTCCAACATTTAAAAAAAATTTTTTTTGTTCTTTAGGTGAAAGTTTACAACACAAATTAGTTTCTCATTCAAAAATTCATACACAAATTGTTTTGTGACATTAGTTGCAATCCCCACAATGTGGCAGCATTCTCCCCCTTTCCCTCTATACCCCAGGTTCTCCCAGTTTTCCTGTCCCTTCCTGCCTTCTCGTCTTTGCTTTTGAAAAGGTGTTGCCCATTTGGTCTCATATACTTGAATGAACTAAGAAGCACGTTCCTCACATGTGTTATTGTTTGTTTTATAGGCCTGTGTAATCTTTGGCTGAAAGGTGGACTTTGGGAATGGCTTCAGTTCTGAGTTAGAAGGGTGTCTGGGGGCCATAGTCTCGGCCAACCCCATCATTTTTATCACAGGTATCAAAACCCAGTTTGGTGAAATGACTTAATATCACCCAGCATTCAGTTGGGATTTGGAGTTGCTTAAAGGCACATGTTAACCATTATTAAACCATTGCCCTACATAGACTTCTAAGTAGTCTGTCTTTATCCTTAGTGGTTTCCTTTTCCTACCCCTTTCCTCCATTGGCAGCACTCTTTTTCTGAGCACACTCTATTTTCATTTTTTTCTCAACAGGTCCTTACTGAAAACCGTTGTCAGGTAACGACCAGAAAAATGTACTCATTCTGGCACAAGTGACTGATAATAGCTGCCTCCTTGTTTGTGAGATCCATATTTATATGAAGAAATCCATATTTACCTCTAGTCCCAAGAAAGATGATTCAACCGAATGCAGGAATTATCAATATCATTAATAACACATGCAAGTAAAATTTTGCTGAAGATCATTCAAAAACAGCTGCAGCTGTGTATCGTCAGGGGACTGCCAGGAATTCAAGCCAGATTCAGAAGAGGACGTGGAACCAAGCGATATCATTGCTGATATCAGATGGATCCTGGCTGAAACCGGAGAATACTAGAAAGATGTTCACCTGTGTTTTATCGACTATGCTAAGGCATTTAACTGTATGGATCATAACAAATTATGGATAATGTTGTGAAGAATGGGAATTCCAGAACACTTAACTGTGCTCATTGAGGAGCCTGTAAACAGATCAAGAGGCAGTTGTTTCAACAGAACAAGGGGGTGCTGTGTGGTTCAAAGTCAGGAAAGGTGTGCATCAAGGTTGTATCCTTTCACCATACCTATTCAATCTACATGCTGAGCAAATAATCCAAGAAGCTGGACTCTTATGTAGAAGAATGGGACATTAGAATTGGAGGAAGACTGATTAACAACCTTCGTTATGCAGATGGCACAACCTTGCTTGTTGAAAGTGAAGAGGACTTGAAGCACTGACTGATGAAGATCAAAGACCACAGCCTTCAGTGTGGATTACACCACAATGTTAAAAAAAAAAAAAATCCTTATACCTGGGCCAACAAGCAATGTCATGATAAACAGGGAAAAAATTGAAGCTGTCAAGGATTTCACTTTACTTGAATTCACCATCAACACCCATGGAAGCGGCAGTCAAGAAACCAAAAGACTCATTGCATTGGGCAAATCTGCTGCAAAAGACCTCTTCAAAGTGTTAAAAAGCAAAGATGTCACCTTGAAGACTACGGTGTGCCAGGCCCAAGCCATGGTGTTTTCAATTGCCTCATATGCATATGAAAGTTGGACGATGAATAAGGAAGACCAAAGAATTGACAGTTTTGAATTGTGGTGTTGGAGAAGAATATCGAATATACCATGGACTGCCAAAAGAAAGAACAAATCTGTCTTGGAAGAAGTACAACCAGAATGCTTCTTAGAAGCAAGGATGGCAAGACTACGTCTCACGTACTTTGGACATGTTATCAGGAGGGGTCAGTCCCTGCAGAAGGACATCATGCTTGGTGAAGTAGAGGGTCAGAGAAGAAGAGGAAGACCCTCAACAAGATGGATTGACACAGTGGCAGCAATGATGGGCTCAAGCACAACTATTTTGAGGATGGTGCAGGACTGAGCAGTGTTTCCTTCTGTTGTACAGAGGGTCGCTTTGAGTTGGAACCAACTCGATGGCACCTAACAACAATAATAAAAACATTTGTGTACCTGCCAGGGATTAAACAGAATTAAAAAAAATGTTAATATCTAGTGATAGAATTCAAGGCAGGCTCAGGTCAATGGAAGGCATCTTGGGGAGGGTATGACTGAAATTACATCATAACTTGGAAATTAGGTTGCTTGACTTAGACCTGTCATAGAATTGTGCGATGTTAGATCTGGCCGAAGAAGCCCTGGTGGCACAACAGTTAAGCGCTCACCTACTGACCGCAAGGTTGATGATTCAAACCCATCCAGTGACTCTGTGGGAGAAAGACCTGCCAACCTGCTCCTATAAAGATTACAGCCTAGAAAACCCTATAGGGCAGCTCTGCTTTGTTACCTGGGGTCTCTACGAGTCACCACTGTGCCAGAACTTCTGAGGGCTGGAAAACGTTTTGCAGTTGATACAAGTTTTTCCCCAGGATATATGTGTGTTTGTGTATAGTTTGTTTAAAAAGTTGGACCGGGGAGATTTTATATATTGATTATTTTATGTGCTGATATAATTTTTATTTTTCCAAAGAAATTCATGAATACCTCAGTTCTGATTCTCTAGTTTGATCCATAAGAATACTTTAGGAATTGACACTTGATGCTCCTAACAACCAGACTTCATTTTATCCAAAGTAAAATTAAACAAAATATGTCTTCCTTAGTAATAACAGAAATCATAGCAATAATATTGAAACCCTGGTGGCGTAGTGGTTAAGTGCTACGGCTGCTAACCAAAAGGTCGGCAGTTCAAATCTGCCAGGTGCTCCTTGGAAGCTCTATGGGGGGCAGTTCTACTCTGTCCTGTAGGCTTGCTATGAGTCGGAATCGACTCGACGGCACTGGGTACTGGGTTAGCAATAATATTAATAATTGTTTGAATGTGACAACAGAAATCAGTCATCCCTCCATGCCCGACTCACATGGCAACTAAAGCAGAGTTTACATCAATGCAATGGTCCAAATTCCCTGGTGGGTGGAATTTATCCTCTGCAACACCCACCACAATTAGGCTGTGCTTACTGGGAGTCTGCAGTGTAATTTGGGAAACCTCTGCCAGCCACACAAATTGAAATACAATTTGGGCAATGTAAAGGCATATCTGATAGCTAAAATCAGAGCTTGGAGACAGCTGGAAGAATTGTGTAGGAGGGACTCACCCATTAGGAATGGACTTGTTTTGACCACAGAATCATATATCTTTGTTCCTAGAGCTTAAACGGACATTAAAAATTCAATTAGACTACCCCTTGACTTTAGAGAGGATCGTGCTCAAGTCAACCCAAAGAAAATCCACTCTGGTTCTAGATCAGATGTCAGTAAACATTTTCTGTAAAGGGCCAGATAGCACATATTTTAGGCTTTGCAGGCCATGTGGGTATGTCACACCTACTCAACTCTAGCCTTGTAATGGGAAAGTAGCTACAGATAATGTTTATGAGTGAATGGGTATTGCTGTGTTCTAATAGAACTTTATTTACAAACAGGGCTGGAATTGGCCCACTGGCTATAGTTTGCTGACCCCTATTCTAAATCTCTGGAAGAGAAACTTCCTAACCTTCTAGAGGAAGTGTTTAGGTCTTGTGGGTGGTCATTCTTCCCCATGTCTAGCCCATATCCTCTGTGAAGGTAGAAGGCACCTGTTTGGTGCCTCCTTTTGTTGCAAGGACTAACTCTGCCATGGAGAAAATGATGACAATTTAGCATTAATGTTTGCTAGGGGCTCTGAAAGCAGGGTACTTGGGTTCATTTCCTGGTTCCACCACTTACTTACCATGTGACCTTAGGCAAGTTTGCTAAACCATTCACTGCCTCTGATTTCTCACCTGCAAAATAGTTAAACTCATGGTATTAAATTAATGGGTGACTGTTGTTATATTAGATAAAGTGATGCATTGTAAACCATTTTAACCCAGCACTTCAATAAATGTGAACTGGAAATAAAATGATTCCCTGGGATGGCAGAGAGAGACAAAAAGTGAGATTCTCCTGACATTGACAAAAATGCACTTATTTGAGGACAAATAATCTTAGACAGTCTATTTGGAAACTTGAGCAAAGGGAGCAAAGACAGTCACAGATGTTAGGTTGAATGATGGCCTAAGTATCAGACTATGCTTCATAATATGTACCACTCTCTGAAATTATCCATTTATTTACTTTCTTATTGCCTATCTTTCCCCACAAGAATGTAAGCTCTTGGAGGGCAGGGGTCCTGTGTGTGTTGCTCATCACTGTACCTCCAGTACCTAAAAGAGTTTCTGGCACATAGTAGTTATTCACTAAATGGATGAATAAACGAATGGGAAGGTGATCTCTTCCATGGAGTGGCCAGCTTCAAGGAGAACCCAGGGTAGTAGAGGAAGAAGAGCCTGCTCCCAGTCAGCCATCGTCAGCTGAATAAATTAAGCCTGTACAGTGCAATGGGTTTCTCTTTATATATGGCCTTTCTAGCCCTGGGTTTGTAGTTCTGCCACGATGGTTTGCTAGGTCACAACCCTTACAGGGATTGAACAGCTTGGTATTCAAATAAGGTACATAAAACTCTTGCAGGGATTGGACATTTTTACTATGCAAATAAGGTACCCTGTGGCCTACTGAGGAAACCCTGGTGGCATAGCGGTTAAGTGCTACGGCTGCTAACCAAAAGGGCAGCAGTTCATATCCTCCAGGTGCTCCTTGGAAACTCTATGGGGCAGTTCTACTCTGCCCTATAGGGTCGCTATGAGTCAGAATCAACTTGACAAAAGCAGATTTGGTTTTTTTTTGGTTTGGTGGCCTACCAAAGGGATTGGTCAGTTTTTAGTGTTGGTGGGAGGAGTAGGCTTATAAAAGGGCTAATCCCACAGAGGTCATGGGGGACCTCACTACCATCAAGAAGAAGAGTTGGGACCAAAATGCATTCATTGGACCCAGGATCCCTGTGCTGAGAACCTTCTAGACCCAGGATACAGAGAGAGCTGTACACTGAAGATAATGAGAGGCAGGATGAGATAGCATAGCAATGGCAGGAGTCAAGTGGTATGGATTGTGGGAAACAGGAGACCTGCATAAGATGGCTGCAGTGGGCTTCCTGGCCCATGGAGTGAGAGAGCTGAGATCTTTTGGGTAGAAGGCTTGCTGGCAGAGTGGGTTACCTCTGGATACTTGTTGGGGCTAAAGAGCTGTAACACTTGCCTGAGCAGGGCAGAGGCCAGGCCTGAGGGGGGCCCAATGGCAGAGGCTGACAGCAAGGCCTGCTTGTGGACATGGCCAAGAAGAAGCTGAGAGCTGTCTTGGTTGGAAGCTATCCTGATTGAAGAACTGTATCCTGTTACCTCCAATTGTCCTTGATCCTGAGCTGTAGCCTCTTACTTCCGTAAAAAACCCCATAATCATTAGTATGGCCTGTAATTTCTCTGTAACCATTGCAATGAGGTAGGGAAGCAGAGAGTACAGTGGGGAGGAGGGCTGTTATCAGAATTGGTGCAAAGGCTGGAGAGCGGAGGTATGTCTGGCCTCCACCTAATAGGAATCAGTTTTGGGATCCTGCTGATTCTCTTCCTTCTCCCTGAAGTTAGAGGACTTCTGATACCACTAGCTGCCACCCTGGCAACCACCCTCACGGCAGACATCACCGCCAGATCACACTTAAGTGGCTTCTGAACTGACCAAAGACTTACGGCAACCATTGCACTAAATCTTAACCCCCAAACCTTTTACTTGGTGCCTCTGCCTATATTTCCAGATGCATAACAGGAAGATGATAAAGTAGATCATTTTTACAAGAACATGTAATAGCTTGTCACATATAAAGAATCACCTTCTAGAGCCAAAGAAAAACCATAAGGTGCTGGTTCAGCCTGCGAAAGTGATTGCGCCATTATTTTCAAATACGAAGTACAAAGGAACACCCAGACCACCAACTCCTCCTTCCCCCCCAGCCCATACCCTCATCCATTGGCCAACACTAGCCCTCACACCCCAGTGAAATCCCTATGTTCTACTAAGGGCTGGATTGAAAGAAGAGATAACACTAGCTTCTGTCTGTGTGGCTTCATAGTCTTCCCTGTTTCTCGTGTTTCTGTTAGTGTCCCATTAAAGGAGAATGATCCAAGGGGAAACATTTTATTCATCTTATCTGGCCATGACCCTGTATCCACAGGCAGTGCCTATTAGACATAGAATACTCCGTACTCTAGTTTTCTTACTTTCTATGCTCTTCTTCCCTCTCTACATTCCATTTTTCGTGTATATTTTTTGGGCAAATGATTACCTAGCACAGTCCCAGGTATTTCTTCCTCTTTAATCATAAAGGAACAGATATTACAAATGAGGCACTTCATACTATGTGTAAAGCAATCCATCAATCGTCTAAATGCCGAGGGGCCAAAGGAATGTCAGAATTGGAATGGGAGTCATAGAGGGGTGTGGTCAATCTGGGACGGCTTTCTGCCAAAAGTAAGTTTGGGCTAAATCTTGGAAGGATGCCATAGATATGGATTAGTGGGCAGAGGAGGTAGAAGACAGAAGAGGCTGTGAGGTTAGGTAGGAGGCAGGTACCTCCCACTAAGCACAGATTCTTCATTTAATGTTTCTGTTTGAGACATTAGGAAAGGATCTAATAGCTTATTTGGTTGGATTGCTGAAGAATGGATTATGCAGTGGCCTATCCTAAATCAAGCAGAAGTGTCAGCCTGCCTTGGTATATTGTAGAAGAAGGTATCCAAAGGCTTAGGGAAATTGGCATGTTACAGAGGATTTATTGGGTTAGACCCACAAACCCATACATGGAGTGCCCAGAGGACACAACTTTTTCCACAACGGTGAGGAACAAATTTGTGAAGTGAGCCTCAGCATCCTTGAAGACTGCTATGATTGCTATTTTATGTAAGTCAGATGTGACAGTGGGAACTGCCCCAACTGAATTAAGACCAAACCAAAAACCAAGCCAAACCCAGTGCCGCCAAGTCAGTTCTGACTCATAGCAACCCTATAGGATAGAGTAGAACTGCCCTATAGAGTTTCCAAGGAGTGCCTGGTAGATTTGAACTGCCGACCCTTTGGTTAGCAGACATAGCACTTAACCAGTACACCACCAGGGTTTCCTTGAATTAAGATACCTAACTACAATGGAGCTGATTGGACCCCATGGTGGTAGGGGCCAATTGGTGGCACTCAATGGGCAAAGATAATGTAGATATGGTTACCATAATGGATAGCAGAGCCAAAGCAGTGATCAGAATAGCCTGACTTATATGGACTTACGGTGCTGGCTACTTAGTTATGGTATCCCTAGGGATGAAATAGATGGGAAATCTACTAGATATTTACTTGATCTGTACAAGTGAAAGAGTTCTAGGTCAAGTTAATGGCAGTCTAACTCAAATGGTCAGAATATAGAGTCACAGCCTCTCAGTCAATTCACAGACTTGAGCAAGTTTACAGACCCACAATCCTTTGAATGAAGGGGAGGCCAGGTCCCCTTGAGGAAGATCGTCACCACACTGCTAGAAGTTTATACTGTTAATCTTTCTCCCAGCCTTCCCCAAAGACATATGCGGCCTTTTATAAGAATGACTGTTCATTGGGAAAAGGAAATAATCAGACTTTTGGGGGGTTACTGGGTATTGACTGAACTGACACTAATTCCAGGAGACCCAAAAAGTCACCGTGGCCTACCAGTCAGAGAGGGGGCATATGGAGGTCAGGTTATTAATGGAGCCTTAGCTCAGGTTTGTTTCACAGTGGGTCCTGTGTGTCCCTGAACCTGTCCTGTAATGATTTCCTCTGTTCCAGAGTGCATAATTGGAATAGACATACTCAGCAACTGGCAGAATCCCACTCTCAGTACTAAATGTATTAGGCTAGGATCTCTAGAGAAGCAAAACCACTGAAAAGAGAGAGAGAAAAAGAGGGAGAGAGAAAGATTTATATCAAGGAAATGGCTCACATGGTTGTAGAGGCTGGCAAGTTCCAGGTCCATGGGTCAGGTGTCAGGCTGGAGGCGTCTCCTGATTCACGTAGATGCCGGGGCTGACAAACTCAAGATGGGCAGGTAAGATGGCAGGCTGCTGGCTCAAGTCCAAAGAACTGGAGATCAGATGGTGATGAGCCCAGTGCAGGATCTAGAGTAGAGCAAAAGCTAGCAAGCTTGGCCAGAAAGTTCATATATATTGGATGCAAGACATACCCCCAAGGAAACTTCCTTCAACTGATTGGCTGCTCATACCTGATCTCATCACGGAGGTGATTACATCATTACATAACTGCCAAGCTACATCATAATTGAGAAACCACTGAGAATCATGGCCCAGCCAAGTTGACACACAACCTTAACCATCACAGTCCATCCTTTATCAATGTGGCATGTGTACACATCTCCTTAAACTATATACAATCTCTAAATAAAGACAATTATAAAGTCATGCTTAAACCTAACATGATAGGACTAAAACAAGTACAACCAAACACGCATTAGCCTTTTTTACCTTTCATTTTATAAGTGAAGAAAACAAAAATATTTGATGCACACATACAAGGAAGAAATATTCATAACAATTACAGTCCTTGTTTCTGTAGCTGGTTACGTGGTAGTAGCAGGTTTTAGAATTACCTTCTTCCACCACCCATTTTGAATACCTTTTACCCTCAGCAAGCACCTCAGCTGGTCGAGGTTCTTTGCCTGGTTGGATGACCCAAACCTTCATTCCTGAAGGGCCTGGGCCATTAGCAGTCATGCTGGAATTGAGTTGCTGTAGTTTTCTGTGGACTTTATTCACAGGGCATGGTAGTACTAAAAGATGCCCTAAAGGACCTCCTGTATTCCAGACATACTCTTCTTTACCTCCATTATGTACTATCCACCTGATCTCCTCTTGGTAATCAGAATCAATCACACCGGCCAATATGGTAACCCTCTTCTTGGCCTGTTGCTGGAGAGGCATATAAGGAGCCCAAAGTTATACTTTGCAAATTGAGCCCAGAGAGAATAATAACATTCAGGACAAGTTTATTGAGCACCTACTCTGTGTGTCATCACTGCCCAAATGATGAGATTTGATCCCAGTCCTCAAGTTGCTGGTAGTATAATGTAGGAAGTTAGATTTTTGTGAAGAAATTTGAAACCCCAAGTTTTCTCTAAAATAGATTTAACTAAGATGTCATGAAGTGATAAAGTTTCTCCTGTCAACCATCATCTCCAAATTACTCACCTGAATTGCTTAAAGACCTGATTTTGGTCTCACTTGATGTTTATACTGTGGCACCAGGCTTCCAAAGTACAGCATTTTTTCTTCTATGTGGCTGGATAATGGCAACGAGAGGTTGAAAGAGTTAATCTGATCCAGTAGTTGCATTAAGTGAACTTGCAAAACCACAGTGGAGGGTATTTTGGGTTTACTTTATGGAGATGGTTTCCATAATGGCTTCCTGAATGCCACTCCCAGTGCGTGGCCTCAGCTGAATACCGACAGCTAATGAAAGGCTTGGTGAGACACAGGACCCTCACAATTCTTAGCATCACTCTCAGCCGGGCTATCTTCAAGCCCAATCAGAGCTTGACTGCTCAGATTTCGGACTCCTGAGTATGTCTAATCTTGGGCAAGATAAACTTATCCAAGTTGCTAAGAGATTTAGCTCTGTAACAGACAGAAGACCCAACATGTAGAGGTCAAGCATCGATCGAAAAAGGCCAGCTTTTCTCATTCATACATTCTTAGAACTCCCCAAACATGTGCCTTTTTTTCTTCTACCAGGCTGAGATTTTTCAAACGAAGACCAGTTTGAAATCAGTGACATAGAATAAATTAAAAAAATAAAACAAGTTCATATTTCTTTGCCCAAATTCATGGAGGTGGTGGTAGGGAAAGGAACAAATAGGATTTATTAAGTTCTTACTCTCTGCCAGTGCTATATGTATTTTATCACATTTGTTTTTCAAAGTGTATATTTTCTACCAAAACAAAAAGAAAGAAAAGGAAGACAATTATATTTTTATGTAGAAAAATTGAGGATCAGTAAGGGTACCTTACCCCTGATGGCACATCTAAAAACAAGCAACACTAGCATTTGAACCCATATTTTTCTCTTTATAAGGTTTTGACTTTTCCCACCGTACATAACTGCTTTCCACCCATTTTACTGGATTATCACTAGAAAAAAAATTTATATATTGCTTCAAGTTTGTAAGCATTAGTACAAACATTATCTCCTTTAATTCATATAATACACTTCAAGGGAGGTGGGTTGGCTTACAGCACTTATGTGAGTTATCCATAACCCCTTAACCAGAAAATGGCAGAACTGGAGTTATATCCAGGGCTCCTGACTATAAATTCTAAGCAGCTCTTCCTACTCCACACAGCTGTTCAGTAAACTTAAGAGCACGTGGAACATGCCCTTAACCATGTGAGCCACCAGCAAATATGCCCCCGTACCTGGTATGATCTTGCACAATATGTTGAAGTACATTGCAAGCATCCAAAGCAATGATCAATAGAGAAGTAAAGGTGGGCATCATGCCACTGGCTGTATTTTATGAGACCTTAAAAGAGTGTGCAAACTCTCTTGAATGTGAGCTAGCCAACCCCAAGATGGGATGAAAGGAAATTTGGTTCACACATTCATTCACAAGCTTTTAGTAATTTTTTCCAAAATGCAGTCTATGTATTACTGCCTTATATCTGCATACTGATGTCATAGAGTGAGTAAATCACCAGGGTTATGGGTCTCAATTTTAGATTAAAATCTTAAGTCTTGACTTAAGGACTCGCAGTGAGTCACTGACCAACACAGGTCTCAGAACTCATCATGTCCTATTTAGGATTCATTGCCATGGTTCTTGAGAAGCCCATGAGTTGGCATGTCTGGGAAAATCATGTCAAGTGACTAATCGTTTTGTGTCTCTGGGTCATTCATTTTATTTCAACATATTAATTCAGTCATTGTTGGGTCTGGATGCAGGTGGTACAAACAGATCTATCTTCACCCTAGATCTTTCCCTTGTGGAAGAAGTCCTCTAAAATATAAATTACCAAAATTGTCTCAGGAAGACACAGAAATCCTGAATAGTCCTATAACCTTTAAAACTATTGTACGAATTAACATTAAATATCTTCTCCCAAACAAATACAAGCCTTAACGATTTTTTATGCCAGTTTTACTAAACATTAAAGATAATTTCAATATTATACAAATTATTCCAGAGAATAGAAAAACAGGACACACTCTCCAACTCACTTTTATAACTCCCAAACAGGACATTGATTGTACAAAAAAAGGGAAAATTACAGCCCCAACCTAATTCATAAACAGAGATTCAAAAATTCTTGGCAAAATATATTAATAAAAAATGAATAAAAAATATGATATCACAAATATTATAGTATCATAGTCATATTGGATTAGTCCAAGGAATGCAGATTTTCTCTAATATTAAAATCATGTGATTATCGTATCAGATGAAGTAAAGGTATCCAATAAATTTCAACACCCATTCAGGAAAATAAACTTTTATGAAACGGAGAACAGAAGGAAAATTCCCTAGCCTCATAAAACATAGCCACAGAAAACCTCCAATAAACATCATACTTAATGGTGAAAGACTAGAAGCATTCTCTTAAGATCAGAAACAAGATAAGGATGCTTACAGAACAAAACCATCATTATTCTCAGATAATGTTATCGTTCTACACCCACACACAAAAAACCCTCAGATGATCTAAAGACAAATTTTAGAGTTAATGAAGAAATTTCACAAGGATACTTGATTTATGTTCACTTTTCAAAAAATTGAATTGATATACTCTAGCAATAAACTTTTTTTTTTTTTTTTAGCAATAAACATTTAGAAAACTTCAATAAAATTATGTATAGGTATATGTATGTAGACAGTCCTGGAGGCCTAGTGGTTAAAAGCTCAACGGCTAACCAAAATGGTGGCAGCTGAAATCCACCAGCCGCTCCTTGGACACCCTGTGGGACAATTCTGCTCTGTCTTACAGGGTTGCTATGAGTTGGAATTGTCTCAACAGCAATGAGTTTGATTTTGGAAACCCTGCTAGCGTAGTGGTTAAGTGCTACGGCTGCTAACCAAAGGTTCGGCAGTTCAAATCTGCCAGGCGCTCCTTGGAAATTCTGTGGGGCAGTTCTACTCTGTCCTATAGGGTCGCTATGAGTCGGAATCGACTCGATGGCACTGGGTTTGGTTTTTGGCTTATATGTATGTAACAGTACGTGTGTGTGTAATGGTATATATATATCTGCATAATCATTCACATTGGAGAGAAAATGACCAAAAATAGACAAAACACATTCAGAACAGGGTGAGAAAACATACCCAACGTGACAATTTAAAGCTATGCTAATTTAAGACAGTGTACCAGCCCCACAGACATAGAAAAACAGACCACTGGAATAGATCAAAGAACTGGGAAACAGACACTCAACATTTCTGAATAAGACAGCCTGCGCACTGGGGAAGAAATAGATCATGGTGCTGGGAAAATTGAATATCCATATTAAAAAAACAAAACTGGATACCAACCTCACACCATATGTAAAAATAAGTTTCAGGAGGACTAATATTTACATGTGAGAAGCAAAACCTTAGACATTTAGAAATAAATTTTGTCTAACGTATTTATAAATTCAGGGTAGGCAGACAATGCTTAAGTAAGGCAAAAAAATAAAACATCAATGAAAAGTTTGATAAATCTGGTTAGATTAAAACTAAAAATTTTCGACACAACATACTAGTAATAAAACTTAAAAAAGCAACTCAGAAGTATAGGTTTTGTAGCGCATGTAACTAAAAAAGGATTAGTACCCAGAATACACACACATAAAGAATTCTTACAAACACACTAGAAAAACAAAAACATCCCAACAGAAAAGACAGGAATAGTTATTTCATGAGCCAAGAAACAGAATATAGAATAAAGATAGAAAAAAATACTCAAACTCTTTGATTGTCAAAAAAAGACAAATTTAAATTACAAAGAAATATAATGTATTACCCTGTCTGGTAATTCCAAACGTCGACTAAACTATAGAGCAGTGAGTGCTCTCTATGCTACTGCTGGGTTGGAAATTGGTAGAACCGCTTTGTAAAATAATTTAGCAATACTTGGAATATTTGAAAATGAGCATCCTCTAAGATCCAGATATTTCCCTTTTAGGCATGTACTTCCAAAAAACTTTTGTACTTGTGCACCAGTATGAGAATGTTAATAACATTGTTCATAATAGCCATAAATACGGAAACAACCTAAGATCCATCGACAGAACAATGACTGTATGAGTTGTAATATATTATACAATGGACCACTTGAGAGCAGTGAAAGTCAACTAATGATGTCTATAGGCTTCAACATAGATAAATCACACAAACGACAAAGAGTAAAAAAAACAAGTCACAGATACATATGGAATGTCCTCATTTACATAAATTCTGAAACATGCACAACTAAACAGAAGTTTCAGGAAGCATCTGTAAACAAACCCAATGGGATGCCAATTACAGAACATAAGATATTGGTTCCTTCTGGCAGGGGAGGAAAAAAGATGCAATCAGGGTAGAGACAGGCAGGGGCACCTTTGGTTATTTAGAACTTCCTATTTCTGTTCTGTTTGGCGGGGGGGAATGTGTGTTTTTTATATTATTCTTTATTATTGTATTTTTACATGAGAAGAATATTTCATAAATTTTTAAAAAAGGAAATTTGTGTCATTGTTTTAAATCAGGTGTTTGATGTGCTGGTAATATTTTTTCTAATGTATATTAAAATAAAAACAAAACCATTAAAATTACATTCATTTCTTTATCGTTTAAAGCTCTCTCTCATACCACTGGTGATACCAATATTTCACTTAGAAAATCACTGTCCTAGGGGGTGGTATAAGGAATTACAAATGGCCTTAAAACTGGATATGAGCACTGTAGCTGGTTTAACCATTTTTCTCAAACCTTTGACTTTGTTGATAGTTAAAGACAGTGTCTTAGTCTCCTGGTGCTGCTGTAAAGAACTACCACATGTGGGTGGCTTTAAAGAACAGAAATTTATTTTCTCACAGTTGTAGAGGCTAAAAGTCAAAATCAGGGCCTCAGCCATGCCAATTCCTTCCTTGCTGATAGATTCTGGTGTTCTTTGGTGACCCTTACATGGCATCTGTCTTCCCCCCATGTGTAACTACCTGTGTGTCTATGTTGCTCTTTTTATGACTCAGAAGTGATTAGGTTTAGAACCCACCCTACCTGGGTAATGATCTAATTAATGTAACAACGTAAGTTCTCTTTTCAAACACTATTATGTCAGGGATGTTGTTTTACCCGTATTTTCATCTCTAGAGTGGGGTTAGGAGCCTCGTCTGAAAGGAGGAAGAATTATTTAGCTTGAGCTGGATAGAGTGGCCCTTTGACAACAGAGGCTCACTGCTGACAAGATTTTTTTTTTTTTTTGAAAGATCAAATTTTATATGAAACTTCCAGTTTCTTTGGAGGGGGTCAACACTC
The DNA here is from genome assembly GCF_024166365.1 of Elephas maximus indicus. Classification (NCBI taxonomy): domain Eukaryota; kingdom Metazoa; phylum Chordata; class Mammalia; order Proboscidea; family Elephantidae; genus Elephas; species Elephas maximus. The sequence continues at coordinate 11,713,915 of NC_064842.1, read as the reverse complement.
TTCCCCTCTTCACTCTGGTTTCCCTTTGCCCAGTTTTCCTGTCTCTTCCTGCCTTCTCATCTTTGCTTTTGGGCTGTTGTACCCATTAGTCTTGTACACATGACTGAACTATGAAGCATGTATCTCATGTGTGTTATTGTTGGCCCTATAGACCTGCCAATATTTGGCTCAACGCTGAACCTCAGGAGTGACTTCAGTACTGAGTTAAAAGGATGTCCAGTGGCCATACTCTCGGGGTTTCCCCAGTCTCTGTGAGACCAGCAAGCCTGGCTTTTGTGTGTGTGTGTGTGTGTGTGTGTGTGAATTAGAATTTTCTTCTACATTTTTCTCCCTGTCTGTCCGGGGCCATCTATTGTGATCCCTGCCAGAGCAGTCAGTTGAAACCTCCAGATTTTTAAATGTTGAAAATTAATTCAAATATTTCAAAATAAAACATAGCAGATCTGCAGGCCCATGTCTGCAAGCTGCCCCCAGGCTGTGGCCCACTAGTTTGTTGTCGAAGCAAGTGTATCCTGCACTCGGCAGTGGGCACTCGGTATGTATTTGCTGAGGTAATGAGTGATGTCTTGATCTCTCCACTATCTGAGGAGACACTCTGTGAGGTATATTAAAAAATGGCTACAAATTTTTGGCTATTCTTCCTATTGAGAAGTAAGGTCTATGTTCTATCCTGTGTGCTACCTGAGCTCTGTGACTGCTTGGCTATGATGGAGTAAAATAAAAGTGACACAGAGTCACTTTCTGGCCCTGAACCTGAAGAGACTGGAAGCTCCTGCTTCCTGTCTTTTGGAACTCTTGCTCTGTGGGAAATCAGCTGCCATGTCTGATTTCCCTGAGCCCACCATCCTGGAAAAAACGCAGTAGGGGCTCTAATTGCCAGTCCCAGCTGAGCTCCGCTTTCCGGCCATCACCACCAAGGTGCCAACATGTGAGTGAAGCTACCTTGGACTCTCTAAACCAGCCTGTCTGCCAATTGAGGACATCCGAGTGAACTTATTTGATGCCATGAAGAACTAAAGAATTACCCAGCTGAGCCCTGTGTGAATTTTCTGACCCACAAAATTATGAGATATAATTAAAATGATTGGTGTATTAAGTCACTCTGTTTTGGGGTAGTTTGTTATGCATCAGTAGATAAATGGAACACTCTGGACTTCTTAGCTTCTGATTTACCTAACCATGAATCACTACCATTATAATGAACTTCACTGTGGTTTGCTTTATGGGAGGAAACTGAGGATTATTTGCAAATTCCATATGCATTATTATGTCCAGGAAAAAGAAGCCAGAACAAAAGTGTGAGAAGAGTTACCAACGGCTAAGGCCTTAGAGGCTGAGTTGGAAAGCCTAAGCCCAAAACTTACATACCAAAACAAAGCAAACAAGCAAAAAACCCAAAACAAATCCCGTCGAGTCGATTCTGACTCATAGCGGTCCTACAGGACAAAGTAGAACTGCCCCACAGGGTTTCTGAGGAGCAGCTGCTGGATTCAAACTGCTGGTCTTTTGGCTACCAGCTGAGCTCTTAACCAGGGCTCTAAACCTTATGTATAAAAAGCCTCATTGCCACTGAGTTGATTCTGACTCATAGCGACCCTCTAGGACAGAGTAGAACTGCCCCATAGGGTTTCCAAGGAGCAGCAGGTGAATCCAAACTGCTGACCTTTTTGTGAGCAGCCTGAGCTCTTAACCACTGAGCCACCAGGGCACCAAGTCTAGAGGAGTCTTACTTATGGAACTCTGGAAAAACAGTAGTTGGCATTTTAAGAGTACCATTCTTGAGGGACCCAGAGCAGTAAGGTTAAGACTTTACGTATGGTGTATAAGTGTTGGCATAAACGAAGATGATAAACCTGAGCTCTGTCTTCTCAATTTTGTCCGAGCTGGGCAGGACAGGCACCCACTTAGAAGGAGAAGGAAGCTGACTCCTGGCTGCATGCAAGGACAAGGGCTGATGGGTGGTGAGAAGGGTTATCAGTCGGCCCTGTACATGGTCCTTCCCTTTAATCCTCAGGAAACCCTGACAACCTTGAGCTGTAGGAAGCTGAACTGATGAGTGTAATAAAATAACTTTTCTTACGTGAGGGGGGCTGTAGGAGATAGAACTGCTAGGCCCTTCTGGTTGAGAGCCTTGTAAGAGATGTAACACTACAGAGAAAGGGCCCTTGTCTATCTTAGCAAGAAGCAACACCTCCACCATCAGCTGCGGCTGGAATTGTCATGATCTATCATTATCTATGGTGGCTCAGTGGTTAAAGCACTTGGCAGCTAACCAAAAGTTCAGTGGTTCAAACCCAACTGCCGCTCCACGGAAGGAAGATGTGGCAGTTTGTTTCTCTAAAGATTTACAACCTTGGAAACCCTATGGGGCAATTCTACTCTGTCCTATAGGGTCACTGGGGGTAGGAAATGACTCAAAGGGCAACGGGTTATCATCATCTATATCACCAGTGACAGCAACTGCTCCAAAACTGAGCTGCCTGGAGGCTGAGCGGAGATCAGTGTTGATAGTGGAGGAGGGGAACTCAGGGGCTTCTAAAGCACATTAGGCTGTTTGGGTTTTCATGGTCAGTTCTACCACCATTTAGAGCCTCACTCTGGTAGGTACTCAGGACGCAGGGTGAATAGGCAATCTGATTAACCTCAAGATGGAGTGCCTGGGTCATGCAAATGGTTTAAGTGCTCAACTACTAACTAAAAGGTTGGCCGTCTGGATAGCTGCAGAGGCACCTCAGAATAAAGGCCTGGCAATCTAATTCCAAAAGGTCACAGTCATTGAAAACCTATGGAGCACAGTTCTACTCTGACGCACATGAGGTTGCCATGAGTCAGAATCAGCTTCTCGGCAACTGGTTTTTGGTTTTATCCTCAAGAGTCTGACTAGTTAGTCACAGAAAGAATTTTGATGTTATGCGGTAAGTGTTGTAAGAAAGAGATACCCCCCGTGTTATGGGGACACAAAGGAGAGGCACGTAAACAGCTTGGTGTTTAGGTCAGGAGAGACTGGAGGGGGGAATGACCACACTGAGCTTTGAAAGCTATTAGTAGGCACTGGATAAGTTATAGAATTGCTAAGAGCATTCCTGGCAGTGGACACAGTATTAGCAAAGCTACTGAGGTGTGAAATAGTGCAGCAGGGGGGATGGAATTTACACTGCTTATTTTTTGGAGAGTGTAAAGTTCAAGGTGAGTGGAAGGTGAAGCTCGTTAGTTTAGTGGGGTCTGGATCCAGGGGCCAGCAGGTTCTGTGTGTAGAACAGGGACATGGGAAGATTTGTATTTCATACAGAACATTCTGAAGACAGTGCCCACAATGTGTAGGAGCCGGAGGAGGAGAAACAAGGCTAAAAGAGGGAGACAAATAGGAAGTGATTTCAATAGTCCCACTGAGAGTTAAAAAGGACCCAAGAGGGGCAAATTAGTATGGGTGGAGAGAAGGGGAGAGAATGACATAATCGGAAGGCAAAGTTGTCAAGACTCGTGATGGATTCATTTTATGAGACAAGGGAAAAGAGAAATTCTAGTGGATTCTCAGATTTCTGGCTTGGGCAACTGTATAGATGGTGGTGACACTAAATGAGCTGGGGGACACAGGATGGGGAGCAGCCTGAGGGAGTTTGGGGAGGTGTAGTTTTGAGGTGTCAACGACTACACTGGTGGCGGCTCAGAGACAAAAAATATTTTGGTACTGTTTTATTTGTTACGTTTAACCTTGATTGTCTTTCCCCACTTCCCCACTGAGGAGTGGCCTGGGAAACTGGGAAACCAACAGTTATCTACAAATGTATGTGTGTGTGTGTGTGTGTGTGTGTATTTTAATAGAGTAATGTTGTTGTTTTAGCTGCCGTCGAGTTGCCTGCAACTCTTGGCGACCCCATTCATAACAGAATGAAGTATTGCCCGGTCCTACGCCATCTTCACGGTTGTTGGTATGCTCTAGTCCCTTGACGTGGCCAATGCGTAATTTGAGTACCTTCCACCCTAAGGGGCTCATCTCCCAGCACTATATTTAGCAATATTCTGTTGTGACCCATGGGGTTTTCAGTGGCGAATTTTTGGAAATAAACCACTAGGCCTTTCTTCATCTGTCTTAGCCTGGATGCTTTGCTGAAACCTGTCCACCATGAGTGACCTTGCTAGTGTTTGAAATATTGGTGGCGTAGTTTCCAGCATCATAGCAACACACAAGCCTCCACAGTGCGACACACTGACAAATGGATGATAGAAACAGAGTAACAGACCTCCTCTACTAGGGATGTGGCCATCTCCCACAGTCATGTATCTGCAACACAACTGTTGGTTAAGTATAGAATCTGGCGGATAACTTGGAACACTGACAATAAAAGCACTTCTTCCTTTTCTAAATATAACACAAATATTTCAGAGCAACCAATACCCTAAAATTCAGTGATTAGAACTCACAGCTTCTGAAATTGTGAAATGCTATCCCATGAGTTGGAATCGACTCAGTGGCAATTAACAGCAACATACTAACATGGAGTGTCATTGAACTCTCTGATGCTCTCACTCAGAGTCTCTCTGTATAATAGATAAAAAGTCAACCGTAAGTTTGAAAGAAAAGAGGCAAGCACACTGCCAGTAAGCAGAAATGACAATTGAGAGAGGTGAAGGTTCAAATCTAGAAAAAGCAACCAAGACTGGGACATTCCAGTGCAGGGGCTAACAGCTGCATGTGGCAAAAGGCCCTGGGCACAGAACCAAGATCGACAAGCTGGTGTTATCGAGATACGGTAAATTGTCTTTCGTGTCTTCTGTCTGTTAAAACAGTGACCACATACACGTTTTAGACAGCTTTCCGGGAGAGACTGGGGGCTGGCCACGTCAGTCATGGCACCCTGGCAATCCCATCTATTTGAAGCTGCCTCATTCAGACTCCACGGGTGGGGCCTGGGGCTGCCAGATGAAATACAGGACACCCAGTTAAAGCTGAATTTCAGATAAACAACAAATAATTTCTTGTATAAGTATGCCCCAGTATCGCATCCTGCGTTTTTATTTGCTAAAGCTGGCAGCCCTAGTGGGGGAGAAGCCTGACGCAGATATGTTCTAAACCACAGGATCCTGGCTTTTCTCTCACCATCAGGAAAGAAAACAAAATGAGACAAAGAAAGCGACTGGACCGAGCTTTGGCCAGTGATCCATCCAGTGACCTGGCATGAAACTCTGCCTCAGCACTGACAGTGGCAACTTGCAAAGTCAGTTGTTTGTTCTCTCTCACAACTGGAATTTGACTTAGGAAGTTGGTCAGAGGGAGACAGCAGCAAGAGCTGAAGCTAAACACACACACACTCACACACACGTACACACACACACACATGCTCACAGACATCACATGCATGCTCACATACACATAACACAACACACTAATATACACACATACACACACTCAAATACCCACACTACACATACACTAATATACACACACTCACACACACGACACAAAGCAGCAGTAGCCAGGGTGGGGTTGAGTAAATCAAGGCTATGAATAAGGCAAAGTGTGAAGGAATAGAAACCATGAGCATTTATTCGTTTATTAATTCACTCAGTAGAAAACGTTTATTGAGCTAGAGAAAGAATTCACGGTAAAGCGTGGGGTCGCTGGTGAACAGAGGCAGGTGCAGGAGAAAGTGCCCGCAAGGGCTGAGTCCTCTCAGTGAAAGGAGACCCAGAGAGCCTACTGTCCAGGGAATGGGACCCACTCTCCATTGTCTCTAAATTTCTGTAATATCCTCTGTGCTATGCAGTACACAGGTCCAGGCGCTGTGGAGCTGATGGTGACTCCACGTGTGTCAGGTAAAACTGTGCTCCATAGGGTTTTAAATGGCTGATTTTTTGGAAGTATACTGCCAGATCGCTCTTCCGAGGTGCTTTAGGGTGGATTTGAACCACCAACATTTTGGTTACTAGCTGAGCTAACTGTTTGTGCCACCCAGGGCCCCCGGTGCTTTACAGAAACCACGTGATTTGAGGCAGCCTGTGTGGCGCTCAGCTTCTAGCAACAAAGGGAGCAGCCAATGCCTACGGATAAAGCGAAGGCCGTTTCTGTACTGTGGAGCCCCAACCCTCATCTGTAGGAGAATAACCCCCCAAACAAAGGCAAGTTCTTCCTACAGGGTGTGTGGCTGCTAGACTTCAATGTGTTAACTTTCATCATGTTTGTGTGTGTCTTTTAAATTTAAAAGCTCAAACTTTTCCAGACTAGACACGGAATTGAAGTGAGACCTTCTGATCAGTTTCCCTGAACTCACCCTTACAGTTCTTCCAATCAGCAGTGATTACAGTTCACCAACTGGGGGGCAGCCCATCTGCCAGGAGATGCTGGAGCTTAGCAAAAAAAAGCAGTTGCCCACAAGTCAGTTCCGACTCACGGCGGCCCCACCTGTATCAGGGTAGAGCCGTGCTCCCCAAGGTCTTCAGCTGCTGATTTTTCAGAAGGAGATCTCCAAGTCTTTCTTCCGAGTCACTTCTGGGGGGACATGAACCATCAACCTCTCAGTTAGCAGCTGAGCACATTAACCATGTGCACCACTCAGGGTCTCCTGGAGCTCAGAAGTTGGCCCAAAAGAGTTTCTTATGTTCAGCTTTTCTTCTCATCTCTTTTTTCCCCTGTTTTTCTGAGAATTTTGTGATTAGGGAACTGAGGCTACATTTACATAAAGTGATGATTTCCTTCTATTTCCATCAGAAATATTTTTAGACACTTGAATTTTCTTTTGATAAGAAGCAAAGCTAAGAGGAAGGAGGTTAAACTTTACTGTTTGAGATCTAAAGTTATTTGGGGGCTCCATTCATCTCCAGCATGCTCCAGTCCCTCTCCATGACCTGGGTGGTTCCAACCCAGACAATGGCAGCAGCAATGAGGAAAGATCAAGGGTCTGGAAGAAGGAAAAGTTCATCAGCTGTCTGCTCAACAGATAAAATACGCTCCTAGTGAAGCCAAGGAGTCCTTAACCTTGGCATCCACTACTAACTGAAAGGTTGGTGGTTGGAACCCACCCAGAGGCACCTGGCAGTCTGCTCCTGAAAGGTCACAGCCTTGAAAACCCTGTGAAATGCAGTAGCATTGACTCAATGGCAACTGGTTTTTATTTTTCCTTTTAAAGCTAAGGGTGGGGACTACTGTAGCATGGTGTTATTAGGTGGTGTCGAGTCAATTTTAGACTCATAGCGACCCCATGTGACAGAGTAGAACTGCTTCATAGGGTTTACAAAGCTGTTATGTTTACAGATGGGTTCGAATCACCAACCTTTCGGTGAGCAGCTGAGACCTTCCCCACTGCTCCTCCAGGGCTCCTCTGTAGCATACCAGCTTCCAGACATTCTCCAGTCGCTCCAGATGTGATGAAATGACTGCAGTTGATGCATGTAGAGTGCAAAGCAGTTCAGAAGAACCCAAGTCAGAAAAAAAAAAAGTGTTTCACTTACGAAAATAACTTAATCATGGGACTTCCTAGAGACCACTTCCGAGGAGTTTAAGGTCATAACCGTAGTAAACTTCCATCACTCGTCTCCCTTCCCTGCTGACATGACCACCGCCTGTAGGTGCCCAGCCGGCTGAGAGCCAGGGCACATTTGGCTTTCATGCACGTACAGCCTTCAGAGGGAGCATCTTGCCCCCATGACTGCCATGGGATAGTGTTTATTTGCCTTGTGTCAGAGAGTGTTCAGCATGGCACAAGAATATTTGTTCCTGAGGCATAATGGACAGGGCCTGTTGTCCCCTCAGCCATGCTGGGAGCAGTAGCAGGAGCAGAGGCCTGGAAGAATTGATTTTGGTGACTGTCTTGGAGGGACAGACTTAGGCAGCCTCACTTTTGATCTTCTGGGAAAGGTGGGGAGAAGGGCCCTGGTTCTTAGAGAATAGCACAATGGTTGATCAAACCTGGGGGAGTTTCTGAGTCTGTAAAGCTGAGTGCCATGCCCTGGCTGATCGTGAATTCAGCCAAATAAATGCCATCTTGAGTGTGACCCTCCTGGGAAATGAGACCGACCTTATCCAAGGGACGGCCTAGCATTATGGGTGAGCATTGTGCACCTTAATGTGCAAAATAAAACCAGCTCTAAACCAAGTTTACTGATAATACCTAATGACCTCGAACAAGTCCCACAGTTTTTCTGAGCTTCAGGCTCACATGCAGAATGATTCAATAGGATTAGATAATCTCTAAACTCTAATATTCTAGAATTCAGGCTTCACTGGTGTTTTGTGTGATGTAGGGATAATGATTTACAGTTTATTCAGAATAGAACAGTTAATATGTAAGTATTTATGGTAGAAGAACTTCTCAAGGATTACTCTTGTCTTACCTTGGTTTTCTCTTTAATGGACTGAGATCAAGCATAGGGTGGCAGCATGACACAGTTGATTTCTTAACCTCTCTCCTGGTATACTGTCTTAGTTTCCTAGTGCTGCCATAACAGAAGTACAAGTGGGTGGTTCTAAGGAACAGAAATTTATTTTGTCACAATTCCGGAGGGTAAAGGCCCAAATCAAGGTCTCAGCCATGTAAATTCTTTCTGTGAGCCTCTCTCCGAGTTTTTGGTGCCTGCCTGCAATCCTTGGCGCACCCTGGCATTCCTTGGCATCTGTCTCCCACCCGTGTGTGTCTCTGTGTCTATTCTGCTCTTTTTATAACCCAAAAATGATTAGGTTTAGGGCCTACCCTACTCTGATGTGGCCTCATTAACATAACAAAAGAAAATCATTATTTCCAAATAGGGTCTCATTTACAGGTACAAGCGTTGAGATTTCAGCACATTATTTTGGGGGACACAATTCAATCCATAACATATACCTTATCTGCAGAATCTCCTCACCTCTTATGATTATTTTGAGGATTAAATTGAGACAAATAGGGTTAACTGTGCTGGTGGAATAGTAGAGCTGTTAAAAGATTACCATCTAGAAGTTGGGTAAACAGGAATTCACCCTGTCAACATGAGATAAGATTGAAACAACCCATGAATTACTATCTCCTTCTTAGTGTTTATCTAGTCCTTTCCCTCTTTACAGGCTTCATGCACATGCAGAAGAACAAAGTGGGACCACTATTTAACTTTCCCTAGCCCTCCAAAGATGGTGATGTAGTGCCAAAGATCAGTGTGCTTGCACTATATCCCATAATAAGTGATGCCAAGGGCTGCCAAGAGGACTCCATCTTGAATATTAGTGGGTTCCATCTTGGATTCCAGATGTGCATGCAACCTAATTAACATACAGTGCCATTCTGAGAAGTACCCGCCCCTTGAAAGAAGCCCACTAAATATTCATTATTCTATTGTCTCCACAAAACCCATATAAGCCCTAGCCTTGCTTCCATTTTTGAGTCAGTCTTTTGGAGAGGCTTAGTCCGCCACTGACTCCTTTTGCTTGACTCAACCAAAATAAAGGATAAAGTTTGTCTTTCACGTGTATTTTTACTTGGGAAAAGACAAGGACCCTTTGTGTCAGATTGGCAATTGGTAACAAAATGACCAATTACGTACAATAAGCAGTTAATTCATGTCAGTTTATCAAACTTCCAAAATAATCAAGTGATTCTGTGAAAATCTTGTTGGGTTGTTAGCCATCACATTGATCAAAGAACATACTTTCTGAATATCCTTTTTGACTTTCTACCTAGTTGTTTGCCACCAAAAAGACCCAAGTTTGGTGCTAATGTGGCTCCAGGACAGCACAGTAATTCCAAGTATGAATCTGCAATTTTCCTTTGACTGCGATGAATCAACCCAAACCCTCTATCTTGAATTGAAAATAGTTCGTACTTTTTTCTGTGTGTGTGTCCCCACGCACGAGAGGGAGTGCAGCATTTTGGCTGTTTAAGAACAGCAGCTTTAAGTTAATGTGCAGAGGGAACTTCTAGTCCAATCTAAATCCAAATCCAAACACCCAATCCCCATTTGCAAATTGGAATCTGAGTTAAATCCCTTTGAGGTTTGCCTATCTCTTATTAGCAGCTATTTAGCCCCTGTGCCTAGCTGGGAACAGCCAGAATGGTGCGTGCCATTGCCAAGATAAGGATTTGTCTGGAAAACAAAACAAAATATTTCCTCTTGCAAGAAATGTACTTCTTCCCCTGTTGAAATTCAATTATTTTGGAGAACATGGGAGGAAAGAAGATATTTTAGGTGGCAGAATATGAATCTGAGAGGACATGCCTTTAGTTAAGCAGATGATTAAAAAGGGAAATGAGCTTAGTCAGCTGTAGCCTCTCCTAAAAATTCTTGATGCAAAATTAAGCAGGTTCCCACTAAAGGAGCCTGAGGGAGTGAGGGAAGGAAAAGGCATTTCCCCATAAAAGAGAAAGTCTTTGGCACCAAACATAAGATTCCATGTGCAATGGTGGGCCAGGTTCTGGAAAAGGACTTTGTAGAGAAACACATTTTGTTGTAAGAGTTAGCCTTTGCAGTGTAACCAAACACCCCAAAATATGATGGTTTTAAACAATGATCTATTATTTTTCATGATTCTTTGGGTTGCTGGGCTCTGCTGAATGATTCTTCTGCTGCTGGTATTGCCTGGAGTCACCCATGTGGCCATAGTCTCCTGGCAGCTTGACGCGGCCTGGAGAGTTTAAGATGGCCTCCCTCACATGTCTGAGGCCTTGATTCTTGCTGTCAGTTTGACTCTGTCTCTACATACTTCTCATCATTCAGTAGTCTATTTTGGGCTTCTTTACATGGAGATGGGAATATTCCAAGAGGATGAAAATGGAAGCTGCAAGGCCTCATAAGTGGTAGAATTATGCTATTCCCACTCCTTCTGCCAAACACCACAGCTCTGGATTGAGTGACAACCTCTACCTTAAGAGTCTCAATTTTTTCAGGCTTATTCCTAGACCCTCATAACTTAATGATGCTTTTTGGCATGAAGTTACATGATGCTAGAGGACAAAAATTGTGATCTGCCTTCTAGTTCCCCTAGTGGTTTTCCTTTTATTTCTATATTATGTACAATCTTCTGAACTATAAATTTGTTTACCTGCCTAATGTTCCTGAAGCATGTAGTTTAGTGAAAGGACCAACTAGAACCATTGATTGAAATTCAGGCTGGGTGAGGCAGGCCTCATTAAGAAAAAACTTACCCAGAAAAGACATATGAGATACAGATCCCAAGAACCCGTCCTCCCCAAAGTGAGAAGGGACAGGCTATAAATGTCTAGCTTACTCTTTGCCAATTTACCAATCAAATAGTTTAGTCCTCCTTTACTAGGGTAGATGAGTGAAAAATGACGGAGAGAGACCAAGAGTGTCACCAGAGTGGAGTTCATTTCACCTGGAAGAAAACTTTTCCCCATTTGTGCTGTCCTTATGGAGTATTATTGAAATAAGTACCATGATCTGATCAAAACAAGGATACCTGAAGAAGATGTGAAGGACTACGGTCAAATGGCAAAGAGGTTTCATCCTGTGCGCCATTTTGGAATGACCGGTAGTGCTCTCGGGAGCGTTATTGATAAGGATTCTTTTTGTTTTTTAAATTTTTTTATTGTGCGTTAGGTGAAAGTTTACAGAGCAAATTCATTTCCCATTTGATACTTTGTACATAAAGTGCTCCATGACTTTGGTGTCATTCCCCACAATGTGTCAGCACTCTCTCCATTCCCACCCTAGTTTCCCATTTTCCTTTTGTCCTGATTTTCTATCCCTTCCTGTCTTCTTATCTCTGTATTTGGGCAAATGTTGCTCTTTTAATTTTGTATAATTGATTGTTCTAAGGAGCATCTTCCTCCTAAACAATAAGGGCTTCAGTTCCAGTTCAGAAGAGTGTTTTAGAGCTATAGTCTGGGAGATTCCTCCAGTCTCTTTCAGGCCAGTAAGTCTGGTCTTTTTGTGAATTTGATTTTTTGTTCTGCAATTTTTCTCCCTCTTTGGGACCCTCTGTTGTGATCCCAGTCAGAGTGGTCAGTAGTGGTGGCTGCGCACCATCTAGTTCTTCTGTTCTCAGGGTCAGGTCATGTAGGCTGTGGTTCATGCGGTTCATTAGTCATTTGGACTAACTGCTTCCTTGAGTCTTTGGTTTTCTTCACTCTCCTTTATTCAAGATGGTAAGAGACAAGTAGTTGCATCTTAGATGGCCACTCACTATTGATCAGTATTCTGAGACCAAGTCTTGGTTGAAAAGGAAAGAGAGCTTTGGCAATTTAATAATATCTGCCTCGGACACAGTAAAGGGAATGGTGGCAGATGTGTAATGTTTATCATTCTTGCTGCAGATCGTGGAATTCCCCCCCACCCCGTACTTTGTTGGCCTGGCACGTTTGTGTACTAACTTTTCATGGTTCCTCTCAATCACCTGCATCCCCCCACATGTGGCCTTTACAGGTCACCATTCTCCTATGCCCTCCAGTACCCATTGTCCTTTTTATCTATTCTACAATGCAACTCACATTATGCCATTTTTTTTTGGTTTATGTTCTTACTTAAGTACCTTACTCGGTATCTTCAGTGCCTAGCAGTCTGTCTGGCACGGGTGAGAACATAATGCTGGTTTGTTTAATTTAATTGAGCCTCCTTCCATAAACTTCCCATAGTACCACCTGACTGGTGCCTTTTGGAGACAGCTCTGGCAGGGCCATGAATATCAGTCCCAATGTTTCCTGCAGCAAAGCAGCAGGTTCTGATGGGGAGACTCTCAAGCAAATTAGGGTTTGGGTGGGTCCTATCCATATCCATTGGGTTTGAAGAAATACACACAATCCTGTGACTCACTTCAAAACTAAATAGAAAATGACAACAGGCTATGTAAAACCAGCTCCAAATATCTGAAGAAATTAGAGCTTCACTGGGAAACAGACACTGGGTCTTTAATTTCTCGTTGCTTTTTGGGAGAATAGAGCCTAAACACCTATGACATCAAGGTTGCTGCTTTATTTGTAGTCTTACTAAAGAATGGAAGCAACCTCTGGGCTGGGGGGCTATATTCACTGTAGTTTCAAAGTCACTATGAAACTTTACCATATGGAAGAGTGGCTAGTCTCATAGAATTAGGTAGTATAAGCTTTTGACAACAATTCAAAGTGTAAGGTGAGGACTCTTCCATATGATAGAGCAGAACTGCCCCATGGGATTTCCAAGGAGTGGCTGGTGGATTTGAACTGCTAACCTTTCGGTTAGCAGCTGAGCTCTTAACCACTGCACCACCAGGGCTCCTGTATCTCCCACCAAAACCAAAAACCAAAGCTGTTGTCTTCAAGTCCAACTCATAATTGCCCTAGGAGACAGAGTAGAACTACCCCATAGAGCTTCCAAGGAGCATTTGGTGGACTCAAACTACCAACATTTTGGTTAGCAGCCGTAGCTCTTAACCACTACACCACCAGGGTTTTCATGTTTCCCACAGAGTCTAGTATATAGAAGGTTGGGGAAAGGAGGGAGGAGAAGAGGCAAGGGGCAGAGGGCGGGAAGGAAGGGGAAGAGAGAAGAGGGGAGAGAAAGACTGGTCCACATACTATTGTGCCACCAGGGCCGCACTAGTCATGAGTGTGTCTAGTGGCAAAAAACATTATGTTGGAATCACAGAGCTTGAATCTAGTTATAGTCCTGCCACTTCACAGCTGTAAACCACAGGAGACTTGCATTTTACAGACTTACATAGAGTTGTCTGCAAAATGGTGTCTTAGTTATCTAGTGCTGCCGTAACAGAAATACCACAAGTGGATGGCTTTAACAAAGAGAAATTCATTCTCTCAGTCTAGTAGGTTGCAAGTCCAAATTCAGGGTGTCAGTTCCAGGGGAAGGCTTTTTCTCTTAGTCAGCTCTGGAGGAAGATTCCTTGTCACCAATCTTTCCCTGGTGGAGGAGCTTCTCAAGCTCAAGGAACCCAGGTACAAAGGATGCACTCTGTTCCTGGTGCTGCTTTCTTGGTTGTATGAGGTCCCCTGTCTCTTTGCTCTCTTTTTTCATTTATATCTCAAGAAATTGCCTCAAGACACAATCCAATCTTGTAGATTGAGGCCCGCCTCACTAATGCAACTGCTGCCCATCCTCCCTCCTTAACTTCATAGAGGCAGGATTTACAACATGCAGGAAAATCACACAATAGTGGGAATCATCGCCCAGCCAAATTCATACACACATTTTTCAGGGGACATAATTCAAACTGTGACAAATGGAAAGGGTGATTTTTACAGATTAAATTGTGTCCCCCGAAAATATGTGGTGGAATCCAGACCCCTACACCACGGAAACAGGTTTAACTTTCCTATGCTGAAGAGGCCATATCAGTGTAGGGTGTGTCGTAAACCTAATCACTTCTGACATGTAAAAGGAACAGAATAGGCACAGAGACAGAAAGCACAAATGTGGAAAGACAGATGCCACGTAGAGATCTCCAACAACCTGAAGAGCATAGGTCTAGAGAAGCTGAGACGAGGGTTTTCCCCCAGAGTGGACAGAGAGAGAGCCTTCCCACAGAACTGGAGACCTGAATTTGGACTTCTAGTCTCCTAACCTGTGAAAAAGTGAATTTCTGTTCTTTAAAGCGACTCACTTGTGGTATTTTTGTTACAGCAGCACCAGGAGACTAAGACGGTGATGATAGCCTACTTGTCTCAGCTGCCTCTTGTGGTAGGCATGGAATATTGTGTCAGAAATTAGAAAGCCCTGAGGTCTACTGAGAACTATTCAAAATCTGTATTATTATTATTTTTCTTGTGAGCAAGTGATTAGGGTGGCTTTTCAAACATTTGAGTGTTATATTTATGAGCGTTAGCTATTTTCAGATGTGAGCACAAAGCTTTGCTTCTAATTTAGTTCCAAGTGGAGAGTTTCAGTTTTGGGAGGGCAGCATCTGTGCAAGTTGCCAAGCCCTGGTCCTCTGTGCGTGCATTTATAAGTTCTGTTTGTGTACAAATCAATGGAGCAATGGAAATGTGGGTAAGTCAAGGGGAAGTTCTGTTAGCTAACAGGGATGACTGTTTGAATTGGGGCCCTTTTTCCATACTTGAGGGTTGTGGTTAATTAGGATTTGTTGTCTGAATGATTTTTATTTGCACACGTCTGCTAGGAGCCTTTAGTAAAAACACTGGTCCAGTTGGCCTGCATGGCCTGGTCATGTAGCCCAGGGCCCCGCCACGCACAGAGGTGATCTACCTGAAGGTGGACATTTGGCATCTGCAAATCTTTTTCCTGTCGTTTGAGTCTAGGATGAGATTCTCAGTATAACCCAACTAGGAGAGAACAGCCGATGGCAAAACCCTGCGCCAAGCTTTCTCCTTTATCCAGAATGTAAGTCTTTTTGGCTGAGTTCTGTAGAGCAGCGCTCCCAAACCTAAACATGCGTAGGAATCGCCCGCAGGTCTTGTTAAATAGGAGATTCTGATTCCGTAGGTCTTCTGTGGTGCTTGAGATTTCTGTATTACTAACAACTGTTAGTACCATGCTGGCTTCCATGTTACTGTGATACTGGAAGCTATGCCATTGGTATTTCAAATACCAACAGGGTCACCCACAGTGAAGAGGTTTTAATGGAGCTTCCAGATTAAGACAGACTAGGAAGAAAGGCCTGGTGATCTACTTCTGAAAATTAGCCAGTGAAAATCCTCCGTTTCACAACGTCACATTGTCTCACACAGTGCTGGAAGATGAGTTCCCAGGTTAGAAGGCACTCAAAACTCACAGTGGCCACAACAATGGACTTAAACATGCCAATGATTGTGAAGGTGGTGCAGGATTGGACAACATGTCATTCTGTTTTACACGTGGTCACCATGAGTTATAGCCGACTCAACAGGAACTAACAACAACAATCTCGATATGGCCCTTTCATGGACCACTCTTGAGCCCTGGTGGCACAGTGGTTAAAAGCTCAGGCTGCTAACCAAAAGGTCAGCAGTTTGAATCCACCAGCCCCTCCTTGGAAACCCCATGGGGCAATTCTACTCTGTCCTATACTGTCACTATGAGTTGGAACTGACTCAACGGCAACAGGTTTGTTTGTTTGTTTTTCTTGACGGATAGCAAGAGAGAACTGGCTTTTTAAAAGAGCCTTGTCATTCACAACATTTATATTCATGAGCAGCCCACACAATTCCAGACACCAGAGTCCTCATCTTAGCTGTTTGGTGCTAAGCGAGTTCCTAACTTTAAGGTATAAAACCTGTCCACAGCACAAGAGACCCTGTGTCTGGAATACATTTTGTGTGAATAGGAGGCAAATATGAACACATGAGAGGGCTGTCGCTCATGCCTGAAATACAGACTCCTCTAACTAGACAGGCTGAGAGGGGCTATAGATGAATGGCCCCCATTAAGAGATAAATGCCAGAAAGCGTGGAGAATGTCAGCCAGAACGCCTTAGCTTTTCTTGTTTGTTACTTAATCCATCACACTGAGTCACTTGCTAAAAGTGGGCAATACGTAGTCGGAGAAGGTTGCCTACAGCCTCTCTTCTCTATATCAATGGAACTTAGACGTAGTTTGTGTCCTTATTGTAAATGTCTTTGGCTCTGCTATAAAAAAGCTTTTTAATTTTTTTAAAAGATGTTTTTTGACTATGTGCTATATTTGTGTGATCCTGAAATAACCAGGTGGAAAATGAAAAAAATATATATATATATTTCTTTTACCCAGACAGGTTGGTTGTGTGCCACTATGCCAAATAATCTAGCTTGACTGATTTTTGTTTATTTACTGTTGGCAAGAATTAATTGTTGGTCTGGGTATATGAATATTAACCTTCAGCCTCTCCCCCACCCCCACCTCACCAGCAACACAAAAAATAAAAATGGCACAATGTTTGGCACTTATTTTTATCCAGGAGTTACTATAAGATTTGGCAAAAGCATGAAATGATTTCAAAGAGGACACCACTGTAGTCGTCTAACAATTTACGGTCAATTTCTTTACCTTCTTCGCTGCTAGACACGTTAGGGTGACAGTGCGCCGCAGAATCTTCGTTTAGCATTAATATCTTTATTTTGGAGTGACATCTACTCTCCAACTTCCTTCCATCTTCATGGTAAAAAAAAAAAAAAATTAAAGCCAAATTCTTGTAGACTACAGGTATGCTCCTAAAAAGGCTCTATGAATGAAATCATTTCCCCATCATTTACAAGATCATTATATCACCAGGTCATGACAGAGACACCTGCAATTACTCCTACTTCCTCCTGCTGGACTCTGAGCTAGCACAGGGAAAGCAATTTTTCTTTTTTGTTATTTTATTTTTCTCACTCTTTCCTAATGACACAACATGGCCCAGTTGCTACGGAGCTAAACCTGATGGGTATGTTCTATAGATGAAGACCTAGGGCTCTGGTTTTGTTGTGTTTTAAACATCCCATTTAGAATCATAAAACATTACAGCCAGAGAATGTCTAAGAAATCATCTGCTCTAGTGGTTTGCAAGAGTCTTTGGGTGGCACAGGGGGTTAAGCGCTCCACTGCTAGTTGAAAGGTTGGCAGTTTGAACCCACCCAGGGATGCCCCTGAATATAAACCAGGTGATCTGCTTCCAGAAGTCACGGTCTTGAAAAACTCCTATGGAACACAGTTTTACTGTACATAAATGGGGTCACCATGACCAAGGAGTTGGAATCCATTTGACTGCAACTAACGCCAACAGCAAGTGGCTAGCAAACGAAGTGCTGTAAAACACTAGGGTTCCTCATGAATGCTCTGGGCTCACTCTCTTTTTATAGACTTATGTTCTGGTCATATTTATTTAAACAAAGGGTTGAGGCCACTGATTTAATCCATTGTCTACACATTTAAGATGCTTAAACTGAAGTTCAGGGAGATAAACTGATTGCGTAAGTCACATAGATGGCGGTGGTTTGGTTTGAGCTAAGCCTCCGATATGGGATTTCTGACTACTTCTTGGGTGGTCTTCAAACACACCTTGCTGCCTTCTGAAAATCAAAATAAATATCACACATGGGGCTGTCGTGGGTTTAGCTGACTGCGAGTGTGAAATAAAGGATGTGGCTCATTTTCAATGTCCTTCATCTTCTCCTTCTCCCCATTATTGACCTACGCCATCATTGGAAAGATACTTTTTCTTCACCTTTGCTGGATTTTTAATTATTATTGCCTCCTGGCATTTTCTACATCCAGTCAAATACTGTTCTTTGAGAACTGCTGTACTTCAGATAGAAAGAACTCCTTTCTTAAACCCATGGATACATTTATATTCTAAGAGTGAAAAAAAGCCAAACAAACATGAAAACATTTTTTTATATTAAGACAAACTGATTTATTATTGAGTAGAATGCAAAATCATCTTGACTTTTAAAATTTTTATTATGGCAAAACATATTTAAAAAACTGTCATTTTAACCATTTTTAGATGTACAACTCAGTGATGTTAATTATATTCACCGTGTTGTACAACCATCACCGCTATTTATTTTCAAGTTTTTCATCACCCCACACAGGAGTTCAATACTACTTGAGTAATAACTCCCCAGTCCTCCATCCTCCCAGCCCCTGGTAACCACTTACCTACTTTTGTCTCTATGCATTTGCCTGTTCTAGACATTTCATATACATGGGGTCATGCAATATTTGTTCTTTTGTGTCTGACTTCTCTGACTCAGCGTAACGTTTTCAAAGTTCATCCATGTGATAGCAGGGATCAAAATTTCATTTCTCTTTATGGCTGGATAATATCCCATTGCAGGGATATGCTACATTTTGTTTATCTATTCATGTGTTGTTGGACACATGGGGGGTTTACACCTTTTGGTTATTGTAAATAGTGCTACAATGAACATTGGTATAAAAGTGTCTGTTTGAGTTCTTGATTTCAAGTGTTTTGGGTATATACCTAGGAGTAAAGACAATGTTGAATCATTAAAAATGTAATTTCTCCCTAAAATACCCTGTTTTAACCTAAACTGGACATGAACGATGTAAAAGTGGCACAGTAGGTGGCTCCCTTGAGCAAAACTGAAAAGCTTGGTTCTCTGTGCTTCTGCGGCTCCCCTTGAATCCATGATGGCACCTCCAGCTTTAAGAAACTGGGCATTTCTCAAGCTACCTCTGTGGACTGCTTGCCCAAGTGGAGACAGAAAGATGCATTATATTTCCTCCAGTCCTGTCCATTCGTAATTCAGAACTCAGTGACTATGGGAAAAACCCAACCATGGAGATTTTCAACACACAAACTTACTACGAAGTTTTAAAGGAACCTTTAAAGGAATTTTTCTATGTGAGGAAACATATTGAAACTTTGGTTGTAGCTCAGATTGAGTTTACATTGAGGGCTAGGGAGTCCCTGGGTGTTGCAAATAATTAACTCACCTGACTGGTAACCAAGCAGCCGGTTAGGTTGGAGGTTCAAGTCCTCCCAGGTACATCAGAGGACAGGCCTGGCAATTTAGTTTGAAAAAAGCCATTGAGAACCCTGTGGAGCACAGTTCTACTCTGACACACATGGGTTGTCATGAGTTGGAGTTGAGTTGGCAGCAAGTGGTTAGGAAGTTGTGATTTCTGAACTTCTCCTTAGTTCCCCCAACACCTTTGCCTCCATTTTCCTCCCTCCCAGGCGACAATTGTCTTGATGTACTTAACCAACTGAAAATGTTCTTTCTCTGAACTTAAGTTGGCAAAGAAATGTCTACAGTGAAAAGATTGTCACCTGATAAAAATTAAACCAAATTCTGGATAAATTTTTAGTTTTCTTAGTATGTAGAAAGACTTTCTGTATCATGATACTCTTGAACTTCTTATAGTCAGTATGTAAAATTGAATTGTGTTCTCACTGAACACGCCCTACAGTTTTTTAATTGGCTCAGGATTCTTGTTAACTTGATCACATTGATTAATGGCCTGCAATGAGCCTCCAATCATTTATTTTTATGTGAATGAAGCCAACTGAATTGTTAAAAACAAGTGGCATGGCAGTATTCGTTCAGGCATTTGATTCTGAGGTACACCAAAAAATTAGTAAGAATGGTTTACTTTTTTAAAAAAAAAAGCAGACCTTACAAAATATTGTGTAATGAACAGCCTATGACGTTTGTTTCTATTTATTGAACGCTTGTTGTGTGCTAACTTCTATGGTAACAATACCTAACATAACCCACGAACCCACTGCCATCAAGTCAATTCCGACTCATAGCGACCTTATAGGACAGAGTAGAACTGCCCCATACGGTTTCCAAGGAGTGCCTGGTGGATTCAAACTGTTGACCTTGTAGTTGGCAGCCATAGCTTTTAACTACTATACCACCACCGATTCCAATATCTAACATACTTTAATGATACGATGTATACAATATACAGTATATTATTTAATCTCCCTGATTGCTCTGTAAGATAGGCATTATTGTTGCTGTTATTGGTTGCTGATGAGTTTGCTAGGGCCCCCGGTGACCCCATGGGTGTCAGAGGAGAACTGTGCTGCATAGGGTTTTCAGTGGCTGATATTTTGAAGGTAGATTGCCAGGCCTTTCTTCCCAGGTACCTCTGGGCATGCTTGAACTTTTTGGTTAGCAGCCAAGAGTGTTAACCCTTTGCAGCACCCAGACTCCCAGCACCATTTTACACATGAGAAAACTGAGACTCCCAAGGTCACACTGTGAGTCAGTACAAGAAGCAGAACCTGAAGTCAGCTTCCAAACCATCCTGACCCTGCTGTCCTACTCTGCTGTGCTACTTCTCTAATGCACGTTAGGCATGATGTACCAGTAATCAAACTTTATAATCGCTTTCAAGTGAAAGGAAGATTGCATTGCAAGCTGAGGTTATTTACAGTTAATGAAATACGGCGTTTTCCCCTTTTGGTAAAAGACAAAGTAGAATTTCTGGTAGGGAGTCTATCAGAAACCTGCACCCAGTTCACTTGATGCCACTTTTCCATTGAAATAGCTATGAAAATTCAGATAAGAAGTTACAGTTGACAGAAGCCAAAGCGCTCAGTCAACTGTCTGTTAATCTCTAAAGAATAACCAGTTGGGAAATACTCAGTGGAAACGTAAGCCTGCAGTTTCTATTATTGAGGAACGAGCAAACGGAAACATTAGAACACAAAATCTAGGAAACATAGTCTGGCGATCAAAATTCTATGAGGGAAATACCGTGTGAGAAAAAGCATATATAGGAAACAAAACAAAACAAAAAAACCTAGGCTATGTTGCTTTGCGTTCGCAATAACTACAAGAAAGCGTGGACTTAGGAAACAAGAGTTGAACGATAATATAAAAATGGCTTTTTGGAACATCAGCCAATAAGGAATCTGACAGAGAGGAGAAGGGAATTCTCGGAGCCTAAACATTCAATAGCAGAATTAAAATGTAACTTGAAGGCAATAAATAGAGTAGTTACCGCAGGGAATCAAGTCAGCGATGTACGGAACACATAGATCTCTATGAATGCTGAGGAAATAGATTAAAAAAAAAAAAAAACTGAGGCCGTTCACAAGCTTCTAAGACCCCAGAGCTACTCACCTCACTAAGATGCAGAATATGAACTTTGCGGTGCCAATTGACTGAGTAGCCCCTTGAGACTAAGGTTCTAAGCCTTCAAACCCAGAAAACCATTCTTGCAAGGTGTTTGGTTTTGCCTGAGAAGTACCTGTAACTGTGTTCTCTATGATTACATATGCAGGCACACATATGCCTGTACATACGTATACATACAGATACTTCTATCACATGTACACACATGTATTCACCTATTCCTACCCAAAACATATATGTCTATATACCTATACATGTGACCATACAATTGTTTTCTGGTTATTGTTGGTGTTCTCGCCAAATTATATATGGCATATTCTTTTGCAAAAACATCCTTTTCTCTTGTGCATGTCTTAGTGGTATTGTTGACTTTGATCAAGCTGTGCTCATTATACCCACACTCTGTTCTTCCTCTCCTGTCATCAAAGATAACAAGTATCTCTGCTTTAGAGAGTTATTCCCCCTCCCCTCCCATCCCTGGTAACCACCAATGAACATTGGTCTCTGTATATGTATCTGCCTTCTTATAAAGTAGGGTCGTATAATATTAGTCTTTAGGGGACTTATTTCACTCAGCATTATACGAGCCACGTAATACACAACTATTGGTCTCTGCTCCTTAGGAGCAAAAGATAAGGAAGGAAACTAAAGTCTCAGAGAAGAAATTAGTCTACAGAGCTAATAGCCTACATGAGCCATGGCTTTATCCACCCCGAGACTAAAAGAACTAGATGGGGCCTGGCTACAACTATTGACCATTCTGATCAGGACCACAATAGATGGAGTCTGATAGAACGGAATAAAAATGCAGAACACAACTCAAATTCTTGAAAAGTCCAGACTTACTGGACCAGTTGAGACTGGAGGATACTCTAAACCTTCAGTATGGTCCTGAGATACTCTTTAAACATTGAACCAAAAGTATCCCCTGAGGTCACCTTTTAGTGAAATAACAAATTTGCACACAAAATAAAGGATATTATCCATGGGTACTGTGCTCCATTAAAAAACCATCTATATGAGACCAAAAGGTCAACAATCACTCCAAAGCAAAGGTGAGAAGATAAAGGGGCAGGGAAACTAGAGTACTGGAAATGGGACAACCAGAACGTAATTAAAGAGGTTGACACATCATAAAAAATGTAACTAATGTCACTGAACAATATGTAGAAATTGTCAAATGGGAACCTAACTTTCTGTGTAAACTCTCACCAAAAGCACAATAAAATATTATTTTAAAAAAAGGAAAGAAAAACTGAGGGAGAGCAAATTGATGTGGAGAACAGAAATCAGTTTGAGATAAACCACATTCAGAAGAAAGAGATGGAAACAAAAGGAGAAGGAATATACAAATAACACACACCTTCTATTTTTGTTTGCCAATCCCTGCATCCCCCCACCCCATATTTTTGTAGGTGTCCTATGTTAAATTTTCCCTCCCCCCAGAGATTGCTAATTTTTTTACAGCAACTTATAAAAAAAATTGGCCAACAAACATAGAAGGTGCGCATTATTTGCGTAAAAATACGATATAGAAGAAAACTTCCCTGAGCTAAAATCATCATCCTTATCGTCACCGTTATTATAACCATGTAATTTGTGATCCAAGGAGCTTAACATGTCCCAGGGTAAATTGCTGATAAATTATCACTTTCTTGCAACTTTTTTAAGAACTAGAAAATGCAGTTTAAAAGAAAACAAGAAAAAAACTCAGGCTTGCCTTAAAGTTTTCTTTATCATATAGCCAAAAAGCAGTTTTTAAAACAGTGTTAAAGTTTTGATGCAAAATATGTAACCCATGATTCTACAATTAGACAAGATGCTGTTGTCTAATGTGTTGTTCATGTTTAAAGGGAAAAGAAAGATATTTTTAATTATGGATGTATTTAAAGAAGAAAAAACAGTACTCTTGTATCTTCTAGGAAAACGTGCCTGAAGACATACAACAGTTGCTCAAAAGATGTATCAAAAGTTTGTAACTAAGGATGGACAAGTTCAACTATCAAAGGACTGTGGTGTGAACTGAGCTAAAGGAAAAATAAAATTGTTACTATAGATTATTAAATAATAAGGAGACAATTACTTAGAAAATTTTATGTGGCTAAGAGTATACTTGGAACCCTTGTGGCATAGTGGTTAGGAGCTGGGCTGCTAACCAAAAGGTCAGCAGTTGAAATCCACCAGCCACTCCCTGGACACATTATGGAGCGGTTCTGCCCTGTCCTATAGGGTTGCTACGAGTCAGAATCAACTCGACCGCAGTGGGTTTGGTTTTGATTTCAGAGTGTACTTACTGTCAAATTCAATATTGTATATACTTTCATGATCAAGGACGAAAGGGTGAAAGTGACTATTTGAAGTTTCAGAAAACAACAAAACATATTTAAGTAAAACAGGAGGAATTAATAAGCATAAAAGCAGAAACTGAAGAATTAGAGAACAGAAAAATAATAATTAGTATTGATTTAAAAGCTTAAGAATCAGTTTTAAAAAATTATAAAATAGATAAAAGGTAAGCAAGGACAAATTGAGAAATAAGAAAGGGGCTATAAAAGAGACAGAGTGCAACTCTATGCCAGTAAGTTTGAAAACATGGATGATTTGGACTGAAAATAAAACTGATTCAATGTGATTAAAGAACCAGTAAAAGATTCAATAGAAAAATAGCTTTGGAAGAAAGCGAATAAGATATCAAATAATTATTTCCACAAAGACACTTGTTTTATTGATTTTTTCCCCCCTACTGTCAAGGCATTGATAATTCTGATGCTATATCACTTTCCTAGATCATGGAAAACCACGGAAAGCTATGAAAATCATTTATTATGCTAGCTTAACCTCGATGTCAATACCTGATTGTGGAAGAACAAAGCAGCATAGCTACAGTGCCAAGCTTCTCAAAAGAGAAGAGCTTCTCAGCCTCTTACCTTAGACTTTTTTAGGGTGTTTGTAAAAATTTCAAATTCCTGAGCCCTACTGCAGACCTGTTGGATCAGAATCATTAGGGAATCGTGTCCAAAACTATGATTTTAAATTCTTGTTACCAATTTAATAGAGAAATCTATATATAAACAAATTGAAACACACACACAAACCACAACAGAAAACCTTTGCTGATACTACATTTTAATAGAGGAAATATAGATAAAAGTACAGAGAGTAGACAATAGAAGTATCATTGTCCCCTTCCCTTCTCACCATCTTATCTAAGGCCTGTCCCCAAAGGTAACAGTCTGATATATATATCGTATATTTACGCAAATAATGTGTGCTTTCTAGGTTTGTTTACCAACTGCCCCCCAACAAGGTATTTTTTGTAAGTGTGTTATTTGTGTAAAAATTACACACACACACACCAGTATTTATCTTTGTCCATCCATCCTTCTAAGTGTGTGAAATATGTCAGAACATATTCACTCTTCTGCAATTTACTTTCCTTCATTTAATAATTTATATTTGAAATTTTCCACCTCAGCACATACAGATCTATCTTTTCTTTTTTAATGGCAACATATTATCTTTTCAAATTAATATGTCTTATTATACGTGTCTGTCAGTTTGTTGGACCCTGGGGGCTTACATGTTGCTGTGATGCTGGAAGCTACGCCACCGGGGTTTTCAGATACCAGCAGGGTCACCCATGGAGGACGGGTTTCATTCAGCTGAGCTTCCAGATTAAGACAGACTAGGAAGAAGGACCCAGCGGTCTACTTCTGGAAGGAATTCACCAGTGAAAACCTTATGAGCAGGAGCAGAACACTGTCTGATATAGTGTTGGAAGATGAGCCCCCCAGGTTGGAAGGCACTCAAAAGATGACTGGGGAAGAGCTGGCTCCTCAAAGTGGAGTCGACCTTAATGACATGGATGAGGTCAAGCTTTCAGGACCTTCATTTGCTGACGTGGCACGACTCAAAATGAGAAGAAACAGTTGCAAACACCCATTAATAATCGGAACCTGGAATGTATGAAGTATGAATCTAAGAAAATCGGAAATCGTCAAAAATGAAATGGAGGAATCATTCCCAAAGCCAACTCTTCAGACATGGATTGGACTGGACAATGGGTTGGACAGGGATGCTGGTGAGGAGTGAGCTTCTTGGATCAGGTGGGCTCTTGAGACTGTGTTGTCATCTCCTGCCTGGAGGGGAGATCAGAGGGTGGAGGGGTTTAGAAGCTGGTGAAATGGACACAAAAAGAGAGTGGAGAGAGAGAGTGGGCTGTCTCATTAGGGCGAGAGTAATTGGGAGTGTGTAGCAAGGCGTATTTTTGGGTTTTTAGCAAGGTGTATATGGGTTTTTGTGTAAGAGACTGACTTGATTTGTAAACTTTCACTTAAAACACAATAAAAATTATTAAAAAAATGAAATGGAATGCATAAACATGGACATACTATTATATTCAGTCAGTCTTCTATTGATAGATATACTGGTTTAGGTTTGCACTTTCTACATATATTTTGTGAATAAATCCATATGATGAATTCTTAGCAGCAGTGCTGCTGGTAGATCTAAATCTGAATAACTCTTGCCAAACTCTTCTTTAGAAACAACAAACGCTGAGTGACCATTTCCTCACGTCCTTACCAGGACTGAATATCACCATGGCAAGTTTGGATTTTTGTTATTTTTTGATAGGCTTAAAATGATATATATTATAGTTTTCACTTGTATTTCTTTAATTATCAGAGAGGTTTGGCATTGTTCCAAATTATGTTGCCCATTTACTTATTTATTTATCTTGTAAGCTGCCTATTAATAACCATTTCATTTATTATTGGATTGCTTTTCTTTTGTAATAGTTTGTTTTGTGATAGGATGTAACAGAGCACTTTGCAAAATATGGAACTGACTCATAGAAAATTTGTTTTT
This sequence comes from Elephas maximus indicus, assembly GCF_024166365.1. Taxonomy (NCBI): domain Eukaryota; kingdom Metazoa; phylum Chordata; class Mammalia; order Proboscidea; family Elephantidae; genus Elephas; species Elephas maximus. Next base: position 11,687,621 of record NC_064842.1, on the reverse strand, counting down.
AACGAATTTCCATTTGACTTTTGAATATGGGGCATTTTTTTCTATCAAAAAGTTTATATTATTTGATAGTTAAATTTTTCTCTCTTCTCTGTCATGGCTTCTGGATTGTATAACCTTCAATTTTAAATTGCTGCCTAGGTGATACTTCTGCTCTCTCCTATTTGAGAACCTTCGCTACAGACTTATCTCAATTGTAAAGACCTATGTGAAATTCGTATGTGAAATATCAGCAAGCCAATTTTAGTATTTCTCTATAGAATCAGTAAAACTCACCAACCACAATGAAACAGGGTCTATCTTAGGATTTAAGTATGGTGTAGTATTAGGAGATCTATTAATATATTGCAACATATCAGTACTTCAAAAGAGAAAAACATACGGTAATTTCAACAGATGTAAAAAATATATATGATATAATGAATGCAACGTATACTTTTTTTTTAACAAATAAAAAGGAAACTCTTAGAAAACAAGGAACAGAAAATTTCTGTAGGTGATTAGGAATAAGCGTCAGGAAACATCAGCTAGCACAACGCTTAATGGAGAAGCATGAAGGACAGCACCAATTAAAACTGGGAACATGACCAGGATTCCTGCCTCTGCCTTCGTTATTTCACATTGTTATGAACATACTGTCCAGGACAATGTGGCATAAAATGGGAAGAGAGTGCATGAATATTTTAAGAGGACGAAATTATCATTATTTGCAGATGACTTAATTAAATGCAGGAAAAATTAAAGGAAATCCAACCGAAAAGCTCCCAGAATTAATATAATTTCAGAGAAAGAGGCAGTAGAAAGTAGTTATTAAAAAATTATTTTTTATAAGCAAATGACAGTCAATTAGGAGAATTCATCAATAAAAGAGCTTCTTTCAGAATAAACACCAAAAACTAAGTGTCTTGCATTGAATTGTGTCCCCCCAAAATGTGTGTCAACTTGGCTAGGCCGTGACTCCCCTTATTGTGTGATTGTCCACCATTTTGTCATCTGATGTGATTTTCCTATGTGTTGTAAATCCTACCTCTATCATGTTAATGAGATGGGATTAGTAGAAGTTATGTTAATGAGGCAGGACTCAATCTACAAGATTAGGTAGTGTTTTAAGTCAATCTCTTTTGAGATATTAAAGAGAGAAGCAAGCAAGAGGCAGGAGACCTCATACCACCAAGAAATAAGAGACAGGAGAATAGCGCATCCTTTGGACCAGGGGGCCCTGTGCTGAGAAGCTTCTTGCCCAGGGAAGATTGATGACAAGGACTTTCTCTCACTGCCAACAGAGAGAGAAAGCCTTCCCCTGGAGCTGGCATCCAGAATTCTGACTTCTAGCCTCCTAGACTGTGAGAGAATAAGCTTCTGTTTGTTGAAGCCATCCACTTGTGGCATTTCTGTTATAACCCACAGAAACCAAGTGCCATCGAGTCGATTTATATTTCTGTTATAGCAGCACTAAATGTCCAAGACACTAAGTCATTGTAATAACTCTAGTAAAATATGCGTGGAGCTTATCTAAAGAAATGTCAAGATTCACTGAGAGATATAAAAGGAAGCGTGGCCAAATGAACAGACGTGTTCCTAGATGCAGTGGTTAGACACTTTAAAGAGACTGTTTCTTCTCAGAGCAATATTTCAATTTTGAGGAGTAATTTGGTAAAATGATTCTAAAGTTTATCTCAGTAAGTGAATGGGTAGGAATAACAATAAGTATTTTTGCGAAAATTGCCACAACAATGGACTCAAACATACCAACAATCGTGAAGATGACGCAGAACTGGGCAATGTTTCATTCTATTATACACAAGTCCACCATGAGTCACAGCTGACTCGATGGCAACCAACAACAACAACAACAACAACAACATTTTGCAAAAGAAGAGCAGTGGCCGGGGAAAGAGATGAATTTATTAGATTTCAAAATGTTTCATGATGATATTACCATTACAACAATAGATACATCAAGATAATTTTCAAAATAAACTCAGTATAGCTCCACAGAACCTTATTGGAAACTCTCGGGATCAGATGTGTTTTAAAATTTAAAATTTCAACTTTTGAAAGGTAATCTGGTCATATTTTGTATGTCACTTAATACTTCTGGCTGAGTCTAGACTAGCACCCCATAATGAAACTGAGTATGATGCAGGATATGAATCAGGGCGTGCTTGTCAGATCAGCATCAATGGAAGGGAAAAGAAGGAAGGCAAATAGGGCAAAGGGAGAAGCTGAGCTGTGATTCAGTCCCAAGGATGGCTCAGCCACACAAAGGGTTGTCCTAAGTTAGGATGAGGGGATGAGTCTTTATTCACCCACATTGACCAATTGTTGGGTGAGGGCTGTCTCTGGAAAAAAGTGTGACCTTGGGCAAGGCAGCTTTCTTCCGCTGAAGCAATGCCCAAGAGGGCTGACAGCTGACGATCATCTTCCAGCAGGTGGAGGAATAAAGGGGAGTCTGGATGACGTGCCAAGGCATGGCCACGTTGTGTGTGATGAGAGAAACATCATGAACAGGTGGATTAGTAAACAAATAGTCTGGGGAATGATACAAGTTAAATCCACACCTTCTGCTATATGCAAAATAAACACAAGGTGTATTATAGAGGGAAACATAAAAATAAACCAAAGTAACTGTTGTTGTTTGTTTTTGTTAGGTGGCTTTGAGTCGGTGCCGACTCATAGTGACTCTATGAACAACAGAACGAAACACTGCCAGGTCCTGTGCCATCCTCACAAACGTTGCTATGTTTGAGCCCATTGTTGCAGCCACTGTATCTATCCATCTCCTTGAGGGTCTTCCTCTTTGTTTCTGACCCTCTACTTTACCAAGCACGATGTCCTTCTCCAGGGACTGACTGGTCCGTCCTGATAACTTGTCCAAAGTACGTGAGATGAAGTCTCGCCATCCTCACTTCTAAGAAGTATTCTGGCTATACTTCTTCCAAGACTGATTTATTCATTCTTCTGGCAGCTGAGAGTATATTCAGTATTCTACACCAACCTCGTAATTCAAAGGCATCACTTCTTCGGTCTTCCTTATTCATTGTCCAGCTTTGGCATGCGTGTGAGGTGATTGAAAGAGTCTGCCGTTAGAAGCCACCAGAGGCTCTGCAGGAGAAAGATGTGGCCGTGTGCTCCCATAGAGATTCACAGCCTTGGAAACTCTATGGGGTCGCTATGGGTTGGAATTGAGTAGGCGGCGGTGGGTTTGGTTATGGTTTTTGGGTTAAGGAGCACCTTAGTCCTCAAGTTGACATATTTGATTTTTAACACTCTGAAAAGGTCTTTTGCAGCAGATTTGCCCAATGCAATGTGTGTTTTGATTTCTTGGCTACTGCTTCCATGGGCATTGATTGCAGATCCAAGTAAGATGAAATCCTTGACAACTTCAATCTTTTCTCCTTTTGTCATGATGTTGTTTATTGGCCCAGTTGTGGGGATTTTTTTTTTTTCTTTATGTTGAAGTGTAATCCATACTGAAGGCTGTAAGCTTTGATCTTCATCAGTAAATGCTTCAAGTCTCCTTCACGTTCAGCAAGCAAAGTTGTGTCATCTGCATAATGTAGGTTGTTAATGAGTCTTCCTCTAATCCTAATGCCACATTATTCTTCAGATAGTCTGGTTTCTGGGCTATTTGCTCAGCACACAAATTGAATAGGTATGGTGGATGGATACAACCCCGATGCACGCCTTTCCTGATTTTAAACCATCCAGCACCCCCTTGTTCTGTTTGAACCACTGACTCTTGGTCTTTGCACAGATTCCTCATGAGCACAATTAAGTGTTCTGGAATTCTAATTATTTGCAATGTTATCCATAATTTGTTGTGATCCACACAGTCAAATGCCTTTGTATAGTCAATAAAACACAGGTGAACCTTTTCCTGGTATACTCTTCTTTCAGCCCAAACCCAGCTGATATCAGCAATGATATCCCTTATTCTATGTCCTCTTCTGAATCAGGCTTGAATTTCTGGCAGTTCCCTGTGGATGTACTGCTGCAACCATTTTTGAATTATCTTCAGCAAAATCATGTGATATTAATCACATTGTTCAATAAATAAATATCCTCCAAGCATCAAGTGGAGAAGGAATTGTAGACATAAAAGCATGCAAGAAATTATAAAGTAAAAGCAAAATTTGAATACAATTAAACTTAGAACTTTTGAATATTAAAATCATCAACAGAATTAAAGGACAAAAAATGGAGAAAAAAATTGTAGCACAGATAGTAAGGATTTCATAGGTAGGTAAGTAGGTAGATAGATAGATAAGTAGATAGACGGATAGGCAGATTGAAAGATGCTGTTGTTGTTAGGTGCTATCCAGTTAGTTCTGACTCATAGCGACCCCATGTACAATGGAAAGAAACACTGCCTAGTGCTGTGCCATCCTCATAATTGTTTTTATGCTTGAGCCCATTGTGGCAGCCACTGTGCCAATCCATCTTGCTGAAGTCTTTATCTTTTTTTTGACCCTCCACTTTACCAAGCAAAAATGTTCAATGTCACGAAATAATCAAGGAAATCCTAATTAAACATTGAGTTATATTTTTTGCCTTTAAAATTGCAAATGTAATGGTCCTTAATGTTGGCAAAATGTGCTCCAAGATCATGCTGCCAGTAGAAGCATAACTTGTTGCCACTTATTTAGAAAACTATTTGATAATTTATTCAAGAACCTTGAGAATCTGTACTCCATCACCCTGAAATTCATTTTTTAAGGAAAAACTCAGCAATTCAAACAAATTGTTATGCAATAGTGTGTTCATTGCCATAATATGAGCAAAGAATTAGAAACAATATTTCAACAATAAATGCTCAATAAATTATGGTATATACACAAAGTTATATGTTATAAACCAAAACCAAACCCATTGCCATTGAGTCGATTCTGACTCATAGTGACCCTATAGAACACAGTAGAACTGCCATGGGGTTCCTAAGGGACAGCTGATGGATTTGAACTGCCAACCTTTTGGTTAGCAGCCTAAGCTCCTAATCATTGTGCCAACAGGGCTCCAGAGACATTAATATGTTATAGGAAACCCTGATGGCATAGTGGTTAAGAGCTACAGCTGCTAACCAAAAGTCTGGCAGTTTGAACCTACCAGGCGGTCCTTGGAAACCATATGCAGCAGTTCTGCTCTGTTCTATAGTGTTGATATCAGTCGGAATCAACTCCATGGCAATGGGTTTAGTTTTTTGGCTTTTTAATACTTTATAAAGACATTAACATGTAACATTAGAAAAATTAAATGACATAAAATGCTTACAAGATTGTTACATAGGAAATGTAAGATATAAAACTATGCACGGTAATATCTGTCATCTATCTATTTAAAATTGATCTACCTACCTACCTCTCTACCTGATCTATACCTTTATCTATGGTCTTTGAAAAGAGAATAAAAATAATAAAATAAAATGTTAATGGTGATTATGTCTGGGTGTTAGAAGTATAGCTAATTTCAATTTTTTTTCTTTATACCTTTACTACATTTGCCAAATATATAGTGAACCTTCTGCCTTTATAATAAGAGAGATTTTAAAGTTTATCATAAAATAAAACAACAGCGTAGGACTCTGTGACCTGCGCTGTGCTTTATATAGGAGTTTTTCAACCTTTTATGAATAGAAGTTTGCAATACTGAGTCAAAGTTTTGCAATACAATACTTTGACTCAGTCAAATCCAATTTTACCTTTAAGCTCACCTGAGACACCTGAAGCTTGCTACCTGCCCCCACTGACTGGTGAGGGTCATTGAGGGTAAGGAGTCTGGTAGAGACTTGATCAGTAGAAGAGAGGAGGCAGCAGAGCAGACAGGAATCCTAGGACAGTGGTCACAGATAGCCTGAAACATTCTCTTATTCCCTTTATCATTCCACAATAGCTGGCTGGGCTACAGAATCAGAGAAATGTAGCGGCACCCAGTGGCTTGCCTTCCTGTGGGGGTGCAGGCCTGTGTTGTAAACGTCCAAGAGGATTTCCTTGGTGCAGGCCACCTGCAGGTGAATCAAAGCGACGATGGAAGATCTTGGAGAGGAGGCCTTGCCCAGGGCCCTGTAGGCAGAGCCACTCTGGAGCTGGGATACTACTTACTCTGTGTGATCCTGAGGCTCTTGCTATCCCAAAGCCCCGGCAAGAGACTACCAACTAGCTGCTGTCGACTCCGACTCACGGGAGCCCCAGTGTGTCAGAGTAGAACCGTGCCCCGTGTGGTTTTCAATGGCTGATTTTCAGTAGATCACCAGGCCTTTCTTCAGAGGTGCCTCTGGGTGGACTTGAACCTCCAACCTTTCAGTTAGCAGTTGAAAGCTTTAAACGTTTGTACCACCCAGGGACTCCATCAAGAGATTATACATACCTCTTCTTATTACAGCCAGTACCTCATCGCCAGGGCTGTGCTAATCTCACATACCAGCAAAGCCTAATTTTCGAACAAGCCATTTTTTGGTGGATTAGACATGGCCCACGTTTTTTTTTTTTTTTTCTCAGCTTCGGTTCCTATTACTTCCCAAGTATTCACCAGTTAACCTATCTATGCCCATCCTGCCGACCAGCTAACAGATACTCAGCAAGTGCTGCCCAAACAAATATTACACTGCTAGTCAGACTGGAATGTTCCCCAGTCACTTACCAACAGTGTTTGCAGTTTGGGGTTATCCACATGATCTGTCCCTCATTATCAAAGATGACAAAGAACCGAGTGTGTTCATAAGCATATGAACATTACTCACACGAGCTACATTTTTCTAAGCAAGAAAAAAATAAAGAAAAAAAAAGATTAAAATTAGTGGAGTGAGAAGTGGAAGGCTGGGAGGTAGAAACAAAGAAGAGATTGTTGTATCTGAAAGGGACCTGAAAGGGCAGTCTGCTCTTTCAACTCCACCATTTCATGGTTTCCTTGTCTTCATAAAAAAGAGACAGAGCAAATGGTGCTAGGTCAGAGAGCTAGTAAGTGCAGAAATGGGACCAGAATTCATTCAGGGTTTCTACTCTTGTAAGTGGAGTCCCTGGGTGGTGCAACTGGTTGACACTCTAGACAGCTAACAAAAACGTTTGAGTCCACCCAGAGGCACCTCTGAAGAAAGGCCTGGAGGTCTACTTCGGAAAAATTAGCCATTGAAAACCCTGTGGATTAAAGCATTTGTGTTTTGTTTCCAGACCCTTAGGTATTTGATTTGGGGTTGGAGTCACCACTGGACATATCAAGAGATTTGGGGTTGGAGTCACCACTGGACATGTCAAGAGATTTGGGGTTCAGCTTATTCAGCTTATCCTTCTTGGTGACTTCTTTAAAAAAATTATTATGGCAAAATATAAATATCATAAAATTTTCCATTTTAACAGATTTTAAGTGTACAACTTAAATGCATTCATTGCATTCAGAATGTTTTGCAATCTTCACCGTCATCTCTATCGGTGACTTTTAATTGACCGTGGAGAAAGCACTTCATTCCTGTGCCTCCTGTCATAAGTTGAAGTTGGCACACAATACTTGATTAATTGTCATAGGGAGTTGTTGTTGTTGGTAGGTGCCGTCAAGTCCGTTCCGACATGTAGCAACCCTTTGTACAGCAGAACGAAACACTGCCCTGCCCTGCACCATCCTCACAATCGTTGTTATGCTTGAGCCCATTGTTGTAGCCACTGTGTCAATCCATCTGGTTGATGGTATTTCTATTTTTCGATGACCTTCTACTTTACCAAGCTTGATGTTCTTCTCCAGGGGCTGCTCCTTCCTGATAACTTGTCCAAAGTATATGAGACCAAGTCTCATCATCCTTGCTTCTAAGGAGCATTCTGGCTGTACTTCTTCCAAGACGATTCACTGGAATTCAAATCCATGCTGAGAGCTGCTGGTCAGGTGTCCTTAGCCACCAGGCATCCCAACTAGGGCTTGAGGCTGTTCTTGTTGTGGAAGTGGGGCGGTGCTGGCTGGACGATACACACCTGCCTTGGCCAGGGCTGGCTCCACAGAGATGAGCATCACCCGCTGGCTGGTGCCTGCCTGCAAGGCAAGTGGGGACGGAGGGTGGGGCGCATCAGGAGAGAGCACGAACTAGAGAGGAGAGGTGCAAGCAGGGAGAATGCAGAACATTGAGAACCCTGCAAGTTCCAGGCTGGGGTTATATACCCCAGGGGGTGCCAATCCTCCCACCATGCACCCCGAACTAGCTTCCCCCTGCGAGGCTGTGAGGGTTGGCGGAGTTGTTAATGAGAGAAATAGTTGGATAGTAGATTGTTTACTGTTGTTGTGACTATGAAATGTTGGACACTGAGATAGTTGTTAAGTGAAGAGTGGGTGTAATGGGATAAAAAGAAAGTATTGCATAAGGTTTGGAGGACAGAAGTGATTTCTTTGATGGAGGGAAAGATGAAACCAGTCTCTTAGTTTCCAAAAGCAAGAGGAAAAGTCATTATTTCCATTTTCTGATCCCTTTTTAGGGTTCAGTGCAGCTGCCTACAGTGAGTGAGCACATCTCCATGTCCTCCTGGTATCTGTCTGGGTCCCTTGGGGCCACAGGATGGTGCAGCCTTTGACTGTGATGGGAAGGCTAGCTAAAATCACGTCTCTGCCGCCCCATTCCCAGTAACCCCCCAGCTTTCTCTGTCCCCACTGTGGGCTACCTCTACTTGACCCCATGGTTTTGGAGAACTGCTGTGGCTTAAAGACCCAGCCCACACAGCCCAAAAGGACCAGTAACTGCGGCACTTGTTTCTCCTCCTGTATCAGTACAGGGCAGTTGGTGTCTGAGAACCCTGTTTGTTTTCTTGACACAAGTGGCATTAGAGGCCAGTCTGGGAAGAAATAGCTTTTCTATGTTTTTTTCCAGTTGCCATTAAGTCAACTCCAGCTCATGGTAGCCCCATGTGTGTCACAGTAGAAGTGTGTTCCATAGGGTTTTCAATGGCCAATTTTTCCAGAAGTGTATCACCAGGTCTTTCTTTGGACGCACCCTTGTGTGGACTTGAATCTCCAACCTTTTGGTTAGCAGCTAAATGCATGAACTGTTTGCACACCCAGTGACTCCTTCTTCTATCTAAAAAAAAAAAACTATTGTCGTTGAGTCGATTCTGACTCATAGTGACCCTATAGGACAGAGAAGAACTGCCCCATAGAGATTACAAGGAGCATCTGGTGGATTTGAACTGCCAGCGTCTTGGTATGAGCTCTAGCACTTACTGCTATGCCACCAGGGTTTCCTTTTTTACTTCCATCTAGATGGCATATATTTGGAAGCATCCAGAGAAATCTGAATAAAGTTCCCCTAGACCCTTCCCAAAGAACAGCCAATCCTCAGAGGAAGTTTTAAGAATCAGACCTATTTCTGAAAAGTCCTTGCAAATCCTCATGGCGCGATCTACTTCAAATTCATACACATTTTTTGGCCCTAGGGATCTTAACCAAGTGTTTAGGTCAGGTCTCCTAACAGCTCTGTCCAAAGTCACAGCCCTGTTAATTGTCCTCTTTGGCTGCTCTTCTCCAATTTTCTGTCTTTCTTCCTACATTTTAGGCACTTCGGAGGCAGGAACCATGTCTTATCTTTATCCCCAATCCCAGGTTGGCCTCTGTTGTCGTGTGCCATCGAGTTGATTCTTACAGTGATCCCGTATGACAGAGCAGAACTGCCCCAGTGGGTTTCCTTGGCTGTAATCTGTCCGAGAACAGATCACCAGGCCTTTTCTCCCTGTGGAGAAGCTGGTGGGTTTAAACCACTGATCTTTCAGTCAACAGACAAGTGCTTAACCATTGCACTACTCCAAAAACTAAAACTCAAACCCGTTGCCATCAAGTCGATTCCGACTCATAGTGGCCCCATAGGACAGAGTAGACCTACCCCATAGGGTTTCCAAGGAGCGGTTGGTGGATTCAAACTGCCGACCTTTTGGTTAGTAGCCATAGCTCTTAACCACTGTGCCACCAGGGCCCCATTGCACTACCAAGGCTCCTTAACTCAACGTCTATCACAAGGCGAATGAGAGCGCAGTATGAAAATGGAATGAACTAGCAAAAGGGTGATACACATGGGCCTTTCCACAGGAAGGTAGACAAGGCTGATTCTGGCTTCCAGCGTGAGCCAAGGCCACAACCTCACAATTGTCAATTGGGATTGATGGCCAGGAGGGGTTGTAGTCTCTCAGAACCAGGAACTGCTTTCTGTTTACTACTTTGGGCCTCTGTCATGTTGAAAAAACCCACATGACTGAGAATTATGGAACCTTGAAGTGTCAAAGAGTTAGAAGTGGTGTCAGTGACGGTCAGAGTTTTAAACTGCAACCTGGAGTGGGGCAGACTGCAGCCCAATGTCTCCAGGTGGTCATAGGCAGAGCCAGGTCCAGAAGTCTTACATTTAGACACAGGGGCCAGGGCTCCCCCTGCTCCCCCATTCTGCCTCCCTACACATCAGTGAATCAGAGGTGCAGCTTTAAATAGAACCCACCAAGCCTACCACACCCACCGCCTACCCACTAGACCACACTCTCTTTCGAGCATGGGAATGCTAGCCCTGCACATACCTTGTAAGGACAAAATATGCCCCTTGGAATTAGCTAGAGGATTCCAGATTGAGAGCCCTGAGTAAGGAGGGGAGGGGAAAGAGAACCAGGAAGATGAAAGTGACTTTCTTTCCTTCCCTTCTTAAATGATACATTTGCAGGGAGTGAAAGCGTGAGGGAGAGGTGAGCGAATTCTGAGACCTTGTGCATTTAAATGGCTACCCACGTGAGCCAAGGCCACAGGACCACAACTCAATAGGAATTGGTGACCGGTGATGCCTCTGCCCAGCTAGGAATGACCAGTGAGGTGAGTTCGGTGTTTCTGGTCCCATCTAAGAAATTCTGCTTCCAACAGAGCAGGTCAGAATCTTTCTGACCAGTGTGCTGTTTAATCCTTAAAACAATTCTCTGAGGCTTCTGTCATCCTACTTTTACAGCAGAGAAAACTGAGCCTCTCAGAGGGCAACTAAGTTGCCCAGGTTCAGAATTTGGCTGCCAAGTCCTTTCCTCTTCACCAGTGGTTCTCAAAGTGTGGTCCCTGGGCCAACAGCAGTAGTATCACCTGACATGGACCATTGTCGTTAGGTGCCGTCAAGTCAGTTCTGACTCATGAACAGACACTCTGGGGATGGGGCCCAGCAAGGAGTTCTAACAAGCCCAGAGGGCATTCTGATGCCAGCTCAAGACTGAGAACCCCCTCTCCTCTCAAAGGTGTCTTAGGGAGCAGGAACACCCAGAACGGAAGTAAACCGTGGGTACAGAAGCAGGAAGGTGGCCAGTGAGCTGTGTGGGCAGGACAGTGTGGTGCCAACAAGCAGAGGGCAGGCTTAGATAAGCCCCTTCCCTTCTCCACTGTGGGAAGCGTGGGCCGCTGGAGAGCATGAGCATGAAGGTGCTAACTTAGGGATTTCAGCGGGGCATGGGGAGGGAGGGCATTAAAACAAGGCGTGGCACATGCACACTTCCTTGACATTATGAAGACCAGCCCTGCAAGCATCCGTAGAAGCTAGTAGGAGGGAGAGAAGCCGAGAAAGGAACTGGATAACGAAACAGAAACCAAAACAACAACAACAACAACAAACCTAAAACAGAGAAATGACCAAAGCAAGACAGGGAAAGAAGGAGGAAGAAAAGAAGTTTTGAACATGGTTTGGTAGACAAATATCGATGGTGAACATTGGTATCCTGGGGATTGAATGTCACCGGCCCTCACAGAAGAGTTCTTTGGGGTTGAGAACTTCAGCTGCCTCTTCTGTTACCAAGAAAAGATCAAGGCCTCTGAAAATGTTTTGGTTCTTTTATTTTTTTGAACTTCTCTATGACTTCTGGGCTAATGGATAGAATTAGGAGTATAGCCCAGGATTATTAAAAGACAGACCTAACTAACAGCTTTTGTGTGTGCACTACTGTGTGACAGGCACTCTGAGGTAGGCTTTATTATGATCCCATTGTCTAGAGGAGGAAACTTAGGCTGTCTACATTAATTGCCAAAGCCATACGTCTAATCACCCATCCAATAAACCATGGTGCTAAGACTTGAACCCAACCTCATGACAATTTAGATGCTCTTAACTAGGGTGAAACTTTACAATTACATAGTTCATAATTTTCAGAGCATTTTCAAATGTGCTGTTTTTTTGGGTTTTGTGTATCTTCTGCCTTTCAAATAGGCTTTGCTGCTGCTACCGAAGGGAAGATAGAAAGAAAGGAAAGAAGTCAGGACCTACAGAACTGGTGTCAGAGGGTTTCACTTATGCCCATTGATTTAACCCCCATAACACCCCTCTAGATCAGGTACTATTATGTCTATTTTTATGAAATTTGGTATAGAATCTCAAGGGAGGCAAAGGCTGAGCCTAAGTTTTCAAGACAGACCTATGGAGAGTTACTACTCAAACCCAGCTATCTCATTCCAAAGCCCTAACAGCTCACACCTCACAAGGCCTCTTTTCTGTTTCACGTGTAAGAGAATTTTATGTAAGCACTCGACACTGATAATTCATGGCTTTGATGAGACATCGCCTGTGGTCCCAGATGACCTCAGCTGCTGCTCTGTGATTCTATCCCACATGGATTTCATGGCTTAGGAAACTGAAATATACACCCTAGGCAAGATAAACAAAAGTATATTTTATTCTTGTTTTAAACTGGGAATATTCTCCCACAAATCCACTTGAAACGCTTCCCCTGGCCTCAGTAAAAGTCCAGAGGATGGGTCAGGAGTCAGAGTTTATTAATATCTTTTCTGTAAAGATAGACAGGAAAGCCAAATCTGAGCTTACAGCCTCATCTGGAATCTTCTTTATTCTCCAAATATTTTAGATTAGAAAATTCCGAACTCTTTAGTTTATGATAATATGACAACACACACACACATCCCTACATGCAGGGACCTAAAAGGCAAGGTCCGCCTCAATGTAAATCCACACCAGCTTTAGAGACCCAGCGTGACAGATGTCATGGGTGATTCATACTCATGAATCACTTAGCTCACTGAGGAATGGCATGACGCAGGCCATGCTACAGGACACATTTGTTCTTTTTGGTAAATCCCTAAAATTCTGAGCAGCTGTTTTGTTTCTTACACTTTCCATCCTGATAATGGATAAAAACAAAAAAGTGCCTGGTGTATATTTTGGCTGGTGGTAAAATTATGCATTGTGGTCACATTTATAATAGACAGTGAGTGGCACTTTTACTTAGCCCTTGGTCCATGCTGAGAACATGTCTTGCTTTGCTGGGTTCAGTTCTTGATCCTCTCAACTCTTGCCTTTTCCTGGGCAACGTCAATGTCCGTGCGTATAACCCATCCAAGCCCTGGCTTCACAGCTATTTAATCTCATCAACTCCAAAGTCCTTTATATCTACTTAAGCCAATCAAAACCATGGCCACACTCTAAAAGTTGTTGTGACCCAGAATGACTTCACTTCTGAAAGTTTAAAGTCTCTGATAATTTTCTGTCCGTACAGCTCTCTCACTTGCTCATTCTGACAATTATTCAAAATTATTCCTTGACTATATTAAGACCTCCCTTTTCTCATAATCTCCCATGCCCTTTCTGGCTTCTCTTGCCATGTTAGACACCATGCTCCGTTATTCCATCAAAACTGCTCTTGTCAAGACCATCCATAACCTCCATGTAACCAAATCTGTTGGTCGATCCTCAGATTTGACTTTATTTGACCTTCCACTGACAGTTGTCCCTAATGGTCCCTCACTCCTCCTGGAAAGACTTGCCTTACTGTACCATGAAGACTCCATACCTTCTTGATTTCCCTCCTACTTATTTGCCACTTATTCTCAATCTTCAGTCCTCTTTTCTGGGGTTTTTTTTTTTCCTCCCAACCTCTTAACATTGGAGTTTACTAAAGCTCAGAGCAGGTCTCCCTTCTTTTTGTTATCTGTACCTACTCCCTAGGTGACAGGAGCCTCTGGGTGGCAAAAGCAGTTAAGCGTTTGACTACTAACTGAAAAGTTGGCCATTCTAACCCACCCAGAGGTGCTTCAGAGGAAAAGCCTAGGATCTACTACAGAAAAATCATCCAGGGAAACCTTGTGGTACACGGTTGTAATCTACAACCCATGAGATCACCATAAGCCAAGAATCAATTCCATACCAACTGGTTTGTCCCTAGGTGATAGCAGCCAACCTGATGGCTTTAAATGCCATCTACATGCTGAGAACCCCCAACTTATAGCTCCAGTCTAGACCTCTACCCTCAACCTCAGGTTCTTATATCAACTGTCTATCCCACATCTCCAAATGGATATCTAACATACATCTCTAACATAGTATGTCCAATATCTAACTCCTAATTCCTCTCCATTCCCCTCAGTCTGCTCCTCCTGATCTTACTCAGCTTAATAAATTCACAATTTCATCCTTCCAATTGTAGAGGCCAAAATGTTGTCATCCTCTTGACTCTTCTGGTTCTCTCTCACATCCTATCTACCTGGAAATTAGCTTTCAAAATTCAACTACTTCTCACCAGATTGACCACTAATAAGAAATTTATTGGTTGAAGCCAACAAAATTTCTCATCTAGATTGTTGCAGTATCCCTCTAACTGGCCTTCCTGCTTCTATCCTTGCCCCTTATACTCTGTCTAATCACAGCAACTTTGTTGAGTGCCCCTTTTAAAATTTAGATCAGCTCGTGTCACTTTTGTGCTCAAAACTCTCCAACAGATAGACCTTAAAACTGAACATTAAAACTAAGACTATATTGCTTCAGACAAAAACTTAGAACCATGTCTTTATGAATCTAGTGTAGGAAATGACTTTTTAGAGAGAAGACATGAAAGGCACGAAACAAAAAGTAATGATAAATAATGCTTAATCAAAATTTAAAATGTTGGCTCATTAAAACACATCTTTAAAAAAAACAAATAAACAAGCAACAGACTGAGAAGATATATTCCTAACACATATATCTGGCAAAGGACTTGTATTCCAAATATATAAAGAACTCCTTAAATTCAGTACTAAAAAATCAAAGAATCCAATAAAAGGCTTGTACAGAAACTCACAAAAGAAGAAAATATGAACAGCCAATAAGCACATGGAAAGTGCACTACATCATTAATAATCAGGAAATACAAATATTTTCTCACAGTCTGTGACTTGTCTTTCCATTCTTTTAACAGTGTTTTTCATAGAGTTGTTAATTTTCATGAAGTTCTATTTATTATTTCTTTTCTCTTTTTTTTTTTGTTAGTACATTTGGTGTCCACCATAGTACCTAATAACCCACTAGCAGAATTTTTACTTTCCATCCTGTCAAACTTGAGCTCTCCTGGTTTGGAGGTCTTAGTCCTCAGTAGGGAAATGCTTCCCTCAGAGAACTCAACAAAGGGTCCACTGAAATGGACGATGAGGTTGCCATTTTGGGGCTTTTTATATCACTGAATCAGCAGGCTGTTTTTTCTAGCATCCAGCTTCTATTCTGTGCAGCAGCCAGCAGCACCGAGCAGCCAGCAACCTTGCCAGGCATCTGCTTAGGCAGCTTAACAGTGAAGTACCACTAGTATGAACAGAGCCCATCGCCTGGAAGGCCCTGCTCCTTACCTTCGGAAACCCAGATCCTCTAAGACCCAGAGCAAAAGTCTCCTCCGTGAAGTGTTCTGTGATCCTTTCCAACAGAATTAATTGCATAATTAATTGGAAAATTAACAAATCAGTCTTAACAAGAAATACAACCGGAATGTTTCTTAGAAGAGGGGATGGCAAGACTTCAGTTCACTTACTTTGGACATGTCATCAGGAAAAACCAGTTACTAGAAAAGGGCATCATATTTGGTAGAGCATCAGCAAAAATGAGAGAAATCCTCAATAAGATGGATCGACAAAATAACTGCAACAATGGGCTCAAACATGCTAATGATCATGAGGATGGCACAGGGCCAGGCAACATTTCATTCCATTGTCGTTAAGCCAATTCCATGGCAACTAATAACAACAACATGTAAACAATAACATAAAAAATATATAGACTGGAATAGTCCAAAAAGATCTCGTAGGGAGGTAAGGAATGATTCTGGAAGGATGTGTGGGGTTTGGAGAGGCAGGGGAAAATTGTAGGGCTGAGACAGACTCCATGGTGTGGGAGCAGCTTGAGTAGGAGGTGGTGTGGTATGTTGTTATTATGTATCCAAGGGACAGGGAGGAGGTAACTTAGCTGGAGTGGTAGCCTTTGTTAGGGACAGTGAAAGGCAGCTTGGATATGGGCCAAGCACGGGCTGTGCAGTGTGTTGCAGAATGTTTTATGAATCATCTGAATATTCCCTAGTGACTCACGTATTTTACCTGAATTGGCCATTCTTTACATTATTTACTTAAAAAAGGAATGGGTGTTCTGAACAAAGAAAGAAGAGACTTATAGTACTTTCCCCATCATTCTCTCATATTTGTTCCAGGACTGGAGAATCTTATGAACTGGGTAATCTCCCAGGTTCTTCCCAATAGACATGGTTGAAGGCAGATGCTGTGTTAATGGCGCCTTCTGGACCATGATGCAAATGCCTTGGATTCCATTGAAAAAGTCCACCATATTTAGAAGAAAGCTGAAGGAGTAGATTGGTAAGGCCAGACAAAACAGTGGCCAGGGCCACTCTTCTCACAGCATCCACCCTATCTTCTTTCATGCACTGTCTAGAGCTGGCTGGAGACTGGCCCATCTCCTCCCAGGCTGTGACTTCAGGAAAGTACAGTCATCAGTTGGCTTATTACCTTCTGTGACTGGCAGATGAGTGGTGGATGGGGTACATTAACTATTGTCTAAACTGCTTTACCTTTCTTGGGGATATAAACTCACTATGTCAAACCAGACTTCTTCTAGGATCTTGCTAGCCAGTGCAAAATCATCTCTAATTCTTAGTATATCTTTTTTTTTTTTTTTTTAAATCATGCCCAATATCTAACCCTAATCATATTGCCTGTGACTTCATTTTCTTGCCCAAGGGGAGATCTTCATAAGTCTGTGGGTAACACATGCTCCCCCCTTTCTCCTCTTCCCAGGGTGAGAGAATCATAAGTGTCTTTCAGAAATCTCTTTAGATGGGCTCTCTCGCCAAGTTGAAGTGTCCCGAGTTAATTATTGAGTCACTGATTTTCAAATTTGCAGATGGCAGAGCACAGAAGAGTCATATTTGTGCTGGGGAGTACTCATGCAGATATATTTAACTCCATTATGAAACGCAAGAATTTTTATAACTAAAAAATATCACTATATTTATCTGGTAAGAATCGCACGTGTATGCTTTTCAATGAAACAAATAGCCATAACACCAATGATAAAAACCTGAGCTGCCTAAATAAATATGATTTGTGATTTCTGAGTTTTTCTATTCATTTTAATTGTGTATTATTCTTTCATTATTCTTTCACCGGTCAGGACCTGCCCCCAGAGACAAGTGTAGAGGAATAAAGAAACAAAAATGGGAAAGAAGCTTAATATTGAAAAAAATCTAGCCATCAACTTAATTCTTAAAATTTTGGGGAGAAAAACTGACATTGTTCAATTTATCAGCCTGATATTTCTGCCAACGTGGGAAAAACAAACATTCCATGGAAGACAAGTCCAAAAACCTTAGGAGTGGGCTATAGATAATTATCACAAACTCTTGGTCAAAGAAATTATGAAATAAACGTGGTGTTTTGAAGGAGGACTGGTTTGGCCACAGTGCACAAGACGGATAAAGGTGTTGAAGAAAAATAAGTCATGGTGGGCTGTGAGGAGGCTGCTGCAGGGTTTAAGGTGAGGTGACAGGCTGCAGGTGGGGGAGGCGATGGCAGAAGGAGAGGGGAATGTGTGAAAATGAGAATCATTACTAAGGAAGAAACAAGGGGACTTGCAGAGTCATTGAAGAAGGAAGACGATAAAGATGACGTTCAAATTTCTAGTCTGGGTAACTGCAAAATTAATTGAAATAGGAAATTTGGGACAGGAAGGTGGTTTGAAGAATAAAAGACAAATGCACTTTAAAATACAATGTATTTGAAATGACAAGTGTAAAATCTCATAAAGATAAAAATGCAGAGGCATGGTACTGGGACATGGGTGAGAAGTTGGGGGAGAGGATATTTGAAGTTAGCAGAGAGTTTTAGATAGAACACTTAATACTTATAGTTACATTTTATAAAGCCCCCATACTCTGGCAGAAACTTTCTCTATTTAATTTTCATTAAAACCTTGGAAGGTAGGTATTATTGTACCCATTTTTAAAGATGAGACAACTGAAGCTCAGAGAGGTTCAATATCTTGGCTAGGACCCACAGCTGGTCAGGTAAAGGCAGGCTTTGGACCCTACAAGACACGTTGTTTCATGATGCCAGGTCTTCTCTATTGGAGGAGGAAGGGGGCTGAAGCCTGAGCTCAGGAAAGAGCCACAAGTGGATAATGGAGGAAAGAGAAAAGTGAGAAAGAGCTCAGCAGAAAAATGAAGAGAGAGAAATGAGAGAGAGAGAGCCAGGCACTGGGATTAAAGAAGTTGGGTGTCGTGGGCGTCCTCAGAGTGAATTCCACGAGGCAACAAATGGTTCACAGTGTATCCGCCTTTCCGAATGGAATTACCTATCATCCTACCTTTGTACTTAATTACTCCAATTTTGTTAGAAAAGAAAGCTAGATGAGCCTCATTTGCTTTAAATCTGTTCCTATTATGTTCACTCTTTTGAAGTCCTATCTTAAAAAGTCACTCTGTGCTGCTTCTTACTTAATTCTTTTTTATATTTTTCGACCTCATTGAAAATGTTCACCACAGGTATCATTTAAAATATGTTTTCATTTAATCATCCGATATCTTACCCTAGAAAAAGCAAACTTATCCAAGGTGGAATCCACATCCCTCTTCCCTATGACAATCTCCTTCATATCAAAAAAAACAAACAATCTCCTTCATATCACCTCCTATATATACACACTACCTCACCACACATGGAGCCCTGGTGGCACAGTGGTTAAGAACTCAGCTACTAAATAGCTACTAACAGAAAGGTTGGCAGTTCGAACCCACCAGCCGCTCCTTGGAAACCACGTGGGGCAGTTCTACTCTCTCCTGTAGGGTTGCTATCAGTTGGAATTGACTTGAAGGAAACAGGTGTTTTGTTTTGTTTTTGATAATAACTCGATGGCAAAGGTTTTGGTTTTCACCACACAGACACCCACCTACCCACCCACACACACATACACCCGTGGTGTACCAAATGTCTCCAGGTGGTCTTACTGCCCTTTAGAACTAAAAAGCATGAATGTTTGCAAACCTTTAACTTCCAGTTTAGAGATTTCAGTTGTTATACATTAGCTTACTAAGATGCCATAGATGGTAAGATGCATCATTATTTTGTGTACTGCTACAAAGGGTGGCACAAAGCGTTAAGATCTCAATGGCTAGTTGAAAGGTTGGTGGTTCGAGCACACCCAAAGGCAGCTCGGAAGACAGGCCTGATGGTCTGCTTCCAAAAGGTTATGGAAAACCCTTGAAAACCCTATGGAGCGGTTTTACTCTGCACACATGGGGTTGCTGTGAGTCAGAATAACCCGACAGCAGCTAACAACAACGAGAAGAAAAGATGCTGCCAGGTACAAAACATTAAAAAAAAAAAAGCATTGATTAAAATCAATGAAATATAGTTGTACAAAACTTTGCTGTCATAAAAAATGGAGCCCTTGTGGCACAGTGGTTACGAGCTGAGCTACTAACCAAAAGGTTAGAGGTTAGAATCCACCAGGTGCCCCTTGGAAACCCTATGGGGCAGTCCTACTCTGTCCTACAGTGTCGCTATGAGTGGAATTGACTCGATGGCAACGGAGTTTTTTTGAGGGGGGAGGATAATAAAAAATAATTGAAAGACCTTCTCCAAGTGCATGGCACAAAACTACAAATGGACTAAAAAACACCTCAGCCTATTTTGCCCACCATCTGGTTCTGGTTCTGGTTCTGCCCACCATCACTGGGCAAGTCCAAGCCCCTCCAAGTTCCCCTCTTTTCCTCTCTGCCCATAAATTTTTCCTACCACCTTATCCATGATAATTTGTGTGCTTGTTTTTTTTTTCTTTTTCACTTAAGAATATAAATTTTACCTTCTCTAAAAAAAAAAATTTATTTTTTTTATAGGTGTCTAATAGAATCATGGAGCTTGATACTGTCATCCCAAACCTTGATTTACTTGTCTGTAAAGTGGAGAAATAATAATAATAATCATAATTCCATATTGTTAACTGTGAGGAACCAATGAAATTATTCAAATAAAGTGCTTAGCACAAGGCTAGCATTTAATAAGTGATTTTTTTTTTATGTTTGCTAATCATTTTTTTTTTTTTTAATCTACCACTTCTTTCAGTTTGTCATACTGTGGTGACTTGTGTGTTGCTGTGATGCTGAAAGCTATGTCACTAGTATTTCAAATACCAGCAGGGTCACTGATGGTGGACAGGTTTCAGTGGAGCTTCAGACTAAGACAGAGTGGGAAGGAAGGTCTGGTGATCTACTTCTGAAAATTAGCCTTATGGGCCACAACAAGACATTGCTCAGTGTAATGCTGGAAGATGAACCCCCCTAGGTTGGAAGGAACTCAAGACATACAGTGGCCTCAACAATGGACTCACGCATACCAGCGATCACGAAGATGGCACCGTACTGTACATTTCATTCTGTTTTACCTGGGGTCGCCATGAGTTGGAGTCAACTCGACAGCAGCTAACAATAACACCAACACCAACAACAAGCTTATTAATAAAGTTATTATCCTAAAACTAGGAGAACTAAACAAGAAACTGGAGAAGAATTCGCTGGGCACTGACTTGCCACATCTCCTTGACCTGTCTAATATATGAAATATTTTGCTCTGTGTTCATGACGGCTGGACATTTTGTTCTGCTAGTGGTATGGACACAGGGGAAGCTCATCCAGAGCATGAGTTCCTTGTCAGGAAACCCCACAGGTCTCTCTCTCTCTCTCTTTTTTTTTTAATAATTTTTAGTGTGCTTTAAGTGAAAGTCTACAAATCAAGTCAGTCTGTCACATACAAGCTTATATACACCTTACTCCATACTCCCACTTACTCTCCCCCTAATGAGTCAGCCCGCTCCCTCCTGCCAGTCTCTCCTTTCGTGATAATTTTGCCAGTTTCTAGCCCTCTCTACCCTCCCATCTCCCCTCCAGACAGGAGATGCCAACACAGTCTCAAGTGTCCACCTGATACAAGTAGCTCACTCTTCATCAGCATCTCTCTCCAACCCATTGTCCAGTCCCTTCCATGTCTGATGAGTTGTCTTCAGGAATGGTTCCTGTCCTGGGCCAACAGAAGGTTTGGGGACCATGGCCGCCGGGTTTCCTCTAGTCTCAGTCAGACCATTAAGTCTGGTATTTTTATGAGAATTTGGGGTCTGCATCCCACTGTTCTCCTGCTCCCTCAGGGGTTATCTGTTGTGCTCCCTGTCAGGGCAGTCATCGGTTGTGGCCGGCCACCACCTAGTTATTCTGGTCTCAGGATGATGTAAGTCTCTGGTTCATGTGGCCCTTTCTGTCTCTTGGGCTCATAGTTATCATGTGACCTTGGTGTTCTTCATTCTCCTTTGATCCAGGTGGGTTGAGACCAATTGATGCATCTTAGATGGCTGCTTGTTAGCATTTAAGACCCCAGACGCCACATTTCAAAGTGGGATGCAGAATGTTTTCATAACAGAATTATTTTGCCAATTGACTTAGAAGTCCCCTTAAGCCATAGTCCCCAAACCCCCGCCCTTGCTCCACTGACCTTTGAAGCATTCAGTTTATCCTGGAAACTTCTTTGCTTTTGGTCCAGTCCATTGGAGCTGACCTTCCGTGTATTGAGTATTGTCCTTCCCTTCACGTAAAGAAGTTCTTATCTACTAACTAATCAGTAAATAACCCTCTGCCACCCTCCCTCCCTCCCGCCTCGTAACCACAAAAGTATGTGTTCTTCTCAGTTTATACTCTTTCTCAAGATCTTATAATAGTGGTCTTATACAATATTTGTCCTTTTGTCTCTGACTAATTTCACTCAGCGTAATGCCTTCCAGGTTCCTCCATGTTATGAAATGTTTCACAGATTCGTCACTGTTCTTTATCGATGTGTAGTATTCCATTGTGTGAATATACCACAATTTATTTAACCATTCGTCTGTTGATGGGCACCTTGGTTGCTTCCAGCTTTTTGCTATGGTAAACAGAGCTGCAATAAACATGGGTGTGCATATATCTGTTCATGTAAAGGCTCTTATTTCTCTAGGTTATATTCCGAGGAGAGGGATTTCTGGGTTGTATGGTAGTTCTACTTCTAACTTTTTAAGAAAACGCCAGATAGATTTCCAAAGTGGTTGTACCATTTTACATTCCCACCAGCAGTGTATAAGAGTTCCAATCTCTCCCCAGCCTCTCCAACATTTATTATTTTGTGTTTTTTGGATTAATGCCAGCCTTGTTGGAATGAGATGGAATCTCATTGTAGTTTTAATTTGCATTTCTCTAATGGCTAATGATCGAGAGCATTTTCTCATGTATCTGTTAGCTGCCTGAATATCTTCTTTAGTGAAGCGCGTGTTCATATCCTTTGCCCACTTTTTGATTGGGTTGTTTGTCTTTTTGTGGTTGAGTTTTAACAGAATCATATAGATTTTAGAGATCAGGCGCTGGTTGGAGATGTCATAGCTGAAAATTCTTTCCCAGTCTGTAGGTGGTCTTTTTACTCTTTTGGTGAAGTCTTTAGATGAGCATAGGTGTTTGATTTTTAGAAGCTCCCAGTTATCTGGTTTCTCTTTGTCATTTTTGGGAATCTTTTGTATTCTGCTTATGCCTTGTATTAGGGCTCCTAAGGTTGTCCCTATTTTTTCTTCCATGATCTTTATTGTTTAGTCTTTATGTTTAGGTCTTTGATCCACTTGGAGTTAGTTTTTGTGCATGGTGTGAGGTACGGGTCCTGTTTCATTTTTTTGCAAATGGATATCCAGTTATGCCAGCACCATTTGTTAAAAAGTCTACCTTTTCCCCAATTAACTGACACTGGGCCTTTGTCAAATATCAGCTGCTCATACGTGGATGGATTTATATCTGGGTTCTCAATTCTGTTTCATTGGTCTATGTGCCTGTTGTTGTGCCAGTACCAGGCTGTTTTGACTGCTGTGGCTGTATAATATGTTCTAAAATCAGGTAGAGTGAGGCCTCCCACTTTCTTCTTCTTTTTCAGTAATGCTTTACTTATCCGGGGCTTCTTTCCCTTCCATATGAAGTTGGTGATTTGTTTCTCCATCACATTAAAAAATGACATTGGAATTTGGATCAGAAGTGCATTGTATGTATAGATGGCTTTTGGTAGAATAGACATTTTTACTATGTTAAGTCTTCCTATCCATGAGCAAGGTGTGTTTTTCCACTTAAGTATGTCCTTTTGAATTTCTTGTAGTAGAGCTTTGTAGTTTTCTTTGTATGGGTCTTTTACATCTTTGATAAGATTTATTCCTAAGTATTTTATCTTCTTGGTGGCTACTGTGAATGGTATTGATTTGGTGATTTCCTCTTCAATGTTCTTTTTGTTGATGTAGAGGAATCCTAGTGATTTTTGTATGTTCATCTTATAACCTGAGACTCTGCCAAACCCTTCTATTAGTTTCTGTAGTTTTCTGGAGGATTCCTTAGGGTTTCCTGTGTATAAGATCATGTGATCTGCAAATAGAGATAATTTTACTTCCTCCTTGCCAATCTGGATGCCCTTTATTTCTTTGTCTAGCCTAATTGCTCTGGCTAGGACCTCTAGCACAATGTTGAATAAGAGCGGTGATAAAGGGCATCCTTGCCTGGTTCCCATTCTCAAGGGAAATGCTTTCAGGCTCTCTCCATTTAGGGTGATGTTGGCTGTTGGCTTTGCATAGATGCCCTTTATTATGTTGAGGAATTTTCCTTCAATTCCTATTTTGCTGAGAGTTTTTATCATAAATGGGTGTTGGACTTTGTCAAATGCCTTTTCTGCATCAATTGATAAGATCATGTGGTTTTTGTCTTTTGTTTTATTTATGTGGTGGATTACATTAACGGTTTTTCTAATATTAAACCAACCTTGCATACCTGGTATAAATTCCACTTGGTCGTGGTGGATTATTTTTTTCATATGTTGTTGAATTCTATTGGCTAGAATTTTGTTGAGGATTTTTGCATCTATATTCATGAGGGCTATAGGTCTGTAATTTTCTTTTTTTGTGATGTCTTTTCCTGGTTTTGGTATCAGGGATATGATGGCTTCATAGAATGAGTTAGGTAGTATTCCATCATTTTCTATGCTTTGAAGTACCTTTAGTAGTAGTGGTGTTAACTCTTCTCTGAAAGTTTGGTAGAACTCTGCAGTAAAGCTGTCTGGGCCAGGGCTTTTTTTTTGTTGGGAGTTTTTTAATTACTGTTTCAATCTCTTTTTTTGTTATGGGTCTATTTAGTTGTTCTACTTCTGATTGTGTTAGTTTAGGTAGCTAGTGTTTTTCTAGGAATTCATCCATTTCTTCTAGGTTTGCAAATTTGTTAGAGTACAATTTTTGTAATAATCTGATATGATTCTTTTAATTGCAGTTGGGTCTGTTGTGATGTGGCCCATCTTGTTTCTTATTTGAGTTATTTGTTTCCTTTCCTGTATTTCTTTAGTCAGTCTGGCCAGTGGTTTATCAATTTTGTTAATTTTTTCAAAGAACCAGCTTTTGGCTTTGTTAATTCTTTCAATTGTTTTTCTGTTCTCTAATTCATTTTTTTTAATTCATTTAGTTCAGCTCTAATTTTTATTATTTGTTTTCTTCTGGTGCCTGATGGATTCTTTTGTTGCTCAAATTCTATTTGTTCAAGTTGTAGGGACAGTTCTCTGATTTTTGCTCTTTCTTCTTTTTGTATGTGTGCATTTATCGATATAAATTGACCTCTGAGCACTGCTTTTGCTGTGTCCCAGAGGTTTTGATAGGAAGTGTTTTCATTCTCTTTGCATTCTATAAATTTCTTTATTCCCTCCTTGATGTCTTCTATAACCCAGTCTTTTTTCAGGAGTGTATTGTTCATTTTCCAAGTATTTGATTTCTTTTCCCTGATTTTTCTGTTATTGATTTCCACTTTTATGGCCTTGTGGTCTGAGAAGATGCTTTGTAATATTTCGATGTTTGGATTCTGCGAAGGTTTGTTTTATGACCTAATATGTGGTCTATTCTAGAGAATGTTCCATGTGCACTAGAAAAAAAATTATACTTTGCAGCAGTTGGGTGGAGAGTTCTGTATAAGTCAATGAGGTCAAGTTGGTTGATTGTTGTAATTAGGTCTTCCGTGTCTCTATTGAGCTTCTTACTGGATGTCCTGTCCTTCTCCGAAAGTGGTGTGTTGAAGTCTCCTACTATAATTGTGGAGGCGTCTATCTCACTTTTCAGTTCTGTTAAAGTTTGTTTTACGTATCTTGCAGCCCTGTCATTTGGTGCGTAAGTATTTAATATGGTTATATCTTCCTGGTCAATTGTCCCTTTAATCATTATGTAGTGTCCTTCTTTATCCTTTGTGGTGGATTTAACTTTAAAGTCTATTTTGTCAGAAATTAATATTGCTACTCCTCTTCTTTTTTGCTTGTTGTTTGCTTGATATATTTTTTTCCATCCTTTGAGTTTTAGTTTGTTTGTGTCTCTAAGTCTAAGGTGTGTCTCTTGTAGGCAGCATATAGGTGGATCTTGTTTCTTTATCCAGTCTGAGACTCTCTGTCTCTTTATTGGTGCATTTAGTCCATTTACATTCAGCATAATTATAGATAAGTATGTGTTTCGTGCTGTCATTTTGATGCCTTTTTATGTGTGTTGTTGACAATTTCATTTTTCCACTTACTTTTTTGTGCTGAGACATTTTTCTTTGTAAATTGTGTGTTCCTCATTTTCACAGTATTTGACTTTATGTTTGCTGAGTCGTTACGTTTTTCTTGGTTTTTATTTTGAGTTATGGAGTTGTTATACCTCTTTGTGGTTGCCTTAATATTTACCCCTATTTTTCTGAGTAAAAACCTAACTTGTATTGTCCTATATCACCTTGTTTCCCTCTCCATGTGGCAGTTCTATGCCACCTGTATTTAGTCTCTCTTTTTGATTATTGTGATCTTTTACATACTAACTTCAATGATTCCCTGTTTTGAGCATTTTTTTTTTAATTAATCTTAATTTGTTTTTGTGATTTCCCTATTTGAGTTGATATCAGGATGTTCTGTTCTGTGAGCTTGTGTTGTGCTGGTATCTGATATTATTGGTTTTCTGACCAAACAATTTCCTTTAGTATTTCTTGTAGCTTTGGTTTGTTTTTTGCAAATTCTCTAAGCTTGTGCTTATCTGTAAATGTTTTAATTTCGCCTTCATATTTGAGAGAGAGTTTTGCTACATATATGATCCTTGGCTGGCAGTTTTTCTCTTCAATGCTCTATATGTCATCCCATTGCCTTCTTGACTGCATGGTTTCTGCTGAGTACTCTGAACTTACTCTTATTGATTCTCCTTTGTAGGAGATCTTTTATCCTGGCTGCTTTTAAAATTTTCTCTATATCTTTGGTTTTGGCAAGTTTGATGATAATATGTCTTGGTGATTTTCCTTTTGGATCAATCTTAAGTGGGGTTCGATGAGCATCTTGGATAGATATCCTTTTGTCTTTCATGATGTCAGGGAAGTTTTCTGCCAGCAGATCTTCAGCTATTCTTTCCATATTTTCTCTTATCCCTCCCTGTTCTGGGACTCCAATCACATGCAAGTTATTCTTCTTGATAGACTCATACATGATTCTTAGGGTTTCTTCATTTTTTTTAATTCTTTTATCTGATTTTTTTTTTTTCAGCTATATTGGTGTCAATTCCCTTGTCCTCCAGATCCCCCACCCTGCATTCCAATTGCTCGAGTCTGCTCCTCTGACTTCCTATTGAGTTGTCTAATTCTGTAATTTTACTGTTAATGTTTTGGATTTCTGAATGCTGTCTCTCTATGGATTCTTGCAGCTTATTAATTTTTCCACTATGTTCTTGAATAATCTTTTTGAGTTCTTCAACTGCTTTATCAGTGTGTTCCTTGGCTTTTTCTGTAGATTGACTTATTTCATTTCTGAGGTCATCCCTGATGTCTTGAAGCATTCTTTAAATTAGTTTTTTATATTCTGCATCTGGCAATTCCAGGATTGTATCTTCATTTGGGAAAGATTTTGATTCTTTAGTTTGGAGAGTTGTAGAAGCAATCATGGTGTGCTTCTTTATGTGGTTTGATATCGACTGCTGTCTCCAAGCCACCTCTAAGATATTGTAGTGATTTATTCTATATTTGCTCACTGAGTCTTATCTTGTTTTGTTTTCTTTCAATATATGTAGATGGGCTACTAGATTGCACTGTCTTGATTGTTGTAGCCCTTGACTCACTTATGTCCTATTACCAGCTGGTTTGGGCTGTTACCAGATATATAAGCCTAAGAATCCATTCACTATTCTTGAGTAGAATCTGATTTTCGGTCATCAAGTGTGTGGTGCATCATCTATCCACCTAGAGAAGTAATGGTGATAGTTGTGTGCACCAGATTCTAGTAGCAGTAGGGTTTCACACTCGGGGGTGGGGGGTGGGCAGGATGCTGACAGGCTTCCCCCAAGTGCCAGTGAGGTAGGTGTGTCTCTATTCCTAAAGCACTTTGGTGGGTTGGCTCTGCAGCTGTACCCACAGGTCTCTATTGTTAATTTTCCAGAGCAGCTCCCTAATGTACACATTGTCTCACTTGTTCTGAACCCACTTTCCATTCACTTAACTGCTTCCTCCTCCTGCTCTGGCCCTGCTAACTCTCTCCCCACAAACTTAGGCTGCAGAATGTTCACTCCAGTCCCCTCCCCTTTAGTCTCCTGGGACAAGCACTCAGGCTGTTTTTATTTTAAGGGCTGTTCTGCAATTGACTGTAGGGAAGCAAAACCAGGAGCACAGCAGAGTCTGAGAAGTCTTCCAGGTCCTCAGAGGCCTGGTCCTCAGCCTCCTTTTCCTTGTCTGCATCTGTTCCTGGAAGCCTCTTGGATTCTTGTCCTGTATTTTTGTTCCTGGACCTGATGATTCAACCTCCAGGGTTAACAGTTCAACCATCATTGTTAAAGGTGTCAACTCCAGTTTAACAGCCCAAGCATCATTTGTACCACATGGGGGGAAACCATAAAAATGAAACTGGTTGCCATTGAGTCAATTCCAACTCGTAGCAGCCCTCTGGAGGGGAGGAAAGAACACTCAGCCAGGAGTCAGAGGCTGGGTTCAGATTCTTACCAGGTCACCAAATAGCTGTAAGATTCAAAGTCACGCATTTACCCAGGCTGAGTCCTAAATTTCTCATTTGGAAAATGTGTTAGTTCAGCAAATGTTCTCCTTTGAGCGGAGTATCAGAGTATCAAGCTAGATGCCCTGTGAAAGGAAAAGACGTAGAATATATTTAATTCAGTGAAAACTTATCAAGCGTCTACTGTGTACAAAGCACATCTCAAGTATATTTATTGAGCACCTACTAAGTCTCAGGAGCCCTGGTGGCACAGTGGTTAAGAGCTATGGCTGCTAATCAAAAGGTCAGCAGTTTGAATCCACCAGCTGTTCCTTGGAAACCTTATGGGGCAGTTCTACTCTGCCCTATGGGGTCACTATGAGTTGGAATCGACTTGATGGCAATGGGTTTGATTGTATTATGTGCCAAGGGGGCAGTGGTGGCTCAGTGGTAGAGTTCTTGCCTTTCATGTGGGAGACTTGGGTTCAATTTCTGGCCAATGGACCTCACACACAGCCACCGTGTGTCCGTCAGTGGAAGTTTGTGTATTGTTATGATGCTAACCAGGTTTTTAGCAGAGCTTCCGGACTAAGATGGACTAGGAAAAAAGGCCTGGGTATCTACGGCATTTTTATGCAAAGAAAGCACACTTTCTAAGTTTGTTTGCCAGCTGAGTCCTCCTCCCACAAGGTATTTTCATAAGGGCACTATGCTAATTTATTTTTTTTTACAACAAAATGTAAAAAAAAAAAAAATTGCCATAGTGGCACTTATGAAAATAGCTCACAGGTGGAAGGTGTGGCTTATTGGTTTTCATTGCCTGATGTTTGGAAGTACCATATTTTTTATGCAAACAAATGTAGAAGGCACATGTTATTTGCATAAAAAATATGGCACTTCCAAAAATCAGCCAATGCAAACCTCGTGGGCCACAAGGGTCTGATTACAACAGATTATGGGGTTGGTAGAAGACGAGTCAGCAGTTTGTTCTATTGTGCATGAGGTCTTTATGATTTGGGGGCCTACTTGATGGCAGCTAACAACAACTATGTGTCAAACACTGCACTAAGTGATATGGAGGCAAAGAATACAAAGAGAAAAATGGTTAAATGACAAAACAGAATCAAAGTTAAAGAATTGACACATAGAAAGAAATGATTAATAGCAAATGGATGGTTAGATAACAAATGGATTCAGGAAAGAAAGGGAAAGAGACTCTAAAGACCAACCAAGCTATCATCTAAAAGGACAAGATGAATACAGAGTGTTGCGGACATTTCAGGATTAGTACTGATATTATTTATTATTTACTATTACTAACGCCTTTGAATTATGATGTTGGCGAAGAAAACCGAATATAGCACAAACTGCCAGAAGAACAAACAAATTTGTCTTGAAAGAAGTACAGCCAGAATGGTCCTTAGAAGCAAGGATGGCAAGACTTCATCTCACAAACTTTGGACATGTTATTAAGATGGATCAGTCTCGAGAGAAGGACATCATGCTTGGTATGGTAGAGGGTCAGTGAAAAAGAGGAAGATCCTCAATGAGATGTATTGACAGTGACTACAACAATGGGCTGAATGAAGCGTGACAATAATTTCAAGGATGGCACAGGATTGGGCAGTGTTTCATTCTGTTGTACATAGGGTCACTATGAGCCGGAACCAGCTTGATGGCACCCAACGAAAACGTTATTACTTTAGACACTAAAAGTGCACAATTCTTAAAACTGAAATAAGGCTGTGCTAAATGTTCATTTCAATAAATGCTTTTTACAATGACTATAGTAGTTTTTTTAGTGGAGTGGCAGTGTCCATATTGGTTGGGTGTGGGTTTTGACATTGAACAGATGTAGATTCAAAATCCCTGCTGTACTATGTGATACTGTTTGATTGGAGAGCAGATAACGTACACCCTCTGCCTCAGAGCCCTCATCTTTTTTTTTTTTTTTTTTTCCAGTTGCTGTAGAGCTATTTCCAACTCATGGCAACTCTGTGTATGTCAGAGTACAACTGTGCTATATAGGGTTTTCAACGGTTGATTTTTTGGAAGTAGATGGCCAGGCCTTTCCTTCGAGCCACCTCTGGGTAGACTCAAACTGCCAACCTATTGGTTAGCAGCCAAGCAGACTGTATGCACAGGTCAGGGACTGCTCCTCATCTTTAACATCAGATTACCAGTATCAACTTCATTAGCTTGTTGAGAGTTAAACAAGACAGTGCATGCCAGGTGATTAGGTCAGTAGTGAGAAACAGTTTTTAATTCTCCTGGAATCCAGATTTCTGGGGTCCGTGAAGTTGAGGTGTCCCACCCAGGCCATCTATCCTTAGGACTCCTTTTGAACCTTTTGTCTTGAAGAGACTGGTTTTTAAAGTCACCTTTAAGTCAAACAATGGTCTAGATAAACTAATAAGGCCGTTTTGCTTTGGGCCTTGTGCTCTTTTGAAGAATTCAGTCAGCTTCAGGAAACAGACTCCAAATGTCAGAATAGAGCTATGTTTTAGGGCAAATCTGTAATTATTTTAATTGTTCTTGTCAAAGAAGAAAATCTCGTACTCTGTTAGGAGCGAAAGAAAAGGAGTTTTTTTTGAGGAATAAAGATGGAATTGTTCCCGTTCGAACCCCTGCTGAAAGTTTGTCTTTCTAACGATTATCCAGGTGATGCTGATACTGTTGGTTAGGGGCCAGCTCTGAGAACCACTAGTAAAGCAGTGGGTCTCAAAATTTATTAGACATAAGAATTACTTGAGGATCTTGTTAAAATGAAGATTTTGATTCGGTATATCTGGGGTGGAAATCAAAATTTTTAGCATGGGTTCAAACCAGAACGAACTGGTTCAAAGCCCTGGGAATGATACAGCTTGAGCTGGGCAGCAGCAAGTGAAAATATAGAGCACTCCACAGTTCAAGCAGAGAGAGGGGTCTATATACATAGAGAACAAAGGAAGGGTAGGGGGTTAATGACTGATTATAAATAAGATCATTTTCTGCTTGAAGTCCTTTGAAACGTAAGGGTTAGCCACTTGGCTAGGAAGAAGTGGGTTACCACCTAGGTGAATGAGTCAGCTGGTTCGGTTACACATGACTGCGTTCATGAGCACATTTTTCCTGGGAACAAATTGTTTACACCTTGACACATGCTTCCCATGAGCAAATGGTTTACATCCTGATCTTTCACTTCCTGGGAATGCATGTTGGCTTCATCGTCCTTACGTACGACACGAAGCGCCTCCAGTTTGAAACTTCTCCGTGTATTTGCTTCAAGACAATGTTGTATGAAATATCCCCTGACCACAAATCATTTATCATTTCTTTTCTGGCCCTTTTTCCTTGGCCATGCTGATAAGATTTGGTTTAAGAGTCTTTAGAGATTCTTTTATTTTCAGAAAATTTTTGACTGTCTAGTTGAAGTTATCTTGATTTGCAAATCGCATACAGTCATGCGCTGCACAATGTCTGTCCAGGCAACGTCCAACCACGTATACGTTCATGGTCCCTAAAGGTTATAATAGAGTTCAGAAATCCTCATTGGAGAACTGGATGTAGCGAACACAACAGTTTCCCACAAGCAACACTTGTATCTCATGTCTCTTGTATCCAAAGCAATTGAGCTGCCAGGGGTAGAACGTACAGTACATACATAACCCATAACACTTACGTCTTCATAGTCATAATAAACGCCTACATTATTGGCTTATGTATGCACTGTACACGCTTCTATCTTTATTTTAGTGTGAACTTTCCCTACTTAAAATAAAAAGTTTACCTTAAGACAGTGTATGCTTCAACTCAGTAGCATCTAATTTCGGGTATTGTGTGTCTCTTGACGGTTGTAGCATTATCCCTGTTTATTTTCTTCTGAAAATTAAACCATGGCTTCCAAAAACAACAAAATCAGTGCTAGTGATCACAGTAGCAGAAGGCAAAGGAGAAATATACATCTGGAAGTGAAACAAAAAGTTATTAAACAACATGAAGGTGGAAAATCTGTGAATGCTATTGCTCAAGATTCAGGCACGGTGCACTCGACAATCATGACCATCCTAAAAAACAAAGAAAAAAATTCTCCAGCTGTTAAAGGATGGGATCCACGGAAATCTACAAGGCTAATGAAAGTGTGAGAGGGACCTATACCAGATATGGAGAAATTGCTAATGATGTGGATAAAGGACCAAACACAAGAGGGAATGCCTCTCAGCACTTTGATGATCACTGCTAAGGCATGAAGGTTGTTCGAGTTGCTTAAAGAAAAAGCGGGACAGTATTAAGAATATTAAATACACCATGGACTGCCAAAGAAGGAACAAATCTCTCTTGGGAGAAGTAGAGCCAGAATAATCCTTAGAAGTGAAGATGGCAAAACTTCACCTTGTGTACTTCAGGCATGTTATCAGGGGGGATCAGTCCCTGGAGAAGAACATCATGGTTGGTAAAGTAGAGGGGCAGCAAAAAAGAGGAAGACACTCGATGAGATGGATTGACACAGTGGCTGCAAGAATGGGCTCAAGCACAGCAACGATTGTGAGGATGGCGCAGGACTGGGCAGTGTTTTGTTCTGTTGCAGTGTTTTGTTTTGTTTTGTTACTATGAGTTGGAATTGACTCCACGGCACCTAACAACAACAAACCTATGTAATCCACATGTTACCTTGCCAGATACATTAGCTGAAATACAGTACTGCATTGGGTAAATGTGCTGCAAAGGACTTCTCTAAAGTGTTGAAGAGCAAAGATGTCAACCTGAAGACTAAGGTGCACCTGACCCAAGCCATGGTATTTTCAATAGCATCATATGCATGTGAAAGCTGGACAATGAATAAGGAAGACAAAAGAAGAATTGACGCCTTTGAACTGTGTTGGCAAAGAATATTGAATATACCATGGCCTGCCAAAAGAATGAACAAATCCGTCTTGGAAGAAGTACAACCAGAAAGCTCCTTAGAAGCAAGGATGGTGAAAACTGTGTCTTACATAGTTTGGACATGTTGTCAGGAAGGATCAGTCCCTGGAGAAGGACATCACACTTGGCAGAGTACAGGGTCAGCGGAAAAGAGGAAGACCCTCAACGAGGTGGATTGACACAGTGGCTGCAACAATAAGCTGAAGCCTAGCAACGATTGTAAGGATGGTGCAGGACCAGGCAGTGTTTCGTTCCGTTGCGCATAGGGCCTCTATGAGTCGGAACCAACTCGACGGCACCTAAAAACAACAACATATGTACAGTATCTTGGCTATTTAGTCAATACAGGTACTCCACAGTATCCCACATAGCTTTGCAAAATGTATAATATGTTGAACACACAACATCCAAATAATGTTAGTTCACAGAGTGTGTTGCGGATATTAAGAGATACATGACTGTATTAAATAAACTTCAGTCAATTTATATGATGTTCAATGATTTCAGGAGGTAGCATCTGATCAAGAACCGTCGGTAATGAAGGAAGAAGTCCAAGCTGCACTGAAGGCATTGATGAAAAACAAGGCTCCAGGAATTGACAGAATACCAACTGAGATGTTTCAACAAATGTACACAGTGCTGAAGGTGTTCATTCGTCTATACCAAGAAATTTGGAAGACAGCTCCCTGGCCAGTCAACTGGAAGAGATCCATATTTGTACCCATTCCAAAGGAAGGTGATCCAACAGGATGCGGAAATTATCAAACAATATCATTAATACCACAACAAGTAAAATTTTGCTGAAGATCAGTAAAAAAAAAGTAGTAGCAGTACACTGACAAGGAGCTGCCAGAAGTTCAGGCTGGATTCAGATGAGGATGTGGAATGAAGGAATGACATTGCTGATGTCAGATGGATCTTGGCTGAAAGCAGAGAATTCCAGAAAGGTGCTTACCTGTGTTTTATTGACTATGCAAAGGCATTTGACTGTGTGGACCACAGCAAATTATGAACAACTTTACAAAGAATAGGAATCCCAGAACACTTAATTGTGCTCATGAGGAACCTAAACATAGACCAAAAGGGAGTGGTTTGAACAGAACAAGGGGATACCGCATGGTTTAAAACTGAGAAAGGTGTGTGTCAAGGTTGTATCCTTTCACCATACGTATTCAATCTGTATGCTGAGCAAATAATCTGAGAAGCTGGACTATATGAAGAAGAATGGGGCATCAGGATTGGTGGAGGAAGGACTCATTAACAAGCTGCATTATGCAGATGACACAACCTTGCTTGCTGAAAGTGCAGAGGACTTGAAGCACTTACTGATGAAGATCAAAGACCACAGCCTTCAGTATGGATTACACCTCAACACAGAGGAAAGAAAAATCCTCACAACTGGACCAATAAGCAACACCATGATAAAAGGAGAAAAGATGGAAGTTGTCAAGGATTTCATTTTACTTGGATCCACATTCAAAGCCCATGGAAGTAGCAGTCGAGAAATCAAAGGACGTATTGTACTGGGCAAATCTGCTGCAAAAGACCTCTTTAAAGTGTTCAAAAGCAAAGATGTCGCTTTGAAGACTAAGGTGCACCTGACCCAAGCCATGGTATTTCCAATCGCCTCATATACATTAGAAAGCTGGATAATGAATAAGGAAGAAGATTTGATGTCTTTGAATTATGGCATTGTAGAAGAATATTCAATATACCATGGACTGCCAGAAGAATGAACAAGTCTGTCTTGGAAGAGATACAACCAGAGTGCCTCTTGGAAGCAGGGATTGTGAGACTTCATCTCAAGTACTTTGGATATGTTGGCACCTAACAACAACGACAGCAACAACAACAAAACATGCTAGCTATTTTTCATAGCATATGACTTTATCACATTCTTAATGCGTTTTCTAATATTGTGTGTGACACACCGCTAGTTAACACGAGGGCCCAATGGAGAAGAACAAACCCCAGTCACTGATATGCAACTGATGAGGGATTCAGAACTAAGAGTCCATTTAATTCTGCCCCTCTGTCCCAACTTCCATTTGCTGCCAGGCCCCTCCTAGTTCTGGCTTCCTGGTTGGGCAGTGCTGTTCCCCCACCCCTATCCCATTATGGGAGCCTCTGCTGAAGCCAGCCTTCTTTAGGGAGACTGGGGCTCTGTTGAGCTCATTCCTATTGGATCTGCCCCAGGCAGCTTTAATATTTGCATAACCATTATTCAATGAGGAGAAATGCAGGGTGTTTGGAGTCAAACAAGCCTCAATGAGAATACTTGCTCTGCCACTTTCTGGCTCTGTGACCTGAACAGTCTTTCTCTATCTCAGTTTTCCTTATCCATGTAATGAAAACATTGCCTATTTCTGGGTGTCTTTGGGAGGGTTCAAAAGATAATACCTGATGCATAGTGGGTGATCAAAATCCTTTCCTTTGTTTTATCCCCACTTCCTTGTTGGCTTTACTCTTAGAGTGGCCTGCAGCTCATGGCTGTTTCTACTTCATGATGAGTGAGGCATCTTCTACTTCAGCTTCTCTGCAAGGCTCATACAATGACCCCAGATTTAGCTTGAGGCATTGCCTTCATTTTAGTTTCCAGGAGCATCCTTTCTAGATGATTACGCATCTCACGGGGCTTAAAAATTTAGGTTCAGCCTCCAGGTATTTATCCCCTATTTTCTGCCAAAGGGAATAGCATGTTTCTTGGTTGAATGTCAGCAAAACCTTCCTTTGTAAGGAGTTCCTTTATCTCGGTCTGTGTTTGCCTGCCTGGACAAGGAGGCATCTGGCCAGGAGAATAAAAATGGCTTTCTAGGCCTTGGGCTCTGGCAGAGCTGTGGCATAAAGGCCAAACATGTGGGTGCTGGTATCAGATTGTTGTTGGGTGCCATCCAGTCGATTTTTGACTCATGGCAACTGCAAAAAACCATTCCTGTTTTAGAGGAGAGAATGTTAAGGGGCAGCACTGGCACTGAGACTCTTGCTCAGAATTGAACCTCGTGCTGAAATATATTCTAGAATGAGCTTGGGGATTTTGTTTAATTTGGAGCTTCTTCCCCCATCTGGAGGAGCAGTGGTGGCTCAGTGGTTAAGAGCCCAGCTGCTAACCAAAAGGTTGGCAGTTCAAATCCACCCACCAAATGTTATGGTACCATGGACTAAAACTCACTTGTCATTGAGTAGATTGATGAACTCATGTGCTAACTGCAAAGTTTAAGCCCACCTGAGACAGATAGGGTTAACTGTGCTGGTACCTGAACAAAACATCTTTTAAAAAGATTACCATCTAGAAGTTGGGTAAACAGGAACCCACCCTGTCAACATGAGATAGGACTGGGGCAGCCTGTGAATTACTATCTCCTTCTTAGTGTCCTTCTAGTCCCCTCCTCCTTTGCAGGCTCCATATGAGCAGAGGAGCAGAGTGTGACTGCTGTTCAACCTTCCTTAGACCTCCAAAGATGACAATGTAGTGCCAAAGATCAAGTGTGCTTGCGCTATATCCCATAATAAGTGATGCCAAGGGCTGCCGAGAGGACTCCATCTTGAATATCAGCCCATTCCATCTCGGATTCCAGATGCACGAGCAACCTTGTTAACATACACGGCCATTCTGAGAAGTACCTGCCCCTTGAAAGGAGCCCACTAAATATTCACTACTCTATTGCCTCCGCCGAACCCATATAAGCCCTAGCCCCACTTCCCTTTTTGAGTCAGTCCTTTGGAGAGGCTTAGATCCCCACTAACTACTTTTGCTTGACTCAAGCAAAATAAAGCTTGCTGAAGATAAAGTTTGTCTTTCATGTGTATTCTTACCCGGGAAATGACAAGGACCCTTTGTGTCAGATTGGCTATTGATAGCACACCCAGAAGAAAGGCCTGGGGATCCACTTCTGAAAAGTCAGCCGTTGACAACCTTACGGGACACAGTTCTACTTTGACACGCACCAGGCCGCCATGATTTGGAATCAACGTGATGACCTTTGGTTTTACTAAGGACTGTTGCTGTGTGCATCGAGTCAATTCTGACTCATAACTACCCTAAAGTAGAGAGTAGAACTGCCCCATGGGGTTTCCAAGGCTCTAACCTTGACAGAAGCAGACTGCCACATCTTTCTCCCTCCGAGCAGGTGGGGGGTTGGAACCTTTTGGTTAGCAGTGGAGCGCTTTTAACTAGTGGGTCAGCAGGGCTCCCTTACCAAGGGCTAGTGAGGAATAAACCATGGAAACCAGAAGTAGGAAGCCTGAAACGCCTTGTCGTCTTTCCTAGACCTTTTATGTATTAAAAGATTAAACACATGCTCGTACCCATGCTTGTACACCTGGTCTAGCAGTGGCCAGTTGGGAGAGCAATCCTAGAAATCCAAAAAAAAAAAGGAAACTATCCAACCAATATATTGAAGTGGCATCATTGGCATTGGTTATCCGCAAGGAAGCAGGTGGAATTATGCAGGGGTTGAGGGACTTTTGCCTATTAATCTTGTTTTCTCTGTATTTTTACTTTTATTGTACAATCCTTATTTATGCTAAATATGAACTAGCAGAAAAGACTGCAAAGAAATGCCATTGTTGTTAAACTAAGATGAGCTAATAAATGTGTATTTTACAGCTAGAGATGTGGTAAAGAGGAATTACTCCTAAGTGTGTGTGTTAAAAGTAGTATTTGCAAAAGAAAGAGCAATGTGCTGGCAGGGGAGGAAGCCTGGGCAGGAGCTAAGGGCCAGTCCTAGATGACAGCAGAGATGAAGAGTCTGGGGGGACAAACTGGCTCCCCCAGTAATTTATGTCAACAACAGACTCCAGCAGGGGCCACAGATGGCACAGGACCAGGGATCGCGGCAGGTGAGCGGTGGTAATAATGAGAAAGCAGGTAGGAGACAGAACTTCAGACAGGCTGGCAGCATCTGGGTGTGCCCTTGGGTAGCAAGGCCTGGCCCCTGGGCTGAGGTTCAGAACAAGAATTTAGAACAGAGAATTAATCTCTAAAACTTCAGCATATGGAAGCAGTTTGGCTCAGAAAGGGCTGTTAGCAAAGAAGCTACACCGCAGCTTGGAGCCCAGCACAGAAGCCCAGAGATCCTGGGCCCCAGGTCGGTGTTACCGGGAGGTGGGTTGAGATATATGCAGCACTTCCTGCTCCAAACCAGCATTTGTTTGGTAAATAGGCGGGGCTGGTCACTGTAGGGTTGCTACGAGCAGGAATCAACTAGTTTGGTTTGGGTTTTGGGTACTGTTGGTGGAGTCCCTGGGAGGTGCAAACAGTCAACACTGCTTGGCTGCTAACCAGAAGGTTGACTGTTCAAGTCCACCCAGAGGAACCTCAGAATAAGTCTGGTGATCTGCTTCTGGAAAATCAGCCACTGAAAACCCTACGGAGCGTAGTTCTACCCTGACACACATGGGGCCATGTGGGTTGGAGTTGGCTCAATGGTTAACTGTTTTTTTTTTTTTTTCCATGTTGTTGGAAGGCTAAGGAAGACAGCTACAGGAGAAATATGTGGGGCTGTTACGGACTATAGTGGACACCTATGTTAACCACTGAAAGGAAGTTGGAAGTAGCTAATCTGAAGAAAAGATTTGAAGTAACCACCACGCTAAGCCTGTATGGCTGTTGTATTCAGATTGCTCTGGCACTAACATGAGGCACCATGATGTAGTCAAAGAAAGATTGGATAAGATGTCAATAAACTGGAATACAGTGCATCGATTTCCATGTCACAGCAGGCTTGGACAGGCCACTGAATTTCTCTGAGAGGCAGTTTTGTCATCTATACAAGTTCACCCACCTTGCTGGCCTCAACTCCACAAATACTTGTTAAGCCTTTCCTGTGCCAAACATTGTGCTAAGGAAACACAATGACAAGGAACGATAGTCCCCTATTTCAGCAAGGTCTATCAGGAAAGAGCAGCACAAAGGGAAAAGGATGGCCACTAGGACTTACTGGGCACCAGGCTAGCTGCTTTCATATACGCTGCTGTTGTTACCTGCCTCTGAGTATACGTGACTGGTTATACCACTGATTCATGGTGACACCACGCACAATGGAAAGAAACACTGCCCAGTACTGCGACATCCCCATGGTAGATTTCAATTAGGGCCATTGGGATCTGTAGTGTTTTCACTGCCTGATTTTCAGAAACAGATTTCCAGGCCTTTCATCCTACTCCATCTTAGTCTGGAAGCTCCGTGGAAATCTGTTCAGCATCATAGCAATACCCAAGCTCCTACCGACAGATGGGTGGTGGTTGTGTATGAGGCGCATTGATGGGAATTGAACCTGTGTCTCCTGCATAGAAGGTGAGAATTTGACCACCGAACCACTTGCCCTATTTATGCACATTATCTTATTTAAATATCTCACCAAATTGGTGTGGCAGGTATGATTATTTCTCCTCTCAAAGGTGAGGTTATAAGACCCAGACCCCAAACACCAAACCCACTGCCATCGAGTTGATTTTGACTCATAGGGACCCTGTAGGACAGAGTAGAACTGCCCCATAGAGTTTCCAAGGAGCAGCTGGTGAATTCGAATTGCAGACCTTTTTATGAGCAGCCAGGCTGTTAACCACTGCACCACCAGGGCTCCATAAGAACCAGAGAAGAGTAAAATAACTGGCCCAAGGTCATATATTGGTAAATGGTAAAGCCATGGTTTGGGCCCAGGTATGTCTAATATCAAAACCCATACTCTTCCTGGCATCCCCCAATGCCCAGGGGAAAAAGCCTGATAAGTAACTTGTTTAAGAGCATGTTCAAAGGCCAGTACCCATGTGGAGCTTCAGGAGGAGGCAGGGCACATTTCGCCCAGGTTTAAAAGATACCGACACGTGGAGAAGAACGAAAAGGGGCAGTTAGGACAATTAGGCAGTATGATTTGTGCGAAAGTGCAAAGGTAACCTCATTCTGTAGCTTTTCCTGCTGGAGGGTCTGGGGATACGCAAACCCCAAACATAGCCATCATTCATCCCTCGGGAGGTGAGAGGGTGGCCTTAATGGGGCAGGATGAAAATCAAGAATGTTATCACTTTGGAGCAGGGATCCGGCTGACCGAGCACAAAATGTCAGCGGCCTGACAAGGCGAAGGCAGCCTTGGCCTGGGGCAACTGCCATTGATTGTAATGATCCCAAAGCAATTAGCTCATGAATCTGCTTCCCATCCAACCTGCCTTCCTTCTCAAATCTGTACATTCAGGGCCACTGTGAGCCACTACTCCCTGGAGAGCCGGTTCTGTTATTTGGAAGGACATCAAGAGTCACATCACACTGCCATTAGCTCTTAATCACACGGTGCTCATCAGGAGCAAGAAGGGTTTTAGGATGCCTGGGGGGGACACAGGACACAGGCAAGGGAATGCAAATGGCAAACCACATCATACTAGTATACTGATATCAGACTCAATTTCTGGGGTCCTGAGTACTGTTCTAGCACAGTCTTTAATGTGCTGTGTGACTTTAGGGAAGTCACTTTACCTCTCTGGGCCTCAGTTGTCTTTAAAACAAAGGGTTTAGACTAGAAAGGTTCTTCTACAGTTTGTTTTGGTGGGTGCATATGCTTGGTTCACGTGTGTGTATGCATGTGTGTTAGCGTGTTCTTTCTGAGGACGCAACGTCAATAACCA
Source organism: Elephas maximus indicus (assembly GCF_024166365.1). Taxonomy (NCBI): domain Eukaryota; kingdom Metazoa; phylum Chordata; class Mammalia; order Proboscidea; family Elephantidae; genus Elephas; species Elephas maximus. Next base: position 11,646,839 of record NC_064842.1, on the reverse strand, counting down.
TTGACTCTCAGTCCTTCAGTGAGTCCCTAGTTAATCTTCAGTCCTTAGTGCTTCCTCATTTTCCTCTCTGCTTCCTACCTTTGGGGCATGGGTAAGGGCTGAGAGCTAAGAACAGGAGGATTTCTTTCAATCAGAATGTACCTGGCACAAATTATGTGCCAAGGAACGTGCTTGATGCCTGGGGTACAAAATGAATAAAGCACCATGTCAAGAAGTGCTCTTCCTGCTGGACTCCTGGCGGGCTGTTTTGGTAACCTTCTGTGGGACGGGAGGTGGGATTTTGCTGTAAAACAATAACTCCAAACTTTGCTGGGTATTAGAATCATGTGGGGAGCTTTGGCAAAATCTCAACACCCAGGTTGCTCTCAAATCAATGAAATCAGAAACCCCAGACATTCTGGTTATATATATATGTATATATACCAAAACTGTTGCCATTGAGTCGATTCCGACTATAGCAACCCTATAGGACAGAGTAGAGTTGCCCCACAGAGTTTCCAAGGAGCTGCTGGTGAATTTGAACTGATGACCTTTTTGGTTAGCAGCTGACAGTGACAACACAAGAAACTTTGAGAATGGAGATTGTCATAGAAGAGGACAAAGCTCACATGATGGCCCCTGGATTGGTCAGTGACAAATGGAACCCAGCAAGAGGCTCCAACATGTCCACAAGTATTACTGTTCTTCCCAACAGCTATACACACTCCCTCTTCCCACACCTGCACTCCATGGCCGGGCATTTGGGAAGACTCCACCCTATGCGTAGATGAACTTTAATTCAGAAATATTTCGTGAGAACCTACTATGTATTCTTCACTATGCCAGGTATCAAGAGAGGATATCAAAGAAAAAGGAGATGGTCCCTGGTCCCAAGAAACGCCTAGGATTGCTAAAAAGACATATCACCCAACTAGCCAGTATTACAAAACACATGTATCAGACCTAAGTTATGAGTTCAGAAAGAGAAGGGGAAATCCAGAAGCATCAGAGCAGTCAGGGATGCCTTGTTGGGGAATGGGACTGAGCTGGACACCACCCCTCTTCCTGCTCCTACAACTGTGAAGCCTGGGCCCCCTACCCAGAGAGGCAGTGCATCCTGGTGGAGTGTGTAGTTATGGGCATGCCCCTTCATACCTGACACACCTACTTCAAACCTTGATTCTGCATATAACTAGGTTTGTGGGTTTAGAAAAGTCGTTTTATCCCTCTGAGTTCTAGTTTATTCATGTATTCAATGAGACTTAATGTGAACAAAGCCCCACTTTAGTACCTGGCACATACCAGGTGTTCAACCCATGGTAATTATCATTATCTAAAGTTACTTCAATATAGTGAAGGATGAAGCTTTCCCCACATTTTAGCTGAAGTTGAATCACGCACCTTAAATCATCAAGAGTCACTGAAGACCTTGATTTTTTTTTTTTTGAATACAGTTGGCTTCCAAATTTTGCTGCCCATTGGAACCATCTCGTGGTCTTTAAACTATAGATATATGTATATATATGTGTGTGTATGGAACCCTGGTGGTGGTGAGTAGTGGCAAAGAGCTACAGGCTGTTGGGAAGAACAGTAATACTTGTGGACATGTTGGAGCCTCTTGCTGGGTTCCATTTGCCACTGGCCAATCCAGGGGCCATCATGTGAGCTTTGTCCTTTTCTGAGAGGATCTCTATTCTCAAGGTTTTCTTGTAACAGGGTTAGATGGATCCCGATGTTGCTTTCAAATATTTAGGGTGAATGATGCTTAAGTTTGGCACCACAGAGGTTTTCACATTTGGAGAACTGTTGAGATCCAGCGATGAATCATCACTGTGACAGAAATGCCACCATTTTTTCTTCTAGGAGAAGACTCAGACACATCTAGTTATGGAGGCGACTCTAGATCATCATCCTCTTTACTCCCTCATCCTCTCCTTTTGCCTTGCTCCAAAGATGGGTGGCCCTTGGCTATAGTCACAGTGCCATTTAGCAGCAAGAATGCTAGTGGCTTGGAGACCAGCGGTCGCTTCTGTCTCTACCACCCATTTGTGGCATTGGGCAAACCCTTTTAGCGTTCAACGTGTTAGCGTTTCCACCTGTAAGAGTCAAGCCATCATACTGCATTTTACTGAACAAACGGGTCGTTGTGAAAGCTCTTTAATTTTTCTAAAGAGAAGTGTTACAGAAATCCAAGATGACACCAGTGTCTTGGTCAAGGTGCGGTTTGCTTGTACAGGTGAAGAACGTGATTTGCCTGAGCAAGCAAATACACCTCTCTCTCCTTTCCCCTTGCCCTCCAGGCTGCCTGGGGGTCTGTCCCTTTCTGTGTTTCCCATTCTTGAGGACCCATGAGGAGATTAGCAATAGAAAGCAAAGGGCATGCAGTATTTGTAGTTTCAGCCCTAAGAAACTCTTTCCCCACAGTGGACATTTTTGTTCGTTCTTTGTCAGGAGGGGAAAAAAAGATGGTGAAGAGTATATGTGTGTGTGGGAGGCAGGGTGGTATGTGAGCGTGTGAGAGTGTGTGGGGGAGTGTATATATATATATATGTTCGTATGTGAGTGTATAGTGTGAATGTGTTGTGTGTGGGGATGAGTGTGTGTGTTGGTGTACGCATATGAGTAGATGTGAGTGTGAGTGTGCGGTGTGAACGTTTGAGGATGCGAACGAGTGTGTGCAAGTATGTGTAAGGGTGTGTGTGTGTGTGTCTGTGTGGGGGGGTATGTGTGTCTGGCATTACGTGTGTAAGTGTGTGCATGTGTCTGTGTATTTAATCAAAAACTCAGGCCTTGTACCAAAGCATATATTCCTTCTTTTACTTGCTTTCTTCAAGTGCAGTGGGTTATTTAACAGATTAGATTCTTTTACTTTGATTCTTATAAGTTTACCGGGTTATCCTCCAGCCCACGGGTTCAGACCCCTTTGTGTAATATCGTTGTTAGCATCACTCCTGCTTTTTAGCTCACTTTACTGGAACGAGCAGGCAGATCACAGGGATTAAGTTTAACAATGGATGGCTTTTCCATTGTACCCTGAGAGGAAGAGAGCGATAAAGACCCCATGAGAGAGGCTGGCATGTACTGACTCTCCTCCATACCTGCCTGTGTGATGGGGAACATCCATGACGGCAGTAACAGCACCTGCTGTTGTACTTAACCGTCTAGGTGCTGACCCACACCAAAGAGACTTGAACTCTGTGCCACGGGCTGCCCAAGTTCAGCTGGCTCACGACAAACACTTGGTCAATGTCTGCTGAATGGATTGGTTGCGGTGGGGCAGAGAGGGCTCCTTTGAAAAAAAAGTTTTATAAATAATATGGAAAAAATAGGCTTCTAGAACCATTACTTCATTTGAGAAAAATGAAGACATTAAAACTAAAATATGGTTTTTGTTATTTTTTCTAAAACTCTATTTTCTTTATATATTCCACATTTCTATAACAACAAAATTGCTTTGCCATGACACCATCATCTCATATAAATACAAACATGGTTTGGTGAAATGGCATTTTTTATGCTTTAAGCAAAACAAACGCCTGGGTTCGGATGGAGGGGATGGCTGCTCAGGGTCCAGGCTGCGGCTGCAAAGCTTCTTTGTGGGCTCCGGGAACTTCGCAGGAGGTACTTTCCGTGACCCTTCAGTTGCAGGGGCTGAGTCTTGTATCGCCTTGCATTTTCTCAAACCTCAGCACTAGGGAAAAAAAAAAGGGCTTGGTAAATGGCTGGAATGGGATTTGATATAATAACAAGCACGCTGAATGGAACGGACCTACTTTCCTAAAACCAACTCACTGAATGATTAACTCATTGAATTATTGTTTATTGAGTTCCTGATTAGTTAGGCATTTGTTTCTATTAACTACTTAGAGTATATAGCAATTCTTGTCTGATCATCACACAGTGTTATGCCAAGTTTTCCTGTTCTTTAGGTCTATGCTTGCTAGGAATAAGAATTTCATGTATCTTTGGAATTTTGAATCATGTTCTATTATGACATGATTGTTAACGGTTTCGTAAACAGTGGAATGCTCTTACGACTGGACCAAAAAGCAACATCGTGATAAAAGAAGAAAATATTGAAGTTGTCAAGGATTTCATTTTACTTGGATCCACAATCAATGCCCACGGAAGCAGCAGTCGAGAAATCAAATAACATATTGCCTTGGGTAAATCTGCTGCAAAAGACCTCACTTTCCAAAAGATGTCACTTTGAGGACTAAGGTGCACCTGATACAAGGCATGGTATTTTCAATCACTTCATATGCATGACAGGGCTAGTCAACGAATAAGGAAGACAGAAGAAGAATTGATGCCTTTGAATTATGGTGTTGGAGAAGAACGTTGAATATACCATGGACTGCCAGAAGAACAAACAAATTTGTATTGGAAGAAGTATGGCCAGAATGCACCTTAGAAGCAAGGATGGCGAGACTTCATCTCATGTACTTTGGACATGTTATCGGGAGGGACCAGGCCTTGGAGAAGGACATCATGCTCGGTAAAGTAGAGGGTCAACAAAAGAAAGGAAGACCCTGAATGAAATGGATTGGCACAGTGGCTGCAACAATGGGCTCAAACAGAGCAACCATTGTGAGGATGGCGCAGGATAGGGCAGTGTTCCATTCTGTTGTGCATACAGCCACTATGAGTTGGAACCGACTCAATGGCACCTAGCAACAACAACAGAGAGAGTTTGTTTCTTCCATTGTGCTTTCTACCCACTCAATAGCTCTTTCAATTTCTCTTAATTCATGGAATCGATTTCTTGAGAGGGAGAGAAAAGGATGGCATTATAGCCAGTTTATGGGAAATTGTACTTGTGTATAGGTCATGTGTAGGCGTCTATGACCCATGGTGTGTGTTGTGGCCCTCTAAATGTCTCCACACCCCCATCATACCAATGTGTACACACACAAGCACATATACTCATATCCATTTCTTTACCATGCCTCTCCCTATTCACATGTAAGCTCTTTCCAAGAAGCACACGATTTTGTCAATCCAGGATATAAAATAAAGCTCAGCTACTGACTGGTTTTCACACAGCTATGACAACTTAAACTGCTTTTAAGATAAAGCCCATCCATCTGCTTATAAAACATTGAGCTTTCAAAAAGAACTCCAATTCTGAAACAGAAAAAATATATAAAAATGGCCTTCAACTGAGCTGGGCTGGCAAAAGCATAAATAAAAAAGAAGTAGACAAAATTGCTAACCGAGCTGAGAAGGGTGAGCGAACATCAGACTCGATGTATGAGCCCTGCGATTCTTTATTTTTGGCACCCTTTGGTTACTTTTCGTTCTGCTGGATTTGGCTGATGTTGTGACTTACTTTGGAGGAACATACCTAGAGTGTTCACTGGGGGCCCACTCGATGCGGATGGCTGAGGTAGGCTCTGCTGGAAAAGGCAGAGCATGTAGAAACAGCAACCTTTTCTTCAGGGACCCGGAAATCAGTCACCTACTTAAAACGTCCAAAGACTTCCCTCAATTCAGAATAAGCGGCATCCCGGCTTATAAAGCTGTGGGGGATCCATAATCCCCATCCCCTCAGCCTCTTCTCACACCAGTACTGCCTGCCCAGTGCGCTGCAACTGCCTGGGGTCCTCTCACTCCCTCCCAAATCCTTGGTTCTTCCTACCTCCTTGCCTTGCTGCCTCCACTGGAAAGCACTTGCCCCAGCTTTCTGCTGGGCTGGCTTCTTCTTGGCCTTCATACTTCAGGCTAACTGTCATCTCCCCAAAATGACCTGCTTGACCCCCTCTCCTCACTAGTCACCCGTCACCCTCTCAGGGAGCACTTTGCTTCATTTTCAGCATAGTACTCATCTCTAAACAAACAAACAGAAACTTTAAGTTGTTTCTGACTCATGGCGGCCCTGTGAATTCCAGAGTAGAACCGTTCCAGAGAATTTTCTTGACTGTTATCTTTACAGAAGCAGAACGCCGGGCCTTCCTTCTGAAGTGCTGCTGGGTGGGTTCCAACCACCAGCTTTTAGGCTAATAAAACCCATAATAGTCGCGTGCAAATGTGCCTTTTTATTTTTTTCCGTAATTTTTTATGTGTGTCTCACCCATCACTGGATTATAAACTCAGTGAGAGTAGAGAGTTTTCCTGCCCTGCTCAGTTGTATCCTCAGGACTAAAAGATCTTCTGACTCAGAGTGTGTGGTCAATAAGTGTTTACATCATAAATTATTGAAACCACACTTTGTTCCATAGTTTTCCTATTCTTTAGGTCTATGCTTGCTGGGAATAATAATTTCACATATCTTTTGAATTTTGAATCAAGTCCTATCACGATGTGATTGGTAAGGATTTCATAAACAGTAAAACAAAACAAACAAACAAAAAAACCAAACCCCTTGCTGTCGAATTGAATCCAACTCACAGCGACCCTATAGGACAAAGTAGAACTGCTTCATAGAGTTTCCAAGGAGCACCTGGTGGATTCAAACTGCTGACCTTCTAGTTAGCAGCTGTAGCACTGAACTACTATGCCCCCAGGGTTTCCTCATAAATGGTAGAGTAGCTTTATTTCTTCCACTGTGTTTTCAGCCCACTCAGTTGCTCTTTTAATTTCTCTTAATTCACAGAACTGATTTCTTGAGTGGGAGGGAAAAGGATGGAGCCCCAGCCAGTTTATCAGACAAGGTTTGCTTTACGACATCTCTGTATACCCCACCACTTTTATTTGGATTGAGTTGGGTGGGTGAAAGTCATACACAATTTTCTGAAGGGATTGAGAAATTCCCTGCTTGAAAGAATTACTACAGCTGCCCATGATTGTCAAGATTTTGGAAAAAAGAGGTGAAGTTGCCAGGTCCCATCCCTTGAGGTCAAACTGTAATCCATGGCTGGTCATGTGTAAATCTTCTCGAAGCAGGTAATCAGGCATTTGTCTGTCACCCTGAGTTTGCTAAAGCAAGATAAATATTCATTTTGAACTCACTTTTCAGATAGACACAGGCTTGACCCTGAGGGCCATAGGTGTTGACAAATAACCACCCAACCTGAAAAGGTACATTATTTCCATGTAAATGTAGCATTGGTATAAACACAATCAAGCAAGATTAACTCTGTGGTTAAGAGCTCAAGCCCTGGTTTTGGACTATTCTGCTTTGATTCTAAGGAGCCCTGGTGGCACAACAGTCAAGTGCCTGGCTGCTAACTGAAAGATTAGTGGCTTGAACCCACCAGCCACTCCATGGGAGAAAGGTGTGGCAATCTGCTTCCATAGCCTGCCTGGAGAATACTATAAGGCAGTTCTACTTTGCCACATAGGGTCACTATGAGTCAGAATCGACTTGACAGCAAAGGGTTGGTTGTTATTACTTTTCTTTTCTTCTTCTTCTTTTTTTTTTTTTAAATTCCTAGATCCATCATTTACCAGCTTGTCTCGGGCCAGGCAGGTACTTAACCCTTCTGTCTCTTGGTGGCACCATCTGTCAGAGGGTGACAATAATCACCCTTACTGTATGGTGCACTGGAGAGATTAAATGTGATATTCCTCGTAAGTGCTTTGCACAGTGTCTGGAATATAGTCAGCACTCATTATACGATAATCATTTTAATTATTTTTCTTCAGTTGTACTAGACTGGGAGATCCTCAAGGTCAAAGAGTACACCTCTGCATCTAACAAAGTGCTCAGCAGTAATAAGGCACTCAGGGAGTGTTTTTCAAATTGAATCTCCTAGTTATCATCCCTGGTGGTGCAATGGGTAGGTACTCAGTTGCTAACCAAGAGGTTGGTGGTTCATACTTACTCGTCACCTCCATGGGAGGAAGACCTGGAGAGCTGCTTCCATAAAGATTACAGCCAAGAAAAACCCATGGGACAGTTCTGCTCTGTCACATGGGCCCCCTAATGAGTTAACATTGACTTAAAAGCACTTAACAGCAACAAAAACAAGAGTTATCATATCAAAGCAGAATTTGCACCACAATAGGCTTTATTTATCTAAGCATGTATTTATAAGTTTGTTTTGTCAGTTTTCATCTTCTTTCCTGGATGATCTTTTTCTCCCTCTACTAGCTCTTTCCCCTACTGAATATCCTCAATAACCATAATCCCCTGTGGACTGTCTGTTGTCTGGCTACTGCTGTGTCTCATTACTGCCCCAGCAGCCCCACACACCTCAGCTCACTCCTGTCTGGCTTTCATCCCTCTGTGCTATCAAATTTGCTTTTGCTGAAATTCCTAATGATCACCTAACGGCCAAATTCAACGGACAATTTTCAGTCCTTTCTTATCTTACTTTAGCTGTATGAGTTTACACTTGGTTGCCAACTCCATTAAGGGAAGGACTCTGTCTTATTCACTTTTGAATTCTCAGAGCTTAGAACAGCCTGTGCACATAGTCATTGTTAGGTGCTGTTGAGTCAGTTCCGACTCATAGCAACCTTTTGTGCAACGTAACAAAACACTGCCCGGTCCTGCACCATCTTCACAATCCTTGTTATGCTTGACCCCATTGTTGCAGCCACTGCGTCAGTCCATCTTGTTGAGGGTCTCCCCCTCTTTCACTTACCCTCTACTGTACCAAGCATGATGTCCTTCTTCAGGGACTGGTCCATCTTCATAACATGTCCAAAGTCTTGCCATCCTCGTTTCTAAGGAGCAATCTAGCTATATTTCTTCAAAGATAGATTTGTTTGTTCTTCTGGCAGTCCATGATATATTCAGTATTCCTCACTAACAACATAATTCAAAGGCATCAATTCTTCTTTGGTCTTCCTTATTCATTGTCCAGCTTTCACATGCATATGAGGCTATTGAAAACACCATGGCTTGGGTCAAGCATGCCTTAGTCCTTGTAGTGACATCTTTGCTTAACACCTTAAAGAAACCTTTTGCAGCAGCTCTGCCTAATGCAGTGTGTTGTTTGACTTCCTGGCTGCTACTTCCATGGCATTGACTGTGGATCCAAGTAAAATGAAATCCTTGACGCTTCAATCTTTTCTCCATTTATTGTGATGTTGCTTATTGGTCCAGTTGTGAAGTTTTTTGTTTTATGTTGAGGTATAACCTATGCTGAGGTCTGTGGTCTTTGATCTTGATCAGTAAGTGCTTCAAGTCCTCTTCATTTTCAGCAAGCAAGGTTGTGCCATCTGTATAATGCAGGTTCTTGATGATGTCCTATACTGATGTCCCATTCTTCAGATAGTCCAGCTTCTTGGATTATTTGCTCAGCATACAAATTGAATAAATATGGTGAAATGATACAACCCTGACACACATCTTTCCTGCCTTTCAACCATATAGTACCCCCTTGTTCTGTTCAAATGACTGGCTCTTGGTCCAAGTATAGGCTCCTCATGAGCACAATTAAGTTTTCAGGAATTTCCATTCCTTGCAATATTATCCAATATTTGAGTAATTATATTAGCTAACATTTATTGGGGAACCCTGGTGGTATAGTGGTTAAGAGCTATGGCTGCTAACCAAAACGTCAGCTTTTCGAATCTACTAGGTGCTCTTTGGAAACTCTTTGGGGCACTTCCACATTTATTGAAGGGGCCTTGGTATTTCAGTTGTAGAATTCTTGCCTTCCATGAGGGAGACCCAAAGCCCTGGTGGCACAGTGGCTAAGAGCTCAGCTGCTAACCAAAATGTCAGCAGTTTTAATCCACCAGCTGCTCCTAGGAAACCCTGTGGGGAAGTTCTACTCCGTCTTATGGGGTCTCTATGAGTTGGAATTGACTCGACGTTATAGGTTTAATTTTTTGGTTTATGAGAGAGACCCAGCTTCTATTCCTGGCCAATGCACCTCATGCATAGCCACTACCCGTCTGTCAGTGGAGGCTTACGTTTGCTCTGATGCTGAACAAGTTTTAGCAGAACTTCTGGGAAGAAAGGCCTGGCAATCTACTTCTGAAAACCAGCCAGTGAAAACTGTATGGATCATAATGGTCTGATCTGCAACTGACCATGGGAATGGCACAGGACCAGACAGTGTTTTATTCCATTGTTCATGGGGTTGCCATGAGTTGGCGGTCGACTTAACAGCAGCTAACAACAACAACAATATTTATTGGGTGCTTACTGTGTGCCAGGTAGTTTTATAGGCATTTTACATGTACTATTAATTTTTCTCTCATCCTTTGAGGTAGAGACAGCTATTTTCACCAGTTTGTAAAAGACGAAAGCAAGGCAGAAAGAGATTAAATAACTTACTCAAGGTCATCTGCTCAGTAAGTAGAACAGCTGGGAAAGGAACCTGGCTGGTTTCAGAGCCCATGCACTTAACCTTTACACAGGACAAGCTCCCTGAATAGTATCTCTAAGTTCTTGGGAAGCCTGCCATTTAAGAACAGTTCTTGACAACTCATTTTTAATTGCAGTTCACAAAGGCATGCTGACTATGTTGGTTAAGGTTATGTGTAAACTTGGCTCAGCCATGATTCTCAGTGGTTTGGCAGATATTATGTAATCATCCTCCATTTTGTGATCTGATGTGATCAGCCAATCAGTTGGAAGAGGGGTTTCCTTGGGGGTGTGGTCTTCATCCAATATATATGGATGTTCTAGCATAGCTCACTCTCTCTCGATCCTGCATCCAACTTGTCATCATCTGATCTCCAGTTCCTAGGACATGAGCCAGCGGCCTCGTGTTTGACCTGCAGAATTTGGGATTGGCCAGCTCCCTCAACACCATGAGTAGCAACTTTCTACCAGAACTGTTGATTTTGGGTTCATCAGCCCCTGCAACCATGCTAGTCAGGAGAAGACTCCAGTCTGACACCTGACCCACAGTTGGGGCTTGCCAACCTCCACAACTGTGTGGACCATTTCTCTGAAATCAATGAACTAAATCATAAGGATGAGTTTTCTGTATTGGTTCTCAAGTCTGGCTAGTCTTAAAGGTGCTGATGACTCTGCCTCCAGTAGTAAAGAGGGCACTGCCAACCTATGGCATGAGGTGGCAATAGAAATACACAAAATATCACCACCAAAGGATCAAATATTTGTGAGAGACAAGGCTCTGGGTGATTGCATATCTGATATTTTTCTACAGTTTTGTCAGAATGAGAAATATAAGGAAGTTGGTTGATTGGTTGGTCTGACTGTTGCTAGACAAAGTGGTGAAAGAAACAAATGAGCTCAAAGCTTCAGAGTCACTGCTAAAGCACTGCATGCAAGATCTGAAAGTTGCCACTTGTGCCTTGAAAGAAAGCCTTATTTCTTGCAGTAACGGAGCTGATATGGCCAAAAACCAAACCTACAGTCTTATTGTAAGAGTGGCTGAATTACAACGCCAATTTAATTCCCAGCCTTGAATGGTGTCTGAAGTTAAAGTGAGGGCATTGATTGGGAAGAAATGGAATCCTGAAACTGGGGATGGGGACATATGGGCAGATAATCAGGAAGCTGGGGACATTGAGTCCCTGAATTCCATTGAATCACATCTACCAACTGAACTAGTCCTCCTACTCCCATCTGAAGAGATTACTCCATCTTTGTCTGCTAAGCCACCCTCCCCAGGAAAACCATTACCCCTTCCACCCTCTCATCTGATGAGGTTAACCCAGATGTATCTGAAGAGCCTTTGTCTGAGATATTGCCTGGGATGGTGCCTGGAGCATTGTCTGAGGCAGATGCTTTATAAGGCATTGCTGACTGTCTCCAGAGCCAACGCCCACCACCCATTTTTGATCTTGACCAATAACTACAGTCTCAGTGAGCCCCAAGAGGTGAAGTACAAAGTGTGACCCATAAGGAGGTATGCTATACTCCAAATGAACTGCTTGATTTTTTCTGATATATACAAACAGAAACCTGGGGAATATGTGTGGAAATTGCTCTTAAGGCTGTGAGATAATGGTGCAAGGAACATAAAATTGGATCAGTTTGAATTTATTGATATGGGTCTTCTAAGCATAAATTCTTCATTCAGTGTTTCAGCTCGAGAGGTTAAAAAAGGATCTAATAGTTTATCTGGTTGGTTCACTGAAGCATGGATTAAGGATTGGCTTACACTAAATCAAGTTGAAATGCAAGACCTGTTTTGGCATACTGCAGAAGGCTTAGAGAAATTGGCACGTTAGAGTGGATTTATCAGGTTGGACTCACAGACCCATTCATGGAATGCCTAGAGGACAAAACTTTCCCCACAGTGGTGAAGAACAAATCCTTGAAGACTACTGTGATTACTATTTTACATAAGTCAGATTTGACAGTGGGAACGGCCCTAACAGAATTAAGACACCTAAGTACAATGGGACTGATTGGACCCTGGAATGGTAAGGGCCAACTGGCTCATTTAATTGCCAAAGACAAGGCGGGCATGGTTACTGTAATGGACAGCAGACTCAAAGTAGAAATCTGAATAATTTGACTCTTACGGGCTTATGGCATTGGCTACTTAGCCAGAATGTCCCTAGGAGTGAAATAGATGGGAAATCTACTAAATGTTTACTTGATCCATACAAGAGGAAGAATTCTAGGTTAAGTAAATAGTCTAACTTGAATCTCCAGAATAGAGAGTCATGGCCCCACAATGAATTGCCAGGCTTGAAGATCCACAACCCCTTGAGTGACGGGGAGGCTGGGTTCCCTTGAGGAAGGACCCCATTACACTGCAAAGAATTTATACTGTTAATCTTTCTCCCAGCCTTCCCCAAAGGGATCCAGGACCTGAAGGCACAAGTGGGTTATATGAGGAAGTGGCCCAAATGCCCATGGTCTCCACTCCTGTCACATTCTCTTCCTTCTCCCAGTCAGCACCTATGGCCTCAGAGGGAGTTACTTATGATCTGTTGACTGAGAAAGAGAAAACTCGTGCCTAGTTTGCAGACTGTTCTTCACAATATGCAGATACCACTCAGAAGCTGACAGCGGCAGCACTAAAGCCCCTTTCTGGGAGCTCCCTGAAGGATAGAGGTGAAAGGAAATCCTCCCAGTGGGCAGAGCTTTGAGTAGTGTACCTGGTTGTTCATTTGTGTCTCATGCAAATGCTCACTAAAGGGTGGCTTCAGAAGAGGAGTGTTCCAATGTAACCAATCCTAGGAATGGTCCCATATCGGGGACACAGTGTTGGTCTCACCTGCTGTCAGATTGGGCACTCAGCATCGGCTGTAGCCTAGTAGGCCTTGGTGAGTGTAAGTTGGTGTTTCTTTTCTTATGTTAATGAGGGCACACCAAAGGAGGGTGGTAGGTAAACCTAGTTACTTGGTAAGTGGTGTCTTATAAAAAGAGCAGAATAGACAGAGAGACACACACGGGGGAAGACAGATGCCACATGAGGACCCGTCTGCAAGCAAAGGAATGCTAAAGATTGTTGGTAGACAGTAGACACCAGGATAGAGGTCCACAGAAGGAGCTGACACAGCTGAGACCCTGATTTGACTGTTAGCCTCCGAAAGTGTGAGAAAATAAATTTTTGTTCTTTAAAGCCACTCTCTTGTAGTATTTTTCATTATGGCAATACTAGGTAACTAATAAAGAAACCATGCGCATTATAAATACTTTTTGGCTTGGTGTGAGTTTAGAGAATCCTGTGTTGAAAGCAGTTGCATGCTCTTATTGAGCTATGGGTGTTTTTGCTTGAGTAATGACGTGTAGGAGGTGACTGTTGACACAGAAGACTGCATATAAGACTTTCAGAAGTGCTCTTCACCACTGACTAATGTAGGGAACTGTACTGGGTTCATCACAGCTATCTGGGTGGAACTGATTTTACTTCAACTGTAGAGTTGTTTCAGATAGATTGACTAAGACTTGGGAAAATATACTGGTGTCATGATATCATATTCTGATGTGATTGTCCTGCTGGGGCCAGAGAGTAAGCCTGTACTTTCTGAGGCAATTTTCATACACTCTCATTCTGGACAGAGGTAGATACTGAGGCAAGAGATGGGAACTTGAATGATGGATATTACACAGTGAAGTGGACATTTTTCCCCTCTGGGGCTGGGGGTTTAAGTAGGGGTGTGAACTCTAAGACACAGACACACTTAGTGTCTTAGGCTGGGTTCTCTGGAGAAGTGAAACCAGTAAAGCATGTAAATACATACATAGATTTATATCAAGGAAATGACCCACAAGATTGTAGAGGCTGGAATGTCCCAAGTCTGTGGGTCAGAATAGAGGCCTGTCCTGATTCACATAGTCACAGGGGCTGGAGAATACAAGATCATCATGTCAGACAACAGGGCTATTGCTCACAGGCTGTAAAGATGGACAAATCCCAAGATCAGCAGGCAAGATGGCGGGTAAGCTGATAGTTCAAGTCCCAAGAACCAGAGATTAGACGGACAAGAGCCAGCAGCAGGATCCAGAGCAAAAAAAGCCCATGAACCTTGCCAGAGCGTCATTTATGTTCATTGCAGGCCCAAGGAAACTCCTTTTCAACTGATTGGCTACTCACAGCAGATCCCATCATGGAGGTGATCACATTATATCGAATCTCATAGAAGTGATCACATCATCACACAACTGCCAAACTACATCATAACTGCCAAATGACTAAGAATCATGACCCAGCCAAGTTAACACACAATCTTAGTGATCATACTTGGTATCCGTGCAAAGGTGGGGTGATCTGACCTACCATTCATTAGTTTATCAATATTTTCAAGAAATGTAGATAGAGTGCTTACTGTGTGCCAGGACAGGACTATAACAGTGAAAAAGCAGACACAGTCCCTGTCTTCAGAGAGCTTATGCTCTAGAGGAGGAGATAAGTATTAAACAAATAGTTTTTTTTTTTAATGTGAAAAACAAAAATTTGAAATATGAAATAAAAGGACACCGAGTAGTGAAAGTAAAACAGGACAGTGTATCCTGGTTGGACAGTGACAGGCATCTCAGGGAAGGTTTCCTGAGGAAATGACACTTAAGACAGAGATTGGCTTAGAATTAACCAGTGAAGCAGGAGGAAGGGAGAGCATTCCAGGAGGGTGGGAGACAAAGCATACAGACTCGGGACAGCACTCACTCCGGCCACTTGAGGAATCCCATGTGCACATAGATGTGGGAAGTCAGCAAGGAGGCTCAGAATCTGGACCCGTGGACTCTGAGAAAAGTTGTGGTTGTTGCTGCTGCTGATTTGGGTCCAACTCAAGGTGACCCCATGTAAAATAAAATGAACTGTTGCCCAGTCCTGTGTCATCTTCACTATCATAGGTGTGTTTGAGTCCATTGTTGTGCCTATGGTATCAATCCATATCATAGAGGGTTTCCCTCATTTTTTGCTGACTCTTTACCAAGCACAATGTCCTTTGGTCTTTCCTGTTGACATGTCCAGAGTAAGCGAGTTGAAGTCTCGCTATCCTTGTTTCTAAGGAACATTCTGGTTGTGTTTCTTCTAAGACTGATTTGTTCATTTTTTTGGCAGCCCATAGTATAGTCGATATTGTTTGCCGATACCACAGAGAAAAGTAATATACACTAATACTTGCAACCATCAGTTTGCTGAGCTATTTTCATTTCTTTATTCTTGAACATTCAACAAAACCTTTTTGAAATTTGAAACTTGTTTTGGCTTTGCCGCATAGAGAATTAAGGGCAATGGTTATTTGACGACTGAAATGAAGGGTGGATAAGACAGCCTATCTCCTCACAAAGGTGCCAGCCAAAGGAGTGACCATTCCAAGGGGCCTCAGGGGCAAAAAGGAGATGCAGTGGCTTGACAAGGAGACTGGTGTAGAAGCAACAATGGTGAACTATTAGAAAAGCAGTGTGGTTCTGGAAAGTGCCTTTATTTTTGTCATAGGTTGATGATGTTGCCTAAGTTAGTACATATATATCTTCTCTCCCCTACTAGGTTATTCTTTTTTTTTCTTAATGAGAAGACAGCTATTTGTGTGGTCAACTGAATACAGAATTGTCCAAAGTCAGGAATCTATAGAACTTATATCCAATTCAAGAATTCAGCTTATCCATGGTAAAGTCTATTTTTTTCTTATATCCAATTCAAGAATTCAGCTTATCCATGGTAAAGTCTATTTTTTTCTGCATAGAGAAGATATTTTCTTGGTCTTTGGTCTCAACCAAAACTTTTAGACCAACACGTTTTGAGAATCATTGGCCCGAAAACATACTGTCTTGGTAACAAAGACACGATGCCCCTTTTGCCTTGGCCCTCAGGAAACTCAGAGTTCACTTGAGTGATTAGTTGTTGAAATCAGCCCCTCATAAGTGCAGCTACTTCCTCTGTTTCCTTTAGGATCAAGTCTGACTCATTACTAACTATAGTGGTTTATTACGTACTTTGCAAATATTCCAAGTACTTTGGAAACAGATCAGGTTCAAATACCAAATGAATTCTTATCATGTGTACTAGTAGAAAAATTCAGCTACTGGCATTCACTGGATGGTGCTAATTTCTTCCCTAAGAGTTCAGATTCCTTCCTTCGACTAGAATCAGGAAATCTTAGCTGAGCCCAGGGTACCTGCAGTGTGAGAGTGGGTCATTTTGTAAAGTTGATAGGTTAAAGATTATAAACAAGGAAGGAGAGAGAGCATTTTTAAAGTACCTCGAGAACCATGAAAGCCAAGCTAATGGCACATCAAATTATTGATGGGAGACCATGAATTATATTTAAATTCGGGGCTGTTAGAGGAGTCAATTACAGTCATGAATGTACAGCTAGAGCAATTGGGCATATATTTTCATGGGGATGAGAAACTCAAATCTCTGTCCTTTGTATTGTGTGTGTGTGTGCGTGTGTGTTTATGTGTGGGTATGTGTGTGTGCACGGCTAGCTCACACAAGATACAAGCACACATGCTCAGCATGTCTTCTTATTCAATTAACTGCGGGGGCAAGCTAGTCAAATTAAAAGATGGTAAGCTGAAAGGAGCAGCAGAAACAATGCGCATCTATGGACCCTTGCCCCAGGAGGGAATTCACAGCCAATGTCAATGCATTACAATAATCAGACACTCTTTGTATGAATAGGGGACTTTGGTAGTCTTACAAAGGAGAGGCAACTAGCACTAAAAAGGTTTTAAAACTATCTACTTGCAGGCCATTCTTTTTTTTCACACTCTTTCAGGTAAAATTCCCTCTCTGCTGACACTGTTTATCAGGCTATTTAACCTATAAAAATAAAACACTGCCCGTGGCTGGTGAGAATTGGTTTATATAGTGCTTGCTTAAAATATGTTCTGCGTTCTGTAAATGACTTTGCACGATCAGGCAAAGGAAGCTTTGTTTTCCAAGTTCACATACCATTGAGGATACTGGGGTGGAGATGAGTGAAGCAAACGATTGCGCTTGTGAATCTTAGACAGGTCATGTCACGCCAAAACAGTGAGCCTTCTCATTACCCAGCATTACTGAGTTATAAGCTGTTTGCACATTGTAGCTGTCCACATAATTATAAGTTGCCTCATGCTAAAACTTTCTAATTTTCTTTTACCATTCCTGGGATAATTTCTAACAGGCATTACCCACTTCCTTGTCTTCTTAGCTTGCAGTATTTATGAAAATTTAAAAACATATTAAACTTGTTTGAGGTACATGCCTGCTGATACGGCTTTTTCTCAGGAACTGTCCTTACCCATAGCAACAACTGAAGGGGTGGATCCAGGCTGCCACATTTGTCTATGAGGCTCTATCCTCTCCACTCATGAATGATGGAACCAGGAGTATGCACCTGATTGAGTCTAGTCCAACAGATTTTCACCTTGAGAATTTAGACTTGGGGCACTGTGATGGTTAATTTTACGTGTCAATTTAGCTAGGCTGGCTGTGGTACCCAGCTGTTTGGTCAAACACTAATCTAGATGTTTCGATAATGATATTTATGTGTGATTAAACATCTGCCATCAATTGACATTAAGTAAGGGAGATTACCCTCCCTAATGTGGAGGGCCTCATCCAATCAATTGAAGACCTATAGAGCAAAAACTGAGATTTCCTGAAGAAGAAAGAATGTTGCCTCAAGACTGTAACACAGAAATCCTATCAGAGTTTGCACTGTCACTGACCTACAGGTATTAGACCTGCCAGCCCTCACGATCTTGGGAGCCAGTTCCTGGAAAATAGTCAACCTCTCTCCCTCTCTTCTCTCTGTGTATCTATATAGATGTAGTTACAGAAGTCGATGTAGATAGAGATATAGGAGTCCCTGGGTGGTGTAAATGGTTAAAGGCTCAGCAGCTAACCGAAATGTTGGCGGTTCGAATCCTTCCAGAGGTGCCTTGGAAGAAAACTCTGGCAATCTACTTCCAAAAAGTCAGCCATCGAAAACCCTATAGAGTGCGGTTCTCTCGGACACACGTGTCAGAATTGACTCGAGGGCAACTGGTGTGTTATATATGTTAACTCTATCAGGGCTGGAGTCATATCAGGGCCAGACAACGCTGCCATGAGCTGACGTGGAGGGAGAGAGAAAACACCAGTAAGCAGAGGACCAGGTATGCAGGCAGGAGGCTGGATCCAAACAAGGAAGTCACCTTCAGGCAGGGTGACAGAGTCACATGACACAAAACACAACAACTTCTGAGGAAGGCACTGTCTATAGTATTTTTTTACCCTCGAAGGCAGTTGATGAAATTGTCAGGCACTTTCTAATTTCTTGGTACCCACTTCATCCACCGCTTTCCTTTCGGCTCCTCCCCTCCCCCTAAACACTACATGCTGTTCCTGACACAGCCTACTTACTTCATGGTCTTGGTGTATATCGTTCTTTCTGACTGAAGTTTTCTTTCCCCTCTTAGCATCTTCCACTTGTGCAAATTCAACTCATGCTTCAAGATCCAGATCAAGTAACATTGTTTCAGAAGTCTTCCTCTATTCATCCAGTCCAGGGGGTCCCTCCCTTGAACACCCATAGTGCTCATGCCTACTTTCCCTCTTGTCTCTGCCAGTCTCTGCCCAGGGTTAGGGGTACCCACACACATTCCTTCTCTCTGTTAATTGGCTACAAGCTTTTTTCTTTTTTTTAATTTTTTTTTTTTGTGTGTTTTAAGTGAAGGTTTACAAATCAAGTATATAGTCTCTCATACAAAAATTCATGTACACCTTGCTATATACTCCTAATTGCTCTCCCCCTTATGAGACAGCACACTCCTTCCCTCCACTCTCTCTTTTCCTGTCTATTCGGCCAGCCTCTAACCCCCTCAGCCCTCCCATCTCCCCTCCAGACAGGAGATGCCAACATAGTCTCATGTGTCTATTTGATCCAAGAAGGTCATTCTTCACCAGCATCATTTTCTATCCCATAGTCCAGTCCAATCCCTGTCTGAAGAGTTGGCTTCAGGAATGGTTCCTGTCTTGGGATAACAGAAGGTCTGGGGACCATGACCACCAGAGTTCTTCTAGTCTCAGTCAGACCATTAAGTCTGGTCTTTTTATGAGAATTTGGGATCTGCATCCCACTGCACTTCTGGTCCCTCAGAGGTTCTCTGCTGTGTTCCCTGTCAGGGCAGTTATTGGTTGTAGCCAGGCACCATCTAGTTCTTCCGGTCTCAGGCTGATGTAGTCTCTGGTTTATGTGGCCCTTTCTGTCTCTTGGGCTCATAATTACCTTGTGTCTTTGGAGCTCTTCATTCACCTTTGCTCCAGGTGGGTTGAGACCAATTGATGCACCTTAGATGGCTGCTTGCTAGCGTTTAAGACCCCAGACACCACTCTCCAAAGTGGGATGCAGAATGTTTTCTTAATAGATTTTATTATGCCAATTGACTTAGATGTCCCCTGAAACCATGTTCCCCAAACCGCCACCCTTGCTACGCTGGCCTTCAAAGCGTTCAGTTTATTCAGGAAACTTCTCTGCTTTTGGTTTTAATCCAGTTATGCTGACCTCTCCTGTATTGTGTATTGTTTTTCCCTTCACCTAAAATAGTTCTTATCTACTATCTAATTAGTGAAAACACCTCTCCCTCTCTCCCTCCCTCCCCTGCCTCATTAACCATCAAAGATTATTTTTCTTCTCTGTTTAAACTATTGCTCGAGTTCTTATAATAGTGGTCTTATACGATATTTGTCCTTTTGCAACTGACTAATTTCACACAGCATAATGCCTTCCAGATTCCTCCATGTTATGAAATGTTTTTCACAGATTCAGCATTGTTCTTTATTGATGTGTAGTATTCCATTTGTGTGAATATAAACCCACTGCCATTGGGTCGATTCCGACTCACAGTGACCCTATAGGACAGAGTAGAACTGCCCCATAGAGTTTCCAAGGAGCACCTGGTAGATTCGAACTGCTGACCTCTTGGTTAGCAGCCATAGCACTTAACCACTACGCCACCAGGGTTTCCTTTGTGTGAATATATCGTAATTTATTTATCCATTCATACGTTGATGGGCACGTTGGTTACTTCCATCTTTTTGCTATTGTAAACAGTGCTGCAATGAACATGGGTGTGCATGTATCTGTTCGTGTAAAGACTCTTATTCCTCTAGGATATATTCCAAGGGGAAACCCTGGTGGCGTAGTGGTTAAGTGCTACAGCTGCTAACCAAGACGTTGGTAGTTTAGATCTGCCAGACGCTCCTTGGAAACTCCATGGAGCAGTTCTACTCTATCCTATAGGGTCGCTATGATTAGGAATTGATTCAACAGCAGTAGGTTCAGTTCGGTTTGGTGTATTCCAAGGAGTGGGGTTGCTGGATCATATGGTAGTTCTATTTCTAGCTTTTTAAGGAAGCCCAAATAGATTTCCAAAGTGGTTGTACCATTTTACATTTCCACCAGCAGTATATAGGTGTTCCAATCTCTTCACAATCTCTCCAACATTTATTATTTTGTGTATTTTGGATTAACGCCAGCCTTGTTGGAGTGAGACGAAATCTCGTAGTTTTGATTTGCATTTCTCTAGTGGCTAATAATCGTGAGCATTTCCTCATGTATCTTTTAGCTACCTGAATGTCTTCTTTAGTGAAGTGTCTGTTCATGTCTTTTGCCCATTTTTTAATTGCGTTATTTGTCTTTTTGCAGTTGAGTTTTTGCAGTATCATGTAGATTTTAGAGAGCAGGTGCTGACTGGAAATGTCATAGCTAAAAACTTATTCCCAGTCTGTAGGTAACCCTTTTACTCTTTTGGTGAAGTCTTTGGATGAGCATAGGTGTTTGATTTTTAGGAACTCCCAGTTTTAGTAATCTACTTTTTCTTCTGCATTGTTAGTGATGTTTTGTATACTGTTTATGCCGTGTATTAGGGCTCCTAACATTGCCCCTGTTTTTTCTTCCATGATCTTTATCTTTTAGATTTTGTATTTAGTTCTTTGATCCATTTCGAATTCGTTTTAGTGGTGGTGTGAGATATAGGCCTTGTTTCATTTTTTTTGTGTGTATGGATGTCCAGTTACGCCAGCACCATTTGTTAAAAAGACTGTCTTTTCCCCATTTAACTGACTTTGGGCCTTTGTCAAATATCAGCTGCTCACATGTGGATGGATTTATGTCTGGATTCTCAATTCTGTTCCATTGGTCTACATATCTGTTGTTGTACCAGTACCAGGCTGTTTTGACTACTGTGGCAGTATAATACTTTCTAAAAATAAGGTAGCATGAGGCCTCCCACTTTATCCAGGGCCTCTTTCCATTTCTTATGAAGTTGGTGATTTTTTTCTCCATCTCATTAAAAAATGTCATTGGAATTTGGATTGGCGTTGCACTGTATCTATAGATTGCTTTTGGTAGAAAAGACATTTTTACAATGTTAAGTCTTCCTATCCGTGAGCAAGGCATATTTCTCCACTTAGGTAGGTCTCTGTTGGTTTCTTGCAGAAGTGTCTTGTAGTATTCTTTGTATAGGTCTTTTACATCTCTAGTAAGATTTATCCGTAAGTATCTTATCTTCTTGGGGGCTACTGTAAATGGTATTGATTTGGTGATTTCCTCTTTGATGTTCTGTTTGTTGGTGTAGAGGAATCCAACTGATCTTTGTATGTTTATCTTGTATCCTGATACTCTGCTGAACTCTTCTATTAGTTTCAGTAGCTTCCTTGAGGATTCTTTAGGGTTTTCTGTGTATATGATCATGTCACCTGCAAATAGAGATACTTTGACTTCTTCCTTGCCAATCTGGATGCCTTTACTTCTTTATCTAGCCTAATTGCTCTGGCTAGGACTTCCAACACAATGTTGAATAAGAGTGGTGATAAAGGGCATCCTTGTCTGGATCCTGTTCTCAAGGGAAATGCTTTCAGACATCATTTAGGATGATGTTGGCTGTTGGCTTTGTATAAATGCCCTTTATTATGTTGAGGAATTTTCCTTCTATTCCTATTTTGCTGAGAGTTTTTATCATGAATGGGTGTTGAACTTTGTCAAATGCCTTTTCTGCATCAATTGATAAAATCATGTGATTCTTGTCTTTTATTTATGTGATGGATTACTTTAATTGTTTTCCTAATGTTGAACCATCCTTGCATACCTGGTATGAATCCCACTTGGTCATGGTGAATTTTTTTTTTGATACGTTGTTGAATTCTATTGGCTAGAATTTTGCTGAGGATTTTTGCATCTAAGTTCATGAGGGATATAGGTCTGTAATTTTCTTTTTTTGTGGTGTCTTTACCTGGTTTTGGTATCAGGGATATGGTGGCTTCATAGAATGAGTTTGGGTGTATTCCGTCCTTTTCTATGCTCTGAAATACCTTTAGTAGTAGTGGTGTTAACTCTTTTCTGAAAGGTTGGTAGAACTGCAGTGAAGCCATCCAGGCGAGGGCATTTTTTTTTTGTTGGGAGATTTTTGGTTATATTTTCAATCTCTTCTTTTGTTATGGGTCTATTTAGTTGTTGTACCTCTATTTGTGTTAGTTTAGGTAGGTAGTGTGTTTCTAGGAATTCATCCATTTCTTCTAGGTTTTCAAATATGTTAGAGTACAATTTTTCATAGTAACCTGATGTGATTCTTTTAATTTGAGTTGGGCTGTTTCTTATTTGGGTTATTTTCTTCCTCTCCTGTTTTCTTTTTGTCAGTTTGGCCAATGGTTGATCAACTAATTTTTTCAAAGAACCAGCTTTTGATAATGTTAACTCTTTCAATTGTTCTTCTGTTTTCAATTTCATTTAATTCTGCTCTAGTTTTTATATTTGCTTTCTTCTGGTAACTGAAGGTTTCTTTTCTTGCTCTCTTTCTATTGTTCAAATTGTAGGGATAATGCATTGATTTTGGCCCTTTCTTCTTTTTGTATGTGTGCATTTATTGATATAAATCGGCGTCTGAGCACTGCTTTCGCTGTGTCCCAAAGGTTCTGATAGGAAGTGTTTTCATTCTCATTGGATCCTATGAATTTCTTTATCCCATCCTTAATGTCTTCTATAACCCAGTCTTTTATTGAGCAGGGTATTGTTCAGTTTCCAAGTGTTTAATTTCCTTTCCCTGCTTTTTCTGTTATTGATTTCTACTTTTATGGCCTTATGGTCAGAGAAGATGCTTTGTAATATTTCAGTGTTTTGCATTCTGCTAAGGCTTGCTTTATGACCTAATATGTGGTCTGTCCTAGAGAATGTTCCATGTGCACCAGAAAAGAAAGTATAGTTGGTTGCTGTTGGGTGGAGTGTTCTGTATACGTCTGTGAGGTCAAGTTGGTTGATTGTAGCATTTAGATCTTCCATTGTCTTTATTGAGCTTCTTTCTGAATGTCCTGGTCCTCCCTGAAAGTGGTATGCTGAAGTCTCCTAGTATAATTGTGGAGCCGTCTATCTCACTTTTCAATGCTGTTAGAGTTTGTTTTGTGTATCTTATAGCCCTGTCATTGAGTGCATAAATATTTAATATGGTATATTATTCCTTTAATCATTATATAGTGTCCTTCCTCATTCCTTGTGGTGGATTTAACTTTAAAGTCTGTTTTGACAGAAATTAATGTTGCCACTCCTGCTCTTTTTTGATTGTTGTTTGCTTTATATATTTTTTCAGCCTTTGAGTTTTATTTTGTGTGTGTCTCTAAGCCTAAGGCATGTCTTTTGTAGGCAGCATATAGATGGATCTTTTTTTTTAACCCATTCTGCCACTCTCTGTCTCTTTATTGGTGCTTTGAGTCCATTTACATTCAGCATAATTATGGATAGGTATGAATTTAGTTCTATCATTTTGATGTCTTTTTTTGTGTGTTGTTGACAGTTTCTTTTTCCCACTTAATTTTTTTGTGCTGAGTAGTTTATCTTTATATATTATCTTTTCCTTTTATTCATTTTTGTTGATTTTGTTTCTGCTGAGTCTCTATTTTTTTCCTGTGTTTTATTTTGATGAGTAGGATAGCTAGTCTCCTTTGTGGTTACCTTAATATTTACCCCTATTTTTCTAAGTTCAAACCTAATTTTTATTTCTTTATATTGCCTTGTCTTCCTCTCCATATGAAAGATCTATGGCTACATTTTTAGCCCCCTTTATTGTTTTAATGTTTTCTTTTACATAAAACATTGCTGTTTCCCTGTTTTGAGCATTTTTTTGTCTTGATTTATTTTTGTGATTTCCTTATCTGGGCTGACATCTGGTTGCTCTGTCCAGTGTTCTTGTCTTAAGTAAATACCTGATATTATTGTTCTTCTAACCAAAGAACTCCCTTTAGTATTTCTTGTAGTTTTGGTTTGGTTTTTACAAATTCCCTAAACTTCTGTTTATCTGGAAATGTCCTAATTTCACCTTCATATTTGAGAGACAGTTTTGCTGGATATATGATTCTTGGCTTGCAACTTTTTTCCTTCAATGCTCTATATAAGTCCCCCATTGCCTTCTTGCCTGCATTGTTTCTGCCGAGTAGTCCAAGCTTATTCTTATTGACTCCCCTTTGTAGGTGATTTTTTGTTTATCCTTAGGTGCTCTTAAAATTCTCTCTTTATCTTTGGTTTTGGCAAGTTTGTTTACAATATGTCTTGGTGACTTTCTTTTCAAATCTACCTTATGTGGAGTTCAGTGAGCATCCTGGATAGATACCATCTCATCTTTCACAATATCAGGGAAGTTTTCTGTCAACAAATCTTCAACAATTCTCTCCATTTTTTCTATTATCCCTCCCTGTTCTGGTACTCCAATCACTTGTATGTTATTTCTCTTGATACAGTCCCACATGATCCTTAAGGTTTCTTCATTTTTTTTTTTAATTCTTTTATCTAATTTTTATTCAAATGTGTTGGTGCCAAGTGCTTTATCTTCAGGCTCACCAATTCTACCTTCCACTTGCTCAATTCTGTTCCTCTGACTTCCTATTGAGCTGTCTACTTCTGTAATTATATTGTAAATCTTCTAAATTTCTGATTGCTGTCTCTCTATGGATTCTTGCAGCTTATTAAATTTTTCATTATGTTCTTGAACAGCTTTTTTAATTTCTTCAACTACTTTATCTGTGTGTTCCTTGTCTTGTTCTGTGTATTGCTTGATTGCCTCCCTGATCTTGTTCCTGGTGTATTGATGAGTTCTGTATATTAATGTTTTGAATTCTGCATCTGGTAATTCCAGGAAAACACCTTCATCCAGAAGATCTTTGTTTTGAGAGGATATTGAAGTGATCATGGTCTGTTTCTTTATGTGACTTGATATCGACTCTTGTCTCCAAGCCATCTATAAGTTATTGTATTAGTTTATTTTATGTTTGCTTACCATATACCAGCTTCTTGCTTTGTTTTGTTTTGAGATGCCCACATAGGTTGCTTGAGTGTGCTAGCTTGATTATTTTTGCCTTTGGAGCTCTGAAGTCCTGTCACCAGAAGGCTAGAGCTGTTATCAGATACATCAGTCTGGGAGTCCAATCACTCTTCTTGTATGAATTCAGCTCAGGTGTCCAAGTAGCTGATCATCAAGTGTGTGGTATAGGCTCTGTCCTACAGTCTTAGGGGGCAGGGGTGATTGGTTTAGGTATCAGTATCTGGTTGCAGCAGGGTATCATGCTCTAAACAAGGCAGGGGGCTGAGAACCATGCCCCGAGTGTCTGTGAGGAAAGTGTGTCCCTGTTCCCTAGAGTGTACAGGTGGGTGGGTTCTGCAGATGGACCATGGGCACCCAATGCTTTTGGTTTTAAGGGCTGGGAGGTACCAGTTATCCTTGAACCCCTCTCGCTGGTGGCTGGGTGGCCTGAATGGAGCCACCGGTCTTTAGGCCCCTGATGTGGGTAGGTGAGGAGCCTGTTTCATAGGCAAAGTGGTGTCAAATATCAAACACCCACCTCTGCACCGCACAGCTGAAACAGTTGCAGACTGACAACAAGGGTCTATCCTCCTGAAATAAGCCCACACAGGTCCATGAAGGGGGAAAGGTATTCAAAGTCCATGGACTGTTTATGCTTGAACAGGAGCTGCTTCTGTCCTGAGCTCCCCTGGTTCATGCAGCTGGCAAATGAACTTTTCCCCCAACTGTGAATTTATTCCTACTTCAAGGCCAGGATGATGGCTCAGGGCACTCTTCAGGGCCTATCTCAGGCCCAGGGAAATCAACAGCCACTGAAGCCTTTTTGGGGGCTGGGAGCACAGTGAAATATACGCAAGTACTTAGCTTTTGCCAAGAGCACCATTATTCTCTGGTTCCAGAGGTGTGAGTATGGTCTGAGGCTGACTGGTTCTCCCTGAGGAAACTGCCACCGAATGCTACCATCAGCTGCCATAGTCGCTCCCAGGAGTACTGCCTGAAGGATCCCAGTGATTCAGGTCCGGTGACTCCTGTCCACTTCTGAACCATCTCTCCCTCCCCCTGCCACCCAGTCTTTTTTCTAACCTTGCCTTTGATGTTCAGGGCTCCTATCTTGTCATAAATATAATAGTTTTCACTTGTTTTTTCAGGTCTTTGTTGTAAAATGGATCACAGGAACTGTCTGGTTATTCTGCCATCTTGGTCCCGCCCCGACTTCAAGCTTCTTATGGGCAGGATCCCCTTCTGATTCTCCCGTAATTTCTAATAGCGCCTGATACAGAACACAGAACAAAGCAGCTGTTTATTAAATACATTTGAATGAATGAATGAAGATCTAGTTACCTACAAAAATTCAGGACCATAATTTTTGGTTTATATTCAATCTTGCTATAATTGGATAAAATCAGGCTATGCTCAGACAAGCCTCTCTTCTCCACAAGTAAAAAAAAAAAGTCTGTTGCCATGCATTCCATTCCTACTCACGGCGACCCCATGTGTTACAGAGTAGACTGCTCCATGAGGTTTTCTTGCTTGTTATCTTTACATAAGCGGATCTCCAGGCCTTTCTTCTGTGGAGCCACTGGATGGATTCAAACCACCAACCTTTGGGTTAGCAGCTGATCACAACCTGCTTGCACCACACAGGGGCACTTCTCCACAGCCAAAAAATTTTAAAATAAACTGTATGTGGTTGTCCAACCATGATGGGTAAATATTTTCTCTTTAGTCTTATAATAAAAAATGAAAAAAATCCTAATACCATATGATCTTTTATCTGAAACTATCTTCTTGTTTCCAGGGTGTTAGGAATTGAATCATGTCTCCCCAAAATATATGTAGTAAATCTTAGCCTCTATGCCTGTGTATAAGGTTAAATGATTCAGGAAGCATCAAAAGATGAAAGGGATACATAGTCACTGTACTAAAAAAGTTGGTCAACATTCAATCTTTTCAGGAGGTAGCACATGATTAAGAACCAGTGGTGCTGAAGGAAGAAGTCCAAGCCTCACTGAAGGCAATGGTGAAAAACAAGGCTCTAGGGATTGATGGAATACCAGTTGAGATGTTTCAACAAATGAATGCAGCACTGGAAATGCTCACTCGTCTATGCCAAGAAATTTGGAAGGCAGCTGCCTGGCCGACCAACTGGAAGAGATCCATATTTATGCCTATTTCATATGAAGGTGATCCAACCAAGTGTGGAAATTATCAAACAATATCATTACTATCACATGCAAGTAAAATTTTGCTCAAGATCTTTCAAAAGTGGTTGGAGCAGTACACTGATAGGGAGCTGCCAGAAATTCAAGATGAATTCAGGAACAAGGCATATGATTGCTGGTGTTAGATGGATCCTGGCTGAAAGCAGAGAATACCAGAACGATGTTTACCTATGGCATATTGACTATACAAAAGCGTTTGACTGTGTGATCATAACAAATTACAGGCAACATTGTGAAGAATGGGAATTCCAGAACACTTAATTGTGCTCATGAGGAACCTGTACATAGATCGAGAGGCAGTTGTTTGACAAAACAAGACCAAAGGGGTACAACAGCCCAGGAGCAAGGACTAGAGGGCAGGAGGGGACAGGAAACCTGGAAATATGGAACCCAAGGTTGAGAAGGAAGAATGTTGACATGTCATGGGGTTGTTAACCAATGTCATAAAACAACATGTAGTAACTGTTTAATGAGAAACTAGTTTGTTTTGTAAACCTTCATCTAAAGTACAATAAATAAATAAATAAATAAATTCTAAAAAAAAAGGCAGTTGTTTGAACAGAACAAAGGGATACCGTGTGGTTTAAGGTCAGGAAAGGTGTGCATGAGGGTTGCATCCTTTCACCATACCTATTCAATGTATGCTGAGCAAATAATCTGGGAAGCTGGACTATACGAGGAACAGGGCATCAGGTTTGGAGGAAGACTCATTAACAAACTGCAATATGCAGATGACACAACCTTGCTTACTGAAAGTGAATAGGACTTGAAGCACTTACCGATGAAGATCAGTGACCACAGCCTTCGGTGTGGATTACACCTCAACATAAAGAAAACAAAAATTCTCACAACTGGACCAATAAACCACAGCATGATAAATGGAGAAAAGACTGAAGTTGTCAAGGATTTCATTTTACTTGGATCCACACTCAACAACCGTGGAAGCAACAGTCAAGAAATCAGATGATGCATTGCACTGGGCAAATCTGCTGCAAAAGACCTCTTTGAAGTGTTGAAAAGCAAAGATGTTGCTTTAAGGACTAATGTGCCTCTGACCCAAGCCATGGTGTTTTCAATTGCCTCATATGCATGTGAAAGCAGGACAATGAATAAGGAAGACAGAAGAAGAATAGATGCCTTTGAATTGTGATGTTGGTGAAGAATATTGAATATACCATGGACTGCCAAAGAAGGAACAAATCTGTCTTTGAAGAAGTACAGACAGAATGTTCTTTAGAAGTGAGGATAGTACTTTGAACATGTTATCAGGAGGGATCATTCTCTGGAGAAGGACATCGTGCTTGGTAAAGTAAAGGATCATCGAAAAAGAGGAAGACCCTCAATGAGATGAGGCTATGACAATGGGCTCAAATACAACAAGTATCATGAGGTTGGTGCAGGACAGGGCAGTGTTTTGTTCTGTTGTACATAGGGTCAATATGAGTCGGAACTGACTCAATGGCACCTAACAACAACATGCCTGTGGTTATAATCCTGTTTGGAAATAGGTTGTCTTTGTTACGTTCATGAAGCAGGATTCGTGAAGGGTGTATCATGAGTCAATCTCTTTTGAGATATAAAAAAGATTAAATGCAAAGTAGCAAGCAGAGATGGGAGAAGAGAGATGCCCAGTCACATGAAGATGGCCCAAGAGCAGAAGCTCAAAGAGATAAGGACCTTCCTCCAGAGTCCACAGAGAAAGAAAGGCTTCCCCTAGAGCCCGCGATCTGAATTCTAACCTCCTAAACTGAGAAAATACATTTTTGTTTGTTAAAGCCTTCCACTTGTTGTATTTCTGTTACAGCAGTACTAGATAACTAAGACACAGGGTAATGAGTCAAGCCTCTAAGGAGCCCTGAACTTGGCTTAGTAATTCCAGGTACTGGGCTGGTGCCTGAGAAAGAGCAAGGTAATGACCAAAATCTCTGCATAGTGACTTAGCTTTTATTTCCCATTGATCATTCATGGCTCTGTTCATGAAAGGAACCAAATAAAACACTGTTGAAGTGGCAGCATTACAGAGAGGGGGTGACAATGGAAGAAATTTGATTTGCTCCCCCTCTTACTTGATTTAAAAAGCAGGGAAGGAGCAAGGAAGGGAAAGAGAAAGAAAGAAAAATGCTCCCAAGCTCCTGAGCTACTGACGTCCTTGCTCTGGTGGTGCACTAAGTGCGTGCAGAGTACGTAGTGAATCGTAAGCAGGGATATTGAATATGCGTGATATAATTACGTGGGGTTGGCTCACTGATTTCCCAGCATTCTGCACATCTCTCTCAAAGGAGCTATCCCAGTGAAATGAGATTTTAATAAAAGGAATCCGCATGGTATACTGTTCAACATTCAGGACACTGTCTGCCTTCCCTCAGTGCTGCTGGGCAGAAAACACCATCCTATCTGAAAATTCAGTGTGTAGATACGAATGCAATTTGCCAGAGCAAAATAATTTCTCCCCAGGATCAATTGAACACACGCATTTTATTAAACTGTCCTTTTGCAGGACATTTATTTAGTTATTTTTCTGGGTGGGCCATGTGCCTTCGGGTGATTTCCTCCAGCTGTTGTGTTGGAGCTTCATATAATTACCTTGTGCTCCAAAGGTGAATCGTTCTTGAAAATTCAGCATCAATAATTTAGTTGGGTTCAGGACAGCTCACTGCAGCCCGCTCTTGGATGCTTGCAGGTCTCCACAGATGCAGTAGCTTTCACAATTTTAACACTTACACTGCTGTTAAAAGCAATCTGTCTCATTTGACATTGGGATGGATGCTTAGAGCGAGGTGGACATTTCTGGTATAAATATATGTATGCATATTAGGGTGAGTTTTGAGTTCCACATGCCTCCTTTTCTGACAACAGGCCAAGACTAGAAATTCTTTGGCCATAAAGGTGTAAGCTGTTGCTTGTCTCCTTATTAAAGTAATGCAGTGCAGTGCAATGCTGATCTTTGAATAGCTCAGCAGTGCTTGTAGATATTATCTAATTAATGCTCACATGTAGATTTTGGAGAGGGGCACAAAAAAGCAAACATTTCCCCTGCCAGCAAAAGTGCACCTGCCCCTCTACAGCTACTACAAGAGATGGAAGCCTATGATGTGGGAATTCTACACCCCCAGCCCACCCCAGCCCAAGCAAGTCAAGTGGCGCTGTGTATGTCTCTGCATGAGAGAGTGGAGGCAGAAGGGGTGGAGAGAATCCGAGAGTCCAACTACAAGGGGCACAGGAAAAGATCAAGGAAGAAAGAGACTTTGTCATCATTATTTGAGGCCCCCAAAATAATATTAGGCCACTAGTAAGTTCCTACAAGTGATGGGTAATATGGACTAGTAGAAAGAGCTCAGGGCCTGGAGACACACAAATTTTAGTACTGCTCTGTCTCCAATCCGTTCTATAACAGTCTGAATGTTCCTTGACTTCTTTATGCCTCATTTTCTTACCCGTAGTAGCTAGAAGATGTTCCTTTATGGTATATATGGATGTTCTGGGTGGTGGCAGAGAAGAGCAGTTCTGGGGAGAAAGAATAACTGCAGAGTGGCCTGAGCAAGGAAGCTGAAATCTTGAAAAGTCAGAAGAACAGCAGTGACTGCAGAGAGGGGTGTCTGGTATAAGGTTAAAAATTAAGGCTCAATATTATGTTCTGTCTTGGGACAGAAACCAGGAGGGCCTAGAATAACCTATCTATAAGTTTCCACTTGACTCTCCTGGATAAAGTCCCCCAACCAAATGCACTTCTTATCACAAGAACCAGGTGCAGCTCCTGCTTATTCTTGAGCAGTGAGATTCAGTTCCCTGCCAACCCATGGAATTGTTCAAATAAGCTAATCATATCCTCCCACAGAAAACAGGGGCCACCCCGTCCTCTTGTTACTGCAAAGTCTGCCTCCCGCAGTGCCTGAGTGCAACCTGCATGGCTCTGCATGGCACGGTCTTCTCCTTCCCTGGTCTGTGAGTACACATGAGTGATAAACTGCTGTCAATCCCATCTGTCCAGTGCCGGCTGTCATGTGTTCAGCCATCCACATTGCCCTACAGCAGAAATCCTTCCCTCATTAATGGGGGGGATACCTGCTGCTGTGGAGTTGACTCCGACTCACAGTGATCCAGTGCATGTCTGTGTAGAACTGTGCTCCATAAGGTTTTCAATGGCTGATTTTCCAGAAGCAGATTGACAGACTTTTCTTCTGAGGTGCCTCTGCGTGGACTTCAACTTGCAATCTTTTGGTCAGCAATCAAGCATGTTAACTGTTTGCACCACCCAGGGACCCTTATCAGGTGAGTACGAAGTGCTTAAAACATGGTGTAAGAAGAGGCATACATGAAGAGAACTGAGAGTGAACTCTGACTTAAGGAAACTGAAGCCCATGATGATGCCAAATGGTGGAAGCTCACTACCCAACATGTGCGGTAGATTTCAAAACTGAATGATAGGTTCCAGCATAAAATTTTTAGGTCTTCCTTGATTTATCTTCAATTGCCTTCTGAATAACTCGTGTCTCAGAGATGCTCCTACTGCAAAGACCTGTAACCTGACAAGATCTAGGGCTCAACAAAGGCTGGAATGGTGTGGCGATCTGTGAAGAGCCATTCTGGAAACAATGGAAGCCATCTCCACTCCCAGTGCAGGAAATGACTAATGGGGGAGGGCAGTGGGGCATCTGAGCAGAATTCCCAGGACATCTCATTAAGCGACGTCTGGCATCTTGGGCAGACTTGTTAATCTGGAGGACTGTGCCCTTAACCTGTGAAGTTTGGCCCAACTCAGGATAGTAGGTGTCAGAAGCCTTTTGCACTGCCAAGCACTTTCACCTGAAACATTAAGACAATTGAAGCCATCTTGCATTATTAGCATTATTAGTTGGTAAAGGGGTCAAGAAGGGAAACGTGGCTTAGCAGACAGTAGCCACAGCAAGGGTATTCTGAGGGAGTATCAAGAGTTCCTAAGTGAAGTTGGGAATTGTTCCTGGGGATGTCTTGTTGTTGTCCTTAGATGCCATCTAGTCAGTTCTGACTCTCAGCTACCCTGTGTACAGCAGAACGAAACACGGCCAGGTTCTGTACCATCCTCACAATCATTGCTATCTTTGAGCCCATTTTAGCAGCCACTGTGTCAATCCATCTCATTGAGGGCCTTCCTCTTTTTCACTGACCCTGTACTTTACCAAACATGATGTCCTTCTCCAGGGACTGGACCCTTCTGATAACATGTCCAAAGTACATCAATGAAGTCTCACCATCCTCATTTCTAAGGAGCATTCTGGCTGTACTTCTTCCAAGAAAGACTCATTTGATCTTCTGGCAGTCTATGATATATTCAATATTCTTTGCCACATCATAATTCAAAGGTACAATTCCTCTTCAGTCTTCCTTATTCATTGCCCAGCTTTCTCATGCATATGAGACGATTGAAAGTATCATGGCTTGAGTCAGACCCACCTTAGTCCTCGAAGTGACATCTTCACTTTTCAAAACTTTAAAGAGGTCTTTTGCAGCAGATTTGCCCAATGCAATGTGGTTGTTGTTGTTAGGTGCCATCAAGTCAATTCTGATTCATAGCAACCCTGTGTATCACAGAATGCAACAGTGCCTGGTCCTGTGCCAAGCTCACAATCGTTGTTATGCTTGAGCCTGTTGTTGAAGCCACTGTGTCAACCCATTTAGTTGAGGGTCTTCCTCTTTTCCACTGGCCCTATACTTTACCAAGCATGGTGTCCTTCTCCAGGGACTGATTCCTCCTGACAACATGTCCGAAGTATGTAAGACACAGTCTCACCATCCTTGCTTCTAAGGAGCATTCTGGTTGTACTTCTTCCGAGACAGATTTGTTGTTCTTTTGGCAGTCCATGGTATATTCAATATTCTTCGCCAACACCACAATTCAAAGGCATCAATTCTTCTTTAGTGTCCTTTATTCATTGTCCAGCTTCCACATGCATATGATGCGATTGAAAATACCATGGCTTGGGTCAAGCGTACCTTAGTCTTCAAGGTGACATTTTTGCTTTTCAATACTTTAAAGAGGTCCTTTGCAGCTGATTTGCCCAGTGCAATGCATCATTTGATTTCTTGACTGCCACTTCCATGGGTGTTTATTGTGGATCCAGGTAAAATGAAATCCTTGACAACTGTCTTTTCTCCATTTATTATGATGTTGTTTATTGGTCCAGTTGTGAGGATTTTTGTTTTCTTTATGCTCAGGGGAAACCCTGGTGGTCTAGTGGTTAAGAGCTATGGCTGCTAATCCATAGTGAAGGCTATGGTCTTCGATCTTCCTCAGTAAGTGCTTCAAGTCCTCTTCTCTTTCAGCAAGCAAAGTTGTATCATCTGTGTAATGCAGGTTGTTAATGAGTCTTCTTCCAATCCTGATGCCCCATTCTTCTTCATATAGTACAGCCTCTGGGATTATTTGCTCAGCATACAGATTGAATAGGTATGGCAAAAGGATACAACCCTGATGCACACCTTTCCTGACTTTAAACCACACAGTATCCCTTTATTCTGTTTGAGTGGCTGTCTCTTGGTCTCTGTACAGGTTTCTCATGACCACAATTAAGTGTTAAGTGTTCTGGAATTCATATTCTTTACAATGTTATCCGTAATTTGTTATGATCCACAAAGTCAAATGCTTTTGTATAGTCAATAAAACACAAGCAAACATATTGATGGTATTCTCTGCTTTTAGCCAAGATTCACCTGACATTATCAATGATATCCCTTGTTCCATGTTCTTTTCTGAATCTGGCTTGAATTTCTGGCAGTTCCCTGTTGATGCGCTGCAACCACTTTTGAAAGATCTTCAATAAAATTTTACTTACATGTGATACCATTAATATTGTTTGACAATTTCCACATTCTGTTGGGCCTCCTTTCTTTGGAATGGGAGTAAATATGAATCTCTTCCAATTGGTTGGCCAGGTAGCTGTTTTCCAAATTTCTGGGCATAGATGAGAGAGCACTTCCAGAGTTGCATCTGTTTGTTGAAAAATCTCAATTGGTATTCCATCAATTCCTGGAGCCTTGTTTTCCGCCAGTGTAGCTTGAACTTCTTTCAATGCCATTTGTTTCTGATCACATGCTACCTCCTGAAATGGTAGAACATCAACCAATTGATACGCTGACTTTGTATATTCCTTCCGTCTTCTTTTAATGCTTCCTGTGTTATTTAATACGTTGCCTATAGAATCCTTCAACATTGCAACTCAAGGCTTGAATTTTTTCTTCAGTTCTTTCAGCTTGAGAAATCCTGGATTTGTTCTTCCCTTTAGATTTTCTAACTCCAGGTTTTGCACACTTGCTGATAATAATATACTTTATCGTTTCAAGCCACCTTTTGAAATCTTCTGTTTGGCTCTTTTATCTCATCATTTCTTCCATTCACTTTAGCTACTCTACGATCAAGAGCAAGTTTCAGTCTCTTCTGACTTTTCTTACTTTCCTGTCTTTTTAATCTTCATGTATGATATCCTTGATGTCATTCCACAACTTGTCTAGTCTTCAGTCATTAGTGTTCAATGAGTCAAATCTATTCTTGAGATGGTCTGTAAACTCAGGTGGGATGTACACAAAGTTGTACTTTGGCTTTCGTGAACATATTTTAATTTTCTTCAGCTTCAACTTGAGCTTGCATATGAGCAATTTATGGTCTGTTCTGCAGTTGGCCCTGGCCTTGTTCTTACTGATGATATTGAGCTTTTCCACTATCTCTTTTCACAGATGTAGTTGACTTGATTCCTGTGTTCCATCAGGCAAGGTCCACATGTATAGTTGCCATTTATGTTGTTGAAAAAAGGCATTTGCAATGAAGAAATAATTTGCTTTGCAAAATTCTATCATGCTATCTCCAGAGTCATTTCTATCACCAAGGCCGTATTTCCAACTACTGATCCTTCTTTGATTGCAGCTTTCACGTTCCAATCACCAATAATTATCAATGGACCTTGATTACATGTTTGATCAATTTCAGACTTCAGAAGTTGGTAAAAATCTTCAATTTCTTCATCTTTGGCATTAGTGGTTGGTGGGTAACTTTGAATAATAGTCATATTAACTGGTCTTCCTTGTAGTTGTATGGATATTATCTTATCACTGACATCATGGTACTTCAGGATAGATCTTGAAATGTTCTTTTTGATGCTGACTGCATTCCATTCCTCCTCAATTTGTCATTCCCAGCATGGTATACCACATATTATCTGATTCAAAATGGCCTATACCAGTCCATTTCAACTCACTAATGCCTAGGATATCAATTTTTATGGGCTCCGTTTAATTTTTGACTACTTCCAGTTTTCCCAGATTCATATTTTGTGCATTCCATGTTCTGATTATTAATGGATGTTTGCAGCTGTTTCTTCTCATTTTGAGTCGTGCCACTTCAGCAAATGAAGGTCCTGAAAGCTTGACTCCATCCTTGTCATTAAGGTCAACTCAACTTTGAGGAGGCACCACTTCCCCTGTTGTATTTTGAGTGCCTTCCAACCTGAGGGGCTCATCTTCTAGCACTTTATCAGACAATGTTCTGCTGCTATTCATAAGGTTTTCACTGGCCAGTTTTTTTTT
Source organism: Elephas maximus indicus (assembly GCF_024166365.1). Lineage (NCBI taxonomy): Eukaryota > Metazoa > Chordata > Mammalia > Proboscidea > Elephantidae > Elephas > Elephas maximus. Next base: position 11,610,551 of record NC_064842.1, on the reverse strand, counting down.
TTTTTTTTTAGAAGTAGATTGCCAGGTCCTTCTTCCTAGTCTGTCTTAGTCTGGAAGCTCAGCTGAAACCTGTCCACCATGAGTGGCCCTGCTGGTATTTGAAATACTGGTGGCATAGCTTCCATCATCATAGAAACATGCAAGGCAGTACAATATGACAAACTGACAGATGAGTGGTGGGTGATCTCTGGGAACAGGAATAACAGCCATTGATGTTATTTCGAATGTGACATAGCAGGAGGTCTTAGGCAAATCTGAAGTCTTCTCACCCTCACCACACTCCTACCCCAGACTTTTGTCATGGCAGCATGCCACCCTGATGCTTTCACACAGTATTAAGGACACTTTATTTTTTAAAGCAAAACTTAAGTTCCTTACCGTTCCACCAGGATATGAAATAGCATGTGTCTCCCACTTAATAATTTTATTAAGTCAACTTAACAGAAGCATAGGGTGATCAGTTTATGAATGTTCACCAACTTCCTCCCACAGACATCATTTCTCACACTGGCAACTTTGACCACCCTCTGCGCCTGTGCCCAGCTGTTCTGCTGCTGCTGTGAGCTGGAGCTCTGGCCCCTCCAGTGCCACGCTATTTTTAAAGTTTAGTGTTTTGAATATGACTCTTAATATTTTCTTAGAAAGTTACAACTTTTTTTCCGTGTCAGAATACATAATTTTTTTCCTTAAATAAGTGTAGTTTTATTACAACCATGGTCCAGGACTTTTCCCAGCCTAACCTCTCTCTCACTGTTATAAAGGAAATCAGCAGAAAAACAAGAGAGATTCACTTCTCTGCCAGTTTTTTCTCCAGAAGATGGATCGTTGCACTTTTTAAAATCTGTGTCCCGTGGCACATATTTAAATTTTCTGCCTCTCCACCTGCTTTCTTTCTCTCTCTCTTTCACACATACACATGTATATATCTCTAGGTAGAGCTCTTGTCAAGCTTTAAAAATGAAACCGTTATAATCGTTGCCGTTTTCCACATGAGGGAACTGAGTCTATAAGTGCTGAATGACTTTTTGGAAGCTATGTAGTCACTAAGCAGAGGGAGGGATTGAACCTCAGATGTTTTGACTTTGGTGGTGGTGGTGATTCTGATGGTGGTGATGGTGGTAGTGATATTGGTGGTGGTGGTAGAGATGGTGGTGGTGGTACTGATGGGGTGGTGGTGGTAGTGGTGTTGGTGGTGCTGGTGATGGCAATGGCAATGGGGGTGGTATGATACAGGCTTAACCGCACTCCATGGCCTCATGTTGTCTATCAGGAAGTTGCACAGCAAAACAGTTAAAACTGCAGGCCTCTGTCATGCTTCTTAGTTATAACTTTGGACATGTGATCTCTTTCTGCCTAGTTTTCATTCATGAATTACGATAATACATGGTGTCCTGGTGGCGTAGTGGTTAAGAGCTTGGCTGTTAACCAAAAGGTCAGCAGTCTGAATCCACCAGGCACTGCTCGGAAACCCTATGGGGCAGTTCTGCTCAGTCCTATAGGGTCGCTATGAGTCAGAATCGACTTGACGGCAACAGGTTTTTGGTTTTCTCATACATATGTAAAAAAGACATTTTACATGTATGTATGAGATACGTATCAAGCATGGCAAGTATTTACTAGTATTTTAATGTTTCGTATCCAATCTTTTTAATTTTTATTTAATTGTATTTTTATTTCCTCTATCTTGAGTAAATGTATTATTTTGATATTTCTAATTGCAGTGGACTCATATGCATTGGTCACTACGAGTCTGTACAGTTAGTACTGTGATGGCTTACGTGTTGCCGTGATGCTGGAAGCTATGCCACTGGTATTTCAAATACCAGCAGTGTCACTCATGGTGGACAGATTTCTGTGAAGCTTCCAGACTAAGACAAACTAGGATGAAGGACCTGGTGATCTACTTTCGAAAAAAGTCAGCCAATGAAAACCTTATGAATAGCAGCAGAGCGTTATCTCACAGTGCTGGAGGATGAGCTCCTTCGGTTGGAAGGCACGCTGCAGCAATGGGTTCAAACATAGCACTGTGAAGTGGTGCAGGACTGGGCAGTGTTTTATTCTGCTGTACATAGGGTTGCATTAAGTGAGAACCGACTTGATGACACCTAACAACATGACGACAACATATGCATTGAAAATTCAAATAATCAAAATTTATATTACAAAATATTTTTCTTTCACTCATTTCCTATTCTCCCAGTGCTCACCCCTATCTTCAAAGAAAGAGCAGCTATTGCTAATTCCTTTTTATCTATTCACTTAGAATCTTCTTTGCATATACAGGTGTCAAAAGTGTGAGCAACACTAACTCAATACTGAGAGAAATTACAATTTTATTGAGTGATATTACTCGAGTTGGGCAGCACTGAGTAAAGTGAAGAAACGCTCTGTCATTCACAACAGAATGCAGGGTTTTTATACAAGAAGACTATCCTGACTGTAACAACAAACAGACTTATCGTCATATCAGTTAATCTATTTTCAAACGCATTCTTCCTGAGGGCAGTCATTTTTTCAGAGAATAATCTGTACAAACTTCCTGGAATCATAGTCAAGCAATCATAACCACATTTGTTTGCAAAAGAAGACTTGTTTACCCAGAAGTGGTTCTCATACTTTACAAGCAACAGCAGAGGTTTAAGACAAAATGGAGTCCGATCCAGACCTGTGTCAGCCATTTTAGTTAAACCAAGCACCTCAGTTTTAGAGTGCTCTTTCATACGGGGAAATATGAATATTTATTCCTCTGACTCACAAACATTTACATGAACAGTAGTATAGTCTACACATTGTTCTTTGTCTTTATCTTTCTTAATACAAAATCTTGAAGTTATTCCAATATCCATATATGTGGAATGTTCTCATATTTTTCTTTTGTATTTTATTTTACAACCGTAGGGTGTTGTATGAATGGTTACAATTTTACCAGTAAAGATAGGCTATTTCCAATATTTTGCTGTTGTAAACAGTGATGCAATGAATGCTTTTTCACACGTATCCTTTTTCATGAGTATATATGTAAGATGTATTGAATAGGTGGCATTTTTCAAATGGTATATTTACTTCTAATTCTGATAGACAGTATTAACCAAACCACCTTCCGTAAGGTTATACTAATTTACACTCCTGACAGCAATGTATGCGAGTACAAGAGTGACTGTTTCCACTTAGCCCCATCAGCACGGGAGCAATCACATTAAACTTTTAAGTTAGCATAGGGAAATTGTATTTTTGATGCCGAGTTTTCTTAGAAATATGATTTGGATTTCCACTTGTTTTAGTCTTTATTTTTGTCATGTTCTAAAGTGCCTTAAACACTTGGGAAATATTTAGAAGTGCTTTACAAAAAGCTTTTGCACATTTCTGATGATATTTTTTCCTAGACACTTTATCACTTTTGCTAGTGTAAATAATATTTCATTATTTTCTTTAATTTATTGTTGTTTGCAAGTACGAGAGCTATTGATTTCTGCATATTGATTTTAGTCCTTTGTGACCTTGCTGACTTCTCTTAGGTATGTAATGATTTTTCAGTTGATTCTCTTGGATTTTTGAGGTATACAGTCATCTCATCTGCAAATAGTGATAATTTTACTTTCATATTTCCAGTTTTTTTTTTTTTCACCCCTTTTTTCTTGTCTACTTCCATTGGCTAGTAATTATTACAATCTTAAATAGTAGTGGTAAAATTGTATTTCTTTCTATTTCTGACATTAGAGGAAGTACTTCTGGTGTTTTCCCATTAAGCTTGCTGCTGTCTATTGGGCTGATTACATGTATTTACATTTTACACACACACATATAGTATGTATCTTTCTACTCCTGTTTAGTATTTTTATCTTTCTACTCCTGTTTAGTATTTTTATCAATTCAATAATTTGAGTTATATCAAATATCTTTTCATCATCTGAGATGACGATTGGACTTTTTATATATATATATGACTGGAGTAAATTTGGAAACCCTGGTGGTGTAGTGGCTAAGTGATACAGCTGCTAACCAAAATGTTGGCAGTTGGAATCCAACATATGCTCCTTGGAAACTCTATGGGACAGTCCTACTCTGTCCTATAGGTCACTATGAGTCAGAATTGATTTGACGACAACGGGTTTAGTTTTGGTTTTTGGTGGTAAATTTTATTAATATATGTCCTAAAATTAAATTATCCTGGAAGAGTTTAACTCTCTGGAATAAATCCTACTTGGTCTTGGTGTATGATCCTTTAATGTGTCACTATGTATATACATATATAGAGAGCCCTGGTGGCACAGTGGTTAAGTTATATGGCAGCTAACCAATAGGTTGGCAGTTCAAACCCACCAGCCGCTCCTGTAGGGTCGTTATGGGTCAGATTTGACTTGACAACAATAGATACATATATATTCTAATATTTTATTTAGGATTTTTGCATCTAAGTTAATGTGTCACTGATATATGGTTATAATTTTTTGTATGTGTATTGTTTGTTATGTTATTCATGTTACATTCAATATTTATAATGCACTTGGAAGGTTTCAAATTTATTTCAAACTAATTTACATAGAATTGAGTAAAATGGTATTTTATAGTTCTTTTAATTTTCTGTTTTTGTAATGATTTTCCACATATGCATTTTATATTCTGCATTTATGAGCTCTGCAATATTTTTCTTGATTTTATTAATTTATCTAGTTTTTGTTTCTGCTTTTAGTTTGTTTTTTCTAAGATCCAGCTTTTGAATTATTGATTCTGCTTTCTTCCTAACTTATTAATTTCTGCTTTTATCTTTACTAATTCCTCCCTTCTGTTTTCCTTCAGGGAATTTTGTTTGTTCTTCTAATTTCTTGAGTTTGGTACTTAAAGCTTTTACTTTCATCATTTCTTGCTTTTTTATATATGCATTTCAGCCTCTCAATTTATAAGAATTTCAGGTTATAAACATGCTATGAAGGTATATCATATTATACATGCCTACGAGTGTTTCTGTTCCTTAAGTATTTCTCCTTGGTGTCTTCCACCGTGCCATTCATAGTATTAGACATACGGAATGCTCTCAATAATTATTTGAACCAACAAATGCATAGTACACAGATCCCTTGCAGAGGAAACTGCCCCTTTCCTTGCCCTTCTACTCTGTAACACATGTTTTGCTTCATCATATTTATCAATATGCTCATGGGCTTTTCCTTCTGCAGAAACACTGGAGTGACTTGGCCAACATGATTCCCTCCTAAGCCAAGAGTCCCGAAGAGCTGCTGTTTGATTTCTCAACTGAAAAATATTTTGATACACTGAGTAGGAAGGAGCCCTGGTAGTGCAGTGGTTAAAGTGCTCAGCTGCTAACTGAACAGTCAGTGGTTTAGCCACTCCCCAGGAGAAACATGTGGCAATCTGCTTCTGTAAAGATTTACAGCCTTGGAAACCCTATGGAACAGTTCTACTCTGTCCTATAGGGTCACTATGAGTTGTAATAGACCCTATGGCATGAGTACTTCTAGAGGTTTTCCCCAAGGGCACAGTATTTAGGTCCATCAGCAGATCTTTGCAATGATAAAAGCAGGGTGTATTTATACAGTACAAGCACTTCCCGGGTTACAAACAAGATCCATTCCTCAGTCTGTCTTTAAGTTGAATTTGCACATAAGTCAGAACAGGTGCATACAGTTCTTATTTAGTGTCAGTCAAATGTTTGTTTTAGTGTATAGTATATATTTTACCTTCCTAGGGATAAAAAAACCCTTAAGAAACACTCTCAAACCATGAAATGTTTTCATGAGCTTCACAAAGTAGTAGATGCATTCATTGTTATGAGCCATGTATGTATTTAATTCAAAATCTTAACATAATAGGCTTTATAACAGTCCATTCTTAAGAATGAGTTGTCTGTAAGTTGGACTTTCATAACCTGGAGCTGCCTATATATATATTTTGGAAGAGCCTGGTGCTCCTTAGATGGACTACTTCTTTCATCTTCTTACCTCCAGGGAGGCAGCAGAAAAAAGAACACCAGGGACTCAAGGAGAAACTGGACTTTAAAGTCTCTTACCAGGGATTTGTAATCTGTCAGTGGTGGAAAAGATCAGATTGTGTTCATCTGCAATCTTTTCCACACTGAAACGAAACAGTGTCAGGTCCTGTGTCATCCTCACAATCATTGTTATGCTTGAGCCCATGCTGCAGCCACTGTTTCAGTCCATCTCATTGAGGGTCTTCCTCTCCTTCACTGACCCTCTACTTTACCAAGCATGATGTCCTTCCCCAGGGACTGGTTTCTGATAATACGTCCAAAGTATGTGAGACAAAATTATATGTATATATATAATTATGTATTATATATAACTTTAATTATATGTGTATATATATAATTTCATCTCACATATATAATAATTATTATTGTATATTATATATATATAATTTCAACTCACATATATATTGTTGTCAGGTGCTGTCCATTTGATTCCAACTCATAACGACCCTGTGCACAACAATATGAAACATTGACCGGTCTTGCATCATCCTCATAATCCTTGTGCTTGAGCCCATTGTTGCAGTCACTGTGTCAATCCATCTCATTGTAGGTCTTCCTCTTTTTCGCTGACCCGCCACTTTACCCAGCATGGTGTCCTCCTCCAGGGACCGATCCCTCCTGATAACATGTTCAAAGTGTGTAAAACATAATCTTGCCATCCTTGATTCCAAGGAGCATTCTGTTGTACTTCTTCCAAAACAGATTTGTTCATTCTTTTGGCAGTCTGTGGTATATTCAATATTCTTCACCAATGTCACAATTCCAAGGCATCAGTTATTCTTTTTTTTTGGTCTTCTTTATTCATCGTCCAGCTTTCACATGCATAGGAGGCGACTGAAAATACCATGTCTTGTTTTGGGCACACCTTAGTCTTCAAGGTGACATTTTTGCTTTTCAATACTTTAAAGAGGTCCTTTGCAGCTGATTTGCCCAATGCAATGCATCATTTGATTTCTTGACTGCTACTTCCATGGGTGTTTATTGTGGGTCCAAGTAAAATGAAATCCTTAACAACTGCAATGTTTTCTCCATTTATCATGATGTTGCTTACTGGCCCAGTTGTGAGGACTTTTCTTTTTTATGTTGAGGTGTAATCCACACTGAAGGCTCTGGTCTTTGATCTTCATCAGTAAGTGCTTCAAGTCCTCTTTACTTTCAGCAAGCAAGGTTTTTCATCTGCATATTGCAGGTTGTTAATGAGTCTTCCTCCAGTCCAGATGCCCCATTCTTTTTCATATAGTACAGCTTCTAGGATTATTTGCTCAGCATACAGGTTGAATAGGTATGGTGAAAGGCTATAAAGTACACAAATATATACATATAATTATGTATGGTATGTTATGTATAAATTAGTTTTGCTGTTCGGTGCTGTCAAGTCAATTCTGACTCATAGTGAACCCATGTGACAGAGTAGAACTGCCCCATAGGATTTTTTTTCTTTAACAGAAGCAGATCATCAGGTCTTTCTCCATCAGAGGTGCTAGGTGGGTTCTAACTACCAACCTTTCGGTTAGCAACCAAGCTACCAGGGCTCCTTATTTTGAGACATAATTTGGATACAATTCACAAATTTTCAATGCAAAATTCAATGAGATTTGACAAATGTATACAGTTGTATAAGCACTATGAGAATTATGATACAAAACATTTCTATCACTGCGAAGTGTTTGTTGTGCCCCTTTGCAGTCAATGTTGTTGTTGTTACTAGGTGCTGTTGAGTAGGTTCCCACTCATAGCGACCCTATGCACAAAAGAACAAAACACTGCCTGGTCCTGCACTATCCTTACAATCGTTGTTATGCTTGAGCTCTTTGTTGCAGCCACTGTGTCAATCCACCTCATTGAGGGTCTTCCTCTTCCACCGACCCCGTACTTTGCCAAGCATGATGTCCTTCTCTAGGCACTGATCCTTCCTGACAACATGTCCAAAATATGTAAGACACAGTCTTGCCATTCTTGCTTCTAAGATGCATTCTGGCCGTACTTCTTCCAAGACGGATTTGTTCATTCTTTTGGCAGTCCATAGCATATTCGATATTCTTCACCAACACCACAATTCAAAGGCATCAGTTCTTCTTTGGTCTTCCTTATTCACTGGCCAGCTTTCACATGCATATGATGCGATTGAAAATACCACGGCTTGGGTCAGGTGCACCTTAGTCTTCAAGGTGACGTCTTTGCTTTTCAACACTTTCAAGAGGTCTTTTGCAGCAGATTTACCCAATGCAATGTGTCTTTTGATTTCTTGACTGCTGCTTCCATGGGTATTGATTGTGGATCCAAGTAAAATGAAATCCTTGACAACTTCAATCTTTTCTCTGTTTATCATGATGTTGCTCATTGGTCCAGTTGTGAGGATTTTTGTTTCCTTTTTGTTGAGGTTCAATCCATACTGAAGGCTGTGGTCTTTGATCTTCCTTAGTAAGTGCTCCAAGTCCTTTTCACAAGCAAGGTTGTGTCATCTGCATAATGCAGGCTGTTAACAAGTCTTTCTCCAACACTGATGCCCCATTCTTCTTCATATAGTCCAGCTTCTTGGAATATTTGTTCAGCATACAGATTGAACAGGTACAGTGAAAGGATACAACCCTGACACATACCTTTCCTCACTTTAAACCAATCAGCATCCCCTTGTTCTGTCCGAATAACTGCCTCTTAATCTATGTAAAGTTTCCTCATGAGTACAGTTGTTCTGGAATGTCCATTCTTTGCAATGTTATCCATAATTTGTTATGATCCACACAGTCGAATGCCTTTACATAGTCAATAAAACACAGGTAAACATCCTTCTGGTATTCTCTGCTTTCAGTCAGGATCTGTCTGACATCAGCAATGATATCCCCGGTTCCATGTCTTCTTCTGAAAACAGCCTGAATTTCTGGCAGTTCCCTGTTGATATACTGCTGCAGTCGTTTTTGAATGATCTTCAGCAAAATTTTGCTTGCATGTGATTTTAATGATATTGTTCTATAATTTCCACATTCAATTGGAACATCTTTCTTGGGAATAGGCATAAATATGGATCTCTTCCAGTCAGTTGGCCAGGAAGCTGTCTTCCATATCTCTTGGCATAGATGAGTGAGCACCTCCAGCGCTGCATCTGTTTGTTGAAACATCTCAATTGATATTCCATCAATTCCTGGAGCCTTGTTTTTCACCAATGCCTTCAGAGCAGCTTGGACTTCTTCCTTCAGTACCATCGGTTCCTGATCATATGCCACCTCTTGAAATGGTTGAATATCGACTAATTCTTTTTGGTATAATGACTCTGTGTATTTCTTCCATCTTTTTTTGATGCTTCCTGCTTCATTTAATATTTTCCCCATGGAATCCTTCACTATTGCAACTTGAGGCTTGAATTTTCTCCTCAGGTCTTTCAGCTTGAGAAACACCAAGCATGTTCTTCCCTTTTGGTTTTCTATCTCCAGTTCTTTGTACAGGACATTATAATACTTTGTCTTCTTGAGCCACCCTTTGAAATCTTCTGCTCAGTTCTTTTACTTCATCATATCTTCCTTTTGCTTTAGCTGCTCGACATTTGTGAGCAATTTTCAGAGTCTCCTCTGACATCCTTCTGGGTCTTTTCTTTCTTTCCTGTCTTTTCGATGACTTCTTGCTTTCTTCACGTATGATGTCCTTGATGTCATTCTACAACTCATCTTGTCTTTGGTCACTAGTGTTCAGTGCGTCAAATCTATTGTTGCGATGGTCTCTAAATTCAGGTGGGATATACTCAAGGTCATATTTTTGCTCTCATGGACTTGCTTTGATTTTCTTCAGTTTCAGCTTGAACTTGCATATGAGCAATTGATGTTCTGCTCCACAGTTGGCCCCTGGCTTTGTTCTGACTGATGATATTGAGCTTTTCCATCGTCTCTTTCCACAGATGTAGTCAATCTGATTCCTGTGTGTTTCATCTGGTGTATAGTCACCGTTTATTTTGATGAAAGAAGGTATTTGTATTGAAGAAATTGTTGGTCTTGCAAAATTCTATCATTCGATCTGCGGCATTGTTTCTATCACCAAGGCCGTATTTCCCAACTACTGATCCTTCTTTGTTTCTAACTTTCACATTCCAATCACCGGTAATTATAATGCATCCTGATTGCATGTTCAGTCAATTTCAGACTGCAGCAGCTGATAAAAATCTTCAATTTCTTCATCTTTGGCCTTAGTGGTTGGTTTGTAAATTTGAATAATAGTCATAATAACTGGTCTTCCTTGTAGGTGTATGGATATCATCCTATAACTGACAGAATTGTACTTCAGGATAGATCTTGACATCTTTTTGATGATGAATACACCATTCCTCTTCAAGTTGTCATTCCTGGCATAGTAGACTATATGATTGTCCAAATCAAAATGGCCAATACCAGTCCATTTCATCTCACCAATGCCTAGGATATTGATGTTTATGCATTCCGTTTCATTTTTGATGATTTCCAATTTTCATAGATTCATTCCCCCGCGTGTCTGTCAGTTTGTCGTACTGTGGGTGATTGCATGTTGCTGTGATGCTGGAAGCTATGCCACCGGTTTTCAGATACCAGCAGGGTCATCCATAGAGGACAGGTTTCACCTGAGCTTCCAGACTAAGACATACTAGGAAAAAGGACCAGGCAGTCTACTTCTGAGAAGCATTAGACAGTGAAAACCTTATGAATAGCAGTGAAACATTGTCTGATATAGTGCTGGAAGACGAGCTCCCCAATTGGAAGGCACACAAAAGATGACTGGGGAAGAGCTGCCTCCTCAAAGCAAAGTTGATCTTAATGACATGGATGGAGTAAAGTTTTCGAGACCTTCATTTGCTGATGTGGCAAGACTCAAAATGAGAAGAAACAGCTGCAAACATCCATTTTTGCAGTCAATACTACTCATTATACCCCTGGCGTATTTTGGCATGTTACCAGGAGGGACCAGCCCCTGGAGAAGGACATCATGTTTGATAAAGAAGAGGGACAGCGAAAGAGGGGAAGACGCTCAATGAGGTGGATTGACACAGCGGCTGTAACAATGGGCTCAAACATAGCTATGATTGTAAAGATGGTACAGGACTGGGCAGTGTTTCGTCCTTTTGTACGTGGGGTCGTTACGAATTGGAACTGACTCAACAGCACCTAACAACAATAACAAAACCGCTGGCAACCATTAAAATACTTCCTGATACTATGTTTTTCCTTTTTAAAGAATTTCTTGTAAAGGGACTCATACAGTATATAATCTTTTGTGTCTGACTTTTTTCACTTACCATACCGCTTTTAAGATCCACCCTTGTTGTTACGCATATGAGTAGTTCCTTTTTATTGCTAAGAACTGTTACATTGGATATGGCTTGTATAAATATTCACAAGTTGATGAATATTTGGATTCTTTACAGTTCTGGGTATTATGAATAATGCTACCATGTACATTCACATAAGAATCTCTGTGTACACATATGCTTTTATTACTCTTGGACAAATCCCTAAGTGTGTAATTGTGGGTCATGTGATATGTGTATATTTAACTTTATAAGAATACATTTTTTTCCGAAGTGGCTATACCATTTTCATTCCTACTGGCAAAGAATAAGAATTCCAACTCTTCTATATCCTCACCAACATTTGGAATTATCAGTGTTTTAAATTTAAGCCATTCTAATAAGATTATAATGGTATTTCATTGTGGATTTAATTTGCATTTCTCTAATGAATAATGGGAGCCCTGCTTGTGCAGTGGTTAAGTGATACGGCCGCTAACCATAAGGTGGGCAGTTAAATCCACCAGCCTCTCCTTGAAAACCCTATGGGGCAGTTCTACTCTTTCCTCTAGGGTTGCCATAGGTTGGAATCAACTTGATGGCAATGGGTTTGTTTGTTTTTTTTTAGTGAATAAAGAAGATCAGAATCTTCTCATGTGCTTTGCCATTCGTATATCTTCTTTGATGAAGTGTCTGTTCAAATATTTTGCCAATTTTTAATTGAGCCATTTGTCTTCTTATTGAGTTGTATGAGTTTTTTACATATTCTAGACACAAGATTTTAATTTGATAAACTGTATTTTGCAAATATATTTCCCAGTCTGCAGCTTGCCTTTTCATTTTATTAACCATATCATTAAAAGTTTTAAATTTTGGTAAAGTTGAATTTATCAATGATTTTTTTATGGTGTGTGCTTTATATAACCTATCTGAGAACTCTTTAACTCAAGTAGACAAAGATTTTCTCCTATATTTTCTTGTAGAAGTTTTATGATTTTAGCTTCGTATTATAGCCTGTGATTCATTTTGATTTTTTTTGAGGTAAGGGCCAAGGTTTATTAACTTTACATGTGGAGATTTAATTGTTCTAGATTATCCATTACATATTGAATTTCCTTGGCACTTTATTAAAAATCAAATGATCATATGTATGTTGGATCCTTTGGGATTATCAACATAGATGATTGCGTTGTCTGTAAATAGAGACAGATTTTCTTGTTTTTTTTCAGTCTATGTGCTTTTATTGCTTTATTTGCCTTATTAAAACGTCTAGGAACTCCAGTACAATGTTGCATAGAAGTAGTGAGAACAGGCTTATTGCCTTAGTCTCAAATTTACAGGGACGCCTTCACTTATTCATCACTAAAAGGGATTTATTGCCACACAAGTACTTGAAGGGTGTTTAGGTAGGATGTTCATTGACCCTGGGGTGTCTGATAGGGCATCTCTGACTCAACATGAGTGTGTGGGTTGTGTATGTGTGTGTGGGTATTGTGCATACCTGTAAGAAGGTAGCGAAGACATTAAAGGGGATTAAATTGTATCACTATGTAAAGATATCTGTCTGGTATAAAGAGTTATACATTATAATCATATTTTTATCATCCCTTACGGGGTCTCTCTCCTCAATAGTTATGGTACCAGGCTTGGGATCAAGAATGTTTCCATATATATGTGGAAGGCTGGGTATGTGAATTAAGATTCAATTTTTTTACGTGTGAATATTCAATTTTCCAGCATCATGTGTTATAAATATTATCTATTCTCTGTTGCATTTTGTTGCAGAAACACCAGAGAATCTTTCCATAAAGGAAAATTTGCTTGTAAAGCCCTGAGTCGTATTAGCACAGCTGACGTGGGCTGAAAGGTACATGGAAACAGGGCTCTTATACACCACTGGTAGAGCTTTAAATTTGGTACAGCATTTTTACCAGATAATTTAACCTATCAGCCACAGTTGTAGGAGTTTGGGGCCTCATAAAACAACCAACACATATGTGATCATTTAATTTTTCAACAAAGCTGTCAGGGAAATTCAATATTAGCCCTGGAGTTATGGAGTTAAGTTGGCTGAGTTCGGGTCTCATTGAGACATCCAGAAATGCTGAAACCCCATGGTGTACTGTCTCTCTCAGCTGTGGTGCAGTGGTTTCTGATAGTTTTCCAGTTCTTTCTTAAATCGTATCCTCTCACATGACAGAGGGAAGATTTTTCAGATCTCTATTTGGTCATGGAGTCCTGGACTGAGGTAATTCCCTGTAATGAAGAAGAGTAACCCACATAGCCCTGGTGAGTGCCCAAGTCTGATCCAACTCCTTCCACTCAGGTCCTAGGGATAGAGCTGTAGTTTGGGAGCAGGCATTTTTTTCTGGATCTTTTAATTTGGAGCCCATGAGTGACTTCTTTTAGGAGTTTCAGGTCATAATTTAAGGAGGAAATAGCACAAAATCTTTTTGCATCCACAGTCTCATTTAAGAAGCCCTGGTGGCAAAGTGGTTGGGTGTTCGGCTGCTAACCAAAAGGTCATCAGTTTGAATCCACCAGCTGCTCCTTGGAAATTCTATGGGGCAATTCTACTCTGTCCTATAGGGTCACTACAAGTTGGCATTGAATCGTCGGCAATGGGTTTGGTTTTGTCTCATTTAAACCTCATGATAATCCTTACTCCCTTTTTACAAATAAGGAAACTAAGGCTTAGGAAGATCAGGTGGTCTTCTATTCTCTCAAGCTGTGTCATCACACTCTTCTCAGGTGAGGCTGGATGTGATGTCAAAATTCTTCTCAGTGAAGACCTCCAGGTAAGTACTATGGTTGATTGGAGTTAGCATAAGCGATAAAACCACAGCAGACTGTATTTTTCCAAAAGATGACTGCAGCAATATCATTCATCCCACAAGCTATTCTATATTGGGATCTTGATACTCCTCCCAGTCATAGGTAAGGTCTATGTCGTGTCCTTTTGAATGTGGGTACGCTTTGACTGCTTTGGAACTACTGGAATGAGGCATACCTGATGCTGCAAGGCTTGAGAGGTGTCTCAGTCATCTAGCGCTGCTATAACAGAAATACCACAAGTGAATGGCTTCAACAAACAGAAGTTCATTCGCCCACAGTCTAGGAGGCTACGTGTCCAATTTCAGGGCATCAGCTCCAGTGGAAGACTTTCTCTTCTCTGTTAGCCCTGGCAGAAGGTCCTTGTCATCAATCTCCCTTGGTCAAGGAGCTTCTCAGGGCAGGGACCCTGGGTCCAAAGAAAGTGCTATGCTCCCAGTGCTTCTTTATTGGTAGTATGAGGTCTCTTGTCTCTGTATTCAGTTCTCTCTTTTATATCTCAAAAGAGATAGGCTTTAAACAAAATCTAATCTTGTAGGCAGACTCCTGCCTCATTAACATAACTGCTGCTAACCTCACCTCATTAACATCATAGAGGTTACAACATAGGAAAATCACCTCAGATGACAGAATGGTGGACAATCACACAATACTGGGAATAATGGCATAGTCAAGTTGACAGATATTTTGGGGGGACACAATTCAATCTATGACAAGAGGCTAGGTTAGAAAAGGAGATGCAACTTTAGCTTTTCTCACTGGAACACTGGAGCTGGAGCCCTGAACCTCCCCATAGGTAGCTGTCTGCCCTGAGGCCAACATACTGACAGAAAGCACAAACTAGTCCACAGGAAGGGAGCATATAAAAGAGTCCTGAGACTACTTGAAGGGAGAGATGCCTGGCCAGCCTCCACCTGCTCCAGGCCCCTTTGCTCTTACAGCTCCAGCATCGTATGTCAACAGTCATCTAAAAGATGCCAAGCTATACCTGCCAGGTCAAGCCCTCCCAGGTTCCTGACCCTCAGAGACCATGAGAGGTAATTAAGTGCTTCACTGTTGTTGATTTAATCTACTAAGATTTGGAGAGATTTGCTATGGAGTTACTGGAACAAAAATCTATTTGTCATCTTTAGGAAGAAAGAAATTCTCTGGTACACTTTCATGACCCTCTTGCCACCAGATTTCTGACAATCTTGCCCTTATTCCTTTCCTTAACTGGGTGAGACCCAGAGAAGTCAATTTATTATCCCATGTTTACCTAGTGGTAACGATGGTTGAATGAGTAACAAGTTCCAGGTCTGAAGCTCTAGTCTTTCATACTTTGAGGATGGGCTGTGTTATCATGCCTGAGCTGTGGTTCTATAACGCGGGCCATATCTCCTTAGGTAGGTCCAACACTGTTTCCTATAAGAACTTTGGGGACATTTATCCTCCTCCAATCTGGTCCTTCCTCCAAGACCCTGCCAAACTTCTCAATACTGTTACCTCTTCCTGCCAATGGAGTGAGAGGTGACTTCAGGGCTAAAACAACTTTTCCCAATGATGCCCTGGTCTTGCATTGCCCTTTGGAAAGCTCAGGGACATGTCCCAAGGCTGAAATCCTCATCTAGGAAGCTTTTCTTTTCCTGATACCTCGTCAACCAAGGCTTCCCCACCGTTGGAACTGACACTGTCCTCAATGCTTAGCTTCTGAGGCAGTTTGAATAGCAAAGAAATAATTCCACAGAGACAGGTAACATGGAAATAGGTCTTCACACTGAAGCTGAGAAGTCCCACACAATCTTAAATGTGTGGCCCATTCCCAGAGTCTTTGATGTGGTTAGGGGAAACATCTAAGGTCAACTAGGCCACTTGAAAATCCAGGAGAAATATGTTGTAACTCAATAGAATGAAAAAGATCTTGTTGGACTTAAGAGGGTATTTGGTCCCTTGTCACTAGGAGTTTTCCCCATCATGCATGGTTAATTGGGAATGGTTAACTAGGGAGGCCAATGTTAGGAGCTGGTTACAGCAGCAGCTAAATGCCAGGTTTCTACCCAGAAGGTGGTGCCTTGGTATTTGGCCTCTCCTTAGCTGAATAAACTGAAACCGATATTTCAGGACACGATTGTAGCTCCAGGGGCAGTTGTGGTTCAGTGTTAGAACTCTCACCTTCCATGCTGGAGACCCAGGTTTGAGTTCCAGGCAGTGCACCTCATGTGCAGCCACCACCTGTCTCTCAGTGGAGGTCTGTGTGTTGCTATGATGCTGAATAGGTTTCAGTGGAGCTTCCAGACTAAGACAGACTAGGAAGAAAGGCCTGGCAATCTCCTTCTGAAAATCAGCCAGTGAAAACCTTATGGATCACAACAATCTGATTGCATTTCATTGCACTGTGCACGGGGTTGCTGTGAGTCAGGGGTGACTTGACGGCTGCTAACAACAACATCATAGCCCCAGTTTTGCCTCATCCCTTTTGAAATCTTGTTCAAATGCACAATGTTCACTGATTTAAATTCTGGGCAGATCTGTTCACTGGGCTTCATATGCTTGAAGTGCTATGATTACCAAACTTCCCCCTGCAGCCGAGGCAGAGAGGGATAAGAGACAGCTGATGAAAACATCACGATTCTGTTTCAATTAGTAAGTCAGCCTGGTCAACAAGAACTATGCCCACAGATTTTAATTGGTCCCAGAGGAGAAGAACAGAATGTTCTAAGATGTCCTTGCTCACCCTGATATTGCATTATCTGGGCCACAGGGCAGCTGTAATCCTTCCCCAAGGGCTTAGCATGTCTGTCTAGAAATCAACTGGAAATCTAGTGTTAACATTTTTACCATCATATTCTTTATTCTTTAGTGGACTTAGCTTTAGGAAACAAAAAAAGTCTATATCGTGTCTAAGTAGGTCAATCTCATTCCTAGAATACTAACTACAGAGAAACAACATATTGGGGGAAGGGCAATTCCTTCCACAAAGATCGATCAGAAATAGCTTAGGTGAAATTTGGACCTAGGCTTTCATGCCAATCTCGCCCATAATTCCAGAAGCCAATCCCTTCGCTTTTATGTTCCTTGAATTCTCTATCAATGAAAAGGGGATGATCGTTTTCTCTTAAGCAGTACCTGGGTGGTCCAAACAGTTAAGCACTCAACTGCTAATCAAGAGGTTGGTGGTTTGAACTCGTCCAGAAGCACCTTGGAAGAAAGGCCTAGCAATCTGCTTCTGAAAGGTCATAGCCATTGAAAACCCCAGAGAACACAGTTCTACTCTGCCACATACGGGGTTGTCAGGAGTCAGATTCCACTCTATGGAAATCGGTTTGGTTTTGGTTTGGTTTTTGGTTTTCTCTCAGAACATAATTTGCTTTGGAGTCATCAAATCCGTGACTCCAATCCTGATCTCTTTTAGGGGGTGGAAAGGGTTCACTATCAAATGTCGCTATTATAATTTAAGAGAATCTCTTCTACCTACATTTTCCACTTGTGAAACTTACGTGCTGTATTAGTCAGGATGGGCTAAGTTTTGCTGAGGTAACAAGCCCTCAAATCCCCAAAGGCTTATTTCTCACTTTTATCACCGCCTTGTATAGGTCAGTCTGGTTTCCTTTGTGGCTACCTGTCAACAGAGAAGAAAATTTTGGGCTGCTTCCATATTGCAACTTTGCTGTCTCAGAGTTCTTTGCTTCTCACCATAGTGGCAGGAGAGAGAGCACGCATGGAACTCACAGGCCCTCTTTATCTCCTCAGACAGAAAATACCATACGTTACTGACACTCACACCCATGCCTATGAAGCACAGAAAGCTAGCAAATATGGGGGCGCTTATGGGATATTTGGTAAGAATCGGCGTTTATACCACATATTGCATGAGTGTTGTTAGTTGTCTTGTTATAGCCAATCCAGACAGGGATTCAAAAAGAGGAAAAATTCACTCAGCAGACTGAAAAGGCACTACCAAACTAGAGTTACAAGGACAACTAACACCCAGGTTCAGCTCATGGAATTCACAGTTGGGAGATTGGAGCAGGGAGAGAGGCAAACAGGTTAACTATTGGGCAATATGTAAGTGCCTAGAGGTATAAATGTGGAAGACAGGCAGGAGTGATCCCTCCATCAGAGTCAGGTGAGGCTCTGCAGAGGAGCTGATGGCCCTTAGGTTCTTGAATGAGGACAAGGAGTTTACCAGGTGGTAGTGTTGGGGTGGGGTGATTCAATAGCAGAGAAAAATGAGCTTAAGGTCTCACCCCCTTCCTTCTGAGCCACAGCTGACAGGAGAAACTCCTTCAGGCCACTGACTCAGATTTGCACTCTTTTAAATAAAAATAAAGGAGTTTGTGAATGCAGAAGGCTTCATCTCAGCATGCCCAGTGAACAGTAAAAACGGTAAGCCTTGAAAGCGAGAAAGTAGATGGAATAAAAGTTTAGGAGACAGAGTAGAGGAGAGGTGTTGCAAAATCACTCCCTGCCAGGGTGACCATGGTTAAAATTTTGTATGGCACCAGTGGCCCCATCTACTGTCACATTGAATCATTCTGCCCACAAAGCTCCGAGGGTAAGGATGGCTGTGCCTGCCAGAGGGGCCCTCGTGCTGCTTATTTATAACCCCATCACCCAGGAAGACTGACATTTTGGTCTAAGAAATTAGGATCCAAGCCCAAACCCATCATTTCCAGAAAATAGCAAGACATATATTGCAGCCCAGTTCCTCGGGCGCTTGGATGTCTACTTTTAGATGTGGGACCTTTCAGAAAAGGCACTGGTCATAATTCCTTGCGTTTGCATAGCATTTAACAGTGTGCAAAGTTTCTTCAGATACCCATTAAGTGAGCTGATTGAAAGAAAACAGTACTGAGGAGGGTGTGGGGAAATCTGCACGCTTAGGCATCATTGGGATAAAATGTAAATTGCTGCAGGGTTTTGGAGGGCAATTTGGTAGCACGTCCCTTTTGACCTAGCAATCACACTTCTAAAATCTCTCCTTCGGCAATGATTGCACAGAAGCCGAAGGCAAATATACAAGTGAGCTTATTGCAATATTATTTTTAATAGAAAAAAGTGGGGGAAAACCTTACTGCCTATCAAATGGAGACTATCCAAATAATTCATTATAGATCAGAACTCTAAAACACTACATCCATCTGTTAAAAATGAGATAAACACCACGTCTTGACATGGGAGGATACCTATGATGAAGGTTTCATAGTTGTCTGTGTGTGTCTGTGTGTAATTTGTACAAGCATAGGTGTTACATCTACTACAGCAGTCGTCATATCTTGCAGTGGGTTTAGGGGAGAGACTTTAAAATTTTAATACACATTATTTCCTCATGCAAAAAAAAAAAAGCAAAAACAAAACCTGACACCTTACCCTGCTTTATAAATGTGTGTGTTACCACCTGCAGTCAGAGGAACACATATAATGATCACAAATACAGTGACCCTGTCCACATCTAGTCCCCCCAAGGTAAATGAAATCTTAAGCCATTTCCTGAAAGTTTCTGATTCCTTACAAAAGAGTTTTACCCTGACTTTTACAAAGGTAATGGAGCACAATTCCACTCTGACTCAAATCAGGTTGCCAGGAGTTGGAGTCAAACCAGTGGCAACTGGTAATTGGTTACATAGGCAAATGTATTTGTACGTACCACGGCACACATGATAGTTGTTTGCAAAATCCATTATTTTTCTAACGTGAAGAAACAACCTGTAACCATGGAGTCCACCATATTTCTGTGGCATTTTTTTATTTTGTGAGCCAATCTTTCAGTGCAATAGTTCTCAGCCTTGGCTGCCTATTGGAATCATTGAAGGAATTTAAAAAATTTCTGATGCCATCCTCCGAGATTCTGAGTTAATTAGCCTGAGGTGTGGAATGGCCACTAAGATTTTTTTTTGAAGTTTCCCAGGAGTCTCTAATGTAAAGCCGAGATCGAGGATCGCTGTTGTAAAATTCATTTCTCTTGTGAAACTTCTTTGCAAGTAAATGACTTACTTTCTAAATGCTTTAGTCTCTGAGTCTCTTCTTCGCTGACCACATATTGTTTTATAATTACAGAAAAAGATAAAGAAAAAATATTCTCTGTGTAAAAAAAATATTCAAATTATTATACCAACTTCAAAAATTTTTAATTTTCTCAATATTGTGTGAAGTAGAGGAGTCCCTGGGTGGTGAAAACAGTTAACGTGCTCAATTGCTAACCTGAGAGTTGGAGATTGGAGTCCACCCAGAAGCACCTCAGAAGAAAGGCCTGGCTATCTACTTCCAAAAAAAAAGAGCCGTTGATAACCGTGTGGAGCACAGTTCTACTCCGATATTCGTGGGGTTGTCACGGGTAAGGGTTGCCTGCACGGCAACTGTTTTTTTTTTTTTTTTTTTGGTGTGAAGTAGATAAAAGCCAATGAACACTTCCATTTTCTGAATGAGAAAATTAAGGCACAGAGAGGAAGGATGATTTGACCAAGTACGCAGCCCCCAAACGGTAGCACTGGATTCAAATCTAAATCCTCTCAGACTAGGTCCTGGGCTCTTTGCGTTTAGGCTAGCGTCTGGCTAAAAGTGAGACTACCTACTAACCACCTTCAAACAGTTGGGGAAGACAGAAAAATCCAGTGGAAATAACTACTGGTTAAAAATCACAAGGTCTTGCGTCCACTGTAAGCTGTGGAACCCTCAACGACAGCCACCTTGCCTCTCTGCTCCCCAGTTTTCCCTACCTTCCTCATCCCTACCTACGTGAATTTCCTCAAAGGATTTCAGTTTATCATCACTTGGGAATGAAAATACCTAAGACTGTATTTTTGTTGCTTCAAATCTAACAGCAATTTATAGGAAATTCTCCACAGCAGTAAGTCTAGAGCTGTAATTCATTGTAGCCAAAATGGCGTCCCTTGATAATTTTAAAATATCTTCATTAGCTTCCGGTTGTTTAGAGAAGCCATGTCCATAGTGGGGTGGGTTAGTTTCAGTGGGGTACACAAGATCGTTCTTTGAGGTGCAGAAAGAACATATTAAAATTCAGATTTTTCTAAAATGTTGAAAGCTAAACTTTACTCCTTCCCATGTCTCTCAGTTTGTTGTACTGTGGTGACTTGTATGTTGCTATGATATAGAAGCCAGACTACTGGTATCCCAAACACCAGGAGGGTCACCCATGTTGGACAGGTTTCAGTGGAGCTTCCAGACTAAGACAGGCTAGGAAGAAAAGCCTGGTGATCTGCTTCTGAAAATTAGTCAATGAAATCCTATGGATCACAGAATATTGTCTGACGTAGTACTAGAAGATGAGCCCCCAGGTTGGAAGGCAACAGTGGACTCAAGCATGTCGGTGATCTTGAGGGTGGCGTGGGATGAGGCCGTGTTTGTTCTGTTGCACACGGGGTTGCCATGAGTTGGAGCTGACTCGACAGTAACCAACAACAAACATTATTAGTATTAAATACATAAGTTTACCATTATACATGCGTATACTTTATAGATCGACTCGATGGCACTGGGTTTTTGTTATACTTTATAAATAAATATATATTGGATGCACTCAAAGTTTGTTTAACGACATGAGTGCGTGTGATCAAAGGAGCCCTGGTGGCACAATGGTTAAGTGCTATGCTGCTCACGAAAAGGTCAGCAGTTGAAATCCATGAGTTTCTCCTTGGAAACCCTACGGGGCAGTTCTACCCTGTTCTATAGGGTTGCTATGACCTGGAATCAACTGGACAGCAATGATTTTTTCTTTTTTTTTGGTGTGGCCTAAATAGTTTATAGCCCACGGTCTAGAGCAGCGATGTCCAGTAGAATTTTCTCTGATGACAGAAATGGGGGAGCCAGCTCTCCTCGCTCACTTTCCTCATTCCTAACGGCTTGACCTTCCCTCTGTGCTGTCCTGTCCATGTGTGGCTATTGACCCCATGAAATGTGTCTGAGGAACTGGGTTTCTCATTTTATTTCATTTTAACTCATATTTATATAGCCCCATATGGCTAGTGGTACTGTATTGGACAATTCAGGTCACAGTGATTCTCTGAAGACAGCTCACCCACCCTGAGAGTCATTACATAACAGGAAAGATACAGTTTATTTGAGCACACTATGCTCATAAATGGCGTGAAGGCAGTCTTTTAAAGAGGGTTTGAGAACTGTTCTGCCAGTTGCAGTCAAGACAATTCCGACTCAGGGCAACTCGGTGTGCGTCAGAGGAGAACTGTGCTCCATACGGTTCTCAATGGCTGTGACCTTTCGGAAGTAGATCTCCAGGACTTTCTTCCATGGGGCCTCTGAATGGCCTTGAATCTCCAAACTTTTAGTTAGCAACCCAGCATGATAAGTGCTCCATTGGAGAGAGGCCCAGTGTGCTCTGGAACTCAGTACACGGGCCCACCGCAGCCAGGCTGGAGAGGGCGTATATGGGTCCTCTGAGAAGCAGATGTGAGGTGGGGATTATACGTGCCAGAAGATTTATTAGGGGAAACCCCTATGAGAGAAAACAGGGCAGGATCTGGGAGAGCCTGGAAGAGCCAGAGAAAGCCATCAGACCTGATGTAAACGTGCAATGGATTTCCGAGCAGCATCTGGGCCCAGAGTTCACTGTGCTCCCTGCAGTCAGCAATCCGGGATCTGAGAAGTGCGTTTACAGCCGACACACAGAGTGAGGTACCAAGTACAATACCTGTGAAGTCGCTTTGTGATGGGTTAAGCGCTCTGCAAATATCAGTTGTTTTTACTGTAAACCTCCAGGAACAATAATAAAGGTAACCTCAGGAGAACACCGTGGAGTTAACAAGGAGGGCAGCAGATGGAATGAACCAGGGAAACCACAGACAGGATATTTTTGAAGTTGACGAGAGATGGTGTGTAAAATGAAGGTGTTCGTTTTGCTTTAATTTTTTTTTTTTCCCTAAACAGATTCAGATCTTGGATTTGGCAATTGGTGAGACTGTGGAAATAAGTTTTCCCTCAGGTATTTAAGACTGAGAACAACCAACCAAGCAACAAGTGTTGAGTAAGTATCCGTCATGTGTTTTTCACGGCTGCTGCCTGCCACGGGGGGCTTAGGGCTATAAGAGGAAGCTGGTGCTTTTGAGGAGCATATCGTTCTGTTGGAGAGATGAGACCAGCACTCATAAATGACATAAACATTAGTGAACAATACAAGTTAGGTACAGCTCTAGAATCTGGAGAGACAAAATACAGCCTGTGTAAATAAAGGCAATAAGAGTCTTATTCTTGACCAGGAAACCAGCCAGAACCTACCCTATGACTCTGCAGTATTTCTCCTCCAGTCAGGGTATGGTTCAGGGGTAGAATTCTTGCCTTCCATCAGGAGCCCTGGGTTTGATTCTCAGCCAGTAAATTTCATGAGCAGTCACCACCCATCTGTCGGTGGAGGCTTGCTTGACGCTATGATGCTGAATAGGTTTTTGCAGAGCTTCCGGACTAAGACGGACTAGAAAGAAAGGCCTGGTGATCTACATCCAAAAATCAGTCAATAAAAATCCTAGGGATCACAATGGTCCCATCCGCAGCAGATCATGGGGATGGTGCGTGACCAGGTCATGGGCCGGCTTAACGGCAGCCAAGAACAACCACCAAAAACCAAAACGAAATCATTGCCATTCGAGTTGATTCCAACTCATAGCAACCCTATCCAAAAAACCAAACCAAACCACCTGCCGTCCGGTCGATTCTGACTCAGAGTGACCCTATAAGGATAGCGTAAAACTGCCTCTTAGGGTTTCCAAGGCTGTAATTCTTCACTGAAGCAGTTTGCCATATCTTTCTCTTGCGGAGGGTTCAGACAGCCTACCTTTAGGTTAGCAGCAGAGCGCTTAACTACTGCACCACCAGAGCTCCTAGAACAACAACCAAAAAAAAAAAAAAATAACAAAAACACCAAACCCATTGCTGTTGAGTCTACTCCGACTCATGGTGACCCTATAGGACAGAGCAGAACTGCCCCACAGGATTTCCAAGGAGCGGCTGGTGGATTTGAACTGCCAACCTTTTGGTTAGCAGCCATGGCTCTTAATCACTGTGCCACCAGGGCTCCTGAACAACAACAAAAATAAAAACAACAGTCAGGTTTAAATAATTGACAAGCCCTAAAATGACAAAAACAAGGTAAAGATAAGAGGTGACAGGTGAAATCAGTGCATTGGAATGAATAAAAACTCTGAGATGAAAATATTATCATTAGGTGGCTGTGTAAGATCTTCCTGGGGGTTCTGCAAGCAAAGCCCACCTGCCATCCATGCCTCTGAGATACAGTCAGATTTTACTCTGAGTTCCTGAGCAACTAAGCTGAGCTCTAGTCACCCCTTCCTGCCTTCATGCTTCCCAGGTGAGGGACAGTTTCTACTCTCCCAGCCATAGATGGGTATAATTAACGCCCTATGGCCTCAGTTGATCTCAGATCGCCTTTTCAGGGAGACAGAGGCTTGGGCTGAGTCATCCCAGTAATAAATGCTGCAGTCACCCCAGGGAGGCGTCCCCAGCTGCCCCTGTTGGAGGGCGACCAAATGAGTAACCCTGCCAGAGTCGCATGGGATTGTAACAGAACAGACTCGTGCCTGTACCAGGGCCAGGGTCAAGATCAAGGCTGCTCACAACACATACAAACCCTGACAGCTCCCTTGAGGGGTTGGAGGTCTGTCCAGGGGTCTTTCACACTTAACAGTTGAACTTTCAAAAGGAAGACTTATGACAACAGACTTTCTGGAGAAACATTACCACCCTCACCTCCTCCTTTCTAAACATTTCCTTGGTCCCTTCAACATGGCTGACATGGAGATGCCAGCAGCTTTCGCACCCAGGGCAGAGGGGGAGAGAAATAATGATCCCCAAGATGCAGAATGATGCAAAGGCTAAACACCACTGTCAGAGTCTGAGTCAGTAACTCAGGCAACTGAAACTCTTCCCTGTGGAGTTGGTCAAGGTGGCTAGAGTTTCCAGGAGCTACACAGCAGATCCAACACCAGCCTTTGTGCGGTCTCACCCCTGGGGTAATTTACTTCAGGCCTGTGAATTACTAATGAGGGTTTGTATATTTACTCTGGGCTTTAGAATGTCCTTCAACTTGATCCTTGATGTCATTAATTTGGGTCCCAGTCATGTACTTGAATTGCCTAAATTTTTACTCTCTCTGTTTCTCCCCCTCCATCTCTCCCTCCCTCCCAGGTTAACATTCCATTCTTCTCAGGGATCCACTTCACCAGGGCCATTATTTTGAGTGGTCTGCTTGTTCTTCCTCTCCCTGTCTGCTCCCCCTTCAGTGTGTTATTTTCCTGTCTGTTCACTGGAGGCTCAGATCCAGGTGCCTTGGGTGGCAGCCCATCAGCCAGTGGTAGAAAGTCTGTGGTTTCCTGTCCCAGTGGCCTGTAGTGTGGCAGCGTGCAGGTCATCATTTCCTCCAGGTGGTCATTCTAGTCTGGTCTAAGCTATATAGGTCACATTTCTCCCAGCCTCAGAGACAGGGAAGATACCCTCAGGGGCTTCTGAATATCTGCAAGGATGCTCTGGTCATTGTATAGATGAGCAATATGAGCTCCAGGCAGTTAATGGAGGGTCAGGCAGATTCTTGGTGGTAGAATAGAGTCTAGAGATTAGGTCTTCTAATCCTTCACCACCCAGGGCCCCTTCCCCTAGATCAGGTGAGATGTACAAAAGTTCGTATTCTTAAGGATTAAATTGGTGCAGATGAAGAGTTGTGGTGTAGGAGCCAAGAAACATGGGTTCTGGACCCAGCTCGGCCCTAACTCACTTTGGGGCCTAACAAATCACTTCATTTCTTGAAGCCTCAGCTTCAGAAAAAAATGAAGTAGTAAGATTGGATGATTCCAAACGGTCTCCAAAACTGAACATTCCAAAGCCTGAATCCCTAGACTGAAGAAGTGGTCCCAGAATGAAGGGGTTTTGGGTCTTTCCACCTGGCCTAGCTGTGGTGGGGTTGCAGCACTCAGCCTCCAAAGCTGCTGGGTTGGCTTCCCCTAGTAAAAAACCAGGGGTATGTTTCAGGTTGATCTCTCTGTGTAGATAAAGCAGGATGGCGGTTGGTTTTCTGGTGCTGTGATTTAAACTGTGGGTTCTTTGTGTGGGTCTGAACACTGATAATGAGCATCCTCTTGGTCAAAGTCCAGCCTATCCATTGAGGCACATCACAGAAGCACCTCCACAAGCCCCCACCCAGCTCCCATCCACCAACCTGCTTTGTGTATATGCACCTTCATTATGACACGTGAATTACTTTACACTGCACTATAGTAATTTATCTACTAGACTAATCGTCCTTATTAGGTAGAGACTGAGTTTTCCTAAAGTAGCAAGATCATTTGCAGAAGATTAATTTCTGTGTTGTTCTTGATGATGTACATCCTAAGAGGATACTCAGACCTTTACATCCTAAGAAGATACTAAAACCTTTGTATTGTGTTGACTGAAGTAGTTATCAGTGGCTTTTGTGGTGCAGAGTCCAGAGCAGTTGTTATCAGACTCCCAGAAGATAACCCATAAGGAGGTTTTTCTGTCTCGAATCCTCATCTGTTCAAGTTAGAGGCAAGTTTTCCAGCGCAGAGGGGATCCAAGGGCTGAGAGGATTGCAATCAGCTAGCCAGGGAGGAAAGGGGTTTTCTTTAGACTGCTCTGAGATGAAGAGGAGGCAGTGAAGTCCAGCACCTGGCTCCCATGAGAGGCCATAAGGAGAAGGCAAGCTCTCAAATGAGAATGATTTCTTGGTCACTTAGGGAGGTGGGCACTAGGTGAGCAGATACTGCTATGCTCAGGTTTGACAGAGGACAGCAGAGCCAATTATATCCAAAGGACGACCAGCATGTTGGCAGCAACCGGTGTGGACTGAAGGCAAATGCTCCTTCCCAGGACCCTGGACTGGGCAAGAATCATGCGAGATTCAGAAGTCCCCAATTCAAGCTCAGTTCCCCAGGTACTGTGTCTCCACCACATATGTCCTTACTTCAGAGGACAGGTGACACCAGTAGCCTTTGTTACAGTCACCCCATTCCCTCTCCCATTTCCTATGACCTTGACTTTCCTAAAATTTGTTTTTGTTTTTTTCTTTAAGTTTTCCTTCTTCACAGAAAAATCACCTTTTTAACAGGGGGGCCCACAGATTGCCTGTAATTCTAGCTTTGCAACACTGTACTCCATGTGGCTGTGCCTGACACCAGGATCAGAAACTAAAAGCCCAAAAGTTCAGGGACAATTTGTTAGAATTTTCCTGCCTCCCCGCCTCAAGAAATCTGTTTTGGGTGGTAAAATCTCTTTATTTCAAAAATTAATTTTAAAACTGTCAATTACAAAGTTCGAAAACTAGTCAAACAAACAAATCTTAAATATAAAGCTAAAAAGAGCTAGTTTCTTTTCTGTTCATTCAGCATGAGGGCAGGAGAAGGCTATGTACTCAGTTTCGGAGTGTCATGAACTTGGCCATATTTCATTTGTTTTTTCTTTTTGTTTGTTTTAACTAAAACATATTCAGAGTATGCTTGCAATGTGCCCCTCAAGTTCAAGGCAGAAGAGAACAATCTGTGGTCCCATTTTAGTTCATTTTTTCTTAAAAAAAAGAAGAAGAAGGAGGAGGGGGGAAAGATAATAGAATCCGTATTAACTTGAGAGGAATCTTTTGAAAATACAGCCTTTCCCCACATCTGCTTCTACTTGACCACAAAATATATTCCGATATGTTGCATTTAAATCTCACCGTGTTAGACCAATACTTCAAGGAGAATTTTTAATTGCATGAACGTATTTTTTTAATTTGATTCAATTTGTAACCTTTCCTAATTGAGAATCTCTTAAACATAATAATCTAAACAGTTCTTTTTTCCTGGACTTCCAAGAAATAAAATTACAAAGCCTCCCTTTGCCCATGGTAACCTGCACAACAGACAAGTATTCAGTGGAGAGAGTTAGAGTCCTTTGTAGGGTTTCAAGGAGCCCTGGTGGTGCAGTGGTTAAACACTCGGCTGCTAACTGAAAAGTCGGCAGTTCGAATCCACCAGCCGCTCCTCAGGAGAAAGATGTAGCAGTACTATTTCACCACTTGTGATAAGGATTGAATTAAATAAGAGAATGCATATAAAGCTCTTAGCCCAGTGCCTGCCGCATAAAAGGTGGTCAATACTTGTCAGTTATCGTTATGACAAGGATAAAATGGAGTTCAAGGGATGATATGATTCCTGCCGTTAAGACACCTCTTGTCTAGTTCAGGAGTCAAAACCAACACTCTCAAAGCATGATAGGTACTGAAGGATAATACTGAAACAAATGTCAAATTATTTGATTCAGCGTGTATGGGTTATTAGTTGGTGATAGGATTTGTGAAATCTATGCATACCGATAAGGAGTTGTAGTACGTGATCTTTGTGGACATTAAATACAAAAATACAAGAATACTTCATGATCTGTGATCTTGGACACTAACGAAAGGAAGGAGAGCAATTTTTTCTTGCATAAGCTGAGGTTATATGTTGAGGGCATTTCCAGGCTGATAAGCTAAAAGGCAGATCCTCTGAGCAGTTTTCTTATGAGCCTGAAGTTAATGTCATGCTGTTGGCTACAACCCCCAAAGATGGTCACAGACAAGTGGCAAAACTGCAAGCCATAACAGAGCTGCATTCCTAAACTCAGATCTCCCTTCTAAGTGAGTTTTCGTTGGGTGAGCATTCAGGAAACACATCATTCATCGAATGTTGTTCCAAGCACAATGTCACTCTCCCCGTAATTTCAGAGTAAACAAAATTATCAGTGAGTGACAGGTTGAAATATTGTAGACAGGGTCAAGACCATTAAGGGACTCTTGCAGAACTCTCCTGTACTCACCAAGGAAAGAGGAGTTGTGGCTCGCCCCTATTTGACAGGGAGGGCACTGCCTTGAGGCATGGGGTCAACGTGCAGGACAGGACTTAGTATCTGCTCGTGGTCAGAGGCATAAGCCCTGCTGTCCAAAGCCAGGTTTTGACTTTGGACTTTTCATCAAGGGCTACTGCTGCCCCTGCTCCTATCCTCCCACTGTATTATCTGGTTATGAATTAGGACATGGATATTCAACACCATCTCCAGGAAGAAATATAAAATTAGAGACTCTCGGGGTTGAATTAGAGACTCTTATTGTCCAGTTTTGTTTTTTTTTTAAGAGTGGTACATCTGGACTGTTATGGATTAAATTGTGTCCTCCCAAAATGTGTATGGAAACCCTTAAAGATCATCCAATCCAAGAATCCATCTGATGGTTGAGCCATCTCAGGTCTGTCTTCACGAGCAGTTGATCAGCCTCAGCCTGATAATAGCTGTAGAGGGGGAATTGACCAACTCTCTGGAAGCAGACCTTTCTCTCTTGGGATTAGTCTTGTGGATATTGATCCACTTATAGATTGGGAAATCCTTGAGGAGTGATTGTGGCCTATTTTCCTTTGTAACCCCAGCACCTAGTACAGAATCGAGCACATATGATCAATAAGCTCTTGTTAAATAATAATAATAACAATAGCTAAGAGTTATAGAGTGCTTAGCGTGTGCCAAACTCTATGCTAATCGCATTCCCTGTATTGACTCATTTAACGCTCCAAGCAGTCCTTAGCGATAAGTACTATTTTTATCACGAGTTTTGCAGAGAAAGAAAAAGACACTCAAAGAGGTTAAGTAAATCGCCCAAGGTCACAGAGCTAGTTAATGGCAGAGTTGAGACTAAAAGCAAGTGTGTGATTTTGAGTCTGAGCTCTTAATTTCTATTTTGGATAAATGGAAAAATAAATTTAAAAATGAATGAATGAGGAAAAATCAGTAGGCCTGTAATTCCTGCCATGGTGGCTCATCGAATCCCTCTTGCATATGATGTGAGTCATATTTGAAGACCACCTTAAGTTGTCTTTACCTTATCTTCCTTTCTCAGGCTACACACCATTGTTTCTTTACACATTCCTGTGTGAAGTGGTACCAAGTCCTTTCATCCTCCAAATATCTTATATGGACTCAACAAACGAATTTCTTTTAAATTATTCCTTGGTTATAAATGTTCCACATTTTTCCTGGTCCCCAATTTTGAAACTTTTGCCTTTCTCCCATTTGGTGGGCCTCTTCCTGAAGGGCTCCTCTGGTGGGCCAAGCTCCTGCCAAGCAACATCCCTGATGGGGTAGCACTCACATTGCAAAGCCAACTTCCAACTCCCAACCGACTATTTAGTTGACCCCCATACCCTGTTGTACCCCCTGGAAACATGAGCTAATAAGATTCTGCCTCCAACCACCCCAGCCCACACGCCTGGCTGCCCTGCCGAGGCCACAGTGATGAATCCTGAAGCACTCTTCCTTATTACCCATGGCTTTGGACCCAGCGTTTTGTCCCACCTGCGTGGATCCTCTTAGAAGACTGCATGCCCAATAAGAGCGGCACATCTGCACTGTTATGGATTAAATTGTGTCCTTCCAAAATATGTACGGAAACCCTAACCCGAGTACCTGTGAATGTAATCCTGTTTGGAACTAGAGTTTTCTTTGTTATATTAATTAGATCATAGGATGGGTGTGAATGTAATCACTTCTGAGTTATAAAAGAGCAGGTTAGACACAGAGATACATGCACAGGGAAGGAAGACAGATGCCATGTGAGGATCACCAAGGAACTAAGGAATGTGCAGGGCTACCAACAAGAAAGAAATTGATGTGGCTGAGGCCCCGATTTGGACTTTTAGCCTCCAGAACTGTGAGAAAATATATTTCTGTTCTTTAAAGCCACCGGCTTGTGGTATTTCTGTTACAGGCAGCACTAGAAAACTAAGACATGGACTCTCTTTTATAACATGCAGAGTGCATCTATACACATCAGTGGTCTCACTGGACACTCATAATGGCTCCTTCTAAGGCAGGTTGAGGAAAACATCCTAACTCAGATGACATGGCTTGCAAAGGAGGAATAAGTACTCAGTGACAGATCAACAGCCAGAAAGGGGGCCTCCAGCTCTCTGGATACCAGTCCAGGGCTGTTTCCAGTTGCACCATGAAGTTTTCTAGTCCAGGTGTCTAGAAAGCCACTTTCCGTTTTCAATCTTGCAGGCCTCTTGTTTAACATGAAGGGGCTCTGAAGGCTGCTATCAACAGGAAGGAAGGAGATAAAGTGGTCTGCCAAACTGCCATTCTTCACGAGGACCCCAACCTGCCCACCCCTTCTTTATAGCCCTTGGGTTCTCAGGGTGGTATTTGTAGTTTACCTGTCTCTCCTCTCTTCTTTCTGAATTAATGTGGGAGTCACGCTGATTGGAGGAGTTGCCACATTTATATTGCCACATCTTTATTTATCCAGTGGTGTCACTAGGGGGGTGAGGAGGGCACAGACTGCGCCAGGTGACACTGTCAGAGAGGGTGACACCTAGATGACTGTCTATAAAATTTTTGTGCAGTATTTCAGCAGAAATTTATTATTTTTTATAAAAATTTCCCTGTAGCTAGTTTAACAACAAAAACAGTTTTCGTAAGCCCGACTTACAATTACCAACATACCTATAAGGCTGGAACTCTATGCTAACTTACTTTTTGAGCCTTGTAATTTTTTTTTTTTTTTTTTTTAATGTGCTGGGTCAGAGCTGTCGTTACTACCCAATTACAATGACTCATCCAATCACGTGGCTTCATCTGCACGCTAGGAGCAGGAGCTGCTGTTTTCAGGGCTGCCAGTGTTTTTATAGGCTCTGATTGTGTCAAATTCTCTGGTGTTTTAGCGACAATACTGTGGTAATTAGTATTTGTCAACCTATATCAATAACTTTTTTTGAGAATGAAGTAGTAATTAAAGGAAAAGAAGGAGAAAAATCAAAAGAGGCCTCCGCTCAGTTACTAATCACGTTGTAACTAATAATACAATTCAATGGAGAAAGACTTTACAAAGAAATTTTGTTGTTAGTATTCATATAACCTAAGAGATATTACATTTAAGCAATTGACAACTATATTTATCATGTATTATGCTATGATTAAAATTGATAAGAAACTTACATATATAACAATTATTGGTTATATAACTCTTTGATAACTAAATAGAGAAATTGACGGTTTAAACCATGAACCGGGGGAAATGCTATGTTTCTTGATACATGTTTAGAAACATAACAAATCTTAAACTCAGTTTTTTTAATTTTAGTCTTTTTAAAATCTTCCTTTAAAACATTGCTGTCTTGCAAATATGTATCTGACTTGAATGAAATTTTCAGGGTTTTAGTTTGAATTATGGTTTAAAAAAATAGGGACACATTAAAAAGCAAGTTGGCAAAAGGCATTGATTTTAAAGCTGGTGGCTTTGAAGGCAGGAAAGGAAAGCTGTGATTTAGCCGAACTATTCACTCAGGGCTGAAATGCTCCTGTATTTGTTCCTGTTTACTCTTACGGTATTGTTTCATTTATGAATATATTTCTACATGCATTTGTCTAAATCTTCTACATTATTTGGGCAGTTATTGATTATGCAAACCTAATCCATTAAGGTATTTCATGTAACAATTAAGTATCATGTTAAAATGAATATAATTTTGATGTACTTCTTAAATGTTTTTACTTGGAATGCTGTCGTTTCCTTACGGGATTTTCACCTGAACCATATGAAACTATGTAAATATAAATCCATTTAGACCATGCATGTGATATTGTAATTTTAAGGTGGAATTTTAATTTTGCTGGTTGTTTATGTCACTACTATTGCCATTGCATTCAATGACGTACATGAATTACCATTCATGAGTAATATTAGTACAAAGAGCCTTGCCAAGGATTCTGTATGGTCTCCTATGGGAGGAAGTCCACGGGAGCAGGGGCCGGGGGTGACACCTTGAGTTACCACACTGGGTGACACCAATCCTAGTGACGCCACTGTCTTTATCTTACCACCCCCATGCCTCCTTATGAAGGCATCCGAATCCCTTATGAAGCTAAGAGTAAAAAGGCTTCTGTTTAGAGAAAATACAATGTCTAGCTCCACAAAAGAAGCAACAATTCTAGTGATAATTCAACAGCAAGGACAACACCTTGATTCTTTACAACGGTATTCCCCTATAAAGACCTCATGGAGACAGTGGTGATTTAGTGTAGAATTCTTGCCTTCTGAGCAGGTTTGATTCCTGGCAGATGCACCTTACACGTACCCACCACCCATCTGTCAGTGGAGGCTTGTCTGTCAGTGGAAGCTTGCAGTGGAAATGTGCATGTTACTATGATGCTGAACAGGTTTCAGCAGTACTTCCATACTGAGACAGACTAGGAAGGAAGACCTGGCAGCCTACTCCCCAAAATTAGCCCATGAAAACCCTATAGATCACAATGGTCAAACGCACAACTGTTCACGGGATGACTCAAACCAGGACAGCATTTTGTTTCATTGCGCATGGGATTGTCATGAGTCAGGGGTGACTTGGTGGCAGGTAACAGCAACAGGAAAGACCTCATCAATACAGCAGGCATTGCAAACTGAAATGCCTGCAGAGGTTAGGTGCGTCAGTAACTGAAGCACTCCGGGTGTAAGACATGAATGGAGAGTGGCAGGGTCTGTGGCACACCGGAAGTCCGTGTCCCATCGGAGGAAGCAGGGGTTACCCACTCCAGCTAACTGTTGCCAATTTCCACTTACTGCTGCCAGGCCGTCTGACTTGTCAAAAGAAGCCAGAAACCTAGGTTTCACATGAAATCTCCCCCATTGTGAAGAGTTGGTAACAATTCAATGAAAAACAACGTAAAAAACATCATGTGGGACTCATGTGTCTCCCAGCTCTCAGACTGCAGCCTCTGCGATACAAAGAAAAGATTGGCTCCTACGTATTTTCTCTCTAACACTCGTAAGAACTGGATGAAGTAGGTTCTGATATTCCATTGTGCAGATGAAGAACTGAAGCCAAGAGGGTTTAAGCAAATTGCCTGCTGGCACAATTGGCACGTGGCAGAGCTGAGGTTTGTCTAACTTCAGAGCCAAGCTCTTTCCATTAGGTCATATCACCTCCCATGCCAAGAAGGACATTGAAGCAAGCAAGGCAGTCTCAACCAAGCAAATGGGGGCTTAACACATGGGGGCTAAAGAAAGGCAACATATCCACAAGTGACCACCTTTCAGAAGTTGCTTGCCCTCTCTAAGCCTCAGTTTCCTCACCTGCTAAATGAGCCGCCAGGACTGGAGGACAGCTAAGACTTCTAGATTCAGACTGTGAGCTTCATGGGGCAGAGGCTTTGTCTGCTGTGTGACGTGCAGTATCCCTTGAATTATTCCTTGTCTTGAGTGGATGATTTTATGAAATGCATTATGAAGTACCTTCATTGTCAAATCAAAAGCCTACGCCATTCATTCATCCATTCCACAGAGGTACGGAGCACCAACCATGAATGTAATGATGTTCTAATGACTCCATAAAATCATATAAATGAATTATGTCTAGTCTATACCATTAATAAGAGCAAAACTTTATACTGCTTATTATGCATACATTCTTCTAAGTACATTGACTATAGTAATTTATTTAATTCTTTCAACATCCTGTTGGAATAGGTATGATTGTTACTCCCATTTTACATACGAGAAAGCAGAGACAAGGAGAAGTTAATAACTATACCTAAGGTCACACAGCTAGTTTGGCAGAGCCTGATTTTAACCCAGGCTGCCTGGCTCCAGTGTCCATGATCCTAACCATGGTGCAATACTCTAGTCAAGACAGAAAGAGAGATGGCATTTATTAAATCCTGCTCTAGTACTGACTTAGCTAGGCTCTTCTGTATAATGTATCTGTTAATTTCTTACAATAAATAATCCAGTAGGTTGGTACTTTTATTCCCCTTCTCTTATCAAAGACTGTGAGTAACTTGCCTGGAGTTCCCAGCTAGCAAACTGTCACACGATGTAGAAATGACAAGAGCTGAAGCTGAGGAGCAGTTAGAGTATGGAGGGAGGTCAAAAGGGGAGAGTGTGTCCAGATGAGGGAGATAAAACCCTGTTTTCTCTCTCTCTCAATGACAAAAAGACAAACAACCCAATTAATACAGGGACAAAGAACTTGAGTAGACATTTCTCCCAAGAAGACCTAAAAATCCAATAAATGTGTAAAAAGATGCACAGCATCATTAGTCATTAAAAAACTTATTGCTGTCGAGTCGATTCTGACTCATAGCAACCCTATAGGACAGAGTAGAACTGCCCCATAGAGCTTCCAAGGAGCAGCTGGTGGGTTCGAACTGCCAACCTTCTGGATAAAAGCTGAGCTCTTAACCATTGCGCAGCCAGATGAGATACCATTTCACATCCACTAGGATGGCGGTTGGAAAGAGTCCTCGTGCATTGCTGGTGGGAATGTAAAATGGTGGAGCCACTGAGGAAAACAGTTTTGTGGTTCCTCAGGAAGTTAAACACAGGATTACCATATGATACTGCAATGACGCTCCCAGGTATACACCCAAAAGACTTGAAAGCAGGGACTCAGAGACTTATACACCAATGTTCGTTGCAGCACTTTTCACAGTAGCTAAAAGGTGGAGACAATCCATGTGTCCATTAATTACTCAGGGCCTGGCCCACCCCATGTGGCCTAGTGAGTAGCAATGGCCAGCTCTGGGTGGTGGACCCTTGCCTTGTTTGTGCTTCCAGTAGATTTTCTGGGTCAGGACTCAAGATTGCTCCTCAAAGGCTCACTTCAGAATTGTCTGATGTTTCAAATACAACACGAGGTGCTTTAATTCCCACTGTAAGAGCAGATTTTCTCTGAAGACACACTTCCAGAGCTGGAGGGCTATGTTGTCCTCAGAGGGGCGAGGCTCTTGGGCAGATGAACATGGAGGGGGGCTGTATCTCAGGAGTCTGCTCTTTGAAGTCACAGTGATTTTAGGCTTGAGGCAGACAAGAAAACTGGCTCACCCTTGTTTGAGTAGAGCGTGTAGCTGAGCCTGGATTTGTGTGGTTTTGGGGGTGGACAGTAAACTGCAATGGCAGGACCGGTTTTCAGGATTAAGCTCTGTGAGTGCACCCTGAGGCTGTGGGCTGGGCTGGGGTGCCCTCACTCAGTAAATGAAAGAGAAAGTATGGCTGTCTGTGTTCTTCTAAACCTGCAGTTTGAGTGATTCTACAGGAACAAGCAGATCCAAACTTCTACCGAAGCCTACCTGCAAACTGTTATCTAAATCCTAAAGGAAATGAAATGCAAAAACTCTCATGTCAAAATACTGACCAGATGAATGACAAACACATTTTAATGAGGAGCTTTGTGGCTTATAAGCAATAAGGCATGGGTTCCGCTGCATTATATTACTTTTTCTTAATTGCTGTAAAAATATATTAAATATTTGCCAGTTCAACATTTTTCACGTGTGCAATTCAACGACACCAATTACATCATCATGTTGTACAACCATTACCTGCTGAAGGCTTGAAAAATACATGTCTCAGTAGTTAAGAGCTTGGCTGCTACCCAAAGGTCAGCAGCTTGAATCCACCAGCAGCCTCTTGGAAACGCTATGGGGCAGTTCTACTCTGTTCTGTAGGGTTGCTATGAGTCGGTAACGACTCAACGGCATTGGAAAGTGGAGCCTGAGTTCACGTTGTGATTTTTCAGATAGCCTGCTTCTGTGCTTAATGACTACCACTCAGGGGCTTGGAGTCAGAGAAAAGCTTGACATTGCCATCTCCATGCCCCAAATTCTGGCCTTTTCTCCCTTTCTCTCTTACGTCCTATGCTTCCTTACCCTCTCGCTCTCCTGAGACTGGTCCAGGCCCTCTTCACCATACACCTGCACTCTCAGGTTCACTTCGTATGGAGGGTTCCTGGTTTCCCTTTGTCACTTCATGCAACCCGAGGTGGTGCCAATGGTTAATGTACTTGGCTGCTAACTGAAAGGTTGGCTTCAAGTCCGTCCAGAGGTGCTCCTGAAGAAAGGCCTATACTCCCCAAAAATCAGCCTTTGAAGACCGAGGGAGGTGCAGTTCTACTCTGAGGCATATGGGGTCGCCGTGACTAGAACTGCCCCATAAGGATTTCTTGGCTGTAGTCTTTACAGAAGTAGATCGCCAGGCCTTTCTTCCGTGACACTGATGACTGGGTTTGAACTGCCAACTTTAAGGTTAGTAGTCCAGTGCACACCGTTTGCACCACTCATTGGCAAGGGAGACAAGGAGGACAACCAAGAATGAACTCTGTGGTAAAAGCCAATGAGAGAGTTTTAATAGTGAGGGAATGGTCAAAGGTGTCATAAAACAGAGATCATATGAAATGAAAGCAGATTTTTCACACCGTCTGTTCCTATCATTTTCAAAATTCTTAGGACTGCAGTCAAGGTCAGCTACGACCGAGGCCAAAGTTATTGCCCACAAGGATCCCCCACTCCTTCCTTACGCTGGTTTCCCTGGTGGTGCCTAACTCCTGGGGTCTTTACTCACCCACCCTACTCTTGATCAAGTCCTAATCTTCATTCACATCCCAGCTCGAGGATTATGACCTCCTTGTAGTCACCTACGCCTGTGATTTCTCCCTCCCCCACCTTATTGATTCTTATCAGAAATTACCACTAGATGCAGAACAACAGGACTTTTCTTGTCAACAGTAGTTCTGCTGCCCAAATAGGCTGGACAGTCTTTGAGATCCAGGTGCTTCACTTTATACCGCCAATGCCCAGGGCAAGAAGAACCCCATGGGCAAGTGTTATTGCCTGACTAATACATTGCCTTATATGAAGTGTTATTTTCTCATTTAATTCATATTTTCCCATTTAATTCTTACAGCACCACCATTCCAGTTGCTGTCATGTAGTGGTTAAGTGCTACAGCTGCTCACCAAAGGGTCAGCAGTTCAAATCCGCCAGGCGCTCCTTGGAAACTCTATGGGGCAGTTCTACTCTGTCCTATAGGTTCGCTATGAGTCAGAATCGACTCGACGGCACTGGGTTTTTGGGCCATGTTGACTCAGGCTCGTGGTGGCCCCATGTGTGTCCAAGTAGAACTGTGCTCCACGGAGTTTTCAATAGCTGATTTTTTAGAAGTAGGTCACCAGGCCTTTCTTCCCGGGAACCTCCGGTTGGATTCAAATCTTCAACCTTCCAGCTAGCAGCCTAGTGCATTAACAGTTTGTATCACCTGGGGACTCCGTAGCACCTCCATTAGGTCAAAGTTAACATCATCTTACTTTGTATTTAAAGAAGCCAAGATCAGGTAGGATATCTTTCATTTAATGGAAAGAGCTTAAGGAATGCCAATGATGACAAAGAAACACCATTTCCCATTAGCTGCAAGTGCTAAAACTTTTAACTCAGAAAGTATCTTAGTTTTCCATTACAGCTATAACAAATCAGTACAAATTTGGTGGCTTAAAACAACACAAATTTATTATCTTACAATTTTTAGTTACAAGTCCAACATGGGTCTCACTGCACTAAAATCAAAGTGCCAGCAGGGATGGTTTCCTTTCTGGAGGCTCTAGTGGCCTTGCCTTTTCCAGTTTCTAGAGGCCACACACATTCCTTGGCTGTTGGGCACCTTCCTCCACCTTCAAAGCCATGGATGTTGCACTCTCTGATTATTCTCCCATAGACACATCTCTCTCTGATCGTAGCCAGGGAAGGGTCTCCACTTTTAGGGTCCCATGTAATTAAGTTGGGCTCACTCAGATAATCTGGGGTAATCTCCTTACTCAAGGTTCTTAACTATATCTGGAAAGTCCCTTTTGCCATATAAAATAACATATTCACAGGCTCTGGGGATTAGGATGTGGACATCTTTGGGAGACCATTTTTGTGCCTACCGCAGAAGGGTTTTCCTGGACTTCAATTATTAAAACACAAAGAAGATGAAGAACAAAATGATCTCCTTTCT
The DNA here is from genome assembly GCF_024166365.1 of Elephas maximus indicus. Taxonomy (NCBI): domain Eukaryota; kingdom Metazoa; phylum Chordata; class Mammalia; order Proboscidea; family Elephantidae; genus Elephas; species Elephas maximus. The sequence continues at coordinate 11,571,671 of NC_064842.1, read as the reverse complement.
CCAGGATCTCAAGTACCTGATATTAGGAATCAAAACACTTTTATATTGTTGTTAGATGCCGTCGTGTTGATTCCGACTCTCTAGCGACACCATGTGACAGGGTAGAACTGCCCCATGGGGTTTTCTAGGCTGTAATCTTTATGGAAGCAGATCGCCAGGTCTTTCTCCCATGAAGCCTCTGGGTGAGACCAAACCACCAGCCTCTTCATTAGCCACCAAGAGCTTAACTATTTGCACTGCCAGGGCTCCTTTATATTTTATATAGGTGTTTATAAACCATTCATGAATGGTTCCCCAGCCAAGAACCAGTCAAGACATTGCAATATTGTGCTCCCACATCTATGTCCCAGCCCCGACATAAAACCTAAGTGCCAGACCCATATTTCCAACTATTAGCTTGCTGAGCTCATCTATATTTAATGCCAAACATGAACCTCAAACACGGCAGGTCCAAAATGAAAATGCATCATTCCCCGGTCCTATTCCCTCGCTGTATTCCCAAACCCCAGCTAATGGTGTCATCCTTCACTCAGACCTCTTACAATTAGAACCAACCTTAGCTCCTCTTTCCCCGTCATTCCACACATCCAATGGACCATTACATCCTATCGTTTCTACCTCAGACATGTATCTGAAGTTGGATCTTTCCCCCAATACCAGTGTTTTCACTGAAGGATTTTTGTCTTGTACCTGAATTATTTTGGTAGATGCCTAACTTATTCCTCTTCGTCAGTGTATTCCTACTTCTCGTCCATTCTTCACTGTGCTCCCAGAGTCCACTTTCCAGAAAAACAGATCTGATCATGTCTGCTCTTTCCTGAAGAGCTTCCCTGCAGCCTTCATCACCTATGCAGCAATGTCTAAGGGAAACGTTACCAAAACAGACGGGGAAAGGAACGACAGCCCTCTCCTGTCTTCCCAACTCTTCTTGACCCACGTGTATGTCAGAGGTGGTATGTGACCATATCCCCTGCAGACCTGCATGTCCTTGCACAGGGCAGGACACGCTGTCTTATAACAGTAAGTCTGATACGTGGACAAGTGTGCCATTTTCTCCAAGCTCCCCTTCTGGGCACAGATCCACACTGAAGTTTCAGACCTCCAGGAATACCCTAGATTTATGGATAACACAATGAGCAGCTCCAAATGTCCAAAGTGGGAATAATTCTCCCCCTAGCCCTTACTTTTCGTTTAGCCCTACTTATGAGCACTTGCAAGAGAAAGGAAGGCAACCCAGGGCTTGTTTATCCTGGCTCTGTGAATGATTGCTTAGGAAGTATGTGAAGCCAATAATGACTAATGTCCTCAAATATTACCTATTACTCATATAACATGATCACAATAAATACTCAGAGGCCCACACACTATTTGTTTGTTTTACTATTTTAACCACAATTTAATGTCTACCCAGTATAGCATCTCCATAAAAGAGCTATTAGCTTGCTAAGCTAAACTATATTTAAGGAGCAGTCAATTCTATGGATTTCTTGCTCTTAATTTGCAGCTAAATTACAATTAAACCTGAGATGCATTTAATCAAGTTAAATTGAAGCGACTCTGGAGTTGGAAGCAAATGGAAAATGACTCTGCCTGCAAGCCAGTTAGCCTGTGGTTTGCACCGACCCTGGTTAAAGAAGGATGTGGGGAAACTTGGAATTATGGCGCATAAATCAATACTCGTCCTGAAAGAAGATGGCACGATACATGGCTAGAAAACAGGCATTTACTGAAGACTCACTGTTTGCCTGGGCATTGTAAATGCCTCCAAAAAATACAAACAATGCAGTTCTTGTCACCAAGGAATTGAGACCTCTGAGGACACTCTTGCTGAGGAACACACTAAGGCAATGCCAAAGTGACAGTGGAGGTGCCAGTCAGATTATCACAATGACCAGGTGCCTACCATTAGACCTCCTGGCTTGATAATTGGATAATTGATCTGATTTTTCGTATCCATCATGTAGGGAACTTGCCACTATCTGCCTTAATAGGGCAGTTGTGCAATGGCTAGCATTTTCCCAATACGTAATGTGTTCCAGAGCCCTGGTGGCATATTGGTTAAGAGCTCGGCTGCTAACCCAAAGGTCAGCAGTCCAAATCCACCAATCACTCCTTGGAAACCCTATGGGGCAGTTCTACTCTGTCCTGTGGGATCACTATGAGTCGGAATCAACTCGATGGAACACAACAACGGCAACAAAATATGTTCCCACACTGTTTGAAGTAGTGTGCATATGTTAACTCATTCAAACTTTACAACTCAGTAGGGTAAAAAAAAAAAAAAAAAAAAAAAAGGCCAGAAAACTGAGGCATAGATGTTTAAGTTTTGTGCTCAAGGTTGCATAGTATATCTACCGATGGAGATTACTTTATGAAGTGCCCACTTCTCCTTACACAACACTGATAATCAGAAAGTCCTTTCTATGTTGAATCTAAATCTGTCTAGAGCGTCCACCCAGCTGGTCTTGGTTCTGTCCTCTGGATCCAAATAAAATAACGGTTCTCCCCATGTCAGTATTTGAAGATGGGTGTCATGTCTTTCCTCCACCCTTCTTTACTCTAGGCTAAGCAACCTCAGTTCCTGAAACCATTTCAAGTCCACCCAGTTTGGAGAGAGCATCACTCTCTGTCCTCCAAGTAACAGAAGGCACTGTGCAAACTTCATTGTGCAACCTTCATTGTGCAAACAGAAAGCATTCCTATGTAGCATTAAGCAGGCCACTCCTCCATCCAGAAAATTAACATAAAAGCTCATTTTTTGTAGACGATGTTTCTTTGCACCTTCTTATCCCAGGCTTGTAAAAGCAAAACCCATAAATATATCCTATTATCTTCAATAATAAAAATAGATAATACATATTATGACTTATTACCTACCTGTCACTATTCAGTGATCTATGTTTTAATTTGCTTAATTATTACAACATACTTAGGGGTTAGATGCTATTTTTATCCCTGCTCCAGAAGCAGAAAGCAGTTAGGACTTGACGTTCTATTGCATAGCATAGGACTGTGCAATGAATAGCTCTTTATAAGGAATGAAAACACAGAAGTACGACGGTGGCTCAGAAGAGTGTATATTTAAGGAACTTATAGAAGTGTGGGTTTTAGTGGGTACTTTTAGTATATGGAAACCCTGGTAGCACAGTGGTAAAGAGCTACAGCTGCTAGCCAAAAAGTCAGCAGTTCAAATCCACCAGGTGCTCCTTGGAAACCCTGTGAGGCAATTCTGCTCTGTCCTAGAGGGTTGCTGTGAGTTGGAATTCACTCAACAGCAACGGGTTTCCTTTTTTTGGTTTTAGTATATACTTTGCCTTTTTTGTCTAAGCAACATCTTGCCTAACCAATGTCTCACGCTGGTCTCAATCTTTAAGTTGAGTACAGCAAGCAGAGAGCAGTGGTATTTTAGTGGCAGAATTTTCATCTTCCATGCAGGAGACCTGGGTTCAATTCCCAGCCAGTGTACCTGATGTGCAGCCACCAAGCGTTTGTTAGCAGAGGCTTGTGTGTTGCTACCATGCTGAACAGTGTTCAGCAGAGCTTCCAGACTAAGCTGGACTAGATAGAAAGGCCTGGTGATCTAGGTCTGAAAATCTGCCAATGAATGCCCTGTGATCATAATAGACCAATTTCCAACCACTCACGGGGGTGTCACAGGACTGGGCAGTGTTTCATTCCATTATGCATGAGGTGTCCATGAGTCAGGGCTGACTCAAGGATAGCTAACAGTTACATGGCAAGAATGAAGGACCACCTGGGACTCAGGCAAGATCAGACACTCACAGGGCTCTAGCCAACCTCCACCGGCATTCTACCAGGCATGTTTCTGCTCAGGACCTGCCCTAGTGAAGAACCACAAGGCTCCCCTAAAGAATGAGCCCCGGGCCAGTGGGGAGCCCCGGGCCAGTGGGGAGCCCCGGGCCAGTGGGGGACAGGCTGTCCATTCAGGAGAGGCACGGTAATGTGAGTGCGACAGTTTGCCTCCACCTCCTGGCCTCCTCAAACAGGTTTCATGATATAAAGGGTGCATTTTTCTGCTCCAAGATATTTTTATTTCCAGGAAACAAACAGTAAATCATAATGTATCATAATATATATTACAAACATATATATTTATAAATATATTTCTACCTAAATAAATAAATTTATAGAAATGTATTTGTTGTATTACGTAACTATGTATGAATATATGTAAATACATGTCGCATACATATACACGCAAACACGTGTCTGCCTGCATATGTCTGGCCTCTGCAGTAATGCTGTCTATTTTACCTGAGATGAGGGACTTTTACAGGGAAAACATCCCTGAAGGTGGCACGGTTCTGACCCCGTAGCGTTGTAGTACCGGGAGGCACCAAAGAGAGACCAGAAGTCTAAAGAATACAAATGTTCAGAATGAAAAGTGAGCAGGGAGAGTGTTGGGACAGTGCTTCAAAATGAATTTGGAAGTGGGAGAGGTACAGAGAGAGAAGGGAAGGAAACAGACTTGGATGATCCTAGAACCAGGGAAAAGGGTGGTAAAGCCAAACCAAGACCCTAAGAGCACATAGTGTCAGGCCCCTAAGCACCCAGCAAAACTGCAATGCCTGTGGAGGATCATGGAGGGAGCTAGATGCAGACACTACAGACAATTTCAAGTACAGTGGCTTGAAAATATGCAGAGGACACTCCTCTTGCCAGTAGAATGGTCAGCCTGGGACTTGAGCCTACTGTCCATGTTGATTTTAAGTGAATACCAACTGGCTGGAAGAGATCCATATTTATGCCTATTCCCAAGAAAGGTGATCCAACTGGATGTGGAAATTATAGAACAATATCATTAATATCACACACAAGCAAAATTTTGCTGAAGATCATTAAAAAACGGCTGCAGCAGTATATCAACAGGGAACTGCCAAAAATTTAGGCCGGTTTTAGAAGAGGACGTGGAACCAGGGATATCACTTGTTGATGTCAGGTGGATCCTGGCTGAAAGCAGAGAATACCAGAAGGATGTTTACCTGTGCTTTATTGACTATGTAAAGGCATTTCGACTGTGTGGATCATAACAAACTATGGACAACACTGCGAAGGATGGGAATTCCAGAACACTTAATTGTGCTCGTGAGGAACCTTTACATAGATCAAGAGGCAGTTGTTCGGACAGAACAAGGGGATATTGATTGGTTTAAAGTCAGGAAAGGTGTGCGTCAGGATTGTATTCTTTCACCATACCTATTTAATCTGTATGTTGAGAAAATAATCCGAGAAGCTGGGCTATATGAAGAAGAACGGGGCATCAGGTTTGGAGGAAGACTCATTAACAACCTGCATTATGCAGATGACACAACCTTGCTTGCTGAAAGTGAAGAGGACTTGAAGCACTTACTAAAGAAGATCAAAGACCACAGCCTTCAGTATGGTTTACATTTCAAAATAAAGAAAAGAAAAATCCTCACAACTGGACCATTGAGGAACATCATGATAAATGGAGAAAAGATTGAAGTTGTCAAGGATTTCATTTTACTTGGACCCACAATCAACGGCCATGGAAGCAGCAGTCAAGAAATCAAAAGATGCATTGCATTGGGAAAACCTGGTGCAAAGGACCTCTTCAAAGTGTTGAAGAGCAAAGACGTCACCCTGAAGACTAAAGTGTGCCTGACCCAGGCCATGGTATTTTCTGTCACATCATATGCATGTGAAAGCTGGACAATGAATAAGAAAGATAAAAGAAGAGTTGATGCCTTCAAATTGTGGTGTTGGCGGAGAATATTGAATATACCATGGACTGCCAAAAAGATGAACAAATTTGTCTTGGAAGAAGTGCGGCCAGAATGCTTCTTAGGGGCAAGGATGGCGAGACTGCGCCTTACATACTTTGGACATGTTGCCAGGAAGGATCAGTCCCTGGAGAAGGACATCATGCTTGGCAGAGTATAGGGTCAGCAGAAAAGAGGAAGACCCTCAACGAGGTGGATTGACAGAGTGGCTGCAACAATGAGTTCAAGCATAGCAACGATTGTAAGGATGGCACAGGACCAGGCAGTGTTTCGTTCTGTTGTGCATAGGGTCGCTATGAGTCAGAACCAACTCGATGGCACCTAACAACAACAACAACAACCTGCTATTTAAACCAGTGGGGAAGGAATTTTGCACAGGGAAGCTGAGTAATTGCCTGCCAGGTAAGGAGCTGTTCTTTTGGGGAGAGGGTGGAACACTGGTGACCATGCTTCCCAGTAACCTGCCCCAGCTTGGCCTTGACCTCTGGAGACACACATCTTCCCATTCTCCTTTTTCTCTGGCTCCTACTGGTCTCTTCCCTGTCATCCAAGCAGAGATGCATCTCATAGGGACGTGGCATCATAGACATTCCCTTGGTCTGCAGAATGAGGGAAAAACACTCTTTCCTACTGAACTGTGCCTGTCAGCACAGCCTCACTGCTGACTCTGGAGTGGTACCATTCGTGTTGGGTGACAACAAATGCCGTGGCAATGCATTTCCAGGCAAGATGAGTGTACCTTCCCTTTGTCTAGAGATACCTCCCCTTTCCATGCATTTAGCACTCAGCAGAGTCTCACTGTGTGACAAGGAACCACATCTATTTCCCTTCTTGACCACCCAAAGATAGGAGGATTGTTCCATCTCAGGGTCCAAAGTGGCCAGCCAGTGGGGGAAGTGGTGAGCATGAGCTGAGATCTGCTCCCTGCACCACCCGCTAGCTGTCTGCACAACCTCAGAGGCAGACCTGACCTGCTTTCATGATGGACCACTGTTTTAGAAGAAGGGACGTCCAGCTGGGCAAGTCAGTCCCAGGTGGGCTCTCCAGCCAGCAGCATCTGCAGACTTCATCCTCGGGGCTGCATATGGAACACCCTCAGTCTGGAAGTTGTTAGAATGCCCTGTAAAAGGTGACCTGACCCCAGAGCATAAAGCTGACCGCACATGACTCTCCCAAACTATGTACTTCTGGTTGACTCAAATTTTCCAGCAGATGCACTGATATTCGCACTATCGTCATGTCTGCAATAGTCTCTATAGTGCCAAAACACACTAGTGAGATGCTGCTGAGCTTAACTCCAACCATACCGGGCTGTTTATTGCAGCCTCCAACTAACTATTACAAGCTTATTTCTGCGTGAGCCAGGAAGAAAGGGTCAGCTCCCTTCCCACATCTCGGACACAAAATGGATGCTACTGCAGGCGTCCCAGAGAGTTGACTGTCTGGGCCTTGGGGGCAATGCTGCATGTGGCCAACAGCTCCTTTCTAGATGGGGTCAGGAGCTACAGAGTATGTGCCCACACCTGAGCCCAGGCTCGCGTACACTCCATCTATCCACTGGCTGGCTCTCCCTCCCTGTAGGAGCCCCGCTGGCAGCGCAGCACTCCATACGGTGGGTTCCATTGGCCTTCTTGTGACATGGTCATGCTCTATTGATCACTGCAGGGCTGTGGCATGAACAGAAACGTTGCAACCATTTCTCCAATGTTGGCAGTTATCAAAGAGAACTTGCCAAATAACTCTAAAGAAATATCAGCAAGACTGGGATAAAAATATGCCCGCCTCAAAGCAGTGGGGTCATCCACTTTCTTTCCTTTTTTTTTTTTTTTTTCTGTCATGGATATTATCAGGCTCTAAGTGAGACCTATAGACCTGTTATAATAAACTCTTGAGGTGATTCTGTTGTGCCAGCCAGGCTTCGAAGCACTGATCTAAAATGCTTGTCTTAGTTTACATCTGGATGTAAGAATCCACAAGTATATAAATGTGACTGCAGACGCAAGCTTGGGTCTCCAATTCCCTGATTGCTTTATTCTTCTGGCTGGGTTTGGCTCTCCTCTTTGATCTTTTTAATGGTTCAGGCAAAAGGAAAATTGCTCTTTAATTCCTCTTCCGCTTTCTGGGCTGAACATTCGTGGGTGAAGTGACCAGGTATCTGTATCTGAGCTTTCTCATTTGTAAAAGCAAGCTCTCAGTGCTTAACCCAGACCTTGATTTATCCCCAGAAGTGTTCACTGAAGCAAGTAACTGTAAATATTGGGAATCAATACATCCCCAAAGTAGAAAATTTACTGAGTAGGCTATGGTACGTCCTTCACAGGTTTAAAATAATATTTGCAAAGAATTTTGCATACAAAAGCTCTTTGCATAATAAACATGATATCATATTAGCTGAAAATATAGTGTACAATATTTCATACATAATATCTCAACGACTTAAAATATACATGGAAAACATAATGAAAATAAATAAGTTAAAATATTAAGGGTGGCTTTCTCTGGGTGCAGCAATTATAATTTTTTATATTTTTAATTCAATATTTCTAGATTAAAAGAAAAACTCTACAATGATGAGATGAATAACTTTTTCAGTAGAGCATTAAAAGCTATTCAAATCGTTTGACGTGGATATTACGAGAATAAAATAAGAAATGGAAGGCAGCTCAAAAAGTGTGGGTGAGCATTATTTTTCTTGTGGAGATTACTCAACCCTAGCGGAAACACTAATTAAATTTTAATTTAAAAATTATCTAAGAACAGATTGTACCATCTCCATAGACAGGTGATAACTGTATGCCAGATTAGCTCATTGCTCTCCCAGCTACCCTTCAAACGCTGATGTCAGCCCTCAGAACACCTCAGGGGGGAGTACAGATCTCTACCTCAGGTGAAGTGTGCTTCATATCGACCCCCTGCTGCCCATTCGTGTACTTGGCGTTGTCCAAAGATACTCCTTGGGGAGCACACAAGGACTTTGCCCTGGGACTGTGCACATCACCTGGCCCACCCTCCCTCCTTGGTCGAGCTCTGACTTGGGTGAACGCCCTTGTGCGGTGGGGGAGACGTGGAGGCGGGCGAGCTCTGGATTTTCCACCTTCCTCAGCTCTAGTGTGAACCTGTGACAAGCACTGCCACTTTGAGAGATGACATTTGCCTGGGCCAGCTACTCAGCTCTAATCTGGCTTCCTTTTCTTTTATGTCTTCCAAGGGGCATAATCCCAGCTGCTAAATATAGACCATGTCATCTTAAAATATACAGCATCTTCTGCCAGCGTTTTTATTTTTGTCTTGGATGACATGACCGAAGTTTCTATGAATAAAGATAAGGCCAAATGACCAAACTCGCCTCTCTACTCCTCTCCCGGGGTGGGAGGGGCATCAGGCTCAAGGTGTGCTGATGTGAGCTGCCCCTTTCCTTTTCTCTGGGGAGCAACCCTCAGGACTCTGCCTTCTGGGACCCCACGTGCTTGTTCCTTCTCAAGTTCACATTATAGTCAGCCTTGACTACCAACATCACACCTATAGAGAAGAATGTCCAAGAGATTTGCTGAAAAAAGGGGGGTGAGTGGTAAGATCACCAGGAACCTGCCCAAGCTCCATCTATCCAGCATTGCCAGCATCTAAAGTTTCTGATTCTTACCATCAAATGTGGTGCTAATCCTCCCTAATACCAGAAAGATGCCAGTGCAGGAGCTACCCAAGGGCCCATACGGTCCTGTGTCCTCACTCTGGCTGTGCCCCAGGGAACACACAGGGAAGAACCTGACACCCAACCTCACTGATCTCTGCCCTTGCCATCCAAGATGTTCTAAATGACCCCCGCTTACTCCAGCCCTAATAATAGCCACATCGTATTGAGAGCTTACTATGGGCCAGGGACTTCAAACACACATGACTCATCTTCACAACAACCCTATAAGTTAGCCATTATTCTGTTTTTCAGATGCAGAGACTGAGGCTCAGAGAAGTTAAATAAAGTGCCCAAGTCACTTATCTCAATACAGTGGAGTCTGGATTCAAACACAGACTCCCTGGATTCTAATTTCCCTAAACCATTCCACTTTATTCAAATCCCAGTGTACTGTTTGCAAGTCTTTTTTTTTTTTTTTTTTTTTTTTTTTTTTATAATAACTTTTATTAAGCTTCAAGTGAACGTTTACAAATCCAATCAGTCTGTCACATATAAGTTTACATACATCTCACTCCCTACTCCCACTTACTCTCCCCGTCTTGAGTCAGCCCTTTCAGTCTCTCCTTTCTTGACAATTTTGCCGGCTTCCCCTCTCTCTATCCTCCCATCCCCCCTCCAGACAAGAGTTGCCAACACAATCTCAAGTGTACACCTGATATAATTAGCTCACTCTTCATCAGCGTCTCTCTCCCACCCGCTGACCAGTCCCTTTCATGTCTGATGAGTTGTCTTCAGGGATGGTTCCTGTCCTGTGTCAACAGAAGGTCTGGAGAGCATGACCGCCGGGATTCCTCCAGTCTCAGTCAGACCATTAAGTTTGGTCTTCTTATGAGAATTTGGGGTCTGCATCCCACTGCTCTCCTGCTCCCTCAGGGGTCCTCTGCTGTGCTCCCTGTCAGGGCAGTCATCGATTGTGGCCGGGCACCAACTAGTTCTTCTGGTCTCAGGATGATGTAGGTCTCTGGTTCATGTGGCCCTTTCTGTCTCTTGGGCTCTTAGTTGTCATGTGGGCTTGGTGTTCTTCATTTTCCTTTGCTCCAGGTGGGTTGAGACCAATTGCTGCATCTTAGATGGCTGCTTGTTAGCATTTAAGACCCCAGACGCCACATTTCAAAGTGGGATGCAGAATGATTTCATAATAGAATTATTTTGCCAATTGACTTAGAAGTCCCCGCAAACCATGTTCCCCAGACCCCCGCGCTTGCTCCGCTGAGCTTTGAAGCATTCATTTTATCCCGGAAACTTCTTTGCTTTTGGTCCAGTCCAATTGAGCTGACCTTCCATGTATTGAGTGTTGTCTTTCCCTTCACCTAAAGCAGTTCTTATCTACTGATTAATCAATAAAAAAACCCTCTCCCACCCCCCCTCCCTCCCCCCCTCGTAACCACAAAAGTATGTGTTCTTCTCAGGTTTACTATTTCTCAAGATCTTATAATAGTGGTCTTATACAATATTTGTCCTTTTGCCTCTGACTCATTTCGCTCAGCATAATGCCTTCCAGGTTCCTCCATGTTATGAAATGTTTCAGAGATTCGTCACTGTTCTTTATCGATGCGTAGTATTCCATTGTGTGAATATACCACAATTTATTTACCCATTCATCCGTTGATGGACACCTTGGTTGCTTCCAACTTTTTGCTATTGTAAACAGAGCTGCAATAAACATGGGTGTGCATATATCTGTTTGTATGAAGGCTCTTGTATCTCTAGGGTATATTCCGAGGAGTGGGATTTCTGGGTTGTATGGTAGTTCTATTTCTAACTGTTTAAGATAACGCCAGATAGATTTCCAAAGTGGTTGTACCATTTTACATTCCCACCAGCAGTGTATGAGAGTTCCAATCTCTCCGCAGCCTCTCCAACATTTATTATTTTGTGTTTTTTGGATTAATGCCAGCCTTGCTGGTGTGAGATGGAATCTCATCGTAGTTTTAATTTGCATTTCTCTAATGGCTAATGATCGAGAGCATTTTCTCATGTATCTGTTGGCTGCCTGAATATCTTCTTTAGAGAAATGTGTGTTCATATCCTTTGCCCACTTCTTGATTGGGTTGTTTGTCTTTTTGTGGTTGAGTTTTGACAGAATCATGTTGATTTTAGAGATCAGGCGCTGGTCGGAGATGTCATAGCTGAAAATTCTTTCCCAATCTGTAGGTGGTCTTTTTACTCTTTTGGTGAAGTCTTTAGATGAGCATAGGTGTTTGATTTTTAGGAGCTCCCAGTTATCGGGTTTCTCTTCATCATTTTTGGTAATGTTTTGTATTCTGTTTATACCTTGTATTAGGGCTCCTAGGGTTGTCCCAATTTTTTCTTCCATGATCTTTATCGTTTTAGTCTTTATGTTTAGGTCTTTGATCCACTTGGAGTTAGTTTTTGTGCATGGTGTGAGGTATGGGTCCTGTTTCATTTTTTTGCAAATGGATATCCAGTTATGCCAGCACCATTTGTTAAAAAGGCTGTCTTTTCCCCAGTTAATTGACACTGGTCCTTTGTCAAATATCAGCTGCTCATACGTGGATGGATCTATGTCTGGGTTCTCAATTCTGTTCCATTGGCCTATGTGTCTGTTGTTGTACCAATACCAGGCTGTTTTGACTACTGTGGCTGTATAATAGGTTCTGAAGTCAGGTAAGGTGAGGCCTCCCACTTTCTTCTTCTTTTTCAGTAGTGCTTTGCTTATCCGGGGCTTCTTTCCCTTCCATATGAAATTGGTGATTTGTTTCTCTATCCCCTTAAAATATGACATTGGAATTTGGATCGGAAGTGCGTTAAATGTATAGATGGCTTTTGGTAGAATAGACATTTTTACTATGTTAAGTCTTCCTATCCATGAGCAAGGTATGTTTTTCCACTTAAGTATGTCCTTTTGAATTTCTTGTAGTAGAGCTTTGTAGTTTTCTTTGTATAGGTCTTTTACATCCTTGGTAAGATTTATTCCTAAGTATCTTATCTTCTTGGGGGCTACTGTGAATGGTATTGATTTGGTTATTTCCTCTTCGGTGTTCTTTTTGTTGATGTAGAGGAATCCAAGTGATTTTTGTATGTTTATTTTATAACCTGAGACTCTGCCAAACTCTTCTATTAGTTTCAGTAGTTTTCTGGAGGATTCCTTAGGGTTTTCTGTGTATATAATCATGTCATCTGCAAATAGTGATAACTTTACTTCTTCCTTGCCAATCCGGATACCTTTTATTTCTTTGTCTAGCCTGATTGCCCTGGCTAAGACTTCCAACACGATGTTGAATAAGAGCGGTGACAAAGGGCATCCTTGTCTGGTTCCCGTTCTCAAGGGAAATGCTTTCAGGTTCTCTCCATTTAGAGTGATATTGGCTGTTGGCTTTGCATAGATGCCCTTTATTATGTTGAGGAATTTTCCTTCAATTCCTATTTTGGTAAGAGTTTTTATCATAAATGGGTGTTGGACTTTGTCAAATGCCTTTTCTGCATCAATTGATAAGATCATGTGGTTTTTGTCTTTTGTTTTATTTATGTGATGGATTACATTAATGGTTTTTCTGATATTAAACCAGCCTTGCATACCTGGTATAAATCCCACTTGATCAGGGTGAATTATTTTTTTGATGTGTTGTTGGATTCTATTGGCTAGAATTTTGTTGAGGATTTTTGCATCAATGTTCATGAGGGATATAGGTCTATAATTTTCTTTTTTTGTAATGTCTTTACCTGGTTTTGGTATCAGGGAGATGGTGGCTTCATAGAATGAGTTGGGTAGTATTCCGTCATTTTCTATGCTTTGGAATACCTTTAGTAGTAGTGGTGTTAACTCTTCTCTGAAAATTTGGTAGAACTCTGCAGTGAAGCCGTCCGGGCCAGGACTTTTTTTTGTTGGGAGTTTTTTGATTACCGTTTCAATCTCTTTTTTTGTTATGGGTCTATTTAGTTGTTCTGCTTCTGAATGTGTTAGTTTAGGTAGGTAGTGTTTTTCAAGGAATTCATCCATTTCTTCTAGGTTTTCAAATTTGTTAGAGTACAATTTTTCATAATAATCTGAAATGATTCTTTTAATTTCATTTGGTTCTGTTGTGATGTGGTCCTTCTCATTTCTTATTCGGGTTATTTGTTTTCTTTCCTGTATTTCTTTAGTCAGTCTAGCCATTGGTTTATCAATTTTGTTAATTTTTTCAAAGAACCAGCTTTTGGCTTTGTTAATTCTTTCAATTGTTTTTCTGTTCTCTAATTCATTTAGTTCAGCTCTAATTTTTATTATTTGTTTTCTTCTGGTGCCTGATGGATTCTTTTGTTGCTCAGTTTCTATTTGTTCAAGTTGTAGGGACAGTTCTCTGATTTTGGCTCTTTCTTCTTTTTGTATGTGTGCATTTATTGATATAAATTGACCTCTGAGCACTGCTTTTGCTGTGTCCCAGAGGTTTTGATAGGAAGTATTTTCATTCTCGTTGCTTTCTATGAATTTCCTTATTCCCTCCTTGATGTCTTCTATAACCCAGTCTTTTTTCAGGAGGGTATTGTTCATTTTCCAAGTATTTGATTTCTTTTCCCTCGTTCTTCTGTTATTGATCTCTAGTTTTATTGCCTTGTGGTCTGAGAAGATGCTTTGTAATATTTCGATGTTTTGGACTCTGCAAAGGTTTGTTTTATGACCTAATATGTGGTCTATTCTAGAGAATGTTCCATGTGCGCTAGAAAAAAAAGTATATTTTGCAGCAGTTGGGTGGAGAGTTCTGTATAAGTCAATGAGGTCAAGTTGGTTGATTGTTGTAATTAGATCTTCCGTGTCTCTGTTGAGCTTCTTACTGGATGTCCTGTCCTTCTCCGAAAGGGGTGTGTTGAAGTCTCCTACTATAATTGTGGAGGTATCTATCTCGCTTTTCAGTTCTGTTAAAATTTGATTTATATATCTTGCAGCCCTGTCATTGGGTGCGTAAATATTTAATATGGTTATGTCTTCCTGATCAATTGTACCTTTTATCATTATATAGTGTCCTTCTTTATCCTTTGTGGTGGATTTAAGTCTAAAGTCTATTTTGTCAGAAATTAATATTGCTACTCCTCTTCTTTTTTGCTTATTGTTTGCTTGATATACTTTTTTCCATCCTTTGAGTTTTAGTTTGTTTGTGTCTCTAAGTCTAAGGTGTGTCTCTTGTAGGCAGCATATAGATGGATCGTGTTTCTTTATCCAGTCTGTGACTCTCTGTCTCTTTATTGGTGCATTTAGTCCATTTACATTCAGGGTAATTATAGATAAATAAGTTTTTAGTGCTGTCATTTTGATGCCTTTTTATGTGTGTTGTTGACAATTTCATTTTTCCACATACTTTTTTGTGCTGAGGCGTTTTTCTTAGTAAATTGTGAGATCCTCACTTTCATAGTGTTTGACTTTATGTTAGTTGAGTCGTTACGTTTTTCTTGGTTTTTGTCTTGAGTTATAGAGTTGTTATACCTTTTTGTGGTTACCTCATTATATACCCCTATTTTTCTAAGTAAAAACCTAACTTGTATTGTTCTATATCGCCTTGTATCACTCTCCATATGGCAGTTCAATGCCTCCTGTATTTAGTCCCTCTTTTTGATTATTGTGATCTTTTACCTATTGACTTCCATGATTCCCTGTTATGTGTATTTTTTTTTTTAATTAATCTTAATTTGTTTGTTTTTGTGATTTCCCTATTTGAGTTGATATCAGGACGTTCTGTTTTGTGACCTTGTGTTGTGCTGATATCTGATATTATTGGTTCTCTGACCAAACAATAACCTTTAGTATTTCTTGTAGCTTTGGTTTGGTTTTTGCAAATTCTCTAAACTTGTGTTTGTCTGTAAATATCTTAATTTCGCCTTCATATTTCAGAGAGAGTTTTGCTGGATATATGATCCTTGGTTGGCAGTTTTTCTCCTTCAGTGTTCTGTATATGTCGTCCCATTCCCTTCTTGCCTGCATGGTTTCTGCTGAGTAGTCAGAACATATTCTTATTGATTCTCCCTTGAAAGAAACCTTTCTTTTCTCCCTGGCTGCTTTTAAAATTTTCTGTTTATCTTTGGTTTTGGTGAGTTTGATGATAATATGTCTTGGTGTTTTTCTTTTTGGATCAATCTTAAATGGGGTTCGATGAGCATCTTGGATAGATATCCTTTCGTCTTTCATGATGTCAGGGAAGTTTTCTGTCAGAAGTTCTTCAACTATTTTCTCTGTGTTTTCTGTCCCCCCTCCCTGTTCTGGGACTCCAATCACCCGCAGGTTATCCTTCTTGATAGAGTCCCACATAATTCTTAGGGTTTCTTCATTTTTTTTAATTCTTTTATCTGATTTTTTTTCAGCTATGTTGGTGTTGATTCCCTGGTCCTCCAGATGTCCCAGTCTGCATTCTAATTGCTCGAGTCTGCTCCTCTGATTTCCTAGTGTGTTGTCTAATTCTGTTATTTTATTGTTAATCTTTTGGATTTCTACATGTTGTCTCTCTATGGATTCTTGCAACTTATTAATTTTTCCAGTATGTTCTTGAATAATCTTTTTGAGTTCTTCAACAGTTTTATCAGTGTGTTCCTTGGCTTTTTCTGCAGATATCCTAATTTCATTTGTGATATCATTAAGCATTCTGTAAATTAGTTTTTTATATTCTGTATCTGATAATTCCAAAATTGTATCTTCATTTGGGAAAGATTTTGATTCTTTTGTTTGGGGAGTTGGAGAAGCTGTCACGGTCTGCTTCTTTAAGTGGTTTGATATGGATTGTTGTCTCCGAGCCATCACTGGGAAACTAGTTTTTCCAGAAAATCCGCTAAAAAAAAACTGCAGTCAGATCCCTATCAGAGTTCTCCCTCTGGCTCAGGCTATTCAGATGTTAATGAAGCCGCCTGCGTGCAGTCCAAATCCCTGTGGGACGGTTCCCCGGCTCGGATGCTGCTCTTTCTGCTCCAAGATCAGTCACTGCCTCCCGGGGACTTCTCCTAACGGCTGCGTCCCACGCCGCCCGTGGAACCGGCTAGTCCCCCTCCCGGGGTTAGTTCAGGGGGGTGGAGCAGGTCTCTGTGCTTGTGCCGTACCTGACTGGTACGCTGGCTCCAGGCTCTGGAAACAATCGCTGCTTCCCCGTATTAGTTCGTTCTCCGTCTCTAAATCTGTGTTTGTTGTTCAGGGTTCGTAGATTGTTATGTATGTGATCGATTCACTTGTTTTTCCGTGTCTTTGTTGTAAGAGGGATCCGAGGTAGCGTCTGCCTAGTCCGCCATCTTGGCTCCGCCTCTCTGCAAGTCTTTTTGAGACAGTTCAATAATGCTCCACCCTCCAAGGGCAGCAGGCCTGGATGAAGGACATGCCTCCCTTACTTGCCTCAAGTGGCCTTAAGGAGGAAGTTGATTTGTAGTCGTCTCTTCTGAAATTGAGATGAAGTAGAATGTTATTTGAGCTGCCCTTGTGGGGCTGATCCTTTTTGGGGCTTAGGACATCAAGCAGGCTTCTTAAAAGGGGGAGCTGAGGCTATGTAGTATTATTCTATAACAACTTTTAAGAGGCTAAAGGGATTTGGTTCTAATATTAACAGCTCAAGGTGCCTTTGGCTGAAAAGAGTGACTAATGTCCCTCCTGAGATAACAGATGGCCTGGGCATATTAACTCTGTAGAAGGAAAAAGCCCTACCAAAAGAGTCCATAACATGGCCCTTGACAACGGCCCGCAGAATGGTAGACCCTAGCATCAGCCCAGAATTTAAACGGCAGCTTGCCAATATACCTCTATTGCTCAGAAATGAAGTTTTATGGGGTCTGGCATGATCTCTAGTTACATAAGGTGTGGACAAAGAGGGGTGGCCAAGGCACTAAGGGTTTCACCATTGCCCTGAGCTCCCTGATGACTGCCTCCCTGGTGTGCAAACAAGAGCTGCCATTTCCATTCAAATGAGAAAATGGGGAGGAGGAGAGAGCAAATCGAGTATGATGGGAGGGCTGGGAGGGACACTGGGACTTTGGTTCTCAGGAGCCCCCACCCAGGACAGCCGAGTAAAGCAGCATGATCCAGAAGCCGGAGTCTCAGCCCTCTAGACTGCCCTGTGGACTGGCAGCCGGGAGTCTGACACACGGCCTGGACCCTGCTTTCTGTTGAAGCATTTTTACTGCATCTGCCTTTTCCTTCCTCTATCCTTGTGTGGCTTTTTTTATGGTATACGTTTTTTGGATCCAATTCAAACAATATATTTTGAGTCAATGCCAAAATAGGTCCCTGGGTGGCACAAATGTTTGGCTCTCAGCTACTAACCAAAAGGCAGGTGGTTTGAACCCACCCAGTGGCGCAGCTGAAGAAAGACTCGTCGATCTGCTTCTATTGAGATTATAGCCAAGGAAACCCGAAGGAGCAATTCTACTCTGCAACACGTGGGGCTGCCATGAGTAGAAATCGACTCGACAATGGGTTTTTCTTTTTAAATGCCTAAACATGCAGATTCAGGAGAACACATTCCCTCACGCCCTGGAAAAGTTTGCAATCTCACAGAGGGTATTAGACATACTTTTAGAGAAATACGACATAAGGCAAGATATATGATATTCTGAGGTTTCAAATGAGGAAGAATGAGCATTCTCTTGGAGTACACATAAGAACGCAATATGTGGCAAAAGGGGCATCACAATTCACTGGGGAAATGTAGGATTATCCATACTCCATTTATGGTGCTGTAAAAACTCTTAGCATTTTGGAAAAAAAAAAAAAAAAGGAAAAAAACACTACATACCTTCTCCATCGAACATAAAAAAAATAATAATTTGAGCTGAGAAATGAATATTTAAAAGAAAACCACAGAAAAACTAGATGATAGAAATAAGTCATCATAAAAACGCCAAAAATTCTATGCTTCTTAAGTGTAGAAGCAATGTAAGAAGTCTCAAAGCCATATTTTAAATTACAGATGTCAGTCATTCAAAATATAAAGCTTTTGTGTGCTTAAGATCTCCTTTGATGCATAACCAAAATCAAAAGACTTTTTTTTTTCAACTGAGAAAAAAATGCAGCAAACCAGACTGGCCAAAGCTTAATATTGTTATTTGTCTAAATACCCATTGCCGTCGAGTGGTGTCTGACTCATACTCAGGCTATAGGACTGAGGAGAACTGCCCTACAGGGTTTCCAAGGCTGTAATCTTTCTGGAAGTAGACTGCCTTATCTTTCTCCCGGGGAACCGCTGACGGGTTTGGACAGTCACCTTCTGGTTATCAGTCGAGCACTTAACCACTGGGCCACTTAACCACTGCGCCATCAGGGCTCCTTCATCCATCTAAACAGCTCATAGCCATCGTCCCATAGAACTCTTTGAGGCGGGGTAGTATCACCCATTTTTCGGATAAGGAAAATGGCGCAGAGTGGCAAAGGAACTCACCGGGGAGACAAGGCAGTTCACTGTAGAGCTGGAGCCAGACTCGGGGCTCCTGACCGCTGGACTGGACTTTTTATACATTTTCTACCTTCAGTCATCATCTACCAGTCTGACCATGGAGTCTTGCTTCAGTTTCTGCCAGATGAGAATGAGGGATCACTCACCTTCTCAATAGCAAAGAAGATAGACAAACATAGCCCAGGGAGAATTTGATGAAACAAACTCTATGAAGGAATTATGGGGAAAGATTGGGATTATAGGGAGGTGGCTATTTATCCCAAAGAAGGTAGATACCATTCATTGAGGGGAACTGAAATAAAGGAGCATTGGCCAAAAACATCTATATACACGTATTCTTTTCTAAGTAGCCATTCTGAAATATAATGTTGAAAAGACAGAATAGATGAAAAATTAAAATAAGAATTTGCTAATAATCTTAAGGAAATAATCTAATTTCTCAAAATGTATTAATATTGTATTTTTAATTGTCAAAAATATACCCAGCAAAACAGTCACCATTTCGACAATTTCTACATGTTCGATATGGTGACAGCGATTACGATCTTCAAATCGTGCAGCCATTTTCACTTTCCTTTTCCTATTTGTTCCTCCCCTATTGACATAAACTCACTTCCTCCTAAGCTTCCTATCAAACCTTTTGAGTTGCTGGTAACGATCTGATCCATCCTGGGTAGGAAGTTCTTTAAAAGAGCACAATGCTCACAGCAGATGTTCTTCACTTATTACGACAGACTGTTGTTTGGCTTAAAGAATGCTTCAGGGGATATTTTTGGTTTCTGTTTTCAGGATTAAAGGTTCTCATAGGCCAGCAGTTTCAGGGGTTTATCCAGCCTCAATGGCTCCAGAAGATCTGGATTCCGTGACAATTTAAATTCTGTTCTACATTTTTTCCCCTTTTGATCAGGATACTTATTTAGAATTTTTGGTCAAAAACATTCAGTAATGGTAGCCAGGCAGCATCCAATTACTAATATTTAGTTTTTGTTAATGAATAAGAAAATAGTTATAGAAATATTTTGAGGAATTTTGGAGAAAGATGCAATACATTTAGAGTATTATTTTATATATTATATAATTATACATATTTATCTCTATCACTGTACCTATACAGTGAAAGTGCTTACCAAGAAATCTGGATGACAGCTACCTGGCCAACTAACTGAAGAGATCCGTATTTGTGCCCATTCCAAAGAAACGTGATCCAACAGAACGTGGAAATTATTGAACAATATCATTAATATCACACACAAGCAAAATTTTGTTGAAGACCACTCCAAGACTATTGCAGCAGTACATGGACAGGGAGCTGCCTAAAATTCAAACTAGATTCCGAAGAGGACGTGGAACCAGGGATATCATTGCTGATGTCAGATGGATCTTGGCTGAAAGCAGAGAACACCAGAGAAAGGTTTACCTGTGTTTTATGGAGGACGCAAAAGCATTTGACTGTGTGGATCATAACAAATTATGGATAACATTACAAAGGATAGGAATCCCAGAAGGCTTAATTGTGCTCATGAGGAACCTGTACATAGACCAAGAGGCAGTCATTAGAACAGAACAAGGGAATAAGAAATGGTTTAAAATCAGGAAAAGTGTGTGTCAAGGTTGTATGCTTTCACCATACTTATTCAATCTGTATGCTGAGCAAATCATCCAGGAAGTTGGACTATCTGAAGAAGAACATGGCATCAGGATTGGAGGAAGACTCATTAACAACTTGCGATATGCAGATGACACAACCTTGCTTGCTGAAAGAGAAGAGGACTCAAAGCACTTACTGATGAAGATCAAAGACTACAGGCTTCAGTATAGATTACACGTCAACATAAAACAAAAATCCTCACAACTGGAACAATAAGCAACATCATGATAAATGGAGAAAGAATTGAAGCTGTCAAGGATTTCATTTTACTCGGATCCAAAATCAACACCCATGGAAGTAGCCGTCAAGAAATCAAATGACGCATTACATTGGACAAATCTGTTGCAAAAAACCTCTTTAAAGTGTTAAAAAGCAAAGATGTCGTTTGAAGACTAAGGTTTGCCTGACCCAAACAATGGCATTTTCCATCATCTCGTATGCCTGCAAAGCTGGACTCAGGAGAAGAATTGATGTCTTTGTATTATGGTTTTGGCAAAGAATACTGAATACACCGTGGACTTCCAGAAGAACAAACAAATCTGTCTTGGAAGAAGTACAACCAGAACGCCCCTTAGAAACCAGGATGGCAAGACTTGTCTCATGTACTTTGGACATGTTATCAGGAGGGACCAGTCCCTGGAAAAGGATATCATGCTTGGTAAAGCAGAGGGTCAACAAAAGAAAGGGAGACCCTGAATGAGATGGATTAACACGGTGGCTGCAACAATGGATTTAAACATATCAGTGATGTGAGGATGGTGGAGGACTGGGCAGTGACTCATTCTGTTGTACATAGAGTTGCTATGAGTTGGGACTGACTTGACAGCACCTAACAACACCAAAAACATATTTATGTTTACTTTAATGTTTATTGTTTCTATTCTATGATTACTTTCAGGATTCTAAACACTATTTTATTTTATTTTTTTAATCCCTGAGCTACATACATAAACACTTAGGTCATAATAACCTGTGATGTGAACTTTCTTCTGGGTAGGAGGAAGAGAGCAAGTTGACAAGGCAAGCTTTGTGATTCAAAATCTAGTGGATAATGACTGTTGGAGAAGAATTGAAATAAAATTTTCCATGAGCCCCTAATGCAGCATTCAAAAGCAATATTTTTAATCTGATTATTTCATACTTTTATAGAGGAGTTATCTTTTGCTGAGAAAATACATATTTTTCCCAAGGCATGAAGGAGAAAAAACAATGAGACCCATGGGAAATGATGTCTTCACCATGCAGCTATTTAATGATCTATTTGGAAATTTTATACCATGTTATCCAAAAAACCAAAACCAAACCCATTGCCATCAAGTCATTTCCAACTCATAGCAACCCTATAGGACAGAGTAGTACTGCCCCGTGGGGTTTCTAAGCCTGGAAACCTTTGTAGACACCAACTGCCGCATCTTTCTCCAGCAGAGCCAAATGGCCAACCTTTGGGTTAGCAACTGAGCACTTGAACAGTCTTGCTGCATGCTCATTGGAAGCTGTTTTTAAGAAGAATCAGCTTGGGCCTCAACTGATTTAATGCAGTATAAGTGGCCTGCCCGGCCTGGCAAGGGGAGTTTCCATGAAAGCCCTGGCGTTGCTCTCCTTGCTGAGAGAGCATTTATTTGGATGAGGCAGAATACCAAACCTAGAACTCCGAGGATGACAGCAGACCTTGGCGAACTTTCCGAAGTGATGGGCCAAGTCTTTATTTATCCACCCCCCACATACAGCATCGTTTGTCCCTACAGGATGGGGCAGCAGACTGGCAGCAGCGCTCTCTGCCCTCAAGTACTTTCTGCCCACAAGTAGCTTTTCTCAGCCCCAGTTCCCAAGTTCAAAACATGCCTTCTGGAAAGACGGATTTAATAATCCCCAATTCAACTAATACCTGATGGTACCCCAGCATCATCTCAACTTGCTGGGTCATGAAGCATTATTTTCTTTTTTTGTTTGTTTGTTTTTGCCATCTTAAAGAGGACCAAAAACCAAACACTCCAATGGGGGGGATGGATGTGCTGTGTTGAAAGATTACACCTTAAAATTTTATTACCTAACTTGTAAAGATAAATATCCAGTTGAAAACTGGAATGATGCTCAGACTAAAAAAAGACACCTGGATATTAGAAGTAATGTCTTAAGGTTCTCTAAAGAAACAGAACCAATTATATATATATGTATGTATATATATATATACATGTATATCAGTGGTTAAGAGCTTGGCTGCTAATCAAAAGATCAGCAGTTCGAATCCACCAGCTGCTCCTTGGAACCCTTATGGGGCATCTCCACTCTGTTCTATAGGGTCACTATGAGTCAGAATTGACTCGACGACAATGGGTTATATATATATATATATGCATACATACATATAGGAGCCCTGGTGGCACAGTGGATAAGAGCTCTGTTGCTAACAGACAGATCGGCAGTTCAAATCCACCAGCTGCTCTTTGGAAACCCTATGGGGCAGTTCTCCTCTGTCCTATAGGTTCTCTACGTTGTATTTATTATATATATAATCTTAGAGATAAAAAAAAAAAATTTTTGAGATACAAAGACATATATTATCTTAGAGATATAAAAACATATATATATCTTAGAGATACAAAAATACGTGTGTATGTGTATATGTATATATAGAGAGAGAGAGCCCTGGAGGCACAGGGGTTAAGAGCTACGACTGCTAACCAATAGGTTGCTAACCAAAGGGTCGGCAGTTCAAATCCGCCAGGCGCTCCTTGGAAACTCTATGGGGCAGTTCTAGTCTGTCTTGTGGTTAAACACTGGGCTGCTAACGAAAAGGTCAGCAGTTCCAATCCACCAGCCACCCCTTAGAAACTCCATGGGGCAGCTCTATTCTGTCCTATAGGGTCGCTATGAGTCAGAATCGGCAGCAACAGGTTTTTTTTTCTTTTTTTTGAAGTACTTCATGGAAGCATGGTGGTGCAATGGTTAAGCACTCACCTGTTAACTGAAAGGTCAGCAGTTCTAACCCCAACTACTCCGTGGGAGAAAAGACCCCAAAATTTCCAAAAAGATTTAAATGGGGGTATTTAGGTGATTCTGCCTTACTCTACATAGCATTTATCTATCAGATATCCTCTTGTTCTGGTTTATAAATTTGTCACTTAAATATTTTATCCAGGGGAAGAAGGATCAGGCAATGCCCTACTGCCACCATAGCTCCCGAAATTTTATAGTCTCTAAATTTAGGGTCCAATGGTAACTGCTGGACTGTACTGGGAACAAATATCTTTGTGCCCTGGTAAAGAGTTCTTAAGACATCCCTGGGTAACACAAATGATTGAGTGCTTGGCTACTAACCCAAAAGCTGGAAGTTCAAACCCATCCAGAGGCACCTTGGGAGAAGGGCCTGGCAGTCTACTTCCAGAAGACCACAGCCGTTGAAAACCCCATGGAGCACAGTTCTACTCTGAAAGCACGTGAGGTTGCTGAGTTCATGGCAACTGGTTGAAGTGTTCTTAAAAAACAGTTACTGTCGGGTGAATTCTGACTAATGGTGACCCCATATGTGTTAGGATAGAACTGTACTCCATATGGTTTTCAATAGCTGATTTTTTGGAAGTAGATCGCTCACCAAGTCTTTCTTCCGAGGTACCTCTGGGTGGATTCAAACTTCCAACCTTTTGATTGGCAGCAAGTGCACTAACCGTTTGCCCCACCCAGGGACTCCAGAGTACCTAATACAGGAGAGGTAACTACAATAGAGGTATGATTAACACGGTCAGCTCTGACTCGTGGCAACGCTGTGCTCCATAGGGTTTTTGGTGGCTCATTTTTGGGGAGCAGATTGCCAGGCCTTTCTTCTGAAGTGTCTCGGCTGGATTTGAATAGTCAACCTTTTCAGTTAGCAGGGAATGCACTAACCATATGTACCACCCAGGGAGTCAACGTATTCTCAATGACAACTGATAGTTGAGGGAAATAGGAGGGTGGTGACGTGGGAGAAAACTAGCCTGGAATGGAAGTGGGAGAGTTAACTTGCTCTCTCTCCCAGGTGTCGCAAGGATAAACCTTTCCCCACAATTTCACTTAAACACGCCTGTCCTGCTAAAGTCAATGTACGTTCACTAAGGAAGCCTTTCCTGACGTCTCTGGCTGCTGTTTCAAAACTGAGAAATACTGCCAAGAGGAAAATTGTGCAGCAAAAATACACATGAATAAATATGTTATAATGTAAGCCACTTCTATAGAATATCTGATGCCTAGAGATAAATGAGAATTCTGTCAATCAGCTAAATACCCAGTCACATTCGGAAGTATCTGTAGTGGAGTCTGTGCTTTTAATTTTCACCCACATGCTTAAGTATGGTTTGAACATTTTATTATTTTATGTTCATTTTATATATATATATATATATATATACATATATATATATATATATATATAATGAACATATACATAGCCTTTTTCACCAACTCATTTAGAAGCTATCCTTCCCAGGCTGAGGGGATTTGGTAAAAAGACAGAACTATCAAATGCAGTGACTCTCAGCTTTTCCTGCTCTACCATCCTAACCAAGAGCCTGTCAAATCCACTGTTTTTCATAGTCAGATGTTTCCAATTTGTCTTCCAATAAGATGTTGACTCAAACAGTTGGCAGATTTATAATTTCACCATTTTCCCCTGCCATTCATCCCAAGTTTTAGATTTTCTCATTTAAGAGTTGTAGCAGTGTTTTACACATTGTATAAATCTTCCTGAAGTTTCTACGTCCAGTGTCATACGAGCTGCGAATTACTAAGATTGTCCTCCTAGGGACTGAGTGCTATGCTTTATAGTTCTGTGTTAATTAATCCTCTTCCTGAGGTACTTAGCGGGTGCAAGGCTACTTTGTAACTTACAATATACACAATCTGATTGTCCCAGATGGAAGAAAGAGGAGAGTCTCCTCTTCAGCCACAGGTCTTGTCCGGGAGCCCCTTCTTTGTCTGGCCTGGAGACAAGGGCAACAGGTACCTGAGGTCCCAGGTGTATCTTCTTCCCCCCCTGTGCTGTGTGGTAGCACACAGAGCCCGTTTCTGCCTCTGCCTCTGGGCAAGCAGAAGTGTCCTGGCCTGGCCCTTCCCCCTTGTATGAGCTCTTCTCTGCCTCCTTGAGCCATCAGGAAGCTCACCTGCTCTGAGCTCCTCTAGCTCTGATTCCCTGCACCCAGCATTTCATCGTCGAAGTCCGCAAAGACAGGGAACATGTCTGTATCGTCTTAGCGGTATTCTGTCACATGGCTCGTCACTTAGCATTTAGTACAGGCACAGACAGAGGCTCCACAGACACGCCACAAATACCTGCATGCAGACTAACTGAACAGATGAAAAATAAAAAAGAAAGAAGAACACTCACCCCAGACATGCTGCCCCGTGTGCTATGTCTCAGGCTGTGTGTAACATGCCCAAGGTGGGCGGGGGGCATCAGAGCTGTATGCAAGTCCCTCAGCAGATTCAGAGAGAGGCCCCTAACTTGTATATGTGTGTACGTGTGTATGTTTGGAATTAGTGTGTGTGTGTGTGTGTCTTTGGAATATGTGTGTGTGCAGGTGTGTGTGTGTGTGATTAGTCTCAGGAGTGTCTTTGTGTAAGTTACATGCGTAGGAAGATGATCGTTCTGTGATTATGTAGCATGTTATGCTTATATTTAGAGGATGGAAACATCTATGGGTCTTCTCTTAACAGGAAGGCTTAGTAACCCTAAAACATCTTCCAAAGCAGCAGTCTCTTTGTGGTTAGTCAACAACTATTGTATCATCTTACCAGCAATCATGAAGACGGCACAGGACCAGGCAACATTTCCTTCTGTTGTACACAAGGTCACCATGAGTTGGAGCCAACTTGACAGCAACTAACAATGATTGTATCATCTTGTGCACACTGCCATCCATCTACGGGCCCCCACCTTCTCATCTGAGAAGAGAAAAGTGGATGCGATGTCCTCCAAGGTTCCTTCCATATCTGGTCCTGAGCACCAAGTCATTGCTGCTAGTGTCTCTGCCCTTCATCAGAAATGTGGCAAAATGCCCACGCTGTGTCAGCCGTGTCTGTCAGGTTCTCCTCTGGGGTCTGGACAGAACCCAGCAACACGCCCTGGGGCTGCCAATGGTCACAGGCTGCTGTCCCCTCTTACCCTGCCTCACTCTGCAAATAAGGAGGCTGCGGTGCCCCCTCTCTGCCCTTACTTGTCGCTTAGCTGATATCACACATCCTTTCTCCCCATGTCATGAACATGAGCTTCAAAGCCAAGCAGCCATTTCCCTGTCTTGTCCACAGAAACGTGAAGGTCCTTAGAGAGATGATACAGTCATGGCTTTTGTGTCCTGGGTGGTTAAAGAGCAGGACCAGTTATGACCTGAATCACATGGCTCTGGGGTGGGAGCTTGGGTGTTCATGGTTCTGACTTTCCTGGGTATCTCAGTTCAGTAACATTTACTGACCATTCTTGAGTGTCAAAGATTGCATTTGGCAAAGGCAAAGGCATGTGAGAAGCAAACCTACCTTCCAGAAAGCCCCAACCTAGTAGGAGAATGATACAAAGCAAGGTGGGAACGTAGTATACACAGAGGCTTAAACAGTATGCCTACCTCCAAAGACATGGTTTAGTGTTTGATGGACTCCAGGGGAGAAGAGCAGTGTGCAATTTGAGACCAACAACTGGGTCGGTGACACTGAGCTTCACATCCTTGAAAAGAAGGAAATAGAAGATGCCCCACTTACCTCAAAGAATGACTAAGGTGAGTCATCAGCCCATCTCAGAGCTTTCTTTCCAGGACCATAGTTAGTTTTCAGCACATGAACATGTGTTTTTTTGGGATCCTGGTTGGTGCAGTATAAATAATCTTTGACTCAGTCTAGAAAACTTACCCCAAGAACCAAGGAGCCCTTGTATCACAGTGGCTAAGAGCTCAGCTGTTAATGGAAAGGTCATCAAGATGGGTTATCTAAGAAGATCGTGAGCATGGCCACACTTTGGGAATCCTATTACATCAATCCTAACACTGGTGGGGAAGAAACCCCCTCCTCATCAGCCATAATCTTATAGATGGGGTACTCAGGCAGAAGTCATTGACACAGCTGGTTGTCATGGAGACAGGGAGCAGAGCAGAAAGTAGCATGGGCGGCCGCAGTGAAGAACTTCCTGTGGTGTGGCAGACACTGTCCCTGCTCCACTCTCATCCCCTCATCCTTCCCACTTCAGTGTATGAGGATCCCCTTCCAACAGCCAGCCCTTAGGTTTCTTTGCTTGAGAGATTACTCTGGCCACCAGAGTCTGGTTTGCCCTCCAGTGCCGCAGACCAGAAATGCCAGGGAATTAATGCCCCCTCACAAAAGCTGTCAGCCAATGGTGTCAGTAGCCCTCTTGCCACACCCCTCTGTGGGGTACATTAACACAGTGTTCTTGACCAGCTGGACTCAAGATCAATTGCCCACCGTAATAACTTGCTTGATAACTAACTCTCTATTGCCTCCCTTCTCTTCCCTGTCTCACTTTCCCGTCCCCCTACCAGTGTTTCCTACAATCACCTCCCAGGTAAACTCCTTGAACTCTAATGTGTGTCTCAGAATCTCCTTCTGGGGATCCAAACTAAGACAGGTGATTAGAAAGACATTGTGAGATAGCTAGAATCAGGCAGGCCCAAGAAGGCATTTGTCTTAGTCACCTAGTGCTGCTATAACAGAAATACCACAAGTGGATGGCTTTAATAAAGAGAAATTTATTTTCTCCAGGTCTAGTAGGCTAGAAATTCAAATCCAGGGCCTCAGCTCCAGGGGAAGGCTTTCTTTCTCTGTTGGCTCTGGAGGAAGGTCCTTATCCTCAATATTCCCCTGGACTAGAAGCTTCTCTGCACGGGGACACCAGGTCAAAGGACGCACTCTGCTCCTGGTGCTTCTTTTTTGGTGGTGAGGTCCCCAACTCTCTGCTTGCTTCCCTTTCCTTTTTTTTCTTATAAGTTAAAAGGTGGTGAAGGCTACACCCCAAGGAAACTCCCTTTACATTGGATCAGGGATGTGACCTGAACAAGGGTGTTACATCCTACTCTAATCCTCTTCAACCACAGGCAGAGATTATGGTTTATAACACACAGGAAAATCACAAAATGGAGGACAACCACACAATACTGGGAATCAAGGCCTAACCCAGTTGACACATATTTTTGGGGGACACAATTCAATCCATGACCAGGTGGAAACTTGAAGCCACTGCATGCCCATGGCTCCAAGGGCTGGAGATGCAGAGCTGTAAATGACTTTCAATGCCATGATGATTTTCTCCTTCAATACTGCTTCTCGTTCCACAGCAAAGTGTGATAGAGAGAAGTGAGGGCTTCAGGAAGTGGAAGCAAGTTATTACAGAAGTAACAGAAGGGGCTGGGACGAGACAGAAAGAAGCAGTTAGCTTGTGGGCCTGTCTACCTGCTTGGCTGGGCAGGCTGGAGAGGTGAAGTGAGGTGGGGTCTTAGCACAGCATCTACTCTCTAAGAGAACGTTCCTGTCACAGGTGTGACATTTGTCACCTACAAGCCAGTCCTGTTCACAAGACAAAGTTGACTGCTTCTTGTTCTTTACCCATAAAAAGATGAGCACACAAATCCGGGGTGGAGAGGAGGTGTGTGCTGTCACCTTATAGGGACAGCAACTAGGGTCACATAACAATGTGTGTATAAATTTTTGTATGAGAAACTAACTTGAACTGTAAATTTTACTTAAAACACAATTAAAAAAAAAAAAAAAGACGAGCACACAGAGTCTCTGCTAAAGCTGCCAGAAACCCCTGAGCTTGCAGGTTTTGCCTCCAGTTGGGAGGCTCCTGGCTGGAGAAGTGGGTCCTGGGAGCCACGAAGGCCCTGAGTAGATGTCTAGGGGCACTTGGCTGTGCAGGCTCTTCCTGTCTCCGCATTCCCCCACCATGACTTTCAGTTTTCTTCTTAACTGGGATATTTTCTACACGAGTTATGCTGTAAAAATAAATTGGTGATAACAACAATAAGAAATGCAGACTTAAAAAAAAAAAAAAAAAGCAACAGCTAATTGCCTGATTTTTTTCTGCTTAAAATTTCCCTAAATCCAATTTGAAGAAGAATGTCAGTAACTCTGGGTTCAATAACCTCTCCTGTGTCAAACTCCACGTCTTCTCCCCAGCTATGGTAATCTTCCTTTCAACTCTTTACTCTTCCCTCCTACAGGAGTCGCTGGGTGGTACAAATGATAGACAGCTGGGCTACTAACTGAAAGGTTGGAGGTTCCAATCCACTCAGAGGCACCTACAACAAATGCCTGGCACCCTGCTTCCAAAAGGTCACAGCCATTGACAATTGTATGGAGCGGTTTTACTCTGACACACATGGGATGGTGGCTATCAGTCAGGATCGACTCCGCAGAGACTGTTTTTTTTTTTTTCTTGTTTGTTTTTCACTCCCATAAGTCTTTCTTTCCTTCCTAAGGCAACAAAGCCTAGTAGCTGTGTTTGCGCAATCTCCCAGGTCTGCTGGCGCTTGCTTCTACATAGACGGCTTCCCTCTTCCCAACCTGGTTGATGGTGGGCGAGGACTCTGGGATCCAGTCTTCGCTGTGTGATATCACCCTGGAGGGCTGGGCCCACTCACGTTCGAGGCCAAGTTACTTCCCTCACTGCCTGGCTGCTGAGAATACATTTATCATGTTCTGGTTAATTAGGGTTGAACGTGAGTCACAGAGCAGCAGGTGGGGGGCTGGAATCAGGAGAGAGAGAGGCAGGTCACCGTGAGTTAGTATGTCAATACTGCTCCCTCAGAACACATTGTCTTGGTGTAAATACAGCTTCCCAGTTCTGCAGCCTTAATAACAACATGAGAGCTGGCGTTCCTCAGGCTGGCTTATCAACTGGAAATTGAAGGTAACCCTTGTTAGAAGAAGATAAAGAAAAAGGTATTTTTTGGAGCGTGGTAATTACCCAGGAAGGTGGCACAACTGTGGGCTTATCTTGCTCTTTTGTCTGTGACACCCTAGGGTCAGTAACAACAGATGTGATCTCATCCTTCCTCGTTCTGTCCCAAGGGAGACAAACAAGAGTCAGATTAGGTTATTTTACAGATGTGTTGCTGGTGGGACAGAACAGCCACATCACTCACCAAAGTCACATGGCCCAGTCCGTGATTGCACTCTGATTCTCCCACGGAAAAAACATAAAGAAGAAAACATTGTTTAAAGCATTTTACGTGGCTGTGATTTAGATATCGTGAATTCCGTGTTTTGAGGCTCATCGAATTGGATCTTCTACTTGTAAATAATATTTTCCTGAGCAGTGGTAAACACTTAGAAATTTTAATAGGGATTTAAAATGTTTTCTGTTGTAAATAAACCAAACCAAACCAAACCAAACCCGTTGCTGTCGAGTGACTCCAACTCACTGGGACCCCACAGGACAGAGTAGAATTGCCCCATAGGATTTCCAAGGCTGTAATATAGGGTCGCTATGAGTTGGAATCGACTTGATGGCACTGGGTTTGGTTTTTTGGTTTAATCTTTGGGGCAGCAGACTGCCACATCTTTCCACCATGGAGTGGCTGGTGGGTTCAAACTGATGACCTTTGGTTAGCAGCCAAGCACTTGAAGCACTGCACCACCAGAGATCCTTCTGTTGTAAATGTTATCCATTATCTTAAATAATATGTTATTCCTTTATTGCAGTTGTCAGTAACTATAAATAAATGAGAACATATCTGAATTTCTACAAGAATATGTGAATTTTATTAATCTGAAATTGTATAGCAAGAATCAGGGTATTGATAGTACCTTATGACTACAGGAGCCCTGTTGGTACAGTGGTTAAGAGCTTGGCTGCTAACAAAAAGGTACGCAGTTCAAGTCCACCAGCTGCTCCTTAGAAACCCTGTGGGACAGTTCTACTCTGTCCTATAGGGTTGTCATGAGTCAGAATCAATTTGACGGCAGTGGGTTTCGTTTGGGCTTTTTTTTTAAGGGTCGCTATGAGTCAGAATTGACTCAACAGCAGAGGGTCTGGTTTTGTTTGGTTTGGTATGACTGTGTAGGATGTTTCAATTGACAAAGTACTTTTGCATATATTTCACCAATTCACTAAAAAAAAAAAACTGTATTATATAAATTATGTAAATGAAAATAGTGAATTGTGGACAAATAAGATCAACTTGCTGGTAGCAGATAAAACTAGGTCTCTTTCCCTATCTCTTCCTCTTATCTACTCCAATTTCCTACTCCAGTACTTGACATTGAAAAGTTCTCACTCAACCCACCTACATGATAGTAGAACCAGGATTTCTGTTCTTAACAATTGTTTCTCCTTAGGACCAGAAATGAGTTTGTAATTAATTTGTTAAAGTCGCTACAAGTATCTGCCATTTACGCCTGGGCTCCTTGTCTCCCGTCTAGCAAGATTTATGAAGGACTTGATGTAGTCTGAATTTATAAGTAAAAGAAAATATATTTGGACTACAGCTATCAAACACCTGAAATTAGGCTCCAAACAAAGGTTTTCTTTGACCAGTTCGTTTTCAGTCAAAATAGGATCACACTTGGCAGTGATTTCTAGCACATCATATGTTCAGGGGTAAGAAAAGTATGATGGAAATATAGTAACATAATTAAGTATCTAATTAATAAAAAAAAATTTTATTTTAATTAATTAGACACTTATGGTCAACAAAGTTAAAAATAGCCATTCCTATTTCTGAGACTCTGGCTGAAAACTCATATCATTTAGGACATCCTTCCAGTTAAACTGCACGTGTACATATACGCACATCATAACACATAAACTGCACACACGGCACACACGCTTTAACTCTCTCTACCATTGGGGTGTTGTCTTTAATTCACATTACTTTCCTTTTCCCTGGCTCGCGGACCACTTTGAATTGTTCTAGAGTCATTACACTCTCACTAATCTCCTTCAAGGCTATAATCACATCTGCAAATGCCGTTCCATTGCCCCTTATCCCAGGAAGAGGAAGTATTGAAAAGGAATAAACACAAGATCTGCAGCTGGAAGATGTGGGTTAAAGTCTCAACTTGGCCATTCACTAGAAGAGGGGATTTGAGCTCATTCCTCAGCCTTTCCGAGCCTCAGGAGCCTTGTCTGTTCAATGAAGATAATCATAGCTCTCTCCCAGGGCAGCTGGTAAAATTAAATGAAACTGTATGTGTAAAGCACTCAACACAGTGTCCAGAGCCTGATAGATCTTTGTAAGAATTGCTCGTTGGCTGCAAGGTTCCTCACATGCCCTGCACTTGGTAGACACTTAATACAGAAATGTTCACACCATTCACACACCTTGGACTTATCATTTGTAGAGATGTTGCCTTAGTCAGTTATGGCTTGCTCCTAACCCAGAAAGAATTGCTCTAAGCCATGTCAGAATTAGAGCCATCTTCCCTCTGTAATTCAGTTGTTCTATAAATGGATCACATATCTATCGGCTCCTGATGGCATTCGGTCTCCTTATGGGGAGGTAATCATATCAATGAAGTGAAAAAGCAGCCACTGCTTCCCAAATGGCAGACCACGTGGGACTCTGCCTTTTAATTACTAGGTAGTTTGCAGGTATAATTACCCAGTAATTGCCTGAACACATGTAATGACAAGGTGTGTTTACAAGTCATTGGCCATGCAATCAATGGCCCACGAATTCACATTCCTCTCAGGCAGCATTGGCCCGGGTTTCAAAGATTCAAATGCCAGCTGCCTTGGTGAGGGGGCTAGAAGTGCCTCCCCGTTTACCTTCAGTGTCTTCTCAAAATATGCTTTTCCATGTGTCTTTTCCGAAGCGCATTCTATTCATGACCTGATTTTTTTTTTTTTTTTTTGGTCCTCTACTCTGTACACTCCAAGTCATCTTTACTTCAGTAAGTCTTTTAGTCACCTAGTGCTGCTATAACAGAAATGCCACAAGCAGATGGCTTTAACAAAGAGAAGTTTATTCTCTCACAGTCCAATAGGCTAGAAGTCTGAATTCAGTGCACCGGCTCTAGGTGTTCTCTCTGTGTTGGCTCTGGAGGAAGGTCTTTGTGATGCATCAGTCTTCCCCTGATCTGGTAGCAGCCCAATGCAGGAACCCTGGGTCCAAAGGGCACGCTCTGCTCCAGGTGCTTCTTAAATTGGTGGAATGAGGTCCCCAACTCTCTGCTTGGTTACCTTTCATCTCTTGTAAGAAAAAAGGTGATACAGGCCACACCCCAGGGAAACTCCCTTTACATTGGATCAGGGATGTGACCTGAGCAAGGGTGTTACATCCCACCCTAATCCTCTTTAACTACAAGACGAGATTATAATTCATAACACATAGGAAAATCACAAAATGGAGGACAACCACACAATAGTGGGAATCGGCCTAACCAAGTTTTGGCAGACACAAGTCAATCCATTACTCTCCTCCCTTTGGCCCCCAAAAATTCATGTCCTTGCTACATGTCAGACACATTCACCCCATCATATCATAGCAAAACTCTTAAATCTACTCTAAGTCCAAAATCCAAAAATTCCTCTTCATCTGAAATCTAGGATTCAAGTCACCTGTTTCCAAAGTACAATGACAGAACAGGCACAAGCTAGACATTTCCATTACAAATGGGAGAAATTGCAGGGAAAGAAGGCATAACAGACACCAAGCAAGTCAGCAGAACACATTACATTAGCCCTCAAGGCTTGAAAATAATCCTCTGTTCTCTGAGACCATTCACATGATAGCCCTGTCCCTCAGACTCTAGGTATTGGCCACACTCTCTGGACTTTGAACGGAGGCCCTTCGGCCCTGGGCTTCACCTCTGCCTTCTAGGCTCACAGGGACAGCAACTCTGCTCCCTTGGCTTTAGGCACACCATCATCCTCTCCGTCAGAGTGGGAACTCCACCCTTAGAAACACTTGATGCTGTGGGTCCACCTTTTGAAACCCCAGAAGTAGGAGCCACACTTTTTGAGAATGAGGCAGCTCAGCTTCCTGTGTTCCTTGTCTCTTCAGCTTCTGCTCCCGGTTCCTTGGCCTCTCAGCCCTCAGGCCTCACATCCACATCTGCACTAGTGGGCCAAGCATTCCAAAGCTCAGTAGCTCCACCAATTAGTGCCCAGAGGCACCGTACTCTGCCAGGAAGCCCCCTGCACACAGGCACTTAGCTCTCTCACTCCGTGGGTCAGCTCCTGCGCTGGCTGGCGTTGGTCTCCTGGTTCTGCTGCTGCCAGTTCACTGCTTCCTCCAGTGCTCTGCTGTTGTTTCTCACCATCTGCACCTTTTCTGGTGTTAACAGTATTCCTCACTTCCTTCTGAGTCTTCTATCCATTCCCAGTTTAAAAACCACTTCCACATTTTAGGTATCTGTTAAAGTGGGAACCCACTCTTTCGGTACCAAATTCTGTCTTAGTCATCTAGTACTGCTATAACAGAAATACCACAAGTGGATGGCTTTAACAAAGAGAAATTTATTTTCTCACAGTCTAGTAGGCTAGAAGTCCAAATTCTGGGTGTTGGCTCCAGGGGAAGGATTTCTCTCTCTGTCAGCTCTAGAGTAAGGTCCTTGTCATCAGTCTTCCCCTGGACTGGGAGTTTCTCTGCCCGGGAACCCCAGGTCCAAAGGACATGCTCTGCTGACGGTGCTTCTTTCTTGGTGCTATGAGGTCCCCCTCTTTGCTTGCTTCTCTTTCATCCCCTGTGTCATAAAAAGTGATGCAGGCCACACCCCAGGGAAACTCCCTGTACAGGATGTAAAGGATGTGACCTGAGCAAGGGTGTTACATCCCACCCTAAACCTCTTTAATCACAGGCAGAGATTATGATTTATAACATGTAGGAAAATCACAAAATGGAGGACAACCATACGATATGGGAAATATGGCCTAACCATGTTGACACATATTTTTTGGGGACACGATTCAATCCATTATAATAAGTATGCAAAACAGCCCATAGACATACTGAGGCCTGGTCATCATTTCTCAGTGGTGTACTAGTCATAACAGGCCCAGGTTAAACAGTTAGAAAGAAGAGCAGACACTGTTGACTAGGCAATGTCTGCTGGTTTCTCTGTGACTTTAGCATGACTATATATTTGAAGGAGATTTCAATGGGATGCATCATTAGGGCCAGACATAAGGAAGTCATTAAGAAAAGACTAGTCAGATTGAAACACATCAGAATTTTTACTTTCTAGGCACCTAATCTTTGAATTATTTTCTCTTGACAGTGCAGTGTTTCTTACCAATGGAGGCCATCTGGGATAATTTTGGGGACATCAGAATGTGGGTTTGCAATTGAACATCACCAGTGTATGGCCCTGGGGATCAAGCCAAGCTTGACGGAAAGCTAAATGCTTAATGTAGTGGGGAGTCCAGCCATAAGATTTTGAGTCAAGGCTCTGCCATTTGCAGCTTGCATGACAATTTACTTCATTGATTACACACATTTCTCCATCCAGGAGATGATGGGTTTAGAAGGGATTAGTGGCTTTCATAGAATAATAAGCCTCTGCAGCCCTAGGGCCTGCTTGTTTTAGGCAAGTTTCTGGTGCCTCCCTACCTGCCTCAACAGGCCAGCTCTGCTTTCACCTGCCTGGAATACTGAGCTTCCAAGTTGGATGACTGTATTTTTAAATAAAGGATCGTGTTGCTAAATTGGGTTGCAATATCATTGGACGAGATGATCATGCTAGCAGCCTGGGCAGTTCTCACCTTCTTTGGAATTAAACATGCAGTTTACTGCTCCGTAAGGTTTTCTTGATTGTAATCTTGATGGAAGCAGATCACCTTTCTTTCTTAGAGTCAATGGGTGGGTTTGAGCCACCAACATTTAAGTTGGTAGTCAAACACAAATGGCTTGTGCCACCCAGGGACCATTCAATAAAAGGACTATTAAAACAATCAGACCAAATCAGGCTTGAAAATGGGTAGGGCTCTAAGTTTTCTCCCTCTCCAGGTCCCACCCTAACCAGTCAGTGAGCCCTCAGGAGAGTCCATAACAGCTCTAGATGGAGTTACATAACTCAAATGTGCACAATGAAATTATAAACCCATTGCCATCGAGTGGATTCCAACTCATAGTGACTCTATAGGACAGGGTAGAACCGCCCCATGGAGTTTCCAAGGAACAGCTGGTAGATTTGAACTGCTGACCTTTTGGTTAGCAGCTGAGCTCTTAACCACTACACCACCAAGGCCCCAACTGAATTATAGTGTGAGTCAAATTTGTGACCTCACAGTACTTAGAAACCATGACCACATTTTGCTGAAGACCATCCTTTCAAGTTTGGAGGACTCATTCAGTTGCACTTGCCTATCCCTCCTGGGGAGCCCCAGTGGCATAGTGGTTATGAGCTCAGCTGCTAACCAAAAGGTGGTCAGTTGGAATCCACCAGCTGCTCCTTGGAGAACCAATGGAGCAGCTCTACTCTGTCCTGTAGGGTTGCTATGAGTTGGAACTGACTCGACGGTATCTAACAACAACATCCCTCCTTTGTGTCTTCCCCATAATGTCAGAAGGCACTAAGTTTCTTTTGCTTTTCCCCACTCTGGGAGCAAGTACGATGCTCAGGTGCTTGCTTTATTTGGGCCCCCAAGGGGTAACATTACTTCCTTTTGCATGGACATCATCGTGCTTGCCTTCTGCATCTGTACTGGCTGTCCGGGGGCTTTGCTCACGCTGGCCTGTTAACAAGAAGGGCTCCACTTTCCCCTCCAAGCAACAACACGAACTAGACTGAACACGGCGGGTCATTCTCCTCCTTTTGGGACTTGATGTCCTGCCAAGAGCTGAAGAGCACATCCACAGGTGGTCCCACCATGCTGCTGGCTCTCTGCTCCCCCCACACCCCCTAAGAAGAACTTGTCCACACTTACCTCAGGCCAGAAAGGGCCTCATTCTTCCACACAGCGTCCCTCACAGGTTGATGGGATTGTAAACATTGACTCCTAGCCAGATAGTTTAAATGCTAAAGGAAACAACGAGCGGTTGAAGAGTGACCTCACAAGAGGTGGCTGCCAAGTAGAGACGTTAGACATCGCTGCTGGCAGGCAACGCAGTAAAGAGACAAAGGGCAGAGGGTGCTTTTAAAGAAAGGTCTCACCAGGAACACTCCGCCTCTCTGTGTGTGCCTCAGAGATCAGGCTGTGGGTGATCTGCTATGGTGAAAGCCGAAAAGGGCCAGCTCTCCACCCTGGGCTGAGTTACTGAAAGGGAGAACCAAATCCAATCCTTGTCTTCTCTGCGTGTTAGTAACGGGAGAGAAACCACATTTATTAGTTTGTGCTCCACGGGCAGGCGAGGGTGTGGAGAATAGTCCTATTGTAAAATGTACTCAGGGTTTTCTTTTGATTACCTGAGGAATACTAAACCGAAAACCAAACCAGCCAACCCAGAGTTGATGCCAACTCATGGCGACCCCACTTGTGTGTCAGGGTAGAACCGTGCTCCTTAGGCTTTCCAATGGCTGATTTTTTCCATAGTAGATTGCCAGGTCTTTCTTCCAAGGTACCTCTGGGTGGATTTGAACTGCTTAACCATTCGTGCCACCCAGGAACACTGAGGCGTCCTAAATAATTGCCCTTTAAAAGAGTAAAAGGAAGGTGAGTTACTGGTATAAAATTGCTTATGGTTAAGAAAAGACAGGAAGAGATCTTGAAATGGAATTTGCATACTGACAGGAAGATAACAAAGGTGGGTGGTGGTGTCTGTATTACAGTCTGCACAATGACAAAGAATCATGCTATATATAAAATGTTCAAGCCATTTCAGAATGGGGCAGTGGGCAGCGGTCAGGGAGGGGAGGGAGGAGAGGGCTTTGTACCCTCGGTGTGCTTGGAGTCTAGTTTCAGAAGACGGCTTCAAGAGATAGGAGCTAAATTTCAAAGACTGCCTGGTATGCATGTGGAAAGCTTCCATCTGTAGACATGGTTAGTTAGTTACTTAGGATCTCTGGGGACACTGGTTCTGACCTGACGGGCTGCAAGCTAGTGTAAGTGGAATAATAAACCAAGTGTAATAAAACCAAGTGCAATAAACCAAACTCTGTTTTTCAAACCAAAGTTTGAAAGCCAAAATACCTTCCCCTATAACCTCTAATAAATTAATTTTTATTGATATTAAATTTACCTGGATTATGGCGAAGGAAAGAGTTCCACGTTTGGGTCCTACCCTAGAGGGTATGAACTACACCTCCAGCTCTTTTCTGCAACCAGACCCAGAAGAGAACAAAGAAGCGGGAAGGAACGCGTGCACTGCTGGTGCCGGAGGTTTGCCCCTTCTTCTCCTTCCTCCTGAGCCTGGGCCTTCTCCCTCCATCTTCCCTCTCCACCCCCGCCCTGCCTCTGAGGAGTTAGCAGTCAATTTAAAAATCATCTGAACTACCTTTCTTTCTTTAGCTACTTTTTCTTCCTGTGTCTTTGACTTCCATTGCTCTCTGGCCAAGGCTCTCCCAGTTACATAACTGGGGGGCCCCGAGGTGCCGTGTAGCAAGGATTTATAGTTTCTGCACCTCAAGTGGGTAATATAGATCCTCTGCCTTGTGAGGTGTATGTGCCTGTGTGTATGTGTGTGTGCGTGTGCGTGCGTGTGTGTGTGGTTGGGTGTGCGTTCACGTAAGGACAGACAGAGCTGGCGGATTGGTTTGGACCCAAGAGGAGGCTCAGCGAATGATTGCAGTTTATTTCCAAGCTCTAAAGAACTCACGTCCATATTTCCAAGCTCTAAAGAACGCACGTCCATCACAACCTGTATCCAACATGAGTTGGCTGGAGCATTCCTGTGTGTTGCTTTTCTTCTCATGTACCTGCTCACGGATGTAACAGTTCACCACCCCTGAAGCTGCTCTCTAGGAGGTGAAATGGGGTATCCACAGTAGATAGGAGGAAAGGACATTTGTCAGCCTCTTGGCAGCACTATGCCATCTGCTTCCATTGGGACTCCTGGGAGACACCCCACGATGTCACAGTAGTTTCCTAGGTAATCACCAGGAGATGGAAAATAGAGATAACAACAACGGTTGCTTTTATTGAGTGTTTACTATTTGTCAGGCACTGTGCTAGGGCTTTGATTTGCTTTATGTCATCACATAACCCTATTACACCTGTTTAATAACTGGTAAAACTGAAATTTAAGGGTTAAGTAACTTGCTCAAGATTATATAGACCAATGCTCTGTTTCTTCAACATCGGTTTTGATAAAAACTAACATTACATATATTTTCCATTTCCCCAAGCTTTCCTTAGGAATGGTATTATACTTAGTCCTTCGAAAGGATCTAGGAGGCTAAGGGACAACTCAGGATTAGATAACTCATAAGTGGACCAGGTATGGACTGCCAGAAGAATGAACAAATATGTCTTAGAAAAAGTACCCATAAAGCTCCTTAGAAGGGAGGATGGTGAGACTTTGCCTCAAGTAGTTTGGACATGTTATCAGGAGGGACCAGTCCCTGGAGAAAGACACCGTGCTTGGTAAAGTAGAGAGAAAAAAAGTAGAGGGGCAGCAAAAAAGAGGAAGACCGTCAATGAGATGGATTGACACAGTGGCTGCAACAGTGGGCTCAAGCCGAACAATTGTGAGCATGGCGCAGAACCCGACAGTGTTTCATTCTGTTGTACGTAGAGTCACTACGAGTTGGAGCTGACTCGATGGAACCTAACAACAACAACAAGTGGACCAGGTGAGACTAAAACCAGTTCTGGTCAGATAATGTCATCGAGAAACTAAAAATCAGATCTTCTGGCTATATGGGGAAAAAGAGACATCTTTTGAGTTAACCCTATATCTCTAGTGTTCAGACATCTCTAAGTTTAAAGATTTATTTTAGTTGGCTAAAGCCCTTGCTTTGATTATTCTATTCAAAACAAAATTCTCCTGAGCACAGCAATAGACAAGGAGGATGATCCTGGGAAACACAAGGAAAATTTACCCTGAAATAACTTCATTAGGGTTAAAAATAAATAAGTTAACAAAAACTATGAATTTTATATGCTACATACGAATATAAAATGAAGGAAAACTTCCGAATTCTTTTTATGAAGCAAATATATTATCCATGCTTAAATCAGATAAAGATAGCACACAAAAAAGGAAATTACAGATCAATATTTTTTTTTTTATGGCTTCTGAATATTGGTGTAAAAACCTTAAAGAAAATTTTAGTGACCAGACTACAAAATCACATTAAGAAAATAATACACAGTGACTATATGGGTTTTATGCCAGAAATTCAAGGATAGTTTGATACTGTTGTTGTGTGCAGTCAAGTTGATTTCAACTCATAGCGGCTCTATAGGACAGAGTAGAACTTCCCCATAGGGTTTCTGAGGCTGTACTCTTTATGGCAGCAGATTGCCAGGTTTTTCTCCCAAAGAGCAGTTAGTGAATTTGAGCCACCTACCTTTTTTTTTTTTACCTTTTGGTTAGCAACTGACTGCTTAAATATAGCACCACCGGGGTTCCTTAGTTCAATATTAGAAAATCTATTAATATAATTCACTGTAATTAATACATCTATGGAGAAAACTCATGTGATTATTTCCATAGATGCTGGGAAATCTTTGATGAAATTCAACGCCCTTTCCTAATTAAAACTCTAGAGAAAATAGAAATTAATGGGTATTTTCTCAAAGTGATTATAGATATAGATATCCTAAAATTTACATTTTACTAAATGAGGAAGTGGAGCAGTGGTGCAGTGGTTAAGAGCTCGGCTGCTAACCAAAAGGTCAGCAGTTGGAATCCACCAGCTGGTCCTTGGAAACCCTATGGGGCAGTTCTACTCTGTCCTGTAGGGTGGTTATGAGACAGAATCAACTCGATGGCAACAGGCCATTAACATTCTCCTGGAGGTACTAGTCAATGTAATTAGCTACAGAAAACAGATACACACTTAATAATTAACTGAAAAAAAGAAATAAAATTATTTCTATTTGTAGACGACCAAATAGTATGCCTGAAAAACACTAGAGAATTAACAATAAAACTAACTCAAACAATAAAAGATGCAGCAAAACAGAGATACAAGATTAACATGAAAGAAATAATAGCATTCATGTACAAAAATAATCATTACAAGATATAAGGAATGAAAACCGCATTTATAATAGAAAAATAATAAAATATTTAGGATTAAAGTATGTCTTTTATTAAAAATATATGTCTATAACATCATTGATGAAATTGATCTCACTGAATCATACATGTGAAAAATGAGGAGTTTGCAAATGTCCTATATGTATATATTTATATATTTATGTGTGTGTGTGTATAAATAGGAAACCCTGGTGGCATAGTGGTTAAATGGTATGGCTGCTAACAAAAAGGTTGGCAGTTTGAATCCACCAGGTGCTCCTTGGAAACTCTGAAGCAGTTCTACTCTGTCCTATAGGGTCACTATGGGCAGGAATCGACTTGACAGTGGTGGGTTTTTTGGTTGGGGTATATAAATATGTGTATATATATTATAAATAAATAAATATACATATATATGCTGTTGTCGTTGTTGTTAGGTGCTGTCTAGTCAGTCCTAACTCATGGAGGCCCTGTGTACAATAGAACGAAACACTGCCTGGTCCACTGCTATCCTCACAATCCTTGTTATACTTGAGTCCATTGTTGCAGCCACTGTGTCAATCTATCTCCTTTTTGCTGGCTCTCCACTTTACCAAGCATGATGTCCTTCTCCAGGGACTGGTCCCTCCTGATAATATGTCTAAAGTATGTGAGATGAAGTTGTGCCATCCTCGCTTCCAAGGAGCATTCTGGCTGTACTTCTTCTAAGACAGATTTGTTTGTCCTTTTGTCAGTCCATGTATATCAGTACTCTCTGACAACACTATAATACAAAAGCATCAATTCTTCTTATATCTTCCTTATTTATTGCCCAGCTTTTGCACACATATGAGGCAATTGAAAATATCATGGCTTGGATCAGGCATTCCTTAGTCCTCTAAGTGACATCTTTTCCTTTTTAATACTTTAAAGAGGTCTTTTGTATCAGATTTGCACAATGCAATACATCCTTTGATTTCCTGACTGGTGCTCCCATGGGTGTTGTTTGTGGATCCAAGTAAAATGAAATCTTTGACAACTTCAATCTTTTCTCTGTTTATCACGATGTTGCTTATTGGTCCATGTGTGAGGATTTTTGTTTTCTTTATATTAATGTAATCCATACTGAAGGCTGTGGTCTTTGATCTTCATCAGTAAGTGCTTCAAGTCCTCTTTACTTTCAGCACGAAAGGTTGAGTCATCTGCATATCACAGGTTGTTAATGAGTCTTCCTCCAAACCTGATGCCTCCTTCTTCTTCTTGTAGTCCAGCTTCTCAGATTATTTGCTCAGCATACAGATTGAATAGATATGGTGAAAGGATACAACCCTGAAGCACACTTTTCCTGATTTTAAACCATGCAGTATCCCCTTGTTCTGTTTGAACAACACCCTCTTTGCTCTATGTTCAGGTTCCACATGAGCCCAATTAAGTGTTCTGGAATTCCCATCCTTCTCAATATTATTCATAATTTGTTATGATCCACACAGTCCTAGCCTTTGCATAGTCTTTCTGGTATTCTCTGCTTTCAGCCAAGATCCGTCTGACATCAGCAATGATATCCATTGTTCCACATCCTCTTCTGAATCTGGCTTGAATTTCTAGCAGTTCTCTGTGGATGTATTGATACAGCTGTTTTTGAATTATCTTCAGCAAAATTTTACTTGTATGTGATATTAATAATTAATATAGTGGTATCGATATAATTAATATAATATTAGTGATAATCTCTGCATTCGGTTGAATCATTTTTCTTTGGAATGGGCACAAATACGTATCTCTTCTAGTCAGTTGGCCAGGTAAATGTCTTCCATATTTCTTGGCATAGATAAGTGAGCGCTTTCAGCGTTGCATCCATTTGTCGCAACATCACAATTGGTATTCCATCAATTCCTGGAGACTTGTTTTTTGCCAATGCCTTCCGTGCAGCTTGGACTTCTTCCTTCAGTACCATTGGTTCTTGATCATATGTTAGCTCCTGAAATGGTCGAATGTCAACCAATTCTTTTGGGTACAGTGATTCTGTGTATTCCTTCCGTCTTCTTTTGATGCTTTGCATCACTGAATATTTTTCCCATAGAATCCTACGATATCGCAACTGGAGGCTAGAATTTTTTCTTCAGCTCTTTCAGCCTGAGAAATGCTGGGCATGTTCTTCCCTTTTGGTTTTCTAACTCCATGTCTTCGTACATGTCATTGTAATACTTTTTCTTCCCGAGCTGCCCTTTGGAATCTTCTGTTCAGCTTTTTCATTTCTTCCATTCACTGTAGCTACTCTAAGTTCAAGAGCAAGTTTCAGAGTCTCTTCTGACATCCATTTTGGTCTTTTCTTTCTTTTTAATGACCTCTTGCTTTCTTCATGTATGATGTCCTTGATGTCATTCCACAACACATCCGGTCTTCAGTCGTTAGTGTCCACTGTGTCAAATCTCTTCTTGAGATGGT
Organism: Elephas maximus indicus; assembly: GCF_024166365.1. Classification (NCBI taxonomy): domain Eukaryota; kingdom Metazoa; phylum Chordata; class Mammalia; order Proboscidea; family Elephantidae; genus Elephas; species Elephas maximus. The sequence goes on along the minus strand of NC_064842.1, from coordinate 11,527,752 downwards.
CTCTAAATTCAGGTGGGATATACTCAAGGTCAAACTTTGGCTGTCATGGACTTGTTTTAATTTTCTTCAGCCTCAGATTGAACTTTCATAGGAGCAATTGATGGTCTGTTCCACAGTCGGCCCCTGGTCTTGTTCTGACTGATGATACTGAGTTTCGTCATCATCTCTTTCCACAGATATAATTAGTTTTGTTCCTGTGTATTCCATCTGGTGAGGTCCAGGTGTATAGCTGCCATTTATGTTGTTGAAAATAGGAATTTGCAATGAAAAAGTTCTTGGTCTTGCCACATTCTATGTTGCTATCTCTGGACTTCTTTCTATCACCAAGACCATATTTTCCAACTACCGATCCTTCTTTGTATCCTCCTTTCCCATTCCAATCACCAGCAATTGTCAATATGTCTTGATTGCATGTTTGATCAATTTCAGACTGGAAAAGCTGGTAAAAATCTTCAATTTCTTCATCTTTGTCCTTAGCATTTGGTGTGTCGATTTGAATAACAGTAGTATTAACTGATCTTCTTTGTAGGCATATGGATATTACCCTATCACTGACAGCATTATACTTCAGGATAGATATTGAAATGTTCTTTTTAATGATGGATGTAGTGCCATTCCTCTTCAGTTTGTCAGTGTTGGCAGAGTAGACCAGATGATTGTTTGATGCAAAATGGCCAACACTAGTCTATTTCAGCTTACTGATACACAGGATATTGATCTTTATGCATTCCATTTCATTTTTATGACTTCCAATTTTCTTAGATTGGTACTTTGTACATTTCACATTCTGATTACTAATGGATGTTTTCAGCTGTTTCTTCTCATTTTGGGTCATGCCACATCAGCAAATGAAGGTCCCAGAAGCTTGACTCCAGCCACATCATTAAGGTCGCCTCTGCTTTGAGGAGGCAGCTCTTCCCCAGTTGTATTTCCATTGCCTTCCAATCTGAGGGGCTCATCTTCTGGTACTGTATCAGACAACGTTCCACTTCTATTCATAAGGTTTTCACTCGTCAATTTTTTTGAAGTAGATTACCATGTCTTTCTTCGTAGTCTTTCTTCACCTGGAAGCTCCCCTGAAACCTGTCCACCATGAAGATGACCCTGCAGGTATTTGAAATACTGGTGGCATAGCTTCCAGCATCACAGCAACACACAAGCCACCACAGTATAACAAACTGACTGGAAAAAATTATATGTAAATACTTTATATATATATATATGTGTGTGTGTGTGTGTGTTTGTGTATGTATGCATGTATATGATATATATATATATAAACTTGCAAGTGAATTTTTCCATAACTTCTTTATCATGCCCATCAGCTTGTTTTACGGATAAACCTTGGTACATGCACACAATGGAATATTACTCAGCAATAAAAAAGGATGAATTGCTGATCCATGTAATAACATGGAAGAATCAGAAAAGCATTATGCAAATCGGAAGATGCCAGACTGGAACCACTATTTACAGTTCATTTTCAGCTCTATGAGAGTCTACAAAGCAGCACTATGGTGACACAAAGCATATCCATGGCTCATTAAGTGGCTTCTGAGAGTGGTGAATGAGGAATAACTGCAAATGGGCGCAAGGAAGCTTTTAGGGGTAAAGAAACTGCTCTATATCTTGATTTTAGTGGTGGTTATATGACTGTATACATTTTTCCAAATCTCATTGAACTGTACACCCCAAGAATGATTTTTATTATATGTACACTATACCTCAATAAAGCTTTTTTTTTTTCTAATGATATTTCTTTACTAGAGAGGCTTATCTTCTACAAGCTCTCAGAAAACCAACAGAGGCTATCCTGGGGTTAAGCTGAAATAGAAATGGATCATATCTGTACAAAATAACCAACTCAAGCATTAAGATATAAGCTGGATGTTTTCAGGCAGAAACTCAGTGTCACCAGGTCATTCCTCTGGGACTTAGACATTTTGAGCCTCTCAGTATTTCCGGTTAATCTTCGGGCAGTCACAGAGTGTTGGAGAAACTAGGGAGCAGCACAAAGCCACTTCTCTCTTGTCTCTGCTTATTCATTCTCCTCACGCCCTGCTTTTACCCCACCACTTTCAGTTAAAGTCACACATAAAGGGATGTGGTTAGCAGTAGAGATGGGTGGGATGAGGGGTTATGGGAGGTGTGTGTGTATGTGTGTCGTGTGTGTGCGCGTGTGTAGTGTGACTCCATTTCCTTTCCTCCGTCATCTTCAATCCAAGATTATTTCTTGCCCTTAAAAAACACACACAATTCTAGTTTTACAATAAAACTATTTTCTGTTCGCAATCTTCTCTTTGTTGTTGTTGTTAGCTGCCGTTGAGTAGGCTCCAACTCGTGGCAATCTTATCTACAATAGAATGAGACACTGCCTGGTCCTGTGTCATACTTACGATTGCTGGCAGGTTCAGCTCCATCGTTGTGGCTGTAGCACTGACCCAGCTCACCAAGGGTTTCCCACAGCCTTGTTGTCCCTCTATTTCACCAAACATGATCGCTGGCAGGTTCAGCTCCATCATTGTGGCTGTTGCACCAATCCAGCTCACCAAGGGTCTCCCATGGCCTCAATGTCCCTCTGTTTCACCAAACATGATGTCCTCCTCTAGAGATTGATCCCTTCTGATGAAGTATCCAAAGCAAGCAAGTGGGACAACGTTCTGTTGTGATCCACGAGAATTTCATTGGCTAATTTTTGAAAGTAGGTCACCACGTCTTTCTTCCTAGTCTGTCTTGGTCTGGAAGCTCTGCTGAAATGTGTCCATCATGGGTGACCCTGCTGGTATTTATTGGAAATACCAGTGGCATAGCTTCCAGCATCATAGCAACACATAAGCCCCCACAATATGGCAAACTGACAGACACGTAGTAGAATCTTCTCTCACTTTACTCTTAATCCTCCCTAGAGAAGAAAATAGGGAAAGTTGTTTTTTCTGCACAGTTAGTGATTTTCCACATGCACATACATGTTCTCTCATGTTTTAGTATAGCAGCCATCCCTGCCTACTGAGATTCAGTGAATTTTTTTCCAGTATCAGTCTGGAAGAAAAATACTGGTGGGTAAGGGACATCATTATGAATGCCTAGGTTCCACTTCCTTTATTCTCATTTCCCTCTGAGCTCTCTCCTTCCCACTTTCTCCAGGCCATTGGCACCCTAATGAGATACTGGTGTGCTGAACTCCAAAACAGCACAGTAGCATCACTCCAGCCTCCCCTTTCTTACTCTCTAAAACCAAATCAAGTAAATTAAGGCCTGAAACTAGAACTTGAAAGCAAAGGATACCCTAGATCCAAGAAAACGTCAAATTTACTTTATGGATAACTTTGCCTTTTATACTCCTAAGTCTTTTTCTGTCTCACAGTTGTGTATGTGTGTGTCTGATATGATCACTTCAATTCACTGCTTAGGGAATTTTAGCGATTATTGGTGTTGCTACTATTATCGTTGTTATTATTATCCATTTAAAGATTGTAGGGAACCAGGACTCAAATTTTAGCATTATTTCCTTCCAACTTTTCACCTTCAATTTAATAATAAAAACATGAGGGTAAAAAAAAAAAAAGGCCGGATCATGTTTGAAAAAATATGCCGTATAAACATATCCAGAACCACAAGCCTAAACGCTAGGAATCCTGCTCTGATGACTTCGTAGATTGCAATGTGGGTTGTAATCCAATATCTTCTGCCTAATGATCATTAGGGGTGACTTGCCGTGGGTGGAGAGAGGTCTCCTGGCATTTATCCATTGCTGATCTTGGTAACTATTCTCTTGCATATGAAAAACATTTTATTTTCCCCGGAAAGTATTTTTGCAACAGTCGTCACTGAATTTTAAGTATTTCTTATGCAGCCACATACAAAAAAAAAAACCTGTTGCCGTGGAGTCGATTCTGGCTCACAGTGACCCTATAGGACAGAGTAGATCTGCCCCACTGGGTTCCCAAGGAGCAGCTGGTGGATTTGAACTGCCAACCTTTTGGCTAGAAGCCAAACTCTTAACCACTGTGCCACCAGGGCCCTATGCATCCACATAGGTAATCAATATTCCCTATTAATCTCAAATCTTCATTAACCAATGTGCTGGTGACCTAATGGGTTAGCGCGTGGCACTAAGAGCAGATAAGGAGAGAGCTGGTCTCCTGGTGCACTCACGTGCACGTGTGTGTACACGTGTGGTCCAGCTACCTTGACCTAAAGGTCCATGATATGGGGTAACATGTGATTTGCTCAATCACCAATTCACAGCATTTAGAATCCACCAGGCACTCCTTGCAAACCGCGTGGGGCAGTTCTACTCTGTGCTATAGGGTTGCTATGAGTTGGAATCAACTCGACGGCAAAGGGTTTGATTTTTTTGGTTTAGATTACCGTCCAGCATCAGCATCTTATCTCACCTGGTTCTTTTCTACTTGATGCCAGATGTAAGTTTTTGCTGTTGTTAGGTGCCATCAGGTTGGTTCCAACTCATAGGAATCCCATGTACAACAGAATGAAGCCTTGCCCAGTCCTGCGCCATACTCATAATCATTGCTGTGTTTGAGCCCATTGGTGTAGCCACAGTGTCAATCCATCTCATTGACGGTCTTCATCATTTTCGTTGATCCTTTACTTTCCCAGTCCTTCTCCAGGGACTGGTCCCTCCTGATAATGTGTCCAAAGCAAGTGAGACAAAGTCTCGCCGTCCCTTGCTTCTAAGGAGCATTCTGGCTGTACTTCTTCTAGGACAGATTTGTTTGTTCTTCTGGCAGTCCACGGTATATTCAATACTCTTCACCAACACCATAATTCAAGGGCATTAATTCTTTTTCTGTATTCCTTATTCATTGTCCAGCTTTCGCATGCATATGGGGCGATTGAAAACACCACAACTTGTGTCAGGCACAACTTAGTGATCAAAGTGACTCTCCCTTTTAAGGGGGATATGTGAAGTCATCCCCTTTAAAGGTCAGCAAGTACCTCTTAAGTTTTGAATTATACTTTTCCACATTTGGTGGGGCAGATGATATGCCATAATGGTACTTGGGGGAGTCATAGAGGTCTCTGGGTGTGCCTCAGATGAATGTTGAGGTAATATCATATGTTCTGCAGACTGTCAACCTTGGCCAAGGATTTTAATAATTAATGCAACTTCCCTGGGGAGTGACCTGAAGCTGACAGGGAAAATCAGGAGAACCCAGTGGGGCAGCTGAGCCAAGTGGACCCTTGTTCTGTCACCAAGCCTACAAATCCACACGCTGAGAGAAAGCATGGCCCCTTGGGTCCCTGCCCACAAGTACTTGTAATACATGGTGACCTCACAGTCTACTTCTCCGAGATGGGAGAACATATTTGTCTCAATCCTAAATCTCTCTCTTCTCTTTCTTTCCCTGGGGCTCTGAGAACAGCCCAATGGGTAGGAAGGAACACAGGGAGGGCGTGAGGACCCATGCATTTGCAAAACCTTGGATTATTACCCAGTTTTTTAAAAAAAACTCCTCGCTTATGCCCTGGTGGTATTTAGGACAACGGTCCTTGCTTGGGTGAAAGCTGTGGGTCCAGTCACCACCAACAGTAACCCCGGGACTCGAGGTCCTTTACAGTGGAGGTCATAATTCCAAAGCTGGAACCCCTGAATCCTAGGGAGGAAGGAGGGAGAAACGGAATGGAGTGTACGTTGTCTTCCAGGGGCCCTGCAGCCTAGGGATTAGCAGGACCACCCATCCTGGCTGCTCCCAGGCACACAGTCTGATGCACCAAGCCTCATGGTTATGTCTGCGCTGGGTGAGTCACAGAGACACAGACAGGAAAGGTCCATGAGTTCAGCTTGTGCAGTCACAGCGCCTGCAACTATTCACAGCTGAGCCCAGGCCACTTAGGGATGACTCATGGTGATTCTCATGGCGCATCTGAATGCAAGATTGCAAGAACTCTCAAGCAGGCATCTACCCTTGCACCCCCCTACCCATCAAAGCATCCAGGCTGGAAATCCACCTTGGTCTTAGTGAAGGAAAAGTAAAAGAAAAGAGAATAATTTCTGATATTGAAGCAAAATGCCCATGGCAGGACTGGCAGGTGCATCTGAAACACAGCTTCCACACTCAGAAAGGCTTGGCTTTCTCAGAGCCTTATAGCTTCTAAGAGTAGTGGGGCTACAGACCAATGCTCGGGAGGGCCGGAATGTGCAGAGAAAGTGCCCCTCCTACTTGCCTGGAGGGCAGGGCTAGAGTTCTCTCCTTCCATTGTGGAAGACCCAGGTTTGGTTCCCAGCCAATGCACCTCATGCGCAACCACCACCCATCTGCCCGTGGAGGCTTGTGTGTTGCTATGACGCAACTGTGGATTAGGAAGAAAGGCCTGGTGCCCTGCTTTCCAAAATCAGCCAATGAAAACCCTGTGGATCACAATGGCTCCAGTCTGATTGTGCGTGCGGTCATCGTGTGTTAGGGATTGACTTGTCGGCTAACAACAATATCCCTTGTCTATAACTAGTATGGACTTCCTCTTGCTCATCACCTCTCTGGACTTAGAGGGGCTACTGGTTGATTTGGCCTCACCTGAGTTTTGCTGTTGCTAGAGATACCTTAATATGGCCATAACTACCATTCATCCACATCTGACCAGGATGTCACTCAGCCGTGCCTTCTTTGTCCCCTGGTAAGCCGGGTTTCAGCCACATCTGGGTCCTGACTCCAGCACATAGGGACTCAGGCAGCTCTGGAAGGTTAGACCTCAGGAACTCACCCACCTCCAGGGCCCACAGGGTACACACATTTACTGAGTCCCCAAATGGAGAGCAAGGACAAGAGCTACCCTCTGCCCTTGGTGTTCCTTCATGCATCATCATTGTCCCTTCCTGATGTACTTCTATTACCATTCCTCCATTCATTCAACAAATGTTTACTAAGGACCAGGCTTCCATGTCACCTCCCTGTGAAGTTTGCTACAATGTCCCTGAGATAAGTTAGTCACTTCCTCTTCTGTCTCTTCACAGCACTTTACTCATACCTTCTATTCTGACGTATGTTGCAATGATGTATTTCTCTCTTCTTCTACTCTGTAGACTCATGATGCCTTTGCTTGAAGGGAGAACCGTGTCTTATTCAGCTTTGTGCCCCGTTGCCTATGGCAGAGCCTAACACTCTTTGAATGTTGGTTGATGAAAAATGAACAATTGGAAACAAAGGGATAAACCTAAAAAACCCTTAATACCCAGTTGAAAAGTGGCTATAATAATAGTACCCACTTACAGTATCAAAATGAGTGAGAATTAAATAAGATAATCCATAGTAAGTATGTAGGATAGTGCCAGGTATACAGTAAGTGCTCAATTAATGTTGGCTGTTATTATCACTTACACTTATTCCTCCATGGGTCAGATTCTTTTTGGTAAAATGCTTGTGTACTTCGGCAGACAGTTGGATGGAGGCGAGGGTGGGGAAGAGAGAGAAATTCAGATTCCATTTGTAGTGAAAAGCAGAGGAAAATGCATTTGTTTCTTTGCCCTCACTCTTCCCTGGCTGGCCGCCTGGAGCCACACCTGCTAATGTTTGCTCTCTTGTTTTATGTGGCATTGGTGCCAGAAGAAGGGCGCTGTCATATAGCAACGCGTAGCAGTGAGGGAGAATTTCTGGCCAGAGAAAATAAAGTTGGAAGGCAAAATATGGCACCAAGCAGGAAAAAAAAATCTGCATTTTTTTTTTTTCTATTGGAAAAATAATAAAGGTGTGTTTGGGACTGGTTCCACTCCATTAACTGCCAAGATATCCATGAGATTAATGTCCACTTGTAAGGAGCCTGCAGCAATTCCCAGTCCAGAGACACATGATTTTAAGAGCATTTAGGCAATCTTAAATTGTACCTCAATAAAGTCTTAACAAATGATGAAATGAATTTTCTTTGAGGTTCCCTTTAATACCTGTCTGGCCTCTCACTGCTGCTGGACTTCTTCTTACAATGTTGTACCTTTGACAGTCACTAGTCAGAGGACTGTTTTGGAAACAAATGAGAAAGTGCCCATAAGTGTAGGAAACACTCATAGAAGACAATGGATGTGTGAGGAAGAGCAAAACACACAGAATGCTGAGCATGGAGGGGGCCAACCTCAAGCTAGACTGGGGAAGTTTTGGGGCAAGTGTCAGCGGGAGAAGGCTCCGGACAAGGAGACAGAACTGCCGAGCCGTGTGAGGGGAATTTTGGACAGCTCCAGGGAGGTGAAGTCTGGACTTGTTCATGCCCCTCTGACTGCCCAATCCTCTTTTCCTGGATTCCCAATTTCCCCTGGATTTCCCGTAATTGGATTTTTCATTTTCTCCTGTCCACCACCCACGTCCCCTCACCCTCTCTCCCTTCTGAGGAACCAAGGCTGGCCTTGATCATGGCGATCAGGAAAAAGTTTTGTCCAGTGGTCCTCACGGTTCGCTGAGGTTGAATCCTGTGCTGGTAGTCTCCTTTGCCCCAGCAGATCTACTCGTACCGCCTCCACACATCCTGTGCCCTGGGAGGCTGATCCGTGGACAGTAAAGCAACAGACTCCCTTGACTCTGGCTTCCTCGGGCTTCTGGTTAGGCTCAGCCAATGGGGAGACCCTGGCAAGGCACCAGTGGTGAGAAGCAAAATGAGATTGGGGTGTTTACCCCGCTCCCTCCCTGTGTGGTCACCAAGGGCTGGCTGAGTCCCTCCATCAGGAGCAACCCAAGCACATCCTGTCCCCTCCCCACACGGCCACTTTCCGCTCCAGGTTTCAGTACCCTCTTCCTTCTTTCACCCCTTCATACCTGAACCTAGGTTCTCACTAGCCAGAGCACTGCATTCTGGTTTCCCCTTACTCTGCCTATCTCTTTGAAAGTGGTCTCTTTCTTCAGCTCTCCACAATTTATCCTAATTTGAGTGTGTAGTCAGTTTCCTGGAGGGACACTGACCACACGAATCAACTGGGTACTTGTTCAAAACACAGATTCCTGGGCCTCAACTGCAGAGATTCTGAAGGAGTGATAGGACCAGAAGAGGACCAGATATTTTTAACAAGCATGGGCATGTGATCCAGGAACATCTTTCAGAAACTCTCCACTGGGCTCTGACTGCCACACTGGGTACAGTGCAGAAGTGGCCAAACAGTACGAATAATGCAACTCCCACAGTTCTAACATGTACAGGGTTCCTTCTGGGAAGTCCACATTTTTGTATGAGGTCATGATGAGCTAAGTTGGGAGGGCAGGGAGATCTGTAAGCCAAGCCTGGGAGTCCGTGGGAGGGCTCTGGTAACCAGATATCAAGAATTAGAGCATCTCCTCAGCACCTCGTCGATTCATGTTGGCACCGGTCACCTGTAGCCGCGGGCCCATGAAGTTCATTGGTATTGATTGCACCATCGCTAACAAGATAAAAACAAAAAACCACATGGCAAACACCCAAGCTTGAAATTAAAGAATGGGATCTGTGCAAAGCACCCATGCTTGCCACTAGGCCAAACTGGCAGTTGTTAATTGCCTCAGTGGTACAAGGAGGCACTGTCTCAAGGAGAAACACCAGAAAACAAACAAAACGGCATCAGGGAAACACCAAGGAGGACCGGCCAGGCAGGAAGAGAAAATCCAACACCTGGGATCTTCAAGGCACGTGGGTGTGTCATTCCAGAAGTGTGTCCTGGTTTGGTCATTTCGGGTGTATCCTCTGAAGGCCAGTGTGTCGGATGTTCAGGATGGTCTTTGTCCAGGCAGCAAGGCAGACAGTGGAGGGAGTTGGAGAAAAGCAATGTCTTTTCTGGGAGCTCTAACCTCCTGCTGCTTCTCCAGGTCATTTCTTAGAACAGTAACTCAGTGGAAGGGGCCAGGTCACATGCCCTTCCCAGGATAGGCTGCAGGAGTCAGGCCCCACCACTGTGCCTGCTTTAAAGGCCCTCAAGCAGGAGACTGGTCCTGGGCGCCCCGTGGAGACAATCGAATTTAAATCCTCTGCTCTTTCCAGATGATATGTAGAAAAAATCCCTCAAGCAGACAAATGCTCAATGCTGTGAACAAAGTCCGTGCACATGGTCCTCTGGGTGTTCTGCTCCCGCTGTAGCATATCTGGGTGTGAGGTTACCCTAACCTCATGTTAGCTTTGGAAAAGTAGAGAATAACAGACAGAGGATGGCTGATGCATCAAAACCCTGGGTCCAAATCTTGGCTCTGCCACTTACTTTAAGAAAGTCATTTAACAATTCTGATTCTTTGTTTCCTCATTAGCAAAACTGAATAAGACCAAGAACCTCAGGACAGGATGTGATTATTAATCATATTAAAGTATCTAATCACAAGGCAGCAGCTATTATAAAGGAATAAAACCCCCCAAAACCAGTTGCCTTCGAGTCAGTTCGGACTCCCGGTGACCTCAAGTGTGTCAGAGTAGAGCTGTTCTCCACAGGGTTTTCAATGGCTGGTTTTTCAGATCACCAGGCCTTTCTTAAAAGGCTCCTCTGGGTGGACTCAAACCTCCAACATTTCAGCTGGTAATTAAGAGCTTTTGCACAACCCAGGGATAGATTCTCAATAAATGAGCACGACCATTATTGTCACTCTTCTAGAAGCTCTAGTTAAGCCCTCAAATTGCCCTTTTCCTCCATTTGTCAAAGACCCAGATCAGAGACACTGCAGCCAAAGTGACAGTCTGGTGTCCAAGGAAATGCACAGCCTAAACACAGAGCTAGCCTGCCTGGATCGAGGTTCAGAGGCCTTGGCAATTCACTGGGAGAGATTCAGCTTCTAAGGTAACTTGATCCCTGCTCAGGAAACAGTCTCCAGAAAGACCGTTACACTTCCCACTGACTTCAATTCCCTGGATACTGGAAGACTCCTTCCCCAATGGAGAGTCAGGCCAGGAGCTAGAGACCCAGTCTTTTAAAACTTGATGGCTCTATCTCAGGGGCCAAGATGTATATGGTAAAGCCAGACCACCTGTGTTAAAGTAGAACTCCTTTGCATGAGCTGGGCTGGTGCCACAATATGGTGAAGCCAGACCACCTGTAATAAAGTGGAACTCCTTTGCACTAGCTGGGCTGGTGCCGCATGTAGCTCTTAGAATCATCCCTGGTGCCCTTCTCATGCTGATGAATGTTATTTCCTGATATATATGAAAACATCCTGAATCTACTGAACACAGTCCCTCAAACCTGCCACCTGATCACTCGTTCTAACCACTATCTAGGCCCGTCCAACCGTCATGATCTGGGTTATTTCCCATTTTACTAGGCCAGCCAAGCGGCTATGTCCTGTTATTAACATTAACGTCCATCCAACCATCCACACACACACACGCCCTTTATTCATGTGTATTAATTAAGCTCTCACTACATATGTGTGTCCTCTTGAAGCTGGTGATACTTGGATGTATATGAGGACATCTGGTCTATTGAAAGGAAACATTAACTCATGGTGACCTCATATCCATGGAACGAAACGCTGCCAAAAACTGGGATTGGAGCTCTCCCGTTAGATCTTGGGGAGAGGACAGTATAGAACCTGTTTAGTCAAGAGCAGGAGGTGCAGGGGTAAGGAGTTGGGGTGTATTTTTCTGAGACAAAGGCAGGGAGTGTATCCCCCCAAGGCTCACCGCTGTCAAGCCTAGGAGCATCGGCAGAGACCCGGCTGTGCAGTCACAGAGTCTGCAGGTGGGCTCCTGCGATGTTTGTTCTAGAGAAGGTAAATTGCGTACCATGGCATGAAATGTCTGCAGGCCAAGGTTCCTCAAAGCTCCTCAGCCCTTCCAGTCATTATGCTTTTATTTTATGTTCCCTCCATAGACTGCCCTCAAATCCCTCATTTTTAACCTGAGAGATTTTCCTTCTCTTTCTGTAGGTTTATCTTTCACTGCTGTTTCACGCTACAAAGTCCATTTCCCTTTAACTTTCTGTTGCCATGAATCACTTACTTTTAGGATCCCAAAGGCGATCATTGCATTTTTCTCTCTTCAGACATAAACAAGCAGGGTGTGCTAAGTAGTTGTCTATGACATATGAACCTAAGTTTTGCCAGCTTTCTTCTCTGATATCACAACTGAGTCAGGGGCAAAGCAGTGGTTCCTGCCTCAGAAAGGTGACTAAGCTCCTAAGAACAGCAATGTGCAGACAAAGCAGGCCTAACAAGAAGGAAGATTAGGCTAGGCAAACACATGTGTCTGTTCTAAATCCAATGTCCCATTACTAAGACTCTGACTTGAAACAGGAGCCTGGGTTTGGGGCCCCAGGGTGCTGGGATTGTTATCCTGGAAGCCACACCATAAGCGTTGAAGGTGTGTTTCACTGGTCTTCCTTCATTCCCATATTACTAGGTTTCTTTTCCTTAGCGGCAAAGACTCTTGGCTCTCTGCTGTCTTTCTAGAGAAGCGTAAGAGTTGAGTATGCTGCCTTTGGGGCTGTTAGAAGTAGAGTGGAGGTTCAAGAAGATGACCTTAAAATAGCTTAAATGAAAAGTACTCTAAGTGGAAGGTGAGGGTAGAAGGTCTGACTTCCTACCTGTTAACAAGCAAAATGAGATAAGAAAAAAAAGACAATCTTTGATGCCACCCCAAATGGTCAGGTGAGATTGTTGATGAGTTCACGCCAAACGTTGCTCAATTCCCTTCTGATGTAGAGTACGGGGTGATCGCCCTTGCATGAAGTACTTTCAGCAACATGTGTGGGACAGATGAGAAAATGATGGGAAAAGCAACTCGCCAGAACATCTCATCTCATACTGATGGCTTGTTGGTTTCCTCCATCACCAGCTCGTCTACGTCTCTACTCAGCTGAGGATGAACAAAGGGAACTGACAAAAAAAAGTCATAAAAACAAAAATAACTTAGAGCAAATAAGAAGGTGAGAGCCCCAGATTCCCAAGATCATGAGAAATACGACTGTGTCATGTCTGCAGAACAATGGAGCTATTCTCAGAGTGGCAGAAATAGCATCAAGTAAGGACCAAAGATTCCTCCCAGAAGCTTAGCAGACGGAAAAGGAGCAACAGTTTCCCAGGAAAGCAAGACGATTCCAGTTTAACTCGACCAACAAAACTCTTCAAATGAGGCTAGAAACCCTAACTGCAGCGTGGAGGGAGTTGGAGGCTGTTGCATTGCAGGGATGCCAGCTGCTGCCGCGGGTGCCGGTGTCAGAAGCGACGACTGTCCACAGGCTTGGGTGAGGCATGCTCTCGTGTCCACGTCTGTTTGGGCCAAACAGTAATCTAAAATAAGATGACGGTTGGGGTCCTCAGGTCAGAGTCAGCACTCCCCAGCCCTCACAGTGACTGTTTCAGCAGGCCTCACGCACTCGACATCTCTATACCAGATTCCCTATCTCCCACCACTTCAGGCTTCAGTCGTAGACCAATGCTGGCCTGAGGCAGGAAATACCTAATCAGATCCAGTGCTACCGCACGGTTCGCCCTCCTCCTCCGGGGTTGTTGTCAGCTGCCACCCAGTCGGCCCCAGATTCATGGCAACCCCACGCACAACAGAATGAAAGGCTACCCGGTCCTGCACCATCCCCATGATCGGTTGCAGCCAGCTGTGGCACTCAGCATTGAGTCATTCTCCTGATTAGCCTGAACCAGCTGACCACTGGGCACCATGTGTGTTGACTTCGTCACCCTTACTTTTTATTAGTCCTACTGCTCATCCACAGGCTTCCTCCCTGTCCCTGGGTACAGCTTTGCCATCTGATAATGCTCTCCCTGCTGTCATTACACAGCTCTTACATCTGAGTTTCTCCCAGGTAGACAGTGTGTCCTACTTTCTTACTTTGGTTCCCATCCTGTCCTCTTCCCAGACTGCCTTCATTGGGGTCTTGTCATACATTCCTGGGTGGTGCAAACAACTAATCACTGAGCTACTAACCAAAAGGTTAGTGGTTCAAATGCACCCAGAGGCACCTCGGAAGACAGGCCTGGTGATCGGCTTCTGAAAGATCAGAGCCATAAAAACCCTATGAAACACCAAACTGAAAACGCTGAACCCCCTGTGTCAAGTCAATTCCAACACATTGTTGTTGTTGTTAGGTGCCATCGAGTCAGTTCCAGCTCATAGCAACCCCACACACAACAGAACGAAACACTACCCGGTCCTACACCATCCTCACAATTGTTGTTATGCTTGAGCCCATGGTTGCAGCCACTGTGTCAGTCCACCTCATTGAGGGTCTTCCTCTTTTATGCTGATGCTGTACTTTACCAAGCATGACGTCCTTCTCCTGGGACTGATCCCTTCTGACGGCATGTCAGGAGTATATAAGATGTGGTCTCACCATCCTTGCTTCTAAGGAGCATTCTGGTTGTGCTTCTTCTAAGACAGATTTGTTCGTTCTTTTGGCAGTCCATGGTCTATTCAATATTCTTTGCCAGCACCACAATTAAAAGGCGTCAATTCTTGTTTGATCTTCCTTATTCATCCCCCAGCTTTCACATGCATATGATGCGATTGAAAATACCATGGCTTGGGTCAGGCACACCTTCGTCTTCAAGGTGACATCCTTATCTTTCAATACTTTAAAGAGATCTTTTGCAGCAGATTTGTTCAGTGCAATGCATCTTTTGATTTCTTGACTGCTGCTTCCATGGCTGTTGATTGTGGATCCAAGTAAAATGAAATCCTTGACAACTTCAATCTTTTCTCCATTTATCATGGTGTTGCTTTTATTGGTCTAGTTGTGAGGATTTTTGTTTTCTTTATGTTGAGGTATAATCCATACTGAAGGCTGTGGTCTTTGATCTTCATTAGTAAGTGCTTCAAGTCCTCTTCACTAACAACATATAATGACCCCACAGAACCAGGTAGAACTGCCCCATAGCGTTTCTAAGGCTGTAAATCTCTACAGAAGCAGACTGCCATGTCTTTCTCCTGTAGAGTGGCTGGTGGGTTCAAAATGCCGATCTTTCAGTTAGCAGATAAGTGCTTAACCACTGCTCTACCAGGACTCCTATCTATGAAGCACAGTTCTACTTTGCAAAACTTGAGGTCACCACGAGTCAGAATCAACTCGACTGCAAGTGGCTTTTGTCCTATTCTTGACTGTACTTCTTTTCTTTTGGAGTAGGATCAGGAGAGGGTCTAGCTCTGAATCTTAGCCCAATGCTGGGACCTGGATTTCAGTGGGCAAACCTACCAGATGCTGCCAGTCTGCCCTGACTTCCAAGAGTCATCTTCCCCCAATTCCCAGTGGGCTGTGGTCACCTTTTGCCACACTTTACTGGTCCACTTTGAATACCTGGTACCCACAATTTAGCTGAATGGAGGATGTGGGAGGCTGGCCTACTTGCCCTTTCTCTGAGCCTCCCTGGCTAGCTGGGCCCGCCCCACCTTGGGAGACATGTCTAGTGCCAGGTCTTAGCCCCTTTCCTGCCTATAGTGTCCTGCTGCCAAGAAACCCCCAGGCGTCCTGATAAACCCTGATGCGAGAGGACCCTATAGGAAAGCTTCAATCCTAGAGCTTGTTGTGGACTGGGAATGGGATTGGTGTTCAGGTTCAAGCACATTTCTCCTCCTTCAGGATCCTGGTTGATAAAAGACACTCGTATTACTAAATGAGCATCACAGTATCAATTTGTTTGGACTTTCTGTAACAGGTAGAATGGAGAATATAGCATGGCTTCCTGCCTACCACTTGAAATTAAAGACAGCCAAGTCTGCCCAGCCAGGCTGACTAGACTTCTCTATAGTACCCAGTGTCAGGAGGAAAAGCTGCAGGAAGTTGGGCCTCCCTGCTCTGGGGTGATCCCGCTGAGGGGCTGACCCGCAGAAACTGAGAGCACAGAAATTGTTGCTCTGGCACAGAGTCCAGCTCAAGAGAAATTAGGAAACAAGGGAGCACTCAGGAGCAGTGAGCTTGAACTTTTTAACCCTTCCCCACAGAAACATGGCCAGTGATTGCCACGCCCTCATTACAATCACAAATCACATGAGTCATTCCTCCTCCTTTGGAGTGGGGAAGGTACAGGAATGAAGGGAGGCCTTGAAATCCCCACCCCAGCCCTTCCTCAAAATGGAGGAAGTGTTGATGGAAGCACATTCCTCTATGAGCCATGGTGGAGATGAGTTGGCTGGGCCAAATGACACGTAAACAACAGAGACAGTCCTGTCTCTTATGAACTGTTGATCTCTGTCTTCCTTATGTGTGTCACTTTTAGCAGGGTGTGGCCCATCTATACTAACCCCAAACCAAACCCGTAGACATTGAGTCGATTCCAACCCATGACAACTCCATTTGTGTCAGGGTAGAATTGCTTCATAGGATTTGCAGTGACTAATCTTACAGACGTAGATTGCCAGGCCTTTCTTCTGTGGTGCCACTGGGTGGTTTTGAACTACCAACTTTTCAGCTAGTAGTTGAGAACAAACCATTTGTGCCACCTGGAGACAGCCAGCTGCCTCTATAAGCCAAGAAAATTCCCACATTGGAGGCTGGTATAGACAGACCACCTCTGCTGGCTACATCTCTTCCAACCTCCACTCTGCACAAGTCAAAACTGCCACCCTGGTCACTGGAAGCTGGGCAGTCAGGGGCTTCCCATGGTAACTGACAAGGAGGCACAGAAGATCAAGCTCTAGCAAAAGCCTGACAAACTACTGCTTTTCCATGAGGGTGCTTTTCTTCAGTGTTCAGAGCAGTCAGGATATATCATCCTGAGATCAGAGGGAGACCTGAGATGTGCTGAGTTCCTTGAGGAAAAGATGACTTTGAGGCTCTGGACTTCAGGGGGTCACAGTAAGGGTCACAGGTAGCCTCTGTGGGTAGGCGGTGGAGTCCTTGGGGGAAAGGTGAAGGTCAGGATTACCATCTTCCTGGCAGGTACACCAGAGATTATTCAAAAAAAAGGTCAGCTTCAGCTAAGGGCTGTTCTCCACCCATCTGCACAGTTACTGGGGTAACTTTCTGGAAATGAAGCAGCCAGCCTGGTCAAACTCAATGGGTAGGAGCCCAGCATATAAGGCATACAGCCTCAACAACATGTAACTTAAAGGATTGTTGATTTTGATTTCTGGTGAAACGGGAACTTCTGAAAAGCTCTTCAGGCACAAGGAGGTCTGACTTCATTTTGACCCTTCCAGAATTAATCTCCCATAATCATGCTTAATATCTTTCATCCCTGGATGCTCAGAGCCCTACAGCAAGGGGAAGTCAGTTTCAGCTTTATGCGGTAGAGTGATTCTACCTTCTGCCTCCTTCCTACGGTTTGTTTAATCCTAGAAATGACTGTCTATTCTTCAGTGCTTTCTGAGAGACTGAATATGCTAATGGACAATGGCCAGATCATATATAAAAATAGATCTCTGACCCACAATCTGTAGCAACCAGTCCAGAAAGCCAAACCACAACCTCTGTAGCAACTGCCCAAATAGCCAGGGTCTAATTAATAACTGACAACGTCCCCAATTTTGCCCTCTCTTCCAATTTTGGACAAACCAGACAAAATCAAATATTCTCCCTTACCATTCACATAGGATGTCCTGCTTCTAGTTAGCCTGCCTCCATCTTCCCCATGCCGACAGCCTCTAATCAGGACCTACCTGAAGCTTTCTCTTTTTTACTGCTCTAACTCTTTCCCACTCCTGTGCCTACTTTTGAGTCTCTGCCAAACCCAAGTGATGGTGGCTGACTCCCAAGCTCTGAATAAATAGCCTTTGCTTGTTCTCATTCAGGTTGTTGCTGTTGTTAGGTGCTGACCAATAGGTTCCAACTCATAGTGACCCTGTGTACAACAGAATGAAACACTGCCCAGTCCTGTGCCATGCTCACAATCCTTGTTAAGCTTGAGCCCATTGTTGTAGCCACTGTGTCAATCCATCTCATTGAGGGTCTTCCTCTTTTTCACTGATCCTCTACTTTACCAAGCATGATGTCCTTCTGCAGGGATTACTCCCTCCTGATAACATGTCCAAAGTATGTGAGATGAAGTCTCACCATCTTCGCTTCTAAGGAACATTCTCTTTGTACTTCTTTCAAGACAGGTTTGTTTGTTCTTCTGGTAGTCTATGATATATTCAATATTCTTTTCCAACACCATAATTCAAAAGTGTCAATTCTTCTGTCTTCTTTATTCATTGTCCAGCTTTCACATGCATATGACGGGATTTAAAGTACCATGGTTGGGTCAGACGTACCTTAGCCCTCAAAGTGACATCTTTGCTTTTTAACACTTTCAAGAGGCATTTGCAGCAGATCTGCCCAATGCAACACATCATTTGATTTCTTGACTGCTGCTTCCATGGGCATTGATTCTGGATCCAAGTAAAATGAAACCCTTGACAACTTCAATCTTTTCCCCATTTATCATGATGTTGCTTATTGGTCTAGTTGTGAGGATTTTTGTTTTCTTTATGTTGAGGTGTAATCCATACTGAAGGCTGTGTGTGGTCTTGGCTCTTCATCAGTAAGTTCTTCAAGTCCTCTTTGCTTTGCTTTCAGCAAGCAAGGTTGTGTCATCTGCACAGATTGTTATTGAGCCTTCCTCCATTCCTGTTGCTGCACTCTTCTTCACATGGTCTAGCTTCTTGGATTATTTGCTCAGCATACAGATTGAATAAGTAGAGTAGTCTCCTTTAATTTCCAAGTTTTTCTCTTCCAGTTGTCCTCAAAATGTTGGCCCCCAAACCAGCAGCATCAGCACCATTTGGGTAGTGGTTAAAAAATACAAATTCTCAGGTCCCCCCCCCCCCGCCTTGTTGTTGCTGTGTGATGTTGAGTCAATTCTAATTCATAGTGATCCTATAGGACAGAGTAGAACTGCCCCATAGGGTTTCCTAGCAGTTTACCCGGATTTTTCTCCCAGGGAGCAACCTTTCTGTTAGCAAGAAATCGTTTTAACCATTGCACCACCAGGACTTATGGCCCCGCCCTACAAACCTACTGAATTAGAACCTGTTTTAACAAGCCCTACCAGGGATTCTGATGCATGCTAAATTTGAGAAACACTGTAGGGTCTCTGTGAGTCGGAATAGACTCTACTGCAATGGGTTTGGTTTTTTCTGGTACTACTGCAGCTGATCTTTGTTGGTTAACTCCTACTACTGAGAAGAGGGGCCAGGCCAAAACCATGGTCCAGTCCTATTTAATATTTAATCAGTACACAATTAATATTCAAGTCATTTTTGGAGACCACCCTGATCTTTAGAATCCATGGCCTAAGACAAAGTTATCTTAGAAACTTACTTGTCACAAGCCCTCACAGTTGTATTTTATCATCTTCTTGTGCTCCCTTTGAATTCTGTAATTTGGTATCCTTGGCATGGTTTTCTTTGTCAAATAGCTCTCTCCTGCTATTTCTATAGTAAAACCCACTGAGAGAGGCATCAAATGCTTTGTTAACGATCTATTCTATTCACAGTAATGAAACTCCCATTGTCCACCAAAATTGGAATGGTGTCAAAGAGCGTCATCAAGTTTTTCTGAAAGATCTCTTTGTTCCCCTGACATGCTACCCATAGCTCACCTATTTATACCCAGTGAGCTCAGTCCTATTAGCTCAGGGTGCATTATCTCACAGTGAAATTAGATGAATGAAGGGCTGTTCCATTAGGCTCCATCTTCAATGGGTAACTTCCCTTTGTCAGAGACCTCAAGTAACTCTTAATGTGTCTCCAGGCAAGAGGTGTCAGTAAAAGCCAGAATGGAGCAGACAAACTGTGCCTGATTCCATGATTTTGTCTACATCCTACTTCTACCCTCTGGTTCCTGGCTTGGCTTGACTTAGAATTCCACTCCTTCTCCAGATGGAAAATAGCTTTCAGAGCCTTTTTGGGTGAACTTTTGTGAGCAGCCCAGTTTGCACCTCTTTCTCCATAGCTCAGACAGAACTGGACACAGCTATGCGTGCTCCTGATACAGTCATCTCAAGATTCTATTTCAGCAAGATCTCAGACAGAACTCTAGCTCAGTGGTTCTCAAGCTTTAATGTGCATTATAGTCACCTGAAGGGCTTTCTACACTAAGGATCGCAGGACTCCATCTTCAGAGCTTCTCTTTCAGTAGGTCTGGGGTGGTGCCCTAGAATTTGCATTTCTAACAAGTTCACATGTAAAGCTGATACTACTGGTCCAGGGTCCATACTCTGAGAATCACTGCTGTAGGCTGGCGATAGCAACCTCTCTACTCTTTCTGATTACTGCAGCCCAGATGCCCTTCTATTCTCAGTGCAGAGTTTTAGCCATTCCTTTGTATCTTTGTATCACCACATATCTTGCACAGTGCCAGGCAACTGCGATCTATTGTTGGAGCAAGCAAAGTTAATACAAACCTCACCATCTTCCTGTGGCTTTTATTCGGTACAGAGAACTACCCGGATCCAGGCAAATCATTTATGTCCTTGCCAACAATAAAGTCCTCGGAGGGTGTTAAAACCACACAGAATCCTTTAGAAACTCAGTGCATCTCATGGTATCTACTGACAGACACCCTGACACATGTAATAGGATTATAGATCAGCCTCATTTAAGATAAAGTTTGCTGGAAGAGATCAGAATTGCTCCCTCTGGGATTTAAATTAGGTACAAAGCAATTAACTTTAAGCAACCAAAAAATTGGCTCTATAAAAATTCTGTCTCAAATTAGCTTTTAACTACCTGCTCATTACCAGATACCTTCACTACATAAGAGACAGACAAGTCTCTGGAGATGTAAAACTTGCACTCAATTTTGGGATGTCTCCCCAAATACGGGAACGTATGCCTTACGCCTGACCTCATAGAAGGTTCACATATTTCTACAGACTTTCTGACTTTTGAAAATTGTTGTTGTTAGGTGCCATCGAGTTGGTTCTGACTAGTAGAGACCCCATGTACAACAGAGCAGAACACTGCCTGGTCATGCACCATCCACACAATCATTTTTATGTTTGAGCCCACTGTTGCACTCACTTTTTCAAAATATCTCGAGGGTCTTCCTCTTTTTTTGCTGACCCTGTACTTTACCAAGCATGATGTCCTTCTCCAGGGGCTGATCCCTCCTGATAACGTGTCCAACGTATTTGAGACAAAGTCTCGCCATTCTCCCTTCTAAGGAGTATTCTGGCTGTACTTCTTCTAAGACAGATTTGTTCGTTCCTCTGTCAGGCTAAGGTACATTCAGTACTCTTCACCAACACCATAATTCAAAGGCACCAACTCTTTGATTTTACTTATTCCAAGTCCAGATTTCACATACATATGAGGGTATTGAAAATACCATGGCTTAGGTCGGGCACACCCTAGTCCTTAAAGTGACACCTTTGCTTTCTAACACTTTCAAGAGGTCTTTTGCAGCAGATTTGCCCAATGAAGTGCATTGTTTAATTTCTTGACTACTGCTTCCAAGAGTATTGATTGTGGATCCATGCAAAATGAAATCCTTGACTGCTTCAATCTTTTCTCCATTTATCATGATGTTGCTTATTGGTCCAGTTGTGAGGATTTTTGTTTTCTTTATGTTGAGGTACAATCCATACTGAAGGCTGTGGTCTTTAAACTTCATCAGTAAGGGCTTCAAATCCTCTTCACTTTCAGCAAGCAAGGTTGTGTCATCTTCATGTTGCAGTTTGTTCATGAGTCTTCCTCTAATCCTAATGCCACATTCTTCTTCATGTATTTCACCTTCTGGGGTTATTTGCTCAGCACACAGATCGAATAAGCACGGTGAAAAGATATAACCCTGACACGCACCTTTCCTGATTTTAAACAACAGAGTATCCCTTTGTCCTGTTTGAATGACTGTCTCTTGGTCCTTGTATGGCTTCTGCATAAGCACAATTAAGTATTTTAGAATGCCCATTCTTCACAATGTTATCCATAATTTGTGATGATCCATACAGTTGAATAAAACACATGTAAACATCTTTCTGGTATTCTTTGCTTTCAGCCAAAAATCCACCTGACATCAGCAATGATATCCCTCACTCCAAGTCCTGGTCTGAAGTTTCTCCTGGTGATGTTCTGCTGCAACTGCTTTTGAATGATCTTCAGCCAAAGTTTACTTTTATGTGAAATTAATGATATTGTTCAATAATTTCCACATTCGGTTGGATGTCCTTTCTTTGAAATGGGTACAAATATGGATTTCTTCCAGTCAGTTGTCCAGGTAGATGCCTTACAAATTTCTTGGCATAGACTAGTGAGTGTTTCCAGGACTGCATCCGTTTGTCAAAACATCTCAGTTGGCATTCCACCAATTCCCAGAGGCTTGATTTTCACGAGTGCCTTCAGTGAAGCTTAAACTTCTTCCTTCAGTACCATGGGTTCTAGGTCATATGCTACCTCCTGAAACGTTTGAATGTCAACCAGTTTTTTTTGTTACAGTATGTATTGTTTCCATCTTCTTTAGATGCTTCCTTCATAGTTCAATACTTTGTCCATAGAATCTTTTAATATTGCAATTTAAGGCTTGAATTTTTTTTTTTTTCAGTTCTTTCAGCTTGAGACATGCTAAGTGTGTTCTTCTTTTTTGATAATCTAACTTGAGTTCTTTGCACATGTCATGGTACTTTGTCTTCTCAAACCGTCCTTTGAAATCTTCTGTTCAGCTTTTTTACTTTATCACTTCTTTCATTCACTTTAGCTGCTCTAAGTTCAAGAGCAGGTTTGAGAGCCTCTTCTGACATCCATTTTGGTCTTTTCTTTCTCCCCTGTCTTTTTAATGACCTTTTGCCTTCTTCACCTATGATGTCCTTCATGTCATTCCAAAACTCGTCTGGTCTTCGGTCTTTAGTGTCCAATGAGGCAAATCTATTCTTGAAATGGTCTCTAAATTCAGGTCGGATATACTCAAGATCATTGTACTTTGGTTCTTATGGACATGTTTTAATTTTTTTTCAGCTTTAATTTGAACTTGCATATGAGCAATCCATGGCCTGTTCCATAGTCGTCCCCTTGCTTTGCTCTGACTGACAATATTGAGTTTTTCCATTGTTTCTTTCCACAGATGTGGTCCATTTGATTTCTGTGTATCCCAGGTATATAGTCACTGGTTTATGTTTTTGAAAAATGGTGTTTGCAATGAATAAGTCGTTGTGTCTCTGACTATCATGTGGTCTCTGACATCCTTTCTATCACCAAGGCCATATTTTTCCAATTACTGCTCCTTCTTTTTTCCAACTTTCTCATTGAAATCACCAGAAATTATCAATGCATCTTGATTGCATGATTGATCAATTTCAGACTGCAGAAGTTGGTAAAAGTCTTCAATTTCTTCATCTTTGGCATTAGTGTTTTGTGTGTAAACTTCAATAATAGCTGTATTAAGTGACCTTCCTTGTAGGCGCATGGATATTATTCTATCACTGACAGTGCTGTACTTCAGGATAGATCTTGAAATGTTCTTTTTGGTGATGAACATGGCACCATTCCTCTTTAATTTGTCAACCCAGTGGAGTAGGCCATATGATCTTCCAATTCAAAAGGGCCAATACCAGTCCATTTCAACTCACTAATGCCTAGGATAACAAACTTTATGCGTTCCGTTTCATTTTTGATGATTTCCACTTTTCCTAGATTCATACTTCCTATATTTCACTTTCTGATTATAGTGGATGCTTGCAGTTGTTTCTTTTCATTTTGCATCGTGTCCCATCAGCAAGTGAAGGCTCTGAAAGCTTGACTCCATCCCTGTCATTAAGGTCAACTCTACTTTGAGGAGACAGCTCATCTCCAGCAGCATATTGAGTGTCGTCCAGCCTGAGGGGCTCATCTTCTGGCACTGTATCAAAGTCCAGCTGCTATTCATAAAGTTTTCACTGGCCAATTTTTTTTCAGAAGTAAACCATCAAATCCCTCTTCCTGGTCTGTTTTAGTCTGGAAGCTCTGCTGAAACCGGTCCACTATAGGAACAACCGGCTGGTATTTGAAGTACCGGTGGGATAGCTTCCAGCATCAGAGTACTAGGCAAGCCACCAATGTCCAACAAACTGACAGGTAAGTTATTGTACTGAACATTAGTCAGTGAAAACCTTATGGATTACAGCAGAATGTTATCTGATGTAGTTCTGGAAGATGAACCCACTAGGTTAGAATGCACTCAAAATACATAGTGGCTGCAACAATGGACTACCATGTACAGACAATGGTGAAGATGGCACAGGATTCAGCAACGTTTAGTTCCATTATACATAGGGTTGCTGTAAGTTGGCATCAACTCGACAGCAACTAACAACAAGAAGTGAAGCTTCACTAGTAGCAAATGTACATTTTGAAGAAACACAGTCTTCTGGGTCATGAATGAGTAGATGAATATGTGAACAGAATGACAAGAGGCCCTCAAAAGAGAGAAGAGAGTGCGACATTTAGAAGGAAACCTATAGGGCTGAGGTTCACTAAGCATATGTAAGAATATCTTATAAAGCCAAATAAGAGCTGTATAATGGCAAGCTATTATTTGTACTAGGAACAACTATGGTCTTAACACTGTCAGAGCCTCAGTGGAAAATTTCTAGCTGCTGGATATTTTGAAAATTCCCTTTAAAATCTCCATGTGCTCAACTGTGGAAAAAATTGAGATCAGGTTGCTTACTGTTTTTAATGAGTCTGAGAACCATGACGTTCATTTTTATGTTTTCTTCTAACAACTACATAATGAGTGGGCTAGAATAAGTGCTTCGTAATCTACAGTAAGTGCTACGATAAGTGCGTGGTTTGGAAATTGAAATAACTGAAGTGGGAGAAGTTTGAAGAGCCCTGGGCTGGCACATCAACACAAAAATAATTCATTCAGACACTGAGATAAAAAGAGGATTACGTTGTTTCCGCAAATGGATGAGAGTCTCTGCCAACAGCTGCCTAGTGCCTGCGTTTCCAGAATTGGGCATCACAGGGCACAGGAAGTGTGAGAAAAGGATATTAAGACTCAAGTTGTGATCTTAGCAGCACGCTTTGAAAAGCAGAAACTTGAGAGACGCAAAGGGCTCCTCTCCTTGGAGAAGCAGGTAGAAAAGGGTTTCCTTATGATTTTAAAAGGGAACTTCATTCTAGACCAATTAAGTCTTTTACCTCTACTTTTGAAGAGAAAAATGTCCAAAATGTCCAAAAATGAATTAAATAGCTCTGTCTAGAGAATAACATCAGTCAAGAAGTATCACTATACTCTGAATAACTTTAGGTCTTCTTCTTGTTAGTTGCTGTCCAGTCAGCTCCGACTCATGGTGACCCCATGTACAACCAAATGAAACATTGCCTGAGCCTGCACCACCTCCACCATACTTGGTGTGCTCGAGTTCATCGTTGCAGCCACTGTGTATTTTGAGTGACTTCCAGCCTGGGGGGCAGGGCGGCTCATCTTCCAAGACTATATTAGACAATATTCTGCTGTGATCCACAGGGTTTTCACTGGCTAATTTTCAGAAGTAGATTGTCAGGCCTTTCTTCCTAGTCTGTCTTAATCTGGAAGCTCCGTTGAAACCTGTCCACCATGGGTGACCATACTGATATTTGAAATACTGATGGCATAACATCCAGCATTGTAGCAACATGCAACCCACCACAGTCTGACAAACTGACAGTATGAGTGGTGGAGCTTTAAGACCTACCCCACACTGGGAATAAATTCTGGAAAGACAAGACACACATGAAGAACCCTGTCTCCCTGCTTCTCACCAGCACCTAGACACCTCTTCAGGATTTGACCACCTCATAGGCCTTTTCTTCTGCCCCATTTTCCTCTAATTGTCCCCAGAATGCTCTTTGAGTCTTTTGTCTCTGATTCCCCCTTGAATCTGATATTGGTGAGAGGGGTCACCATTTAAGAGTCATCTTGGCTGAATAGCTCCACCTTTGTGGGTCCTCACGGTGACTCCCTAATTTTACGACAAACTATTACTCACCAGCCTGCAGGATTCAGAGGCTGGGGAGGTGCACTGGAACCCAGGGTCCAGTGCCAAGTAAACAATTGTGTCAATAGTTTCACTTTAGAAAGCCTGAGACACGAATTTGCTCTCTATCTGGTGGCACAGGCCACCAGACTGGCAGCAGACATGCTGCAAATAAGAAAAACTAGTGGCGAAATATCTGTGAAGGTGGAGAAAATGGGTGCAGAGGGACCTGATAAGGAAGCACACAAGACATAAAGCAATTTCCCTCCACAGGAAGACTTCCCTAAGAAGTGCTGACCCAGGAGGGAAAGTGTTGTAAAAGAAGATGCTATACAAAGGACCTGCAGTGATTTCCAGATGCTGGTCCAGAGCAGAGCCATTAGTTTCTGCCCCTGAGCCATGAAGCCCTATGATTTCTCAACACTGTCTGCTTCAGGAAACAGAAAGTGAAAAGGCTGTCAATTATCCTGTATCCTGTGACGTTGATGTCTTCCAGTAATTCATTACAAAACTCTCTTTTTCTTTCGGAAAACAGTTTGGTCAGCGCACCTGTAAGTCCTGTTGACAGCTCTCTTCTCTATCTAGGTGACCATTGTCAGGAAGCTCGATGTTTTGCCTGGGGGAGGACAGTAGACAAGGAGGAGACTTCATCATCTTCAGAATGATGGAGGTCCCACTTTCACCCTTCCCTTCCCTTCCGACCCACCTTCCTCTGAGAAGAGACCTGGTAGCATCAAGGAGGTGGAAAAAGCCATCAGGGAATGGTACCTGGGGCAGAGCGGAGATCCTTAGGGAAGGGATGAGACTATTTATAAAATCTCTTTTTTTTTCCCTGTGTCTTTTTTATTTCCCTCTTGGGGAAGCATTGGGGTGGCAAAGTTCGGAGGTGGGTGTTAGGGCCTCAGGTGTGCTCTGTGTTCCCAAGGTAGAGAGGGAGGAGTTTCTGGCCCTGGAAGGCAAAGAAGTGCTGGAGCAGGCGAGCTCAGGCTCAAGGCTATGGGAGTCCACTGGCCCCACAGTGTCTCTGCGCTCTGGAAGCAGGAGAAAAGGCTGGGACTCGGGTTGGAGGCACCTCTGTGTTTTACCTCTCAGGAACCTCAGAACAAGGCAGCAGGTGTCAGGGAGTGGTGGGAAACCAGCAGAGGGGTGCACAGCCCAGAACACACCATGGGAGGCCACAAGGAGCCTGTGGGCAGATTGACAGGCTGGTAGGGGGAGATGACGGAGAAACTTGGAGAAAACCTGTGAGCTTCAGACTTAATCCACTGACTGAGCAGTGACATCTCTTCCCTGCTTAAGGAAGAGACCGCTTCTGTGGGCAGGAAGGGAAACCGCCAACTCCTTCACATCGGCAGCTGTGAGTGTGGAAAGATCACTAGGTTGTTTCTTTTTCATTTTTAGAATGACATTAAATACCTTTTTAAGATATAATTTTTACTGACTAATGTATGTTCCATCATTAAATTAAGCCCAAACCAAAAGAAAAGAAAAGAAAAGAAACCCACTGTCTTCGAGTCAATTCCAACTCATTGCAACCCTATAGGACAGAGTAGAACTATCCATAGGGTTTCCAAAGAGCCGTTGGTGGATTTGAACTACCAACATTTTGGTTAGCAGCCGTAGCTCTTAACCACTGTGCCACCATTTTTTCTAATATAAATAATTCTAAGATAATCATCTATCTATCAGCTAGCGCTGTGTATCCATCTTTCTCTATATGTATATGTATGTATATGTCTATATATATCTTTCCCCACCATTGAAGTGAGATTGGTGGATCAAAGGAGTGAAAAGTTTTAAAGACTTGAATCCATTTTCCTTAGTTGCCTCCTAGAGAATTGCGTGCTAAGTAACATTTTCAACAGTAGACAGAAGAGGACTGGTGGATTTGCTCTTCTTATATTCTCAGGGTGTGGAATTTGGGAAGAAGCAGGAGGGTGCTCCTTATTCGGGACTTTGAGAATGGGGGTGTGAGGGAGGAGCTTGGGGAGGTTATTACTCCCAACAGAAGAAGAATTGAGGTCCCACTAGAAGCATACAGAGAGCCCTAGTGGTGTACCAAAAGGTGGGCGCTTCAAACCCACCTTGAGAGAAAGAATAAGGTTAAAACCCTTTAAACGGAATACAACAGCTTTACAATATAAACATTGACTAATTTTACAGTCTTGCTTCCTGTCACCATGGTCCTGCCCTCATCCGCTGTCCTCAGAAGAAAGATGTGGCAGTCTGCTTCCATAAAGACTTGGAAACACTACGGGGCAGTTCTTCTCTGTCCTATAGGGTCTCTGTGAGTCGGAATCCACTCACTGGCAATGGGTTTAGATGTACACATATATATAGTGTACTTCCTTTCATTTGTGTGGCAAGTTTCCTTCTGTGAGTCAACGAGAAAATTAACTTCAAACAGGAGATTAACCAGCACAGGACCCCAACATGGGCTAATCTCTCGAAATATGCTGTTCTGAGAGCTTCTGGATGTAAGCAGAGAAGGTATGTCCCTGGGACCTGGAGGTAGCAACTAAGACCAAAAAAATCTTTGCTCAGTTAGTGATGGCCACTGCTCCTCCACTCCTCTTGGGTAGATGGTCCTGTCCCTTCCTCTCTCCCTTTCTCTATTCTATCCTTCATCTGACATTAGCTAAGCGCTCGGTGCCTGGCATTGTAAAAAAGAAGAGGGGGGGATGAAAAGGTGAGGGGCTCCCAGTCTAGTGTGCCTTTGAGCAAAGTCAAGGAAATAAGAGCAGGTCCCAAATGTGTAAATGGATGGGCAGTTCCAAGATGATGTGATACCCCTGAAGGGGAGAGCAATTGCCTCGTCATAGGTTTAGGAAAGACTTCACAGATTAGGAGACTTGTAAATTAAGCTATGGGCCACGCCACCTTTTCCCAGGCAGTGGAAAAAAGAAAGGACTTTTCCAGAAAATCATGTGCCCAGGCAGAGAGGTAAAAAGACTTCTTGTGTTTGGGTAGTAGGCGCCCAGACCATGGTCAAGCTGGGGACAGAAGCACAGTGGAGGATAGGGCCATGGTGATAGGAAGCAAGACTGTAAAACTAGTCAGGCTTTATATTGTAGGGTTGTCATATTCCATTCCAAAGGGTTTTAACCTATCCTGTAGGAACGGGGGAACCAGAGACTGTTTCTTCTATACATGGTCTTTTTATGATCCGTATTCTGTTATAAAAAGATAGCTGGCAGCAGACTGAATAGACTGGAAAAGGAGAGAGCCTGGGATGTGAAGTGACTTAAGTCATGGCATGAAGTGGTGACATAAATGCATCAGCATGCATGGATCTTTGTGGTTAGACGTATTTTGTAAACAGAGGCCAGAGGAAGAAGTGTATGGCAGAAATAGCCAGAAACCACAATGAGCTCACGCAGACAGTGATGAAGTATGAAGCCAGGATAGTTGCTGTTGCGGAAAATGAAACCCAGCCAAGAACATCCCAAGTATCAGAATAATGTCATTATCATTCCCTTGCCTCTGATGGCTGGTGGGCCAGCGTGAGCTACGGTCTTTCTAGGTCTCTTACTAACTTTTCATCTGTGTGCTGTCTTCTTGATCCACTGCCCCAGGGAACAGTTGAGATTTGAATTTAAAAATCAGATTCACAAAATTAGATATTGCTTTTCACATATATATATTTCCTTCCTCATTTCCAAACTGACTTCAAACAGTGCAACAAGGGATGGGGGTCTTAGAGTCCTTGAATCCTCAGGCATGGGATGAGCTGAAGTTTCAGTCCCCGAGCCAATCATTTAGGAATGGCTTCCTGTTCTTTTATTCATTGCAAATACAGAGTGTTTTTTTTTCCTGGAGCCCCTGCAGCGGGCAGGTCTGAGGGCCTAAGGCCTGGGCTCTCAGAAAGTTAAGGGAGGAAGAAGGAAGTTTTGGAGGATCTTCTGAGGGCAAATACATAAATAATAATAATAATAACAGTGTAAGCAGGCTCTGTTGGGGAAATGAAGTTAGGCTCCTGGCATAGAGGAGCCAGGCCCTAGAGGAAGCTCATGAGAGCTTTGGCAATACGAAACCAGGAAGTGACCTTCAGTTAATCAAGCACTGAAGACGAGAGGGCAGAGATGAGGCCCAGGGAGGAAAATGAGTAAGAAAATCATCCTGAAAAAGAAACTTTGAGCTCCTTCTCCTCTCTTCTGATCATGTGATCTCTTGGGCTATTTCTCTGTATTATTAAATAGCTGTGGGAAAAGCCAAATGTTTAATTAATGGCCTGACCATTTTCCTCAAGGCAGAGGTTTGGTATTACATACATAAGGCATCCTGTTAAATAAGTTAGCTGTGTCCTTTTCATCAACGTTGTGGCCCTCTGTGCCACATGGTACCTGCAGGATTTCCATCCCTGCTATTTGTTTTGCTCCCTGTTGTCTGATTTTGTTAAGTAACTTTAAGACATCTTGTCTACCTTACCATCCACTCCCTCACCCAGCCAAATCCAACTGTGGGGCTGGCATAAAAAAACCCACCCACACAGCCTCATATTATTCACAGCCTTGACCCCAGCCCCTCGCCCTAGACAGCCTTGCATTGCTGTTCCGGAATTTCAGCCTCTGCCTTCATCCTTGCCCCAATTTGGATTTTCTTTTAGGTCACCCAGGGTATTCAACTCAAGCAGTGCTGCTCAGCCCCTGGAGCGCTTTATCTCCATATAGACCCACATGAGCAGAGTTCACAGTGGCCTCTACAGTTGATGTTTGAGCAAGTGCCAGCATGCCACGTATGGTTTCCCAAACCAGGCTGAGAAAGCTCCTAGGAGCTCAGGACTTGAGGTAGGCCCTTTGATGCTGACCCTCCAATCTGTGAGCATGCAGGTCATGCCACACTCCACTTTGGAAATACCTGAGTGCCCTCAGGGGTGTCTCCTAGAATGGGTCACAGTGCTCTGAGATATTCCGAGGATGCAAAGTCATAACAGGAAGATAGAAAAGCCCGGAGACTTGAGGAACTAAGACTTCGTGGAAACAAGAGTTTCTCAACCACCAGGAGCTCCATACCTGAAGTCTGCTTTCTTGAGCTACTTACCAAGTAGCCCATCCTCAGCAGCTAAACTAGCCTGAACGAGCTGTTCAAATGTGACCAAGGCTCACTTCCTGGATGGAGCTTGTTAGAAAAGCAACCCAAGCTATGAGCAATTTCCTAAAGCCTAAGAATATCCGACGTGAGCTTTATCTCCCTCGAAATAGGTAAAATGATGGAGTGACAACCAGAGAGAATAGTCTCTATGAACTGTGCAAGAAATAAGTTTTATTTTGTTTGACTCAGATATGAATTTTTGCCCAACCCCAGTGCACTTGATCCAGTGACATATTGATTCATGAGATTGAAATCACCCTGGTAGAGCAGATCATTCCTGGTACTGCAGGCCCCCACACTCCCTAAGCTTTGACAATTCATAACCAACATTTTCCTCAGCCTCATAGATTTAGCCTCAGTCTTGGTGTTGTTGGGGTCCAAATGTCCCTTTTCAACAGCACAGTGCATCCCTAAATCATCAAGCATTAACTGAATCCTACCACGTGTTTGAGGGCACTGGCGGTTCAGTGGCAGAGTTCTTGCCTTCCATGCAGGAGACCCAGGTTTGATTTCAGGACATGTACTTCATTCACAATCATCACTTTTCTGTCAGTGAAGGCTTGTGTCATGCTGAACAGGTTTCTGCGGAGCTTCAAGGCTAAGGCAGACTAAGAATGGGCTGGTGATCTACTTCCAAAAATCAGCCAATGAGAACCCGATGGATCACAATAGTCTGCTCCACAACCAATCACGGCGATGGCACAGGGCTGGGCAGTCTTTCATTCCATTGTACATGGGGTCATCATGAGTCAGGAGTTGTCTTGATGGCAGCTAATAACACCAATAGCACCATGTGTTTAACAGAGGATTAGGTGTCATAAAAAACATGAGAATTTTGAAAAATGTGTCACTACCTCTGCCCTTACAAAACTTCCAACTTTTTGCATCTGGAGTCAAAGTGAACACACATAAAATAGAAGCAACCAGCATGTGCACATGTGTGCAAACACACACCTATATGAAGGAAGACATCTATCCTCGTTACCTCATATACGTGGCAATGAAGACTTTGGAACAGGTGGTACAACAATGATTTCTGGCAAAGCCAATTTTAGGCAGTCCCGGTGCTTTGGGGACATAGTGTTTAGTAAATTTACTTTTGGAAATTCTCTACTTGAGTAAGTGATTTGGAAGCATTTTTCATTAAAAAAAAATCAAATAAATGTTAACTATCTAGGGATTTTATTTTTTTAATGGGAAGTGGGAGTTTAGTTCTCATATCCATCTTTCCATGTGCTGTTCACTTTAAATATTTCATTGAATTCTGCTCAAAAGCAGTCAGCTATTTGCCATCTGCTACTGAACAGCTGCAGTTTGCTTCCTATTCAAGTACAACATTTTATTATCAAGAAATTGCCATATTGTGTTTGCCACTTGCTTTTTGCATATCCCTGCCCATGGCTAAACTACTCAGGGAAGGAAAAGTATCTTCAAGTCCCAACTCCTGACTAGGTCAGGGGACTGTAAGTGACATGGTGATCGTGTGTACCCTCTTCATCAAGTTAACGTTAAATGGCCTTGCCAAGCCCTTGAAGCGTCTTCTGTGAAGACATCTGCACACTCTGTCATATATGAAAAGCAGCAAAGTATATAAATACACGTGGGACTTTCTCTTAAATGCATTGGATTGAACGCTAATATTTATCTCTGCAGCTTTTGGAATTTTATTAAAATGAGAGTGCAAAAAAGAAGAGACAGATACAAATCAACAAGGAGAAAAGATTCCACCAAATAAGAAATGTCAACAAAATTTTGAATCTGAAAACAAGTGAATGAGTGATAACTAACTTATCAGTGTGGAGAAAGAATGCTGAGGAGCAAGGCACAGAAGGTAAGTGGATTTGCATCACAGAACCCTGGAAAAGTTTAGGAACTGGGGGGAGAAATTGGCTGTAGAGTTGATTTTGACTCATGGAGACCCCATGTGTGTCAGAGTAGAACTGTGCTCCACAGGGTTTTCAATGGTTGGTTTTTCGGTAGCAATTCACCAACCTTTCTTTCGAGGTGACTTTGAGTGGACTCAAACCTTCAACTTTTACAGTTAGCAGCCAAGCACATGAACCATTTGCAGTTGCCCTACCCAGGGACTCCTTAGGAATTAGAGGCAATAGGTATTTCTGAGAGATACAGGAATGATGGGGCTCAAAACAGGATTGGCCGAAAATCTGTATAGGGAACAATGAAACTCTTGATCTCCTTTCTATCCTTTACCACCAGGCAACTCATCCTCCTTCATTATGGTGGGAGACTGGAGGCTTTTCTCTGGAGAAATTTAACTCCAAAGCCTGGGTGGTAGTACCCAGGTGCAGCAGAGGGTAGGTGGAGAAGGCCAGGCTGGAAACAGAGCTGCTTAAGTAAAAGGTTAATTATGGTGAGCTGCCAGGCTCCTGGAATGCTGGGTCCTAAGCTTATACTCCCTGTTATGGATTGAATTGTGTCCCCACGAAATAGGTATTGGAATCCTTGCCCCTAAACCTGTAGATATGATCCTGTTTGGGAATAAGGTTTCCTTTGTTATGTTAATGAGGACATACCAGTATATGGTGTGTCCTAAACCCCATCACTTCTGAGTCCTAGAAAGAGCTGATTAGATGCAGACACACACACACAAGAGGGAAGATAACTGCCCGGTAAGAATTGTCTAAATTCCAGGAAGGTACAGGACTACCAAGAGGGAAAGTATCCATGCAGTGAGGCCCTAATTGGGACAGTTAGCCTCCAGAACTGTGAGAAAATAAATTGCTGTTCCTTAAAGCCACCCCTTGTGGTATTCCTGTTACAGCAGCACTAGGAAACTAAGACACTTTCTGTGAAAGAGATTGGATGACTGCTCTCTGGAGGAGGAGATAACACGGGCCCAGAACGCTGACAGATTCTGCTCTGTGTGAGTCTCCCATGAACTGACTCGGCCCCCATCTTACCACTCAACACTATACCTGTAGACAAGCAAGCAGTGCCCTCCCTCCCACACGTGTATACGTTCAGAGAGCTTCTAAACTCACTTCTTTCTCCCCTTTTAAAGAAATATTTTTATTATGCAGGCAGAGAATCTGGAAAATACGTAAAAACATAAAGAGGAAAATAAGAGCCATCTGTATTTACATCATTTATGGATCGTGGAAACCCTGGTGGCGTGCTGGTTAAGTCCTACGGCTGCTAACCAAAGGGCCGGCAGTTCAAATCTGCCAGGCGCTCCTTGGAAATTCTATGGGGCAGTTCTTCTCTGTTCTATACGGTCTCTATGAGTCGGAATCGACTTGATGGCACTGGGTTTGGTTTTTGGTTTATAGATCGTGGTTTACATAAAGCACCTAGGCTTTTCTATCTATGTTTATATGGTAAACGGTTGCTATCCTTCTCAGTTGTCATTGAGTCGATTCTATTATACAGCCTTGTCTTCTATCACATTTCTTTAAAACAATATATCATTTACATTTTTTCTTGTCAATAAATAAATTTCAATCACATTATTTGTTCTAGCTGAAGGGTATTCCTCAGAGGGGTGAAACCATAATTCATCCGCTAATTCCTTAATGCTTGACATTCGTACTGTGTCCGATTTTCAGAATAACCAACTTTGGAATGAACGTAGGTCTTCAAAAAGTTGACTGATTAGTTCCTTAAGATTATTAGAAGTAGAATTGCCACATCAAAGGATACATTTGTTATCAAAGCTTTAATACATACAGCCGAATTACGCTCCTGAAAAACTTCACCAAGTTAAAGTCTTACCAGCAATGCCTGAGCGTATTCTCTGCCCCACCCCCTCTGCCCCTTGCCAACATCGGGAGTTATCATTAAAAAAAAAAGAAGAAGAAGCTGGACAGTTTGATGCTAAAAATGACATTTTGTTGCTGTTTTAATTTACATTTGATTACTAGTTAAGCATTTTAAATGTTAGATATTTATATTTTGCAAATGGTTTGTCTATATTTATCCATTTTTACTGAAGTAGGTATCTTTTCTTATTGATTTGCTCATTGTCTTTAGGTATTAATAACATTAGCCATTTTTCTGCCATATATCATTTGTTGGTTTGGAGTTTTGCTTTTAACTTTGTTTATGCTTCTAATCTGACTTTGAATGCCCCATTCTTAAATACAAACAGAAGACTAGCAATTACCAGATATGGTGAGGACAGATGCAGCGTTAAAACAGAGATCAAAACAAAGAAACACAGAGAAAAAGAAATAAATGGAAAAAGAAATTGGGAAAAAACTAAGAAAATGAGGGAAAGGAATACAATGTCAAGAAATTATGAGTAAGTCTCAGAGAGATAAGAGAAGATATTGCATTCATGGAAAAGAGGTGCTATTAAAAAAAAAGAAGAAGAAAAGAAAAAAAAAACAGACAGAAAACATGAAAGAGAGCATATGAGAACACTGCCTTTCAACCGTTTTTTTCAAGTACCAGCTGCCGTGGAATCGAATCTGACTCATGGAGACCCCATGTGTGTCAGAGTAGAGCTGTGCTCCACAAGGCTTTCAATGGCTGGTTTTTCAGAAGTAGATCGCCGTGCCTTTCTTCTGAGGTGCCTCTGGGGAGACTTGAACCTTCAGCCTTTCAGTCAGTAGTCAAGTACATTAAGCATTTGCACCACCCAGGGACTCCATATATTCAAAAGAGTGGTGGAAAGATCAGTACTAATAAAATATACCAGAAAGTAGAAGAAGAAGAAACATAGGAGAGGAGAAGTATAAAATTTAACTGGTAGGAGTTCCAAAAAAAAAAAGAGAGAGAGAGAACAGAGAAGACCAAAAAACCAAACCCATTGCTGTTGATTCAATTCTGACTCATAGTGACCTTGTAGGGTGGAGGAGAACTGCCCCATAGGGTTTCCAAGAAGTGCCTGGTGGATTCGAACTGCCAACCTTTTGCTTAGCAGCCGTAGCTCTTAACCACTATGCCACCAGGGTTTCTACAGAGAAGACCAAAAAAAAGGAAAACCAAACCCACTGCTGTCCAGCTGATTCCAACTCCTAGAGACCCTATAGGACAGAGTAGAACTACACCATCGAGTTCCCAAGGAGCACCTGGTGGATTAGAACTGCCCATCTTTTGATTAGCAGCCATAGCTCTTAACCACTACGCCACCGGGGTTCCTGCAGAGAAGACAGAGGGAGGTAAATTATCAAAGAAAGGAACAAAACCCAGATTACACAAGATTGAAAGGACCTGCCAAGAGCCCGACATCAGAAGCACATATGCCTTTTGATACACTGTTCGTTATCATCCTTAAGATCACCATTAGTAGATAAGCGGTTCATCTGCAGTAGAAAAACAATCCCTTGGCCTCTTTTTTCACCCATAGCATAGAAAACCCACGCCTGGAAACCGTGCAGCTGGAGACTCAGGGGAGAGACATGACTCTTCAGTCCCTCATCTATATCAAACCTGTCTTATCCTCTCTCTCTTCCTGCTCCCTTCTTGTATTTTGAGCCCCACTCCCAACCCAGTGAATCCAGTTGTATCTAAAGAATTTTGTTCCTTAACAGTCCTGACAAAAAATGATGGCCCACACATTTAAAGCAAAAACAAAGCACAGGATTGGAAGAAACTATGAATTTTCATGTCCTTATCTTGGTTTTGGCTTGGTGGATCTCTGTTAGTGTACTAAGTGACTGTATTTTCATGTTATAAGCAAAAATGCTCATGTTCTTTATCCTAGTGAGATATGAAAAATTAAAAGGAGAGAGAAGTGTATCATTAGCAAAGGTGAGCTGGTTTATGTATATTTTTCAAGATAACAAGAATCGTTGTAAGCTAAATCGTATCTAGAAACCATTGTAAAAGTGAGTTTGTATAGCATAATTTATAAGATTAAGCAAACATTATTTGAATACAAAAATTGCAAACAATTAGAGCTGCCTTTAAAACCCAAAAACAAAACCCACTGCTGTCGATTCGAACTCTTATTGACCCGATAGGGTTTCCAAGGCTGTAATCTTTGTGCAAGCTGACTGCCACATCTTTCTCCTGTACAGTCGCTGGTGGTTTTGAATCCCCAGCCTTTCAGTTAGCAGGTGAGTGCTTCAACCGCTGCATCACCAATAAAGCAATTTTTTTAAAGATTGGAATGGCAGATTAATAATGAATTTACCTAATGAGGTTTCCTCAGCCGTGCTATTCTCCCTAGAAAACTCAAATCCATGACCACTGAAGCTTATTAACTTATTTAATCATCGTATATCACCTAATGATAGAAAAACTGATTTGAAATAAACTTTGATTTATTATGGCAATTTTTCTAGAGCAAGGAGTAGAACATCAAACATTTAATGCCATCTTACTTGGTCTAATAATCAGTAAAAGTTACCTAATATTCCAGACCTGTTTCCTCGAATCTAAAGTAGAAATGGAATCATCATTGTATCTTTTGAGTGCATCAGAATATCATTAAAAACTGCTGGTAGGTACCAAAAAAAAAAAAAAAACCAGTTGCTGGTCAGTTGATTTCAACTCATGATGACCCCATGTGTATCAGTTTAGAACTGTGCTCCATAGGGTTTCCATGGCTGATTTTTCACAAGTAGACTGCCAGGACTGTCTTCCAAGGTGCCCCACGGTGGACTCAAACCATTATCCTTTTCGTTAGCAGCCAAGTACTTAACTGTTTGTGCCACACTTGGCCGCTAACACTGAAGATCAATGAAGCCAGGCAAAATGGCCTCATTTATTTATTTGGTATCTTCTTAGCCAGATCGTAATTGGACTTAGTCACCTGACTCTCCAGCTGAGCATAGTCACAAACCAACATCATCGTACAGTGCTAAAGAACAGCTCACCCCAACAGAGATGGCTCCTAAGACAACCAGAGATTGCCAATCATTATTCCGTCCATGGGACATTGGAGGGCTGGTCATCTCAGAGAAGATGTTATCTCTAATATATGCCAATCTTACCCCAATGGAGCCACATCCTGTAATGCTTTAAAAGAAGATGTAGAACACAGAGAAGTGTCAGCAGGGAGAGGGCAGGAGTGAAGAGGAAAATACTCCAGCAGTTTATGGCTATTGATAAGGTCCTTGGGTGGTGAAAATGATTTGTTCTCAACTACTAACCAAATTGGGTGGCACAAATGCTTAGGGTTGCTGTTAGTCAGAATTGAATCACATAGGGTTTTTTTTTTTAACTAACCAAAAGGTTGGCAGTTCAAAACCACCCAGTGGCACCATGGAAGAAAGACCTAACAATCTGCTTCCATAAAGATTATGGCCAAGAAAACGCTATGGAGCTCAGCTCTACTCTGCAACCCATGGAGTCCCCATGAGTTGGAATCGGCTCAGTGGAAATGGGTTTGGTTTTTCTGGTTTTACGGCTGTTAATGCAAATTACCTAAGTGAGCCATCTCTTCTGACTCACTCCTTCCTCCTGGGACGAGCCTCTGTGGGCGCCTGGCCCCAGCACCTAAAGGCTACTTACAACCAGGCACTGCTAATGAGGCTCCGTTGGAACTGTGTCACCCAGACCCCTAATCACAGTTGTCTGTGGTTAAAACTTGGAGTTCCCGGATCTGGGAGATGTTGTGAACCTATGGTCACTAACTGCTGAGTCAGTTTTGATACCAGGCAGCTTTACAGCCTGAATACACTGGATTCTGCATTCAAGTGGGCCACATTCACTGTCCCTCATGCTAACACTGTCCCCCCACTGCACCCTCCAGTCACCTCTTGATGACTTCTGGCTTCTCTTTCTGCTCCCTATATTAAAAAGAAGAAAACCATAGAATTGATTTCAATTCATGGTGACTGTATGTGTTTCAGCATACAACCTAACTCCATCGGGTTTTCTTGGCTGCAATCAGATCACCAGGCCTTTTCTCCCCGGGGTCACTGAGAGGATTAGAGGTGCCAACATTTCAACTAGTAGTTAAGCACCCAGGACCCAAGCTCCCTATCTAGCCTGGTGACATGAGCATTGGTTCCTACAGCATCCTTAACGTTTGATTAAAAAAAAACAAAAAACCAAACCCAGTGCAGTCCAGTCGATTCCGACTCATAGCGACCCTATAGGACAGAGTAGAATTGTCCCATAGAGTTTCCAAGGAGCGCCTGATGGATTCAAACTGCCAACCTTTTGGTTAGCAGCTGTAGCACTTAACCACTACGCCACCAGGGTTTCCAACGTATGATTAGAGCAGCAAATTCCTAAAACAACGAGGGAAAATGGAATGCGCCTCTTTTTTTTTTTTTATTCCGACTATTTGGGTTGCGAAAGAGGAAGAAGAGACTTATACACTACTATACCACACACACACACAAAAAAAAACCCAGTGCTGTCACACACTTAAAATATGTGAGCCCTGTGCTAGATGCTTTACTTTTTTAAATATTATTTAATCAAAGTGAGAGGACCACAGGGCATGCAATATTAACTCATTCGTAGATGAAGAAACTCAGACTAAGACCCGCTGAACTGTGGCCGAAAGTTACAAAGTTAGTCAGCAACCACAGAGCTATCTGTTGAAAAAGTTGGCCACACGATGCCAGACTCTAAGCGTTAGCAAATACTTGGGTGGTGGGAGCCATGAGGACAAATTACATGGTTGTTATTACGCATCACACACAGCAGTGAGGTTAGGGTTAGCACAGCAGTGAGGTAATGCGTTTGAAAGGACCGTGGAACTGCATGATGGTATTTGAATGTTACGCCTTTATTATTTATGTTTATTGTCTCTTATATATTGGGTTGCTATTAGTCAGAATCAACTGCACAGCAACGGTTTTTTTTTATGCTAGAGGCGAGACTGCACATATCATATCATAGACCGTCCAAAATTCAGAGTCCCCAGTTAGCAGTGAAGCAGGCCTACTCCACAGAGCAGAGACGCACCTCAGGGCTCCATACCATTTCTAGAAAGCATCAGGCTGAGCTCCATGTAAACCACAGTGCTCGTCTTTTTTCTGCCTCTCACATGTCTTTGACCTCTCCCTCTGTCCTCTCACTTAGCTCAGGCAGGACCGATGCAAGGGATCCCCAGTCCGGAGTAACAAAAAAACCAAAAAACCCAAACCCCTTGCTGTCGAGTGGATTCCTACTCATGGCGATCCTATAGGACAGAGTAGAACTGCCACATAGGGTTTCCAAGGAGCACCTGGTGGATTCGAACTCCTCACCTTTTGATTAGCAGCCATAGCTCTTAACCACTATGCTACCAGGGTTTCAGAAGAGTAACAAGCCAGCTTAAGGGCCGTGTGGCCAATGCCATCAAATATATAAGGCAGCATATGACAAAATACTATTTTTTAAAAAGTTAATATTGTTCATGTGTAAACAACTCAAAAAATCATTAAGAAAAGTGAAAACATCTTAATAGAAAATGGGTATGTGGTTACATAAATTACCATGAAATGCATACGTGCAGACGTGGAAAATTAGGGTCTATTGGTAAGTGGGAAAAAAAGTCTATTGCAAAATTATGAGTATGGTGTAATTCTAGTAATATGGTTTAGATGTTGTTGTTGTTGTTAGGTGCAGTACAGTCAGCTCTCATTCATAGTGACCCTATATACAACAAAATGAAACACCCTCACAATTGTTGCTATGTTTGAGCCCATTCTTGCAGCCATTGTGTCAATCCATCTTCTTGAGGGTCTTCATATTTTTCACTGACCCTCTGTTTTTATAAGTGTGATAGTCTTCTCCAGGGACTAGTCTGTCCTGATAACGTGTCCGAAGTACATGAGACGAGATTTCGCCATCCTCACTTCTACGGAGCATTCAAGCTGTACTCCTTCCAAGACCAATTTGTTTATTCTTCTGACAGTCCATGGCATATTCAATATTCTTTACCAACATCATAATTTGAAGACATCAACTCTCCTTTGGTCTTCCTTATTCATTGTCCAGCTTTCACACGCCTATGAGATGATTGAAAATACCATGGCTTGGGTCAGGTGCACCTTAGTCCTCAAAATGACACTTTGCTTTTCAACACTTTAAAGAAGTCTTTTTGCAGCAGATTTGCCCGTGCAATGTGTTGATTTCCTGACTGCTGATTCCATGGGAGTTGATTGTGAATCCAAGTCAAATGAAATCCATGACAACTCCAATATTTTCTCCACTTATCATGATGTTGGTTACTGTTCCAGTTGTGAGGATTTTTGTTTTCCTTATGTTGAGGTACAATCCATACTGAAGTCTTTGGTCTTTGATCTTCATCAGTAAGTGCTTCAAGTCCTCTCACTTTGAGCAATACAGACTGAATAAGTATGGTGAAAGGATACTACACTGACCCACAC
This sequence comes from Elephas maximus indicus, assembly GCF_024166365.1. Taxonomy (NCBI): domain Eukaryota; kingdom Metazoa; phylum Chordata; class Mammalia; order Proboscidea; family Elephantidae; genus Elephas; species Elephas maximus. Next base: position 11,486,669 of record NC_064842.1, on the reverse strand, counting down.
CTTTCCTGATTTTAAACCATGCAGCATCCCCTTGTTCTGTTAGAATGACTACCTCTTGGTCTAAGTACAGGTTCCTCATGAGCACAATTAAGTGTTCTGGAATTCTCATTCTTTGCAATGTTATTCATAATTTGTGATGATCCCCACAGTTGAATGCTTTTGTGTAATCAATAAAACACAGGTGAGCATCTTTCTGGTATTCTCTGCTTTCAGCCAAGACCCATCTGACATTAGCAATGATATCCCTCCTTCCATGTCCTCTTCTGAATCTGGCTTGAATTTATGGCAGTTGTCTCTCAATGTACTACTGGAACCGTTTTTGAATTATCGTCAGCAAAATTTTACTTATGTGTGATATTAATGATAAAAAAAATAGATATTGGTGGATAATTTCTGCATTCTGTTGGATCATATTCTTTGAATAGGCAGAAATACAGATCTCTTCTAGTCAGTTGGCCAGGTAGCTGTCTTCCAAATTTCTTAGCTTAGACAAATGAGCACTTTCAGCATTGCATCCATTTTTTGAAACATCTCAACCAATATTCAGTTCCTGGAGCCTTGTTTTTTGCTCATACCTTCAGAGCAGCTTAGACTTCTTCCTTCAGTATCCTTCCTCCTTTATCATATGGTACATGTTTTAAAAGACCCCTTCAAAATATAGGTATATACTCAAAAACTTTTATCTACAAAGGTATATACAAAAAAGAAAAAAGGTGACTAGAGTGATGCACATCATCCTCTTAGCTGTGGGAACCTTAGGGAGGGAGTGGGGATCACAAAGAGAGGGGTGACGACTCACATTTTGTTCAGTATATTTCTGTATTGTTTGAATCATGTACAAGATGAAAAAATGCATGTATTATTTGTGTAACAAAAATCAGCAGTGAGGACCAGAACTTCAAATTCTTATTGGAAACCAGAGTTAATGGATACATTGAGACTGGAAGAACCCCCAAATTTATTGCCTGGAAACAACTTTTAAGCCTTGAACCAAAAAGATCTCATGAAGTCATCTTTAAACTAAACAATAATTTAGCTCATTTCATAAAGAATATTCACCTCAAGCATTGCTGTCTTTTAAAAAATCATCTGTATGAGATTAAATGGGCAACAGTAACCCTAAAACATGGATGAGAACTTTAAGGGGCAGTGTCTAGGTTAATGGTGATTAACAGTATGGTCAGAGATAGGGAGAATGGTAACACAATGTGAAGTATGTAACAATCCTCAGTGAACTCTACATGTAAAAATTGTTGAATGGGTTTATGTTTTGCTGTGTGTATTTCCACCGAAAATCAACACTGAATTTGATAATTACAAACTTATTATCAAAAATGTTAGTTAAAACAGATAGGTGCTATATTTCATTGTCTGGATTGGCAAAGATCTTTAAAACATAAGGGAATGAATTATCAAAGAAATATGTATTCGTATTTTTAACCACAGAACTGGAGAACATGATTGTCTACACTGAAACAGCCCAAGTGCTCAGTCCAATGAAAAAAAAAGAAAGAATGAATGATAAAGCAAGAACTCTAAGATAGATCACCATTGCCATTTCAAACAACCGGCAATAAAGAGAAGATCATAAAAGCTTCTAGAGTAGGGAACGAAAAGTGTCACATGTGAGATAGTAATTAGAATAGCATTGGGCTACTTAAAAACAACACTAGAAGTTGGAAAACAGAGGAACAACCTGTTCTAAGTTTTGAAGGGAAAAGATGTTCAACCTAAAATGCTCTACCCAGTCAAACTACGCATCACGTGTGATGGGAGAAGAAGGACATTTTCACACATGCAAGGCTCGACAGTTTACTGCCCATGCACATTTCCTAAAGAAGCTGCTGGAGGATAAGCTTCATCTGAATGAGGAGTAAATAAAAGGGAGACACAGAACAATAGAGGAAACAGCACAGGAGAGGCAAAGGAAATTCCCAGGAGGACCCCAATGAGAAGGATCTGGACAATAGACATGCAACCAGCCTAGAAAGCAACCCATAAAATTAGCACTGGATCATAAAGGACTCCCGAGAAGACGTCTTTAGGAAAAACAAACTGAACTCATAGATTACTTGAGCCACTTAACAGTGTGGAAAATTGTTGGCAAGTTCGAGGAAAAAAATTATGATATGCACTTAGAAAACTAAGCAAACAACAAGAACAAAAATAGCAAATTATTAACCATAAAAGGGAAGCCCCTAGGTGCTGCAAATGGTTAAATACTCTGCTACTATCTGAGATTGGTTATTCAAACCTTATCCAGAGGAACCTTACACTGGCAATCTGCTTTCAAAGAGTCAGAATTGACTCAATGGCAACTAACAGCAACAACAATAATCGTAAGAATGTTGCACAAGAAAAAAATTAATCACAGTGTACTAGTTTTCTCAGCAGAGGATAATAGCTTTATGGTCAAAATAATGTCAATACTGACCCTTGATTTAAATAAAACTTGTGATTTAAATCTAATGAGACAGAGGTGAGAGGGGATGTGGGGAAGGTGTTTGGGGGTAAATTTGGTAAATCCCCATCTCCCATTATATCAACAGCCTTGGTGAGTGGAAAAAAAATATGTAATTTTCTGTAATTCTGACAAGGACTGAACTAGACAAATTAATTTAAAGTGTCAGAGCAGGGAGGGAGAAGCTTCCAATTAGACATAAGGAAATAATAGTCATTAAGGAGCCCAGGATTATAACAAAATGTGCAAAGACCTAGAGTTAGAAAACCAAAAGGGAAGAACACATTTGGCATTTCTCAAACTGAAAGAAGTGAAGAAAAAATTTAAACCTCGAGTTACAATATTGAAGGATTCTACAGGGAAAATATTAAACAACACAGGAAGCACTGAAAAAAGATGGAAAGAATACACAGAGTCACTATACCAAAAAGAATTGGTCGACATTCAACCATTTCAGGAGGTAGCATATTATCAAGAACCAATGGTATTGAAGGAAGAAGCCTAAGCTGCACTGAAGACATTGGAAAAAAAAAAAAAAAAAAGGCTCCGGGAATTGACAGAATACCAACTGAAACGTTTCAACAAATGGATGTGGTGCTGGAGGTGCTCTATGCCAAGAAATTTGGAAGACAGCTACCTGGCCAACCTAATGGAAGAGATCCGTATTTGTACCCATTCCAAACAAAAGTGACCCAACAGAACATGGAAATTATTGAACAATATCATTAACATCACACACAAGTAAAATTTTGCTGAAGACCATTCAAAAGAGGTTGCAGCACTACATCAACAGGTAACTGTCAGAAATTCAAGCTAGATTTGGAAAAGGACGTGGAAGGAGGGATAACATTGCTGATGTCAGATGAATTTTGACTGAAATCAGAGAATACCAGGAAGATGTTGACCTGTGTTTTATTGACTGTGCAAAGGCATTCGACCATGTAGATCATCACAAATTACGGATAATATTGCAAAGCATGGAATTCCAGAACACTTAATTGTGTTCATGGGGAACCTGTACATAGACTAAGAGGCAGTTATTGGAACAGAATAAGGGGATACTGCACAGTTAAAATCAGGAAAGGTGTAATAAGGTTTATACCTTTTTCCATACTTATTCAATCTGTCTGCTGAGGAAATAATCTGGAAACTGGACCATATGAAGAAGAACGTGGCATCAGGAGTGGAGGAAAACTCATTAACAACCTGCAGTACACAGATAAACAACTTTGCTTGCTGAGAGCAAAGAGGACTTGAGGCACTTACTGATGAAGATCGAAGACTACAGCCTTTAGCACTGATTGTACCTCAACACAAAGAAAAATCTTGACAACTGGACCAAAAAGCAACATCATGATAAATGGAGAAAAGATGGAAGTTGTCAAGGATTTCATTTTCCTTGGATCCACAATCAAAGCCCATGGAAACAGCAGTCTCAAAATCAAAGGACATATCGCACTGGACAAATGTGCTGCAAAAGGTCTCTTTCAAGTGTCAAAAAGCAAAGATGTCACTTTAAGAACTAAGGAGCTCTTGACCCAAGCCTTGCTGTTTTCAATCGCCTCATATGCATGTGAAATCTGGACGATGAATAAGAAAGACTGAAGAAGAATCGATGCCTTTGAATTATGGTGTTGGTGAAGAATAGCAAATATACCGCGATTGCCAGAAGAATGAACAAATCCGTCTTGGACGAAGTACAGCCAGAATGTTCCTTAGAAGCAAGAATGGTGAGACTTCGTCTCACATACTTTGGACATGTTATCAGGAGGGACCAATCCCTGGAGAAAGACATCATGTTTCGTACAACAGATAATTAGCAAAAAAGAGGAAGGCACTCAGCAAGATGGATCAACACAGACGCTCCACCAACGGGCTCAAGCATAACAACGATTGTAAGGATGGTACAGGATCTGGTAGTGTTTCATTCTGTTGTACATAGGGTAGTTATGAGTCGCAACTGATTAGATGGCACCTAACGACAACAACAAGGAGCCCTGATGGCACAAAAGTATAAACATTTGGCTGCTAACTGAAAGTTTGGCAGTTCAAACACTCCCATAAACTCCAAGGGAGAAAGACCTGATGAATGAGCACTTTCAGCACTGCATCCATTTTTTGAAACATCTCAACCAACATTCAGTTCTTGATAGAGGCAAGAAAACCCTATGGGGGCAGTTCTATTCTGTCACATGGGGTTACTATGAGTTGGAGTTAACATGGAAGAACCTAACAACAACATTTGGAGCTGACTACCTGGGAGGGCCCCCACGTGTCTGCCAGTTTGTAGTACTGTAGGGGCTTGTGTGTTGCTGTGATGCTGGAAGCTATGCCACCGGTATTCAGATACCAGCAGGCTCACCCATGGAGGACAGGTTTCAGCTGAGCTTCCAAACTAAGACAGACTAGGAAGAAGAACCCAGCAGTCTACTTCTGAAAAGCATTAGCCAGTGAAAACCTCATGAATAGCAGCGGAGCATTATCTGGTATAGTGCTGAAAAATGAGCCCCCCAGGTTGGAAGGCACTCAAAGGATGACTGGGGAAGAGCTGCCTCCTCAAAGTAGAGTTGACCTTAATGACGTGGATGGAGTAAAGCTTTTGGGACCTTCATCTGCTCATGTGGCATGACTCACAATGAGAAGAAATAGCTGCAAACATCCATTAATAATCAGAACCTGGAATGTACGAACTATGAATCTAGGAAAATTGGAAATCATCAAAAATGAAATGGAATCCATAAACATCAATATCCTGGGCATTAGTGAGCTGAAATGGACTGGTATTGGCCATTTTTAATCAGACAATCATATAGCCTACTATGTTGGGAATGACAACTTGAAGAGGAATGGTGTTGCATTCATCATCAAAAAGAACTTTTCAAGATCTATCCTGAAGTACAACATTGTCAGTGATAGGATAATATCCATACGCCTACAAGGAAGACCAGTTAATATGACTATTATTTAAATTTACACACCAACCAGTAGGGCCAAAGAGGAAGAAATAGAAGATTTTTATCAGCTGCTGCAGTCTGAAATTGATCAAACAGGCAATCAAGACGCATTGATAATTACTGGCAATTGGAATGCAAAAGATGGAAACAAAGACAAAGGATCAGTAGTTGTAAAATATGGCCTTGGTGACAGAAACAATGCCGGAGATCGAATGATAGAATTTTGCAAGACCAACGACTTCTTCATTGCATATACCTTCTTTCACCAACATAAATGGTGACTATACACCTGGACCTCGCCAGATGGAACACACAGAAATCAAATTGACTACATCTGTGAAAAGAGACGATGGAAAAGCTCAATATCATCAGTTAGAACAAGGCCAGGGGCCGACTGTGGAACAGACCATCAATTGCTCATATGCAAGTTTAAGCTGAAACTGAAGAAAATCAGAGCAAGTCCATGAGAGCCAAAATATGACCTTGAGTATATCCCACCTGAATTTAGAGATCATCTCAAGAATAGATTTGACGCATCGAACACTAATGACCAAAGAACAGACGAGTTGTGGAATGACATCAAGGACATCATTCACGAAGAAATCAAGAGGTCACTGAAAAGACAGGAAAGAAAGAAAAGACCAAGGTGGATGTCAGAGGAGACTCTGAAACTTGCTCTTCAGCGTCAAGCAGCTAAAGCAAAAGGAAGAATTCATGAAGCGAAAGAACTAAACAGAAGATTTCAAAGGGCCTCTCGAAAAGACAAAATAAAGTATTATAATGACATGTGCAAAGAGCTGGAGATGGAAAACCAAAAGGGAAAAACACGCTCAGCATTTCTCGAGCTGAAAGAACTGAAGAAAAATTTCAAGCCTTGAGTTGCAATAGTGAAGGATTCCATGCAGAAAATATTAAATGAAGCAGGAACCATCAAAAGAAGATGGAAGGAATACAGAGTCATTATACCAAAAAGAATTAGTCGATATTCAACCATTTCAAGAGGTGGTATATGATCAGGAACCGATGGTATTGAAGGAAGAAATCCAAGCTGCTCTGAAGGCATTGGCGAAAAACGAGGCTCCAGAAATTGGTGGAATATCAATTGAGATGTTTCAACAAACAGATGCAGCGCTGGAGGTGCTCACTCATCTATGCCAAGAGATATGGAAGACAGCTTCCTGGCCAACTGACTGGAAGAGATACATATTTATGCCTATTCCCAAGAAAGGCATTCCAATCGAATGTGGAAATTATAGAACAATATCGTTAATACCACACACAAGCAAAATTCTGCTGAAGATCATCCAAAAACAGCTGCAGCAGTATATCAACAGGGAACTGCCAGAAATTCAGGCCGGTTTCAGAAGAGGACATGGAACCAGGGATGTCATTGCTGATGTCAGATGGATCCTGGCTGAAAGCAGAGAATACCAGAAGGATGTTTATCTGTGTTTTATTCACTATGCAAAGGCATTCAACTGTGTGGATCATAACAAACTATGGATAACACTGTGAAGAATGGGAATTCCAGAACACTTAATCGTGCTCATGAAGAACCTTTACGTAGATCAAGAGGCAGTTGTTCAGACAGAACAAGGGGATACTGATTGGTTTAAAGTCAGGAAAGGTCTGCATCAGGGCTGTATTCTTTCACCATACCTATTTAATCTGTATGCTGAACAAATAATACGAGAAGCTGGACTATATGAAGAAGAATGGGTCATCAAGATTGGAGGAAGACTCATTAACAACCTGCGTTATGCAGATGACACAACCTTGCTTGCTGAAAGTGAAGAGGACTTGAAGCACCTACTAAGGAAGATCAAAGACCAGAGCCTTCAGTATGGATTACACCTGAACACAAAGAAAACAAAAATCCTCACAACTGGACCAATGAGCAACATCATGATAAACGGAGAAAAGATTGAAGTTGTCAAGGATTTCATTTTACTTGGATCCACAATTAACGGCCATGGAAGCAGCAGTCAAGAAATCAAAAGATGCATTGCATTGGGCAAACCTGGTGCAAAGGACGTCTTCAAAGTGTTGAAGAGCAAAGATGTCACCCTGAAAACTAAGGTGCACCTGACCCAAACCATGGTATTTTCAGTCGCATCATATGCATGTGAAAGCTGGACAATGAATAAAGGAAGACCGAAGAAGAATTGACGCCTTTGAATTGTGGTGTTGGTGTAGAATATTGAATATACCGTGAACTGCCAAAAGAACGAACAAATCTGTCTTAAAAGTACAACCAGAATACTTCTTAGAAGCAAGGATGGCAAGACTGCATCTTACATACTTTGGACATGTTGTCCGGAGGGATCAGTCCCTGGAGAAGGACATTATGCTTGGCAGAGTACAGGGTCAGCAGAAAAGAGGAAGACCCTCAACGAGGTGGATTGACACAGTGGCTGCAACAATGAGCTCAAGCGTAACAACGATTGTAAGGATGGTGCAGGACCGAGCAGTGTTTCGTTCTGTTGCGCATCGGGTCGCTATGAGTCGGAACCAACTCAACGGCACCTAACAACAACAACAACCTGGGAGGGCCACAAAAAGTATTTTAAAACAACATAAACAACCATCATAGGATATTAGTGCAGAAAAGAAACAAGATCGGCAACCCCAAACCGATCCTTTCTGCAGGTGAGGAAATTAAGCATCTGTGAGTTCATGTGGCTTGCCTAAGGTTGCAAGGCTATTATTAAGAGGCTGAGGCAGGAGAATTCCCAGGATGATTGCAACGTGAAAGATCTGGAACGCTGACCTCTGGACGGCAGAGCCATCATTCTCCATGCATAGTCCATGCCTGTCCTTGATGAAGTGACTTATATACAACTTGAAGGCCTGGCATTGGACTACATAAATACCAGTTCCTCCAGTCTGTGATCCCATGCTCTGTTTCTACCCTAGCTCCTTTTGCCTTTCTTTTCTGGCCTCCCCATAGAATCTTATACCATAAAACCATAGGCTATCGTCTAAGGGTGTGTCTTTTTGCCTTACTATGCAGCTGTGTCTTGTAAAAGTTGCATCTTCTCTTTGAAAGACATCTTCCCAAACACCCACTCTAAACTTCTACAAGTAGGGGGGTACTCAGCGTATGAGAAGACCAATGCTCTCTACATATATAACTCACACTTCTCTTTTTTGTTGTTGTTGTTGTGCTGAAAATATACACATCAAAACGTTCACCAATCCAACAATTTCTACACGTAAAATTCAGTGACTTTGACTACATTCTTTATATTGTATAATGAAACCTGTGAGAGCCGGAACTCGACCAGACTGCCTTGTTTTTCTGGGTCTTGCAAGTTTTCCACCTTTGATGGGGTGCAGTCTTAACGTTTTTCTATCAGTTTCTATTAGTCGAAAACATTTGTGTTTTCCTTTTCTGACAGGTTTCTGCCTTACAGAGTTTCCAGCTTTCACAGGTTTTACTGTACAACCACCACCACTATCCTTTTCGGAGTTATTCCACCACCATTAACATAAGTCAATGCCCCCTGTCATAGATTGAATTGCATCCCCCCAAAATATGCCTCAACTTGCTTAGGCCATGATGCCCAATATTGTGTGGTTGTCCTCCATTTTGTGATTGGTGTCATTTTTCTATGTGTTGTAAATCCTAATCTCTGCCTGAGGTTAATGAAGTAAGATTGGTTTATGTTAAAGAGGATTAGCATGGGATACAACACCCTTACTGAGGTCACATCCCTGCTCAAAGTAGAGGGAGTTTCCCTGGGGTGTGGCCTGCATTACTTTTTATCTTACAAGAGATAAAAGGAAAGGGAAGCAAGCAGCGAGTTGGGGAACCTCATGACACCTCATGCACTGGGAGCAGAGCATGTTCTTTGGACCCAGGGTCCCTGCACTGGAGAAGCTCCTAGACTAAGGGAAGATTGGTGGCAAAGACCTTCCCCCAGAGCCAGCAGAGAGAGAAAGCCTTCTCCGGAAGCTGACGCCCTGAATTTGGACTTCTAGCCTACTAGACGGTGAGAGAATAAATTTCTCTTTGTTAAAGTCACGCACTTGTGGTATTTTCTGTTATAGCAGCACTAGATGACTAAGATACCCCATAAGCAAAAACTCCCTTTTTCCCCCTTTCCTTCCACCCCTGGTAACCATTAATAATCTTTGGTTTCTATATACTTTCTTATCTCATATAAGTGAGATCATACAGTATTTGTCCTTTTGAGACTGACTCATTTCACTCAGCAAATGTTCTCTGGGCTCAGCCATGTTGTGGCGTGCATCAAGACTTCATTTCTCATTATGGCTAAGTAATATTCCATTGTATGTATATACCACATTTTGTTTATCCCTTCTTCTGTTAATGGACATTTAGATTATTTCCACCTTTTGGCTATTGTGGAAAGTGCTGAGATGAACATTGGTGTACAGGTTTCCATTTGCATACATCTCAAACTTCTTTTAAAAATCGGATTCAGTCAAATAAGTTTTCGTTTTGCTTTGTCTTGTTCTTTTTTAGTAATTGACTTTAATCAAAATTTTCTGCCTAGGTACTTTTCACATAATTTGTTATTCTGATGGAACACAGGTGTTTAGCTTTGCAAACTGGCTTGGGTTTGGGAAAGAACATTAAAACAGCTGACTGATTAAATGCCATTTAATCCAATCAATGGTTAGGAGACTTTATGAACAAAGTGTTGAATTAGTGAATTTTCTTGATTTTAATCCCTTAGTTTGGCCTCTGGGAGCCCTACCCACAGATCTGGAGTGGTGTAGAAAGGGTAGAAGTAGGAGGCTTCTTAGTATGGGCAGAGCAATTATTCAAATCATATCCAGTGCTGAGAGTCCAGTGCATTGGTTCCTGATAGGCATGCTCCAAGGGTCACATTTCTCTTTCTCTTGTCCCCTTCCCTCCTTCCCTTCCTTACTGCCTTTCATTCATTAAGAAACTGACATTAATGTTTGCAATACCAGGCACTGGAAATGCTGGTGGTGTAGTGGTTAAGAGCTATGGCTGCTAACCAAAAGGTCAGCAGTTTGAATCCACCAGGTGCTCCTTGGAAACCCTATGGGGTGCTTCTACCCTGTCCTATAGGGTCACTATGAGTTGGAATGAACTCCACAGCAGTGGATTTGTTTTGTTTTGTTTTAATACCAGGCACTAACGATAGAATTTGTCGGCAACAGAGCCAATGTATTATATATACAGAAAGAGAATTCTCATGTTCTCAGGGTACTTACATCTTATTAATAGTCTACTTTAGGGCTGTAGCCCTACACAGAGTACGTGCGCAACAACGGTCGGTAATGATTTCCTGATATATATATATGTGTATAAAAGAGGCCGGCAGTTCAAATCCGCCAGGCACTCCTTGAAACCTCTATCGGGCAGTTCTACTCTGTCCTATAGAGTCGCCATGAGTCGGAGTCGACTCGACGGCAATGGGTTCACAATGGGTTATATATATATAGCCTATCAGTCTTGATATCAGTCCTATCCTCTCAGTTTCAGAATACAAACAATAAAGACAAAAATATAAGAATAAAGGCATAGCTGTCAGGATTGTAGAGGGTGCAGTTGACAAGACCCAGGAGCAGAGGGGGTGGGGTCCTGAAGTCAGGAGGGGTGCGGCTTGATGGGTAGGGGAGGGCTGGAATGTTTAATAAGTTTTTGACAAGGTAAAAGATGACTTAATGGGACACAATTTTTTTCAAGAAGTACAGAGAACTAAAATATGTTTTGCATTACTTTATTCTAAAAATGAAATCTCTTTATATTTCTGAACTTCTGTGACAACAAGAGTAATTCCGGCATAAGAGACATCTTACATCAGATAGTATGAGTTAATAAAATACAATATTTTGATCTTTAAAGCAGAACGGACGTCTGACATGAGACAGAATAGGGAAGAGGGGCTGGTTTCTGAGCTGCCTCCAGACCCACAAGGAGGTCATAACACCTCTGACTCAAAACTCTCCTGTATTCTCATTTTTTATCCAATAATTGAAGAGTTTCCTACAGTGTGGGCCCAAGGTCCCTGTAGCTACGCTAACATCTTCCTGGGAGGATGCTGGTAGTGTTTGTGTGTAATAGGGTATTATGTCTACAGATTTGTTTCTGGCACCAATTGCCAATCACTAGAGGTTAATCTTGGTGGCTCAATGGTTAAGAGTTCAGTTGCTAGCCCAAATGTTGGCAGTTGGAACCCACCCAGACCTGGTGATCTGCTCCCGTAAAGTTACAACGTAGGAAACCCTATGTGGCAGTTCTACTCTGTCACACGGGGTTGCTACGGGTCAGAACTGACTGGATGACACCTAACGACAGTGATTTAATAAGAAATAATTCATCTGATTGGTGCTGTCTCTTCACCCTGGTGATGGGGGGAGTAGACTGGATAGATGATACTAGGAGCCTTTTGCCCCAAACAAATCTCGGCTTTAGCATCCCAGCCCCTCAAGATGAAGGCCCATGGCATACCTAGGAAGCCAGGGAATGAGAACTAAGGTGTTAAAATAACATGATTTATAAAGGGCATGTGGGGTCTCTGGAGGCTAACGGGTTGACAAGGCTTCTGTCCCAGGTGTAATCTACAAAGGAATTTGTCATTGATAAAAAGACTTAGAGGTCTCACATAATATGGCTGATACTTATCAGCAGAATTTGAATGAATATTAGCAGTTATCAGGTAAAGCTCCTAGAAGTTTGCCTGGCAAATGGAAGATGTTCAATAAATGGTATCTACTAGAGTAATAAATATAAATATAATAATTAGTAGTGTTGTTGTTAGGTACCATCGAGTCAGTTCTGACTCACAGCAACCCTGTATGACAGACTAGAACTGCCCCATGGGGTTTCCAAGGAGAGGTTGCTGGATTTGAACTGCTGACATTTTGGTTAGCAGGCAAACCCTTAACCACTGGGCTGCAAGGGCTCCCAGTTAAAAAAAGAAGAAGTGGTCTTCTCTAGTAGTCGTAATATTAGCAGTATTAGAAGCAACACACTGTTTGCATTGTCTAATGCCAGGTGTGTTACTTACTTGCTAATTTGATCAGTGCTAAAGGCAGTAATTAGGCAGCAAATATGTTCAAAACAATGTAAGTGGTTTCTTGACTGAACTAATTTGATATTGGACTTAGTTAAATAAGCACTTTGAACAAAAGAGGAGTCCCAAATTGCACATGGACTCTTTATCTTTTTTCCTTCCAGCTGTGAGGCTGATAACCGTAAATAACCCAGCATGCACAGTGCTGGGTGGGACGACCTCCATTCCCTGAACCACCTCTAACGACGCACACAGCCAGCCCCGAGGGACTCCCTGCCCATCCGCTGGATCTGCCTCTTAGCAGGTTGACGTTTTTGTGTCTGTGCCTCCATTGAGACCCCTCCCCACTGCCATTCCTCCTCTGATCTCTGTCTGACAGAGCACTGCACCCCACAACCCAGGACCTTCCCTTGGCTCATCAGTGCCCCAAGGGATGGATTACCCAATAAGCAAGGTAGGCACAGGCTTAATTGTGCTTACTTAGTAATCTGTGGTGAAACCCAGGTGAAATTGTTCGCTACAGATTTTTTAAAAAAACAAAACCAAACTCAGTGCCGTCGAGTCGATTCCGACTCAAAGATTTTTAAATAAGCGCAATCAAGCCCATGCATATCTTGCTTGCTTACCATAAGCCGTGCAGGCCTTGTTTACTGGTTAATCTGCCCCTGAGTCTAGTCTAGGTTTATTAATAGGCTACTGCTCTAAACAATACCGCCACACTCCATACTAGGTCAGCCCCTTCCTACCAGAATGCCACCTCAACCCACATGAGGTTGGAACTGGGCCAGCCTCTACACCTACACGCAGGATTCCTTGGCTGAGCCATCTCTCCCCTCCATCCCGCACTGCTTCCTCTGCTTTCCTTGCTGGGGATCCCTCTGCCTTATGCCTCTCCCTTTCCTTGTTGTGTTTTCTTACCAGCTAACACCCAACTCACCACCACTTGTCTGTCAGTTTGTCGCACTGTGGTGGCTTGCGTGTTGCTATGATGCTGGAATTTATGCCACAAGTATTTCATATACCAGCAGGGTCACCCAGGGTAGACAGGTTTCAGCAGAGCTTCCAGACTAAGACAGACTAGGAAGAAAGGCCTAGTGATCTACTTTGGAAAATCGGTCAATGAAAACTCTATGGATCATAACAGAACACCACCTGATACAGTGCTAGAAGGAGCCCTCATAGCACAATGGTTAATCACTTGGCTGCTAATGGAAAGATCAGTGGTTGGAGCCCACCAGTGGCTCCGTGGAAGAAAGATGTGGTAGTCTGCTTCCACAGAGATTAAAAAAAACCTTTGCCCTCTAGTTGATCCTGACTCCTAGTGACCTTTTAGCCTTGGAAACCCTGTGGGGCAGTTCTACTCTGTCCTATAGGGTCACTGTAAGTTGGAATTGACTTGATGGCAACAGATTTTTTATAGCGCTGGAATATGCGCCCCCTAGATTGGAAGGCAGAAACCCTGGTGGCGTAGTGGTTAAGTGCTACAGCTGCTAACCAAAGGGTCGGCAGTTCGAATCCTCCAGGCACTCCTTGGAAACTCTATGCGGCAGTTCTACTCTGTCCTATAGGGTTGCTAGGAGTCGGAATCTACTTGACGGCACTGGATTTTAGATTGGAAGGCCCTCAAAATGCACCGTAACAATGGTCTGAAGCATATCATAAAGATGGTACAGGGCCAGGCAACATTTCTTTCCGTTGTACATGAGGTTGCCATGAGTCGGAGCTGACTCGAGGGCAGCTAAGAAGAAGAACAACACCCAAGCCCCGGCCCCTGCTGGGGCAACAGAATGCAGTGCGAGCATGTGGGCTTGGGAGCTGGATGGCCAGGATTTCAGTCCCGACCCCAGACACTTTAAAGCTGTGTGACCTTGGGCAAGTTTCTTGTCTGAAAGCAGGGTTGTTTTGAGGGTTAAATGAGATAATGCCAGGAAAGGAACCAGCACAGCACGCAGCGTGCAATAGTTTGGTTTCCTATCTCTTCAGACATAGTCAAAATTCCACTTTTGTCTCAAAGGCTTCACCCAAGCTGTCTCATTACCCCTTTGATTCCATCCCTAAATTTCTAAGAATTTCCTAGTGTTAGTTAAGTCTCTGGACAGAAAGTTCGATTTTGGTTGTATATGTAACTTATGTATCTGTCGTGTCATTGTGTTTTATTTCTAGGTAATCCAGTTTAATTTATGGGTTCCAGAGATAATTGTGTTTCCTTGTTCAATGCACACGATTGCATATGCATTCAGATTTTACTCTATGAAGGATACTGTGAGAGATAAAAGGCGAATAAAACAAGAACTAACCCTGTCTTCAACCAGCTTTTAGTCCAGAATTGCAGACGAACGTACGCACATTCAACGTCTTATAAGAGTAAGTCCTGTCTCAGCACTCTAGGAATTCAGCAGAGCCAGGCAAATTTTAAAGTATTAATCAAAAAGAGGCTTCAGAAAGAAGGTGGTATATGAGTGGGCCTCAGAGATTAGGTGGGCAGTGGTATCAGAAAGGGAGCACAGCTGGATTTTCTGAAAAATCACGACGATAATTAAACACGCGACATATACAGAGAACAGCGAATGGTTGGTGTGACCAGAATCTAGGATCCACATCCAAGAGTAGGGGGCGATATGTCTGGAAAGATGGACTAAGGGGAGACTACCCAGAGACCTGGATGCCAATAAGGGAATAAGGTTTGTCTGTAGGTGGTGGAGGGAGACCAAGTTGTGTGAGTGGAGGGATTAGATGGTTTATTTGTTAGGACAATCGACCTGCCCTTAGCAGGCAGTTGAGGCTGGAAAGGGAAGCTCCAGAAAGGGCGGAAATTATTTAAAAGACTGTTGTCTTAGTTACATAGTGCTGCTGTAAAATAAATACCACAAGTGGGTGGCTTTAAAGAACAGAAATTTATTTTCTCACACTTTTGGAGGCTAAAAATTCAAATCAAGGTCTTGGCCATTTTGATTCCTTCCTTGTTGGTAGCCCTGGGCATTCCTTGGTTCCTTGGCCACCCTTGGCTTGTAGATAATCCTCACATGGTGTCTGTCTTCCCCCACGAGTGTGTCTGTGTTTATTCTGTCCTTCTGATAACTAGGAAACCCTGGTAGCGCAGTAGTTAAGAGTTCAGCTGCCCACTAAAAGATTGTCAGTTCAAATCCATCAGGTGCTCCTTGGAAACTCTGGGGCAGTTCTCCTCTGTCGTATAGGGTCACTGTGAGTTGGAATCCACTCAATGGCAGTGGGTTTTATAACTCAGAAGTGATGAAGTCATACAGTAATATGACCTCATTAACATAACAAAGAATGACTGTTTCCAAACAGGTTTACACCCACAGGTACAAGGGCCAGGAACCGGACATGCATTTGGAAGCCACACAATTCAATTCCTAACAGCTCTGGGACGAGGCCCTAGGAGCTGAGCCAGGGCATGAGCAGAGAAATCAAAGGAAGCAAAGGGATGGATAATTCCAGACATCACTGGGAATGAACAAACAGAAGCTGGCAACGGATTCATTTTGTAGAGTATGTATTTCCATCATCCATGCAAAGACACCCATTAACTTCTCCAACAAAAGCCCCTTCTAGCCTAGCCTATGATTATTGATGTTATTGTGCCCTAAGTCATCTCCTTCTTTCTCCACAAACATAATTACTAGCAATAAAAACTCGATGTAACAAGGTTACTCCCCTGCCACCAGCATGACATCAGACTTCCCTGAATTCATTATGATACTTTGGAATTCCCCACAGGGGCTTCATGCTAAACACCCTGAGCCCCAGCATTGCTCCCTTGAGCTGGAGCCTAACGTGTGCTGTCGAAGGAGAGAGGGTTGGACCAGATGGGCACAGCTCAGGACATTCCTGAAACTGCTGGTGTGCGTGAACGTGTGCATATATGCATGCGTGTGTGTGTGCACACACACATGTCAATGATCTTCCCCCAGGAAGGCTCAGTCACTTTCTCAGGGAGTGATCCCCAGGCACAGAGCAGAGCCCATGCCCCAGCTAGCTGCTTTCGGGCACTGCCTCCCAAGGATCCTTCACAGGAAGCGCCTCGTCTCATGCCCCAAGCTCTCCCTCGGGTACAAGATCCTTTGTGGATCAAGTCAACTCTGGAAAGGGGGCACGGAATATGGAGCAACAAGAACAGCGGGAGCAAGAGAGAAGAAAGGAGGAGGACAGAGGCTAAAGGGGGCAGGAAGGAGGAAGAGAGAGAGCACGGGAGGGGAGGGGAAGGGAAGATAAGCGAGGCAAGAAACGCCTGCGTGACCAGTAGAGAACTGACCCCATGCTTGGGGGGGACAGAAGCTGCTCAGGGAATGTCTGAGGCACAGGGCCATTCTTCAACTCTGCTCACTTGACCTTTGTGCTTGTTTTTATTCCTTCTTTCTGACCCTTCTTTTCCCATCTTATTTCTCCCTCTTTTTCCCTTGCTCTTTCTGTTCTCCCTCTTTGCCCATGATTGAGTCCTCTGAGTTTCAGGCCCTTTCTCCTTGGTCTATGGCTTGAGATTTAGGCTAAAATTGCTGCTGAACACTGAGCCAGTGGATGTGCCCAAAGAGCAATCTATTACCCCCCAGCCCGTGGTCCCACACTGACCTTCTCCAGAGGGGAGCTCTGCTCCACAAAGCCACTCTGAGCCACGTGGCTGGGAGGGACCTTCCTGCCAGCAGAGCTGTCTTGCCCCTTGCCCAGTGCACACAGGTGCACTTTCACCTGCCTGGGACTCCAAGCAGTCCCTGGAATGGCTGCTCCTTGAGCCATTCTGATGTAGTCTCCCTGTCAATTCCAGACCTTTTCCCTCTGTAATGGGGCCAGAGCTCACAATCTATCAGGATAACTGAATTCTGCCATCTCCATGAGTTAGGCCAGGTCAGACATGTGTGGGAGTGAACAGCAGACTCCAAGAAGAGCACTTTTGTCCATTTCCGTGTTCACTGCTAAGTCCAGGTTTGTCCTCATGCAAAAAGGACTCTCAGGAGGTAGGTCAGATATCCCAGGGAGAAATGTGTTTTAGTAATGGAGGCACTGATGTATGCATACATTCATCTGTTGGCACATTTGTTTATCAAATAAACATCCATTGAGGACCTACTATTTACCAGGGTATATGCCAGGCATTTTGTATATAAAAATAAATTGGTATGGATCCCTGGCCTCAAGAAATTCACTGTCTTGTAGGAAAGACAGATGAGAAAACAAATAATTAAAACTCAATGGAAAAGAAGCTGAGAAACTGTGAAGGCTAGATGGTACTGGAGTTGGATCTTAAAGGAAAAGTGGTCCATCTCCTAAGACATAGAGAGAAGACCCCAGGCAAAGGGAACAGTATACAATGTACCAAGGCATAAAAGAGCATGAGCTATTTGGGAATGAGGGATATGCTCACTGCAGCTCCATCACAAGAGTATATGTGTTGGCAGTGGGAAAGTGACAAGACAATAGGATAGGAAAATAGGTAGATACAAGTTACGAATGGCCTTATACACTGAGTTCAGGAGTTTGGACTTGTACTGGAGACAATGGAGAGTCATTGGAGAGTTAAGAAATATCAGGTGGTAACATAACCATGGTTTTAATTTTGAAAGATCCCTTAGCAGCAAAGTGGAGGCGTAGTGGACATTGAAGTGGTGAGGAAATCGTGAACCTGGAAATGACAGCAGTAGTCCAAGCAATGGGAATGGAAAGGATAAGTTAGAGCAAGGGTTGGAAAATATTTTCTGTGAAGGACAAGACAGTAAATACTTTGGCCTTTGTGGGGTTTTTTTTGTGAGGCCATTTGGCCTCTGTCACAATTATTCAACTATGCCATTGTAGAATAAAAGCAACTAGAAATAATACTTAAGCAAGTGAGGGTGGTTGTGTTCCCATAAAACTTTATTTGAAAAAATAAGCTACCATCTGGATTTGGCCCGTGGGCCATAGTTTGCAAGAGGCCTGTTTCAGAGCTAGACTTATAAAGAAATACAGGTGCTTCCCTGTGTTACGTAAAGATAGTAGTACAGGTGTTTGGAGCTCTTTCCCAACTAGGATGCGAGATTGTACTGTTTTCTCTCATTCATTTTTTTCCCCCTGCCGTGGCCAAAGGAACGTATTTACCAGTGTTATAACCATAGTTCCATGACCATGAGACAAAGTGAAAAGAACAGACCAAGAACTGTTTCAATAAAGAATTGAACTCATCAGCCACAACTATGGGACCAGCAACATGGTCTGCTCACAGAAAGGACTAATCTGAAATGAAAAGCTCGTGGTTTATGAAGCAGAGAATTAAAGCTGCTGCCCAACTGCTGGGTTCCCTTCAAGCTTTTGGAATGAAATCTCCACTGAATTGTGGTTTCTGAAAAGCATCTCTCTTTGTGGCTGTCCTGAATCCTCACACGTTTGTAGAGGGGCAGGAGGCAGTGTGGGAGCTTATGTGTGCCTGTTATCAATTGAATTCTGTCCCTCAAAAATATGTTGTAAAACCCTCTATCTCTGGATGTAATTCCATTCGGGAATGGGGTTTCCTTTGTTGTGATAATGAGGCCATGTTAGTGTATAGAACTGCCCCATAGAGTTTCCAAGGGGCGCCTGGTGGATTTGAACCGCCGACCTCTTGGTTAGCAGCCGTAGCACTTAACTACTACGCCACCAGGGTTTCCTATTAGTGTATGCCGTGTTTAAACCATCATTTTTGAGATGTAAAAAGAGGAGATTAGGCACAGAAGCAAGAAGCACAGACAGGGAGCGGAGACACCACATGGAGATCTCCAAGGTGTCAGGGAACAGAAGTGAAGAGCCCAGGGCCTTCCCGGGGAGCCAGCAGAGAGAAAGCCTTCCCCCAGAGCCAGTGCCCCGAATTCAGACTTACAGCCTCTAAAAAGTGAGGAAATAAATTTCTGTTTGTTAAACTCACTCACTTGTGGCATTTCTGTCACAGCAGACCTAAGACAGTGCCTTATAGCGAGTCATGGCTTTTTGCTGTAGCAACAACCCCAGGGAACCAAGGCGTCTCTTTGCCAGTCCCAGTTCCGGGGTGCTTACAGTATTTCTGCTATCCTCAGGGCTGTTTGAGTGAGGCCCGCCCCATCGTTCCTCAGGGCAGACTTCTGAGACCTCTTGCTCTTCAGCCAGAACTTTCTGAGGTTGAAACCTTGGAGAAGCGAGTAAACCAGCTGCCGCTGAGTCAGCTCCAACTCGTGGCGAGCTGATAGGTGTCAGAGTAGAGCTGTGCTCCATGGTGCTTTCAGTGGCTGGCTTTTCAGAAGTAGATCACCAGGCCTTTCTTCCAAGGTACCTCTGGATGGATTTGAACCTCCAACCTTTCAGTTAGCAACCAAGTGCGTTAACCATTTACTCCACCCAGGGACTTCAGGGAAGCATGTAACCAAAATAAATAAATAAACATTTGCTGTTGAGTCAATTCCAACTCATGGTGACCCCATAGGTACAGAGTAGAACTGCTCCCTGGGTTTTCAAGGCTGTGACCTTTTGAAAGCAGCAGATGACCAGGCATTTCTCCTGAGGTACCTCTGGGTGGGCTTGAACCTCCAAACTTTAGATTGCTTGGTAAACAAGTAGGTAGTGGCTAATAGCACAGGTTCCTGAGTAAGAAAAGTTCTGGTTTGGGTCCAACGTGAACTTAAGGGAGCTCCTTAGCCTCTCTGCTTTTCAGATACCTCACCAGTAAATGAAGAATTTTTTAAGTACTTTCTTCACGTGATGTAAAGATCAAATGAGGTGATATTTGAAAAGCATTTAACACAGTACCAGCCTATATAAGTTCTCAACAAACGTTAGTCATTAGTATTACTTTTTAACTTCTGTACCTAGTTTGGAAACCCTGGTGGTACACTGGTTAAGTGCTAAGGCTGCTAACCAAAAGTTCGGCAGTTCAAATCCACCAGGTGCTCCTTGGAAGCTCTGTGGGGCACTTCTACTCTTCTCTATAGGGTCGCTGAGTCAGAATCGACTCAACAGCAATGGGTTTGGTTTTTCAGGTTTTATACCTAGTTTGGGAGATCCTGGGCCATGGAGATAGAATGGGGTTCTGCCTCTCCTAAGGACTACGAATGATTCCAGAGAGACCCTGTTAACTGCATAGGACCTGATATCAATACTAGGAAACCACCTGCTTTATGTCAGACTGTGGGCCAGGTGCTTACATACCTTTTTCCATTTAATACTCACAAAAGCCCTGGGGGGGAAGAAAAGCATGTTTTTTTCCTCCATTTCTAGCTTGGTCTGCCTGAAACATGTGTACACTTTTTTCCTGCCACCTCATGCAGCTGTGATTGTTTCTATACGTGACTTAATACCACTGCCTTTGTTCGTATTACACCGCTCCTATAGCCAAATTTTTTTTTTTATAGCCATGAGCTCCTAGAAGCCAGTGACCTTGCAAACATTTCTCTCTCTCATAATTCCCAGGGCCGTGCCCTGCACACGGTAGGGTTTCCTATATTTTTAAATGACTGAACCTGTGTCCCTTAGAACTCTTCTGCCATCACACACAATTTCCCCTAGTCATGGGATCCCTAAGAGGCCCGTGGTAAACTGAGGCACAGGCAACCTGAGCTTCAGTAGCCCGTAAAGGTCAGGTGATTAGGGAGCTGGAGCCAGGAGTGGAGCCCAGGCCTCCACCTCCACCTCTGCATTTCCCCACGCTGGAGGAACAACGTTCAAATACCCTTGTAATTTACTCTTCTGTTGCTCTGCTTATTGGGAGAAAGGCTTTCTAGAATTTCCAGAAATCCTTTTGCTCCAATTCCCTGGCCCAGCATGAAGTGGGTGAATGGTTATCACTAAGAAAAAGTGGTATTTGTAATAGAGAGTTTTCTGACGTCCGGTTCTCAGGAGACCCGCCCTGAGTTGAGTCCCTTGATTAACTCATCAGATGAAATTTGGATACACACTGAACTCTCACGCGCTTATCCAAGCCTCGGAACCATTAGGACTTCCCTTTTTGCAACCTACCACGAGGGAAGAAATATATGAGACTGTATAAGAAAAGTATCTTAACTTAAAATATAACTGAATTTAATGGCTATGACGCCCCCGAGCGCAGCTTTCTATTTTTAAATTAATCATCTTTTCTTTGAATACCAAGCAAACCATGTCCAGAGGTGCTTCCCAACCCACCACGCCCACCCTTCCGCTGGCACCATCAGGTTAACTACCATCCCAGTGCCTGGATGGAGCTGCAAGGCTCCAAGATGAATGGACCCCTAGTCATTCTGCCTGCAGTTTATCTGAGGCTATGATTTCACACCTTTCCAGCAAAGGAGAAACACACGATGCCCGGAACGCTGAGTCTACAACGAAGGCTTCCTTAAATTACAGCGCGTATAGGCTCTTTTTTTTTTTTTTTTTATAGGCTCAGGTGCTCTGCGGGTGTTATACTTGAGTACGTGTGTGTAGGTGGAGCAGCCATGAATCACCATTAAGGGTGCTATTGCTTGTTTGTTAGTTTGTTAGCCATCAAGTTGGTTCCTGTTATGGGTTGAATCGTGTCCCCCCAAAATGTGTGTCAAATTGCCTAGGCCTTGATTCCCAGTACGGTATGGTTGTCCTTCATTCTGTGATCTGATGTAACTTTCCTACGTGTTGTAAATCCTAATCTCTGCCTGTGGTTAATGAGGAAGAGGCAAGATTATGTTAAAGAGGATTAGGGTGGGGTGCAACACCCTTACTCAGGCCACAGCCCTGATCCAATGTAAGCGGAGTTTCCCTGGGGTGTGGCCCGCATCAATTTTATCTTACAAGAAATAAAAGGAGAGAGAATCGCAGATTGCCAAGCCCCTCTTCCTGGGCTGTCTTAGTCTAGAAGGTCCACTGAAACCTGTCCACCATGGGTAAAGTTACTTCAGATCACAAAATGGAGGACAACCATACCGTACTGCGAATCAAGGCCTAGGCAGTTTGACACACATTTTGGGGGGACACAATTCAACCCATAACAGGAACCAACTTGATGGCTAACAAACTAACAAACAAGCAATAGCACCCTTAATGGTGCTTTGGGGTCGCTCCACCTACACACCAGTGGCATAGCTTTTAGCATCACAGCAACACGCAAGCCACCGCAGTACGACAAACTGACAGATGGTGGAAGTAAGCTGGATATGTTCAAAGTCCTGCGGGAATTTTAAATGAAAATGTTAACAATGAACAGAAAGCCCATTTCACCACAATTTCTGTTTTGTTGTTGTTGTTACTGTTTTTTTTGTTTGGTTGGTTTGGTTTTTTGTCTCGTCCATCCTTAGGTGCTTCTTTGTAGACTGGTTTCTGATTTCTAGACCTCAAATACAGCACAGAGAATGGGTACGGCTGCTGTTCCCTGGGTGTGTGCATCCCTCACTCTAACTAAGTCGCAATTAACCACTGTTCCTGTGACCCAAAGGAAGCCCCTGCTGATCCTGGTTCGTAATGAAGCGTGCGCCTGTGCTGGAAGTAATTAAATGGACAGAGTGCAATTGTCAGTGCTCCAAGGGCCGGAATGCTATCTCTGCCAGGGCAAGAGTAATAGCAGAACTCTATTGTCGGGAACATAATGAAAGAGACAGGCGGGAAGAAAGCCCAGTGTCAGCAGCACAGATAACTTTGGTGTACCTGGGATTGGTTATAAATGGGTTTTGATGGCTTATTATGTAGGGAAGGATGTTTCCTTACCTTCGGGACTAGTAAACAGAACAGAGAAAATAATCCCAGCGTGACATTTATTTGTCTGGATCGGGCTTCCTAATAGGGCTGATAGGGAGTTTCACATAGTCCAGGGTGTCGAGTTTACACAATATTCTTTACTAGTCTTTTGGCCTTGCCTGTAGGGCTATGCTGGTGGACAGATGGGGCTGGCCCCCGGTGAATGTCTTGCGGAAAGGCAAACCTGAAGTCCATCATCCAAGACTGATCCTCTTCAGGACTGGGACTTTTTAAAATGACATTGCACTCCAAATAAAAGGGATTTTTCCTTTTAACTTGAGCTGTAATGGCAGCTAATGGGGGAGTAATTCCCATGGTTGAAGAAGTCTGGGAACCCCAAGTTCAACAAATCTGAGAAGGCCTCTTGACTGGAGACAGCTCAGAGCCTTTGATATGCTAATATGCCCTGTAACTCAGCAGGGGGGTTGGGACTACATTAGAGGGCCTTTCCCAAACTTAAATAAAACCAGTAGCCATAGAGTTGATCAGACTCAAGAAGACCTCATGTGTGCCAGAGTAGAACTGTGCTCCATAGTGTTTTCAGAGGCTGATATTTTGGAAGTAGATTGCCAGGCCTTTCTTCTGAGGTGCCTCTGGGTGGACTGGAACCACCAGCCTTTCGGTTAGCAGCTCAGTTTGTTAACTGTCTGGACCACTCAGGAATTCCTGTGCGAGTATCCTGTTCCAATCCCTTTGCTGTCGAGTAGATCTGACTTGACTTCGTGACTATGCACCATTTTTAAAGATGAAGCTACTCGCAGGAGTAGAGTTCCATGGAACATACTTTGAGAAATGCTGTTTTTATAGCAATCACCATTTTTTTTTTTTGCATCAGTTTTTTTTTTTCTTTCTCTCAATGCTAAGTATTTACCTTAAAAACCAGAAAAGAAAAAAAACCAACCTGTTGCCATCAAGTAGATTCCGACTCATAGTGACCCTATAGGACAGAGTAGAACTGCCCCATAGGGTTTCCAAGGAGCACCTGGTAGGTTCGAACTGCTGACCTTTTGGTTAGCAGCCATAGCTCTTAACCACCACGCCCCTAGGGTTTCCAAATATTTACCCTGAGCACTGTTGAAACAGAGTGGGGACGTCTCTAACCTCCTCCAGCTTCACAAGGGGGAAAGAAAATCAATATCAACAATGCAAGGCTGATTCCCATGAGGTAGAGGCCAGACAAGCCTCCTCTCTCCATCATCTTTACTAATTCTGACACCAACTGCCCCTCCCACAGCGCTCTCTACTTCTGTACTGGGTTCAGTAGTTTATTACAGTGGCCACACAGAGCTCACAGGCCATACTCACTACAACGGGGTTTATTAGGGAAGTAACTGTTACAATTCAGGCTTAGGAACACTCATGATACAGTTCCTCCATCAGGACAGCCTCTGCCCAGCTGTGCTCCCAGGCATGCCTCTCTCTGACCCTCAGTCTCTGCCCAAAGTCACTCAGCCTTCTCTCCGTGGTGCGGGAAGCACACCACACCGTCTCCTGCTGCTGGGTCTCTGATGCTGGGCCTCTCCTTCCTTGGAGATGGTGGGCTCCACCTCTCCACTCTGGAATTGTCTCTTTTTTTAAACAAAAGTGATCAATACCCTTGGTAGGCCACAATTACCCTATCATGCCATCACCTGGGTGGGAGTTACAAGGCCATGGCTGGAAAGGCCACGCACGAAAGTAATTAACTGCACCGTAGCCACTTCCCTCTGAAAATAGATTTTAGAACTATTTGGACATGGTCAGATGGGCTATACTCCCAGGTCTCCAAAAGATCTCATTCTGGTTATTGATTAAAGAGCCATGACTGGATCACATCAATTGCTGGCCTCATCCTCCGACATCTACCAAGGCCACCAGACTGATGACAGGCCTGGCTTCACCCAGCATATGTTGTCATAGCTGGACACTGGGGTCTCAACGGCTCGTGCCATTGCTGCTTCAGAATCCTGGAAGATGCCCTTTTATCGTGCTGTCGTAGTTTGGACAGGAAGGTAAGAGACTTGGGGGAAACTCTCCCTCTGGGAAACAATTGGTCTCATTCCAAGTTTTCCTTTTAACCATTTCTCCTTTCTCTTCTTATATCAGGTTAAGTGTTATCCTATACAAAATTCTGGCCTACACTTAAATTACTACAGTTCTCGGAGAAACACTTGAACTCCTTAGATTCTTTTCTGCTCACTCTACCCATGTGGGCTATGTTTGCATCTTAAAAAGGATAAAAGGGAAAAGACAATGGTTGGCCCAGCGCAGTGAGTTTCTAATGATGGTATACCATGAGCAGTTGACAGCCTGGTGAGTGAGTTCTCATCTTCTGAGTGGCCCACAGTTCAGACGGTGTGGGCACTTCCTTGCCTACCTGTGTGCATAAGGCTAGCCATGCACGTTAAGTATCTCTGGGTATCTGGACTATCTCAACTATTTAAACCAAAAAAAAACCAAACCCAGTGTCGTCAAGTCGATTCCGGCTCATAGCGACCCTGTATGATCTCAACTATTTATGGCTATGTAATAAGCCACCCGCAGTGGTTAAGCGCTCGGCTGCTAACCGAAAGGTCAGAGGTTCGAACACACCGGCTGCTCCATAAGAGAAAGATGTGGCAGTCTGCTGAGATTTACAACCTTGGAAACCCTATGAGGCAGTTCTACTCTGTCCTACAGAGTCGCTATGAGTCGGAATCGACTCAACAGCAGTGGGTAATAAGTCACCCCAAAACTTAATGTCCTCAAACAATAATAATTGTAATTTCTCAGGATTCTGTGGGCTGGCTGGGGCCAGCTGGGCAGTTCTTCTTCACGTGGGCTGGCTGGGCTCACTCACGCAGCTGTACTTAGCTGGGAACTTGGCTGGGGTTGGCACATCCAAGATGGCCCCACTCACATGTCTGTAGTTGATGCTGGTGTTTAACTAGGGCGCTTCAGTTCTCTTCCAGATGGCTTTCCTTTCTCTAGTAGTCCAGACTGACTTCCTGAGAGCATGGAGGATGTGTTTCAGGAGAGCAACAAAGGGACTACTTCTGTCACTTCTTTAGTCTTACAAGTCACGAAGCCCTCCTGGACCCAAAAGGAGGAGAAATAGACTCCACCTCTTGATGAGAGGAGCAGCATGTGGGTGCAGGAGAGAACCGGATCGTGAATACACATCTTTAAAGGTTCTCTACCGCAAGGACTGAAAGCAGTGGTAGTTCAGTGGTAGGATTCTTGCCTTCCGTGCGGGAAACCCAGGTCTAATTCCAGCCAATGCACCTCAAGTGCAGCCATCACCTCTCTCAGTGTAGGCTTGTGTGGTGCCATGATGCTCAACAGGTTTCAGAGGAGCTTCCAGACTAAGATGGAGCAGGAAGAAAGGCCTGGTGATCTACTCCTAAAAATCAACCAGTGAAAATCCTGTGAGTCCCTACGGTTAGATCCTGTTGTGTATGGGGTGGCTACGAGTTGGGGCCCTACCTAACTGCAACTGAAAACAACAATGCAGTGACTAGCCTTCAGTACTTGACCTAACTCAGTAACTAGTTCATCACCGCCACTCACACCGACTTACTGCTCCAACTTTGCTAAACTTCAGAGAAAAGGCTCCGGGGTTCAGATGCAAAATTTTATTCTTTTATGTGAGCCCTGGCCTCTGAATGTCTCTGAATGGGATTGATGTTGCTTACATTTTCATGTCTCAAAAAGTGAAAAGGAAGCTGTCTGACAGAAGGGCGAGGCCCACAGTCTACCATCCTCAAGTCTCTGTTCTTCCAAAGGAAAATGTTGAAACAAGGCCTGATGTCTAACATTACAATGCACATCCATGCTTGACAGATTCTTTCAGTTACTCTCCAGATGTTCAGACTGCAATAAGTCCCAAATGTAGTTTATTTTTGGGCCCTTGTAGACAGACTCAAAGTCCCTGGGTGGCACAAATGGCTAACAAACTCTTGGCCGCTAACCAAAACTTGGCAGTTTGAACCCCCCCAGAGGTGCCTTGGAAGATGGGCCTGGCAATCTGCTTTCCAAAACATCACAGCCATGAGAACCCTGTGGAGTGCAGTTATACCCTGTAATACACGGGATCACCATGAGTCAGTCGGTGTGATGGTAACTGCTTTGGTAGACAGACTCAGGAAGCTACCTAGCACTCCCTGGAGCCTCAGAGTGAATCCAAGATTAGGGGTTATGGCTAAGCATGTTGAAAATAGGCTTTCCTCTGCTCCAGCTCACTAGGTCAGGTGCCATTCTCTTACCGTAGGGTACTGTGGATGTAAAAGTCCGACTTAGGGTAAAAGCATGTAGTCTCGCAGCACCACCCCCCACCGTCAGTATCTTAGATGACTAACCAACTAGCAGGAAAAGTACATCTACTGCCGAACAATCAGAAGGCAAGAATGGCCAACCTCCAGTAGCCTGTCACAGGCACAGAATACAGGGCAAGAAAGTCTACCCTGTCTTAGTCATCTAGTGCCACTATAACAGAAATACCGCAAGTGGATGGCTTTAACTAACAGAAGTTTATTCTCTCACGGCCTAGACTAGAAGTCTGAATTCAGGGTGCCAGCTCCAGGGGAAGACCTTCTCTGTTGGCTCTGGAGGAAGGTCCTTGTCATCAATCTTTGCCAGGTCTTGGAGCTTCTCCGCACAGGACCTCCAGGTCCAAAGAATGAGCTCTGCTCCTGGCGCTGTTTCTCGGTGGTATGAGGTTACTCCGTCTCTCTGCTCAATTCTCTCTTTTATATCTCAAGACAAAACCTGATCTTGTAGATTGAGTCCTGCCTCATTAACATAACTGCCTCTAATCCTGCCTTATTAACATCATCGAGGTAGGATTTACAACACATAGGAAAATCACATCAGATGGCAAAACGGTGGACAATCATACGATACTGGGAATCGTGGCCTAGCCAAGTTGACACACATTTTGAGGGGGGGCACAATTCAATCCATAACACATCCCAATTATCAAAAAGGAGATTCTGTGTAAATACCAAGAAGACTATCCAAGCTGTTAAACTTTGGGACAGATGACCAAAAGCTATTTGGTCATTAGCCATTTAACAGAGCTTTCAGACTACGTTGAGTGAGAATTACCCAAGCTGGCTTGGTCATGGCCAGCCAGAAGTCAGAGGCAAGTATGTCGTGACCATCTCAAATCACTTTTTGCTCTCTGAGCCTATTTCTGCTCAGCATTGTCACCTGTTTTCTTACCACAACATTCGTTAATCTGTGAGATACAAAGATATTTGTATTTTTTTACAATTAAATTGCTTTCCCCTTTGAATGTAGGTGACACCTGGAGCTCTATTAGTGTGCTCATTAAGAGGAGCTAGTGCACAGAGTTGAGTCTGGAATAGGCTGCAGGTCACTCGGCTCATGCAAAGCCTGTCCAGACCTCAGCCTGGAGGGAGGGTGGGTAGAAGGTCTGGGTGGCAGTCTTCCCAGGAGTTTTCTCTGAGCCAAACCTGCATCTCAAGCAATACGTCTGTGCTTGACTCATGAAGACAGTCCCGGTGCTGGGAGAAAATACTCGGAAAGAACATTCTGAATACTCAGGTCACTGAATTAGCAAAGCGTCTTTGATGATGAGAGCTCGGCATCTACTTTTTCTGGCCAGTCTAATCAAAATGGCCCCACTCATTTCTGCTCAATGATTTGGCTTGCATGATGCCAATTGTAAAGCTTAAATGAGTTTTTCAGCTCACCCATTTTTGTCATGGAACCCTGGGTGGCACAGTGGTTAAGAGCTATGACTGCTAACCAAAACGTCAGCCGTTTGAATCTACCAGCTGCTCCTCGGAAACCCTACCAGGCAGTTCTACTCTGTCCTAATAGAATCAACTAGACAGCAACGGGTTTTCGTTTGGTTATTCATTTTTGTTATGGCTGCAGGTTGGTAAAGCTTGCGAGTGGTTTGATTTGGGTGATCCATGTGCATCAGGCTTTTAGAATACCTAGCTGTTATTATCTCCTGGAAGGAGCCCTGGTTGCACAAGGACTATGCACTGGGCTGCTAACCGAAAGGTCAGTGGTTTGAACCCACCCGCAACTCTGTAGATGAGACCACATGGGGATCTACTCCTGTAAAGACTGTAGCCTAGAAAACCCTATAAGGTAGCTCTACCCCGTCATATCAGGTCTCTATGAGTTGAAATCAACTCTGCAGTACACAACAGTTGTTACCTCCTGGAGGACGCCAGGGCATGTTAGAATCCTTGGGTTTGGCTCCGGGTCTGGGCCCCTGCATGGTTGATGCTGTGGCTGCACTGTGGAGCTCTGTTCACAATTACTGCAACCCCATCGCACCCACAAGGAAGCCTTGGCTCAACACAGTCACCGCAGTCCTACGGGAAGCCAGCCCGGCCTTGCCCGAGCTGCTCTGCGTAATGAAGGTCCAGCCCTCAGCCTCCGGAAGTGATCCAGGTGGGGTGCACTGGTGGCTCTGCTTTCAAAGACCATTCAAAATACTTTCCTTTCAGCCTCTTGGCTATGCCCCTCCCACCTCAAAACCACCTCCTCAGCCTCCTTAAGCTATTTCCTCTTCCCTGCTTCCTCTCCCCTCTGTGCTTAGGCACATGTACCCCCTCCCCTGGAATGCCCTGCCATGCAACTTGCTCAGCTTCTTCCGCTTCTTCTAGGAAGCCCTCTCTGTTTATCTGCTTTTGTTGTTGTGGAAACCCTGGTGGCATAGTGGTTAAGAGCTACATCTGCTAACCAAAAGGTCGGCGGTTCAAATCCACCAGGCACTCCTTGGAAACTCTATGGGGCAGTTCTACTCTGACCTATAGGGTTGCTATGAGTCGTGTTATTACAGCTGTTGCTTAATATGTTTCCTTAATCACTCTGCTTATGTCTGTCAAAATATTCATCATAAACTTTACATGTCTTTTTTCTCAACTAGATTGTGAGTCCCTTGATTCTAGGGACTGAATTAGCAAAGCTTCATTGAGAATGAGAGCTTGGCTTCTACTTTTTATGGCCAGTTTAATCAAAATGGCCCTACTCGTTTCTGCTTGATGAAAGTCTACAGCGAGCTGATACAGTTTGTTCGTGCTATTAGCTACTAGCAAGTAGGCCCCTGACTCTTGGTAGCCCACTCACAGCAAGATCAGACCATTGTGATCCACAGGGTTTTCATTGGCTGATTTTTAGAAGTAGATTGCCGGGCCTTTCTTCCTAAACTGTCTTAGACTGGAAGTTCTGCTGAAACCCGTTCAGCATCTTAGCAATACACAAGCCCCCACTGACAGAGGGGTGGTGGCTGCATGTGAGGTGCATAGTACCCGGCAAAGAGTGAAACACTCATTAAATATTCCTTGAGCAAAGTAATGAATAAATAAATACGTAAGTGGAAGTGTAAATACAATCCTTCCATGTGTGTTCACAGAATCATAGCCAAGGATACCACTTCAGCTGATAGGAGAGACCATGTTCTCCATGGAAAGAACACTGACTTGCTCCTGAGTGTGACGGTTAATTTCGTGTGTTAACTTGGCTGGGCTAGGGTACCCAGTTGTTTGGTCAAACACCAGTCTAGATGTTCTGTGAAGGTATTTTACAGATGTGATTAATCTAATCAATTAACTTGACTTTAAGGAGATTACCCTGGATGGTAGGGATGGGCCTCATCCAGTAGGTTGAAGACCATAAGAGCAAAAATTGAGGTTCCTGAGAGAAAAAGAATTCTGCCTCAAGACTGTAATGTAGAAGTCCTGCCTGAGTTTCCAGCCTACCAATCTGCCCTACAAATTTTAGACTTTCCAGCCCCTACAATTACATAAGCCTGATCCTTAACATAAATTGATGGGTCAATTGATAGATCAGTAGATATCCTATTGGGTTTGTTTCACCGGAGAACCCTGACTGACACAGTGAGTAACGCATATGTAGACTTTACCGTGCTTGGGGTGACTTGAGTTTTAGGTTTCTAGCTTAAGCAACATAAAGTTATGATTAAAGTCCAGCAGCTTGGAGTGTAGAAAGAAAAAGGATGAACAAAAAGGCTTAGGCCTGAGAAGACCTGGGTATTGTTGTTGTTAGGTGCTATCAAGTTAGTTCCGACTCATAGCAACCTTTTGTACGACAGACTGAAACACTGCCCAGTCCTGCAGCATCTTCTCAGTTGTTGCAGCCACTGTGTCAGTCCATCTCACTGAGGGTCTTCCTCTTTTTCACTGACCCTCTGCTAAGCATGAGGTCCTTCTCCAAGGACTGGTCGCTCCTGATAACATGCCCAAAGTGTGTAAGACACAGTCTGGCTAAAAGGTAGGGGGTCCCTGGGTGGCGCACATGGCTAAGCACTGGACTACTAACTGAAGAGTTGGCAGTTCAAACCCACCAAGAGGCACTTTGGAAGACAGGCCTGGCAATCTGCTTCTGAAAGACCACAGGCTTGAAAATCCTATGGAGCAGTTTGGTCTGCATGCATGGGATCGCCATGAGTTGTAATCAACTTGGCAGAAACTGTCAACAACAAAGGGTATCTTGCTGAGACTAACATTAATTGTGGCACTACACAAGTCAGTTAGCATCTCCATACCTCTGTTTCTCCATCTGTAAAATGGGTACTCGTGCCTGTTCTCCTTTACCTCCTTCTCCTCCACTGCCTCTGGTTCACCTGGATCTCACAGAGTTGTTGTAAAGACAGAATGATGAGGAGGACAATCAAAAGCAGGGGCCCTGGTGGTGCAGTGGTTAAGAGTTTGGCTGCCAACCAAAAGGTCGGCAGTTCGAATCCACCAGTGGAAACCCTATAGGGCAGTTCTACTCTGTCCTATAGGGCCGCTATGAGTTGGAATCAACTCGACAGCAATGGGTTTGGTTTTGATTAATCCCGCAAAGGAGCCCTGATGACAGTGGTTAAGCACTTGGCTGCTAACCAAAAAGCTGGCAATTCAAACTCACCAGCAGGTCCTCGGGAGAAAGCTGTGGCCGTCTGCTTCCATAAAGATTACAGCCTTGGAAACCCTATGGGGCGGTTCTACTCTGTCCTACAGGGTTGCTATGAGTTAGAATCAACTCAAGGGCAATGAGGGTTTTTTTTTTTTTTTTTTTTCTGGTTTTTTAATGTCACAAAAGTAAAGATATCACTTTGATGACTAACATGGGGCTGGCCCAAGCTATGGTCTTTTCAATTATCTCACACGCATGTGAGGAGCCCTGGTGGTGCAACAGTTAAGTGCTCTGTTGCTAACTGAAAGGTTGTGGTTGGAACCTACCCAGCTGCTCTGCAGGAGAAAGCGCTGGTGATCTGTTCCTGTAAACGTCACAGCCCCCAAAACTCTATGGGACAGCTCTACCCTGGCATATGGGGTCGCTGTGGATCAAAATCGACTCGATGGCACCTAACAACAACTACAACAAAATATGCATGTGCAGGTTGGACAGTGAAAAAGGAAAACAGAGGAAGAATGAATGTGTTAGAACCGTGGTGTTAACGCAGATTACTGAATATACCACAGATCGCCGGAAGAAGCCCCAGTGAAACAGCGGTTAAGTGCTCAGCCACTACGTGAAAGAAAGGTTGGTGAAGAACAAACCCGTCTTAGAAGAAAAAAAAAGAATGTTCCTTAGAAGTGAGGATGGTGAGACTTTAGCTCAGTTACTTGGGACATGCCATCAGGAAAGACCAATTGCTAGAAAAAGGCTTGATGTTTGGTAAAGTAGGGGTCAGCAAAAATGAGGGAAACCCTCAACGAGATGGATTGACACAACAGCCACAACGAATGGGCCGAAACATACCAACAACTGTGAGGGCGGCACAGAGCCAGGCAGTGGTTCACTCTGTTAGATGTGAGGTCGCCAGAATTGGAGACAACTCCACGACAACAAACAACAACAACATCGCATGAGAATGTGCTGGTATGTGAGGTCGCCAGGGTTGGAGACAACTCCACCACAACAAACAACAACATCGCATGAGAATGTGCTGGTATGTGAGGTCGCCAGAGTTGGAGACAACTCCACGACAACAAACAACAACAACATCACATGAGAATGTGCTGGTCGCATGAATCTAGGCCTATTTGCCGTGACATCCTTTGCCTGCCCTTCCTCTGCTTTGCTCTGTTTTGCAGGAGGGCTGATCCCTGCAGCTGAGTTCCCAAGCTCCCATGTGGGCTGGCTCTAGCTGGGTCTGCCAGTGGGAGGCAGTAGCGAGAGTAGAGAGGTGAGAAAAAAAAAAAAAACCCAAACCCATTGCCATTGAGTCGATTCCAACCCATAGCAACCCTATAGGGCAGAGTAGAACTGCCCCATAGGGTTTCCAAGGAGCAGCTGGTGGATCCACCCTGTCAACCTTTTGGTTAGCAGCTGAACTCTTAACCACTGCACCACCAGGGCTCCACAGAGGGTGAATGAGAGGTGGGATAAACAAGGACATCCTCTCCTAGGCCCCACCTCAGGAGGAGTCTCCTGGAGAAGCTGTGTCTCCTCTGTGGCTCCAGCTCCCACGAGAAAGGCTCGCTTTTGTACTAGCTTCCACCAGTGACCCCAACCCTTGGCCTCCACTTTCTGTCCCTGTAGCCTAGAACCCTGTAGATGCTTCCTGTTGTTGCTGATCTTTGGCTGTCTCACCAGGCCCTGCTTGGCTTCTCAGCAGACCCTGGCTGTGTGACCACCCAGTGTGTGACCAGTTCTCCAAATTAAATAACCTCTGTTTTAAACAGGTGATGTCTGTTTTCCTGGTTGGGCCCTGGCTGATACGGGTACCCTGGAAAACACACTACCTAGACCCAACCCCTACCCTGTATGGGTCAGTCCCTCTCCCTTCCCGAGCACACTGTGCAGATTGTGCAGGTAAAGTCCTGATGGTGACCCCAGTCCAGCAGCAACATGGCCAATTAAGCCAGCTGGAACTTAGGAAGCGTGGCATTTAACTATCCTTAGTCCATTTTTCATCCCTGATTGGGTGATTCATTCATTCAGCATATTGTAGAGAATCTCTCCGTCTGCAGAAAAGATTTCTAGAGACCTAATTAAGGCAAAGCAGGATGTAGGCATTGAAAAGCACAGAAGCCTCCGTGGAGTCTAATGTCCATTTCCCCCCACCCAGCTGCGCTGAGAGCTATGCGATCTGGGGCAACGGGGGGCAGCAGATCAGGAGCTGGAACTTTCCTTGCCGGTCCTCCAGGCGACTGACTACAAGGGGTTAATTGCTCTGTTCAGGGGTCTGTGGGATGGTTAAAACTCGCACTCCAGCCCAGCATGGGTAAAAAACAGCCTTGTGCATTCAGTCTGCTGAAAAATGATCCCACTCTGTTCTCAGCTCAGACACAGCCCTGCCAAGTCAATCAGCTGTGACCCCCTCCAGGCCTCTGCGGGGCAGGTGGGTGGACAAGTCTGTGACTGTGCACAACCAAGACAGCCCAGCAGCCCCTAGTTCTGAAAATGAAGTAGACAGGGGAAAAACGTCCAGGTCCCTAGAGCATTAGGATCCTCTTCATTTTTAGCTCTAACGTGACCTGCCATGAAGCCAGCCCCTGACTCATGGCAACACCATGCACAGTGGAACTTAATGAGGCCCAGTCCTGTTTCCATGATCCATTGTGGATCAGACCTCTGGCATCCATAGGGTTTTCACTGGCTGTTTTTCAGAAGTAGATCACCAGGCCTTCATTCCTAGTCTATCTTAATCTGGAAGCCCCACTGAAACCTGTTCAGCGTCACAGCAACACTCAAGCCTCCACTGACAGACAGCCCGTAGCCGCGCGTTGGCTGGGAATTGAACCCAAACACTGGTGGTTCAGGGTAGAATAAGCCCTAGTAGTTGCTACTGTGTACTGAGTGCTCATCCTGAAACCAGGAGCTTTACACATGTGCTCTCAGGTGTCCCCACAAGTACAACAACCCCATAAATTGGCTTTTTTTTTTTCCTCTAATCGTAGTAAAGTATACATAACAAGGAAACCCTGGTGGCATAGTGGTTAAGTGCTGCGGCTGCTAACCAAGAGGTCGGCAGCTCGAATCCACCAGGTGCACCTTGGAAACTTTATGGGGCAGCTCTGCTCTACTCTACTTCATGGCAATGGGGTTTTTTTTTTTTTTTTTAAATACATAACAAAAAGTTCTCCATTTTAACCATTAAATGGACAATTCAGTTATGTTAGTTACCTTTACCATGTTGTGCTATGGTAGGCTTTTTTATCCCAATTTTACAGGTGAGAAGTCTAAGGCCGGGGGCCTTCAGCAACATGACCAAGAACACACAGCTCCTATGTGGCAGAGCTGGGAGCCCATGGGACTCCCAGGCTTGTGGCCTTTCTATGACTCCTCATCAGGCTGCCCTGCAGTATAATTTGAATGTTCGCGTAGCATGCTGGGTTTCTGGGTCACTTACCCACAGCGGGTCTGGAAAGCAGGCTAGTTCACTTTCATGGTTCCAGAACCAAAGAGAATGAGGAAACAGACCATCAGGCTGGGAAACAAACAACCAGCAGGCCAAGCCCTCGTGAGAATGCCTTGGCGGGGTGGGCGGGCCTCTGTGGCTTTGTACCACCTGGCTCTGCCCCCTTCCTTTTGGAGAGAAAATTAGGAGCTCTGGGTGATGCAAATGATTAACATTCTTGGCTACTAACTGAAAGGTTGGAGGTTCAAGCCCACCCAGGGGAACCTGAGAAGAATGGCTGGGTGATCCACTTCTAAAACAATCAGCCTTGAAAAGCTTAGGGAGCACAGTTCTACTCTGACACACATGGGGTTGCCATGAGTCAGAATCGACTCAGCAACAACTGATTTTTTGTTTGTTTGCTTTTTTACGTGCCGAAGGGGAGTAGTGCAAGGCAGGGGGCCTGCGTAAATTCTCACACATTCCTGGAATGGAGTTCTGTGTTTCTGGTAAGCTTGTGCTGCTGAAAATCCAGTGTACTGATGGGAACATGGACTCTGGAGATGGAATGCTGGGTTGAGTACCGACTCTGCCATTTACTAGCCAAGTCCATTTAGGCAAGCTACTTAAACTCTGAGCCTCTGCTTCCTTGTCTATAAATGAGGATCTCGGCAATTCCTCCATCAGAGGCTGGTCATGAGGATGAAATGAGTTAATATTTGTCAAATGCTTAGAGCATTGCTTGCACAGTTAGATGCCCTCTATTGTGGATAAGACATGGGTCTTTCAAAAACGCTTCCGGGCCAACAGTGACCAATGTGGCAAGGGCATGATTGGCGCCTGGATAATCCTCCAGGCTCTCAATTAAAGATGGTCCTTCCAGAGAAGGTGTTCCAACATCTCTGTTCCTGCAGACAGGGGACAGGGCTTAATGCCCAGCTCTGTGCAGTGGTTCAGTAGTAGAGTTCTCCCCTTCCGTGCTGGAGACCCAGGTTTGGTTAGCGGCCAATGCCCCCCACGCACAGCCACCACCTGTCTGCCAGTGGAGGGTCATGTGGTGCCTGATGCTGAGCAGGTTTCAGTGGAGCTCCCAGACTAAGATGGACTAGAGAGAAAGGCCTGGCGATCTACTTCTGAAAATCAGGCAGTGAAATCTCTATGGGTTGTAATGGTTCAGTCCCCAACCAATCATAGGGAAGGTGCAAGACGCAGCATTCCTTTCACTGTGCACAGGGTCACGTTGAGTCAGCAGCTGACAACGAGAACAGCTGTAACCAGAAAAACTGGAACCGAAACCTGATGTCCACATGTTCTTCAGGCTTCATGCCATGGATGCACCGGTGAAGAGAAGAAAGTTGACTCTGGAGAACAGGCTTGTGGCAGGGGTGGGGTCAGGGAGGGTGAGCACCCACTGTGCCCCCACCATGCTCCTGTGCCCTCCCCTCAGGGACAGCTACAGGCACACCTCCTGGGCTCACTCGTGTCCATTGCTAATGGCCATTTTCCTTCCTTGGTATGGCTTGCCATCTTCTTGCAAAGTCAGTTTGTATCCAGATTGTTGTGGATTGAATTTCGTCCTTTAAATATGTGTGTCAACTTGGCTAGGCCGCGGTTCCCGCTATTGTGTAGTGTCCTCCATTTTGAGATCTGCTGTAATTATCCCGTATAGTGTAAATCCTAACCTCTATGGTGTTAGTGGCTGCAACGATGGGCTCAGACATAACAAGGATTGTGAGAATGGCTCAGGACCAGGCAGTGTTTTGTTCTGTTGTACATAGGGTCACTATGAATCGGTACCGACTCAACAGCACCTAACAACAACAGTTATGTCAATGAGGCAGGATTAGAGGCAGTTACATTAATGAGGCGGGACACAATCTACAGGATTAGGATGCATCTTGAGTCAATCTCTTTTGAGATATGAAACAGCGAAACTAACAGAAAGGGAGTGTACCTCATTATCATCAAGAACGAAGAGCCAGGATCAGAGTGTGCCCTTTGGACTTGGGGGTCCCTGCACTGAGAAGGTCCTAGACTGGGGGAGATTCAAGACAAGGACCTTCACCCAGAGCCAACAGAGAAAGAAAGCCTTCCTTTGGAGCTGGCACCCTGAATTTGGACTTCCAGCCTCCTAAACTATAGAGAATACATTTCTGTTTGTTAAAACCATCCACTTGTGGTATTTCTGTTACAGCAGCACTAGATAACTAAGAAGCAGATCTTTCCCTGCTTTAATTTCCCTCTTTCCTTACTATTATTTAACTATAAAAAGAGCGCATTTTGGCAGGGAGAGGGAGAAGGGGCCCAAGTGAGAAAAGGTCTCTTGACACAAAATCCATTTTCCTACAATGTTGGGGGCTTTAGAGCTTCCATTTCAGGTTGGCATTTCGAAATGTATCTGTGAGAGCAGCAGTGAGGGAACCGATGATGACATTGCATTTCTGAAGCCATTGCACTAGACGGCTGAGGAGATGGTTTATCAGATTTATCTATAACAATTTGGCAGCTAACCTTGGGGCCTGTGTCGGAACTGCACACGCTGGCTTCCACGTCTCTGCCTTGATCGCTTTTACCCCTGGCTCCTCCTCCTCCTGTCCCAGCAGCCCACGTCAGGTGATGATGCCCCTGAGACTATGCAACCAGGAGGGACGGGGCAGCCTGCAGCTGGGCAGTGACCAGACGACATCACATAGTTTCACTTCACTATCACCCCAGAGTGAACTGGGCCAAGTGTATGGAGGCAAACAGGCCATGAATGGCTCAGCGCCAGTCTGGGGCCCTTGAAGCAGGAAGCACAATCTTAAGGCTCAAAAGCAGGCCAGTAAGTCAAGGGACTGAGCCCCCGCATGGACCCAGCAGGGGCTCCTATACGAGCCTCAGTTCCCTCATCTACAAAATGGGTATAGGCGCATCTGGTCCATGTGGAAAACGCATTCGTCATTCAAATTACAGAGTGAATCCGCGAAGAAACCAAACCGCTTGCTGTTGAGGGATTCCGACTCATAGTGACCCTATAGGACAGAGAAGAACTGCCCCATAGGATTTCCAAGGAGCAGCTGGTGGATTCAAACTGCTGATCTTTTGGTTAGCAGCTGAGCTCTTAACCACTGTGCCACCAGGACTGAAAATCTGAGCAAACCCAGGCTTCTGGACACTCCACCTTCATGTGTATTCTCTTAGTGGCAATTTTGGTTCAGCAGCGGGGACCCTGCTTAGTTATAGCCTTATTTCAGGATCATATAAGAAGCTGGCTTCTTTACTCATAGTAAGACAAAGTCATAGGAGGGGATAGAGTCTGCAAGGAAGTCTTGACCACCAGCACATGGCCAGGGTAGGAGTGGGCTGTGAGCTGTCTGTCCATGAAGCGACAGGCATCCAACAGATAGCGGGCACTGCCTCGAGGAAGCCAAGAACTACAGAAGCTGCTGTATCAGCTATCATTTGCTGTTAAAAAAAAAAAAAAGGAAAAAAAAGTCCTAAAAGTTAATGGCTTAAACATAAATGGGCCAAGAATCCAGGAACAGCGTGGCTGGGGAGTTCTGGCTCAGGGACTCTCCTGAGGTTGTAGTCAAATGTCAGCCAGACCACAGTCATCTGAGGGCCTGACGGGAGCTGCAGCCTCCACTTCCCAGGGGGCTCACGCCATGTTGGCACTTTGGTTCTGATTGTTGGTGGGGAGATCCGGGTCCTCTCCATGTGGGTCTCTTACAAGGACGCTTGGGGGGCCTCATGGCCAGTGACTGGCTTACTGCAGAGCAAGTGACCCCAGAGAGCAAGCTGCAGCCTCACATAGCGTCGCCGCAGCTGCGTCCAGTGGAGGTCACATAGGCCAACCCTGACTCGGTCAGGGAGGAAGCTACACAAGAGTGTGAACCTCAGGAGGTAAGGATGGGTGGGGACCATTTGGAAGCTGGCTGCCACAGCCAGGGAAGGTGCTAGTGGGAAATCTAGGCCACTGGCTGTCACCGAGCCAACTCTGACACATGGCAACGGCGTGTGCGTCAGAGCAGAATTAAGCTCCATAGGGTTTTCAATGGATGATGTTTTTGGAAGTAGATCACCACCCCTTTCTTCTGAGGCACCTCCAACCTTTCAGTTAGCACCACCCAGGGACTGGTCATCTTCACAAGGTAGTGGTGTGATCGGCTCGCAGCCCTGCCTGGACCTGGTTAGGTAAACTACAAGATTTGTGAGCTAGCAGAAGTCCAGTGGTCACCTCTGAGCCTGGCGTCCCTGGGCAGACTTACAGGGACTCCATGCTGGGCCCAAAAGCAGGGCTGAGCTTGCTAAGGGCTCCCTTTCTCAATTTAGGAGTGGCCTGGGAAGGAAGTGGGTATCTGTGCTGGGAGACACACAGGCTGGAAATTGGTGTAGGTGCCTGCAATAATAGCCCTGTGGCTGGGTGGAGGGGCTCTGCCACCTGTCCTGAGGAGGCACATGGCTGGCCATGAATGGCTCTAGTTTTCAACTGCATAAGCTGACATCGTACCCAGGGAAGATAAAACAGGGTATGTGCAAGCTCATAACCAGCAGCCCGATGTCCCTCTGTACTCGCCTTTTCCCTCAGCACAAGGAATTGGTCTCAAAATTTGCCCCCTTTCATTTCCACCAAAATCTGAACTTCCCAAACTCCTTCCAACACCACTACTATCTAATTCTCAGAACACAAGCCAAGGTGAGAGAGAAGCAGGTACAATGAACACCATTGGACAGATGAGAAAACTGAGGCAGCAAGAGACCAGAGGATCTGCCCAGGATCCCCCGGCTGAGCCCAGTACTCTGACCTTGGTCCATGTACCCCTTGACCTTGAAGTCAGCAAAGCTGCCCCACCCTACTGGGAAGAAGGAGCAATCTAGGACCCCAAACAATGGGGAAAGACTTGAGTTCCTGCAAAGCAGCCATAAATATTTTGACCCTATTTCTGCAAATTCTTACGATTTTAAAAAAGAAGCTCACTCTACTCCAGGCACTGAGCACTCAGGTCCACTAGTGGGCCAATTTGGTCTCCTGAATGGGCCACTCCTTATTGTCGTACTCATTGTCTACCATCTGCACTTGACTTTTCCAGCAGTCTTGAATGCACAGTGGGCAATATATTTGATCCTAGGAGTCCCTGGGTGGTGCAAACAGTTAACACATTTGGCTACTAACCCAAAGATTGGAGGTTCGAGTCCACCCAAAGGTACCTCAGAAGAAAGGCCTGGAGATCTGCTTCCAGAAAACCGGCCACTGAAAACCCCATGGAGGGCAGCTCTACTCAGATGCCCATAAGGTCATCACGAGAAGGAGTCGGCTTTACCGCAACTGTCTGTTTTTAAGGTGTCTTGGAAGAAGTACAGACAGAATGCTCCTTAGAAGCAAGGATGGTGAGACTTCATCTTATTTACTTTGGGCATGTTACCAGGAGGGACCAGTCCCTGGAGAAGGACATCATGTTTGGTGGAGTAGAGGGTCAGCAAAAAAGAGGAAGACCCTCAACAAGATGGATTGACACAATGGCCGCAACAATGGGCTCAAGCATAACAACGATTGTGAGGATGGCGCAGGACCGGGCAGTGTTTCATTCTATTGTACAAGGGGTCGCTGCTCAGTTGGAACCATCTCAATGGCACCTAACAACAACATTAACCAAAGGCCTTTCCAGTCCAAGCTGCTACACAGACCAGGTCATGGCCTCAGCCAGCCACAGTGGTTAGAACTGAGTGTTGGCCAAAGTGCGGGATGGAGGGTTGGGGGTAAAGAGAAGAGACGGGGCCGTCAGCTGGGATGGGCTAAAGGATGATAGCTCTCTGGTGCTTCTTCTCCATGCAAGGGTCTTGGGCTTTATGGCTTCTTTCCGGTTGGGTTGGCAGAGACAATGATCCATGGGAGAGCGGTGGGATGGGAGGCACTGGCCTTCGTGGAGGGTCTGCTGCCATGGGCCAATGCACAGGTGCTCCTTCCAGAGCAGGTCTGTGAGAGGGACTCTCTAACTGCTGTGACACAATGAGGACAGTGCCCCCCAGGTAAAGCCGCCAGCCCAGGCCGCACAGTGAGTCTGGCGCGGAAACCAGGGTTTGATTGTTTGCCTCTGGGACTCCTCCTTGGCTCTTCTTCCACACCCACCATCTCTCTGGAAGGAGAGCAGAAGCCTGCAAATGAAACAATAGTGCCCCCCTCCCCCCACCTTCTATGAATCAATGCAACGACATAGCAATTGAATGTTGTGGAAAGAAAACTTTGGTGAAATTTCCCTGGACGCCAGGGGAGGGGAGCACTAGGGAAAGGCTGGTCTCCTCAGAACTGAGCCACGGGCCGTGGGGGCTGAGGGAAGAAGGGGCCATGTTTGCTTAAGGCACAAGCCCCTCAGGGTGGTCTAGTATTCCTCAGAGAGTGGTCTGAGGGTTGGCTTCGTGTGGTGTGGGTGGATTTTTTAAAATATGAGAATGTTTGCATGTCTGGTTTTGGCCTGACTTAGTAATTTGCTTATATAACCTCCCTGCCACCTCTCAGTGGCTCAAAGGGCCCAGATTAAGACTTTTATGAACATCCTGCTGTGTTTCGTCTTTTATACCTGGGAGTATCTATTTCACTAACCCAGGTGGTGCCGTTACCACACACACACCCTGCAAGGGCAGGGAATTGAATTCAAAAACCAGTAAAACCACAACGTTTCACTGTAGTGAAAAGGGCTGGAACAGGAAGCAGGTAAATCCCCTGTTACCACACACGCACCATCCTCTCCTCCTTTCTGTGAGGGAGAGACTCGGTCTTTGTGGCTGTTCCCCTCCTCTCTGCCCCTGGGGACCAGCGGGTGGTGGGGGGTCCACAGCCCTCGTATATGTTGCAGCCGAGTTGATGCCGACTCGAGGCTACCCCGTGTGTGTCAGAGCAGAACTGTGCTCCACAGGGTGTTCAGCGGGTGATTTTTTGAGGTAGATTGCCAGGGCTTTCTTCTGAGGTGCTCCTGGGTGGACTGCAACCTCCATCCTCATAAAACCAAAACCACACCTGTTGCCATCGTGGTGATTCCTACCCATGGTAACCCTGTGAGCGGCACTGCCCCGCAGGGTTTTCTTGGCTGTAGTGATCTTTACAGAAGCAGATCACCAAGGCTTTCTCCCATGGCACTGCTGAGTCCGTTCAAACCACCAACCTTAAGTTCGTAGTCAAGTGCAAACCAGTTAAGCCACCCAGGGACCTTTCAGCCTCATACTTTGCTCAAAACAACTCTGAGCTATATGTCAGCTCCATCAAGTCCTCAAAAGTCAAGGAATAAGCTAATTATTCTTTTTCTTCCTCTCTTACTTCTTTCTGTTTCTCCGTGTTTTCTCTTCTCTTCCTCTATTGGTTTTCTTTTCCTCTTCAGAGTTGTTGTCTTCCCGGGGCCAGTCTTTTCAAATGGGCTTCCGCAAGCGATGTTTCTGACGATCAGTAAGAAAGCTCAGTGACCACACTGGTTTCCTCTTAAGGCTGTATCGTATTCTGAGTATTTCTCTTGTACTCTTATCCCCATCCCGCCACCCCTACAAGTACCCAGCTCACTGCTGAGCACATCATAAATGCTGAAAAAAGTCATTACTGGATTAATTAATTAATATTCTCTCCCCCCCCCTTTTTTTTTTTACTTTTTCTATAGCAAGTCATTGTGGGTAGAATGATTCTTTTCCCCAAGAAGCTGTGTGTTTATTGAAAAGTTTCAACAAGCATAGCTTCAGAGAGTCACAATGAACTCACATCTCTACTTCACTGGGGATCTTCGTAGGCACTGGAGAGGAAGGCCTGCCGTGTGATTCTCCTCCCCAGACTCCAGATAAAGTGGTCAGCAGGAGCCCTGGGAAGCACAAACGGTTACACGCTTGGCTACTAACTGAAAAGGTGAAGATTTGAATCTACCCAGAGGCATCTCAGAAGAAAGGTCTGGCTATCTACTTCTGAAAATCAGCCATTGGAAGCACTATGGAGCACAGTTCCACTCTAAAACCCATGAGGTCATCATGAGTCAGAATTTACTCAAAGGCAATGGGTTTGGATTTAGCTCACTGTTGTTGTTTTTAGGTACCATCAAGTAGTCATAGCAACCCTATGTACAACAGAATGAAACACTGCCTGGTCATGTGCCATCCTCACGATCATTGCTATGTCTGAGCCCATCATTGCAGCCACTGTGTCAGTCCATCTCATTAAGTGTCTTCTTTGACTGACGCTCCACTTTACCAAGCATGGGGTCCTTCTCCAGGGACTAGTCCCTCCTGTTAGCATGTCCAAAGCGTGTGAGATAAAGTCTCCCCATCCTCACTTCTAAGGAGCGTTCTGGCTGTACTTCCTCCAGGACGGACCTGTTTGCTCTTCCCGCAGTCCACGGTATGTTAGCTCACTAGCTACTGCAATTTTAAGGACTGCCAAGTAAGTGTTGATAGTGATGTGATGAGAACAATCTTACTATTGAGACTGTATGTTTGTGTAGCATTTAGCACGTAAAAATGGTTCTGTTTTCATTATCTCATTGGACACTCACATAAAACCTGTGAGATTGATATGACGAGTATTTATACCCATTTCACAGATTTGATTCTAAGCTGTTAAGTGATTTGCTAAAGGCTGCACAGCTAGTGAGTGGTGGAACTGGGTCTGGCATTAACATTAGAACTGATTTCTTCCCCAGTGGGTCAGCGTTCTTCCTAGAAGTCCTAACTACCTGTCTGCTCTTGCTGGAAGCCTCCTCAACTGCAGAGCCCAAACTGGCTCTGGCAAAAACTTACATTCACACCAAAACTTGTACGTGAATATTGATAGCAGCTTTGTTAGAAATAGTCAAAACAGCCCAAATGTCTATCCACTAATGAATGGCTGAGCGAACTGTGGCGCATTCTTGCAAAGGAGTATCACTAAGCAGCAAGAAGGGATGAGCTACTGGTGCGTGGAACGACATGGAGAAACCTTAAAAACATGCTAAGTGAAAAAAGCCAGTCACAAAAGACCAGGTATTGCACGCTTCCATTTATAGGAAATGTCCAGAATAGG
Organism: Elephas maximus indicus; assembly: GCF_024166365.1. Lineage (NCBI taxonomy): Eukaryota > Metazoa > Chordata > Mammalia > Proboscidea > Elephantidae > Elephas > Elephas maximus. Next base: position 11,442,265 of record NC_064842.1, on the reverse strand, counting down.
AAACTCTATAAAGACAGAAAGTAAATTAGTGGTTGCCTGGAGTGGGGAAGGAGCCCTGGTAGCACAGCGGTTAACAGTAAATTATATCTCAATGAAACTGTTTCATATATATACAGGTAGTCCCCGACTTACGCCTGGGCTCTGTTCCGAGGACTCCGTTGTAAGTCGGTTCTCCTGTAATTTGAATACGTCATTTTTGTTTTTTTAAGTTTTCATTACTATTGCCTTTTATTATCAGTAATTTATTATTAGTTACAAAAACAGCAGCTGCCAACCAAAATGTCAGCAGTTAGAGTCCACCAGCCGCTCCTTGGAAACCCTATGGGGTTGTTCTGCTCTGTCCTATAGGGTCGCTATGAGTCGAAATCTGCTTGACAGCAATGGGTAGGGCGAGGAGGCTGAAGGGGGCGAGAATGGGAGAACTGAGAGCTAACAGCTAAAAGGCACGGGTTTTTTGGGTGGGGGAGCTGATGCAAATGTTCTAAAACTGTGCTGGTTGTCCACCTCTGTGACTATATTAAAACCTATTGTACTGCACACTTTTAAAGCATGAATTGTATGATTGTTGTCAGTTGCCATCAAGTCGATTCCAACTCGCGACAATCACGTGTGTGTAGAGTAGAACTGCTCCACAGGTTTTCTAGGCTGTGGCCTTTCGGAAGAGGCTTTCCAGGCCCGTCTGTCTTCCAAGGCCCCTCTGGGTGGGTTTGAATCCCTAACTTTCTGGTTAGTAGTTGAGAGCTTAACCATGAGATATAATTTATATACCATGAGTTGTGGCATATATAAATTATATCTCAATAAAACTGTTTCACTCAACGGCACTGGGTTTTTTGGGTTATATATATATATATTTTATATATAGGTAGTCCCCGACTTACACCTGGGATCTGTTCCGGTGACTCCGTTGTAAGTCGGTTCTCATGTAATTTGAATACGTCATTTTTGTTTTTTTAACTTTTCATTACCATTGCCCTTTATTATCAGTAATTTATTATTAGTTATAAAAACAGCAGTGTTTTGGACAGAAAATCATGAAATTGAACATCTGCAAGTGAACACCTGAGAATGACAGTATCAGCAAATTACACACTGCACCATATTAACGATAAGAGGTCCAAAAGAAACAACCAAAGGCCAATTGTAAGCGAGGTTTGTCAGAACTTGGGCACGTGGTAAATCGGGGACGACCTATGTATAAGCTGGCTCTAGGCTGTGGCTGTCTTAACCCCTCTGGCCATGGCACCCCTGGGGCTCCAAAGCTGGGAAGTGCCCAATAATGGCTAGCTAACCTGGACCTAGAGTGAGAAACTCTTCAGCTCGGTCTGCTGGGAAAAATCTGGGCACCTCCATATTCCCAAATACAAGTTGCTCACGGTTACGCTCTATGCTTCTCAAACTTAATGCACGTATGGGTCACCTGGGGTCTTGCTAAATGCATATTCTGATTTGGTAGGTGTCATGGATTGAATTGTGTCTCCCAAAAAATATGTGTCAACTTGACTAGACCATGATTCCCAGTATTGTGTGATTGTCCACCATTTTGTCATCTGCTGTGATTTTCCTAGGTGTTATAAATCCTACCTCTATGGTGTTAATGAGATGGGATTAGTGACATTTATGCTAATGAGGCAGGACTCAATCTACAAGATTAGGTTGTGTCTTAAGTCAATCTCTTTTGAGATATAAAAGAGAGAAGGGAGCAGAGAGACTTGGGGACCTCATACCACCAAGAAACAAGAGCCAGGAGAATAGTGTATTCTTCAGACCTGGGGTCCTTGCGCTGAGAAGCTCCTCAACTAGGGAAGATTGATGATGAAGACCTTCCCCTGAGAGCTAACATAGAAAGAAAGCCTTCCTCTAGAGCTGGCACCCTGACTTTGGACTTCTAGCATCCTAGACTGTGAGAGAATAAATTTCTCTTTGTTAGAGCCATCCACTTGTGTTATTTCCGTTATAGCAGCACTAGATAACTAAGACAGTAGGTCTGGGAACAACTTGAGATTCTGCATTTCTAACAAGCTCCCAAGAGACATCAGTGTTGCTGCTGAACACAATTTGGGAAGCAAGGACAAAGACCCATAACCAGTTAATTGTAATTTTTCCTTTCTGACCAATGGCTCTGCTGCCTGAAAATTTAGGCTTTGAGTCCTCAGGGTCAGCCCTGCGCAATTAAATTAAATATCAGAAGTTTTTTTTTTTTTTTAAACATAAGCAATCATGCCTTTTGCCCTCTTTTCATCCAGTGATTTGGTGCTAACAATGATACCATTGCTACCAACCGATTTGGTGAAATCTTTTGGTGCACAGAGTCTTTATGGAAACCATCTTACAACTTGTTTGAATATTTTTTTTCTTTGAATTAACTGAACTGGGCATTTGTTTTAGGATCATAGGGAAAATACTGAATTGTCCTAAGTCTTCCAAGAAATCCAAACCCGTGGCCACCGAGTTGATTCTGACTCATAAGCCTCCTTAAAATCATGTCAAACCCGTTGCCACTGAGTCAGGTCTGAATCAGGGTGACGCCATGTCAGTCAGAATGGAACTGCACTTCTTCGGGTTTTCAATGGCTGATTTTTTTTTTGAAGTAGATAGCCAGGACTTTCTTCCAAGGAGCCTCTGTGTGTACTCCAACCTCCAACCTGTCGCTTAGCAGTGACCACATTAACTGTTCCCTCCACCCAGGAAACCCCGCGTCTCCTTAGTCACAATTACATATTTTAAAAGCACACAATTTATTTCTACCTTCAAAACACCAAACATCTTGTCATTTTGAAGGGAGGGAAGGAGGTTCAGAAGGACCTCCTCAGGAGACAAAAGCCAAATGGATAACTTGCTATCGTGTAGGCAAGCATCCCCTGGTGGGTTTCCCTGGGTGTGAATTTTTCAATGGGTTGTGATAGAGCTGTGCAAACAACTTTGTTTCTATTTAATAAGCACGTAGTGCATGTCTGCAACATATAACACACTAAGCCTCAGGAAGAGAGGTATCTAAAAATGAGTAAGACACACTATCTGTTTCTTGTGGGGGGCCCTTATTCCAACTAAGGGAGACAGAGGCAAGCTGGCAGAGACAAGCAAGAAATAAAAGGGAAGGAGGAGCACATTGCAGGCAGGGAGCAATCTTCAGCCTGCTCCCATCAATTTATTGGTTTACATCCAGTCTCTCTACAGGTTTTGCTGATGTTGCTAGAACTCTCAAAAATCCTGGACATTCTCCTTAGCCCGAATAAAACTTGTATTTACACAGGATTTGCTAAGGAATATAAGAAAATGACGGAGAGAGAATAAGCTCTCTCAGTAGTTCTTGAAATCACCCCCATTGTTTTCAGGCCAGCTTGTATCTTCAGCGACAAGGCCACAGGCTTTCAATGAAATTGAAAGATGACTAAATTCTGAAACTCAGAAGAGCACTGGGTTTGGTGCAAAAAAGAAATCGGGTTCAAATCCCAGTTCTGCTAAGATTTACATGTACAGCAGGCATTGCTTTTTAAACTTGCTGGTCCCTGAGTTCCTTGTCTATAATGTAAAGGTAGATGGATATACAACCCTGATACACATGCTTTCTGATTTTAAACCACACAATATCCCTTTACTCTGTTCAAACGATTGCCTCCTGATCTAACTACACGTTCCTCTTGTGCAAAATTAAGTGTTCTGAGATTCCCTTTCTTCACCATTTTTCCATAATTTGTTACGACCCACACAGTCAAATGCCTTTGCACAGTTGATAAAGCACAGGTAAACATCCTTCTGGTATTCTCTGCTTTCAGCCATGATCCATCTGATATCAGCAATGCTATCCCTCACTACACGTCCTCTTCTAAATCCAACTTAAATTTCTGGCAGTTCTCTGTCGACGTACATTTTGATCCATTTTTAAGTCATCTTCAGCAAAATTTTACTGACTGCATCATCAGGTCTGGAGGAAGACTCATTAACAACCTGTGTTATGCAAATTACACAACCTTGTTTGCTGAAAGTGAAGAGGACTTGAAGCACTTACTGATGAAGTCCAAAGACCACAGCCTTCAGTATGGATTACACCTCAACATAAAGAAAACAAAAATCCTCACAACTGGACCAATAAGCAACACCATGATAAACAGAGAAAATATTGAAGTTGTCAAGGATTTCATTTTACTTGGATATACAATCAATGCCCATGGAGGCAGTGGTAAAAAAATCAAAGAATGTATTGCATTGGGCAAGTATCCTTCAAAAGACCACTTTCGAGTGTTAAAAAGCAAAGATGTCACTTTGAGGACTAACCCAAGCTGAGGTGTTTTCAATCGCCTCATATGCGTGCAAAAGCTGAACAATGAATAAGGAAAACAGAAGAAGAATTGATGCCTTTGAATTGTGGTGTTGGCAAAGAATACTGAATATTCCATGGACTGCCAGAAGAACAAACATATCTGTCTTGGAAGAAGTACAACTAGAATGCTCCTTAGAAAGGAGGATGGCAAGACTTCATCTCACATGCTTTGGACGTGTTATCAGGAGGGATCATTCCCTGGAGAAGGACCTTATGCTTGGTGAAGTGGAGGGTCAGTGAAAAAGAGGAAGACCGTCAACAAGATGGATTGACATAGTCCCTGCAACAATGGGCTCAAATGTACTTACTGTAGTGAGGATGGCACAGGAATGGGCGGTATTTTGTTCTATGTAAGGTTGCTGTGAGTCAGAACCAACTCAATGGCACCTAACAACAACAATAAAAAAATGATTATAATACCTTCTTGACAGGGATGAAGGGAGTAGCAAATGAGCTAAATCCTAGAGAAGGGCTTCATGAACTGGAAAGCATTCCACAGATGTGAGAGAGAATAATCTTTCCTCCCCCCAGGCTCCACGCCTCAGCCGTCCCGTTCCCCCCTCAGGTCCCTCCAGCTCCCCTGCCCTCTAACCCCTCCACCAGTCAGTGTTGTCCTAGGGACCTGCTGGATGAACAAATCTGACCGAATGTGGGATCTTCCTCAAAACAGTGCAGAGTGACTATGATCAGAAACAAAATTAAGTTCAAGCCCTGTGAGAATTCTCTGGGGCTCAATTTCTTCAGCTCTCAAATAAAGTCTTTGAAAAAAAATTTGATATTCTCTCTTTGTTATAGAAATCCCCACCCCGTCACTGGTTGCCTCGGAGTCGATTCCAGCTAATGGCGACCCCACACGTGTATCAAGTAGAACCATAGGGTTTTCAGTGGCTGATTTTTCAGAAGTAGATGGCCAGGCCTTTCTGCTGAGGTATCTCTGAGTGGACTCAAACCACCAACCTTTCAGTTAGCAGCCAAGCATATTAACTGTCTGCACCACATGGGGACCTGGGGGCACGGTATCTGCATTCCATATGAAACAAAAAGCATACAGTGCAGCTTTTTCTTCCCTAGGTTTTTGAGTCTAAACCTTTCTTTCCCACTAGCTAGGAAACTGAAAGGATGTCAACACCGTGATCAATCTGCTTAGTTCATCTCCATCTTCGGGGCATCCCCATGGGGCATGGGAGTCTGAACCTACTGCAGGGCCCACTTAGCCCCAGGAGAGCAGGACCACCTGGCCCCAGCTTTTGAGTTTTCCAAACACCGTAGATTTCCTAATTCCTCTTATCCCCATCTAAATGATAAGCCAGACACAGGGCAGACTCTTGAGAGAAAAAACATTACCATCAAATATGATGAGTGATATACTTGCTGAGCCAGCAGAACTGTTATCGATAATGGGTAGCAAGCATTTCTCTCAGGGCTGCTGCTGAGAAGGTCTTTGTTTCTGTTTTTTTTTTTTTTTTTAAATTCACCCATAATAAATTTCATCCCAAACTTACTATACAAATCCTTGCCCCCAAAGGTGTGATAAGTGGGCGTTACACAATAGACATGTTTATGTATGTGCTGGGTAAATACTTCCCAAGGCTCACTTGATGGATGTAGGCTGTAAATCCACAGTCAGGGTGATGAGATATTAGTAATTACTTCTGTAGTGTTCGGTATTTGCAAAGTGGCTTGCAGTTATTTATTAGGTAGTTATCTTACATTGAACTGGATAAAGGAGACTAGGGATTGAAGAATGTGCTGTTACAAAGCTTTAGAAAGATGTCCTTGCCATCTTCTATGGGCGCGTGCCCTGGGGGAGCCCAGCTTCGCTCTCTGAAGAAGTGGACCGCCGTGTAACACCACATCTCTCCACATCTCTTCTAGAGTCTCTGGCCAAGCTTCCATGTAATAGGCTGGGTAAGCTGGTGCTAAGTTCTCACTTCATAGCTATGACCAAGGTTCTCTTTCTTCACATAAGTCTGAAAACCTCTCCCCAAAGCCCTTCTTTTCTATGAAGATGCCCTTAATTAATTGAGGGAGAAGCAGAAAATGAAGGGCTAATGATGACAAGACCTAGGTTTTGATGTTGCTCGCTTACTAATTAGCTGTATGAACTTAATCAAGTCACTCCAGTATTCTTGGCCTCTGGCTTCTTCATTTGTCCTACTGGAATAATGTATCAGGTATACAAGGGTTTGATCTGAGAATAAAGTAACAGGTACAAAAGCATTCACTTTGAAAATATTGAAAGCTTCGCATGGTAACGTTATTTTACTATTATTTAAACTAAGAGTGTTTTTCCATCCCATCCAACCTGAAAGTTAAAACTCCTTGACCACAATCCTTAATTAATCGCGCACTTTACCTTTCTTCGGAACTTACCTATAGTTTTAGTTTCATTTTATTTATACTGGGAGGCAATATAACATAGTGCTTGAGATGCCTAATTCTGGAGTCAGATGGCCAAGGGTTTAAACCCTGGCTTAGCTGAGGCTTGTATCTATGGCTATGATGAAGTAACTATTACTATAATAGTCTTCCTGCCATAAACAAAGGGAATGGAATCTGTGAGGCAGGACACAGGAGAAAAGGGAGCTGTGATGAGGGGACATGAGTCTATTTGGGATCCCTGGGGGTCTTCAAGGGAGGGTCAGGCTGTGTTTGCTCAGAGTGAAACAACAGAAGGCTTACCAGATGGTAGCTGCTACAGGGCTGCAAGCAGAACAGAGACTCCTGAGGTCTGTAATGCTGGGTGATGTTGCAGTTCCATCTTGGGCCTCCTTAGGTCCCAAAATACCCAGCTGAGACAGCAGAAAAGTCACGTCGTAGGAGTAAGGAACATATTGTAGAGTAAGATGTACCCTATGTTGTTGTTGTTGTTGTGTGCTGTCAATTCCAACTCCTAACAACCCAATAGGACGCAGTGGAACTGTCTTATAGGGTTTTCAGGGCTGCAATCTTTATGGAAGCAGACTGCCACATTTTTCCTGTGGACCGGCTGGTGGATTCGAACCACTAACCTTTCAATTAGCAGCCAACCGCTTTAACCACTGCACCACCAGGGCTCCTTATTTTAAGAAATATAGTGGCTAAAAGTTCCCAAATTTAAACAAAAAATCAACTTATAAATCAAAGTAGCTTGGGAAGTCTTAAGTTAATAGAAAGAAAATCACACTCAAGTCAAAATGCTGAAAACCAATATTAAAGAAAATTCTTTAAAACAAAAAGAAAAAAGAAAGAAATGCAGCCTCAAGACACAAAAAGGCAAACAGAAATTTTAAATGCATGTTGCCTAGTGAAAGAAGCCAGCCCAGAAAAGCTACGTACTACACCTACTTCTCACTTACTATCTCATTATACAACATTTTGCATTTATGACAATAATAAAAAGTCTATCATGCAACTATTTTGTGCGTTAATGACACACATTTGGCAGTAATGAACACCTAGGTGCAAGGCGAGAGTAACGCTGCCTGTGACAATTATGTGTCAACTTGGCTGGGCCATAATTCTCAGTGGTTTGGCAGTTATATAATGATGCAGTCAGCCTTCATTTTGTGATCTGACATGGTCATCCCCCATTTTTGCATAATGCAGATTTTCATATAATGACCTGGTCTTTGTAACATAACCCTACTGATATGAGGAGTGAGCTTACATGATTCCAACTATATGACATTCTGGAAAAAGTAAAATTATAAAGACAGCAAAAACATCAGTGGTTTCCAGGGATTCACTCAAGGGTGTGGAAACCAAACCAAACTCATTGCCATCGAGTCAATTCCGACTCATAGTGACCTACAGGACAGAGTAGAACTGCCCCCAGGAGCTTCCAAGGAGCACCTGGTGGATTCGAACTCCCGACCTTTTGGTTAGTAGCCATAGCTCTTAACCGCTACACCACCAGGGTTTCCTAAGGGTGGAGAAAGGGGAGGTTAAAAGGTGAAGCAGAGGGGATTTTTAAGACAACAAAACTCTCTATGATATTGTAATGGTGGCTACATGACATTACGCATTTGTCAAAACCCAACAACGCGAAGAGTAAACCCTAATGTAAACTATGGATTTAGCTAGATAATAATGTATCAATAGTGATTCATCAGTCATAACAAATGAACCACATCAAGGCAAGCTGTTAATAATAGGGAAACTGCACGGCAGGAAGAGGGGCAATATGTGGGAACCCTTTCTACTAGCTGCACAATTTTTTTTAAACCTAAAACTGCTCTGAAAAAATAAAGTCTATTGTTCTGTTTTGTTTTTAAGGACAATAATAAGAAAATATTAGCCAGTTCTCATTGGAAACAATGGAGGCTGGAAAACAATGGCACATATTTTAATTGCTGGGAAAAAAAAAAAAGAAAAAACTTGTCAACAAAGAAAACACCCTACAAAAATGAGAATAAGATAAAGACCTTTTCAGATAAACAAAAGCTGAGAGCTATAACTAAGGAAATGAAATAGAATACTAAAATGATTTGGTTAACACAAACTACAGCCAAAAAAAAAACAAATGGAAAACAAACAGCAAGAGAGTAGATTAAACACAACCATAGCAGTAATTTCATAAAATGTAAATGGACTAAACTCTCTGCGATTGTTAAGGTTGTGTGTCAACTTGTCTGGGCCACGATTCTCAGTGGTTTGGCAGTTATGATGTCGTTTTGCGGTCATATAATGATGTCATCACCTCCACACTGAGATTTGATATAATGTGATCACCTCCATGATGGGATCTGGTGTGAGCAGCCGATCAGTCAAAAGGGAGTTTCCTTGAGGGTGTGGCCAGCATCCAATACAGGTGGACCTTCTGGCAAGGCTTTCGGGTTTTCGCTTGCTCTGGATCCTGCAGCTGGCTCCTGTTTGTCTGATCTCCAGTTCTGGGGACTTGAGCTATCTTACCCGCCATCTTGCCTGCCGCTCCTGGGGCTCATGGGTCTTCACAGCCTGTGAGCCAGAGCCCTGCTGTCCAACCTGCCAATCTTGGGTTTCCCAGCCCCTGCAGCTACATGATTGCGGAGAAGCCTCCAGTCTGAACCACAAATTTGGGACTTTCCAGCCTCTACAACCACATAAGCCATTTCTTTGACATAAATCTCTCTCTGTATATATATTTATTTATATACTGTACTGGTTTTGCTTCTCTAGAGAACCCAGCCTAAGACACTCTCCAATTAAAAGAGAGGCATTGTCAGAATAAATAAAGCAACACCCAACTATATGCTGTCAAAAAGAGGAACAAAATAAATAGAAAGTGAACGATGGAAAGAAATACATAGTATAATCAATGTACATAAAAACTTTGGTGTATGTACATTAATAACCAGACAAAATATATTTCAAGACAAAGAGTTTTAGCAATAGAGACATTGCATAATAATAAAAGATAAAATCATCAGGAAGCCGTAACAATCTAAATGTGAATGTAACTAATAACAGAGCTTAAAAATATATGAAGCAAAAACTGACAGAATTGAAGGGAGAAGTAGAAAAATCCCCAATAATGGAGATTTTAACACCTTCTCTCAGCAATTGATAGAATATGTAAATAGAAATTTAGTAAAGCTATAGAAGGTCTGAAAAACACCATCAACCAGCTTGACCTAATTGACATTTATAGACCACTTCAGCAAATAACTGCAGAGCTCACGTTCTTTTCAATTACACATCGAACACTTACTGAGATAGAATAGATACTGAGCCGTAAAATAAGCCCCAGTAAATTTCAAAATAATAAATCCTGGCTTAACCATTAATTCACTGTGTGATCTTGGGCAAGTTAACAGCTTTTTGCAACTCAGTTTTTATTTGCATAGGCTCTACCATTATTGTGTTGTTATGAAGTTTTATTAGGATTGAGTTAATCTATAAAAAGACTTTTGCAGAGTGCCTAGTAAATGATTAATAAATAATAGCATGATGAAGATGATAGAGGAGGAGAAGAGGAAGAGGAAGAAGGATAAGAACTGAAATGCCCAACAACACATGAATGGATAAATAAATTATGGTACATATACGTAATGGAATACTACCCAATAATAAAGAAATAATGGTGAATCCATGAAACGTTTCACAACATGGATGAATCTGGAGGTCATTATGCTGAATGAAATTAGTCAGTCACAAAAGGCAAATATTTTATGAGACCACTACTATAAGAACTCAAGAAAAGGTGCACACACAGGGAAAAAGAAACATTTGATGGTTGCAAGGGTGGGGAGGGAGAAGAAGGGGAAATCACTAACTGGATAGTAGACAAGTGTCAATTTTGGCAAAGGGAGAGACAACACAAAATATGGGGGAAGCCAGCACGACTTGACCAAAGGAAAGGCATAGAAGTTTCCTGGACACACCCAAACACCCTGAGGGACTGAGTTGCTGGGACTAGGGGCTGAGGACCATAGTCTCAGGGGATATCTAAGTCAATTGGCATAACATAGTTCATAAAGAAAATGTTCTACACCCTACTTTGTTGAGAAGCACCTGGGGTCTTAAAAGCTTGCGAGAAGCCATCTAAGATATATCTATTGGTTCCATAGCAACAGAAGCAAAGGAGAACGAAGAAAACCAAAGACACAAGGAAAATACTAGTCCAAAGGACTAATGGACCACAGGAACCACAACCTCCACCAACCCGAGACCAGGAGAGCTAGAGGGTACCTGGTATCACCATCAACCGCTCTGACAGAGATCACAACAGAGAGGCCCGAAAAGAGCAGGAGAAAAATGTAGAGCAAAATTCAAATTCACAAAAAAAGACCAGACTTACTGGTCTGACAGAGACTGGGGGAACCCCCGAAACTCTGGCCCCTGGACGCTCTGCTAACCCAGAACTGAAACCATTCCCGAAACCCACTTTTCAGACAAAGATTAGATAGACCTATAAAACAAACATTAACACACATGAGGAATGTGCTTCTTAGTTCAATCAAATATATGAGACCAAATGGGCAGCTCCTGTCCCAAAGCAGGACAGGAAGGCAGGAAGGGACAGGAACTGGACGAATGGACACAGGGAACACAGGGCGGAAAGGGCGGGGGGAGTGTGCTGTCATATTATGGGGATTTCAGCCAATGTCACAAAACAATATGTGCATAAATTTTTTGAATGAGAAACTAACTTGAGCTGTAAACTTTCACCTGAAGCACAATAAAATTAAAAAGAGAGAAAACCAAAATAAAGAAAGAGAGAGAGAAACAAAAGATAAAGAAGAAGAACTGGATCAAATTAAACATGAAATTCAGGTCACTTGTCAATAGTAGCAATAATTCATTTATTCAGCAAATAACTATTGAAAGCTCAGTGTCCACCATGCTCTCTGTAGGAAGAAAACAATGGTGAGCAAAAAGAGGCATCGTCTCTGCTTCTATGAACCTTATAATCCAGTGGGGGAAACAGATGTGTGTCAATCACTTTGAGATGAGCACTTGAAAGGGAACCTGACACAGGCTGGGGGGAGGAGGATTCCAGACAGAGAAGAGATGGTGCAAAGACTCCGTTGACATCTCAAGAGAAGACCAGGAAGGCTGGAGTGAGCAGAGAGGCAGGGAGCCTGGTGCATGATGAAGCCACAATTTACTGATGACACACTCTATGCCAGGCACCGTGCTGAGCCCTTTACATACCTTATCTCATGTATCCTCATGACCATGCTGAGTAAACAATTGAATAAAACCAAGTGGTTTGACTTATTATTTTCAATAACAGTAAATAATTTCCCTACCAAAACCAAAACCAAACCCATTGTGGTCAAGTTGATTCAGACTCATGGAGGCCCCATGTGCTACAGAGTAGAACTGCCCCATAGGGTTTTCTTGGCTGTGATCTTTATGGAAGCAAGTTGTCAGGCCTTTCTTTTGCAGCACCACCAGGTGGGTTTGAACTGCCAACCTTTAAGTTAGTAGTCAAGCTCAAACAGCTTTTGCCACCCAGGGACCTTAAACAATTACCCTAGAAAGGAGCTAGTTTTAATTAAGGAAGCTCTGGCGGAGTAGTGGTTAAGAGCTATGGCTCCTAACCAATAGGTCAGCAGTTCGAATCCACCAGGCGCTCCTTGGAAACTCTATGGGGCAGTTCTACCCTGTCCTATAGGGTCACTATGAGTTTGAATCAACTTGACGGCAATGGGTTAGTTTTAATTAAAGGATCCCTGGTAGTGCAAAGTTTAAGATCTTGGCTGCTAATCGAAAGACTGGCTATTTGAACCCACCCACCCAGTGTCTATGCAGGAGAAAGACCTGGCTATCAGCTCCTGTAAAGATTGTCGCTGCTAGGTACCACTGAGTCAATTCTGACTCACAGCAACCCTACATGACAAAATGGAACTGTTCCATATTGTTTTCTAGGCTATAATCTCTATGGAAGCCGATGGCCACGTCTTTCTCCTACGGAGCTGCTGGGTGAGTTTGAACCCCCAACCTTTTGATTAGCAGCTGAGTATTTAGCTGTTGTACCACCAGGGCTTCTCCCATAAAAATTACAGCCTAGAAAAACCATGCGGCAGTTCTACTCTGTTACACGCAGTTGCTGTGAGTTGAAATTGAATTGATGGCATCTAATAACAAAAATGGAAACGCTGGTGGAGTAGTAGTTAAGAGCTACAGCTGCTAACCAAAAGGTCGGCAGTTCGAATCCACCAGGTGCTCCTTGGAAACCCTGTGGGGCAGTTCTACTCTATCCTATAGGGTAACTATGAGTCAGAATGACTGGACGGAAATGGGTTTGGTTTTTGGTGGTTAATAACAAAAAACAGGTTTAATTAAATAACTTTTTTTTTGGTTCAGTAATGTGAAGAATCACATAGGGAGTAGTGATTTTGAGGAAAAAAATTAAAAAGAACTTGAGCAGAATATTTGATAATTGAACACTCATCCCAGCTGCTCCAGGTGAAAACATCTGTTCCACAGGTGCTCTAATTCAGCATGTGCAATAAGCGCCTCCACCTGAAAGACAACAGCCATGTCAGCAGCAACCAAACTGAAATAGCCTCCCAGCCCACCCCAGAACATTCTTCCAACTCTCTTTCCAGTGCCATTTGATTTAATTTTTATCCTTGTGAGCAGCAAAAAAAAAAAAAAAAAAAGGGAGGGGGCTTTCTTTTGCCTCTTTTTGGGAGATATTAGAATCACTATATGTACACAGACACAGACTCACACACTCACACATACTCCCACCAAATGAAAGAAGATTGGGAGTAGTATTACCAGTTTAAAAAAATTAAAGCTTGTGAAATTCTGCAGACATGAGTGTTGAAGTGTGGAGGAGATTACGTGGGTAAAGATAAAACATAAGAGGTAATATTACTGTGGGAGTAAGCTGCAGGCTGCTTATCCCGATGAAAGATATGGATAGCATCACATCTCCTTCAAAAGCTGCAGAAGGAGCCGTGGCTGTCGTTGAGACACCCACCAGATGGTCAGCAAGTGACTGAAATCACGTTCTATTAGAAGAATGTCTGTCTCTTATTCTTTTTTTATTCTTTCAGGAGGATGAGAAATCAACATATGAAAACTGCTATTAAGAACCTTATTTTGTCCAGGAAAGAAGGATGTGATAGTAGACTGAAGTGAGGGAAAATGTGTAAAAATTAGCCTGTCATCTAAGCTTTGCACTGACTGTAAGAGAAATTCTGAGAAAAACTAGCCACCTACCAACCCTAGGTTTTTGGAAATCAGGTTTCAAGCTGCTAAAAGAAAACAAAATTGTGGTTTTTATTGCCAGAGAAGAGGAAAACCAATTCACACCAAGTAAAAGACTTGATTTCTGACAATACAGTAGAATCCTGCTATAAGAATTAATACAAAGTATTTATTCACTTTAGATACAGATTTACAAATTGTACTGTAAGGATAGGACAGAACACGGACAGTTACCCACAAACGGGATGGTGATAGCGCAGAAACATCAGGCTGAGTCTGAATGGCAGCGACTTAGAAACTGGGGGAAGAGATGTCATTACAGGTTTTAAAGAATGATACACAGGTGGACACTTGAGACTGTGTTGGCATCTCCTGTCTGGAGCGGGGATAGGAGGGTAGAGAGGGTTGGAAGCTGGCAAAATTGTCACAGGAGGAGAGACTGGAAGGGCTGACTCATTAGGGGGAGAGCAAGTGGGAGTATGGAGTAAGGTGTATATAAACTTATATGTGACAGACTGACTTGATTTGTAAACGTTCACTTGAAGCTCAATAAAAATAAAAATAAAAAAAAAGAATGATACAGTCCTGTATCAAACCCAAAAAAACCCAGTGCCGTCAAGTCCATTTTGACTCATAGTGACCCTATAGGACAGAGTAGAACTGCCCCATAGAGTTTCCAAGGAGCGCCTGGAGGATTCGAACTGTCAACCCTTCGGTTAGCAGCCGTAACACTTAACCACCATGCCACCAGGGTTTCCCAGTCCTGTGTAAGAGTGCCTAAATAGTATTAGAAATACTACAGTGGGAGTACCAATGCTCATGAAGATAGCACAGGACCAGGCAATATTTCGTTCTGTTACACATAAGGTCACCGTGAGTGGGAGCCAACGCGACGGTGACTAACAACAACAATGAAGGGATATTTTTACATTATTATTAACTGAAGTCCATACTTTATTCAGATTTCCATAGTTTATTATATAGTGTCCTTTCTTTTTTTTTTTTCCAGGATCCCATCCAGGATACCACATCATGTTTGTCATGTCTCCTTAGGCTCCTCTTGGCTGTGACAATTTCTTAGACTTTCCTTGTTTTTGATGTTCAGTTTTGAGGAGTACTGGCCAGGTATTTTACAGAATGTCCCTCAATTCAGATTTGTTTGATGTTTTCCTCATGAATAGACTAGGGCTATGGGTCTTCGGGAGGAAGACCATAGAAGTAAAGCGCCATTTTCACCACATCTTCTCAAAGGCACATATTATCAATAAGACATAACCCAGTGCCGTCGAGCCGATTCTGACTCGTAGTGACCCTATGACCATATGACCCTATGACATATCACTGCTAATTTTTATCACCTGGCTGAGCTAGTGTTTGTCAGTTTGCTCCACTGTAAAGTTACTCTCCCCACCCCGCCCCCCTTCCCATACTTTGGAAGGAAGTCCTTTGGAAGGAAATATTCAGCCCATACTTAAGGAGTAGGTTCTTTGAGTGCAAAGTGTCTACAAAATTATCCAGAATTTTTCGGCTTGGGCTATTTGTCTCTTCACCCTCGTTCATTCATTTTTTATCACTGTGGACTCATGGGTATTTATTGTAAAATTTGGGCTATAATTCAATACTACTTTATTTTGTTGCTCAAATCTTTCCAGCTTTGGCCATTGGGAGCTCTTTCAGTTTGCTCGTATGCCCTATTGACATACACTTGTCATTGTGTCATCTGTTTTGTTTTTAAGCACTTTCTTACTTTCTGGCACTACAAAATGCTCCAGTCTCATCTTGTATATTCCCTGCCCCATTCCTAGGATCAGCCATTTCTCCAAGGAGCCCTGGTTCCTTTTTTTGGAGAGTGGTATTAGAAACCAAGATCTGGGCATTAGAAGCGCTTGTTGCTTTTGGGGTGTCCTTGCTTCTAGACTCAGCTGACAGAGCAAGGAAATATAACATGTACACTAACCTGTGTATACATACATATCTACATATGTTTTTACGTATAACCACCTATATCCATATTAGGAGCCCTGGTGGCTCAGTGGTAAAGAGCTTGGCTGCTAACCAAAAGGTCAGCAGTTCAAATACACCAGCCACTCCTTGGAAATCCTACGGGGCAGTTCTACTCTGTCCTATAGGGTCACTGCGAGTTGAAAATGACTTGAGGGCAAAGGGTTTTTTTTTTTTTTGTGGTTTATCTATATTAAACTAAAAGTAAGTCCATACTGATGTCTTCAACCCTAATCCATTATCTCATGGATCATCTTAGTCTCCTTCCTTGCTTACTGGTAACCTCCCACTCCAATAGTAGGAAACATGGCCACCATCTACCATCCATGTACTTAATTATTCAATTCCAGTGTGTATGTGTAGTGGTATCAGAATTGTTAACCCTTACCTCCATGGGAAACAGTTTTATCAACTCGGGCAAAGTACTTATGGTGTTTCTCTTGCCTTTGGTTTTACGGACTCCACTCATTTCCAAAGCTACTTAGGTCAGCACCCTTTTCCTCCCACCCTTTCCATGAAGTTGTTTCATACATTCGTAATACACTTAGATAGTTTCGTTAGATTCTTCATCCTATCCTAGAATCTCCTCACCTCCTAATTTATTTATTTATTTTTTAATTTGCACACATTAAGATTCACTCTGTGTGCTGTAAAGTTCTGTGGGTTTTAATACTGCATAATGTCATATAGCCACAATTACAGAAAACGTTTTTTTTTTTTTTAACTAATGATCAAAGGCGAGTTATCCAATAGGCAAGGTAAGCACAGTGCTTACCTTGCTTACCAGATTATCTGTAGTGGACAATTTCACATTTTTCACCACATCAAAGACTCTGCTTCTAGGTATGGCTGGCATCTGTCTCTCTCCCAACCCCACACCACCTTCCTATAGAATCAAAGCCTCTTTTCAAATTTACAATCTCTGACAGGGGCAGATGACCCAGTAAGCAAGGTAAGCAAGGGCTTACTTGTAGTGAACAATTTCACTACATATGATCTGGGAAGCAAGGTAACCACCACACTTACCTTGACTATTGGGTAATCCATCCCTGTTAAAGATAGTTTAGAGAAGTTTCCTTTAGGTTCATTATTCATTATTGGTAACGTCAAGTATACTTTTAGGATTGTTATCAATTTGAGGAAACCGCTATTGAGATTCTTTTATAAATAAACTGTAAGATTTTGATCAACTCTTCACAGACTAGCATCTCATATCATACATTTCAAACCTTATTTCCCCTCTACATCCTATATGCTTCTGACACTCTGACCCTAACCCTTAGTTCCACCATAACAAGGAAGTCCACACAGTGGGCAGTGGTAATATCCCTAGAAACCACCTACACTGGAATTGCAAGTAGCAACTTCACTTACAGGGGAGCATCAAAGAGCCACATAAAATGTCCAGTAGTTTTAAACAATTGCAATTAAAAAAAAAAAAAAAATCTCACTTTTCAAGTTTTTTCAAAAACATATGACCAATGTGGACACATTGCTAGGTCCCTTAGCAAATGAGGGGCCCTGGAGTTTAAATGTATTGGCTCCACAGTACATCTCCCTCTGAGTTAGAGAGACTATTCATTCTGCACACATTTGTTGAGCACCTGCATATGTAAATGGCTGAGCGTTCAATGATAAAGGAAGTGCAGTTGCTGCCTTCATCAATAATCCATTTGAGCAGAGAGAGAAAATTCAAGTTATGAACAAGTAAACAAACAAGTAATGTCAACGTGTTATTTACCATAAAGACAGTAAACAGGGTGTTGTGATACAGGCTGAGAGGAGGACCCAATTTAGAACAGCCCCTAGGGAAGTGGAACTTAGGGTCAGGTATGAAGGAAGAGAAGGGACCAGACAGGCAAAGAGAAGGTGAAGAGCATCCTGGGAGGGGAAGCAGCTTGCTCAGATGTGCTGAGGGTATAGCTAGGATCCAGCTAAGGCTAGCAATAACTGGGCCTATTCCAGAAACTGATGTGGCTGGAGTTCTAATAGCAGAAGGAGAAAGGACCATGAGTTGAGACTAAGGACTAAGGAGAGGCCAGACCCCACCGGCTCTGCCTTGTAGAATAAAGGAAAGAGTGAGCTTTATTCAAACGGCAGAGAGACGGCAATGAATTATTTTAAGCAAAGGAATGACAGGTTCAGGTTTTGTTCCTTTAGAGAAGAATTCTCTAAGGGGAGTAGATTGGAGGGAAATCATACAAGAAGGAGGGAGACTAATTATCTGGGTTTGAGGACTAGCTTTGCCATTTTCTGACCGAGTGGTACCGATTGAGTCACTTAGCCTCAGTTTCCTAATCTGCAAAATGGAAGTAAACAGTTCTAATCCCTCACAGGAGTCTTATGAGGACCGAATGAGGCAACGCAAGCATTTCACGCCATGGCTGGCACACCGCAAGTGCTCAAAAAAGGTTGGCTATTATTATTCTTAGTATTGTTTTTAGGACCAAAGCAAGGTCTAGCCCTAAGAGAGAATGGGAAGCTAGCAGAGCAGGGACTCAGGAATAAATAGCCAAAGCCAAAGCCCAGTTGGAAGCACTGCAGCCTTGATGGGGAAAGGTGTGGGGGGGGGGGGTGGTACGGGGTGTGAGACCCAGAGCCACATTCTGAGCAGCTCAGAAAACCGATGGGCACATGCATTGGGGTACAGTACCTCCTAGCTGGACCTCCTACCTGTGGTCAAAACTATGCTGGGAACCAGAGGCAGGTTGGCACAGCAGCCAGCCCAGGAGCCTGAGTTGGGCTGGGGCAAGAAACAGGTCTCTCAGCCCACTATCTGTCCACCCAGCAAGACCCCTGGTAAGACACATACCACTGTGAGTGCAAAAGAGTGACTTAAACTTATAAAACAAGGTCAAGATCAGAGCCTGACTTCCTCATAACTGTTTTCCCTCCCTGAGCCAGGCACACTCATTGAATAAATGGTGAGTACATGAACCAGAGTCTAAAACTCAAATGAACTAACACTAAGGGAATAAACATTCAGCTTTTCTTTCTGTCATTGTCTGTTCATGCAAGAGCAGTGAGAACGGGAACTAACCACGTGCACTACTTTGGTGATCATGTTTAAGTCTGAGTGAGTTCAAGCTCGAGCTTTGTGTGAGAAGATGGTATGACTCCCCAGCCTGGGGCGTTAGTCAGACACTGGGATAAGTGAATGAGCAAAATAGGTAGAGCTGTTATTCTCGCAGAGCTTACAGACTAGTGGTAGAACACTAAATGAGCAAAAAATGTAAAGTAAGAGAAAGGCTGCACATTTTCATTGTCTGAGGGGACGTCCCCCGGTCTGGAGGTGGCCAGAGTGGAGAGCTGATTAGAGAAGTTACTTAAAACATCCAGGCTCTTCCCCAGAGCTCTTTTTCCTTGCTGTGTTTTTATTAGCTGCCGTCAAACATGGCCTTTCATTGGCTGATTTTTCAGCAGTAGATTGCCAGGCCTTTCTTTCTAGTCTGGCTTAGTCCGCCTGTTCAACATGATAGCAAGCTTCCACTGACAGGCAGGCTGCACACGAGGTGCACACGCTGGGAATTAAACCCAGGTCTCCCACATGGAAGGCTGGAATTCTCCCACTGAACTGCCACTGCCCTCTCCTCTTCCAAGGGAATTTACCTTCCTCCTTCCTCTTCCCTCTTCAATCCCTCCCTTTCCCTCCCTCCAAAGCTGTTCAGTCTCTCTCTATCCTCCCTTTGCCTACCAGCTCCATCCCTCTTCTTTCCCTCAGAGGCTTTTTGCTTCTTTTACGGAGTATGTGGCCCTCACTTGACTTCTCCAATTTGCATTGCCATCCTCTGAAAATACCCCATCATTTGTTTTTTCCTCTCATACATATAAAAAACTTATCGAGCATTTATAACACGTACCGGGCATTGAGAAACTTTTCACATTAATTTTCACTTCTACTATATGAGGTAAGTTCTGTTATTTTCCCTTTCTTACAAATAAAAAAACGAAGTTTTCGGGAAACTACCCAACTTGACCAAGCTTGCACAAGAAGGAGAAATTGCCAGACTTGACTTCAGGTCTGTTGATTCCAAAGCCCATGTTTTTAGGCATTGCACCACCTCAGCTCCAAGTGAATCGTGATACGTCCTATACCCTGGAGATGCCCTTCACCCCAAGCCATTTTCAAATTAATAGGGGTCACAGAAAACCATAAGCTGCACCTGCCTTAAAGAGGGCAGCTGTGGCAGCTTCCCCTCCATTCCCCAGTGGGTAGGGGGACACCAGGATGCTAGCAGGAGGAGATCCAGAGGGCCCACCACTGTAGCAGTGGTACTCAGACTCCTTAGAGTTGAGGGGGCTGTACTCCATGCAAAGAGGTCAAGAAAGCTCCAAGGAGGGGAGTGGCTTAGTAGGGTGGTTTCCAACAGGAGGAGGAAGGCACACTCCAAAGATACATCCCAGGGACAGCTCTGGAAGGTAGGCAGCCTCAGCAGTGGGGACCTGACCCTACTGGGCTGACAGGGCTGTTTGCTCAGAGTCCAGGAGAAGACATGGGCAAAGCCCAGGCTATCTCAGTGACAGTGCTTAAGATGGTGCCTGTGTGTGTGCAGCTGGGAAAGGATGGCTTGTGGCTGGGTGGGCACACTCCTCCCAGGAAGCAGTCCCAGTCATGAGGAGCATCTGTGAAGGGGGACACTGTGAGCTAGAGACAGGCACTGCCTTTAGAAAATCAATTCATCTATTTAGTCAACAGATATTTATTGCGCCTCTCCTCTGTCTCAGCCCCAGACTAAGAAGTAGGCAATCACGATCGAACAAAGTAGACACATACTCCTGCCCTCGTGGGGGTTTGATTTCTGCACCTCTTGTAACAAAGTGAATTAATCAGTGACTGAAACTCACACGATGACGATGGCAATGTTAAGTATGCCCGTCCTCAGGGTAAGCACAGGTAAACCCAAACCCACTGCCATTGAGTCGATTCTGCCTGATAGCAACCTTATAGGACAGAGTAGAACCGCCCCATAGGATTCCCAAGGAGCACCTGGTAGATTCGAACTGCCAACCTTTTGGTTACCATCCGTAGCTCTTAACCACTTTGCCACCAGGGTTTCCAAGCACAGTTAGAGCTGTCAACAATTACTCAGACAGCAAAGACTCACTGCCAGGAGCTTCTTTGCTTTTCTAAGATGCTCATTCTGGAGTCCATTCAGATGTGCCAGAGAGAGCTCCTTGAGGAGTCCCTGCAAAAGGGAACCCAAAAAAGCAAAGTGTATTTAGGCCCAACTTTTCAGAAATTCACCTCCTATGGGGAGCGGGATGTTCCAGTGAGCAGGGACTAATATGGTGGCCTCATTTCTGTGACTGACGCTGGAACAGCTAGCAGACTTGCTAGTTCTACGAGCCTTTTGATAGTAAGTTTATTCTAAACATGGCAATCACATTAAACAAGCCACGTATAGTGGTAATAACCAGAAATTAACATCTCTAGTTTTGATTTTGTAGTGAACCTTTCGTGTGACTTGGAATAAGACATTTCCCTTTTGTAAGTTTCATTTTTCTTTCCTGGAAAAAGAGGGAGCGAACTAAACAATTTCTGAATCCCCTACTTATCCTGACATTGACTGTCTGTAATTATATTTTATTAACTCATTTTGTCTTTAATGTAAAATGTCTCTGATGTCAAAGCTGCTCTCTTCATTACAGATGTTCAGAAATATAATGAAATTTATTTTTAGAACAAAATAACACAAAACGTATTTTAGTTAGTTTTCTGTACTTCCTGAGGAAACCCTGGTGGCGTAGTGGTTAAGAGCTATGGCTGCTAACCAAAAGGTTGGCAGTTGGAATCCACCAGGTCCTCCATGGAAACTCTATGGGGCAGTTCTACTCTGTCTTTTAGGGTCGCTATGAGTCAGAATCAAAACAACAGCAATGGGCTTGTGTTTGGGTACTTCTTGAAAAAATTCCATCTCATTGAGTCCATGGATGGCACAAACGATGAAGCGTTCACCACTGGCTGAAAAGTTGGCAGTTTGGATCCACTAAGAGGCACCTTGGAAGAAAGGCCTGGCAATCTACATCCAAAAGGTCACAGCTTTGAAAACCCTATAGAGCAGTTCTACTCTGCACACATGGGGTCACCATGAGTCGGAATCGACTCGATCGCAACCAAGACTAACAAGTGTCCATGGACGAAGTCGTTCCAGGCAATTAATGTGGATGGACTGTAGGCAACATTCACGCCAGACACAGAGGACAAGCCATCAAGTCAGCCGAAGGATCCCAGGTCTCAGAGCCTTGATCTGAGCATCCGCCTGTATCAGGAGCATTGGACAACTTGCTACGTAGACGATGGGCACCACGTTGTGTGTGTGTGTGTATGCTTTCTCCCCGTGTCTGCTCAGCTGGTGGGGACTGCAGGCTGTGTGCACAGGTGCGAGGTGCTTCAGAGAAGCTGCACTTGTGTGTGGGTGCCTTGGAGAACATGGTGCCCCAGCCGAATGAACTTCAGATATCCCCAGCTGCTTTCTGCAAACGTCAACTCTTCCACCAGCTTCTAACCTGGTTTGCTCAGGGCCATCACCAGGAACACTCATTAGTGTTCTGTACTGAAATGTGGTGATACACTTAGACCTGTTCAGGAGTGGGCGTCTGGCCACAGGTTACTGGGCACTTTTTTTTTTTTTTTATCATGCTTTAGGTGAAGGTTTACAGAGCATATTAGTTTCTCATTAAATAATTAATTCACATATTGTTTTATGAGGTTGGTTGCCAACCCCCAGGCATGCCAACACTCTACCCTTATCGACCTTGTATTCCCCATTTCCCTTCATCCAGCTTTCCTGACCCCTCCTGCCTTCTGGTCCTTGCCCCTGGGTTGGTCTGCCCATTTAATGTCATATATGTGGTTGAGCTACATGTATTATTTTTTGTTTTATGGGCCTGTCTAATCTTTGGCTGAAGGGTGAACCTTAGGAGTGACTTCAGTACTGAATTAAAAGGGTATCTGGGGGCCATGCCCTTCAGGGTTTCTCCAGTCTCTGTCAGAGACCAGTACTGGGCACTTTTTTAGTTTTAAAGCTTTTATTTGTTTGTTTGCTTGCCTGTTTGCTTATTTCTGTTCTTTCCTCTGCAGTCAGCTTTCTTATTGCCATTGCTGTTTTGTTTTGTTAGTTGGTTTTTCACGTGGCTGTCTAGGAGAGGACCCAAAGGCAAGTCCATACATCCTTGTGTTTACGACCTGAGCTTTATACAGCTTGTTTCTCAGGATGAGGCCTTCTTTACCCAGAGTGGTAGGAACAGTTAATTTGCTTGCTGTGTTTACGACCTGAGCTTTATACAGCTTGTTTCTCAGGATGAGGCCTTCTTTACCCAGAGTGGTACGAACAGTTAATTTGCTTGCTGCTACCCAAAAAGTTGGAGGTTTGAGTCCACCCAGATGTACCACAGAAGAAAGGCCTGGCAATCTGCTTATAAAACAATCAAGTCACTGAAAACCCTACGGCGTACAGTTCTACTCTAACATGTGGGGTTGCCATTAGTTGGAATCAACTGGATGGCAACTGGTTTTTATCAGCATGACAGAGCTACAAGGCTAATCTACAAGTGTTTACTTGGGTGTGAAAATCTATATTTAGAAATAAAAAATGAATTAGTAAAGTACACAAGTATTTGCTTTCGCGAACATACTGCTTTAAAAGGGGAAGCCATGTGAGCTGTGGGACGAGGACTGAAGGGAAAATCGGCTGTGGAAAAATCAGAGCAGCTTCTTGCTGTATGAAAAGTGCAAGATCTCTCCTCCCCGCCCCTCGCCCCTTGAACTTCATGTTTGCTTATCTGCAGAGGAAGAATGGGAACAGGCACCACAGAGTTGTTGTGACGTTCAAATCCAATATAGGATGTGAAAACGCTTTGCAAGTGACAACATGAAATACCCCTGGAGCCATTGTTATGACCCAGCGTTGAATTGTAACTATTTGTGGGCATATCTCATCTTCTAAACTGTAAGCTATTTTAGGACAGAACGTTTGTCTTATATCCAAGGGTGATATTCAAAATATTTAACAACTGCTAGGACATTGACCAATTAGAATGAACACTGGCTCACTTGGAAGAGATGCTGACTGTGATCGGCTGGGATGCCCACACCAGTGCCCACAGCAGCCCTGCCCACACCGATGGGAGTCTTCCAAATGACTTAGTACAGGGCCTTGCACACAGGGAGGCTCCATGGGTGAATTTAACACATTATCTGCTTTGTGAAACTCCATTTTACTTGTAATTCTTTTAGATGACTTTTCAATGTAAAATGAGCCACCAAACCAAAAAACCAAACCCTTTGTCCTCAAGTCAGTTTCTACTCATGGCAACCCTATAGGACGTAGTAGAACTGCCCCACAGAGTTTCCAAGGTGTGGCTAGGGGATTCGAACTGCCAACCTTTTGGTTAGTAGCTGAGCTCTTAACCAATGAGACACCAGGGCTCTCAATGGTCCACATCTCTCCCTATTTCCCTAAAATTTCCTAGCGACGTGTGATCTATCCCTGCCCTACTTGACTCCCCAACAGAATTTTTTTTTTGTCCCAAACTCAGCTCCAGGTAGTAAGCCCTGCACACCTGAGGCCTCTATTCCTTTACCCGAGTTACGGAGTCATTAACCCAGACTTTCAGAAACACTATTATTAGGACCTGAATCACCATGTCCTCCTTTTAAGTTCTTTCTAAAATTACTTTCTGGCAATAATAATTATGTCAGTCAGGGGCCAGCCAAATATAGCGGTGGCCCTCGAGCCAAATCAAGGCGGGAATTTCCAGCCATCATCTATTATTTGGCCCCAAATGGTTGTGCTAGTTTCCACAGCCCCCTTCCCTGTCCAACCTACCTTATCATAAAGTGACAGCCACGTCAGTGGAGCCCTGAAGACCTGGATAGAAGAGAACCGGATCCATCTTACTGTCTTTTGCTATGTTTGGAATCTGTGGCCAGATTCTGCAAGTCGTATACATTCATGTCTTACAGGAACACAAAAATACAGACGCCACAGTAAGTAAACAGGCCTAAGCTGAGAGCCGAAGCCTAAAGGGTGTAGCGTTGGTGGGGGTGGGGAGGGGACTTGTCTTAGTTACCTAGTGCTGGTGTAACATATATCACAAGTGGGTGCCTTTAAAGAACAAAAATGTATTTTCTCACAGATGAGGAGGCTAAAAGTCCAGATTCAGGGCACCAGCTCTAGAGGAAGGCTCTCTCTCTGTCTGCTCTGGGGGAAGGTCCTTGTCTCTTTCAGCTTCTACAGTCCTGGGGTTCCCAATTTCCTTGGCAGTCTTCACATGACATCTATCCCCACCCCCAACCCTGTTTGCGCTTGCTTCTGTGTCTAATCCACCCTTTTTATAACTCAGAATAGGTTAGGTTTAAGGTACACCCTGCACTGATACCAAACCAAAAAACCCATTGCTGCCGAGTCAATTCCAACTCATAGGGACCCTATAGGACAGAGCAGAACTGCCTCACAGAGTTACCAAGGAACAGCTGGTAGATTCAAACTGCTGACCTTTTTGGTTAACAGCTGAGCTCTTAACCACTGAGCCACCAGGGCTGCTCTGCCCTGAGAGGGCCTCATTAATGTAACAAAGAGAACCCTATATCCAAATGGGATTAAATTCACAGATATAGGGGTTAGGATTCTAACGCATTATTTTGGGGGACACAATTCAACAATAACAGGGCTGAATATTATGGCAAAAAGAGAGAAAACCAGAGAAGCCAAACAATGAAGAGCAGCATGGTACATGGGTGATGGGACTCCCATTTAGAAGACGGTCTCAGCCACGGCTGCCTTCAGTGTAATCCAGGAGAACTTTCATGAATGTTCCAGGCTCAGTTAAAGAAGCCACAGGCAATGAATGTATTTTCATAATGACCTGGCCTGGCTTCCAACCAACACAACTTCTCCCTATGGCTAATGTTCTGTAACTTTCCATAGACAGTTTTAGTTCACCTCTAGGCTCTGTGATCTCCTTGACCATAGTCGGGCACTATTTAATGACCTCACTTTCATCAGCTCTGCTCAGTATGGGGTCAACTACTAAGTTACTCATCTCTTTCTGTTTTGGCTTCGTTTATTTCTTCAACAAACGTGTATTGATTACCAACTGTTTCCCAGGTATTGTGCTGAGTGCTTGTTGGGGTTACAAAGTCTAAGACTCTACCCTTAGGTGTAAGGAGCTGAGGTGACAGAAATGGAAAACAATAATTACATGTGGAGGGAGCTACATGAGTGAAAATACAAAGAGAGGACAAACGCCAGTAGTTCAGAATGCCTGGCTCATGAGTAGTAGACTGTGAGCCAGTCTAAGGTATGTGAATGGACTATGAGGGACCATGGAAGGGTTGATTAGGGGAGTGCAGTGCACAGAAATGGGCTTGTGACAGGTCACTGGTTCAGCAGTGTGGAAGATGGATTGAGAATCCAATTAGGGCCCATGGTCCGTGGTAATATCCAAGTAAGTTTTCATGGTGATCTAGACCAGACTGTTGATAATGCAAATGGAAAGAAAAGGGTAGATTTGAGAGTTGTTTTGGATAGCCTGCCAACCAGGCTGGTGAAGGATAGGACAAGAAGAAGAAGCAGGAGGTAGGATCGACTCCCTTCTTCCATGTCTCTGGCTTGGAGACCTGATGCTGGGTGGCACCAACTCACTGAGGAAGAGGATAAAGGAGTGAGAGCAAGTTGAGGAGGTAAGGGAATGAGTTCAGTTTGGGTAAAGGTTGAAATGTCAGTAGAAATTGTATGGATCGATATTAATCAAAAGCGCCTGCTCTGCAAACTGTTACCAGGCCCTCGGTGAGAAAAGCAGCCCTTGCCAGAAGGTAAATGAATGCTCTGCTTCTTTCAGAGAGAGAGAAAAAATCAGCTGGAGTAAACAGTGTGGTTAGTGCCATCGTTAATTTGCTTTCTGACACAAGCTCCTTCTCTGGATTCGGACCACTAATGGAGAGTTCGTCAACGCTCGCAGGTCCATGGACAACACTTGGTGAACATGAGTCTAGATGAGGAATTGAGGTGAGTCTGGACTAGAAGTACAGGTAGACCACAGCATGTGATGCTCACCTCCCCTCCCTAGACTGCCTAGCCTCCTTCCTCACTCCTTCAGCTGGCCTGCTCTCCCCGCAAACTACAAAACCAGTTGCCATTGAGTCAATTCCGGCTCATGGTGACCCCATGTGTGTCAGAGTAGAACTGTGCACCATAGAGTTTTCAATGGCTCATTTTAGAAAGTAGATCTCCAGGCCTTTCTTATGAGGTGCCTCTGGGTAGACGCAAACTTCCAACCCTTTCCTTTAGCAGCCAATTGTGTTAGTTATTTGCACCACCCAGGGACTCCACCTCAAAAATATAACTGAATGTTTATCCACATTTCTTTTTTTGTCTCAGAAGCAAAGGTGCCTAAGGCTAATAATTTCACCCATCCTGTTGACCCATCCTCCCTCCTCCAGGACTTGGTGCTGACAAAGCCTCTTTACTCTCCTGTACCCGCCATATTGTATTTTAATAAGCTCCTTCACCTCAGCTTCCAAAGTGCCCAAAACCTCCCTTCCAAAGCAAAACAGGCAAACGTCCCCTGAGTACTTCTGCTTCCTCCAGCTATCTCATTATCTCCCTCCTCTCCTTCACCACAAAACTTATGGAAAAACAAACTGATGTACTGTTTCTACGTCCTCGACTCCCCTGGCAGTCTTCACCCCCTTCCCTGACTCTCTGGACCCTGCTCTTGCCAAAGCTCCCAGTTGTTATACCCAAGTCTTTTCTATATCCTCACCCTAGCTAAAATTCTTACAATATTTACTTTTAGTTACTCTCTTCTTGGAACATTCTCATTTTTAAGATCCTCTTTTTCTCTGTTATCCTTTCATTTCTCTGACTGCTTTTCCACAAACTCTTCCATTATTGAAACTATTATTTCTGTAATTATTATTGAAACTGTGTTCCTGGGCAAGTCACTTCGATTCTATGGCTTCTATTTTCTTCAGGAAAATGAAGGTTTGTACTAGAATTCCAACGTCTATTCCAGCTCTATTCAAAAGGCATTTATTGAATATCTCTGAAGTGCTAAGTATTGTGATACCAAAAAACCTGTTGCCGTGAGTCGATTCTGACCCATATCAACACTATAGGACGGAGTAGAATTGCCCCTACAGGGTTTCCAAGGAGTGGCTGGCAGATTCGAACTGCCAACCTTTTGTAGCTGATTTCTTAACCCCGGTGTCACCAGAGCTCCCCATTATACCTTAGTACCTAGAAAAGAGCCACATAGTTGGTGCTCAATGAATCTTTATTGAATTACCTAATCGATCAATTAATATTTGATTAAGGAGCCCTAGTTTTTTTTAGTAGTGCAACACTTCAGCACTGTGGCTGCTAACCAAAAGATCTGAGGTTCAAACCCACCTAGCAGCTCCACAGGAGAAAAGCCTGGTGATCTGCTCCTGTAAAGATTAAAACCAAACCAAACCACACCAAACCCATTGCCGTCTAGTTGATTCCAACTCATAGCGACCTTATAGGACAGAGTAGAACTGCCCCTTTGGGTTTCCAAGGAGCAGCTACTAGATTCAAGCTGCATACCTTTTGGTTAGCAGCCGAGCTCTTAACCACTGTACCACCAGGGCTCCTCTGTAAAGATTACGGTTTAGAAAACTCTATGGGGCAGTTCTACTCTGTCACATGGGGTTGCTATGAGTTGAAAATTGACTCCACGGCACCTAGGAACAATCAATCAAATTAAACTCCAGGGTCTCTTGAGTCTAAAACCCATACCTTTTTTGCTAAAAGACTTGACCCTTTATAGATGCTATACCGTGTCACAAAGTTTTTAGGGAACTCAAAGGAGAGCCCCACTGATAATTTTTTTTTTTTTTTTTTTGGAAAGCACCGATGTAATTTTTGTCTAAATGAGTGTATTTTCTGACAGATAAGAACCAAGATGGCCAGGTAGTGCTGAGCACACCTGTGGAAAAGTAGTGGAGTCGGGCTAGGACAGGTGCAGGACAAACCAGGTACAACCAGTTCCAGAGAGCCAAGGGGATGGTTTAAGGGAAGGATTCAGTGCCTGGTGGAAAGTGATGAAGAAGGAGGGAATTCGCTTCCCTCACCCATGTCTCTGGGGTCAGTTCTGTTGATCTAGAACAGGACTGTCCAACAGAAATACACTGGAATCCACAAATGCTAGTGACATAAAGAATTTTAAGTTTTCTAGTAATCACATTTTAAAAAGTAAAAAGAAACAGGCTAAATTGATTTCAATAATACGTTGTATTTAACTCAATATATTAAAGCTAATTTTTCTTTTTCATCATTTAAACACGTTGTTGTTAGGTGCCATTGAGTTGATTTTGACTCATAGTGACCCCATATGACAGAGTAGAACTACCCTATAGGGCTGTCTAGACTGTGATCTTTATGGAAAGGAGCCCTGGTGACGCGGTGGTTAAAGTGCTTGGCTGCTAACCAAAAGGTCAGTGGTTTGAACCCACTAGCGGGAGAAAGATGTGGCAGTCTGCTTCTGTAAAAATTTACAGCCTTGGAAACCCTATGGGGCAGTTCTATTCTGTTCTATAGGGTCACTATGAGTCGGAATTGACTCAACTGCAGCGTTGGGGTTTTGGGGGAATCTTTACAGAAGCAAATTACCAGGGCTTTTCTTTCGTGGAGCTACTGGGTGAGTTCAAACCACAGACCTTTCTGTTAGTAGCCTAACACTTAAACTTTTGGGCCACCAGTCCTCCTTGTAATCAGTATACAATTATTAATGAAATATATGCTTTTTTCCTATTGATTCTTCAATAGCTAGTACTATTTTATTCTTACAGTATATTTTAATTCCAATGAGCCACAATTCAAGTACTCAATAACCACTATGGCTAGTTGCTATGGAACTGGACCATACTGGTTGAAATACCAAAGTATGGTGTGCAGACCGGCTGCATCAAAATGACCTGACTGTAGGAAATGTTTCTACAACCCAGACCTCTAAATCAGAATCAGCATTTTAACAAGACCTCCAGGTGATAAGACCCAGGTGATCTGGGTACACTTTCAATTGGAGAAGCACTGGTATAGATAACAGTGACCTTCCAGCCTACTAGAAAATCGGGAGGTTGAAGTCTGCTGATGTGTTGTTGTTAGCTGTCATGCAGCCAGCCTGACTCAGGGCAACCCCATGAGCACAACGAAATGAAATGCTGTCTGGTCCTGCATCATCCCTGTGATTGGTTAGCGATCAGGCTGTTGTGATCCACAGGGTTTTCACTGGGTGATTTTCAGAAGCAGATTGCCAGATCTTTCTTCCTAGTCTCTTAGTCTGCAAGATCCACTGAAACTTGTTCAGCATCGTAGAAACACCCAAGCCACCACTGACAGACAGTTGGTGGCTGTACATTGGCTGGGACTCGAATCCAGGTCTGCTACATGACAGGGGAGAATTCTACCCCTGAACCACCCTGGAAAAAGCCTCTTGTTGTTATTGTTAGGTGCCATCAAGTCAGTTCCAACTAACAGTGACCCTATAGGACAGAGTAGAACTGCCCCATAGGGTTTCCAAGGAGCAGCTGGTATATTTGAACTACTAACCTTTTGGTTAGCAGCCAACCTCTTAACCACTGAGACACCAGGGCTCCAGAAGGCACCTAGTGCTGTATATTCATGACCATGCACTTCACAGGGTTTCAACAAAGAAAGTATAACTTAAAATACTAGACAGATGCAAAAAACAGAGTGAATTCTGTTTCTAATACCCTTTGGTGAACTGCAGCCTCTTCATTTTGAGAAATCAACTCCTTAGGCCCTTATGCTGAGACTTCATAATAATTCAGCCGTATGTCAATTAACCCGGGAAGGCAGAAGTAACAAGAAATAAATAACTGCAACAAGGTGTGGATATTAATTCTGGGGTTTAAAATGGCTTTCTTAGCAAGTGCTATAAAATCAGGAAAGCAATCTGTACTTACTATGGAAACTCCTGACGGGCTCAAAATTCAGGATGTTTAGACAAAGATTAAATATGCATTCAGGGGAAAGCAAAATATTCACATCTTTCTTCCTTCAGGCTGAATGGACACAAATCAGAATCTCAGGAACATAGCTCGGGTCTATTTTTATCTCTCCGGTCTCTAGATTGCGTTAGAAACCCAAAGCCAGAACCCTCGCCGGGATTGTCTACTTTCCCACAATTAATTGTAGGGGGAGAATTTTCTTTCCTTTCTCACCAATAATTCTTAGATTTATCATGTGAATCCTCATCACCCTCACAGAGTATCTTTCAACTCTTTTTGGAAACTAAGGTACTCAGGGATGAAGGTGTCACCAATTCAGGCAGTCTTCAGTTTTTGTTTTTTTTTTCAGTAAAGCAGGACAGGAGTGGAGATGTTGACCCTCCTTTCCCAGGCTTCACTCCTGTCCACCAAAGGGGAAGGATGGAGATCACAGTAGTTTAACACACAAAGGGAATAGCTCTGCGTCCTCATAGGAAATAGGCACAATTTGCTCCCAAACTCTGGTGTTATAGATTGAATTGGGTCCCCCCAAAATATGTGTTGGAATCCTAAGCCCTATACCAGTGGCTGTAATCTAAGGTAATGTAATCACCTTCTATAATGCAATCTAATGGAATATAATCTGTCAGTTGTAGTCATACCGATGTAGGGTGGCCCCTAAACCTATCACTTCTGAGTTATAAAGAGATCAGAATGGACGCAGAGACACACACACAGGAGAAGACAGACATCAAGTAAGAACCCTCTACAAGGAACACTAAGTAACCAAGGAATGCCTGGGACTACCAACAAGGAACTGACATGGCAGAGGCCTTGACTTGGACTCTTGGTCTCCAAAACTGTGAGACAATAAATATTTGTTCCTCAAAGTGATCCCCTTGGGGTGTTTGTGTTTCATCAGCATTAGGAAATAAAGACATGTAGGATACCAGAATCTCATCTTTAGGGTTTTCCTAGGTTTGAACAGTGCCCTGTGCACACTCTTGGTCCCAGCTTTCCCAGAGGGCAGGGACTGGCTTCCTTCACCTTTGAACCCCCGGTCCTGCCCCTCGTAGAGATAGATGCACCAAGACTACGGGTCCTGACCACTTCTTTCCATCCCAGGTGCCTGGGCCTGGGGTCTGCTGAGGACAATTATGTTGAGCTCAATGATACCACATGTTTTGGCTGCAAAACATTCAACAACCCCTGTCTGTGGCCAGATCTTGTTTTAATCTATTTAGCCTGTGAAATCTGAAATTCCTGGGATTGGCAACATTTCCTCTACTTGCCCATTCCTTGCCCCTCTCTCTGCTCAAGCCCACCGATACCAACCTTGGGGTCAAAACATACAATCAGCAAGTTAAAAACAAAAAACCAGCAGACAGTCTACCTGTTGTCTGCCTGCCTTTTCCCATTCTTCCCATTCTTCCTTCCACCCACAAATAATTTTCATGGTTGGAGGATGGGAAGTGGGAAAGGAAAAATTTGCCCTTTAGGGAAAGCCATCACAACTCCTAGATGCAACCTTCGGTAGAGTATTCTAGGCCATCTTGATGAGTAACACGTCTAAGTCTTTAACTTTCATAGTTCATATACTGGAGCCATGTAGTACATGATGGCTGGACTGTATGTTGGAAAGGGAAGTCATATCTGTTTTCTGTGCAGAATTTAGAGAAAATAATTCATCGGATTGAGTGCTGCTATTAATCCAATTTAAAGTTCAGATTGGCAGCTTATAGAATTGTGTCAATTTTTCTATTTCCTGGGAATAGGAATTGCAAGATGAAGCAGAAGCTAGCTAAAAATTCCCTATGAATCATATGTCTTAGTGTGTTCTTATAGAAAGGTGACACAGTTGCTTGGTCACTGACACCTGCTACATCCTGTACTTTCATGAAACATACCTTGGCTCTGTTTGGCCACTTTATGATCCAATCTATTTATCTCCTTTAAACTCTAAATATTTGTGAACGGCAAGTTTGTGACATTAGCAACATTTTCTCTTTCTCCGAGGTTCCTACTTGAACTAAAATTTTAGTTAAGTCCAATAGGGCTTTTTTTCTGTTCCCTGTTGAATGACTTGACCTGACCAGACCTGATCTGAATTGACTTAAGCACCTACCATGTACCACAGGTGGCACTGTGGCCTCGGTACTCAGCACACAGTGGGCACTTAAATTTGTCCTGGAAAGATTCAACCAACACAGTTGTATGTTCTTGGCCCATTCCCTCCAAAAGCCTGATTCTAAAGTGGTTGCTTTATTCATGACATAAACCAGGGGCAACACCAAGCAATCCTCCTGGGTGGAAAATCCAGAAGGCTGCCTTCACAGAGCATCTGAAGCAGGATGTCTCAGTTTGCTGCTCCCCACCTAGCGGGAATTGGAGCCGCATTTTCTTTCAGATCACATCCGCCTAACTCCCAGGAAGATGGAGAGCTCGTTGACTCTCAAGGCACAGGTCCTTGATAAAATGCCTCTTCCTGAAAAAGGCTATTTATTGGCACCAGTCACATGCTAGAAAAGAAATACCGGACAAGCTGAGTGTCAGTTAACACAGGGAAATGTATGTCTTTGAGTGCTATAAAAGGGAAGATGTTGAAAGAGAAAAGATTCTGCAGAAACTCAATGTACAAATGGGGAATTTTCCTAAGCATGGAAGACAATCCTAACTGCGAAGAGTGCTGACAGATTAAACAGAAAAATACAAGTATGGTATGGAGTCTAATGAGATGGATTACAACGAGAAAAGACACTTATGGTTCAATAGATACTAGGAAAAAAGAAAGAAACTGAAGTTAAATTGTAACTCGGAGAATGTAGCTAAAAAAACCAGTGATGTGTAAGCAATGGGGCTCCCAAGAGATAGATACTTGGCTGACATCTGCATAAATAATTCAGAAGTACAATTGAACTTAGGGATTTCAGAGATCCCTAAGTTTTCAGGTATTACCGAAGGCCAGGTCAGTAGCTAGAAAGCTTTCAGAATAGTCAGAATATGTATGCATCTAGAAAAAGAAAAAAAGTTCAAGGGTATCATTCTGGATTGAATTGTGTCCCCCCAAAAATGTGTGTAAACTTGGCTAGGCCATGATTTCCATTATTGTGTGATTGTCCACCATTTTGTCATCTGATGTGATTTTTCTTTGTTGTAAATCCTACCTCTATGATGTTAATGGGGCAGGATTGGAGGCAGTTATGTTAATGAGGCAGGACTCAATCTACAGGATTAGGTTGTGTCTTGACTCAATCTCTTCTGAGATATAGAAAAGACAAGAGAGCAGAAAGACTGGGGGAGCTCATTACCATCAAGCAAGGAGAGCCAGGAGCACACATGCCCTTTGGACCCGAGGTCCCTGCTCTGAGAAGCTCCTAGACCAGGTGAAGATTGAGGACAAGGACCTTCCCCCAGAGCTGACAGAGAGAGAAAGCCTTCCCCTGGAGCTGGCACCCTGAATTCCAACTTCTAGCCTCCTAGACTGTGAGAGAATAAACTTCTGTTTGTCAAAGCCATGCACTTGTGGTATTTATGTTATAGTAGCACTAGATAACTAACCAAAAAGCCAAAACCAAACCCATTGCTGTCAAGTTGATTCCAACTCATAGAGACACTTGCCGAGTAGAACTGCCTCATAGGGTTTCCAAAGAACAGCTGATGGATTTGAACTGTCAGCCTGAGCTCTTAACCACCGTACCACCACGGCTCCATAGATAACTAAGACAGGTATATATATAAGAAAAATGGTCAGTTCATTTGTTCAATAGAAACTTATTGAACTCATACTATGCTCCAGTTCCAGGGTTAGGGATACATTGGTGAACATACCATGGCCTTGGGAACAGGCTGTACTTTGAAACTTGCAGCGGTAACTAAAAGGAGGAAATTGAAAGCAATGTATGGGAGGATTATGGAAACAAAGTCGAGGTTGTGATCCAGTCCCAGATACGAAGGATGCCGCCGTGAAAGTGAGCCCCCGTGAGGACGTAACGGACTTGGAGAAGTTCAGAAGAAAATAGAGAAATAAATAGAGAATTCTCTAGAAGAGGCAATTAAAAATATCCTGGTAGGCTAGAGGTAGAGGAGGATATGTGACAGAAGTTTTTAAAATCACAAAGAGAATGCCTTAAATAACACAATGGTTAAAAGCAGGTGCTCTGGTGCCAGATTGTCTGGGTTCCCATTTGGACTCACCACTCTCTAGCTGTGTGACCTTGGGCAAATTACTTAACCCATCTGTATTTCTGTTCCCTCATCTTCAAACTAAGGTCAGTAAAATGCATGTAGCAACGATGTGAAGATCTCAGTGAATGTATGCATTTAAATCACAACGGTGCTTGGCACAGAGCAAAACAATAAACGTTAGCTGTTACTATTTCCCAAATTCCAGATCTTTAGAATTAGAGTTCAGGTAACGTTTAAATGTAAAGATAAATGAGGCATATTATGGAGCATTTGATAACCTAAAGGAACACGTTATATCTAGACCCCGTCTAGTCTAAACACAATAGGATATGCTGAGAGGGTTAGACTAATCCCATGGTGTTAGCACGGACATGAGGCCTAAGGAGGTTTAGGAACGCTTAGAGCTCGTGTATACCTTTCAACTTGGTATTCCACAGCAAACCTCAGGAACACTGTCAGACCCAGCCTCCTGGGGTTGAGGAGCTATGGGTTGGACTGCATTTCCTAATGACAAAACATGACTGCTCAGCTTAGCAAAGGGGAAAGATGTTAATAGGCTTTGATGTAAAAGCACATAATAACATAATAATAGGGTATCCATCACTGAAGAAGGAGTAGCTGGAGACTTACTGCCAGTGAGTTAGTTTTTGTTATTTTCATGAATAGGTTTGTGTCCATAGTCCAGGCCCCTGGGGCCAGGCAAATCCCTCTTCTGACAGAGCATAGTGGGGTTTGTGAGGTCACAGATGAAGAGCGGGGGGAGGGGGCCAGGAAAGGGGATCTGTTCTCCTCAGCTGAGGGAACATGGTCATTAACAACCCCATCCAGTCAGTCATCTCCACGTGGTCAGTAAAGAGAGGCTCAGCTTCGAAGAGGGCTCTGAGGCCAAGTCCTGGGGTCAAGCATGGCTCTGCCCATGCCATATGCATTCTCTGGGCCTCAAATTACCACTAAGGGACTGGTCAGGAATCAAAACACAATAAATACAATCAGAATTCTTTCTTCGAATGAAATCTTACTTTGGTATCTTATATATAATACACATTTCTATATAAAACATATGTTTTATATATATATATAATGTATAAATCCCATAGTAATCATCTCATTATAATCCATATTATACTTGTATTTTTTATGTCAGTAGTCTTTGCAATTATCATTGGTCTTCCATCTATCCATATATCTATCTGTGTGTATATATACAGCAAGCCAGTTACCATCGAGTTGATTCTGATTCATGGCGGCCCCATGAGTGTGTCAGAGTAGAATTGCACTCTACAGGATTTTCAATGTCTGTGATCTTTTGGAAGTAGGTTACCACGCCTTTATTCCAGGGTGCCTCTGGGTGGATTCAGCTGCCAACTTTTCAGTTAGCAGCCTAGCACTTAACTGTTTTCACCACCCAGGGACTCTCTCTCTCTCTCTCTATATATATATCACTTCGATTCCCCCCCACCGCCTTCCAACCCCCTCGCCGCCCCCTCCCCCCACCAGGTTGCATTAGTACCCTTTCCTCTGGCTCATCTTGACACACTTGGAAAACCACTGGCTGGATAAACTCTTAAGTTCCTTCCAAGTCTAAAATTCTGTGCTTCTGGTGCCTTTGGCATCAAAAGGACCTCAAATCAAAGGAACAATTGTAGGTTCTAGAACAGCACTGTGCAATAGTAATATGTGAACTACACATGTCATTTAAAATTTTCTAATAGTCATATTTAAAAATAAAAAGTAGCAAGTGAAATTAATTTTAAGAACATTTTATTTAACCCAACATATCCAAAATATTCTTTCTTTCCTGTCTTTTCAATGACCTCTTGCTTTCTTCATGGATGATGTCCTTGATGTCATTCCACAACTCATCTGGTCTTCGGTCACTAGCGTTCAATGCGTCAAATCTATTCTTGAGATGGTCTCTAAATCCAGGTGGGATATACTCAAGGTCATATTTTGGCTCTCGTGGATTTGCCGTGATTTTCTTTAGTTTCAGCTTGAACTTGCATATGAGCAGTTGATGGTCGGTTCCACGGTCGGCCCCAGCCTTGTTCTGACTGATGATATTGAGCTTTTCCATCGTCTCTTTCCACAGATGTAGTCAGTTTGATTTCTGTGTGTTCCATCTGGCAAGGTCCATGTGTGTAGTGGCCGTTTATGTTGGTGAAAGCAGGTATTTGCAATGAAGAAATCGTTGGTCTTGCAAAATTGTATCATTCGATCTCCAGCATTGTTTCTATCACCAAAGCCATGTTTTCCAACTACTGATCCTTCTTCTTTGTTTCCAACTTTTGCATTAAAATCACCAGTAATTATCAGTGCATCTTGATTGCATGTTCTATCAATTCCAGACTGCAGCGGCTGATAAAAATCTTCTATTTCTTCATCTTTGACCTTAGTGGTTGGTGCGTAAATTTGAATAATAGTCATATTAACTGGTCTTCCTTGTAGCCGTATGGATATTATCCTATCACTGACAATGTTGTACTTCAGGATAGATCTTGAAATGTTCTTTTTGATGATGAATGTAACACCATTCCTCTTCGAGTTGTCATTCCCAGCATAGTAGGCTATATGATTGTCTGATTAAAAATGGCCAATACCAGTCCATTTCAGCTCACTAATGCCCAGGATATTGATGTTTATGGATTCCATTTCATTTTTGATGATTTCCAATTTTCCTAGATTCATAGTTCGTACATTCCAGGTTCTGATTATTAATGGATGTTTGCAGCTGTTTCTTCACATTTTGAGTCACGGCCACATCAGCAAATGAAGGTCCCGAAAGGTTTACTCCATCCATGTCATTAAGGCTGACTCTACTTTGAGGAGGGACCTCTTCCCCAGTCATCTTTTGAGTGCCTTCCAACCTGGGGGGCTCATCTTCCAGCACTATATCAGACAATGTTCTGCTGCTATTCATGAGGTTTTCGCTGGCTAATGTTTTTCAGAAGTAGGCTGCCGGGTCTACTTGGATGTCAGAGGAGACTCTGAAACTTGCTCTAGAACATCGAGCAGCTAAAGCAAAAGGAAGGATTGATGAAGTAAAAGAACTGAACAGAAGATTTCAAAGGGCTTCTCAAGAAGACAAAGTATTATAATGACATGTGCAAAGAGCTGGAGATGGAAAACCAAAAGGGAAGAACACGCTCGGCATTTCTCAAGCTGAAAGACTGAAGAAAAAATTCAAGCCTCGAGTTTCAGTAGTGAAGGATTCTATGGGGAAAACATTAAACGAAGCAGGAAGCATCAAAAGAAGATGGAAGGAATACACAGAGTCATTATACCAAAAAGAATTAGTCGATGTTCAACCATTTCAAGAGGTGGCATATGATCAGGAATCGATGGTGCTGAAGGAAGAAGTCCAAGCTGCTCTGAAGGCATTGGTGAAAAACAAGGCTCCAGGAGTTGATGGAATATCAATTGAGATGTTTTAACAAACAGATGCAGCGCTGGAGGTGCTCACTCGTCTATGCCAAGAAATATGGAAGACAGCTTCCTGGCTAACTGACTGGAAGAGATCCATATTTATGCCTATTCCCAAGAAAGGTGATCCAACTGAATGTCGAACTTATAGAACAATATCATTAATATCACAGGCAAGCAAAATTCTGCTGAAGATCATCCAAAAACGGCTGCAGCAGTATATCAACAGGGAAATGCCAGAAATTCAGGCCGGTTTCAGACGAGGATGTGGAACCAGGGATATCATTGCTGATGTCAGATGGATCCTGGCTGAAAGCAGAGAATACCAGAAGGATGTTTACCTCTGTTTTATTGACTATGCAAAGGCATTCGACTGTGTGGATCATAATAAATTATGGATAACATTGTGAAGAATGGAAATTCCAGAACACTTAATTGTGCTCATGAGGAACCTTTACATAGATCAAGAGGCAGTTGTTCAGACAGAACAAGGGGATACTCATTGGTTTAAAGTCAGGAAAGGTGTGCGTCAGGGTTGTATTTTTTCACCATGCCTATTCAATCCGTATGCTGAGCAGATAATACAAGAAGCTGGACTATACGAAGAAGAATGAGAAATTAGGATTGGAGGAAGACTCATTAACAACCTGCATTATGCAGATGACACAACCTTGCTTGCTGAAAGTGAAGAGGACTTGAAGCACTTACCAATGAAGATCAAAGATCACAGCCTTCGGTATGGACTGCGCCTCAACATAAAGAAAACAAAAATCCTTACAACTTGACCAGTGAGTAACATCATGATAAATGGAGAAAAGACTGAAGTTGTCAAGGATTTCATTTTACTTGGATCCACAATCAACAGCCATGGAAGCACAGTCAAGAAATCAAAAGACGCACTGCACTGGGTAAATCTGCTGCAAAGGACCTCTTTAAACCGTTGAAGAACAAAGATAACACCTTGAAGACTGAAGTGCACCTGACCCAAGCCATGGTATTTTCAATCGCATCATATGCATGTGAAAGCTGAACAATGAGTAAGGAAGACAGTAGAAGAATTGATGCCTTTGAGTTGTGGTGTTGGCGAAGAATATTGAATATACCATGGACTGCCAAAAGAACGAACATACCTGTCTTAGAAGAAGTACAGCCAGAATGCTCCTTAGAAGCAAGGATGGCGAGACTGTGTCTTACATACTTTGGACATGTTGTCAGTAGGGATCAGTCCCTGGAGAAGGACATCATGCTTGGCAGAGTACAGGGTCAGTGGGAAAGAGGAAGACCCTCAACGAGGTGGACTGACACAGTGGCTGCGACAATGAGCTCAAGCATAGCAACGATTGTAAGGACGGCTCAGGACCAGGCAGTGTTTCGTTCTGCTGGGCACAGGGTCACTGTGAATCGGAACCAACTCGACGGCACCTAACAACAACAACAACACCCAAAATATAAACATTTTAACATGTTGCTGTTACTAGTTGCTGTCAAGTGGATCCTGACTCGTGGCAAACCCAAGTGCGCAGAATAGGTCTGTTCCACAGGGTTTTCAAGGGTGTGACCTTTTGACAGCAAATCACCAGGCCTTTCTTCTGAGGTGCCTCTGGATGGACTTGAACTGCCAACCTTTCGGTTAATAGTTAGGCACTGAACTGTTTGCACCACCCAGGGACTCCTTTTAAATCAATATGAAAATAATCGAGATATTTTACATTCTTTTATTTGTATGAAGCATAGCACAAGTGTACACAGCACATCTCAGTTCAGTCTAGCCACATTTCAAGTACTCCATAGTTGTATGTGGCAAGTGGCCACCATATCAGAAACACAGATAAAGAACTCCGAATGGCTCAAGTCCTTTCCTGGGTCACAAGTGCACCCTAACCTTGAATTTCATGAGAAAGACCTGTAGGTCTCTGGTGTCCAAGGTCACGGAGAGTGGGATGGTGAGCCACGCAGCCAGTACCTACCTCTGCTCCTTGCACCCCATCCTATGCTGCCGGCGCCACCTCCTTCTCACCGACTCTTCTCTAGGCCTGGGGCGTTGTTGCAAGATGTCTCACCAGGCTGGCCTCATCCACCTCAGCTGCTCCACGCCTCGCTTTTCTGTTCCTGAGCTCATCCCCCACCTCTTGCTGATTTAATATCACCCATACCCTGGGATTTGAAGGAGTCCTGGTGGCTCAGCAGTCAAGCACTTGGCTGCTAACCGAAAGGTCGGCAGTTCGAACTCACCAGCTGTTCCATGGGGAAAGATGTGGCAGTAAAGATTGCAGCCTTGGAATCCCTTTGGAGAAGTTCAACTTTGTCCTATAGGGTTACTATGAGTTGAAATTGACTCAACGGCAGTGGGTTTGTTTTTGGGTTATACCCAGGGATTTATTATTTCCACATTTTCTCCAAGCCTTTCTCTTCTCAATTCTACTTCCTTTAGGAATCCCACCTTGACCTTGAGGATTATTTTGAAGATCTGGTTCTTACCCAGTGCTCACCTCTTGTCCTCATCCCATACCCTTAACCACTTGAGTGCACATAAAGGAAGTAGGTTAATTAATACAATTGTTCAACATTTTATCTTAAATGTTGGCCTATGTTTTCTTCATCTTTTGGCTTTGTTTAACACATAACACTATGCACTGAGAGAAACAATATTTTTTATGATGTTTGTAGGAATAAAACTATGCCTCAGTGTTTATCATGTCACAACACCCAAATATAATGAAGATGCTTTGCACTTTCTTTGGGACTAAAAGTGAACATTTAGGCTTCACCAGTTATTTGCATACCGATCAGGCACATAGCAATTGGCTGGCTGGTATTACAAATTCAAACAGCAAGAGCAGTATTTCAGAGAGTGTTTTCACATTTTTGACTCAAAAATAGGAACAAGGTCACCTCTTTTTGTACAAAGAAACTTAAAAACACCGTGACTGAATAAATGTCCATCTATTCTTGGATTTTTTTTTCTATCACTTTAATTTGATTATAAGTTAAACACTTGTGTTGGGTGCCATCAACTTCATTCCCACTCATAGCAACCCTATGACAGAGTAGAACTGTCCCAAAGTGTTTCCTAGGCAGTAATCTTTATGGGAGCAGATAGCCAGGTCTTTTCTCTGGAAGAGACGCTATCCATTGCCACTGAGTCGATTCTGACTCATAGTCACCCTCTAGGATAGAGTAGAACTGCCCCGTAGGTTTTCCAAGGAGCAGCTGGTGATTACAACAGTCAACCTTTTGGTTAGCAGCCATAGCTCTAAACCACTGTGCCATCAGGGCTCCAAGGAGACACTAGAAGGCTCAAACTGCTGCCTTTTTGGTTAACAGCAGAGCACTTAGCCATTGTGCCAGCCAGGGCTCCTTAAACTATACACTTAAAAAATATATACACTTAAAAAAAAAAAGAGATGTTTAATTTAAAAAAGTAATTAAATCTTTGTCTATGTTAATCTGGTAATTATTCCCTATTTCAGGTTTAATAAATGATGATGAAGTTTGCCACCTTTCCCAGTTTTGCAGCCTGGAAGGGTTGAATTCTTAACTAAATTATAATAATTCACTCATTTGAAACTCTAATGAAATAATCATCTCATTAAATGAGTTACATTTCTTTTTGGAGTTACTTTCCCCTTTCGGAACTCAGAGGAAAAAAGCTGTTAAGAACTCTCGTGCAGTTGTATAAATCCCTAGTTTGAGCTTAGATATTTAGGTGTTAGCAATGAATTCGTAATAGATTACAAGTTTTTTTTAAAAAGCAGCATCCCATTTCCTGAAGCAAGGACAAAGCTCTTTTAACTGAATGCCTTTATCAACAGAGAATTTTTTCACCTGGGCGAGAGGACAAGTACTTTTCCCTTTTTTATATTGAGCTTGGCTATCACCATTTTAAAAATAAATAACTGAACACATGCTGCACATGAATTGATACAACCAGTCAGAGTCAGAATCAGGACCTACATCAGATCTGCTGAACCCCGAGCTGGTGAAAATTTTCTGATTGTCTGTTGTTAGGGAAAGGCAGCCTTGCAGCCTTCCTGCTCCAAATAGATCCAGGGTAGACCCTCTGGGAAGGTCTTTCCTGATTTTTATGGAAATTACCCAGAATCCAACTTTCCTGGTCCTGACCTGCTAATCCCCAAAGGTACAGGGACCAAATGGTGCGCCCTCAGCGCCCTTTAGCTGTTATTAAGTGGGTGAACGTGCGTTTGTGTTGGTGCTCTGGCTGAGGAAAGGAACACAAAATCCTTCCCTGTTTACCATGATTTTATGTATGCAGCGTGTGTTGAACAATGGTGTGAAGAGCTTGAATGGGTTTGAGTAGTCCTACAGTGATACTATAATTTGTTTTTCACAAGTACCCAAGGGGTTTTCGTTTCAGCCACTCCTTTTGCATATTCTGATTTCAGATTGATACTTCAAAAAAAAAAAAATGACATTAGCAGTGCATCGCTGCCACTTCGCTTACTTCGTAGGCCTAGAACTTCCAATGTGTCTCCAAAGACCTCCAATCCGGTAAAAGAGAACAATCATAGCCAAACGTTCCACTGCGTTCATAATGTATTATTCCACTGTGATTATTTCACTCCCCCCACCCCGCCCCGAGACAGGGGAGTGGGAAGACAAAAAAAAAGAAAGAAAAAGCTGTATTTCTTTACTGTTCTTCTTTGAGGCAGGCTCTCCGCAGTTCATTCTGGCATCGCCGGTCCCTCGTGTACCCCAAGGCAACTTTCCCGCAATTGCCCTGGTGTTTTCCCGCCGAGGCGCCGGCCCGCCAGCCTTGCCCCTTGCTTTTCTCCCCGGGACGCGCGCCGCCCGGGCCGGTGACCCCTCGGCTTGCCGGAGTCCCGGGGACTGGGCGGGACGGCTCGGCTCGCTCGACGCTCGGCGGGCCACACTCCATCTGGCTAATCAGGGCCGACTTCGGCTCCTTGCCGCCGCCGGCGGCCGGTCCAGCAGCTCCGGGCCAGCGGTCCCGGCCCGGCTGGGGGCCGTGAGGGGCGGCGGGGCGCCCAGGGCGCGGGGGGCAACGGGCGCTGCGCAGGGACCCCGTGTGGCCAGCCGGAGAGGCGGCCGCGGCGGCGGTCGGGGGCCGGCTCCCGGGGGCGCGGCGGGGGCGCGGCGAGCCCCGAGACGCCGCGCCTGGGGGCCCCGTGTCGCCTCTCGCCTCGATCAAGTCCTCTTCCTCCGGGCAGCGCCCCGGGGCGCCGGCGGGGGACGGCGGGGGCGTGACGGGGGCGGGGACGAAGGCGAGCAGGACGGTGCCGCGCCGCCCCCAAGACGGGTGCGACGACAGCGCTGGGCGGCAGTAGGGCAGCCGGAGGGGCAGCGACATCTGCGGGCGGTGGATGCCTCCCACGGCGCGCGGGCCAGCGGGGGCCGAGGCGAGGACGCGGCCTCGGTGCCGGGGAGCGCGGGCGTCCAGCGCCTGGCCCGGGCGCGGGTAGGAGGACAGACGCGCCCCTGGCTGCGCGGCCCCGCGGTCCGGGCGCAGGCCACCGGCGGGGGCGTGGATCTCGGGCTGAGACTGGTCGGGGCACCGAGAGCAGCGCGGTCCCACTAGGGACGGTGGCCGTCCTGTTTCTCCCGCCTTTGGAAAGTTAACTCCGGCGCTCCGGGTAATCCCTCCGGAGTAGG
The DNA here is from genome assembly GCF_024166365.1 of Elephas maximus indicus. Taxonomy (NCBI): domain Eukaryota; kingdom Metazoa; phylum Chordata; class Mammalia; order Proboscidea; family Elephantidae; genus Elephas; species Elephas maximus. Next base: position 11,398,100 of record NC_064842.1, on the reverse strand, counting down.
AAGGCAGAATAAAGGACAGCGCCGTCTGCCCCCGGGTGAGGGGCCGGGGGTCCCGCTCAGCGGGGGGAGCCCGCTTCGCGGGAGCGGCGAGGCCGGCCCATTGACAACTCAGCCCCGGAAAGGGTTAACTGCAGCCGGCCGGTTGGCTTTACGGGTAAATAGAGAGCAGCTGCTCCGCGCGGGCCCCGGCTGGCCCTTTGAAGTTTTTGATTGGTTGCCAATGACATCACCGCCCGGGTTATAACACAGGGGACCCGAAGCGGCGTCGGCTAACCCCGCCTTAAAGCGGCCAGGCCACGCCCCGGGACCGCCCCCTCCAGTCGCCCATTGGCTGCAGGCCACTGTGAGGTGGCGGTCGGCTTTCTCCGGATTCCTATTGGCCCAGCGCGCCGTCGGTCGGCGGCCGGCCCGCCCCCTCCGAGCCGTACATTTACAGTGTAGCAAAAGAGAAAGTAACTATGTTGCTGCTGGAGATCAATGAAGCCGAGTGAATGGGGGCTGAAGGTGCGAACCCGTAGCTGAGGCGGCGCGCCAAACGGTGGAGGGCTGCACTCGTTTATGAAGTAAGTGGAAGTCACCGCGGCCACTCCTGAGAGCCCAGGCGTGGAGGTGGAGGAGTGGACGGCAGTGTGGGTGTGGGTGTGGGTGTGGGGGTGTGTGCTCGTGAGGGTGTGCGTGTGTGTTTGTGTGTGTGTGAGTGTGTGCGTGACTGTGTGTGTGTGATGCGATGCTGCTGGGGGAGCGCAGCAGGTGAGGTTATAAGGTTCTGGCTCCTGCCACCCGGTGCGTGTACTCTCTCTGCAGTCTACTTGGATTTGGGGCGAAGAAAAAAGGAGGCTTGTTGGGAGGCTTTGCGGTAGTTTTAAATGCCTGAGGCTTTTTAGCGCGCTGTGTTGCCAAGCGGGAGATGAAGCGCCCCAGGAGTGGGGAAGGGACGTTTCTAACCACTTTGTTTTCTTGCCAGCCCCAGCCCCGTGGTGGCAGGGCGACTAGCGAGAGAGGGAGAGCTGAGGGTTTGTCTGGGAGGCTTCCTGGGCCGGGCTGGATGGTTTCACGGGCAATATATCGGCCCGGCCGTCTGCTGCAGGGGTGCAGGTCTCGCTACACACTCTGTGCGTGGGTGCCAGCCGCGTACTCCGTGTGGTCCTGGGGGTCCCGGAGTGTCTCCGTGGACACGCTCAGCGTCCCTCTCCTAGGAAATGGACTGTTGATCCTGGGACGGACTCTACCAGGTAACACAATAGCGAAGGCTTTCACTCCTTGGTCCAGATGGCAAACAGTTATAGCTTCCGGAATAGTACTCGCTCTTCAAAAAATACTACGCAAGGGAGGGAGGGAGGGAGTTGGCTCCTTCGCTCCCATCCAAAGGTGGGTGAGAGAAACCCGAGTCGTTGGGGATCTGGGGACGTGATGGGTGCGTGCCCGTGTGTGTGTGGATTCTGCCTGTGACACTTTAGCTCTGTGTCAGAGAATAGTGACGGTCGTGTGTAGAGGGATGATAGCTGATATTTTCCAGACAGCTCTTAAAGTTCCTTTAGGTGAACAACGCTTGTCTGGGGTTTGGTGTCTTTGCTGTGAGCCCGTCTAATAGGAGGAGAGGATCCCGCAGGGCCGCCGCCGTGTAGAGCGCCCCAGTGTCTACAGGGAGAAAGGACCTGGCCCTTTGCAGGCGCTCTCTGAGGAGACTGGAGGTAGACCGACCCGGTGGGTGGGCTACATTTTGCTGCCTCCTTTATCAGGAATAGGCTGATTGGGAAGTCCTCTATATGGAATCCACGTGAAGTTTAGTCCTCTTTTGAAGGAGGAGAGGCTATCAGTATGAGACTGAAATATTCTACAGAGCAGACCGGCTGGCTGCCTCCCATTGATGGAAGCCTGAGGACGCCTAGCCTGCACCAGCGGAGGAGGTGAAGGGGGAGGAGAGTTGAGATGGACCTGTCCTTAGAAGCAGGAGTGGGAGGTGCAGCAGGCAGCAACGGGTGATGGAGCTGCCAGGGATGGGGTTTCCAGGCCTGGGTCCGGTGCTTGAGGCTTTGTTTTAGGAACACCGATCTGTAGTGGAAAGGGGAAATGCAGATTAATTTATAAGAAGCTAACGGGAAACATGAGAGGTCTTAATATGACTATGCTGTGCTTTCAAAGGGCCTGGTAGAGGGGAGAACAAGAAAAGCTCCTAGTGAAAGAGATTCATTTAGGGGGACACTTTCATTCTGATTTGCAGAAAGTTGACCTGCACCCCTGCGGTGTATTTAGCTGTATGTTTCTGTGAGCCATGCAAATACTCTTGGTCATCACTTTGCCTTTGCAGTGCACGAGGAATTACATGGAAAGCATGCAAGGGTGGACACATGGGTCTTTCTCCAATCGTTGCAGGGTACTTCTGCCTGGGAGCTGAGGCCCAGAATAGAGGGCCTCCTTAGAAACCCCCTCCTGTCTTCAGCTTGTCTAATTCTTCGCATTTTTACCTTTCCTAAGGCTGAACTTTGATGTCAGTCCATGAAAGGTTGTTCACCAACTTTTGCATGGACTATACGTTTACCCTGAGACTGGTCAAGCAAATTAGATGGGGCCCTCAGGTGCATCCTCTTTGAATACGTGAAAAATGAGTCTCAAGCTTAGATGGCGGCATGCTAAAGGGCACTTGGGACCCCTTTGGTCAGAGGGTTGCAAAGCTCTTCCCTGAGGGTTTGGATTAGACTGCCTTTTGTGTCACGTGACTTTATCCTCTCTTTCCCCCCTCCCCTTCTTTGCAGACTGTCTTGAGTTCTTCTTGAATTGCCAGTTTTCAGCCTCCTCATGCCTCCGTCTCCTTTAGACGACAGGGTAGTAGTGGCACTGTCTAGGCCCGTCCGACCTCAGGATCTCAACCTTTGTTTAGACTCTAGCTACCTTGGCTCTGCCACCCCAGGCAGTGACAGCCACCCTCCTGTCATCGCCACCACCGTTGTGTCCCTCAAGGCTGCGAATCTGACGTATATGCCCTCATCCAGCGGCTCTGCCCGCTCCCTGAATTGTGGATGCAGCAGTGCCAGCTGCTGCACTGTGGCAACCTACGACAAGGACAATCAGACCCAAACCCAAGCCATCGCTGCTGGCACCGCCACCACCGCCATTGGAACCTCTACCACCTGCCCTGCTAACCAGATGGTCAACAACAATGAGAACACAGGCCCTCTGAGTCCATCAGGTGGGGTGGGCGGCCCTGTGTCAGGAACCCCCAAGCAGCTAGCCAGCATCAAAATCATCTACCCCAACGACCTGGCGAAGAAGATGACCAAATGCAGCAAGAGTCACCTGCCAAGCCAGAGTCCTGTCATCATTGACTGTAGGCCTTTCATGGAGTACAACAAGAGTCACATCCAAGGAGCTGTCCACATTAACTGTGCCGATAAGATCAGCCGGCGGAGACTGCAGCAGGGCAAGATCACTGTCCTGGACTTGATTTCCTGTAGGGAAGGCAAGGACTCTTTCAAGAGGATCTTTTCCAAAGAAATTATAGTTTATGATGAGAATACCAATGAGCCGAGCCGAGTGATGCCCTCCCAGCCACTCCACATAGTCCTCGAGTCCTTGAAGAGAGAAGGCAAAGAACCTCTGGTGTTGAAAGGTAATGTCTCTGTGCCCCTCCCAAGCACACTCCTCACTAGCCTGGGATTTTGCTTAGAAGGAACAGCATTCTCCTTCCCCTGGCTACAAAAGACCAAAACAGACTTTCTTCTTCTTCTTGTCTTCCCCTCCATGCCCTTTCCTTATTTGGGTATAGCAATAAAAATAAAAACAAACCAACTAAAAAACAAAACATTGAACTGGAAGCCAGAAGATCTGGGTTTTAGTCTCAGTTTGGCTTCTAATTTGCATTGCACAAGCCATTTCTCCTCTCTGAGACTGTACTCTCATCTTTTGAAAAAGGGGCTTTATACCAGATGGTATCTCAATATCAGATGCCTCCTCTGATAGCTCTCTATTCCAGTCAATAACTAGTTCAAAAGTTACTGTCTCTCAGATTTAACCAATGTGGGTGAAATGGAGGAATCAGCAACTTTGATGAACTACAGGTCAATCTACAGGTACCAGTTGTTCCTGTGGGAAGTTCTTCCTCTTTCTAACCTCTGAGCTGATTGACATTTATATGGTTTATAAAGTGACCTTCAGGAAGGACAGAGACCCTTACTATTACTTATAAGGCCCCATGAAAAGTACAACTTCATCAAATGCATCCATTCCTCTGTCAAAATTCCAAGGGGACAGACACATTTCCATGAACTCTTCCCCAATCGATTGTTCTTTCTGGCCTCACCTGACAACCATTGGTATTATGGATCCTCCCAAGATGGGGTGGTGGGTTGCCTGCCCTGGCACATTGGATAGAGAACAGCTGTGTAGTCAGTGGAGCTGAGCCCTGGCAGAAGGATTTAATTACCTGCTTATCTCTTTGTTCCTCCCACACAATGTTCCCTTATCTGGTAGGGGAGCCCTCATCTCCTATCCATCCCCGTTGTGCCTTTTTGCATCAGAGGTCATCCTTTGGGGGTACTGCACATCACTGTTCCTCTTCAGTGTCTTCTACCTGGTAGTGGTAGTAAGAGATAGTCATCCTTTTTCTTCTCTACTATTGAGGTTTGAGCCAAGGTACACAGTTTCTGGGCCATATCTCTAACAAGTCTCCTAAACTATGTTGACAAAAGGTATTGTTGGGCTCCTTTGAACACCGTGTTGCAACAGGCCATTTGGGTGAGCAAGTCGGTTGTTTGTCTTTGTGGGACAACTCTGCTGTTCTCCTTCTTGTCTTCCCAATGGTGCATTCTGTATTTGGTTTAGTATTCTAGGGAATATGGTTGGTTCCGAATTCCTTTGTTACGCTCTCCCTTCCCACCCTCCAACCCCTCCTCAAGCTTGGCCTCATTGGACACAGGCACAACTTTCCTAAGGGCTGGTGGGCTGTAAAGGTTGTACTCAGAGAGTCCCGGCAACACCCAGACATTTGTTGTTGTTGTTGATGGTTTTTTTAGGGCTACAAACTATGTTCAGATTTCCTCTGTGTAGCTCTGGATTTTATTGCCTATGTGTTCCTGTTTAGTTGACTTTGAGTGATTCCCAGTAGATTTACCTTGCTATTGTTCTCTCACCATGATCTTAGTTGTTTCATCTTTTTCAGATGAGAAAATACCATCTGCGCATTTCCCATTTTTAAGAATTTGTCTTCCCATTTGTAAGAGTTAATCAGGAGGGATAGCCAAAGGCCTTGATACTCTCTTTTTCCCTCATGTAGAGTGGATGTTCTTGATAAAACGCAGTCTGTCATATCTGTGTGATCTAAGGACAGAAACTAAACAATACAAATTAAGAGGACCCAGACTTAAAAAATGTGGGTGATTAGGAATAGTTGTAGATCCTACTCTATTTTTCAACGGATGTTGTGGCATATGGGGTGGTCTGTCAATCACTGAGAAATGAGTCTCCTTGGTGCTCCTGGCGAAAGTAGGGTTTCTCTCCCCTTTTGCTGTGGGTGCAGCTGAGATTCAGGGAAGCCTGGGCTTGTTCCTCAGTGTCAGAGAATAAGATTGCCTTGATGGGGTGGGGCCAGACACGCTGCTGACCTCACCACTGGGCGCCCTGGGCGGCCACTGTGAGGGCTCGTCATTTTCAGATTGGTGAGGCACAGCAGCGGTTGACTTGGAAGACGTTCTGGTGGTAGAGGTTGGATTATTTGTAGATTTTTGGGCCTTTTTCTTCAAATATCTGGGAGTTTGGTTGAAAGTACATAGTTTAGGAGCAAAGAGGTCTGTAATCTGCTTTATTTATTATTATTATCATTATTATTTTAGCCTTTTTTGATGGAATGGCTTAGAATTGGGACCAAGATGGGAAAGAAGGGAAAGGGATCAACTTTAGAATACTCCCAATTATCCTTTCATCTAGGCAAACCAAAGGTTAATAGCATGGCACCATTGGCATGAAGGTCGGGGTGGGCATCTCTCAAAAGACTTGGCCAACTTCTCTCAGATTCTCCTGAAGTATACTCTTGAGTGGGTCAAGCAGACCATTTTGGCCTTGCTTCTCAGCTGTGGTTTCAGTAATCCCCTTCCTTGGTGATCTAAGATTTCATTTCAGCAAGAGTGGTGGTAGTACCATTTTGGCATGCATGGTTTTTGCAGAGGAGATGTGGTGGGGGATAGTTCGAATATAAGGTGGAAATATCTAAGGCCTTGCTAATTTATTTTCTGAGATTTCAGTGCGATCTCTGGTAATTTATGGCTGACCCATCTGATTCCCTGGTTTATGTTTGTAAACACTGGTTGCTACCCTCCCTGTCCAAGTTCTATGTCCCCCTGTCTCAGTGCCATGCTCTCCATGTTTGGTGCTGCCTGTCAAGAGAGTGGCTGCTGTGTTGCCATTTTAGTAATGCTGTGTCAGGGTGGGAAGAAACCGATCAGAGGCCTAGAGCCCCTGGGATTAAGTTGCTGTTCTAATTTACAGTCCCCTCCCTGTTCTGACCTAGGTCTGAATCCATGTTGTATTCTCATCTTCTGAGAATAAATAGCATCAGACGTGTGTTTCTACTTACCTGGTAAAAATGATCCAAATGAATAAATGTTCAGGACTTCGCGAAGTCCACTCATTTTATTCCAAGTTGATTTTTAATATGATTTCTATCCAGATGGAGTGGGAAGGGTAGGTAATGCTGAGTATTTCCTAATGGGGTTTACCATCTTGGCTATGATGTTTATAATGGTCCTTTTCAGCAGGACTGACTTCAGGGAAATAATTTGTTATTTACCTATGTAGGAAAGGATATTTTACCATCTATTGCCTCCTCCTTGAAGACAATATGTGCCTTTAAAGTATTTATTCTACACAATTCTCAAACACATAGAAAGTAAAAACAGTATAACAAATACCGTTATACCTATCACCTAAATTAAACAATTATTAATATTTTGCCCTAGTTGCTTTCTCTTCCTTTCTCATTGAAATGTTTTAAAATACCGTAGAGGTGACTTTTTAAAACATCTAAATATTTTAATGTTTAAATTGAAAGGTTTAAATTTAATAAGGCTAGAATATTTTACAGTATAGCATGGACATTTTCACTCTTAAATTATTGTGTTGTATGTCCATTGTTGAGATTAAAAAAAGAAAAAATAGCATCTTCCTATAACTGGTGTGCCGTCAGGTCTGTGGAGAAGCTTCTCTCCCTCCAGGCACCTTCCTGGGGTCTGTCTCTCCCCCTCTCCACACCATGCCCGGACTTGATCTGTGCTGTTACAAAAGAAAAGATTAAGAGACTGCAGCTCTCTGACAGGCCTGCTCTGGGACCAGAGGTATTTACCGGGGAGCAAGGGGCAGAAGAGGGAAACAGTTCAGGAGGCTGGTACACAGGAAGGATTCGGGGACATAGGGAGTCAGGTTTTTATACTATAAAACTTTCCATCCTGTCTCCTGAGAAATGAGGACTGAACATTTGTCCACAGTCACAAAATGATTCTGAAATAAACACTTGTAGGCAGGATTAGGGTTTGGTAACAAAGTGACTGGCCATGCTCAGAAATCAGAGACCCTGTGAAAATATTCTTTCCATCCCTGCTTTGTTTTGACGGGGGAACAAAAGTCCTCTCTTGCCCTTCAAGAATAGTATGGAGTTTTTTTTTTTTTTTTTTAAAGACATGTAAAATAAAGACATAGCTACATTTAAAAATTGCCTGTTGTCATTTTGAGCTTCTATTTAACATCCAGACATGCCAAATATTTGCCTTGTAGCAAATGGTGGCAAGATTAAGGCAGGACTTTGGATCCAGTTGGCCTGAGTTCTGGTCTTGGTTCTCCCCTTACCAGTGATGTATCCTTGGGCAAGTTGCTTAATCCCTTAGTTCCTTAGTTTCCTCACTTACAAAAAGGGAATGTTAGAGTAGCAACCTCACAGTGTTAGCTTAGGAATTAGGTGAATTAATGTTTGTAAAGTGTTTAGAAGAATTCCTCACACATGGGAACCACTAAATAAATGTAGCTTAATATTTTAATTTACTATTACTAGTGATGAGACAGAAATGATGGTGCCAGTAAAACAAAGGGAATTTTGGCTCCTTTTACAAAGGAGTCCAAGCATCAAGATAGGTAGAGTGTGTGTGTGTGTGTTGCTATGGCCTAAAAATAACTTGGTGACTGTTAACTAATTTAAGTAGCATACAGTTGCATTGCCAAGTAATTACAAAAAACACATTGGAGTCAAGAGGCCAGAGAAATTTGAACATATCCTAGAATTCTTTATTTGTAGGGGGTTTTGGTAATATGTGGTAAATCTGCCTACCCAATGTTCCATAACTAAATAATGAAAGTATAAAACTATCAGTTTGCTTTTTCTGGCCTCTCATCAGGCTAATTTATTTTGGGGATGATAGTTGTAGTCAGAGTATAAAAGGTGGGATGGGTGGTGTGTTTCATTTTAAAGTTTCACAAAGCTTTGAGTTGTGAAGAACTGGAGAGTGAAGGGAAGAAAAGGAAAGGGTTGAAGGGCCTGGTCATTCCTCTGAGTGTCCTGAGCCCTTACCCTGAACTGCTTTACAGTTGCCTATACTCTGAGCTTCTGGGTCCACGGCATCAGGTTCCGGGTATACCATCCTGCTTCCTAATTAAACTGTAAAGGAGGAGAGTATAAGTGATCTCTCTCCACTGCCATATGCCTGCCCAATCTGTTCCTCGTTCAGTGTTCAGTAGCCTGATGCTTAGCTCCCTCACACCTGAGTTCAAATCTAGACTTTCCCACTAACCGACTGTATGTGTCCTTCCTTAGGCCACTGACTTTACCTGCTAGAGCCCCAGATTCTTCTCCATTGTAAGGCAGGGATAATATCACCATCACAGGATAAAATGAGACAGGGTAAACAAAGTGCCTGACAATAGACAGCTGTCAATAATTAGGCCCCTGGGCCATAGCCCTTTATCTTTACCTTCTTTAAGGACCCATTACCTTAAACCAAAAACCAAACCTCTTGCCATCAAGTCGGTGCTGACTCATGGCAAACCCGTGTGTTAACAGAGTAGAACCGAGCTCCATAGATCAAAGCAGGTCTTTACCAAACCAGATCATCCGGGCTTTCCTCTGTGGTGAGGCTGGCTGGCTTCAAACACCAACCTTTCTGTTAGCAGCAGAGCCCAAACCATTTGTGCCACCCAGGGACCTCCCATTGTGTTGGCGGGAAGGGTGGCAAGTTGTTCTCAGCTTGTTCTGTGGCAGCATGCTAACAATGTCCTCACCAGTTCAGATCAGTTCATTTAACCATCTGACTTGTCAAGGGCAAGTTGAGTGGTGGATAATGATTGGAGATTAGAAAAAGCAGGGTAGGGGAAGGACATTAAATGGATAAAGCAGTTTGCCTAATTCTGTTTTCCAAATGTGTGTGCATGGGAGAAAAGAGAGGGGATAATGGTGAACAGCTTGTCCTTGGTCCTCTAGGCAAACACATCTGGAGCTCTGACAAAATCACAACAGCGGCTCCAAAGATTAGATAGGAAGCTTAGGGGGCAGTAGGTTTATGTTAACGAGGGAAGGACAATTTGGAAAAGGGGATGGCAATGGCTACGAAACCTGAAGAATGTAATCAGTGTCACTGAATTGTACATGTAGAAGTTGTCGAATTGGTGTATATGCCACTGCGTATATTCTCAATAACAACAACAAAAATATAGTAAAAAAAGAAAAAGAAACCACAGGAGCAGACAGGCTCTTCCAGAGCCTTCTGATGCAGAGACCCCTGGGAGCAAGGCATGACCAGCAGCAGCCCCTCTGCCTCAGACCCTGTGCTATCAGCAGCCAGTCTCCCTGCCCTGACACTGCTGGCGAGCAGTTGGAGGATAAAATGTGTCGTAATGTAGTACCTAGGCAAAGTAACCCGAGTAGGTCCATAAGGATACGCACCAGGGGTAGAAATTCTAATCCCACAAGAGGTCATCTTGCCTTCTTTGAACTGAAGAATCCCAGCTCTTAGGAAAAAAGGAATGTTAGGGACCCCTTAGTCCAGTAGTTTCCAACCCAGGTTGATCACTGGAATTACCTGGGGGAGACTTGAAATCTTTGATGCCCAGATCCACTTCCGAGTTTCTCATTTAATTGACCTGGAGTATATCCTGAGGCCCAGGATTCTTAAAAGCTCCCCAGGGGGTTCTAATGTGAAGCAAAGTTTAAAAACCATCGATCTAGTGCAGTCTTCTCATTCTGCAATTACAGAAATGGGGCCTAGGGAGGTTTATGACTTATCCAAGGTCATGTGGATGATTAATTTTACAGCCTTGCTCCTTAGTGCTAAAAAAAGTTCTTGCTAGGCTTGACAGATTGATGTATGTGTGTGTGTATTATTATCTAATAATAACAGTATCTAAAGTATAACAGAATATGAAATAATATATTTAATCAATAATTTTGAAAATCAGAACCCTTTTTCTTGAATTTTGAGATTTCAGTTCAGAACTAAAAAGGCCCAAGACTAAGGACTTTTAGTCTAGCAGCTCATGGTCTAGATATTTACCTGGATCCTAGAAATATAGGATAAACCTTAAGATTGACTTAGTTTCATCCTGCAGGAAACTGAATGGTTTAAGCAAGGACCGAAGTACAGGTAATCAAAATGCACCATGGTACCCAAGAGCCTCAGGCTTCTGGGCTTAAACAGGTGCTGTCTTTTTGCTAGGCTGTCTCCACAGATGTCCAGCCTTGTGGGCAGAGGAGATTCACGCATTTGCTCAACAAATGTTACTGAGTACATTCTGGGTGCTAGGCGCTTGCCTGCAGGCCGGTGTGTCTGCCATCACACAGGTTGTCATCCACATGCTTGAAGGAGAGCAGGTCTGGAAGAGGCCAGTTTTCCGAATTCTCTCCACCTTGAATGAAAGTCATGTACCTGTTTGTGCTCTTCCTCATCCCCCCCTGTTTAGAGAGAGGCTCATCTTCAGGCAGTGTGCTTCTGGGAAATACATTTTTATGTAGCATTTTTCTCCTTTTCTCTTTCAAGAAAGAGTCTGGCCTTTTCTAAGTGCATCTTCATGGACCAAAAGAAAGTCTTTCCGACACCTTGATCCAAAAAGAAATCATATATTGGTTTTTAATGGAAAAGGAAATCTGCATAGCTCAGGGCTGCCAGGCCTCCTTTAAGTAGCTGAGTGGAACCTTGTAATTTGGAGCCCACTAATTTTGGACGTACTGCTGATAGGAACAAGGCCTGCGTTTATTTTTCCTGCATGCTGTCTATGAAAGGAGGACACACTAAGCAAACCAGCATTGTAAACAATATTTCAGAGACAAAGTTTTGGCTTGCTTAAAAAAAAAAATAAGGAAAAGCTTGCAAGTACAATTAAAAACCACTCTAAGAGGCGGGGCTGGGAGGAATATAGGCCTTTGTGATTTTACCTGTTACCTTCAAGTCAATTTCGACTCATGGCAGCCCCATTTGTTACAGAGTAGATCTGCTCCATGAGGTTTTCTTGGCTATAATCTTTAGGGAAGCAGATCAACAGGGTTTTCTTCTGTGACACCGCTGGGTCGGTTCGAACCGCCAACCTTCAGGTTAGTAGTTGAAAGTAAACTACTTGCAACACTCAGGGACCGTCTGTGATTTCATGGCCTGAGTTTTTTTCCCTTAAACTATGGGGAAAAAAAAAAAAAAAAGATTGATTATGATGCAATCTACCGTATACTGTGCATTCATATAGTGTAACTTCCCCACCACAGGAAAAACGGGGGGAAGAGCAGACGGTGAGAATGAAGCCCAGCCTGAATGTCATCTGAGGACTTTTAAAAGTATACATTCTATATTCAAATGGATATAATCTCCTTTCTAATTATGAAGTCTTGACTCTTGAGCTGTTTTCATCTATAATCCATGAGCAAGGTCTTGACCTTTTCTTTTTTTTCTCCAGGTTATGCCTGTATTATGTATTATTGCTTAAAAGTTGGGGAAGATACATGAATACATAATGTGTGTGTGTGTACATATTGATACCCTTGGGGACAGCAGATTGCAGCCCTTGTAACTGTAGTTAGAGCAACCTTCATTGTGTCTCCTGCCCAGGCACCCAGATACCAACTGTGAAGGTAGCCATATGTGTGCGTATACAGATACACGGATATATATGTGTGTATATTTGTATATATAAAACCAAAACCAAACCCATTGCCATCAAGTCAATTCCAACTCACAGGGACCCACATACATATGTGTGTATGTATATTATATACATACATATTTTAACCTCTCTAGCAAGGTTTAACATATTTTAACCTCCTATGCTTTATGTGAGTTAAAGAAAAAAGAGCCTGGAGCCCATGTCCTGGATAAGGAAATGAGCAGTGCAGGTCTGGGACTTTCATGGCAGATCAAGGCCATCACCCCGGGCTCTGCCTTGGGCAGTGGAAGAACACTAACAGAAAGAAACGGCTTTGCCGATTCATCTCATTATCCGTATTGTCCTGAATGTTTTATTTGTGATGAAGACCTAATCATCTTCCCTTCCCCTTGCCCACTTCCCAGTCTTGAATTTCACCGAAAGGAAAGCAAAGCCAAATTCTTCAAGTGCTCTGCAGAACATTTTGCTTTTGTCAGACCACTCCTGGTAGGACCCCGTCTGGTATCTGTTGCTTGTTTCTAATATCAGGCAAATAGATGAAACTGCCTGACCCAGGAGTAATGTCAGGCAGATCCTCTCTTCATGTTTAATGTAAACTCAACTGATCTCACTTTGTGTCCCTGGGTTAGGAGGCAGTCCCCATTTTGCCTCGGCTCATCGCTGTCCAGTTCCTTGATTTGATACTCCATATTTATTCTACAGAATAAATAATCCCATGTTCTTTGAACCACGGCCCCAAGGTCCATTGTCATTGGGCTAAATATTACCAGTTGTTGCTGCAGGCAAAAGGGAAGAAAAAAGAAACCAGAAAGAAAGGAAAGCAAGGGAGAGGAGGGCAGAGGAAAGAGCAGTCTGTGGGTTGAGGGGACAGTCAGGATGACGAAACAGTATCTCCCTGTGTTCAGGCCTGTAAGCTACAGTCATAGCCTTTACAGTAGTACCTCTGCTTCCCTCTTAAAATCAAAACACTAGACACGAACTTCTAAGAGTCCCTTTCCTGAAGGGATGGAGGACATATTCTTGGGTCTTGTTATTTCTGTTCTTATTACAATACCACATCTTTATGTTAAGACTTTAAGATAACGGGTCTTAGCGTTCTCGTGAAGTGATATTTTAATCTGCCGGTGGAACGTTGTTTAATCACCTCTAACTACTCTATCATCCCTGAAATTAGAAAATCATTTTCTAGATAGCTTGGATGGAAGAAAACTAATAGCTACCAAGTGCCTCTATGTGCTGGGCACTGGTCTGTCATGTATGGATCTTAATTCTCAGAGCAGCTCCGTGAGAGAGGTTTTGTATCCCTGCTTTGACGGCTCAGGAATCTGAGGAACAGATTAAATATTTCTTCCCATGTCATTAGCTAGTGGATGGGCAAACTATATTTGAAACCCAATGCTTATGATTCTAAAGCCCAAGGTTTTTCCAGGCTGCCTGTGTATTTGGCTTTAACTGGCTTTATCTCAGAGCTGTCCCAAGTTTATGCCACTACCTCCCCCTGCAAACCATTTTCTTGTATATCTGCAACTGAACATTTCAGTGCTAAGAGTGACCTGCTTTATGTCCTTAGAGAAGAACTGGCTTCCTGTTGACCTTGATCTCAGTTAGATTATAGCCTTGACCTTTATAAAACTTAGACACTTTAAATTTGGTCATGGCAGAAGCTTTTAGGGAGTAACAGATGGATCAAAGAGATTTTGGAAACTGTAATAATTATTTCTGTCATGTGTTGGGTGCTTATTATATACTGGATTCTGTGATGTGAGCATTATACCTCGTGCTAACACTCCATTTTACATGTGACTGAGACTCAGAGGGGTCCGGGCACTTGTCCGAGGCCTTTCAATCTGGTGCGTGGTAAAACCTGGGCCTGGCACCCTTAAGCTTAGGCTCTGTGTGTTTGTAATGCTAAGTACCTTAGACCGCATTCCCATAGTTGCCCGTGGATATAGGAGGATGCTTCTTTCTTCCACACATATTAATATCCTCACTTACTTTCTAGAGCGGGAAACAGACGAGTGAGGAGGAAGATGGGTATAGAGTGAGAAAGCACATACGATAAGTGTGTGTAACCACATCTCAAAGACAGGTATTAGATGTTTCATACTTCATGTTCATTATCCATTCTATTAGTTTAGATAATAAAATTAACTATGGATTTTTTTCACCCAAGTGTGTGAAGAAAGAATCTCTAGTAGATTATCATTGCCCTTTGGGAAAGTTAATTCTCTGGGGTAAGTGAGCAGGGATCCCATCAAACCATTTACTATTTACTGTTTTTGTTTTTTCCTTTCTTCCATTTCCCATCTCTCTTCTTCCCTTCTACAGTCTGAGCCTACAAATATAGCTGTCTTAGACTGGGTTCTCTAGAGGAGCAAAACCAATGAAGCGTGTATATAAAATGTATATACACATGTAGAGAAAGATTTATTTCAAGGAAATGGCTCATGCAGTTATAGAGGCTGGCAAGTCCCAAATCCAGGGGCCAGACATCAGGCTGGAGGCTTCTCCTGACTCAAGTGGTTGCAGGGGCTGATGAACCCAAAATCGGCAGGTCAGACAGCAGGCTGCTGGCTCATGTCCCAAGAACCAGAAGTCAGAAGATGAAGAGTTGGATGCAGGATCCCGAAAGGGGGAGCTTTGCCAAAACATCTATAAATATTGGATGCAGGCCCCACCCCCAAGAAAAATCCTCTTGCAACTGATTGACTGCTCACATCCTATATTTTAGGTCACAAAATGGAAGATTATTACATAATATCTGCCAAACCACTGAGAATCATGGCCTAGCCAAGTTGACAAATAATCTTAACCATCACAGTCCACCCCTTGTCAACTTGACACCTGTACACATCTTCATAAACCGTATGTAATCATAATTCTAAATAAAATTATAAAGTCATACTTGTGGCTAACACAATGGAACTAATGTGTACAACCAAAAATGTACTAGCCCTATTTATATCTTATATTTTATAATAATTAATGGAATAAGGGAAGGAATAAAACAAAAACATTTGTTTTATATATATATATGCACTCATATGCTTATAACAAAACAAGAAATGCTAAAAACAATTACAGCCCTCATTTCTGCAATTGGTCATGTGGTCATAGTACAGTATTTAGAGCTACCTTCTTCCATCACCCATTTCATATACCCATGCCCTCAGCAAGCATCTCAGCTGGTCATGGTTCTTTGATTGGTAGAGTGACCAAACCTTCATTCCTGAAGGGTCTGGGCCATTAGTAGTCATGTCAGAACTGGGTTGCTGTAGTTTTCCATTGGCTTTAATCATAGGGCATGGAATCTCCAGTATTCCAGACATACTCTTAACTTTACCTCTATTATGTAATATCAATCTTATTTCCCTTTGGTTATGAGGATCGATCATACCAGGCAATAAGGTAACCCCCTTCTTTGTTGATCCAGAGGCATGAGGAGCTCAAAGTGGCCAGGTAGCATTCTTAACTTCCAGTTCATTAGAATCAGTGTTGTGTCTTTTTGTGGGGGTATTTCTCCCTTTGGAACTAAAACTTCTAGACCCACAGAGCATTGGGTCACAGGAACAGGGAGCAAAACTTTTGCTAAGGGTAATAGTGAGTGGCGCCGCAGCCATTTCTACCCCTGATTCCTAGATCCATGAATCTTGGCAATGAGAGGAGCAGCACCATATGTTGGTTGCTAGTTTAGAACATAGACAGCCTCCTAAAGAACATTTCCCCAACGCTGCAAGGTATTTCCACCTTGTTGATGCTACAGTTGTGTCTTTAGAAGGCCATTAAATCAGTCTATCAAGCCAGCTGCTTCAGGATGATGGGAAACATGGTAATACCAGTAATTTCCATGAGCATGGGCCCATAACCACACTTCATTTGCTGTGAAGCATGTTCCTTGATCTGAGGCAATGCTGTGTGGGATACCATGACAGTGGATAAGGCATTCTGTGAGTCTATAGATGGTAACGTTGGCAGGATCACTGTGTGCAGGGAAGGCAAATCTGTATCCAGAGTAAGCGTCTATCTCAGTAAGAACAAAACACTGCCCTTGCCATGATGGAAGTGGTCCAACGTAATCAACCTGCCACCAGGTTATTGGCTGATCACTCCTAGGAATGGTGCCATATTTGGGACTCAGTGTTGGTCTTTGCTGCTGGCAGATTGGGCACTCAGCAGTGGCTGTAGCCAAGTCAGTCTTGGTGAGTGCAGAGTCCATGATGCTGAGCCCATGCATAACCTCCATCCCTGCCACCATGGCCACTTTGGTCATGAGCCTGTTATAAGAAAGTTTAAAATAAATTCTAGGATATTAACTTTACTGATGATAACCATTCACCTTTAGATGGCAAGAGGGATTTTCCGGAGCATAACAACCCCCGAGCAACTTGAGAAATGATGAAGAAAACTGTTGGTTATAACCTTTTGCACCCATAAACATTCATTCACAATTTGTTGAATTAAAAAAAAAAAAAAAAAACTTTTTTTTTTTTAAATTTTTGTAGAGCACAATATCACAGAGTAGGAAGAGACCTTATGAGCATTTGGTCCACCTGCCCCATTTTACAGGTATGGAAACTGATTACTTACCCAAGGACTTATAAATAGCTGCTAGCAGAGCTGGCGTAGAATTCATGTTTCCTAACTCTCAGTTCAGTGTTTTTGTTTTTTTAAATCCCAGTGGGAGCATAATGTCTTGTCTTGTGTCTGAGTTGTTATTAAATGAGCAGATCTTATGAGCACATGTTCAGCCAGTCACTCCGTGTTTTCTTTCTTTTTACCATTCTAGTGAGCTTATTAAGTGGCTTCTTCATGAATCTGTCCACTGACGCCCCTGCATGTTTGTATTCAGCCTTTACATTGAGGATTTATATTGTTTCTTGCAGACGAAGTGTATTGTGGGGATTGGGAGCACAGATTTCTGGAGCTAGATTGTTGAGTTGGAATTCTGACTTTGCCTCTTATTAGAAGTATGAACTTGAGCAAATTAACTTTTGTGTGCCTCAGTTTCCTCATCCATCAAGTCGGGAGGATAATGGCAGTTTTCCCATGAGATTAGTTGAGGATTGAATGAGCTAACATATGTCCAAGTGCTTTGAACAATGCCTGATGTGTCATAACTGGCACCGAAAACTTTACCATGTATTGAATACCATAATAGTATACTAATAATGATATATTGTAAATAATAATAATAAATTATTATCATTTTCACCATCACCTGCTTATATCCAAGGGATATATGTGAAGTATAATTTAGTAAAATGATTTGACAGTGCCAGTGGTGAACATAAGTAGGAAGAAATCTTATATGCTTCGTAGACCTTTTTCTTTAAAGATTTGGAAAACCCCAGCATTTCTACCGGGGTGGGCAGAGAACTACATTAGGATTTTTATGCATCAGTGGCACACTGAAGCATTATATAATACTTCTATCTAAAGACGTCTTAGAAAATTAAGTCTTAGCAAAGGCTATTTATTGTATACCCATTCATGGGATATTAACAGAATTTTAGAAAAAAAAAAAAAGATATACTAATCCCACTCTGTCAAGCCTAGTTTCATTTTTACATGATCTCTTCATTCTTTTCCCATATATGTACATATTTTCTGTAGTTTCTCATCTAGAAACTGAAATCCATTTTCACTTTATATTGTACATTACTTCCTGTCTAATGGTCACGAGGAGTCCTGGTGGTGCAGTGGTGAAGTCCTTGGCTGCTAACCAAAAGGTTGTCTGTTTGAACCCACCAGCCACTCCAAGGGAGAAAGATGCAGCAGTCTGCTTCTGCGAAGATTACAGCCTAGGAAACCCCATGGAGGACTTCTACTCTGTCCTGTAGGGTTGCTATGAGTTGGCATCGACTGGACAGCAATGGGATTTTTTTTTTTTTTTTGGTTTTTATAGTCATCATAGATTTTTTTTCCTTAGGGCTGTTACATGCTTTAGGTTATGATGTACCACATTTCTACTTAACCAATTTCTCTATTAATGGAAGTTAAGATCGTTTTAAATTGTTTGATGCAAGAGAAACCTCTTGGTTGTTTGAAATCCTCCTCCACCCCCATTTAGAGCAATAGAGACTAGGCTGCCAGCCACCTGGTGTTTATTTGTTTTTTTCCCTGACCCCCTTCACTTTTTCTTTCCTGCTTTTCTCTTGAGAATACAAGATCCAAGTACCTATCAAAGCTGCTAGTTTTTAGGGAAGCCTTCATCCTTGCTCCCAGGTCTTCCCACAAATTCCTGAGGTGTGTGTATTAATGCACCTGCTGCAAACCTCGGACTCGTACTTTGATGGGCAGAGGTAGGACGTTTGGAGGTACCACTCAGCACTATTAAAAACAGAAGCTACTGTGGAAGTGAATGGTCTGGCAGGGCCAGCAACAGCTTCTTGTTTCATAAACATGAGTCACTCCCAGTTTTACACTTGTTGATAAAACAGTTTGAAAGGGACACCGTTGCAATAATAGCAGAAATAGACTGTGAGATGCTGAGTAATATGTTCTTTTTTTTTAAACCGTGGGGTTTTAGTGCAGCACTGAAGTCTTCTGGGTAGTTAAGCAAACGCAGGCGGTGAGACTACATCAGAATGGAGACACAATTCCCATTAGTTCTTTTTGCCAAATTGAGGTAAAATGCCCCTTAAATAGGAGATAATTCTCTGACAGATAATTAGCTTGCCTTCCTTGATGGAGGATGTGAATTGGATTGAATTTATTATAATTAATCTTGCTTATTATGTAAAAATGCGTTTGTCTGCCCGTATTAGGTGCATCTCTTCATTCCTACTGGAGAGTGGCTGGGAAGCTCCCTCTACCCCCCCAGTGAGAACCGAAGTGGCCGAATGCCCCGTGAGGGTGTCCGGCAGCTCTCTGCTGCAATGGCTAGGAGAAATGGAACGTGGGACCCCACCATTAAAAGACATAGAGCTTTCATATTCGTATCTGCACCTTAGAAAAAATTTTTTTTTAAGAATGCCTTGGGGCCTGAGAATCAGATGCTACAAAGCTGCCTAAGTAATTACCTTGAAATCCACCTCCTACCAGCGACATTCTTCTGGATTCATGACGCAGAGCTTCCTCCTGGGTAGAGTTGGCCAGTGGCTGAGCAGTGACTAGGGAGGTGGCCCGAGAGGGCTAGGAGGGGCAGCTCAGGGACTTGATAATCACAGCTCCTCCCTGCAGCTTCTCTTTCTCCTCACTCCCCAGCCACTTGGAGCTCCTAGAAACATCCCCATCTGGCTGCTTGTCAAGGCTTTTCCCGTTGAGAGATATTGTCTGTGGTCACCGACTCTCCCGGTATTAACATGTGTGTGGGGAGTTGTGGCAGCATGAGAGGAGACGGACCAGCCAAAACAAAACCCAGTGCCGTAGAGTCAATTCCGACACATAGCGACCCTATATGGACACGTGGTGGTTAATGTATCCTAAATGACTTCCTGTCGACGCTGACTCATGGCGACCCCATGTGTGTCAGAGTAGAACCACGCTCCCTAGGGTTTTCAGGGGCTGAATTGTCAAAAGTAGATCCACAGGTCTTTCTTCCGAGGCACACCGGGTGGACTCGAACTTCCAACCTTTTGGTTAGCAGCCAAGTGCATTAACCTTTTATACCACCCAGAGACTCCTAATCTATCCTAGACCCTCTCAACCCCAGGTGGGACTGTCCTTTCCCTAAGAAGAGAGAGACCGTGGAGGTTCTGGGGGAGCTGGCTGTGTTTTATAGTGCAGTTTAAGTGCCTTACGTTTTAGTCATTGGTCGCTACTTCTGCATATACACATTTTAGTTAACATTCATAAAATGAGGACGGCGATGACACTGGGCTCGTTTAATGGGGGTAACAAAACTGTTGTTACCTGTGCTTACATTGTCCAATATAGTAGCCATGGGCTACCCGTGGCAACCGAGCACTTGAAACATGGCTAGTCCAAACCAAGATGTGCTGCGAGTGTAATACTGGATTTCAAAGGCTTTGCATAAAAACAGAATGTAAAACATTCCACTGGTAATCGTTTTACGTGTTGAAACAATATTATTTCAGGTCTGTTGGGTTAAATAAAATATGATAGTAAAGTTAATTTTACCTGTTTCTTTTTTACTTTTTTAAATGAGCCAACTAGGGAAAAAAACCCTGAAATTACATAGTAGCTTGCATTATGTTTCTATTGAATGGAGCCGATCTATGGGTGCTAATAGCAGTATGATCATCCCCATTCTTTAGATGAGGAAACTGAGGCTGAGAGAGGTTAGGTATGTTGTCTAACGTCACACAGCAGAAAGGCGAACTCAGACCCTGGCTCCGGAGCCCGTGTTCTTCACCGCTACCGCAGGATAGATAGCGCTGCGTCTGGGTGTATGTCCTAGGGGCACAGTGGCTGCGAAAGCTGAGGGCTATCAACTGACTTGCTTATCTCTTTAACCCTATTTCCCTGGGGACGGTGGTCACTTACAATCTAGACCTATAAAATGGCTCAATCTTCAAGCAACTGCTTTTAACCCCAACACCCAGCCTGGAGGCAGGCAGGTCTCCGCCCAGCACTGCCCAGTGTCCTCCAGCCTGCAGCCCGTGGGCCTCTCCACTTCTTTACCACCCAGACAGCATCATGGGAGCGGTGGCAGCACACGTTTGGGCTGGTCCCCTTTGACACCAGTAGCCCAAACCAGTTGCTATTGACTTGTCTCTGACTCATGGCGACCCCATGTGTGTCAGAGTAGAACTGTGCTTCGTAGGGTTTTCAGTGGCTGATTTTTTTGGAAGTAGGTCGCCAGACCTTTCTTCCAAGGCACCTCTGGGTGGACTTAAGTAGTCAACCTTTTGGTTAGTAGCCAAGAGCTTTAACCGTTTGCTCTGTCCAGGTGCTCCCCTTTGATACCAGATATTCTCAAATATTGATGTTGGGATTGAGTTCCTTAAAGGGAACTGATGTAGGTTGATGGTATGGGTAAGGGGGGTTTTGTGGGGGCTTGTTTTAATAGTTTGCGTTGCCTAGAATCCTGCTTCTGTGGCGTTTGTCCTAGCACATCTGTGAAGAGAGTTTCAAATCAATTGTTGTCTTCGGTGACTTTTGTCTGGATTTTTAAGCCATGATCCCATGTGTTTGGATTTGCTTTCTCTTTCCCACTTAAAATAAATGCTACCTCTTGCCTGTGGTCCTGCCAGCTGTTGCCCTCTGTTCATACTCAGGCCCTGCCTTTGTCCTGGGAGGCCCTCGTAGGTCACCAGCTCCTAGAGAGCTGACACCTACCAGTGCATCCTGGGGCTGCCCTGGAAGGCAGATTTCTAAGAAGGGACCAACTTAAGCTCTGTTCTTATTGCGAGGGAAGGGGCCTTCACCAGTGAAAACCAGTCATGAAACAAAAGGTTTCAGAGTTGCATAAGGAGGCCTCTTGAATTATAAGATGCTTTGATTTCTTTCTAACTCAGGCCAGCAATGGGTACTTTTCACGCGGCTATTATTTTTATTATGCCAGGCTTGTTCTTCAGAGGTGTTCCCTTTTAAGGTAGGGTGCAGGTCCCACCAGGTTGCTATCAGGCAGCTCTCCCTGAGCATGGCAGCCCCAGTTGCTGAGAGGGTAGGGCAGGTTCATCTGAACCCACAAAAAGGACAAAAACCAACCCATGTCTGTCGAGTCCATGCTGACTCGCGGCAGCCCCATGTGTTACCGAGTAGAACTGCTCCTTAGGGCCTTCTTGGCTGTAATCTTCATGGAAGCAGACTGCCAGGCCTTCCTGCCTCAGTGCCACTGAATGAGTTTGAACCTTCAACCTTTAGATCGATAACCAAACCTGTTGCCATTGAGTTGATTCCAACTTATAGTGACCCTACATGTATGTGTGAGTACGAATTTAGGTGAGTAGCCAAGCACCAACTGTTTGTGCCACCCAGGGACCTTGAGCCCACTGACCAGAAAAAGAAAAATATTGCTGTCCAGCCCATTCTGACTCATAGCGACCTATAGGACAGAGTAGAACTGCCCCATAGGGTTTCCAAGGAGTGGCTGGTGGATTTAAGCTGGGGACCTTTCGGCTAGCAGCCAAGCTCTTAACCACTGTGCCCCCAGGGCTCCTGCACCCACTAAATCAGTATGGAAAGTTAGGCATTCACTTCTCTCTCAGCGCCCTCGGTGTCTCATTCTCCAGAAGACCAGAGGCTCCTTGTCTACTCCCAAGAGCACCTGTAACGTGCAGTGCCTCTGAGAGAACCCAGGCTGGTAGCAGCCCTTTTTCAGAAAAGACGAAACTCCTGTGTTTGAACAAGAAGCTCTTAAGATATGATCATATGCTTTAAAATGGTCTTGAGGTTAAGTGACTTGCCCAACCCCATAACCCTGATTCTGACTCATAATGACCCTACAGTGACCCTAGACAGTGCACAGTTAATGAGAGGAATAAGAAAAGCCCAGAATTCCTGATTTTACATCTTGGGTTATATTGCTCCAGCAGGAAGCGGGGCAGTGGAAATGGAGCTGCTTGGGGGAGGGAAAGACACCGTGTTTGAGTCATTTATCTGCCACTAATCATCACGTCACATCTAGTAGAGGGCCAGCCAGCACATCCCGTTCGGTTTTGTACGCCCCGTCCTTAGCACCGTGCCCTCAGACATAATTGTTGTTGCTGTTAGCTGCCACTGAGTTGGCTCTGACTCATGGTGACCCCGCGTACAACAGGACAAAATGTTGCCCGTTCCTGCACCATCCTCACTAACTCAAGTGTACAAGTTGCAGCCACTATGTATTTTGAGTACTTCCAACCTAGGGGGCTCATCTTCCAGCACTGGATCAGACAATATTCTGTTGTGACCCGTAGGGTTTTCATTGACTGATTTTCAGAAGCAAATCACCAGGCCTTTCTTTCTAATCTGCCTTAGCCTGGAAGCTCTGCTGAAACCTGTCCACCATGGGTGACCCTGCTGATATTTGAAATACTGACGGCATAGCTTCCAGCATCACAGCAACACACAAGCCACCACAGTATGACAAACTGACAGATGGGTGATGGAGTCCATGTTTAACCTTCGAGTCGATTCCAACTCATAGTGACCCTATAGGACAGAGTAGATCTGCCCATAGTGTTTCCAAGGAGCAGCTGGTAGATTCAAACTGCCAACCTTTTGGTTAGCAGCTTAACCCTTAACCACTGTGCCACCAGGGCTGCTCTGGAGCCCATGTTTAGTGCTTAGTGATTATGTGTTGAACTGAACGAGTGTCCCTCCCATTGTTCACCCACACCCTGTGTTCTCTTTTAAGCCTTCATCAAGGCTGTTTCCCTCCATCTTCCCCATTCGTCACTCAGATAGAAAGTCTAAGACGGCAGCATGGAGAGGGGAGAAAGGGTTCGAGGCCACCAACTGTGGTTTGTCTGGGATCCCAAGCCTCTCTGGGGATGGCCATTTGTACTTGTCATGTTTCAGGCCTGATACTCCTGCAGGCTGACTCTTCCTCGTGAGCATTGCGGGCTTTCCTTCCCAGCCAGGGCAGTAACAGGATTTCTAAGTCCTCCTCTGGGTCACCCGGCTGGTCCTGCACCTGTCTTGCAGGAGTTACAGGTGATGGCACCGTTTCCATCCTGTCAATCAATCATGGTGTACTTACCACATTTCTTCTGCCAGCCTTTTTGCTAACTTTCCTCTAATGTTCATTCCTACTTTCTTTCTCCCATTACACTGAACTCAAGGCATTGTATATTTGTTACTATTTTTTAATTCCTTGAATCCCTAGCATAAAGCTAAACATATAATGTTAAATTCCCACTTCAGGCTTTTTGCATAATGTTAAGCACATAATAACCAAAAAAAAAAAAAACCCATTGCTATCAAGTTGACTCCGGAGTGTCTGGTGGATTCGAGCTGCTGACCTTTTGGTTAGCAGCTGTAGCTCTCAATCACTACGCCACCAGGGTTTTCAAGCACTTAATACATCTGAAAGAGATTAAATGAAAATTGGAATGAGATGACGATGAATCAGATAATTTTAAAGCACCTATTATTATTATTAAGCACATAGTAGGTACTTTAATATTATCTGATTCATCGTCATCTCATTCCAAAGTTTATTTAATCTCTTTTGGATACAACGCTGGAAGCGCTCACTCGTCTATGCCAAGAAATTTGGAAGACAGCTTCCTGGCCAACTCACTGGAAGAGATCCATATTCGTGCCCATTTCAAAGAAAGGTGATCCAACAGGGTATGGAAATTATTGAACAATATCACTAATATCGCACGAAAGTAAAATTTTGCTGAAGATAATTGAAAAACAGTTGCAGCAGTACATTGACAGGGAAATGCCAGAAATTCAAGCCAGATTCAAAAGAGGACATGGAACCAGGGATATCATCACTGATGTCGGATAGATCCTGCCTGAAAGCAGAGAATACCAGAAAGATGTTTACCTGTGTTTTATTGACTATGCAAAGGTATTAGACTGTGTGGATCATAGCAAATTATGGATAACATTTCAAAGAATGGGAATTCCAGAACACTTAATTGTGCTCATGGGGAACCTGTACATAAACCAAGAGGCAATCATACTAACAGAACAAAGGGATACTGCATGGTTTAAAGTCAGGAGGGGTGTCAGGGTTGTCAGGGTTGTATCTTTTCACCATATTTATTCAATCTGTATGCTGAGCAAATAATATGAAGATGAACAAGACATCAGAATTAGAGGAAACCTCATTAATAACCTGCGACATGCAGATGACACAACTTTGCTTGCTGAAAGCAAAGAAGACTTGAAGCACTTACTGATGAAGATCAAAGATCACAGCCTTCAGTATGGATTACACCTCAACATAAAGAAAACAAAAATCTTCACGACTGGACTAATGAGCAACATCATGATAAATGAAGACTGAAGTTGTCAAGGATTTCATTTTACTTATATCCACTATCAACGCTCATGGAAGTAGCAGTCAAGAAATCAACAGATGTATTGCATTAGCCAAATCTGCTGCAAAAGATCTCTTTCAAATGTTAAAAAGCAAAGATGTCACTTTGAGCACCAAGGTATGCCTGACCCATGCCATGATGTTTTCAGATGCCTCATACAGATGCAAAATCTGGCCAGTGAATACGGAAGACTGAAGAAGAATTGATGCCTTTGAATTATGGTGTTGCCAGAAGAACGAACAAATCTGTCTTGCAAGAAGCATAGCCAGAGTGCTCCTTGGAAGCAAAGATGGAGAGATTTCATCTCACATACTTCAGACATGTTATCAAGAGGGACCAGTCCCTAGAGAAGGACGTCATGCTCGGTAGAGGGTCAACAAGAAAGAGGAAGACCCTCAATGAGATGCATTGACACAGTGGCTGCAACAGTGGACTCATCAAGCGCAGCAATGACTGCGATGATGGTGCAGGACTGGACGGTGTTTCGTTCTGTTGTACGTAGGGTTGTTATGAGGTAGAACTGACTTGACGGCACCGAACGACAACAACATTATCTAATTTAATTTTCCCAGTAACTCTATTGTTGCCTGTTGGTACTATTCTTAGCCCCATTTACAAATGAGGAAGCTGGGATACAAAGAGGTTAAGCAACTCTGCCAACATCATAGTGTTGGAAAGGTGTGGAAGTAGCCCGACTACAGTGCACTTAACATTTTTGCTTTATTTCTTCTAAGGCAAACAACATCTCTGCTACTTTGGGGTCCACATTTTAATAATCACAACGAACAAGTGAAGAAATAAGTAAATAAGTAAGTGCTCTGGAGGCAGTGAAAGTGTGATAGGATGAAAGGGAGATTTGAGAGGGCAGCTGTAAATTCAGTTGAATGTCAGGGAAGGGGACGTTTGGTCTGAATCGCCTTCATGAGGACCTAGAAGAAGAGAGTTCTAGGAAGAGAGCAGCCTGTGCAAAGGCCCTGAAGTGGGAGCCAGATCATGCAGGATTATATACCCTTGGACAGCTGCTCACCTTCTTGTCGTTGTTCTCCATATCCAGCTCATCAAAGCTGTGTTGAAGTTATAGAATGCTAGAAACTTAAAGGCTATCCAAACTTCTAAAGTCAGGGAGGTGACTGAGCTAGAACCCAGCCTGGCTTCAGTGTGGAAAGAAGGGTTACATTCCATACTTGCTCTCAGGGCTTCTATCACCCTGTGCAGCATTAGGCATGGGTTCAGTGTGAAGTGACTAGAAGTTTGATGGTGCCAGATATGTGGTGCTTCCCAGGTCAACTTTCTATTCCATCTGTCCCAGGTCAAACAGACCATTACTTGGCTGGCCCGCCACTTAGCCTCAAGTTCTGTTGCAAAATATCGTCACAACCCACCTCATCAGAGGTGGCCTTTTGGTTGAATTTTTTCTCCTTAATCCCAGAAGGTGGTTCGCCCAGGTGGGAACGTGCTACATTTGACCTGATGTCAACTTAGGTATCTCTTAGTGCACAAGGCCTCCTGATTTCAGGCTGATCTTTCCAAGCTCAGCCCTCATAGGGTAGTCTGACTAGTGGGCATGGCCAACTAGGTGAATCCATGTGAAAGAATAGCTCATGCCTTCTCTTTCTGGCAGTTGATTGTTAATGGTCAGCTTTGCTTGGTGTTCTTGCCAAATATAGAATTCAGCTCAGTCACTTGTAGTTGTTGCTATGCTTTTGTGAACTAAAAACATTGGTTTAGGAACACAATTCAAATTCTGATGCTGGCATTCATGCTCTCCCTTTCCACTTTCTGAAATCCCTAAGCCACAGCCCTTTGACCTCCAGATTGTATTAAAACGCATAGTCATGCAAGCTGTTTGTTTGGAAGCAGCGGTTTCATTCAAAGCCAGTGAAGATGCAGACAACATTTTTGGCTGGGCGCTCGCACATAAGATTTTCGCAATGGAACCCAACCCAGGCTCCACTGTGGCAGCCTTGCATTGCTGCCTGTTTTTCCTCCCCTCCTCTTGTCGTGAATGTTTCTTGATGACCTTTCATGAATGCAATTTCCAATGGGAATGTTTCACAGTAGAAATATGCTCTCCCTTGAGGCTTCCTCTTGACATTTCTAGAGATTTATTTAATTGGACTTTACTTAAATTCCACCGGGAAACATACTTTTGCTGTGAAGTTGCGATGCGTTTAATTTGGGGTCTAAGATAAATGTCGGTCCTCAGCGGGGTTGGATTGTTGAGCAACAGTTTTCCTTTCTTGTGCAGTGGGCTTGTTTAATGAATAGCTTTACCGGACTTTCCTCTGTTTGTTTGCTTAGCAGTGCTTCATTATTTAAACTTCTTCTGCACTGAAAAGCAAAGAATGTTTTCTCTCTCTTCAGAGAATTAAACAATAATGGAGAGTATCTGGTTGAGCTCTTGGGAAAAATCTGGCTTTGTGTTTTATAGCAACTCCTCCTGTCAACATTCTTCCCTCCACAGCCTTCCAGCATGACCTCATGGATCTTTTTTTTTTTTTTTTTTCTCTCTCTCTCTCTCCCTTAATCTGTCTTGATGGGTTAACCAGTTTTGAGCTTTTGAGCAAGCAGAGAAGGTGGAGCCCTAACATGGCTTGGAGTAGCCTCCCAGAGGTGTGGAAAACCTTCAGCTATAATACCCTTAGGCCCAGAGAGACCTGGAAGGAGGGCATCAAGCAATGCCCACCCACAAGGGGGTGGGAGTAACAAGCAGACATGTGTCTTCTGGAAGGGACTGGGCCTCTGGAACTGAGGTTCTGGAAGGTTCCATGGACTTGCTTCTAATAGACATGCTGATCCTTGAGGCAGTACATTCATCCTGGCCCTGGGTCATTTCTGGTTTAAAATTTTTTTTTAAGATACAGTTATTTAGTGTCGTGATCAGGTTATTACATTCAGGAATAAATAGCATGGAACACTTTTTTTTTTTTTTTATTGTGGTGAAAATGTATATAATGGACCATATGCCATGTACAATTCAGTGACATTGATCATATTCTTCAAGTTATACAACCATTCTCGCTATCTTTTTCCATAACACTTCACCATTCTGGTTTAACTCGAAGGTATGTACAGTCCCCACCCGGGCTGGCTCCCAGGGACCTGGTTGTCAAGCAGTCCACAGGTTTTGGTGTGGCTCTGTTAAGGTGAGGATTATAGCATATATATAATATATATATATGTACTCAACAGCAATGGGTTTGGTTTATAGCTTACTATATATAAAAAATATATAGTAAGCTATAAACCAAACCCATTGCTGTCGAGTCGATTCCGATTTATAGTGACCCTACAGAATTAAAAGTGGTGCAAAAATTTGTATTCTGAGAAAGAAAAGGTTTGAATTTTGCCCACACTTTGCAGTGTGGGTAAATTGTACAATCAGGTAAATTAATGGAGCCTTGGTGGCGCAATGGTTAAGAACTTGGCTGCTAAACAAAAAGTTGGCAGTCCTATAGGGTCACTATGAGTCGTGATTGACTTCATGGCAATGGATTTTTAAGACAGAATAGAACTGTCCCATAGGGTTTCCGAGGAGCAGTTGGTGGATTTAAACTGCTGACCTTTTGGTTAGCAACCTGAGCTCTTAACCACTGCCCCGCCAGGGCCCCTGGGAGTGCTCACTCCTAGATAAAAGAGACGATACAAGCGAAAAATTACGTTAATGCAATGATGGCATATCTCTTAAAAGAAACCTAGAAACGTGAGCTGAGTGTTTATGACGTGCCTTTTTCCCGGGGAGCTGGTCTGTGCTAACATGGTTAGTTAGGTAAAGTTCAGACACAGAGGGTTAGAGAAAGCAGAGGGAAGCAGAACTTGCAAGTGGTCAGGGAAGTGGAGGCTGGGACTGGGCTGCTGCTCCACATGCCCCTAAACCCCAGCCTGTGTTTTGACAGGCACACTCCTGAGTGGAAAGCCGATCATTTGGTTGCCTCCGAAATCCCTGACCTGAAAGGAAAAACAGTTTACTTTTACTTTCTTTAACTGGCATTTTTGTTAGCAGGAGTGAAGCTCAGTTTCAAGGCAGTTGGACTCCCAGTGAAATAAGACCCCACAGACGGGGCCTTTAGTGGGGAGTGTGGGCAGTGTAAGGGGAAAGTAGACAGACACCAGACATGTCTCCTCAGGCCTTCCCAGACTAGGCCTAATGGAGAGTAGAAGGCATTCTCCCCGCCCCTGGCAGAGGGGGTGACTGGAGAAGTCAGTTAGGCTGACCCCTGCCTTCCAGGCAGTTCATATTGAAACCATTTTGAGCCAGAATGGGGAGGGTGGAAATCCAGAGTTCCTTGACGGGGTCTGGTGGGTCTGAAACTTGCTCAGAAGCTTGAGTGCACCAACAGGGCCTCAATTAAAATATGGAGGGTGGGGGTAACCACTCCCCCACCTCCAACTTTATAAAAATAGGTTTAAAATGTATTTTGTGGAGTCATTGGAAATTGAAGCATCAAAATGTACCCTGGGTAAAATCTTTCTGTCTCTTGTTTCCTTCCCCTCTCCTCACTCCTGAAGCGTTTATCAGAGAAAGAGGAGAGAGAAGAGAGAGCAGGAGAGCCCAAACTCTAGCCTGCTGTGGGGAAGAAGAAGGGGTCTTCCTTCAGGCCCCGTTGACTTCTGTGAAACCTGAAGGGGTCCCTGGTTCTGGGAAATCTGAGCTCTTACAGTGTGAAACCTGCTCACATAAAAGTCATCTGCTCGTTAAAATGACACAAAGCTGTTTAATTGTTGTCTTTGTGGAAAATTACATGACTGTCATCAGCTGTTGCTTCTGGCAGAGCTTTCTGTTCTAATGTAAATAAATGAGGTAACAGATTTAAAGGAACAGGCTGTATTTACATACTTGTGGAGCAGCCTCTCAAACAATCTGCCTGTGTTATTCAAATACACACAGATTCAGCTTGTGGTATTCCAAACACTGGTTACTCATTAAACCCTTAAAGGAGAAATGGCAGGAAAGGGATATTAAAACCGCGCCTCCAGTCTTAGGAAGGCAGTAACAGGAAGCTGCCTTTTTTCATGTTGACTGAGCTGCTTCAGCTGAAATTTAATCACCAGCCCTTTTCTGTACCAATTCTGTAGTGAGGGGACGCGTGTGAACCAGAGTTAACTTCTGAGCTGGGAGGGTGGGTGGTGCTAGGAAAGGGAGAATCTTTTCAACTCACGGAAACATTCCAGGCTCAGGGTTTCTTGGAAGGCTTACAATTAGAGCTTTATTTTTCTGTTTTTAAAAATCGCATTTCGTAAGTCATTGGATCTTTCTGATTCAGTTTACCTTTTTGAGGTAAATATTTAGGTGAGATTTTTGGGTTTTTTCAGTTGAGGTCATTATAAAGATTTTATCAATCAAAGAATAAGCAATATATTTTAAGACATAAGAACAATTATAAGAGCAATTACAAACAAGTTAAGGACTAAAAATATAGACGTACAATAAAAAAAAAAAAAAAACCCACGCTAAACCTGTTGCCACTAGGCAATTGTGACTCATAGTGACCCTATAGGACAGAGTAGAGCTGCCCCATAGGGTTTCCAAGGAGCGGCTGGTGGACTCAAACTGCTGACGTTTTGGATATCAGCCAAATGCTTAATCACTGTGGCATAGAAGTATATACACATTGCTCATTGCTGTTGAGTCGATTCTGACCCATAGGGACCCTATAAACCAAAAAAACCAAACCCACTGCCGTCGAGTCAATTCCGACTCATAGCGACCCTAGAGGAAAGAGAAAAACTGCCCCACAGAGCTTCCAAGGAGCACCTGGTGGATTCGAACTGCCCACCTTTTGGTTGCAGCTATAGCTCTTAACCACTGCGCCACCACTGTTTCCAAGAAGTATATAGAACTAAACATTTAGAAAAAGAGCACATTGCAAATTATGCAAAGATTAAGAATGAGCAAAAGTTACTTTTTTTAGTTCTTGATAAGTGTTTTAGCCAAGCATTAGTGTATCCCCAGGATGCTAGGTTTTATAATGTTTCAAATTGTTGAGGTGGGGAGATGGCACATAACCTGAGGGAAACAAAAATAACTGCGATACCAGAGCTACAATGACTACACAAGAATGTCAAAGTCTGTTTCAGGTAAGTATTGACGGTCTAAATTATGTTTTTTTTTTTTCTAGCAGAAAACAATGAAGAGATTCTATCATTAACTCAAAATTCAAGCAATCCTGGTGTAAACTTTTCAGATTTTCTATTTTCTCTCAAAGCATCACTAAATACAACTTGGTTAGATTAAAAAATGGGAGTAACCTTTAGTCTATTGTGGGAGGACACAGAGTTTTGCGAGGGCCATTCCTGAGGTAATTTGGACCTATCATTTGTCACTAGGTAAAGCAGATGCCAGGGAGATCCTTTCACTTTATTTTTTAGTTTTTGTAAATTATTTCTGAAAAGAGATAGATCACCAACCTCAATTACCCTTTCCTACAGCACTTGTTGGTATATAACGTATTTGCAAATCACCTGTTTTTTTCCATAAGACAGGGCGGAGTCCTGTGTACACAGGGATTTCAATAAGACTATTTCTGCTCTCTGAGAACTTAAATTCGATTAAAGCTACCAGTTTGGATGCGCATGTGAAGGAAAATATGAATAAATATTAGTAGCACAGTTTTAGTTGCAGAATGAGGCCATACATGTATACGTACGTGTGTGTGTGTTTGTGTGTGTGTATGTGTATATATGTACATATATAATAAGTAAGTTGGTGGAACAAAGTTTTCATAGCGTGAACCTGCGAAAAATTGTGGCCATCTCAGCTTATTGGGGAAACAGAGGTATAAAGAAGTTATATACTGTATTTTTATGCAAATAACACGGACCTTCTACATGTGTTTGCCAACAGCATGATGAGGTATTTTCATAAGTGGTGTTATGTCAGATTTTTTTTACATGTTGCTATAAGAAAAAATTAGCATAGCGTACTTACAAAAATACATCCCAGTGAGAGCACGGTTGGCAAACAAATATAGAAGGCACACGTTATTTGTGTAAAAACAGAGTATGTACTCTTAAATTTTTTTCTAGGAATCCATTTTTGGCTACTTGATAAGCCTAGATGCCCTCCCCCACAATGTAATGAACTCTTACGACATAAGAACTAAATAAATGAGGCTTCCAATGGAGACCACCAACCACAAGTCCCAGCCCCTCAGCCCTGCATGCTGCTTCATCCTACACTTGTGGAGTCTAAACTATGACCCAACAGTGCTGAATACAGACTTCACAGGAGCAGAGCTACAGTCAGGGTCCCCGTATGGCCCCTCCTTTGGCATTCCTTCCCTGGTTCTGCATTTTTTCCCACCTCTCAGAACCAACCCTACCGTTCTTCAAGGTCTCACCTCCAACGACACCTACTTTGATGACACTAAAAAAAAATGTTTCCAACTCATAGTGACCTCATGTGTGTCAGAGTAGAACTGTACTCCTTAGGGTCTCCAATGGCTGATTTTTCAGAAATAGATTACCAGGCCTTTCTTCCGAGGCAACTCTGATTGACTCAAACCTCCAATCTTTCAGTTAGCAGCTGAAAGTGTTAACAATTTGTACAACCCAGGGACTCCTTGACCACCTTAGCCGACTGTCATTACTCCTGTTTCTAACCATCTAGGTCGCTTAGCATCTTTGCTACTCCGTTGACAATTATTATCGTGGGAATAGCTACAGGTTTTGAATGACCTTTTAAAGATACCTGGATGGGTATTTTATACAGTCTCCTTGAATCTTTACAACAGCCCTAAAGAACAATATCCCTGTTTTGTAGTTAAGAAAGCTCACCCAGAAAGATTCAATAACTTTCAGAAAGACACTGGTCTGGCAAGTGGCAGAACCACAATTCTCATGAGACAGAGCTCTTTCCCTGCTACTTTCTATGATATAGACAGCTTTCTATGTGGTTTTCAGCTGCCATCAAGTTGCCCCTGACTCGTGGTGACCCTGTGCACAATGGGTGAAACACTGCCTGGTCCTGTACCATCCCCATGACTGTCGGAACATCGGACCGTTGTGATCCATTGGGGTTTCACTGGCTAATTTTTGGAAGCAGAAAACCAGGGCTTTCTTCCTAATTCCTCTCAGTTTGGAGGCTCTACTGAAACCAGTTCAGCGTCACAGCAACATGCACGCCTCCAATGACAGATGGAGGACCCACAAATTAGGCATCCATTTGGGATTCACTTTATACCAGTATCTCTCCCATTTGTAATAATAATATCTAACTCTTACATAACATCTTATCCGCATTAAGAGCTCTATGAGATAGGTACTGGTATTATCTCCATATTACAAATGTGGAAATGAAGTGCAGAGATGTTACATGACTTGCCCACAACAACACAGCTAGTCAGGAATAGGAGCCAGGGTTTTTAATTCAGTCAGGGTAGCTCCCAAGTCTATGTTGTTAACTGCTACCATCAAAGTACCATCATTGTTCAAAACATTAGTCACCCAGTAAGGAAGATTAGGAACAACAAACAAACAAACAAAAACCAAACCCGTGGCTGTCAAGTCAATTCAGACTCATAGTGGCCCTACAGGACAGAGTAGAACTGCCTTATAGGGTTTCCAAGGAGTGACTGGTGGATTCGAACTGCCCACTTTTTGCTTAGCAGTAGAGCTCTTAAGCATTGGGCCACCAGGGCTCCGCAGGAACATCGAATGGTGATCAATATGCTTGCAACAGACTTCTAGAAGAGTCCAATTTCAGTCACCACCCCCTGCCCCTCCCTTTTTTTTTTTTTTTTTTGAGTTCTGTTTGTTGATCTTCAGTATGTTTTCCTTAAATCTCTGAAAAGTACGTACTTTTCAGCTTAGCATAATACCAAAAAGCTTGTGTGCACAGTGCTGGCCATCTGTGGACCACGGACATCTCTTGCTTACAGACTCTGTATTTGGATGTGGTTTCTTTAACTTTCAAAGCAGAGCACAGCCTCTGAATCACAACACGGGGGCTCTTCTCTTTCTAGGGCTACGATGCCAAAATAGCAACAGGAGCTGAAATGCACCTCCGAAGCCATGTTTCCCACCAAACTAGAATCTGCTGCTTCAGTTGGATTGCCACTTATCTGACCTCCTGCTGGAAGAATGATGAGGGGTATTTCTACATCATTTTCTTTAGGCCGCTGGTATTCTCTGCTGTTGCCATTCAGGACACCATGCTGACCGTACTCATTGTGGCAAAGCTAAGCCCTGGTGGCACAGTGGTTAAGAGTTTGGCTGCCAACCAAGAGTTTGGTTGGCAGTTCAAATCACCCAACGGCTCCTTGGAAACCCTATGGGGCAGTTCTAACCCTGTCCTTTAGGGTCGCTATGAGTCAGAAGTAACACTATGACAACAGTTTCAGTTTTTTTTGTTGTTGTTGTTTTTGCCCCCAGCATGGTTGCTCCTGCTTAGAAAATATTTGCACTGATAACTGCAAGCCCTTGTGTGCATAGGAAGGTCACCTCACTGGGCAGGGGTGGGGTGGGTTGGGGAGGGGAGATGAGTCGTTTCATTTAAAAAATTCAGTCCTCCTCTGGAAAAATGAGGAATCTAAAAACATGCAGTCTTCACTGGGAAAGCCAGGCCAAACCAAGTGAAGTCAGATCATTCATTTAAGGAGGATGGAGAGCTATTGCTTTCTTTAGGATCAAAATATATTACTCAAACTCATCAGACATCTTGGCTCCCAGTTCTTTCCTTTTTTTTTAATAACAATTTAGAAGTTAAAAACTCTGGCACATTAACTTATCATTGAAGGTGTTTATATTAAGCAACTGGCGGGGGGAGGGTTTAAAACAATAGCCTCCGAAAGTAAAAAATAAAACAATAAAAGCTAACATTTATGTAGTGCTTACTATGTTTTTTTACTATGTGCGAGGCATTGTTTCAAAGTACTCTATTAACCAATATAATCTTCACAACAGTGCTGTGAGGTAGGTGCTATTACTATCTTCGCTGATTACTGGGGAAACTGAGCACTAGAGAAGGTAAGATGTTTTCCCAAGGTCTCATAGCTGGTACCTGGCAGTGCGGGATTCAAACCCAAGCAGTCTGGGTTCTGAGCCCCTACCCTGAATCACCACACTGCGCTTAGGACTCTCATGGACCGCTCGTGAATCAGCTGGAGGTGAGGCCCACAGTAATGCTATTGGGATAAAAATAAGCTATTAACGAACACCTGGTAATATACCAAGATATTTACATAAGTTTTCTCTGTTATCTGTGTCACAACCCTATGGGTAGGCAATATGTCCACTTTATAGATAGATAAACTGAGGCTAAGTGAGGGAAAGTGATTTTCACCAGATCTCACAGCCTGTATGAAGCGGTCACAACTGCAGCCTGGGTCTGTCTGCCTCTGACCCGTAGCTCTTAGCTGCTGTAGCACCCCACCTCTGCTTTAGCTGTTTCTTAGTTATTATGTTCCAATATTCTTACATAGTAATAACCCAAAAACAACTCATAGCAAATATAAAATAATCAAAGTTCCTGAGGAAGGAGTTGCTCAGTTTGGCCTCTGGTGGTATTTGATGTATTAACTGGAAGAGAAAACTGTTCAAGCCCTGCTTTCCCTCAGCCCAGCTCCCTATTCCAGTTTCTAAGTCCCCGTGGGAAGAAAACAACCCTCCCTACACACTTCTTTCTAGCAAATCACTGTGAGCTTCTCCTGGCTCATTTTGCTTTAAGTACCATCCACAGCATTGGTTTTGCTGCTGCTGCTGTTTTACTGCAGTCCATAGGTGTGCACTACCCTTAAGGGGAACTGATGACTAAGGTGATCAGTAGGCTGGCAATTAAACGGGAGGATATTCCTTTGGGTCCCTCAATAAGAATTTCCTTGTCTAGCTCAGTATGCTGGGATTATCGTGTCTCCTTTCCTACCCACTCTCTCTCCAAATATTGTCTGTGCTGAGTTCCCCACGACTTACACATACAATACACACGTGATTTTGCACAGCAGCACGCCCTGGGATTCAGAGCGTTCTGTGTGGGTCTGTCTCAAATTCCCTCACCCCTCCCCTGTGGGCTTTTTCCCCCATTAGGCAAATGGCAGGCCCATGCCACCTGTTAGCATTACATCATTGGTTCCCCAGAACACAGTTGCACCAAAGGCCTTAAACAAAGTAGTTCTTCTTGTATTGTTTGCACTCAAAGAGCTGATACCATGCCAACTGATGTCATTGTATGTCTTTGTGTAAGTGCTATGGCAACTGGGCAGGTGGGGAGCCTCCAGCTGATGTCATTGAGAAAGGAGGTGTAGAGACGGAATTTTAAAAAGCTGAATGTGGCCTTTTCTGTGTGGGGGGTTTTCTGGCGTGCTTTTTTTACTAGCTGTTTTTAAGACAAATTACAGCTTTGCTACCCTAAATAAGAACAGAGAGATTTTTTTCCCCCTCAGAGACTTCTTAAGTTTGTTTTGTCGTTCTTCCCTCTTACATGGAAAAGCGTAACAACGGCTTTTTTCTTAAGGAAAAAAAGTGAATTGGGTTTCCGTCACAGACTCTGTGTGTCTGTGTGGAACAGTTTACTTGTATTTTGTGGAGGCAAAGCTGAGAAGATTAAAAACAAAAACTCTTTTAATGTCCCAGAGTTTCTTCTGTGGAACTTGTGGTATTGACAGTGGGTAATTTTTTTTTTTTTTTTTTTGAGGTGCTCTCTGATAAAGTTTTGCTGGCTTTCCATTTAATCTTTCAACTTTAAAAATTATCTCTTTGAACCCAGGCAGATTTTATTATTGTGGTTTCATGGAAGGACAACTAATCATACAAAGGGGCAGAGCTGAATCCTGGAAACCGATTAAAATGAGTGTACGGCTCTTTTGTTTTTCTTTTCAGGAGCCAGGATAGGTTTTGACTTGTACCAGAAGCGTCAAATGGTCCTGATTGGAATTGAATTTACTTTAGATCCTCACTGTCCCTTAACGAAAGTCACTCTGTCCATGGGCTGTGAACAGTGGTGTGGCTCAGTCAGCTGACAGCCTGGAGCTTCCTGCTGTGGTTGCCACCGATGAGACTTGAAATGGAGAAGGACGTAGGTTCGGTTCAGAGCTAGCGGACAGATAGGTTTCCTGCCCTTGTTTCAACATAACCGTATCCTGTTCACACTTTGTGGTTCCCGCGTATCTTCTGGAGCTGTCAAGACAGACGTGAAGCATCTGACGGTCTTTGGGTGTATGTGTTTTGTTCTTGTGGCTTTCAGCTTATAGGGGTTTTCCAGTTTTGCCCTCTTTTCAAAGGGAAGGCCTGACTTCCTCTAATTTTGTAAGATCAGAATTAGAGCTCACGTGGTGGTAATAAAAGAAGGCCTGGTGGTGCAGTGGTGAAGTGCTCAGCTGCTAACGGAAAGGTTGGCCGTTTCGAACCCACCAGCTGCTCCCCAAGAGAAAGATGTGGCAGTCTGCTGCCATAAAGATTACAGCCTTGGAAACCCCATTAGGGCAGTTCTACTCTCTCCTGTAGGGTCGCTCTGAGTCGGAATTGACTCACGGCAGTGGTAGCAGGGTCTTGGTAACGATGTCAACCAAATTTCTCTGTCTTTACACGTATGGTATATAACTTGAGCCTCCTAATAACTCCTTGGGGTTATCTGTGTGTCAGTATGTGCAGCAAATGTTAAAGGAAAAATTTAAACAAGAAACTATGATCCCTAAATTTCCTAACTGTTCTTTTCATTTTTTGCATAGTCCTTCAGCTTTTGATTATCTCTTTTTTTATAGTGGGTGGTTTTGAATGGGCTTTTTTCACTTAATATTAAGCAAAAACCTTTTCTTTGTTTTCATATAATTTTCACAATTTACTCTTTTAATGGGTACATAATATTCCACTGAATGAGTATAATAACTTATTTGTGTTTTCCTCCTGTCATGTATTTGACCTTTCCACAATACAGATAATGCTGTATTGTATGTATATACACATACACACACAGACACAGTGGGCAGTTCTCTTTACACATCTAGCTGGACGTCTTTGGTTAGATTATTCCCTTAAGCTATAACCCCATAAGTGAGACTGTGCTTGTTAGGGGGAGGTTTACCTTTTCAAAATGGGGAAACAGGCTCGGTTTAAGCTTTTACTCTAGACCCATTACTCTTGGGAGGCAGAGCTGAGCCTTAAGCTCAAAGCTGTGTATTCACTGGATCCATTAGAGATTTCCTGATAGGTTTATGGGTACACAGACCTTGGACAGTCAGGTACCAGGGACTGGGCTTCTCTCAGACTTTCTTCTGCTGGAAGGCAGTGTTGACAGATGACATGGAGAACATCAAAAAAGAGATCATAAAGAATACCCCTGTCTCATCTTTTCCAAGCATTTCTCTGCTGCCTCCACCGGTGGGCAATGATATAGATAATGTTAATAAAAATAGTTCATACTGACTGAGCACGTGCTATTGCCAGGCAGTGTGTTAAACACTTCCTGTCTGTTCATTCAATATAGACTCACAATCACAATAAGAGGTAGATGCCAGTACCCTCATTTATTTACAGCTGGGGGAACCAAGGTACAGAGAGAGACATAAACTTGCCAAGTCACAGAGCCAAGAAGCGGGGGAGCTAGGGTCATGGTCAAGGTAGCCTGGCTCCTTCAGGGTCTCTGCTTCTACCCACTCTGCTGTACTGGGAACAAATTTGGTTTTCCAGGTGGAGTGAGCTGATGAAGAGTGCGAGACACAAGCCTGCAGTGCTGAGGTCCTCATGGAAGATCCTCCACCGGGGAGGTTGTCTGTGCCTTCCTCAGCTCCCAAAGTGCAGGGCACTACCTAGGCCACTGAGCATACGGCTCTCTGAGGCTGATAAAATTCGCAGATGACGAAATCTCCTGATGCTGGTGGAACTCTTTCCAGTAGGAGGGTGTCCCAGTTTGTACAAAGAACGCATTTCCCAACAAAGCACTGCACGAAGCAACATCCTCCCAAGCTTGTCCTGGGTCTCCAAATGGACTTTCATCTTGTTTTGGTTATGCCAAAAAAAAAATCCACATAAGCAACCACCCGCACTCATTCCTATGGGGAAGGTGGTATTTTCTGCCAGCTCTGAAGCCTTAGGGGCCTTTATTTCTTTTTCTGTGTTTTTGTTCCAGGTGGACTCAGTAGTTTTAAGCAGAACCATGAAAACCTCTGTGACAACTCCCTCCAGCTCCAAGAGTGCCCGGAGGTTGGGGGTGGAGCGTCTGCGGCCTCGGGCACACTACCTCAGTCCCTCCCCACCACCCCTGACATCGAGAACGCAGAGCTGACCCCCATCCTGCCCTTCCTGTTTCTTGGCAACGAGCAGGATGCTCAGGACCTGGACACGATGCAGCGGCTGAACATTGGCTATGTCATCAATGTCACCACCCACCTTCCTCTCTATCATTATGAAAAAGGCCTGTTCAACTACAAGCGGCTGCCTGCCACCGACAGCAACAAGCAGAACCTGCGCCAGTACTTTGAAGAGGCTTTTGAGTTTATCGGTAAGTCTCGCCTAAGGGGAACTCTCATCCCCCTGCTTGCTTTCCTCCCTCAGGCTTGTGCTTTGGCATCCAGTCGAGGCTTCTCCCTGCGTTTCAGAAACGCTGCTCTGAGGTGGTTTTGGACTCTGCCACTTGATGCAGCCAACGTGTGCTCCTAGTCCTAGCCAGCAAAGTATCCGTGAGCCATCAGGCTGCGTATAAGAGAAGCAATTCCACTGAGTTGGGATCAGTTCAACTAGAAGTCTTCATCCTGAAAGTTCTCAGTGAACAAGTGGAAGGGTTAGCGTTTTTATGCCCTCCAACCAGAAGTGTGGATGGAAAATCAGGAATTGGAGGCCAGAGCAGATGCTGCTGCTTCATGGCCTGCTAGCACCCCTGAGTGCCTTGCAGGAAAGAAAATACAGGGAATCTCCATGACACCAGCTCCTCACCAACACATACCTCCCTATTCCCCTACCAAGCCTTACTCATCTTGCATTGGAGGGGTTTCGATTTCCTAACCTTGAGTAAAACTGATGTGGAATTAGCAGAGCCTCTTTCCATGAGGTTGAGGCCAAGGGAGCATTTGCCGAAGGGTTGGCTCCGAGGGAACCTTTTCAGGATAGTTGTTGCATTCGTGCCTAGGGAGGGAGAAGAGCGGAGGTCTGGGCAGAGGGTGCTGAGGTCGTGACCTGGTTTGCACTCTAACTTCTTTGTCTTAGTTCTTAAATATTGGGTAGCAAGAAACGTTCATGCTAGTGAGATGGTACTAGATTTCCTTATACAATTTATCCCAAACTCACCGAAATTGGAAAGCTCAGGTTATGTAGTCCAAATAGTTCCCGAGAAGTAATACTCTAGTCATCAACCAACCAACTGGTTGCTATCAGATCAATTCCAACTCATGGTGACCCATGGGTATCAGAGTAGAACTGTGCCACGTAACATTTTCAGTGACTGATTTTTTTGGAAGTAGATCACCAGGCTTTTCTTCCAAGGTACCTCTGGGCAGACTCAAAACTTCAACCTTTTGCTTAGCAGTTGAGGGGGTTAACTATTTGTACCACCCAGGGGCTCCACAGCGGGCTTTAACCTCCAGAAGGAAGTGTCTGTTAGCCTAACCCTAATCCTATCCTTAACTTCTGCTTCTTCTGTACCCCTGAACTGTCATAGGGCTCAAACTGTCTTTTAAGGAACTCCTGCTACATAACGGATGCTCAAAAATTTTTGACACCAACCCTTTTTCAGCATTAAAGAGTAGCTCAGTACTTTTTCCTAAATATTGCTGCAGGTTGTTCCTGAATCTTTGTCCCAGGTATATTCTACTCATGTGTTGCTCCTTTGTCAGAAAAAAAGCGAGCTCTGGTGGCGCAGTGGTTAAGCGCCCAGCTGCTAACCGAAAGGTCTGTGGTTTGAACGCACCAGCCGCTCCTAGGGAGAAAGATGTGAATCTATTCCCGTTAAGACTGCAGCCTGGGAAGCCTGATGGGGGCAGTTCTATTTTGTCCCATAGTGTCATTACGGATAGGAATTGACTTGCCGGCAAAGGGTTTTGTCAGAAAAAAAGCCTGAAAAAAGCCTTGGGCTTAACATCTGTTGGGTTTGGTGGATTTGCTCTAGATTGGTAGGTAGCTCTGGTCACATTGCCCGGCTGTTTTCCTTGCTAATTGTGCCTTCGACCCCTTAAACTCAGGACCATGGCTTGTTTAGTTGGGAAGGAAATTCTGAGTGGTCACCAAACTCAATGAAGTAAAGTGACTTCTCCAAGGTCGTAGGAATTTTTATGTCAGAGAGGGGACCAGAACCCAAGACTCTTGGCTCTTAGGCCAGAGGCCTTTCTGCAACACCCTGGGGCAGTGTTTACAATGCTGTATTAGTTCCCAACTGGCAACGCTTGAAGATGCAGAGATACTGCGGATTATTAATAATACCTAAGCCAAACCTTGAGCTCCCAGGGAAGGAATATGTGTCACCAAGTAGATGAGAAACTTCCTGGTTGATATATAATGTCCAAGTACAGTTTCATCCGACTTAGTTCCAGCTGAGGGAAGTTAGGAAATTGTTTTCCATTTAACAAGTAGCATAAGATATGCCTGTTTTAAGAGGATTTCAACCAAATCACCCACATTCCTTGTAGATTATTCAGACTTGACTGCTTGTTCAGAAGGGAAAAAAAAAAAAAAAGCAAAGCCGCATTTAGCCTGAAGAACAAATTCAGAATCAGAGTCTGCCTAGGCGCAATTGTAGTTTCATTGTTATACACTGGATTAACTGAAAATTTAGTCTTGTTTTAGACAAAATACAGTAGATTTTATAAATACGATTATATCATACAAAGAGGCTAGTACAAACTACTCAAAGTCTAGTTTTAGGCTTTAAATATGCTACTTTCTTCCCTGAGTCTGACGGTGTTGTTCCCCTAGTCCCTGAGGCTGTTTAGCTAGTATTATTCCCATTGTTCAGACAGGGGGATTGTGGCTCTGGGGAGTCTCCTGACTCCCACAAGGTCACTCAGCTGGAGTGTATGCAACCAAGAGTCCACCGTAGCCCTTTGCAGCTCATACTCTTACCACCATGCTACCCTGTCTCAGTTTGGAGGTTGATAAATAGTGTGTGCTGAAGAGAAGAAATTGAAAATGGGAGATACCTTACTTCTTGAAATGTCTGCCTAATCTATAGATTTTTACGGTGAACACTTACATCATGTTTTTGGTTTTGGTCCATTGGTGGGTAGCCAATAAAAGCAATTTAGTTAAAACTCTCCTCTCTTCCCCGCTCCCCTTCCCTGCCTCTTTATCTAACTGGCATTCATTCAGGGTAGCTTTCTATGGGATGCCTTTTAATCTAGAAGAATCAGTAAGAATCCGTTCAGGCAGTGCCCATAAGCTCTTTTCCAGAGCTTTTAATATGTCTATCTGAAAACTTATACAGTAGTGCCTCTTTCAATTGCTCTGAGCCATGGCTGGGATTCTTCCATCTTCCTGATGGATCCTGAGCCATGACAGGAATTCCTCCGTCTTCCACATAGCCGCCATGTTGGAACAGCAGGCCTGGATGTGAAGGTGGCTGAACGGTTAAGATGTACGGGGTACCCTGAACCTGTGTACTACAAGTCTTTAGTTCATTTTGCAACTATTGGGTTTCTTGGTGAGAAGCTGAACATAGTAAGTTTCTAGTTGAGCTTTGTTCCTTTAACCTTAGTCAAGATTTAGTAAGACTGAAACTCCTGTTCATGTAGTATCAGTTCCTGTACAGAGCAATTATATAGTATAAAGAAATAAATGGTATCTTCTCCATCGTGTGGGAGAATTAGTGTTAGTAACATTAGTTTTGATAAGTCGTACAACTTGGTGATTGGAATCAACATCCTTAATCAGAAGGGGAACCATATACTGTGTATGTGTGTGTGTGGATGTGTATGTTTTCCTGCCACCCTCTCTCCCTCCCTCCTTCTCTCCATCTCGTCTTCCCTTCCTCCTTCCCTCTCTTTAAGTAGAATGAGTTTGAAAAAAAAAAAAGAACAAAATATTTGAGAGAGAGACTAAATGACTATTATTGTTAGCTGCTGTCCTGACTCATGGCTATTAAAACCCATTGCTGTCAAGTCGATTCTAACTCGTAGTGACCTTGTAGGACAGAGTAGAACTGCCCCATAGGGTTTCCAAGGCTGTAATCTTTATAGAAGCAGACTGCCATGTCTTTCTCCCACAGAGCCACTGGTGGGTTTCCACGACCCACCTTTTGGTTAGCAGCTGAGCCCTTAACCACTGTGTCACCAGGGTTCCTTTCATGGCAATTAAGGGCTACTTGATCAGTAGCTTGTTGACCATGTAAATTAACTGCGTTGTAGTCCAGCTTCAGTCTGCTGCTATCATCTGTGAAGTAAACTGTTGCTACAAGTGATTCTTCTACCTCATCTTCTTTTTAAATGTAGAAGAAGCAGAAGGCAGGTTCTTACGCAGGCTAATATTGCTTTTAGCCCGTTGTGATTCTGACATATACATACCAAATTAACTGGTAACATATACTTGTTTTAAAAAAAAATTTTTTTTTAATGTATTCTTTCTCTACAAAATATGGCCTTGTCAGTTCTAAACAAAAGTTAATCTCTCTCCTTCCATCTCGCTCCCTCCTCCC
Organism: Elephas maximus indicus; assembly: GCF_024166365.1. NCBI lineage: Eukaryota > Metazoa > Chordata > Mammalia > Proboscidea > Elephantidae > Elephas > Elephas maximus. The sequence goes on along the minus strand of NC_064842.1, from coordinate 11,354,552 downwards.
CTCCCACTCCTGCTCTCCTACCCTTCTCCAGAGGAAGCTCACCAGTGTGGCAAGGGGCTCCTTATCCACTGCCAGGCGGGGGTGTCCCGCTCTGCCACCATTGTCATCGCTTACTTGATGAAGCACACTCGAATGACCATGACTGACGCTTACAAGTTTGTCAAAGGCAAGCGACCAATTATTTCCCCAAACCTTAACTTCATGGGACAGTTGCTGGAGTTTGAGGAAGACTTAAACAACGGTGTGACACCACGAATCCTTACACCAAAGTTGATGGGCGTGGAGACGGTCGTGTGACTGCAGCCTGGAGGGAAAGGATTCCTGGTCTTCATTAGAAGACGAAGAGAAAGGAGGACTGATGTTCTTTTTCTTTCTTTCTTCTTTGTTTTTTTTTTTTTTAGGATGGGGTAAAGTTTGTGGATGGAAACAAACTTGTTCAGAAACTTTTTATTCTTTACACGTGTGAGAAGAATTTAACTTTCGATGCCAATGGTATCATTGTTGATGCCATTGATGTCAGGATTCGCTTCCCACAAACTGATAAAACAGGGAGGCTAAAGAAGTCATTTTTTTAAGCCAACAATAAAAATATAGTAAAACTTGGTTCTCCCCCCTTTTCTTTTAAGCTATCTGTAGAGTTTGTGACGAAATAGTCTGTGCAGGCTCATAGACCGAAGATGCTACATCTGACAAAGACAAAGAACCAAAAGTAAGGAGAAAAGACATTGAGTCGTGAAGGCCTGAGGTCTGCCCAGGCCGTACACGTAGAATACAAAACGCAACCCAGCCAAGCCCTGTAGTGCTCACTGGTGCAAAGAAAAGATCAGGCAGCTACAGTTGTCTGAGAACCCTTCCTTCACACATTCTTTAAAGAGACAAAGGATACTGTTGATTTTGTGTGTTTCATACTCTGGATTTTTTTTTTTTTTTTTTTTCTCCTCTCTGGGTTTAAGAGATTTTTTTTTTTTTTTTTTTAGTAGCAAGGAACTTGACCATTATACCATGTGCCTTCACTGGCTTCTTGTGCAATAATGTGGTGTTTTCAGTGTGCAAACAAGTTAGCGCTGGCAGCCTCATAGTAGACAAATAGTGCAAATTTGCCAGCTTGGAGATAGCAAGGAATTAAACAAAACCAATTATTTTCTTCCCCATCTTGTACCTTTGTTCAATTTTGTTTTGTTTTGTTTTCGATTTGATTCTGGTTATAGTGCCATAAACCTTGTTACATATGTATATCAGAATGTAAAAAAAAAAAAAAAAAAAGACAAAAATTTATTTAAAAAATATTTTTCGCAAAAAAACCTCGGTGTGTTTCTGTTGATTGCGTAAAAATTTATTTTCATTATATAAATGAAATTCATTTTGGGTTGTGCCTCCCTCCCACCCCTTTTCCTCAACTCCACTTCAAGCATCTCTTACCATCGGTGACATAGTCTGGTTTGTTGTTGTAACTTGTACATATGACAGAGCTGGAAGTACAGTGCCCGTATGGAGACGGGGAGATGAGGAAGGGAAAATACTCTCTGCTCCTTGTGAAGCAGAGAGAATTAGCAAGGGAGCAAAAGAGCTCCAAGACTGATCTACCTACTTATCTCCTACACTTCCCCAACCCTGCCATCCCATCTACAAATGTAATTCTTAATTTCAGAAAGCCTCACAGTAAAGTCACCTTAAAGGTAGGAACAGGTTTACACCCACCTCTGGGCCTTGGTGACCAGGTCACTGAAAGATGAAGCAGAACTTCAGGGACCTTCCTAGTGGCTATTTGATCGACAGGGGTCTCAAAGGTCCCTTCACTGCCCCTTGCTCACTTCGCGTCTTTGCTATATAACGCACGTAGTGCGCTGCAGCAAGTTGCCGTTTCCTCCTCTTTTGCAGCAAACTGAACTCCCTTTTATAAGTTATTAAGTGCTGTTAAGTTCGCCGCAATTGCCAGTTTCAGCTGAGTCAGCGCTGACTCGTGGTGACCCCATGTATGGCAGAGGAGGACTGTGATCCATAGGGTTTTCAATGGCTGATGTTTTTCAGAAGTAGATCACCAGGTCTGTCTTTCCAGGTGTCTCTGGGTGGACTTGAACTAACAACCTTTTGGTTAACAGCCAAGTGCATTATCCATTTCCACCGTTCAGGGACTCCTTCCCCATAGTAACACTTGGTAATATATAGCTGGGTTCCTATCCACAGAGTATGGAGACTGGGACAGGGGAAAAAACAGAATCTGGACATTTTCTATGTTTTATTAAAATATATGTCCAGGGGGGCTTAAGGAACCCCGGTGCTCAATGGTTAAGCACTTGGCTGCTAAGCAAAAGGTTGATGGTTCGAACCTACCCAGCAGCTCTGTGGGAGAAAGACCTAGTGACCCACTCTTGTGAAGATTACGGCCTAGAAAACCCTACGGGGCAGTTCTACTCTGTCACATGGGGTCACTGTGAGTCGAAATCTACTGGATGGCACCTAACAACAACTGGGGGACTTGGCTATAGGAAACGTTCACGGTAAACTCAAATTTGCCTGGGGTGAGTCAAACAGTTGAAGAATTCTGGCATGTCCAATTCTATATAACTACATTTGGCACTAAATATTTTTGTGACTATTTCCATACAAATGATATAATGAAATATTTGGACATTTATTTTTTAAATATCTTTTCTACTGGCAGTGATTTAAAATTTTCTTTTATTGGAAAAGTGGAGACTGAGTTAACGGGAATTAACTGAGAGCTGTTGAATTACTTTCCTTTTAATACAAAGTGTTAATTGAGTGAAAAGTTAATCTCTCTTGTGGTGCTTTCTGCTGTTCAGGCTGACAATTTCCTAGGTGTATTTAAGGAGTCAGGTTGATAAATGATAAGTCATGATGCTTTACAAGACATTTGTTTTCCTTTGTTCGAAGTTCAAATGTTACATTTCTGCTGGTGTTTAAGGTTCATTCTCTTTCTTTTTAGAAAAAAAGAAAAACAGCAATACAGTTTCTCTTCTTTACCTACATGGGGACGATTTATTTTTTCGAAGTTCATGGTTTTGCGAGAAAGCCTGTCCTGGGGCAGACAGGAATCCTGCCAACCAGCATACCAAGAATTCTAAGAGGGTTTCAGATCTTTTTTACTAATCTACTTCGAGTCACTTAGCCTCTGTTTCTTCACGAGGAATGTTAACCACTTCAGGAAAATAATACAGATTAGCCAAGCCATTGCTGTATAAACCAGACTCCTTAGGTTTCTGGGCCTCACTAGGTGCCCAGGAGCTTTAGGGCTAAGCTGGGAAAGGGTTGAATGTTCGTCTTCCTGAGAAAGCAGAATCTCATTGACCAATGCAGGCATCGTTCTAAGAATCCAGCAAGCGTTCTTTTATGCTCAACAATTTCAATTATTTAATAGAATGAATCTGTCATACACCTAGCAGAAAAAAGATACAGTAGGCATTGTTACCTTACGTTTAACAATAGCAGCTCCGGATCCTCCTTGTCTATTGCAAAAGATAACACTTCTCCAATCAATGCATATTAACCAGGATATAGAGTTCACATGTTATGGAAAAGCTTATGCCAGCTACTTCTGGATCAGGGGTGGACAGAGGAGGGGGAGGGGAGCAGGCAGGGAGGCTGACACACGAATGACGTGGACAAAGCGAAATATGAAGGAAGACATGTACAAAACCCAGAGATCGCGCGTTGCCAGTAAATGGGGAAATATGACCTTCTAAAAGGGTAATGAAATATGAGAAACAAGAGAAAATGAGAGGTTCTAGAAAAATACAGTTATGCATATAAACATATATGATTGTCAAATGATTACATAAATGTATAAATAAATGAATGAATATATATAATATATATGTCAGAGTAAAGAACTAGGGCCTGAGTTACACTCCAGAAGTTGACCAAGACAGAATGCTAATAAATCACTCTAACCAGGTCTAGAAGGTAAGAGGTGTGGCAAGCCAAATGGAATAGCGATCACGCAGTAATGGTCTTTACCATATTCGAGGACGACTGTTGAAAATAAGCCACAACATGTTATGGTTGAGGTCTTTGTCTAAATATGTAATATCTAAACTAAGGAAGTAGGAGTTGATGTTTGGTTCTATGTTCTGATTGGACAGTTGTTATATTCAGAATGGAGGGAGGGAAGGTGTGACAGTTAAGGTTATGTGTCAGCTTGGCTAGATCATGATTCTCAGTGGCTTGGCAGATGTTGTCTAATCATCCTCTCTTTTGTGACCTGAGGGGACCAGCCAAACAGTTGAAAGGGGAGTTTCCTTGGGAGTATATCCAATATATATGAATGTTCTGGCAAAGCTCCCCATCTCTCAGTCCTGCGTGCTACTCATCCTCCTCTGACCTATGGTTCCTGGGACATGAGCCAGCAGCCTGCCATCTGACCTGCAGATTTTGGGTTCATCGGCCCCTGCACCCATGTGAGTCAGGAGAAGCCTCTAGCCCGATGCTTGATCCACAGATTTAGCACTTGCCAGCCTCCACAGCTTTGTGAGGTATTTTCTTGAAATAAACATCTCTATGTGCATATATATATATATGTGTGTATATATATATGCTCTTCATTGGTTTTGCTCCTCTAGAGAAGCAAAGAGTGGTTCCAGAGGAACAAAATTGTAAAGAGGAGTTTTCTGAATTGGTTCTCAAGTCTAACTCATAAACCCATTGCTATCCATTGTGACCCTATAGGACAGAGTAGAACTGCCCCCATAGAGTTTCCAATGCTGTAAATCTTTACAGAAGCAGACTGCCACGTCTTTCTTCCACAGAGCAGCTGGTGGGTTAGAACCACTGACTTTCCGATTAGCAGCCCAGCGTTTAATCACTGCGCCACCATGGCTCTTTCTCAAGTCTAGCCAGTCTTAAAGGCGCTGATGACCCTATCTCCAGAAGTGAAAAAAAAAAAAAAAGGTGTGAAGTGGCAATAGAAATATGCAAAGTATCACCACCATTGGATCAAAGATTTGTGAGAGACAAGGCTCTAGGTGATTGTATATTTGATACTTTTCCACACTTTTGTCAGAATGAGAAGTATAAAGCTGGTTGGTTGGTCCTACTTTTCACTAAAGTGGTGAAAGAAGAGAATGAGCTCAAAGCCGCAGAGTCACACCTCAAGGGCGGTATAAAAGTCCTAAAAGTTGTCCTTGTGCCCTGAAAGAAAGCCTTGTTTCTTGTAGTAACAGAGCTGATATTGCCAAAAACCAAACCAGAGTCTTATCGTGAGAGTGGCTGAATGCTAGTTGGATTCCCAATTGTTTTAGTTATCTAGTGCTGCTATAACAGAAATAGTACAAGTGGCTGGCTTTAACAAATGGAATTTATTCTCCACAGCATAGGAGGCTTTAGGCACCCTTTAGTGTATTCCGACTCATAGTGGCCCCCGTACAACGGAATGAAACACTGCCCAGTCCCTCGCAATTGTTGCTGTGTTTGAGCCCATTGTTGCAGCCACTGTGTCAGTCCATCTCATTGGGGTCTTCCTCTTTTTAGATGACACTCTATTTTACCAGGCATGATGTCATTCTCCAGGGACTGTTCTCACCTGATAACATGTGCAAAGTAAGTGACACGTAGTCTCGCCATCCATGCTTCTAAAGAACATTCTGGCTGTATTTCTTCCAACACAGATTTGTTCATTCTTCTGGCACTCCATGATATATGCAATATTCTTTGCCAACACTGTAATTCAAAGGCATCAATTCTTCGGTCTTCCTTATTCATTGACCAGCCTTCACGTGCACATGAGGCAATTGAAAACACCATGGCTTGGGTCAGGCCCACCTTAGTTCTTCAAGTGATATCTTTGCTTTTGAACACTTTAAAGAGGTCTTTTGCAACAGATTTGCTCTATGCTATTTGTCTTCTGATTTCTTGATTGCTGCTTCCATCGGCATTGATTGTGAATCCAAGCAAAAGGAAATCCTTGACAACTTCAATCATTTCTCCATTTATCATGATATTGCTTATTGGTCCAGTGGTGAGGGTTTTTGTTTTCTTTATGGTGAAGTCTAATCCATGCTAAAGGCTGTGGTCTTTGATATTCATCAGTAAGTTCTTCAAGTCCTTTTCACTTTCGGCAAGCAAGTTTGTGTCATGTGCATATTGCAGGATGTTAATGAGCCTTCCTCCAATTCTGATGCCCTGTTCTTCTTCTTATAGTCCAGATTCTCGGATTATTTGCTCAGCATACAGATTGAATAGGTATAGTGAAAAGATACAACCCTGATGCACACCTTCCCTGACTTTAAACCATGTAGTATCCCCTTCTGTTTGAAGTCTCTTGGTCTAAGTACAGGTTCTTCATGAGCACAGTTAAGTGTTCTGGAATTCCCATCCTTCTCACTATTATCCATAATTTGTTATGATCCACACAGTCAAATGCCTTTGCCTAGTCAATAAAACATAGGTAAATATCTTTCTGGTATTCTCTGCTTTCAGCCAGGATCCACCTGACATCAAGAGTGATATCCCTCGTTCCACACCCTCTTCTGAATCCGGTTTGAATTTCCTGCAGTTCCCTGTTGATGAACTGTTGTGACTGCTTTTAAATGATCTCTAGCAGAATTTTACTTGAGTGTGATATTAATGACATTGTTTGATAATTTTTGCATTCTGTTGGATCACCTTTCTTTGGAATGGGTACAAATATGGATCTCTTCCAGTCGGTTGGCCAGGTGGTTGTCTTCCAAATTTCTTGGCATAGATGAGTGAGCCCCTCCAGTGCTGTATCCATTTGTTGGAACATCTCAGTTGGTATTCTGTCAGTTTCTGGAGTCTTGTTTTCCATCAGTGCCTTCAGTGGCGCTTAGACCTCTTCCTTCAGTACCATCAGTCCTTGATCATATGCTATGTCTTGAAATGGTTGACAGTCAACCAATTCTTTTTGGTATAGTGACTCTGTGTATTCCTTTCATCTTCTTTTGATGCTTCCTGTGTTGTTTAATATTTTCCCCATAGAATCCTCCAATATTGCAACTCAAGGCTTGAATTTTTTCTTCAATTCTTTCAGCTCGAGAAATGCTGAGCATGTTCTTTCCTTTTGGTTTTCTATCTCCAGGTCTTTGCACATGTAATTATAATACTTTGTTTTCTTGAGCTGCCCTTTGAAATCTGTTCAGCAGTTTTACTTGATTGTTTCTTCCTTTTGTTTTAGCTACTCTACATTCAAAAGCAAGTTTCAGAGTCTCTTCTGACATCCATTTTAGCCTTTTCTTTCTTTCCCGTTTTTTTAATGACTTCTTGCTTTCTTCACGTATGATGTCGTTGATGCCATTCCACAGCTAGTCTTGTCTTCAGTCAATAATGTTCAATGTGTCAAATATATTCTTGAGATGGTCTTTAAATTCAGGTTGGATATACTCAAGCTTGTACTTTGGCTTTCAAGAACTTGCTCTAATTTTCTTCAGTTTCAACTTCAACTTGCATATGAGCAATTGATGTCTGTTCCACAGTTGGCCCATGGCCTTGTTCTGACTGATGATATTGAGCTTTTCTATCATCTCTTTTTACGGATGTAGTCAATTTGATTCCTGTGTGTTCCATTTGGCAAGGTCCATGTGTATAGTCACCATTTATGTTGTTGAAAAAAGTTATTTGCAATGAAGAAGTCGTTGGTCTTACAGAATTCTATCATGTGATCTCCAACGTCATTTGTATCACCAATGCCATATTTTCTAACTACCAACCCTTCTTCTTTATTTCCAGCTTCTGCTTTCCAATTGCCAGTAATTATCAATGTGTCTTGATTGCATGTTTGATCAATTTCAGACTGCAGAAATTGGTAAAATCTTCAATTTTCTCATCTTTGGCATTAGTGGTTGGTGGGTAAATTTGAATAATAGTCATATTAAGTGGTCTTCCAAGTAGGCATATGGATATTATTCCATCACTGACAGTGTTATACTTCAGGATAGACTTTGAAATGGTCTTTTTGACGATGAATGCAATGCCATCCTTCTTCAATTTGTCAATCCTGGCATAGTAGACCATATGGTTGTCCTATTCAAAATGAATAACACCAGTCCATTTCAGCTCACTAATTCCTAGGATATTGATCTTTATGCTTTCTGTTTCATTTTTGACTACTTCCAATTTTCCTACATTCGTGTTTTGTACATTCCACGTTCCAATTATTAACAGATGTTTGCAGCTGTTTCTTCTCATTTTGTGTCATGCCATATCAGCAAATGAAGGTCCGGAAAGCTTGACTCCATCCACATCATTAAGTCAACTCTACTTTGAGGAGGTAGCTCTTCCCCAGTTGTATTTTAAGTGCCTTCCAACCTGAGAGACTCATCTTCCGGTACTATATCAAACTATTCCATTACTATTCATAAGGTTTTTACTGGCCAATTTTTCAGAAGTAGAAGGCCAGGTCCTTCTTCCTAGTCTGTCTTAGCCTGGAAGCTCCACTGAAACCTGACCACCAAGGTCGACTCTGCTGGTTTTTGAAATACCCGTGGCAAAGCTTCCAGTATCACAGCAGCATGCAAGCCAGCACAGTACAACAAACTGGAAGACACTTGGTGGATTTACAGGGTAAGAAGAATGAATTTTGCTAGTGGGTCAAAAAGGGTAATAGTGAGAGGAGCTCCTCCCATTTCCAGCCTTTGATTCCAGAGCCTATGAATCCTAGATAAGGGAAAAACAGCAACGTTATTGGTTGATGATTTAGAGAATTACTACATCTTGTTGGACATCTTGCTAGCCCTGCAAAGTGTTTCCATCCAACTATCAGAATAACTGAATCTTTAAAAGAACCGTTCCACTTCTTCAGACTGATGGAGAACACGGTAAGATTAGTGGATTCCATGAACATGAGCCTTTTGCCTCACGTCATTTGCTGCACAATAAGTTTCTTGGTCAGAATCAAAGCATCACAGAAAACCACGATGGCGGATAAGACATTCTGTAAATCCACAGATACTGATTTTGGCAAAAGCAGGCAGGGAAGGCAGATCCATACGAAGTGTAAGTTTCTATGAATCTAGAACAGAATACTGCCTCTTCTGTGATAGAAGTGGTCCAATGTAATTAATCTGCCACCAGGTAGCTGTCTGATTCCCCTAAGGAATGGTGCCACTTTAGGAGCTTGGTGTTGGCCTCTGCTTTTGGCAGGTTGGACACTTAGCAGTGGCTGTAACCAGATTACCCTTGGTGAGGGGAAGTTCATTTTGCTGAGCTCATACATACCCTGTATCCCTGCCACTATGACTACTTTATTCATGAGCCCAATTGTCAAAGATAAGAGTGACCAGAGAAAGAGATCTGACAGAGGTCCATGGAATGGGTCATCTTTTCCAACTGATTATTAAGATTCCCCCTGTACTGAGGTTAAGGAGTTCTGGTAGCGCAACTGTTAAGCACTTGGTTGCTAACCAAAATGCTGATAGTTCGAACCCTCCCAGCAGCTCCGTGGGAGAAAGACCTGGTGATCTGCTCTTGTGGAGATTATAGCCTAGAAAACCCTATGGGGCAGTTCTACACTACATGGAGTTGTTATGAGTTGAAATCAACTCAACAGCACCAAAAACAACAACATGCTGAGACTGAGGGACAGTGGTGGTTCAGTGGTAGAATTCTCACCTTTTATGCAGGAAACCCAGGTTTGATCTCTGGTAAATATACCTCATGCACAGTCAGCACCCACCTGTCAGTGGAGGCTTTTGTGTTGCTGTGGTGTTGAAGAGGTTTCAATGGAGCTTCAAGACTAACATGGATTAGAAAGAAAGACCTGGCAATTTATTTCCAAAAATCAGCAAATGAAAAACCTATGGATTACAATGGGCCAATACGCAACTGATCCTGGGGATGGTATAAGACCAGGCAACCTTTTGTTCCATTGTGCACGGGGTCTTCATGAGTTGGGGCTGACTAGATGGCAGCTAATAACAACAACATGCTGAGGTTGAGCTGTGGTGAGCATTCACGTGGGACACATTCCATGCCCATTCAGGGAGGTCTATCTCTATACTTCTTCTCCATACTTTCCGGTCACTAATTTTCCAATCATGTTTCTTCTAGGTCTTGATCATCTGGTCAAATCATTAGTTACCATCTATGAAACAATGTAGATTCATGCTCCTGGTTTTCTCTCCTTCCAGGCAAAGTCACCCAGGTGCACTGCTGGAAGTTCTGCCCCAGTGGGATGACTGTCCTTCAACACTATTGTTCGAGGCAACCACAAAGTAGGGCTGTAGTGATGTAGCCATTCATTTTTGGATGATACCAGGATATTATGCAAAACTATCCGTAAACAAGGCCAACAGTCTTTCAGTCCATCGTCAAAGGGAACTTCTCATGAGACCAAAGATATGAGTTACAGGAAAGCAGCTATGGTAGCAGCAATAGTGGCTACGGGTATCTAGGTCACTCACTTATTCCACTTACTTGGGCTTTCAGGACCATCTTGAGTCCAATTTCATCTGTTTCTCTTCCATCTGATAATGGGATTATCCATTATCCACTGTTATTCATGTCTAGCTTAGTGGGTCAAACAACACTTAGCTCATCATAGATAGCTCAGGCTGCACTGTAACTTGATGGCCCATTATCGAACTTCCAGTTTCAAACTACTTTTCAAAAAAGAGTCATTTTTCTGCAAAAGCTGTCGTAATTTTGCTCCAAAATCCTAAATATCTGTTTTATAATTCACCTATAAGTTAAATGACCCAATAAAGGATCCCTGTCTAATAAAAACACTTCAACCACCATCGGCTATACTGGGTGCAGATGTCAGAGCAGCTTTCACTGCAGTCTGGAACTTTTGTAGAGCCTTCTCTTGTTCTGGGCCCCATTCACAACTAATGACCTTTCATGTTACACTGTAAATGGGTTATATATAGCAGCATGGCCAATGAGGCCTATAAAAAAAAAAACTATACTCCTTCCCAAATCCAAAGAGACTCATTAGACATTGTGCCTCTTTCTTAGTGGTAGGAGGTACTGGATGTAGCAACGTAAAAGAAATTTCTTGACATGTTCCAAACCCCTAGATCTCTAGAAATTTCACTGGGGGAGGGCCCTGAATTTTTGTGGAATTTATTTCACACCCACTGGTATGAAAGTATCTTAACAAGTTATCTAGAATAGTTACTACATCCTGCTCACCAGGTCTAGTTGGCATGATATCATTAATATAATGTACCTACATGATGTCTTGTGCAATGTGGAGACAATTAAAGTCCCTGTGGACTAAATTATGACATAGACTATAGAGTTGAAATAGCCTTTAGGTACATTGCTGGCCCTGCCAACTGAAAACAAATTGCTTCTGATGGTCTTTAGTTAGGAGTTAGCAAAAACATTCTGTAAAAAGCCAGATAGTAAATATTTTAGTCTTTGTGGGGCATGTCATTTCTGTCACAACTTCTCAACTCTGTTGTTGTAACACAAAAACAGACATGGATAATATGTAAATGAGTGAGTGTAGATGTTTTCCAGTAGAACTTTATTTACGAAAACATACAGCAGACTAGATTTGGCTCATGGGCTGTAATGGTCCAACTCCTGTTCTTTACTAAGAAGAATAGAGAAATAAGCATTTACCAAATGAATAGCTAGTTACCAGGTGCCAGGAGCTGTGTTGATTTGCTCCATCAATGAAGCCACATCTGGAACAGCAGCTGCAATTAGAGCTAACATTAGACTGAGATTTTTTTTTAAATCCACTGTCATTCTCCAATATTCATCTGTGTTCTGCATAGGTCAAACAGATAAAATAAATGGGTATATGGTAGCTCTTGCGGAGCACCTTGTTGCTGGCTCTCCATAATTATTTTAGGGGTGTAATATTGCTTTTGTTCATTATTTTGGCAGGTAGTTTATCTATTTCAAAACTTAGTGATTTAAAAGAACAAAAACAAATTGTTTTTCTCATTAATCTGATATCTAAGCAAGGTTCAATAGTAGCAGCTCATCACTGCTTCAAGAAACATCATCTGGGTATCTTGACTGGGGCTGGAGGATCTACTTCAAAGATGGCTTGCTCAAATGGCTTGGTGTGAGGGTTAAGATTGTGTGTCAATTTGGCTGGGCCATGGTTCTCAGTGTTTATATGTGATCACCCCCATGATGGGATCTGCTGTGAGTAGCCAGTCAGTTGAAAAGGAGTTTCCTTGGGTGTGTGGCCTGCACCCGAATGTAACTGGACATTCTGCTTTTGTCTTCTCTGAATCCTACAGCTGCCTCCTGTTTGTCTGACCTCTGGTTCTTGACTCTTGAGCTAGCAGCTTACCTGCTGATCTTGGGTTCATCAGCCCCTGCAGCTACGTGAATCAGGAGAAGCTTCCATTCTGAACCAGCCTCTACAATCTCAGGAGCCTTTTTCTTGATATTAATCTCTCTCTTATACACTTTACTGGTTTTGCTTCTCTAAAGAACCCAGCCTAAGATGCTTGGTGATTTGCTTCTTGTAGTTGACTGGAAACTCATCCAGGGTTGTCCACTGGAGACCTTGGATGCTCTTCACATTAACCTGTCCATGGAAATGTCTGGGTGTCCTCAAAACAGGGCAGCTAGTTTCCAAGAGCAAGCATTCCAAGGAGCTTGGATGAAAGATGCCAGGATGCTAAATCACATAAACTCAGATTAAGTGATCTCTCAGGATGTCACTTCTGTACATTCTATTTATCAAGTGAAGCACTAAGGCAAGATCAGATTCAGGAGAGAAGAATCATTTTTAGTAGTAATCTAGAGAAGGCAGTAATGGGGGATGACAGTAAGGAAAGCAAAGACCTTAATTTCCTCCGTAAATCTTTTCAGATAGTTTTGTAATTCAGGGCTAACAGTTGAACTCCACATTGGTTCCAATGACTACTCCTCTTCCAGGCTCCTAGCCCAAACCCTGAAGAATGGGGGTGGGGGGGAAGGATGCCAAGGGAGAGCTATACCTACTTGACAATTCCTTGAACTCTTTGTTCTGATAGGCATGTCAGTTTTCCTAAGAATCACACCACCTATCTTTTTATTTCACCCAGATCAGACTTTCACAATGTAACACATTTTGAAGGTGACTGGTTTGAGAGCCATTTTATAGTTCATAACTCAGTGCTAATTCTCTGGACCTCCTCTCCTTCCTTTGGCTTGATATGTTGCAAAGACAAACCTGAATGCTCCTGATGTGGGGAAGGGGGGACTACTATTGGAACTTGGAATGATTGCTCACCACTGGAAAAATGGATGCCCCCACCTGCTTGCACACAGGATGAGCTTTCAGACTTGTACCTTCTAGAAGATACTTAACTTCTTACCAGCCAACTATGGATCTTGGAAAGAGGCCCTGCCTTATATTTGGCTTAGGAGCCTTGGGTGGTGCAAGTGGTTGCTTGGCTGCTGTCTTAGTTATTGAATGCTGCTATAACGCCAATACCACAGGTGGATGGCTTTAACAGACAGAAGTTTATTCTCTCACCGTCTGCTAGGCTACAAGTCCGAATTCAGGGCACTCATTCCAGGGGAAGTATTCCTCTCTCTGTTGGCTCTGGAGAAAGGTCCTTGTCATCAATCTTCCCCTGGACGGCAAGTGCTCTGCTCCAAGCACTGCTTTCTTGGTGGTATGAGGCCCCCATCTCTCTGTTCACGTCACTCTTTTATATCTCAAAAGAGAATGATTTAAGGCACAACCTAATCTTGTAAATTGAGTCCAGCCTTACTAACATAACTGCCTCTAATCCTGCCTCATTAACATCATAGAGGTAGAATTTACCAAACCAAAACCCTTCGCCTGTGGAGTAGATTCCTACTTATAGCGACCCTATAGGACAGAGCAGAACTGCCCCATAGAGTTCCCAAGGAACAACTGGTGGATTCAAACCACCGACCCTTCCGTCAGCAGCTGTAGCACTTAACCACTACACAACCAGAGTTTCCGTGGGATTTACAACACATAGGAAAATCACATCAGATGACAAAATGGTAGACGATCATACAATACTGGGAATCATGGCCTAGCCAAGTTGACACACATTTTTTGGGGATACAATTCAATCCATAACATACCCCAATTATCAGAAAGGAGATTCCATGTAGTTATCAGGAAGACTAACCAAGCTGTTAAACTTCGGGACAGATGAGCCCCTGGGTGGTGCATACAGTTAAGTGTTAGTCTCCTAACTGTAAGGTTGGCAGCTCGAGTCTACCCAAAGCACCTCAGAAGAATAGCCTGGTGGTCTGCTTCTGAAAAATCAGCAATTGAAACCCCTAAGGAGCACAGTTCTCCTCTGTCACACAGGAGGTTGCCATGACACGATAGCAACTTTTTTTTTTTTTTTTTTTCCTGTTCTGGACATAAGTAGGTGGAATTCTTCAAGAAAATGATCTTCTCAATGTCAGGCAGTACTAGCCCTTAACATCTACCCATTTATTTGCTCATTCAACAAACACTTGCTTCATTTACATCATGTGGAAACCCTGGGGGCATAGTGGTTAAGAGTTGGGCTGCTAACCAAAAGGTAGGCAGTTCAAATCCTCCAGGAGCTCCTTGAAAACTCTCTCGGGCAGTTCTACTCTCTCCTATAGGGTCTCTATGAGTCTGAATTGACTGGATGGCAACACGTTTGGTTTGGTTTGGGTTTAATCTTTACAGAAACGGATCATCGGGTCTTTCTTCTGCAAAGCCGCTGTGTAGGTTCGAACTGTCAACATTTTGGTTAGCAGCTGAATACTTAACTTCTGTGCCATCATGACTCCTTCTTCTTTTGGATGGCAGGGAGAAAATAGCTGGTTCCAAGTGAGGGAAGAGACAAGGTCAGGCTCAATAGTGGAAGAGCAGCAAAATAATTATTACCATAATTGTAACACTCTGCATTTAAATGGCACTCTCTTTCCAAAGAGCTTATAATACTTTTCTAAATATCTTTTTTGAATTCAAAAGCATTTACTTAAGAATGTACAGCAAAGTATAATTACAGTTTTACTCTGAAATATGTCAATACAGAGTATACTTACTGAAAATTAAATTATTAACATATACATGTAAATTTTTATGATGTATTTTTGACAAAGGAAGTCCCAGAGTATGGATCTTTGAGGAAAACATTAAATGTAGATCCTAAATCATTTCCATGTAATAGGTAGGGAAACCAAGGGGTAAAGTGGTCACATAGCAGGGCGACATAAAAACCAACATCTTCTGATCCCTAGCTCCACACTCTTGCTAGAGGTATTTTCAGGGTTGTGGCCCCAAGACTCCAATAGAAGACAAAGTGTCCTGTTCTAGGAATAGCAAGAGAAGCTAGAAAGACAGCAGGCAGAGAGCAAGAATGAAATCCAAAAAGGATGTAAGAAGGAGAGTAGATAAGAGGTAAGCAGGAAGACAGCTTCAGTTCACAGGAGTTCTTTTCCTGCAGTCTTTGCAGCAATAGAGAGATCATAAATGGACTTCAGGGTGTCTATAAGCCCTCAAAACCCACATAGGTGTTTGTGTGTGAACATATTCAACATGATGCAGGACTCTATACTTTTCATCAGATTTTTTCGATGGTCTTTTAACCAAATGGATTCAGTGACAGCCTAGAAAGATGCCCTGAGAACATGGATTTGATATCAGTCTTAGACTAAGTCCCAAATTTCACCAGCTTCTCTGTGGTTTGATCCTTGCCTACCTCTCCAGTTTCATCTGAAAAACAGCAGAAAGTAATGATAATATGGAAAACTTTTATAAAGATTGCCTAGATTCAGATCCATACCCTACCACTTTGCAGTTGTGTGAACTTGAACAAATTACTTGGTTACTTAACCTGCCTGTAGCTCAGTTCCTTTTCTCATGTGGTTTTGGGGTTCTGTAAGCTCCACCACATTTGCCTTCTCCTTTTACTTCAAACACTGTGTTCCTTCCTACTTTGAGGTCTTTACATAAGCTGTTCCCTCTGCCTGGAAAGTATTTTGCCCCCACTCTTTTCCTAGCTATCTATTGCTGGTCCTACAGATTTCAGCTTGAATTGAACTTCTTCAGGAAAGCTCTGACCCCCATAACTTGGCTCAGTCCCTTTCTATTATGTTCTACTTGACCCAGTGGTATGTGGAAGTAGGATCCTACCAGCTCATGAGAGGATTGTTAAATATTCTGGAATTTTGTGAGCTGGCAACTGTTGATCTTTTGAAATCAGCCATGGTAGAAATATTTACACCATGGAAATGGGCAAATGCTACAAATGAGGATTTTTTAATTTTGATGCTGGTTTGCCAGCATAACAAAGATCCCTGGGAGGCACCAATGGTTTGTGTTTGATTACTAACCTAAATGTTGGTGGTTCAAACCTGCCTAGCAGCGCCACAGAAGAAAGGCCATTAGTTGTTTTTAGGTGCTGTCGAGTCAGTTCTGACTCATAGCGACCCTGTGTACAACAGAACGAAACACTGCCCAGTCCTGCACCATCCCCACAATCATTGATACACTTGAGCCCATTGTTGCCGCCACTGTGTCAATCTATCACATTGAGGGTCTTCCTCTCTTTCACTGACCCTCTACTCTACCAAGCATGATGTCCTTCACCAGAGACTGGTCCCTCCTGACAACACGTCCAAAGTACACGAGCTGAAGTGTTGCCGTCCTTGCTTCTAAGGAGCATTCTAACTGTACTTCCAAGACAGATTTGTTTGTTCTTCTGGCAGTCCATAGTATATTCAATATTCTTCGCCAGCACCATAATTCAAAGGAATCAATTCTTCTTTAGTCTTCCTTATTCATTTTCCAGCTTTCACAGCCAAGAAAATGCTATGGAGTAGTTCTACTCTGTAACACATGAGGTTGCCATAAGTCAGGATCGACTTGACAGCATTTTTTTAACCAGCACACCAATGTATGTATCATCCTGCACATTTCCTTGGTCACATTTGTTCCAATTTTAACTGTGCAATTATTTTTGTGATTGTTTATTTGAGATCTTCTGCCCTCACCAATCTGTAGACTCCACGAGGGCAGGAACCATGTCTGCCTGTTCACTGCTACACCTGCAGCACCTAAAACAACGTCTACTCTGGGCCCTTCATGCTGTTAAGGAAAATCAACAAAAAGGGCAACCTGACAAATGGCATCTGTGCTGCTTACTTGGGCAAGGAGAGAATTGTTCAAGAGTTAAGGAAGTAGAGCCAATGAAGATACTCCTCTCCTGAAATTCCTTCCGTGTGTCATGTAATAGCTGGTGGTATAATACACTGTATAGTTCTTGACATGGAGCTATAAGAACCTCTCAGAAACCACAGGACAGGAGTGATCAGGTGGGGTAAAAAGATGGCACATACTTGCCCGTCATTCATCTTTAGACCCTTTCCTCTGAGGTACCTCTGGGTGGACTTGAATCGGCAGCATTTTGGTTAGCAGTCAAGTGTGTTAAGCATTAAAGTTTGGAGGTTTGAGTCCACCTAAGGTGTCTCAGAAGAAAAGCCTGGTGATCTGCTTCCGATAAATCAGACATCGAAAACCCTATGGAGTATAGTTTGACACACATGGGGTCGCCATGAGTTGGAAACCACATGACAGCAACTGGTTGATCAGCAGCAGATGGGGCTAAATGGCTGCAAAATGTCCTGTGGAATACCACGTACTAGGGTGGTGCTGTATCTGCCACCCCTTGATAATTTTCTAGCTGGGTTGTTGTTGTTAGGTGCTATCGACTCATAGTGACCCTACGTACAACAGAACGAAACACTGCCCAGTTCTGTGCCTGTCTCACAATCGTTGCTATGCTTCAGTGCATTTTCGCAGATACTGTGTCAATCCATCTTGTTGAAGGGCTTCCTCTTTTTCGCTGACCCTCTTCTTTACCAAGCATGATGTCTTCGACTAGTCCTTGCCTCTGAGGAGTATTCTGGCTGTACTTCTTCCAAGACAGATTTGATCATTCTTTTGGCAGTACGTGTATATTTGGTATTCTTTGCCAACACTGTAATTTAAAGGCATCAACTCTTCTTCAGTCTTCCTTATTCATTTTTCAGGTGTCATATGAGTGGTTTTGATTGCCTGAAGTCCATGAGTTGGAAAAATCAAAAGAACTCAAAAAAGATAGCCCCAATGGCTTATCAGAGATGGAGAGCCTGGTGCAGTCTCAACAATTGTCATGGACTGAATTGTGTCTGCCAAAATATGTGTTGACTTGGTTGGGCCATGATTCCCAGTATTGGAGGTTGCCCTTCATTTTGTGATTGTAATTTTATGTTAAACAGGATTAGGGTGGGATTGTAACACCCTTACTAAAGTCATATCCCTGATCCAATTTAAAGGGGGTTTCCCTAGGGTGTGGCCTGCACCACCTTTTATCTTATAAGAGATAAAAGGAAAGGAAAGCGAGCAGAGGGTGGGGGAACTTCATACCACCCAGAAAGAAGCACTGCGACCAGAGAGCGTCCTTTGGACCTTTGGGTTCCTGCGTGGAGAAGCTCCTAGTCCAGTGGAAGATAGATGAGAATGGCCTTCCTCCAGAGCCTACAGAGAAAGAAAGCCTTCCCCTGGAGCTAACGCCCTAAACTGGGACTTCTAGCTACTAAAAAAATGGCCTTCCTCCAGAGCCTACAGAGAAAGAAAGCCTTCCCCTGGAGCTAACGCCCTGAATTGGGACTTCTAGCCTATTAGGCTGTGAGAAAATAAATTTCTCTTTGTTAAAAGATATCCACTTGTGGTATTTCTGTTATAGCAGCACTAGATAACTAAAACAACAACTAAGCTGCAGCAGCCTGAGTGCCTGCTGCCTAGCGCTTAGTACCTTAAGCCCTGAGAGTGGCCTTCCTGGCCAGCAACTCATAAGCACCTGCAAAGTCAGCAATTTCTCTTCCTGTCCGGGACAGTTGACCTCTGCTGGGGCCAGTCCACCAAGAATTGATTCCCACGGATCTGCTTAGCATAGGATGGCCCCTGCTACCACCCTGGAGATTTCACAGGGCCAGGCCAACGTAGCAGGAATGAAATATGAACTCAACAGTGACAAGGTCTACAGCTGTAGGAATGCACAGCCCACCTCCCCTTCTTGAAGATGCTAGTAACTGAGTTGTAGATAAGATAACATTCAGTAATCACAAATACAATGGAATATCCTGAATCAATTAGGGGAGAGGGTTTCTCAGTCTAGAAATCCTGAATCCTCTTCCTTCATCAGGCTTGATGGATGGACAGGACTTGGCCCAGAAACTCGCCTCAAGAAGCTCAGACATATGCACTTCAGGGCAATGCCTAGAGGGGGAGCTGCAGACAATCGTGGGCCTCCACGCTGGATGTCAGATGAACTGAGTTTATCTAGATGCCATCCTGGGAGACCAGGGAGTTAGAAAAGTGTCTGATCTTCAGGCATTAGGAAAACAAAACAAACAAACCAACAGCGAGGGCATTGCAGAAGTCTAATGGCTTCACAGTACGTCTCCTCAAACTGGTTGAAATTACCTGGAAAGCCGCCTTTTCCCCACTTCCCTCCAAGACACAAGGTGGCAGGCATCTTGCAGAGTGTTTTTCAGGCTTTTCCTATGCATACAGATCACCTGGGGACCTTGTAAAAAGGTCCATTCTGATTTAGTAGAAGTGGGATGGGGCCTGAGAACCTGAATTTCTACCACGATTTCAGGGCACGCCAATGCTGCTGATCCAAGGCCCACACTTGTTTTGTTGTTTTGTTTTTATTGTTGCAAAAATATATATAACATGACATTTTCCAATTCAGGCGAACCTGGTGGCGTAGTGGTTAAGAGCTACGACTGCTAATCAAAAGGTCGGCAGTTTGAATTTACCAGGCGCTCCTTGGAAACCCTATGGGGGCAGTTCTGCTCTGTCCTTTAGGGTCACTGTGAGTCAGAATAGACTCGACGGCCACAGGTTAGTTTATTTAGCGATAGTAATCACATGAATCATGCTGCTCAAAAATCTCCCATAATCATTGCCAAATTTCCCATCTTAATAAACAGAAACTCCCTGCTGCTGAAACAATGTGCTAGGACCATATATTGAGTCGCAGGGCTCAAAGGACAAAGAGACCATGACCACTGAGACTGGTGGCCACAGGACCCCAGGGTGGCACTCTCTGGGGCCTATTGTGGACTCTACCCAGGAGCCTGATTTTATTCTCCACACCCCAATTTCAAGCAAGGAGAGAGAACAATAAAACCTATAAAATGGAGATAATAATATGTGTCCTTTCTTAGACCCTCAGAAATATTTGTGAGATAAATAGCTTAATGTCTGCTAAGAATTTCCAAACTCTTCAGAAGAAAGTACTTTAGATATACGGAATGCTATTAGCTTGTTGGAAACCCTGGTGGCACAGTGGTTAAGTGCTACAGCTGCTAATCAAAAGGTCGACAGTTCAAATCCACCAGGCATTCCTTGGAAAGTCTATGGGGCAGTTCTACTCTGTCCTTTAGGGTTGCAATGAGTCAGAATCAACGCGAGGGCAATGGTATTAGCTCATTACTTAAGAGTACTTTTTCACAAGGACAGAAAAGTGCTTCATAATGAGCCAATGCCTACACAACTGTTTGGAGCTGGAGGTCGGAGGGTGTTGCGACTACAGGCTAGTACATCCTTCCTCACCCTCTCTATTTTCTTAAGCTGTTCTTGTTCAAATATGAAGTTTACAGTCACACTGCAGTCCCTCTGTGGCCTCCGTCCTAAGCTAAGCTGTCCTTTTATAATGGGCAGGTGGAAAACCTGTGGCCTGGCTAATCAGGACCCATAAATGTGTGAGCCTGATGTGGTTTTCACTCCTAAATTGTATCTGACAGCCAGTGTGGGGCTAAAAGCCTGGGGCATTTTTAGCTTTCCTTAAGCAACACCAAAATCCTCCAGGTCGAAGCTAAATCCCCCTTTTGCTGCTCTTGAAGAGCACAACGTCTCCTCAGCTCCAAAGGCGCCGGCACAGATGGGGCTGCTCGGGGCTGATTCTCCTATATTTAACAAGGCCCTAATTACCCACAGGTCTTCAAGTAAGGACGGCTGATGAGCAGTTCAAGTTCCCGGCATAGACATAGCCCCAGAATAGTTCCAGTGTTGTTACTAATTGCAATGGATGAGCAGACTGTCTCATTAATCTCCCCCTATCAGCGTGCAAACTGGTGGCCCCAGAATAGCCCTGATCTCAGCCCACAGCCGGCTTTGGGTCTGGTGGTTTTGTACATATTTGGAGAGGAAAGGCTCTCCTCCCCAGGGAGGGTGTATGCATGTTTGTATGCATGCGTGTGTGCGTACATGCATGCGTGTGTGTGTGTGTGCACGTCTGTGTGTATGTGTGCGTGTGTTTGCGGGGGACATCCTATGGATTCTGGAAGCTTAGGTAAACACAGGAACAGTGTGCGGGAGAGTAAAGAATGCCACATTGGGCCTGGGCAGAACTGGTTCAGAAAATTATATAGCTGAAACATCCTTTAAATGCCCCAGCCTGTTCTTGCACCCTTTTATTTCTCTGTGCCAATGTTTTACTCTGTCCATTTCTTCCTACTTGGCCTATTCCATCTCTGCTCCGCGTAGAATCTGATATCAGTCATGTCCACATTAGTGTGAATGTGCCTTTAATAGGTTTTCACATGTTTACAGCTCTACAATTTACACGGGTTATTTTCTTTTACACACCCATGCTGTTGGACCCTCATGGCAATCTTGTGAGGTTAGCAAAGGCAGGCATTATCCCCATTTTACAAAAGAGCAAATTGAGCCTTAACAAATAATAGTTTGTGAGTACCCGAAGATCACATACAGTTAGCAAAGGACATCTTGGACAAGAAACCAGATATTTTCTCTTTTACTTCTGGGAGACACGTGGTTCCTTGTTAGAGAAATGCAATATCTTAGTCACGTTCAGTATGATGTTATGGAAAAAGAAATTTCATTGGAATCAGACTGGGTTTCAGTCTGTGTGACTTTGAGTAAGTTACTCAAATACCTCTGAGCTTCAGTTGTGAAGATTAAATGAGACAATGTAGATGGAGAACCCATAGCACAACGCAAAGAAGAAAGAAAAAATTCCACAATAACTAAGTTATTTTCAACTTTGCCCTGCAGGGAAGGAGATAAATTTCCCACAGCACAGGGTTCATAAAGTAATACCCGGGCCAGTCTTTCTCCTCCCTCTTCTCTCTTCCCCTTTCTGCCATCCCCTCTCCTCCCTTCTTTCCCCAGCCTCCTATATGCTAGACTTTGTGGGAGATACAGGAACCCTGGTGATGCAGTGGTTAAGAGCTTGGCTGCTAACCAAAAGATTGGCAGTTTGGATCCACCAGCTCTTTCTGGAAACCCTATGGAGCTCTACTCTGTCCTATAGGGGTGCTGTGAGTCTAAATTGACTCGACAGTAACAGGTTTGGTTTGGCTTTTTGGTGGGTTATAGCATTGTGGGAGTCAAGTTGCCCTCAAGTTAAAATTATAGACCCATTAATCCCAGCCAACTATCCTTTTTGTCTGTTTTGTTTTCTACGGTGTACAGGCAAGGAGAAATTTGTCAACGGAATAGAGGAGGCCATTATAAATAATATTTGTTGAGCAGCTATTAGGCTCCAGGCACTACTATATACATTTTAATTTTATATACATATACACACATACATGCACACATATATGTATGTGTCTATGTATAAATATACGGACTCCTGGTGATACAGTGGACCCCTGGTGTCACAGTGGTTAAGAGATTGGCTGCTAACCAAAAGGTTGGCAGTTCGAATCCACCAGCTGCTCCTTGGAAACCATATGGGGGCAGTTCTACTCTGTTCTATAGGGTAACTGTGAGTTGGAATCCACTCCAGAGCAATGGGTTTGGTTTTTGGTTTGACTGTACAGTGGTTAATAGCTTGGCTGCTAACCAAAAGTTTTACTCTGTCCTATTAGGGTCACTATGAGTCAGAATCAACTCAACGGCAACAACGGGTTGGATTTCTTTTTTTTTTTTGGTATAAATATACATATATACATATATGTAGAAAGAGAGAGAGAGAGTTCATTTAATTTTCACAAAGAAACCATGAGGCAGCTTCAGCTTCATATTATAGAGGAGAAGAAAAGTTCAGCAAAGATAAATAACTTGCTAAAAGAAGATAGGTTATTGTCTCAACTTACCATCTATTATCAGGGAAGAAACCAAACATAGATGAAAACCCAAAAATAACAGACTTGCCTGTGAACACGTAAATCAGGGCAAATGACTGCAGACAGACCTGCAGAGGCGCCATGCAGTTATTTTCTCTCCCACACGACGCAGTCCTCCACATCCTTCAGACCCAACTTAGATGTCACTATCACTTTGAAGTCTTCCCCAGCACTCTTCTCCCCTGGCCCCCATCCTTCCCCACCTCTTGCCCAGGCAGGACTGAAGTTCTCCACGCCCGTGTTCCCCTAGTACATGTGTACACACAACATGACCAGTACTGCATCCCTGTGTTGTAACTGAACAGTTCCCATGTCTCATATCCACCTAGTATGACCTTCTTCAGAGGGGACACCTGGAATGCCTGATCAATCCACTAAGAAATGAATGGAAAGAGCCTACTCCCCTTCCCACACGGGAGTGGGTGCTCCATAGTAATAGCTAGAAGTTTCTGAGTGTTCAGAATACACTAACACTATCACGAACTCTACAGATACCATCTCATCCAGTACTCACCACCTCCCCAGAGGTAGACCTTATTATCCCCATTTATGGATGAGAAACAGAGACTTTGAAAAGTCAGACACCTAACTTAGGGTCACACTGAGTGCAACAGCAGGGGCGGGTGAGGGCAGGTTTGGAAGCCCAGTCTGTCTGACCCAAAAACCCTTGCTCTTACCTCTATGCTAAACTTTCTCTAGATAAACAGATGTTGGTTTCCTGTGTTGTTTGGAGAGTTGGATGAACGAGTTAAAAAAAAAAAACAAAGGGATGAATAACTGTTAGTTAAAGGAAGTTAATCGGTTGCCCTTCGACTCTTCTATTCTCCTGGCTTAACCTTCGATTTCCACTAAC
This sequence comes from Elephas maximus indicus, assembly GCF_024166365.1. Lineage (NCBI taxonomy): Eukaryota > Metazoa > Chordata > Mammalia > Proboscidea > Elephantidae > Elephas > Elephas maximus. Next base: position 11,330,650 of record NC_064842.1, on the reverse strand, counting down.
TGTGGTTCCTGTGAAGCCCTGGTGGCCCAGTGGTTAAATGATATGGCTGCTAACCAAAACCCTATGGGGCAGTTGCGTGTCCTACAGGGTTGCTATGGATCAGAATCAACTCAACAGCAACAGGTTTGGCGTGTTGGTTTTGGTGGTTCCTGTTGATCTCCAAAGGCATTGCACAGCCTCCCTCAGGGAAAGCGAACCCTCTGGAACACTGATGGAAATGTGAGCACTGCCTGAAAGTGGACTTTCTCAAGAGATTACCCCCCATGACCAGACCTGCCTGTGGCCTTCTGTGATGCCTAGTATTTTATAGTGTGAACCTTCCTTTGGATGTGGGATTGTTAGAGTATAAATTCCCATGGAAAGAGCTGTATATCTCTTCATTTCTGGCCATTCAACTTCTGAGCATTTTACCTCCATCAATGTTTAAGGAGCAATTTCTGAGAAAAGACAACCACACAGCTCCTCTCCCAAGAGTTTAGTCCCGGGATTCCTTAAGAGGATGACTAGTGAAATGCTTTGGCAACTACAACCTAGGTTTCCAAAGCACCCGAGAGAGTGAGAAATAATAAAAATGCTGATGAAGGTTAAGAAATCCTTGGGTAGATTTCAAGCCCAAGGTATCTTTGATGAGAGGAGCTGTGAGTGGGGAGAAGTAGGGAACTAGCCAGCCAGAGGCAGCCAAAGACAGTGAGTAGTAGATAAGGTGCTGTCAGGTGGGGGTCAAAGAGGGTGCGTGGAGCCGTGGGGCTCTGCAGGGGTTATTGAGAGAAAACACATAGAGTACCTCAATTTGATTACCTCTAAGTTTAAATCAATCTGGGTAAGTTTAAATCAATCTGTTTAATAAGGTGATTATGAGCTATAACCTAATGTAAGGTACACCAAAATTCAAAGCCTGTTAGTTTGTATGGCTTCTATCAAGTTTTTAACCTTGCTGACTCACTTCAGCACTAAACTAGTGATAATAATACCTACCTCAGGGAGTTCTACAAGGACTAAAATGATGTCTATGATACAGTTTTTAGAGTGCAAGACACACAATAGATGTTGGTCCCCTCCTGATTTTTGATATTCTGTCCCCATGAAAACCCTTATATTTGTGGGTCTAGATTTCGGACTTGGGAAGTCAGGTCTAGCAATGCTGAGATGTACTTTTCCAAAATCCCCTTTAAGAGATCTTATGCTGACCAATAATAGGACATCCCTGTGTCTCCTGACACAATGCACGAAGAAGGACACAACATCTTTCATGCTCTACCAACTAAAAATGCATATTCTAAGTGCATATCCAAAACCAAATCATTTCTATTCCCATTATGAAGACTGGGAATTCCAGAACACTTCATTGTGCTCATGAGGAGCCTGTACATAGATCACGAACCAGTAGTTTGAACAGAATAAGGGGATACTGCGTGTTTTAAAGTCAGAAAGGTGTGTGTCAGAGTCATATCCTTTCACCATATTTATTCATTCTGTATGATGAGCAAATAATCTGAGAAGATGGACTTTATGAAGAAGAACAGGGCATCAGGATTGGAGGAAGACTCATTAACAGCTTGCACTATGCAGATGACACAACCTTGCTTGGCGAAAGTGAAGAGTCCTTGAAGCACTTACTGAAGAATATCAAGGACCACAGCCTGCAACATGGATTATACCTCAACATAAAGAAAACAAAAATCCTCACAATTCAACCAGTAAGCAACATCATGATAAATGAAGAAAAGATTGAAGTTCTCAAGGATTTCGTTTTACTTAGATTCACAATCAACACCCATGGAAGCAGCAATCAAGAAATCAAAAGACACATTGCATTAGGCAAATTTGCTACAAAAGATCTCTTTAAAGTGTTAAAAAGCAAAGATGTCACCTTGAAGACTAAGGGGCACTTGACCCAAACCATGGACAATGAATAAGGAAAACCGAAGAATAACTGTGGTTTTGGTGAAGAATATTGACTATACCATGGACTGCCAAAAGAACGAACAAATCTGTTTTGGAAGAAGTACAACCAAAATGCTCTTTAGAAGCAAAGATGGCGAGATTATTTCTCACACACTTAGGACATGTCATCAGGAGCAACCGGTCCCTAGAGAAGGACATCATGCTTGGTAAAGTAGAGGGTCAGCAAAGAAGAGGAAGACCCTCAACGAGATGGATTGACACAGTGACTGCAATAATGGGCTCAAGCATGACAATGTGAGGATGGTACAGGACCAGGCAGTGCTTCATTCTGTTGTACATGGGGTCACTGTGAATTGGAGCCAACTTGACAGCACTTAACAACAACAAAAACAACAAATCAAATCATGGAGAAACATTAAACAAACCCAGACTGAGAGCTGTCCTACAAAATAATCATGTATGACAAATATGTCAAATCATGAAAGACAGAGTGGGAAACTCTATCAGATTGAAGCAGACTAAAGAAATATGACAACCAAATGCAAAGTACAATCCTGGATTGGGTCATTGACTAGGAAAAATGAGCAACAAAGGACAGTTTTGGGGACAACTGGCAAAATTTTAATATGGACTGTGAATAAGTTAATAGTATTGTAACTGTGCAGCCCTGGTGGCACAGTAGTTAAAACCCCGGCTGCTAACCCAAAGGTCGGCAGTTCAAATCTACCAACTGCTCCTTGAAAACCTTATGGGGCAGTGCTATTCTGTCCTATAGGGTCACTATGAGTCAGAATCGACTTGACAGCAATGGGTTTGTTTTTTTTGTTCTTATTGTAGCCATTTTAAATTTTGACAATTATACTGTGATTATTTTTGAATGTCCTTGTTTCAGGAAATATACATGGAAGCATTTAGGGATAAAGAAGCATGATGTTTGCAAATTACTTTTGGGTTCAGAAACTAATACATACATATAGGGTCACTACGAGTTGAAATTGACTTGATGGAAATTTTTTTTAATTTACATTATATGTAACGTATGCAGACACAATTTTAATACCTGGTGAATCTGAATAAAAGATATATGAAGATTTTTGTAACTTTTTTGTAAAATTGAAATTGTTATAGAAAATAAAAAGTAAGAGAAAAGGGTCATCATGCAAGGTAAAACTATGTATTTATTCTGACAGCTGGCCCTGGGGAGGATAGTGCACTGCCATGAAGGTTTCCTTAGCTCCCTCCCTTTTGGCACACCCCAACTGACAGCCCTCACCTGGGCCTTCTCCTTCGCACCGGAAACTTGTAAGCTCTGGGCCTGCATCTTCATGCTAAGCCTGGGCTGAAAAGCCCTGTCTCTACATCCCACTCCCTAGACTATTAGCTAGAACGTACAATCTGCTGAATGGGATGTTCAGGAAAAGAGACCACTCAGAAAAATAATATGACTTCATCACACTGCACCTTACTGATTGGATCTAAGATGGGAAGCACTCATGGGAAAGGCTGGAGGCCACGTTTGCAAGCACAGCTGGGTGCACAGATACATATACCAAACTCCACGGCAGGGTTTGACAAGTTTCTAAAAGGGTGGTCACTGTTGGACAACCTGTCCCATTTTAATGATCTGACACCTCATTTTTTGTTCTCTCCAGCTTCTCTTTTCCTCACCCTCCAGCTCCTTTCCTGCTCCATCCATCTCACCAGAGCCATTATGTACCGGCGCTGAGTTCCTGCCTTTGCCCAAGCTGCTCAGGTTTCAACTTAGATGTCTCTTCCTCCAGGAAGCCTTCCCTGGTATGATGGTTAAGGTCTTGCGTCAACTTGGCTGGGCCGTGATTCTCAGTGGTTTGATAGTCATATGATGTGTTCACTTCCATAGTAATGAAATTTGATACTATGTGATCGCCTCCATGATGGGATCTGCTTTGAGTAGCCAATCGGTTGAAAGGGAGTTTCCTTGCATGTGTGGACTGCATGGAATATAAGTGGATACTCTGGCAAGGCTTGTGGGCTTTTGGTCATTTTGGATCCAGCAGCTGGCTCCTGTTTATCTGACCTCCAGTTCTTGGGACTTGGACCAGCAGCTTACCTGCAGTCTTGCCTGCTGATCTTGGAATTTATCAATCTTCACAGACTGTGAGCAAGAGCCCTGTTACCTGACCTGCCAATCTTGTTTTCACCAGCACCTGTGGCTATGTGATTCAGGAGAAGCCTTTATCCTGACCTACAAACTTGGGACTTTCCAGCCACTACAACCCTGTGAACCATTTCTTTGATATAAATCTCTCTATATATATATTTATATGCTTTACTGGTTTTGCTTCTCTAGAGAACCCAGCCTAAGACACCTGGTATTCCAAAATCTGTATTACACACTCCTCTCACATACCCAGGCTAGACCCTGAACATAATGCCTTATGGAAGTATTTAGAGATAAAGTAACCCTGCTTTGTAATAGCCTCTTTACTTGTCTGAATTCTGTAGCCCACTATCTGTCAGTTTGTTGTACTGTGGTGACATGCCTGTTGCTATGATGCTGGAAGCTCTGTTGCTGGTATTTCAAACGCTGACATGGTTACCCATGGTGGACAAGTTTCAGCAGCATTTCCAAACTAAGATAGACCAGAAAGAATGGGCTGGAGATCCACCTCTAAAAGTTAGTCAATGAAAACCCTATGGATCACAATAGAATATTGCCTGGTATAATGTTGTACGTCCTTAGGAAAGACCAATGGCTAGAAAAGGACATCATGTTTGGTAAAGTGGTGGGCCAGGGAAAAAAAGAGGAAAACCCTCAGTGGGATGGATTAACACAAGAGCTACAACAATGGACTGAAATACACCAGCGATCATGAAAATGGTGCAGGACTGGATGGAGTTTTGTTGTTGTATACAAGGTCACCATGAGTTGGAGCTGACTTGACAACAATTAACAATAACATCCTGCAGCAGACTGTAAGATCTCTGAGGCTTGTTCATGGTTGTAGTCCTAGTGTCTGGTACATTTTCTTACATATAGTAGATTGTCCGTAAGTATTTGTGAAATAAACTCAGTAACTAAGGTACTATAACCCTGAAGATAAAGGTTTCTTTTTGCTCTTCTTTGTTTGTTTATTAATTCTTCTCAGAGTAACCCATCACTGGTACTGAGATTTTATAATATATTTTAGAAGATTTGGGAGCAATTTATCAAAAAGATATATTAACAGAATACTAGAAAGTCAACTCTGAGAGGGGGCTGATTCTAGTCCACTTTTCTTCAAACGCTGGCCTGTGACTGGAGCCAGAATCACCTGGGAAGATGTTTAATAACGTACATTATAGGGCCTCACCTTAGTTATAATGTATGTGGCCCAGGACTTTGAATTTAAAAGGTTCTGTGGGTAATTCTGCTGCACAGCCAGGGTTAAAAAATCGCTAGAGAAACCCTCCGTTTTACTCATGAGAAACCTGAGGTGAAATGACATGCTCGAGACCACACAGCCGGAAGTGCTAGAGTTAGGGGTGGCATCCAGGATTCTGACCCCTGTAAGGGCCTTTCCATCACCTCACTTCCTCTGTTGGGAATTCCTCCCCAGAATGCACCAGGTGCATTGTTTTCCTCTTCTCGTCTGACCACACAGATTCATTGTTGAGTATAGGTGATTTTTTCCCTTTCTGATATAATTGAAGTTCATTGGTGACTGAGACGGTATCTCATGATGATTTAGAATAAACTGCACTCTATAAAGGGAGTCCAGTATTAACATAATGTTGGCTTTTGTGCTGTTGAAAGTCTATAATAAATCGGTTGTAAATTCTAGAAAATCATCATGAATGAACTGGGAGATGTATTTACATTTTTAATAACCACTGGCTATTTGAAAAAAGCCATATTGCTGAGAAAGGCCCCAATCAATCAACAGTTTTATTATTACTACATTGGTTTGAAGCTCTCTAGCCCATCAGAGAATGTCCAGGCAGGACAGGGATTTAAAATGTCATTTAATCTAAGCCTCTCCAATGTTAAATTACAGATGAGGAAACGAAAGCCCAGAAAAAGGAAGTGACTTGCTCAAGGTTATACAGTCAAGACTGCCAGGACAGCATTCTTTCCATTGCAGGATAAAAATAACAAACACAGTGACCCTATAGGACAGTGTAGAAATGCCCCATGGGGTTTCCAAGGAGCACCTGGTTAGCAGCTGAACTCTTAATCACTATGCCACCAGGATTTCCTTTATTATGGCTTTTACACAAGTCACTGAAGGGATTTTAAACCCTAGGTTATTACCATGGCAAAACCCTTATGAAGACGTTCAGGAAAGAGCAGTGGGCCGCAAGTTTTATATTCTGGGTCCCCATTGACTGCACTGCTAATGGTACCCTCCTGTCTATGTCTTTGGGAGGTCTCCATCAAGAGCTGTAGTAGTATATTTTTACACAAATAACATGCGTGTTATCCATTGTTTTTTGCCAACTGCACCCTCCCCCTTAAGGTATTTTCTTAAGTGCGCTATGCTAATTTTTTTCTGTAAAAAGAATTGTTGCTGTAAAAAAATTAGCACAGCGTGCTTACAAAAATACTTTGTGGTTGGGAGGGCATGGTTGGCAAAAAAATATACAACATGTGTGTTGTTTGGGTAAACTATGGTAATCTATACTGCAGTCCTAGCACACTTACTTTCCTGCAATCATTTATTACTGCTACTGTTCAACTGGATTTTTTCAGGGTCTTACTATGAGCGACGTACTGCTCTAAAATAGTCTTGGGGAAAAACAGAAGTGGTAACCATTTTCTTACTGAGTGAATGCTCTGGTTTATTCAGCTAGGCAGCTGTGAGTTCTAGCAATGAAATTTGGATGTGTTCCCAGGGCTACGCTTTCAAATGCCTTCTGAGTCCTGACCATGGTCCTTGGAGGCTCCACAGTAGTTAAAAGTCAGAAGATACTATTTGATAATGAAGTCCATTGGATGCTTTATTATAAACCTCTTTGGAATTGAGTCTAAGAGAGAATATTCCTCTACCACTCATACCACTACACATGTTCTATAATGCATATCACTTGAACTTGGGTTCAGATTTTTTATCTAAATTATTTACTAATTAATTTTGTCAGGAGAAAACATAGAAATTAGGATATTTATGATGAGTTATTGGCAGATGGCACAACCTTGCTTGCTGAGAGTGAAGAGGATTTGAAACACTGATGAAGATCAGAGACCACAGCCTTCAGTTTGGAACACACCTCAAATAAAGAAAACAAGAATCCTCACCACTGGACCGATAAGCAACATCACAATAAACAAAGAAAAGATTGAAGTTGCCAAGGATTTCATTTTACTTGGATCCACAATCAATGCCCATGGAAGCCGCCGTCAAGAAATCAAACAACGCAATGCATTAGGCAGATCTGCTTCAAAAGATCTCTTTAAAGTGTTCAAAAGCCAAGATGTCATTTTGAGGGCGAAGGTGGGCCTGACCCAAGCATTGGTATTTTCAATCACCTCATATGCCTGTGAAATGTGGACAATGAATAAGGAAGAGTGAAGAATTGATGCCTTCAGAATTAAGTGTTGGCAAAGAATATTGAATATACCATGGGCTGCCAGAAGAACAAACAAGTCTATCTTGGAAGAAATACAGCCAGAGTGTTCCTTGGAAGCAAGGATGGTAAGACTTTGTCACATATACTTTGGCCTTGTTATCGGGAAGGACCAGTCTCTGGAGAAGGACATCATACTTGGTAAGGTACAGGATCAGCGAAAAAGAGGAAGACCCTCGATCAGATGGACTGACACAGTGGCTGCAACAATGCGCTCAGACATAACAATGATTGTGAGGATGGTGCAGGACTGGGCAGTGTTTTGTTCCGTTGCACATAGGGTCTCTATGAGTCAACTCCACGGCACCTAACAGCAAATTGGCAGAGGCACCAGCATTTCCTTCTTCTCAAATATGATTTCACTTAGAAGCTTAAAGAATGTTTTGACTCCCTTTAAGGAGAGTGGAACAAGTAAGTTCTAGAAGCCACCTCCCTAAGCCCATCCTCAACTCTAAGCACATAAAAATACAGGGAAATTGATTTGCATCATGCTTTGGTCTAAGGTAAAATTCATATATTACCAATGCAAAGGTCTCAGAAGAAGCATCTATGAAATAGCTTTAGGGACATTGCTCAACTCTGGGAAAGTGCGGAGACTCTTCAGAAAACAGGCAGAATAAATATTTAGTTTTTTAACATAAAAATTTCTCAACCTAAAAATGACTTCAAATAAATATGTTAAAGATGTTCAAGTCACAAGGGAAAGTAAATAATTCGGAAGGTAATAGAAAATTATGAAAGACAGCAAATATATTTGAAAAGAAAAAAATAGAAATTCTCAGAGATGACAAATACAGTCATTAAAATATAAACACAATGGGCAGGTTAAACAGTAGATAAGATTCAACAGAAGAGTGATTATTAAATTAGAAGATAATTCTGAGGAAAACACTTAGAATGTACTACACAAGGATAAATAAATTAAAAATTTGGAGGAAAAGTTAAAAGGACAGAATTTCCAACAGGGGAGAATAGAGAGAATGAGGATAGATAATATTTAAAAAGGTGGTAGTAGAGAGTTCAGAAATTGAAAGGGCCATTGAATGCAGATTAAAAAAGAACAAGGAGTACTAAGAAAGATGAATAAAAACAAATTGATATTTAATGCATCCTAGAGAAACTACAAAATATCAAGGAAAATCAGAAAATTTTAAAAGTTACCAGAGAAAGCTTTGCATTTAGTAATGGAAGTCTAGTAATTTGGACTAATTTTCCCACTGAAAATAATTTGGCAATCTGAGAAAAATATAAATAACACAATAACATGAGAAAACTGTCAAGACCATTCTGAATTAGGGAGACAAAATCCGGGAAAAAAAAGAAACCTAGAGAGATAAGCCTGGCATTTGGGGATGTTTACCTGAATTTGTCCTCCACAGGGTACATACCAGTTTGTTCTGGTTCAAACTCCTGCCAAGAATTTTCATTTCCAACAAGTTCCCTACTGAGAATTTGCATTTCCACCACAGATATTCTAAATCAGGATATAAATTTTGACAAGATGCCCTGGTGATTCTTCTGTATAACTTCCTGGGGAATTATTAGAAATGAAAATTCTCAGCAGGGAGCTTGATAGAAATGAAAACTCGCAGCAGGGGTTGGAACCCAATGATCTGGACCAGGAAGAAACTGCTCTTCAATTCTGGAATAGGCAGCTGAGAGGCTGAAAAGTTGAGCAAAGCTTCTGGTAGGCTCAGGAGTCTAGGTGAAACATTGGATTCAGAATCTCTAGGAGGTAAAAGAAAAAACAACAACATCAAAAAAACCTGTTGCCACTGAACTGCCCTATAGGGTTTCCAAGGAGCACCTGGTGGATTCAAACTGTTGACCTTTTTGTTAGCAGCCGTAGCTCTTAGGAAGTAAAAAAAAGTAAGGATACCGGTAAATCTCCAGGTGTTGGATTGGTACCCCAAAAAACAGCTTATGACTGAAGATATATAATGATATTCCAATGCTTATAAACAGTGTAGCTCTGCTTTGCACCATCTGAATCACTCATTGGAGTCAGATGAGCCTGAGATTGAGAGTGCTCTTAGCACTAGCCTAGCTGATAGATATAGTATGTGTATGTCATAATGTGTATGTGTATACCCACGTATGAGGAGACAAGAAAACAACATAACCGAAAAACAAGAGAAATGATAGAAAATGGAAATAAATCCACAGGGGATCTATATAGTGAGCTTTCAAATATGCGCTTTATATACTCAACAAATTAATGGCAACATAGATTGAGAATTTCAGCAGAAAACTCAAAACTTTAAAAAAGAACCAAATGGATCTGCATCCCACTTTGAAATGTGGCATCTGGGGTCTTAAATGCTAACAAGCGCCCATCTAAGATGCATCAATTGGTCTGAACCCACCTGGATCAAAGGAGAATGAAGAACACCGAGGTCACACGATAACTATGAGCCCAAGAGACAGAAAGGGCCACATGAACCAGAGACTTACATCATCCTGAGACCAGAAGAACTAGATGGTGGCCCGGCCACAACCAATGACTGCCCTGACAGGGAACACAACAGAGAACCCCTGAGGGAGCAGGAGATCAGTGGGAAGCAGACCCCAAATTCTCATAAAAAGACCAGACTTGATGGTCTGACTGAGACTAGAGGAATCCCGGCAGTCATGGTCCCCAAACCTTCTGTTGGCCCAGGACAGGAACCATTCCTGAAGACAACTCATCAGACATGGAAGGAACTGGACAATGGGTAGGAGAGAGATGCTGATGAAGAGTGAGCTACTTGCATCAGGTGGACACTTGAGACTGTGCTGGCATCTCCTGTCTGGAGGGGAAATAGGAGGGTAGAGGGGGTTAGAAACTGGCAAAATTGTCGCGAAAGGAGAGACTGGAAGGGCTGACTCATTAGGGGGAGAGTAAGTGGGAGCATGAAGTAAGGTGTATATAAGTTTATATGTGACAGACTGACTTGATTTGTAAATGTTCACTTAAAGCTCAATAAAAATTATAAAAAAAAAAAAAGAGAGAGAACATAGTGAAGTTTACGATGTAGACTCTGTGGTATTTTTAAAAAAAAAAACCAAATGGAAATTTTAACACTAATAAAATATAAAAACCAAATAATATCCATTGCCATCGAGTCAATTCTGACTCATAGCAACCGTATAGGATGGGGTAGAACTGCCCCATGGAGTTTCCAATGAGCGCCTGGCAGATTTGAACTGCCAATCTTTTGGTTAGCAGCCATAGACTTAACCACTACACCACCAAGGTTTCCTATAAAATATAGTAACTGAAAGTAAGAACTCATTGTATGGGCTTAAAAGAAAAAAAAAAAGATTGGACATAGCTGAGGAAGAGAGATTAGAAGAAAATCTCTAAAATAAAAGGTGAACAACTAAAAAGATGGAAAATACATAAGGATAGGGTGAAATGCATATGAAGAAACACATGTGATTCAGTTACATACATATGAGAAAATACATATGTGATAGAATGAAAGGTCTAGTATGTGTGTAATTGGAATGTTAGAAGGTGAGGAATAGACTAAGACATAAGCAATATTTGCCTAGATAATGACTGATATTTTTTCTAAAACTGATATATCAAATTAAAGCTTGAAGAAGCAGCATGAACACAGAAGAGAATACATAAAAGGAAAGTCACACCTAAGTACATCATAGTTAAGCTGATAAATACCAAAGAAAAACTGAAAATATTAACAGTATTTGGAGAGAAAAATACAATTGGCTTCAATGGAGCAGCTTCTTAGGCAGGGTTCTCTACGGAGCAAAACTAGTGAAGTGTATATATAAATATAGAGAGAGAGACTTATTTCAAGGAAATGGCTCACGGAGTTGTGAAGGCAGGCAAGTCCCAGATCCGTGGGTCAGGCTTCAGGCTTGGAGGCTGAACCTGACTCACATGGTTTCAGGGGTTGATGAACCCACAATCAGCAAATCAAATGGCAGGGTGCTGACTGATGTCACAAAAACTGGAGGTCAGAGGATGACAAGTTGGATGTAGGATTGAGAGTGAGTAAGCTTTGCCAAAACATCCGTATACATTGGATGCAGGCCACACCCCAAAGAAAACTCTCCTTTCAACTGATTGGTTGCTCCCATCAGGTTACAAAATAGAGGATGATTATGTGATATCTTCCAAACCACTGAGAATCATGGCTTAGCCAAGTTGACTTATAACCATTACAGTCCACCATTTGTCAACAGGGCACCTGTACACATCCCCTAAAACCATACATAATCTCTAAATAAAGACAATTATACACTCATGCTTGTGCCTGATATGATACAACTAACATGCATACAACCAAAAGTACACTGGCCCCATTTACAGCTTATATTTTATAGTAAGCAATGGAATAAGGGCGGGGATAAAACAAAGACATTTGCTATATATATGTATATACACATATACACACACACACACATGCATACATCCCCCGCGCGTCTGTCTGTTTGTTGTACCGCGGGGTCTTGTGTGTTGCTGTGATGCTGTAACTGGTCACATGCTCATAACTGACATTTATGTACATACACAATTATATAATTGTTGTCATGTTGTATGTATATTTTTGGAATTGCTATTGTAGCTTAATAATATATCAAAGCAGTTTTCTAAGTTAGTTTTCTTACTCCTAAGTTATTACTCAGCAATCTTATTGATCATTTTAACTAATTGCATAATACACCACCCTGAGGGCATGTGCTCTGTGTACTAAAATATGGTATATTGTTAGATATTAAGGACGTTTAGGTATTTTTTCACAACTACTAATAGTTCCAGAAGTATCTTTCAAACTGAAAGCACAATATGTCTATGAATTACCTCCAAGGCTGCTCTTTCCCCCACACCCTTCTCTCTCCTCCCTACTAGTCCAGGTCTGCTACAGCCTTCAAGTCACTCTGACTTCATTACAGCCTGGTCATTCCTGACGATTATATGGATTTTGTTGTCGTTGCAGATCAGACCATTGTGATCCACAGGGTTTTCACTGGCTGATTTTTGGAAATGAATCACCAGGCCTTTCTTTCTAGTCTGTCTTAGTGTGGAAATCCAAAAACCAAACCCATTGCCATCGAGTTGGTTCTGACTCAAAGCAACCCTATAGGACACAGTAGAATTGCCCCATAGGGTTTCCAAGGAGCAGCTGGTGGATTTGAACTCCTGACCTTTTGGTTAACAGCTGAGCTCTTAACCACTGCACCACTCTGAAATCTGTCAGCATCATAGCAATATGCAAGCCTCTGCTTCCACAGAACGGTGGTGGATGTGCGTGAGGTACATTGGCTGCGAACCAAACTTCGGTCTCCTGTGTAGAAGGTGAGAATTCTACAACTGAACCATCAATGTCTTATATTAACTTAGTTTCCCTTAGAGTGACTTTCTCCACCCCCCTCCACTCTCATCTATAAAGCTATTGTCATGTTATCAGGCATTTCTCTCCACGTGTGGCTTCACCACTTGCCATTTTATTGTGTCAAACCCACCAGAGCACATGCTATATTGTTGAGCAGCTTTCTTGTTTCCTGAATGACTAACACCAATTTTATTTCAAATTATGTTGCCAGTTATTAATATGCTTCTACCCTAGCAAGCTGCCCTTATTTATTATGCCCTAGTGAGATTCCTTTGCTGCCTCACCAGTATCCACTGTTTAGCTACGTATATCAGTGAGGCAACATATTGTGAGTGCTTACAAACATAATGTCTTTATGAATGGGACACAGTGTGGGTATTTCAAGGCTCTTTATCCACGAGCATGTAATTCACACACATTTCTTGCTTCTGACACTCTGAGATGGTACATTAATTCTTGAAATAAGAATTTCCATTGAGTGTTTTCTCTTTTTATTTGAGGCTTTACGTCTAGCTAAAAAGTCATTTTTAAAAAAGGCCACCAGACAGCTGAAAACATAACTCCGAACCTTGTGAAACTGGTTGGATTATAAAGAGAAGCCACCAGTTCCAATGAGCAGAAGCCTAGAAAGAGAGGAAGAACTGTTCCTTCAAATTGAAGAATAATTCTATTGACAGCATTGCTGTAGGGGCTGTGTTTTGAGTTTTCTTTTCACCATAAATGCTCAAGTTTAGCATAGGAAAGGAAAAGGGGAGCAGGGACTGAAAAGAAATCTAGCCCTATGCTTCCTCTTTGGATGTCATGAATGAATCTTTACCTCGTGAGCAGACTTGCTGCCCCGTGCTTTCTTATTCAAGCGACATGGGCAAAACAACCAAAGACGAGCTTACCCTGAGATGTGCGTAAACCTGTCATTTGTCGTTAGTTGCCTTCAAGTCCATTCCAACTCAGGATGACCCCATGAGTTACAGCACAAGTTAATGGAAACCATTTTTAAACATTTATGTAAAAATTATTGTAATAGATAGTAATTAGACTGAATGATGAGCACAATAATATTATTTTTACTCAGTCTACCAAATTTTACCTTTTTTTAAAATTTCATGTGTTAGTTCTCCAATATCCCTAACCACTATTAATATTGACAACTTTGCCTAAATTCATGGACATTTTAACGAATATCATATTCACATTATTTTTCTGAATGCCTCCCATTTCAGGTGACGAGTGGCATTTATGTAAATAATTGTGGCTGGTATTTAATATCCCAGTAAATTCTTTAAAAATGAGATTAAAGTTGAGATTAAATGAGAAGTTGGTGACAAGATGACCTAGTCTTCCATGCAGCTGAAGGTCAACTGATCTTTGGAGTCAAAAATGTCCTCTTTGAATCCCAGCTATGCTATTAACTAGCTGGGGTGAATGAGCTTACCTCTCTGACCCCCAGTTTCTTTATCTATAAACTAGAGCTGATAAAGACTTAATTCATAGCGTTGCTGTAAGTAATAAATGAGATAGCTTGGAAAAAGTACTGATCATGTTTATTCAACTTAAAAGCATATGTTTGGCACTTACTATGTTCAAGTCACTTTGTGATACACTAGAGATATAAAGATATTTGAGATGTGGTACCTACCCTTAAGCTGCTCATTGCATATTGGAAAAGCTTTAGGCTATAACTTTCTTAAAACAATGATAAGAAGCTGTTTCTTCTGTTTGACAAATGGCGATGACCTAAATCACCAGTATCACACATTTAAAACAACAACAACAGCAAAACAGTTGCCATCAAGTTGACTCCAACTCATGGAGACCGCCTCCATATATTTCAGAGTCGAACTGTGCTCTATAGGGTTTTCAGTGACTGATATCTCAGAAGTAGAGCACCAGGCCTTTTTCCAAGGCACATCTGGGTGGATCTGAACCAACAACTTTTCAGTTAGTAGCTGAGCACTTAACTGGTTGCTCCATCCAGAGACTCCAGTATCGCGTGTAGTACACTGCAAATGGGAAGACTCCACAGTGACTATTTCATAGAGGTGCTACTTGAATAAGGCTCCTTATGTTTTATTTGCTTTTCTATCTTAACTGTTACTGACATTAAACACGGTTGGTTGGGAATTTTGGATACAATTATGAATCAACCTGTGACTGCCACCATCTTTTTCCTGTGGGACTGTATCTGCTTTCTATGCTTGAATTGAAAGGAAGTGAATATTTTTTCTATTGTTTAAATTGGAGGAATTAGAAATGGGATGACTTTTCTATAATTCAGTCTTCCCAATCAAACAAAATAATAGGCAATAGAATTGTCTAAAATTCTTTCAACAAAAATGAGACCTTCTCCATGACTTCATCTCTGGTCCCTTCTGTCCTTGTGGATCTGGTTAAACTTTAGAAACTGTTCATGTGGTAGCATCAAGAATCCTGATCAGTCCAAAAGGGATAGCTACAGTTTTTAAACAGTTTTGTAGGGTCATTGGTGATTTGAAATAAAGGCAGTTTAGAAAAATCAGAGAGATTGACAAACAGGAGTGGTTAAAAAGGGAAAAGCAACAACAGAGCAGAGTTTTGGATCCAAAATTCCAAAGATCGAAGGGCTCCATTGCGTGACAGTTCCCACTTCCCATTCCCCAACGCTTTCGTTTTTGGGTTCTCTTTTTTTGAATAAAAGAATACCCACATAGCACTCTCTAAACTAGCATACGATCTTTTCAAATCATTATCAGCCAATGTAGTTGTCTATGTATTAATGCGGATGATTTTCAGGGGGAAGGCATTTTAGGAACAGATAATTCTGTATTTTCTTCCAGTCTATGCCCTGTCTTTCTGGAACGAGGTGACCTGAGTGTAAGTCTCAGGTGACTATGGTTAGATCACTGTCTCCCACGTGTTAGTATAATTCTTGGCATATGGAAAGTGCCAGTAAGTGTGAGCAGCCGGGGACAGAGCTTTTGTTCTCCTGGTATACTCTCTTTCCTTATGGTTAGCATTTATCTATATCACATGTGCTTAGGATGGGATATGTAATTTTTTTTTCTTCTAGATTTGGGCCAGAGATGAGATTAAATCAACCCATTTCTCTGGGAATTGAGCTGTAAGATGTCCCCATGCTTTCTCTTGATCATGGCTTGCTGCTGCTGTAATGTGGGATGTTCACATTCATGAAAACAGTTGGCCAGGGAATTTTCAGTGGGAACAGGCTAGTCCTTGACCCTTTGGCCAAGTACCAGTGTACAAAATTTCAACCTGTAATTTATGCAGGGAATGTCCCCAAATTGTAAAGGGTTTTTGTCAAGTTTGTACACCTTTATTTATTTATCCATTTATCCTGACAGGAAATGAGAGGTCTCTGGGTCAAAAAAATAAACCATTTACTCACACAGTATTTAGTGTCCCCTCTGTGGGGGACTGGATGAAGGCTAGATGCATCTTCATGGGTGGGGATTGCCCTTGTTGTTAGCTGCTGTCCAGTTAGCCTCTGACTCATGGCGACATAACAGAATGAAATGCTTTCTGGTCCTGCACCATCCCCATGGTCAATTGGGGATCAGATCACTGTGATTCATAGGGTTTTCACTGGCTGATTTTTGGAAGTAGGTTGCCAGCCTTTTCTTCCTAGTGCATAGTCCATCTTTGTTTGGAACAGAAGAAAACCTATTGCATTGAGTCGATTCTGACTCATAGTGACCCTATAGGACAGAGAACTGCCGCATAAGGTTTCCAAGGAGCGACTGGTGGATTCGAACTGCTGACCTTTGGTTGGCAGCTGTAGCTCTTAACCACTACACCACCAGCGTTTCCTCTTAGTTTGGAAGCTCTGTGGAAACCTGTTCAGCATCACAGCAAAATGCAAGTCTCCACTGACAAGTGGACGGTGGCTGCACGTGAGGTGCATGGGCCAGGAATTGAACCCAGGTTTCCAGCATGAACCAAAAAACAAACCCATTGTCGTCCAGTTAATTCTGACTCATAGCGACCCTATAGGACAGGGTAGAACTGCCCCATAGATTTTCCAAGGAGCAGCTGGTGGATTTGAGCTGCCTACATTTTGGTTACCAGCCAAGCTCTTAACCTTTGTTGGGAATTCTACCACTGAACCACCAACGACCTCATAGGTTTCCCTACAGGATAGGAACCCCGATATCATGAGACTGGAAGAGTATATGGGTTGATCCATCTACCCCTTCTTCCTTCTAGGGGGAAGGAGGGAAAGAGACAGAGAGAAATAGAGAGACCTTTGCATTGGAATGTAAACAAATCCCTCCTAGGGAAAGGAGAGGAAAGTCCTCAGGCTTTTAATACCCTTAGAATGTAAGCAAATGGCTCTGGAGAAGATAAAGCTTTAAATCTCTTCAGAGCTATTCACTATTACTGACCTAGAGGTCTGTTTACCATTCAATCATCCTTTAACCCAGCTTGTTAGTAATTTTTACTCAGAAACCCTGACAGTATAGAAAAGTGAAAATATTCATGAAGCCTTGTTTCCCACTGGTCTTCCACATACAGCCATGATGGAGTAACTGATACTAGACTTGTTCCTCTGCCATCAACAATGAGGAAACTGGGCAAAGTATATGACACAGTACGTTCAGACATTAGGTAAAAAGAAATCAAGACTGTAATCCTTAAGAGAGGGGATATCACGAGATAAGCCCCAGAGTCACCTCAGTGTTTTGTACAAAAGTACTTTCTGGGCCAGCATGCAGGGAGGGGGAAGCCAAGCAGAGCACGGAATTCTCACTGAGTGAGGAAACAACAAGCTGGACTCAGAGAGGCTGAGGCAGCTCAAATTTGAAGGACTGAGTACCAGAGAGGAGAGAACTTTCAAGAAGTGTTTCAGAAATCTGCAGAGTTATTCCCTTGGGTCTTTGCCAGAATATAAAGCTAAGCTTACATTGGGTGGAAATCCATGAGGCCAGGAAAAAAAAAAAAAAAGAAATTGTGAAGAACTGAAAATTGAATAACTCCCAGAGCTCACAGAGGGATATCCCCAACTAGTCAGAGCAGAGACACATGCTGAATACTTGGAGTATTCATTAGTAACCCCAGAGCAGTTATGCTTTAGCAACAGGGCTAGCCTACTAGCCATAGAATAAAGCCTCCTCTAGACTTGGCCTAATAAATCTTAAAAACCAGCTTTGAAAGGACAAATCTACTTGCCAAAACAAAATATAAGACTCTTTAATGAAAAGCTATAATGGGCATTCGATTTTGCCAAATGTTCCAAAGTAATTTGATGGGGGGAGGAATAGTCTTTTCACCAAACTGTGCTAGAACAACTGGACATTAATGTGGTGAAAGAAAAAATAATAAAGTACTTTATTTCTAGTTTTAAAGATACATAAAATTAACTCGAAATTGATTATAGGCCTAAATGTAAGAGCCGAAATTATCACATTTTTAGAAAAAAAAACATAGAAAAAAAATCTTTAAGATCTTGAGTTAGCCAAAGACTTTTTGGACATACAAAAAATGAACCATAAGGACAGAATTAAGAAACAGGACTTCAACAAAATTAGAAACTACTTTCTGCTTGTGAATGGCCATCTAAGATACTCCACTGGTCTCACCTCATTTGGAGCAAGGGAGAATGACGAAAACAAAAGACACAAGGAAAAGATTAGTCCAAAGGACTAATGGACCACATCTACCACAGCCTCCACCAGGCTGAGTCCAGCACAACTGGATGGTGTCTGGCTACCACCACTGACTGCTCTGACAGGAATCACAATAGAGGGTCCCGGACAGAGCTGGAGAAAAATGTAGAACAAAATTCTAAATCACACACACACAAAAAGACCAGAATACTGGTCTGACAGAGACAGGAGAAACCCCAAAAGTATGGCCCCCAGATACCCTTATAGCTCAGTAACGAAGTCACTCTTGAGGTTTACCATTCCGCCAAAGATTAGACAGACCCATAAAACAAAACAAGACTAAACGGGCACTCCAGCCTAGGGGAAACGATGAGAAGACAGGAAAGCTGGTAATGGGGACTCCAAGGTCAAGAAGGGGAGAGTATTGACATGTCATGGGGTTGGCAACCAATGTCACAAAACAATATGTGTGTTAATTATTTAATGAGAAACTAGTTTGCTTTGTAAACCTTCATCTAAAGTACAATAAAAAAAAAAAAAATTAAAATAAATAAATAAGTTAAATAAAGGACTCTTCCAGAAAAAAAAAAGAAGACTGCTTTCTGAAAGACACAGTTAGGAAAAGGCAAGGGTCAGACTGGGAGAAAGTATTCACAAACATATATCTAACAAATGTCTCAAATCCAGAATATATAAAGAATGTTTTCAATTCAACAATAAGACAACCAACCAACAAAAAAATGGGTTAAATATTTCAAGACGTATTTCCGAAAAGAAGATATCCAAATGGGCAACTTTCACATAAAAAGATGCTCAACATCATTAGTTACCTGGGAAAGGCAAATTACATTGAGATACTTTTATAAATCCACTAAAATGGCTAAAATTAAAAAGATAGACAATACCAAGTGTTGACAAAGATTTGAAAAAATTAGATCTCTCATATATTTGTGGTAAGAGTGTAAAATGTTATAAATACCTTGGAAAAAGTTAGGCAGTTTTGTATACAGCTAAATATATATTAAATATATACTTACCTTTTGACCCAATAATTCCATTCCTTCAAATTTATCTAAAAATGTATGTCCACGAAAAGATCTGTACATGAAGATTCACAGCAGGTAGCCCCAAAAGAGTAAAACAAACAACTAAAATATTAATGTGTGAAGGTATAAATGAATTGTGATATATTTATTCAATGGACTACTATTCAGCATTAAAAAGAAATAAGCTACTGATACACCAAAAAACATGAATGAATCTCAAAAACATTATGTTGAGCAAAAGAGGCCAAACAAAAAAGAGTACACACTGTATGATTTCATTTATATGAAATTCTAGAAAAGCAAAATGAATATATGTTGAAAGAAAGAGATCAGCAATTGTCCATTTGGATATCTTCTTTTTGGAAATACATCCTCAAATACTTTACCCTATTATTCTATTTCGCCTATGACCAATTTCAAAACAAGATCTCAAAAATCTGCCTATCCTGGTCTCCTGTCTTAGTTATCTAGTGCTGCTATAACAGAAATTCAAAAGTGGATGGCTTTAACAAACAGAAATTTACTCTCTTACAGTCTAGGAGGCTAGAAGTCTGAATTCAGGGTACCAAGGATGGTCCTTGTCATCAATCTTCCCCTGGTTTAGGAACTTCTCAGCACAGAGATCTTGGGACCAAAGGATACATTCCCCTCCTGGTTCTTCATTCTTGGTAGTATGTGACCCCTTCTCTTCTCTTCTCTGCTGGATTCTCTCTTATGTCTCAAAAGAAATTGACTCAAAATACAACCTAATCCTGTATGAGTCCCACCTCATTAACATAATAGAGGTAGGATTTATAACAAATATGAAATTCACTTCAGATCACAAAATGGTGGACAACACCACAATACTGGGAATCATGGCCTAGCCAAGTTTACACACATTTTTTGGGGATGCAATTTAATCCATAACATCTCCTAACGCTCATTTCATTTTTTCTTGAGTCATGTTCTTTTGACTCACTCAGCCATTCACACATTTACTGAGGTCTGAGAGGAAAGTGAAATAATGCATTTATAGTATTACTCTCTGTCATCAGTGGCATAAAAGTTAAAAAAAAAAAAAACTTTCACAACTTTTAAAGTACTTAGGGAATTCAATTTATGGTTGAGAGAGATGGCTTTGTTTATGAATTATCATAAATGGCTATGTGTAACTTAAAATGTCAATCCCAGGAAGGAACACTTCCAGAATGATGGTGTTAGTGTCACTGAAAATTTGTACCTCCCTAAAAGCTTTTTTTTTTTTTTTATTAAAAGCAGTGAAAATGCTGGCAAAAATTGTCACAATAAACTTTATCAGAACCCTGGAAATTAACCAAAAAATTGCAACAAACAGAGGAAAAGTTATTCAAGAAATACAGTCGAATCTTTGTGAGAACAGTGAGTTTTGTGTTGTTTTAATTTACCCCATTCTCATTTCTCTTTCCCCAGCCCTGAGTTAGCCTTTAAAGCCAACAGGCTTACAATAATAATCTTGTTGTTTTTAGGTGTCGTTGAGTTGGTTCCCAACTCATAGCGACCCTATGTACAACAGAACAAAACACTGCTCAGTCCTGCGCCATCCTCACAACGATTGCTACATTTAAGCCCATTGTTGCAGCCACTATGTCAATCCATCTTATTAAGGGTTTTCCTCTTTTTTGCTGATCCTCTGCTTTACCAAGCATGATGTCTTTCTCCAGGGTCTGGTCCCTCCTGATAATATGTCCAAAGTACAGGAGAGTCTCTCCATTCTCCCTTGTAAGGAGCTTTCTGGCCATACTTCTTCCAAGACAGATTTGTTCATTCTTCTGGTAGTCCCTTTTATAGTCAGTATTCTTAGCCAACACCAGAACAGTAACCATGAAAATCAGCAGCTTTGTAGCTACTGGAAGGGACAGAACTAGTCTGTAACTCTTCCAAAGCCCCATCCCCGGAAAGCTGTCATTATTTTACCCATCTGGAAGTTCCCTGGGAATTCCCACTCAAAGGGTTTATCTTTATTTGACCTAATTTAGAGCTCGCTTATTGTAAACCACCTTTCCCCTGGGACATTTGTCAAAAGTGATTAGCAGCAATTGTTCAACATGGCAGCTGCCTAAGGTGGAGATAACAGTTGCAGCAAACAAGAAGCTGACAAAAAAGGTAAAAGGAAAACCTGGGTGATGGCACATCCATAGAGACTTTGAAAAGCCCCTGGGAAACTGTAAGGTCATGTGCATATACAGGGCTGTGCATGCCCAGGAAACATCTGAGAAGGCCCTAATCTTTCACTTCTGGCTAACGCTGAGGCTCTCCACAAGCAAAAAAATGAAGGCAAAGGCGGAAATACAAACTGCTTGTGGAGCACTGAAATTGTTCTCCAATACATATACAGAGCTCTCAGAAGAGGCTAGAAGACTTACTGGTTCAAGGCACTTAAGGAAATCTCTGTCCAATCATTAATTACCACAAAGCTAAACGAGTAGAGATTCCAATACAACACACAACAAAGAACATAGACTTTAAGAATTAGTTCAGGAAAGTCACTAAACAAACAAATAACAATAACAGCAACAACAAAAAACAAACCCTGGAGAGAGAGGGGAATCTTATTTCCAAAGTTACCAAATTATAGTATCTAAATATCCATTAAAAAAAAAAGTTAGAAGTGCTACGATATGGATGGAGCTTGAGAATATTATGCTAAGTGAAATAAGTCAATCACAAAAAAGACAAATGTTGTATGGCCTCACTTACATAAAAAGATAAAACCAGTCAAATACATAGAGACCAAAGCTTATTAGTGATTACCAGGAACAGGAGGGAGAGTGGAAGGGGGAATTCTTGCTTATGGAGTACTGAGTTCTGTTCACGGTGATGAAAAAACCTCATTGATTAAGGGTAATAGTTGCACAGCCGATTAGTGTAATTGATGTCACTAAATTGTACGCTTGTAATAAGTTGAAGTGACAAAAGCAGGGTCATACATTTTTTTCTACAACATCAATAACAACAAAAAGAACAGTAGCTGATGAAGCTGCTTGTGTACAACAAAACACTTCATGGGATTGGGATTTGGTTTCTTGGTTTGGGGGTTTAAGGGCATGGTCTCATGGAACATTCAGTTAATTGGCCTAATTAGTGTTTAGTGCTTCTGTTCTACCTCCTAGTTCATTACATAGTGTCTGGGGTCTTTAAAGCTTGCAAGTGGCCATCCAAGATACAACAATTGGTTTCTTTTCGCCTGGAATGACAGAGGAAGAGGGAAGTGCAGGAGTAGAAGGAGAAAAAGAACGTGTGGCTGATTGCCTTCATGAACAACTGCCTCCTTTGCCACAAGACCAGAAGAACTGGTTGGTGCCCAGGTACCATTACTAATCATTTTGATCAAAGATTCTATAGAAGAACCCTGATCAAAAGAGGAAAAAACATGGAACAGAATTTCAAATTCTCATGGAATCCAGACTTTCTGGAGCCCTGAAAATATTGCCCTGAGATAACCTATGGCCCTGCAACCTTAAACAAAAAATACTCCCTGAAGTCTTCTTGAAACCAAACAACAGTCTAGCTTAACTAGTAAAAATGTCTGCCGTGAGCATTGTACTCTTTTAAAGAACTATCTATATGAGATCAAACTGATAACAGCAACTCAAAAGGTTAGATAGGAAGCGTAGGGTGAAGTGATTGTATCTCAGCAGAGGAGGAACAAATCAGAAAAGGAGGATAACAATGCCTGCACAATGGAAGAATGTAATCAATGTCACGCTATTGTATGTGTAGAGATTGTTAGATTGGTGTATATTTTGCGGTGTATATTTTCAACAACAATTTTAAAAAAAGAAAAAAATGTGGTATGTTCATACAACAGGTTATCATTTAGCCATAAGATGGAATAAAGTACTGATGGATGCCACTACGCAGATTAAACTTGAAAACGTTGTTCTAAGTGAAAGAAGCCAGATACAAGGGGCCATGTGATGTATGATTCCATTTATACGAAATTTCCAGAAAAGCAAATATATAGAGTCAGAAAATAAATTAGTGCTTACCCGGGACAGGGGAGAGGGAGGAACGAGGAATGACTAATAATTGGTATGGGCTTTCTTTTGGGGGTGATGAAAATGTCCTAAAATTAGATGGCAGTGATTTTTTGTGTGACTTCGTGAACACACTGAAAACCACTAAGCTGTACATTTTAAAAGGGTGGATTTTTTTGGTATGTGAATTATATCTCAGTTTAAAAAATGCTAGTACTCATCTGTTATGGATTGAGTTGTGTCCCCCCAAATATGCATTGTAAAGCCTAACCTCTGTACCTGTGGTCATAATCCCATTTGGGAAGGGGTTTTCTTTGTTGTGTTAACTAGGCAGTATTAGTGCAGAGTGTGTCTTAGGTCAATCTCTTTTGAGATATAAAAAGAGCAGATTGAAAAAGGATGAAGCAAGCAAGCCGAGATGAGGGAAGACAGATGCCATACCACATGAAGATCACCAAGGAGCCAAGGAACAACAACAAAAAAAAAATGGCAAGGATCTCCCCCTAGAACTGACAGAAACAGAGAGCCTTCCCCTAGAGCTAGTGTCCTGAATTCGGATGTCTAGCCTTCTAAACTGTGAGAAAATAAATTCCTGTTTGTTAAAGCCACCCACGTGTGGTATTTCTGTTACAGCAGCACCGGATAACTAAGACACTATCCTTTCTTTTGACCTGTATTCAGAGAAGACTTACTTTCTCTCGCAGCACATGGGAGAATAATACTTCTCTTTCATTTTCAATATTACCAGTAACTC
The DNA here is from genome assembly GCF_024166365.1 of Elephas maximus indicus. Lineage (NCBI taxonomy): Eukaryota > Metazoa > Chordata > Mammalia > Proboscidea > Elephantidae > Elephas > Elephas maximus. The sequence continues at coordinate 11,306,416 of NC_064842.1, read as the reverse complement.
TTGGGGATGATTAAGGAATAAAAGAAGTAAAATCCACATTTCAGCTTAGTGCCACTTGAACTTGGAAAGAACAAGAGAAAACTTAACAATAAATCACCTCTACAGCCAACATCCCATGGAATACATCCCAGACCAAACACCGACCCTATGGTATAAAAGGCCAGTGGTCTCACCATTCCTCTCTTGCTTGGTGTAAGGCTTCCGTGAGTTATGGGAAAATCCTTGATGCTTGTTAGTTGCTATCTAACCAAAAAAATCAAACCCATTGCCATAGAATTGATTCCGGCTCATTGTGACCCTATAGGACAAAGTAGAACTACCCCATAGAGTTTTCAAGGAGTGCCTGGTAGATTCAAACTGCCGACCTTTTGGTTAGCAGCCGTAGCACTTAACCACTACACCACCAGGGATTTCTTGGCAGCTCTCAATCTTGGCTACTTTATGTATAACAGAATAAAACATTGCCTGGTCCAGTGCCATCTTCATGATTGTTAGTATGTTTAAGTCCATTGTCGCAGCTATTGTGCCAACCCATCTCATTGATGGTTTCCCTTGTTTTTGTTGACCTGCTACTTTACCAAACATGATGTCCTTTCCTAGCGATTGGCCTTTCCTAATGACATGTCCAAAGCAAGTGCATCAAAGCCTTGCCATCTTGCTTCTCCACCAGCACCACAGTTCCAATGCAACAATTCGTCTTGTGTCTTCCTTTTTCATTATCGTATTTTTGTATCCATAAGATTCTTAGTAAACTGTAAATCTCCCAGACACTTTGTTAAAATGCTGATTCTGACTTAGCAGGTCTGGGGCAGGGCCTGAGATTATGTATTTCTCATAAGCTACTGGGTGGATGCTGCCATTGGTGCATTCCACAAATCACGCATTGAGTAGTAAGGCTCTAGGCAGTGTGTAAGATGGCACTCTATTTATCAGAGAAGGTGCCCCAGGAAAGAAGTGTAGAGCAGGGTTTGAGTGAAGAAAAGACATAATTGTTTGCTAGCATTGGCAATAGTATTTTAGATGAAGGAATAAGATGGTAGAAAGGTGTGAACCTGTAAGGTAGATATAAACAAATGTTGAGCAGACTGGCTCAGCTCTACCAGAGAGGTGGAGACATAAAAACCCATGGCTGTGGAGTTGATTCCGACTCAAAGGGACCCCACAGGACAGAGTAGAACTGTCCCATAGGGTCTCCAAGGCTGTAATCTTTACGGAAACGGACTGCCACATCTTTCTCCCGAGGAGCAGCTGGTGTGTTCCAACCATCGACATTTTGGTTAGCAGCTGAGAGCTTAACCACTGCGCTACCAGAGCTCCTTGGTGGAGACATAATGGAAAAAAAACATCAAGGGAAGGGCCTTTGGTGGCCCTCTGGTGACATCTAGACTTATGTTACTCGGCCAGCCATTTGGAGGCTGTGTTCACTGAAGCAGGGTTGAGCTGGAACCTGTTGACAGGTGTCAATCTTCTACAGTCAAATAAGGAGGGAAGTTCTGGCGTTAAATGCATTATTCCTTTAACTCAATGAAAAACATATATTTATCTTTCTCTTTTCAATAGCCGGATACATGTTTCCTGCTCTTTTAAAAGTAGTTTCATGTCACAAATGTATATGACTTTTTAAAAGGTACCAAATGACAGACTTTTTTTTTTTTTTTTTGGCATTTCCAATCCTGACTGCACATTTGAATGAGCTGGCTGCTTCTGAAAAATATTAATACCCAGACCTCACCCCTAGAGACAGTCTGATTTAGTAGGCCTGGGGAGGGGCCTGTGAAGTATTTTTTAAAGCATCTGAAGTGACTGAGTGTGCAGCCAAACTGGAGAGCCTCTGTTGTCACTGACCATTATCTGACCAGACTCCACCTGCAGTGGGTCACACGGCGAGCTTCCCACTGAGATTCCGTGGCTTACCAGTAACAAGAGGCTGTCCAGTGTCATAAATTCCTTATTCATTATTACTGCACCAGACAGATTTCATCAAAGAATGCTAGAGATTATACAATGGTGGCCATTAAGTGTTGTCTAGGTGAGCCCACTACTCACCCAGAACACTGGCCTAAGAAACACACACTTGAAATTTTTCAACGTGGACATTGAAAGTTTATAAGAAAGGCCCAGGAAATAAATGGATCTAAAATTTTGAAGGAGTAGGGGATTCCCCTTTAAAAAAATGATGTCAATTGCTCTGAATCCATTTGGAGAGGAACTCAGCCTTAATAGTTATGAACAGTTTGGCAAGAATTAGAGAAGCCCAAAAAAATCAGAGCAGCCCACAAATAGGTTTTCTGACAGAAAGCCTTCATTAGGGGCTTTATACTATTTGGGTATTTTAGTTTTTAAATATATTTAACTTTCCTTTATTTTACTTTACTGAAATAAAATTTTCCAATAATAAAATTGACCCATTTGAAGAGCACAATTCATTAAGTTCTATAAATATATACATCTGTGTAACTATCATCCCCGCCAAGATCTAGAACGTTCCCTTGTGAGCCTTTGCAATCAATTCCTTCCAAGGTATGTAGGGGTCCCTGCCCTAGGTAACCCCACGCACCTGATTTCTATTACTATAGATTGGAACATCATATAAATGGTGTTATGGACTGAATTGTGTCTCCCAAAATATGTGTTGTAAATCCTACTATACCTTTGGTTATAACCCCATTTGGGAATAGGGTTTTCTTTGTTATGTAAATGAGACAGCATTAGGGTCAAGTGTATCTTGAGTCCATCTCTTTTGAGATATAAAAGCAGCAGATTAGACAAGGCTCAAGGAACCAAAGAAGCACAGGTGGGGGAAGAGAGATGTCACACTACATGGAGATCACCAAGGAGCCAAGGAATAGCAGCTGAAAAGTGACAAGGACCTTTTCCGGGAGCCAACAGAGAAAGCCTTCCACTAGAGCAAAAAACACCCCGAATTCAGTCTTCTACATCTCCTAAACTGTGAGAAAATAAATTTCTGTTTGTTAAAGCCACCCCACTTGGGATATTTCTGTTGTAGTAGCGCTAGATAACTAAGACAAATTAGGAACATACAGTACACACATTTGCACTTGGTTCCTTCACTTAGTGTAATGGTGTTCAGGTTCGTCCATATTACTTCCTGAATCAGAGTTCACATTTTTTTAAATTGTTGAATAGTATTATGAATGTACCACAATTTGTGTATCCATTTATCCTTTGATCAATATTTGCACTGATTTTTGTTTGGGGCTATTATGAACAAAGTTGTACAAACATTTATATACAAGTCTTTGTGTGAGTACATGTTTTCATTTCTTTTAGACAAATTCTTAGACAAATTCTTACCATGTGATCACATGGTAAGTGTATGTTTAACTTTGTAAGAAACTGTCAAATTGTTTTCCAAAGTGGTTGTAATATTTGACATTCCCACCAATAATGTATGAGAACCCTGGTTGCTAAAATCATCCTTGTCAGCACTTGCATTCCCAGTCTTTTTTATTTTAGCCATTCTGGTCTATTTGTAGTGCTACCTTTCTGTGGCGTTAACTTGCATTTCTCTGAGGACTAAAGACTTTGAACAAATATAGACCTCTTATTTTAATTGAAATGATCCTACTATTTCGTCATTTAGTGTAATATATGCTATTGTCTGGATAAACAATATCGTTATATTTAAAGTATTTCTTTTTATCCCTCTTATATAATGCTTGGAGCCCTGGTGGTGCAGTGGTTAAGAGCTATGGCTGCTAACCAAAAAGTTGTCAGTTCAAATCTACCAGCTGCTCCTTGGAAACTCTATGGGGCAGTTCTACTCTGCCCTGTAGGGTCACTGTGAGTTGGAATTGCCTCTACGGCAATGGGTTTGATTTTTTTTTTTTTGAGGGCGGGTATAATATCTAACTAGGAATAACTTGTGCATTTCAAATTCCTTTTTAAAAACAATGAGTATGATTTTTCTACCATAATACATTGGTGAGTGATTTACACCGATAGATTTCTTAGTATTGAACCCCTCTTGCTTCCCTGGAATAAATCCTGGCAAATCTACCTGTCGCTCCTTAGAAACCCTTTGGAGCAGTTCTCTGTCTTAGAAGGTTGCTATGAGTCGGAATTGACTCCACGGCCCCAGGTTGGTTTTTTTGTTTTTTGGTTTACTCATTACATGGGATTATTTAATTACAAGGTTAAGCAGTTTTCTTTGCAGCAGACTCTCAGACTCTTTCGTAAGCGAATGATCTTTTGACCTCAGAGGAGCACTAAGTGAGAGCGTGGCCCAGATAAATTTGACTTCAGAGCCTCCTTCTCACGGAGTGCCTGCTAACTCCTCTGAGAGCATAGTCTGGGAAATGCAACCCTGAGAAACACTGCTGTTTACTGTCCTGTCTGCATGTAATGCGCGTGGTGTCCTGGTTTTTAGCTTTCAGAAGTGAAGGATGATGACCCAGAGAGAAGCTCCCACATCCCATTCATAAAGAACCATCCTAGTTTCCCAGAGAGGTTCCTACAAATGTCTTTCTCCTTTAGCCCCATCCACTCTGGGTGGGAAAATCAGCTTAGTGTCAATAAGAATAGATTGTGATCACTCATCTCCTAATAAGGCCTATTGTATGCCTTCTGAAGATATTTTAAAGTATGTTTTACCGACAAGGAAACTGAGACTTAATAGGTTGAGCAAGTTTTCTTCCCAAGATCGCATAGCTAAGAAACAACAGAGTCAGCACTGACCCTGGTCCACACCCTTTCCACCTTATCACGCTGCTTTTGGACACTACAACCTAAAAGAAGAGAGAGTGCGTCCATCAACCCTAATTGTGAAAATAGGAGAAAACTAGTGGGGGTAACCTTAGAAGACTCATTTCACCTAATTGACTTACTAATGACTTCTCTCATGTGTTCCATCATCCACCTGCTTAAATTACCAAATGGTTGTCCCCACCAGTTGGTTACCTTCCCTCTCTCCAGTCCGGGCCACACAGAATAAATGTCAGGCGTATGTGTTCTGGAGCCAAGTTCCAGCCCCAACTTACTGTCTGACCACAGACAAGTCAATTAATCTCTTTGTACCTTGGCTTCCTCACCTATAAAATGCATATAATAGTATCTCCCTCACCGGTTTTGTATAGATTTAGTGACGTAGCCTTTTACAGCTTACGACAGGTGGATTGACACAGTGGCTGCAACAACTGGCTCAAGCATGACAATGATTGTAAGGATGGCGCAAGACTGGGCAGTGTTTCGTTCTGTTGTGCATAGGGTCTCTATGAGTAGGAACCGACTCGACGGCACCTAACAACAAGTTAGCCATTGTCGCTATCGCTATTGTTAGCCCTGCTCCAGCAGAGGTACGGTGGACCTTCAAAGATTGAGGGATGGGAATTAAGTTCTCCTGTCTCCTCACATTGCACTCTTATCCCAGTTAGACAACTGGAGTTTCTTAAATCATGTGTGAGGTAAGAGGATCTGGAGTCTTTTTTCTCTCCCCAGTTTGCCAATATTCCTTTTAAAGGGATTGAATATTGAACACAATGATTTAGGTGTGGCCCAGCCAAAAAGGAAAACAGGCAGAACAAATATATTCCTCATTCTGGAGGTCACGCTTCTAGAGTGAGATAACATTACTTTTCTTGGCAACCACGTCACTCTGTGTATCGGTGATCTTCTATAGGGAAGAGGCGAGGAGAGCGTATCAGAGTTTTGGCAGGGCTGTGCAGTCTTGATGAAGCATTCTCAATACTGTAAGTGTGAAGAGTTTAAAAACCTGCTATTTTCCAGATATAAACTAAACAATATAAAGCCCATTGGGATCTTCCTGGCTGGCAGCGATAGGCTGACTCTTCAACCACACCAACAGCCATGTGCTACTTCAACTGTGCCTAAAACCATTCCTGTTTCTTTTCACCTGCCTATTAACTAATCAGTGAGCAGTTCAGAAAGAAGCAAAAGACAGAAATCTACTATCCCTGGCCTTCTTGCTTTGACAATATACAGATTTTTTGGTCGTCTCATGTGAAGTGGTAATAATATGATTCCCATTGACCTGGAGAGTTAAAATTTTTGTCAATCCAGCTGGTTATTCTGTTGGGCAAGTATTTGGATATTTTTTTCCCCCATATGAAAAGAGCTGAAGTTTTTGGGCCTTTTGTTTACGTAACCTGCCTGTCCTATGTCTATGTGATCTAGCTTTGATCTCTTTACAACCTGTTGGGATTCCTGGACAACATTTAGGCTATTTTTTTATGCAGTCACCATGAATTGGAACGGACTGGGCAACAATAGATTTTTTTGTTTGTTTGTTTGTTTGGTTTAGTTTGGTATTTTGGGATTAGAGCTCAGTTGCTAACCAAAACTTTGGTGGTTCAAACCTACCCAGTGGATCCATGGGAGAAAAACTTGGGAATCTGCTTCCTTAAAGATGACAGCCTAGAAAACACTATAGGGCGGTTCTACTCTGTCACTCGGGTTGCTTTGAGTCAAAATTGACTTGACAGCACCTAACAACTACATCTTGAGATTAGTTTCAATAGTTGCTTAGATTTGCTAGTATAAATAGTTGAAAGACAATAGAAAATAAAGTAGAAAAATAATTAAGGATTGTGTAACTTCCCCCCCCCCCATATACTCACAAATAGAGGGAACTCCTAGCTATTATGGAATAAGGTAAGAATAATAATAGTTACCATTTTTTGAATGATTACCACATGCCAGGTAAGTAAGGTTTGGGGGTATCATTTTACCTAACTGTCCCATCAGCTATAGAAGGCGAGTACTGGGCTCCATTTCATTGGCCCAGGAATCAGGGCTCCGTAAAGATGTCAGTTTCTTCCTCCAGATCTCACAACTGAAGATGGGTAGAGATTTACAGCTACATCTGTTTCCTTCTAAAACGACTCCTTAAAGCTAATCTGTTTCTCCTCTGTTATGCAAAAATTCACATTTAAAAAGAAAAATACCCATAAATAACTAGAGAATAACCAACCCTTGAACTATAAACAAAGTTGTTTGATGGAAAAATAATGTTGCACAAAGTTAATTATCGTTGCTTTTTGATAGAATTACAAGATTCATGCAGCTGGGGAGGCCGTGGCTGCAGTATGTCTGTCTCCACATGAAAATGGGGCTTCCTTTCGTTTGTCATCTACTGCAGTTCTTCCAGTTGATCTAAATTGGCTTTTTAGCTTTATCAGGAAGCTCTTCTTATTGACAGAGGAAAATCCAATTGCCTTAAGTGTCTTTTGCCTATAGCTAACTCCGGAATGTGTTAACTGTCCTAGGTGGCTTCTCTGCTCCTTTCAGCACCAGGGTTTGGAGAGGGCTCTCCTGAGCAGAGGAAGGAGGACCCTACACAACCTCTTCACATGCTCGTTCCTGCGGGCCTAACGTCCTCACCTACCCTCCTCTCTGTGTATCGGGTTCACACTGCCAGATCTGGTTCCAGTTTCTTTTTCTCCACAAAGCCTTGCTGAACAATTAAAAAAAGCTAAAACCAAAGTCTTCACCATTGAGTTGATTCTGACTTATGGTAACCCCATGTATTTCAAAGTAGAACTGCTCCTTAGGGTTTTCAATGGCTGGCAGTTCTACTCTGTCCTACGGGGTCGCTATGAGTCAAAATTGACTCAGTGGCAATGGGTTTGTTTAGTTATTTGTTTGGAATCTTACTGAAGTAGATTGCCAGGCTTTTCTTCCACGGTGCTGCCAGGTGGATTTAAACTACCAACCTTCTTGGTTAGTAGCTGAGCACAAGCCATTTAAGCTACCCAGACACCTAATCTACCCAAAATAATTCACACGGAGTTTCTTTTTTACAATTTATTGAAGCATGTATTATTAGATCATTCAACACAGCATCTGATATTTTGATATCCTCTATTATCATAAAGTCATAAATCTTGACTCCACAAGGAGGCTTATAGGACCTTAAGGTGAGCTGCCTTCATTACCACATTGAGCTTGTGGAAAATTATTAATAAACACTACTGTTGTTGACTTGAATCCCTGCCTATTCAGAAATAAACCAGGATCTCCCTGAGAGAGGCTCTGAAGCTCTGAGGGAATCTATACCTTCTTTTTTAGCCAAAACATGCTGGAGGGTTACAGCCAAAGCACCTGGAGCAGTCCTTCAGTGTTTCTGGAGCCTCATCAGCATCCCCAGCAGGCAAGGGATTTCAGAACAGACCCCGCACACCCTCTGGCCTCAGCTTTTCCCAGGGCTCTGGGGTCCCACCTCTATTCAGAGCAACAGTGCAGAATCCACCAGCCAGCCTCTCAGCCCTATAAGGCTCCACTGGTAGAGTGTCCAGAATGTTTCCAAAGTCACTGGCTATAAGAGAATATGCCCCCTGAAAGAAATAGAGCAGCACAATTTCCATCCTGCTGTGGCGCCAGAAGACATGTGAGCAGCGCTGGGCCACTTCCAGGGATGGGTACGTTACCTATCTTTTACTCTGTGAGATACAGTGTGGCTGATGCACGCTCGGCAGGGGGCTGCCACTTTGCAGGGTCTCTGAAGCCTGCCTTTTCATCACTGGGATCATGGGAAGCTTCTGCAAAAGTGCAGGTGCTCTTGAATTCCAGGGAGCAGCCACCAGAGACTTGGTGTAATTAGGTGCCGTTTCACAGAGCGCTCTGCCAGTCAGAGCACGCCATTTTGAGCATAAGCGTTGCTATGTCCTGGAAGATCATGCGTGGAAAGAACACTGTGGTGTAGTAGACGCACCTTGCTTTGATTCCATTCTCTATCACAAAATGGCTGCATGACCTTGATCAAAGAAACCTTCTAGTCTGAGGAGAGCTACCCAATCCTGTATGAACAAGGACGTGGAAGTCAGAGAGGAAAATCATCAGTCCTTCTGAGCCAGGGTCTCCTCCAGGGCCGTTATTTGTCTTCTCAGTCTGTCAGATGCACAGTAGCTGCTCAATAAAGAGTTGTTGCTTGATTAGCTGATTGATTTTGTGGATTTTTAAGTTGACCTGGAATTCTTTAAACAACAGGCACTTTTCTCCACAAAGTCAGTCTGAAAAAGCCTGCCATGTTTGAGGATATACTACAGCCCTGCACAAAAAAACAGAGTGAGGATGGCTGGGATGAGAATGGATGTTGGGAGTCCGGGGTTCATGGGCTCTTCCAGATGGGAAGGAAGGCTTCTGGTCTACCACAGCAGATCAGGAGCAAAGTTGTTGAGCAAGTCTTCCTCCCTCATATTCAGGCAGCAAGTTTGGAATCCATTTTCAATCCACTCTAATCACAGAAACAGAATGGAAAGGACCAAATGAAATGAGATAATTAAATCCATCCCACAGCCAACAAAGAAGGCCATCCAAATGCAAGACAAATAAAATAAAAACCTTCTGGCAGAGCTAAGAGAAAAAGAACTGCAATTCAAAAGGGAATTGAAATTACTTTTAATAGATCTTGGCAAAGCTGCTGAGAGACCCCAGTCTCTCAACTCTATATATCATTTATTGATTGGGCTGGAGTTCTCACTGAATCTTGAGTGCTTTATAGAATTACACAAGTTTTGAGCTGCAGAAAGCAGCCCAGGGTTGGGGGAGCCTTTGCTCTGGAGCTACTTCTACTGCAGCTGTGTAGTTTTGTTTTTCTCATGACTCAGTTTCCTCACCTGGGAAATGGGGAGAAGCACACAGACATTTCTTACTCCCCCTTTCCTTAGAGCTACTTTAAAAAGGCAGGCATGGTGCAGTGATTAAGACTTTTGATCTCTCATATTTAATTATGGATTTCTCCAAGCAATACTTACTTTAAGTTGTGGGAACGCCATAGACACATCCAAACTTCCTGAGGGTCTGAATTTCTGGGCTGTGGGGCCCTTGGTCTCAGGGAACATCTAGCTCAATTGGAATAACACAGTTTATAAAGAAAATGTTCTATATTCTACTTTGGTCAGTAGAGTCTGGGGTCTTAAAAGCCTTTGAGCAGCTATCTAAGGTTCTCCACTGGTCTCACCCCTTTAGGAACAAGGGAGAAAGAAGAAAACTAAAGACACAAGGGAAAGATTAGTCCAAAGGACTAATGGATCACAATTACCACAGTCTTCACCAGACTGAGTCCAGTACAACGAGATGGCGCCCTGCTACCACCACTAACTGCTCGGACTGGGATCACAATAGAGGGTCCCAGACAGAGCTGGAGAAAAATGTAGAACAAAATTATAACTCACAAAAAAAAGACCAGACTTACTGGTCTGAGAGTGACTACAGAAACCCCAAGAGTATGGACCCGGAAACCCTTTTAGCTCAGTAATGATGTCACTCCTGAGGTTTACCCTTTAGCCAAGATTAGACAGGTCCATAAAACAAAATGAAACTAAAGGGACACATCAGCCCAGGGGCAAGTACGAGAAGGCAGGAAGGGACAGGAAAGCTAGTAACAGGGAACTCAGTGTTGAGAAGGGAGAGCGTTGACATGTCGTGGGGTTGTTAACCAATGTCATAAAACAATATGCATACTAAGTGTTTAATGAAAAGCTAGTTTTTTTCTGTAAACCTTCATGTAAAGTACAATTAAAAAAGAAAAAAAGAATGTGAGCCCCACAAAAGCAAAAAAAAAAAAAAAACTCTGCACATATGAGTTTGCCATGAGTCGAAATCAACTTGACAGCAACTAACAGCACCACAGCCTCATGGTGCTGGAAGGATTAAATGAGAAGTGCAGGGAAGAACTGACAACCGCCTGTGGCAGGCTGTAAACACTCAATAAACCTTAACTACTACCATGGGGGGAAAAAACTTATCTTAATGCTTTTTACTCGTTGCTCCTAAATCAATAAATCTGTGCAAAAAAAGAGACTCTAAGCGTTCTTGATTTTCACTGTGACTTGTCCTACGGCTTCATACACAACTCTGGTGTCTCTGATACATTCTCCTTGGGTCCACGGAACATCTTGAACAGATTATTTGCAGTATGACAATAGGTGTAGAGCCAGGAGTTTTGGGTTCTAGTCTTGGCCCCATCACCAACTTGTAAAGTCTTGGACAAGCCACTTCATTTTAATGGCCTGCCAGCTCTTACAATCTATAATATTATAGTTTTAAAATTTGTGATGATGCTTCTCTTTCAAACAGTATAAACTTCTGGCTTTGAAGACACAGGCAAAAAATGATATCATTCTTTCACTCCATTAGGAATAATCTCCTGCTGCCAAATTAGTGACATGGTAAATTGGGGTTACAGTATTCAATGTGTCTTTTTGGCTGGCACAAGTCAGTAATCAATCCTAGCTCTGTGAAATAGAACATTTTCTTTAAAACAAAGGCACTACCAGTAGTATAAATAATAAAACTAAATCTAGAAAAGATGAAAGCAGATTTTTCTGCCAGCGTTCATTGCTAATTAATCAAGGTTTCTGTGTTAGGTTAAACCCCATAATATGTTCCATGAAATCACCAGTGTCTGTTAGTCTGCAGCTCTCCACATTGTTCCTCCAACATCCAGTCATGGGTCTTCAGTTTGGTTTTGGAAATACTGAAAATTCCAAGCTCAAAGAATAAATCATCCAATCTTTGATATTTCTAATGCATGCCTCAAGTATTTTTCTCCCACTTACGTAAGAGCCTCAATTTTGCCACTGGGCCAAAGATAGAGCTGTGTTTTATTTTTCTTTTAACTTATTTGGTGGTGATTGGGGGGGGTGGTGTGACCTCATTGGCTTTTGCTAAAAACAGGAAGACCTAAAATAAGATTCCGCTAAACACTGATGCTTTTTCATTTTATACCGATGGAGCAATAAGATTTTTTTTTTAATTGAGTTGAGTGAGAAGATGCCCAAAAAGCAGTTGCTGAGGGGAAGTGTTACTCTGCACTTGGCAATGCTGCTTTAACTACTCACCGTTGCATAGATTTGGGCAAAATGGCAGAGGAAAGGGCACGTAGAGGTCAAGGGGGCATGGAAATACAGTGAAGGAGGCAGGAATATGAAGGGACCCTGGGGAACACATCTATATGGTTGGAAAATCAAACAATATAAAGGAGGAAGAAATACAGTATACATGATTTTGATCATGAATCCTGCCAACAAACTCATGACAATGTCTGGCAAGTCAGGCCACCGCTCAATACATGTATTGAGGTCTTCTTTCTGCTCAGCATTCTGTAGGACAATGTTGAAGCTACAAAAATCATGTAATGCTTTCAACTGAAAAACAGCTTCTCAATGTCCAATAAGCACTAAGTCCTGTGCTAGGTGCAGAGGGCACAAAAAGGAATAAATTTGAAAATAGGCAGCACCTTAAAAGGTGTGAATTCAGCTTTGCCAACACTGAAGGACTTCGATAGCAAGATAACTTTGAAATCTACATTGGCTTACTGGTCCTATTTTAAGGATATGTGTCTTAGTTTTCTAGTGCTGCCATAACAAAAAACACCACAAGTAGATGGCTTCAAAGAACAGAAATTTATTTTCTCATGGTTCTGGAAGTCCGAATTCAGGGCATGGGTCTAGGGGGAGATCTTGTCTATTTTGGCTTCTAGTAACTGCCAGCAACCCTTGGCATTCCTGGGCTTTTAGATGCATCCCTTTCTGTCATCTGTCTTCCTCTTCCCCTGTGTGTCTCTGTGTCTATTCTACACTTGTTATAATTCAGAAGTGATAAGGTTTAGAATCCACCCTACTCTGGTATGACTACCTTACCATAACAAAAGAAACTCTCTGTTTCCAAACAGAATCCTATTTATAGGTACCAGTGTTAAGATTTCAACATGTTTTGGGGGAAACGATTCAATCTATATTGTGTCAAACAGATATGTTTATTGCCATGTAGACACTCGTGTCCGAACTGAACCCATTCATTTCTCCAAATGGGTTTATGTTCTTCTCTATCTTTGTTATGCTTATCCTCTGGTTTGTGTTGCTTTTTCCTCCTTTATTCTCTTTTAAGACTCTCCCATACATCTCTTCCAGATGACATTTAGTCAGACCTCCAGCAGCTCAACCTTTGTTCATCCATTTTTTGTATTCATACCTAACGACATCTTTTAAGAAAAATCTCATTCTCAGTTATTGTTTTCTGGTTTATAAGTAAATATGTTCTGTTATTGTTTGGCTAATAACAGTTATGAAAAGCATCATAAAGCAGTGATTCCTGCTTTTGTGTCCTGTGCACATGACATTGATCCCTTTAACACCTTTTACATTCCTGGTATAATTTAAAGGCATGTCAGAGAACACTGCTGTTTCATCAGTATTTCTTATTTGGCCAAGCTCCTAATTTTAATTTTTTTCTCAAATGAATCATACACAACTAGAGGTAAAGCAGCTTCTGCTAAAAATCAGCAGGAAATCTCAGTCAAATGGATATTTGATGCTTTGACAAAAAAAAAAAAAAAGTCCTGGATTATTCATGGATGAGCCATACCAGCTTTCATTGCTCTGATTTTTCTTTTATCTGTTCCAAGGGATTTGGCAATTTCTCCTATCTTTACTTGCACAGCTTAGTGTGTTATGGGTAATCCTTTTTCATGCATCTCAGGAACAAAATGTAACACAGCTTCACCTACTTAGGGATAGGCTCCTTTCTTAGGTCCAGTAAAACATTTGGTAGCTGATTTACAATATGGAGTGGTAGTCATTTGTTTAATGGCAAAATTCATATCACTAATATAAATGTGTACCCCGCTGATACATTCCCATGTATTTCTGCATATACAATAATTTCATTTCAATGCCAAATAAGTAGGAACTTTTTGAAGGTATTTTAGTTGATATTTACCAACAGCACACATATGTCAAGTGAAGTGGTGAAAATGAGCTGCTAGGATCAAGTTTGTACTGTCACGTCACAACTGCTTCTTGGTCACAATGATGGTAAGATCCCATTGCCATTACAGATACATTTCTGTCTCAGGGGTGGTAGAACATGAAGAAATGTTCATATTAAAATTAGTGAGATGTACTAAAAACTTACAGAATACATCTAGAGCTTTTCTTACAGACACATCCATAGCTCTACCACTGACCTCAGGAAATAATTAAGATGAGAGTGAAGTGATCCACTGAAGAAGTTTGATAAGGAACAAAATTAAAAAAATTAAAAAAAAAGGAAAGAAAGAAAACAAACAAACAAAACTAAAGAAAGAACCAATAAAGATATATGGAAAAATTAATATATTAGAGCACCAGAAGCAATAGAAGCATTGTTTTTAACAATGTTGTATTTTCTGTTATTGCTTTTCTTAGATTTTCCAAGCGCAAAATAGGATCACCTGCAAAAGAATGCTCTTTCTCTCTCTAACCCTCCCCACCTCTCACACCAGACATACACATCATAAGTTTTATGTAGGTCTGTCTTGCTCAGTTGCGTTGGTTAGTATGCTGCTAGCTTTGGGTTATGATGTGTATCTCTTTATCAAGTTATTCTACCCTAGTTTACTAAGAATTTTTTAAAATCTGGAATAGATGTTTAGTTGAATCAAATGCCCTTTCATCATCTGCTGAAATGATGACATGGTCCTTCCCCTTTGATCTAGGCATGAAGCACATAATATTAACTTCCTGATAATATCACAGCATCCTTACATTCATTGACTTAACTGCATTTGTTATTGCTTATCAGTTTAGCAAAGAACATCTGAACACTCTTCACTTAATAAGATAAAGTTCAACTTGAGCACTTTCAGCTTGCTCGTGCCTGAGGATGACTGTCCCCCAAGGGTTCTGAGTTCCTGCATTTCCTCGACGTCAACCCCAAACTTCCACAACAGAGGGAGTAGCTCTACTTAGTAGTAACAGATTATAAAGGCACAGTAATGAAAACAATAAGGTACAGGCATAGGACCTGGCAGAGCAAAAGAACAGTAAAAATAGATATAGATCCAAATAAATGCAAGGATTTAATATGTGACTTAAAAAGTGACTATTAAAACCTTTGGAGTAAAGATAGTTTCATTTCAATTTATCTCCTAAAAAGTAACATTTCTACTCCCCTGAAATTCCCGTTTACATCTTCTATGATGTTTATTCTGTGGTGTTCGTGGCATGGCTGGCAACTGCTGGATGTGAGTCACACAAGGCTATGGAAATATGAAGAGTGAAAGAGGTAAGACGACTTGCCTTGCATGTACATCCATCTCTCCATTGCTATAGGTGACTCTTAGGAAACACCTCTTATGAGGGACATTTTGCCAACACCATGTAATAATGTTTCTTTTCTTTCTCAAGGGAAGTTGAAAGAATTTATAGAAGGTATCCCTTTTGTCTATTGACTCAAGCAATTATGTATGTGTTCCTACCAAGAAGATAAATTATGCATTATCAACAGGGATTAAATAATATGAAATATCTGCAAAATCCCTTTGAAAAGTTCCTTTTTGGGTAGAAAGTTTGCAGCTTTGCAATGTTCCTATTACAGAAAAAAAAAACTTTAAATCCTTATCCTTCAGACCCCCATGTGTCTGTCGGTTTGTCATACCGTGGGGGCTTCCATGTTGCTGTGATGCTGGAAGCTATGCCACTGGTATTCAAATAACAGCAGGGTCACCCATGGTGGACAGGTTTCAGCTGAGCTTCCAGAGTAAGACAGACTAGGAAGAAAGACCCAGCAGTCTACTTCTGAAAAGATTAGCCAGTGAAAACCTTATGAATAGCAGCGGAACATTGTCTGATGTAGTGCTAGAAGATGAGCCCCTCAGGTGGGAAGACACTCAAAACACAACTTTGAAAGAGCTGTCTCCTCAAAGAAGAGTCAACCTTAATGATGTGGATGGAGTCAAGCTTTCGGACCTTCATTTGCTGATGTGGCATGACTCAAAATGAGAAGAAATAGTGGCAAACATCCATTAATTATCGGAACATGGAATGTACAAAATATCAATCTAGGAAAACTGATCAAAAATGAAATGGAACACACAAGCGTTGATATCGTAGGTGTTAAAACCAGTGTTAGTGAGCTGAAATGGACTGGTACTGGCCGTTTTAAATCAGACCATCGTATGGTCTACTATGCCTGGAATAACACCTTGAAGAGGAATGACATTGCATTCATCGTCAAAAAGAACATTTTGAGATCTATCCTGAAGTATAACACTGTCAGTGATAGGATAATATCCATATGTCTACAGGTAAAACCAGTTAATATGACTATTACTGAAATTTATTCACCAACAACTAAGGCCGAAGATGAATAAATTGAAGATTTTTACCAACATCTGCAGTCTGAAATTGATCAAACATGCAACCAGGATGCATTGATAATTACTGGTGATTGGAATGTGCAAGCTGGAAAAAAGAAGGATCAGTAATTGGAAAAATATGGCCTTGGTGATAGAAACAATGCCAGAGATCAAATGGTAGAATTTTGCAAGACCAACCCCTGGAGAAGGACATTGTGCTTGGTAAAGTAGAAGATCAGTGATAAAGAGGAAGACCCTCAAGGAGACAGACTGACACAGGAACTGAACAATGGTCTGAAGCATAACAACAATTGTAAGAATGTTGCAGGACTGGGCAGTGTTTTGTTCTGTTGTACATACAGTCACTATGAGTCGGAGCCAACTCAACGACACCTAACAGCAACAACAACAACTTAAAGTGTTTTCAAAGACAGTCTCCTGAGATTTTATGCATGCGCACTTGTCATGTTACAAATCTGAAGATACCAGGAATCTCATCTATGAGATTAGCAACAGTTTTCACTGTATGAATAGGAAAATACTTGTTTCATTGTTCAAAAGTGCAGGAACTGGTCAAAGCAAATGGCCGAGGAGGGAGAGGTATACCAGGTGCTTCTCTAGGTTTGTTTGTTTTTTTCTCTAGGAACTGGGTCATTCATGTCAGTAAGGAAATATGGGCCCCTGGACACAAAGATCTCCCATAATGATTCATATTCGCAGTGCCCAAAAATAGCATTTGTTTATTTTGGGGGCTTATTTTTTTCATCCTAGCTCTGGAGTCTCTGGGTGGGGCAAAAGGTCAACATGATCAGCTGTTAACCAAAGTCTTCACAGAGGCACCTCAGAAGAAAGGCCTGCAGGTCTTCTGAAAAATCAGCCATAGAAAACCCTATGGAGCATAGTTCTACTCTGACACACATGGGGCTACCAGGAGTCAGAGCTGACTCTACTGCACCTGTTAGCATGTGGTTTGGGGTGCCAAGGACAGTAATTGGATCAATGCACTTTGATCTTCGGTTACTGTCAAACCAGTCTGTGGAATGTGGATTTTTTTGTGTTACTCTCAGTGCGGTGTAACACAAGCACTGTTTCTCTGTCTCTACTATTTTCTTCACATAAGACCCCCCGTCACCCTGTCACACCCTTAGCTTTACCCATACAATGTTGCTCATCCTTCCTCCCTTTCTAGTCACTTGCATCTGGCATCTGCTCTCAGTTTTCCATCTCTTCTCAGCCTTCTTCCTGCAATTAACAAAACAAACCAAACCAAAAGCTTTCCAGATTTCCAAAGCTTTTATCAATTGTGATTTCACTGAATAAGAATATGCAAAGATTCATCTTAGACTGGATAGTAGTTTTGATGGTTAAGGTTGTGTATCAGCTTGGCTGGGCCATGACTTTCAGTGGTTTGGCAGTTATGATGTAGTTTGGCAGCTATGTAATGATGTAATCACCTCCATAATGAGGTCAGATATAATGTGATCACCCCCATGATGAGATTTGTTATGAGCAGCCAATCAGTTGAAGGTAATTTTCCTAGGGGATGTGGCCTGCATCCAACATGGGTGTACTTTCTTGCAAAGCTCATTGTCTTTTTGCTCTCTCTGGATCCTGCAGCTGGCTGATATTCATCTGACTTCCAGTTCTTGAGACTTGAGCTAGCAGCTTACCTGCAGATCTTGGAATATGTCAGCTCCGCAGCCTGTGAGCCAGAGGCCTGCTGTCTGACCTGCTGATCTTGGGTTCACAACCCCTGCAGGTACATGAGTCAGGAGAAGCCATCAGCCTGACCCACGGACTTGGGACTTTTCAGTCTGTACAATCACGTGAGCCATTTCCTTGATATAAATCTCTCTCTCTATATATATATGGTATTGCTTTTGGTTTACTATTTTTCTAGGTAGGGGCAGTTCTAATGGCTTCCACTTGGCTTTTTCTACCATAATAGCCCTTGCTCTACTTGATGGAGATCCAGTGTGGGGGTTCTGCCAGTTGCTGAGCATATCTATTCCAATTATGCATTCTTGAACTGGGGAAATCACTACAGGATGGGTTCAGGGACCTACTAGACCTACTGTGAGATGGACATGAGCTAAAGCTCCATTAAAGACCTGACCTCCATATGCCCCCACTCTGACTGGTGGGCCACAGTGACATTTTGAGTCTACTGGAATTAGTGTCTGTTCAGAATCGGTGTCCAGTAATCCGCAAAAAGTCTGATTATTTCCTTTTCCTTGATGAACAGTCACTCTAGTAAAACTCTGTGGACCCTTTGGGGAAGGCTGGGAGAAAGATTAACAGTATAAGTTTTTGGTGGTGTATTGGAATCCTTCCTCAAGGGAACCCAGCCTCCCCTTCATTCAAGGGATTGTGGGTCTTTTAAGTGGCTCAAGTCTGGAAATTGATTGAGGGGCCGTGACTCTCTATTCTGGTAATTCTGAGTTAGACTACTGTTCATTTGACCCAGAATTCATCATTTGTACAGATAAAGTAAATATTTAATAGATTTCCCATCTATTTCACTGCTACGGACATCATGACTAAGTAGACAGCACCATACGTCCATAAGAGTCAGAGTATTCTGATTATCACTTTGACTCTGCTGTCCATTACGGTAACCATGTCCACCTTGTCTTTGTCGACTGAGTGCTGCCACTTGGCCCCTGCTGTCATGGGATTCAATCAGCCACCTAATCGTACTTAGGTGTCTTAATTCAGTTAGGGGAGTTCCCACTGTCAAATCTGACTTACATAAAATAGCAATCACAGCAGTCTTCACGGATGCTGAGGCTACCTTCAGAAATTTGTTCCTCACCATTGTGGTAAAGGTGTGTCCTCTGGGCACTCCATGTGTGGGTCTGTGGGTCTAACCTGATAAATGCACTGTGTAGCATGTCAATTTCCCTAAGCCTTTGGATACCTTTTTCTACAGTATACCAAGTCAGGTCTGGTACTTCAACTTGATTTATTATAGGCCACCGTGTAATCCATACTTCAGTGACCCAACCAAATAAAATGTTAAATCCTTTCCTAACCTCTAGAGCTGAAACATTGAATGAAGAATCTGTGCTTAGTGGGCCCATATCGATAAATTCAGACTGATCCATCTTTATGTTCCTTGCACCATTATCCCACAACCTTAATAGCCATTCCCACACATATTCCCTGGGCTTCTGTTTGTATATATTAGAAAAGTCAAGCAGTTCTTCTGGAGTGCAGTATACCTCCTCCTGGGTCATACTTTATACTCCACCGTTTGGAGCTCTTTGGAACTTAAGTTTCCTTACAGGTCTAGAAGCCAAAATAAGTGATGGGGATGTGTTTTGAGAATATTCAGCACTGTCTTGTAAGGCATCTGCCTCAGGCAATGCCCCAGGTAATGACTCAGACAAAGTCTCTTTAGACCCAGCTGGATTAATCTCATCAGATGGCGGGAGAGGTTAATGGTTTTACTGGAGAGGGTAGCTTAGCAGACAAAGGCAGAGTAATCTCTTCAGATGAGAGTGAGAGGGCTGGTTTTGTTGGCAGGAGTGATTCAAGAGAATTTAGGGGCTCAGTGTCCCCAGCTTTTTGATTATACCCCCATATGTCCCCATCCCAAATTTTAGGATCCTGTTTCTCTCCAACCAATGCCTTCACTTTAACTTCATACACCACTCATGGTTGTGAATTGAGTTGGTGTTGTAATTCTGCCAGTCTTATAAGATTCTGGGTTTGGTTTTCGGCAATATCAGCTCTGTTACTGCAAGAAATAAGACTTTCTTTCAAGGTACAGTGGAACCTGAGGTCATTTATGTGGCACTTGAGCTTTGACTCTGAAGCCCTGAGCTCATCTCTTTCTTTCATACTTTGTCTAGTGAAAGTGGGACCAACCAACAAGCTTTCTTATACTTCTCATTATGACAAAATTATAGAAAGGTATCAAACATGCACTCATCGAGAGCTCGCCTTTCACCACTACCTGACCTATTGGTGGTGATACTTTGTGCATTACATTGCTACCTCTTACCATGGATTAGCAGTGCCCTCTTTACAACTAAAGAAGAGTCATCAACATCTTTAAGACTAACCAAACTTGAGAACCAACTTAGAAAATTCATCCTTACAATTTTATTTCTCTAGAACCACTCTTGGTACCAAATTTCTTAGGCTGGGTTTTCAGAGAAACAAAACCAGTAAAGCATATACATATACATATGGAGAGATTTATGTCAAGGAAATGGCTCACATGGTTGTAGATGCTGGAAAGTCCCAAGTCCGTGGGTCAGACAGGAGGCTTCTCCTGATTGAAGCAGCCAAAGGGGCTGGCAAACCCAAGATAGGCATGTCAGACAGCAAGGCTCTTTCTCACAGGCAATGAAGACCAACGAATCCCAAGATTGGCAGGCAAGACGGCAGGTAAGCTGCTAGCTCAAGTCCCAAGAACTGGAGGTCATATGAACAGGAGACATCAGTAGGATCCAGAGTGAACAAAAGCCCATGAGACTTGCCAGAATGTCCACCTATAATGGGTGCAGGCCATACTCCCAAGGAAACTCCCTTTCAACTGATTGGCTACTCACAGTAGATCTCATCATGGGAGTGATCACATCGTCATACAGCCACCAAACTACATCATAACTGCTAAACCACTGAGAATCATGGCCCAGTAAAGTTGACACACAACTTTAACCATCACAGTCAGCGTTCTATAGAGAAACATAACCAGTGAAACAGATGTATAGAGAGAGAATATAGAAGAAGAGAGATTTTTAAGGAATTGTTTCATATGATCTTGAGGTCTGGTAAGTTTAAAGTCCATACCTCAGGCAACAGGCTGGAGAGTCCTGCAGGTTTGTATTCCAAAATCCATAGGTCAGGTTATGGGAAGAATGGAGAAGTTCTGGCAACATGTCTGCTTACAGTCAAGGCAGAATACACACTAGAGAAACTCTTTTCTTGGCTCTTAAGCCTTTCAGCTAATTGGATCAGGCGCATACTCATTGTGTCAGGTAAGCTGCTTTACTTAAGGCTAACGGATTTAATCACATTTTTTAATTAGTTTATAACAGCATCTAGACTAGTGTTTCACAAAACCGTAGGCTAGCCAAGTTGACACATGAAAATGATCATCACATCAACTAAAACTGATTATCCTCTCAGTGAATTCTTACCTCTGAAGGTGTGCCTGTTGTTGCTTTTATCGTTAGGTGCCCTCCAGTTGGTTCTGATTTGCAGCAATCCTAAGTACAATAGAAGGAAACATTGCCCAGTCCTGCTCCATCCTCGCAATTGTTGTGCTTGGGCTCATTGTTACAGCCACTGTGTCCATTCATCTCCTTGAGGATCTTCTTCTTTTTCGCTGACCCTCTACACCAAGTATAATGTCCTTCTCCAGGGACTGATTCCTCCTGATAACGTTCCAAAGTATGTGAGAGTATGTGAGTCTCCCCATCCTTGCTTCTAAGGAACATTTCGGCTGTACTTCTTCCGAGACAGATTTGTTTGTTCTTTTGGCAGTCCATGGTATATTCAATATTCTTCTCCAATGCCATAATTCTAAGGCATCAGTTCTTCAGTCTTCTTTATTCATTGTCCAGCTTTCAAATGCATATGAGGCAATTTAAAACACCATCACTTGGGTCAGGAGAATGTTAGTCCTCAAGGTGACATCTTTGTTTTTTAACACTTTAAAGAGGTCTTTTGCAAGAGATTCGCTCAGTTCAATGCCTTATTTGACTTCTTGACTGCTGCTTCCATAGATTTTATTGTGGATCCAAGTAAAATGAAATCCTTGACAACTTCGATCTTTTCTCCGTTTATCATGATGTTGTTTATTGGTCCAGTTGTGGGGATTTCTGTTTTCTTTATGTTGAGGTGTAATTCATACTGAAGGCTGTAGCCTTAGTTTTCATTAGGAAGTGCTTCAAGTGCTTTACTGCTGAATATAGTGCCTAAAATATATAAAATATTTCTTGCTAAAGGTCTCTTTGCTGAGAACAATTGTTGTTCCCCAATATTTGGTTTACCTGTGGACTTTGAGCAATGGATAAAACTGTGAGTGCCTTAATCCTTCAACATATATTTTTTTTTACCTGATAATCTGTCATTTCAATATCATTTTGAGAATGTTTTTTGATTTTATTAATTTTTTGTTATTGCTGAGAACATACACAGCAAAATATACACCAATTCAACTGTTTCTACATGTACAATTCAGTGACTGTGATTATACTCTTTGAGTTGTGCAACCATTCTCACCCTCCATTTCTGAGTTGTTCCTCCCCATTAGCATAAATTCACTTCCTACTGAGGCTCCTATCTAATCTTTCAATTTGCTGTTATGGATTTGATCCCATACAGATAGTTCTTAAAAGAGCATGATGCTCAAGACAGACATTTTTTACTAGTTAAGTGGAGCTATTGCTTGATTTTAAGAAGACCTCAGGGGATATTTTTGGTTTAAGGTTTTAAGATTATCTCAGGGCAATAGTTTCAGGGCTTTGCCCAACCTTCATGGCCCCAGGTAACCTGGAGTCCATGAGAATTTGAAATTCTGTTCTGCATTTTCCCCTTTGATCAGTATTCTTCTACAGAATCTTTGATCAAACTGTTCAATAATGGTAGCAAGACACCAACCAGTTCTTCTGGTCTCATGGTAAAGGAGGTAGTTGTGTATGGAGGCAATTAGCCTCAGATTTCATATCTTCCTCGTATTCCTGACTCTCCTTATTCCTTTGTTGCTCCAGGTGAATAGAAACCAATTGTTGTGCCTTGGATGGCTGCTTGGAAGGTTTTAAGATCCTAGGCACTATGCAACAAACTAGGAGGTAGAACAGAAGCACTTAACATGTTATTAGGCCAATTAACTGGACTATCCCATGAAACCATGACACCAAACCTCCGAACAAATGAACCAAATCCCATGAGGTTTTTGGTTGTACATAAGTAGCCTTAGCAGCTACTTTTATTATTTATTTATTTAGTCATTATTGTAAACATGTCTATCACACAACTTTTACCAGTTCAACTTTTTACAGGCATACAAGTTATTGACAGAAATTATAATACTCAGCTCCTTGGAAACTCTATGGGGCAGTTCTACTCTGTCCTATAGGGTCGCTATGAGTCGGAATCGACTCGACGGCCCTGGGTTTTTTTCTTTTTTGTGCAACCCTACTCTTAATTGATGTGTTATTTCTGTCACCATATTTTGTGAATTTTACAGCAAGCTGTAGGCAGACTTTCATAGGTGGAAAGGAGCATTGTGAATGCAGCTTTGAAGTTTTGGGTGCAAATTTTACTTGACCTGGGTTGTGATAATTGATTCCTATTTTCCTCAGTGACAATTTTTATGAGAAAAAAATACTCCTTTTCTAAACCTTTCAAGTGACTCGCAGGGCATTTCATTCTTCAAAAATATTTTTGTCTCATTCAGTCAATTGGAGACAACATAGTTTACAAAAATCATGATCTGTATCCTAGTGAAATGAGTAGTATCTGGGGTCTTAAGAGCTTGGGAGTGGCCATCTAAGACAGAACTATGGGTTCCTACTTGCCAGGAGCAAAACAGTAAAAAGGTAACAAAGAGATTGGAGAAGAAGGAAGTCTACATGGCCCACAACTTCATCTACCCTGAGACCAGAAGAACTAAATGGTGCCCAACTACCACCACTGAACATTCTGAGTGGGGTCACAATCATTGGCCCTGGATAGAATGGGAGAAAAATATAGAGCAGAACTCAAATTCTTATTAAGAAAAAAAAAGGTAGACAAACTGAAACAGTAGAGAGCAGAGGAGTCCCTGAGACTATTGACCTGAGACACTCTTTAAACCTAGAACTGAGCCTATCTCCTAAGATCACCCTTTAGTGAAATAGCAGAGTACCACATAAAATAAAGGATATTACCCGTAAGATTGATGCTCTACTTAAAAACCATCTGTGTGAGACCAAAAGGTCAACCGTTACTCAAAAGTAAACATGAGAAGGGGGCAGGGAAACTAGAGTAGAGGCAGTCCCCAGGTTACGAACAAGCTTCGTTCCTAAGTCTGTCTTTAAGTCAAATTTGTACATAAGTCAGAACAATTAGGTATGGTTTATATCTAACATCAGTTAGTCGTATGTTTGTCTTCAAATATAGTATACAGTGTACCTTCTATGCAAAAACATTAAAGAAATGGTTCCAGATACACTAAAATATCTTTAACATAATAAAAGCAAAAAAACAAACCCATTGCTGTTGAATCGATTCTGACTCATAGTAACCCTATAGGACAGAGTAGAACTGCCCCACACATTTTCCAAGGAGCTGCTAGTGGATTCAAACTGCTGACCTTTTCATTAGCAGCCAAGCTCTTAACTACTGCACCATCAGGGCTCCTTTTTAACATAATAATACAGTAATAATAATGTTTTGATATGTGTCACAAAGGAGCTCCTGTGTCATTATGAACCTCGAATTTTTAATATAATGGGTTTTATGGGGGTTTGTTCTTAACTATGGGTTACATGTAAATCAGGCATTTGTAACCTGGAGACTGCCTGTACCAGAAACAGAACAGATAGAAGACAATTAAAGAGAGTGTTGACACATTGTAATAAACGCAACTAATGTCACTGAACAATTTGTATGGAAATTGTCAAATGGGAAGCTAACTTGCTGTGTAAACTTTCACCAAAACCTCAAAAAAAAATTACTATTAAAAAAATAGAAGATTTTTGTCCCTGTAACTTGATGGGGAAAAAGTTCTAATAACATTTTCTCTGCTTTCATTACACACATATTCTGTACTCATTAAAAAAAAAAAATCGTGAAGTATTAAAAAAGCAAAAATAAGAAAATATATAGCTCCCTTAATGCTTCATGTGGAGATAAATAACTCTTGTTTATTTTTTGCTGTATAACCCACTGCCGTTTTGCTGTATATCTTTCAAAATTTTCCAATGCAATTATATGCATTTTATTAAAATTTAACTGACTTTTATGGCTTTTTCTTATTACAAAAGTAATATGAGATTATTGCTGGAAAATTAAGAATACATTCAAGTGAAAAGAAAATAAAATTCACAATCCTATACTCAGATAATTACTATTTAATTTTTTGCTTAATATCTTTCCAATCTTTTCCTATTGCCATATACACATTTGATTAGAATTTAATTAACTTTTATCTCTTTTTCTTATTATAAAAGATATATAAATTCATTGTAGAAGAATTAGAAAATACAGACAAGAAGAATATAAAAATTATCCCTAATCCTACTACCCAAGGATAATCACTATAATACTGACATATATTCTTTCAGGGTTTAGATAATGCCTTTTCTATGCCTGTCTATGATTTATTTTTCCACAAAAATAGGATGACATCAACTACACTGCTTTGCAATCTACTTGTGTTTTTAAACACAATAATGTTGCCGTTAGGTGCCATGGAATCGGTTCCAATATATGGCGATCCTATGTACAACAGAACAAAACCCTGCCTGGTCCTGCGCCATCCTCACAATCCTTGCTGTATTTGAGCCCATTGTTATAGACACTGTGTCAATCCATCTCATTGAGGGTCTTCTTCTTTTTCACTGACCCTCTACCTTACCAAGCATGATGTCCTTCTCCAGAGGCTGGTCCCTCCTGATAACATGTCCAAAGTGAATAAAACAAAATATGTAGTGTTAAAAAACAAAGATGTCACTTTGCCAATAGGTACGCCTAACCTAAACCATGGTTTTTTCCATCGCCTCATATGCACGTGAAAGTTGGACAGTGAAAAAGGCAGACAGAAGAAGAAATGATACTTTCAAAATGTGGTGTGAATATTGAATATGCCATGGACTATCAAAAGAATGAACAAATCAGCCTTAGAAGAAATACAACCAGGCTGTTCCTTGGAGTGAAAATGTCAAGACTGATTTCCTTACTTTGAGCTCATCATCAGGAAAAACTAGTTGCTGAAAAAGGACATCATGTTTGGTAAAGTAGAGGGCCAACAAAAATGAGGGAAGCCCTCCATAAGATGGACTGATATAATAGTCGCAACAATGGACTCAAACGAACCAACTACCAAGAAGATAGTGCAGGACTGTGCACATTTCTTTCTGTTACATGTAAGGTCACCATGAGTCAGAACTGACTTGACCACAGCTAACAACAACAACAAATAAATAGCAACTGTGTTCCTATGTCATTAAATATTTTCCTACAACATAAATACTAATGGCTCAAAGTAATCTACTGAATGAATATACCCTGTATTATTGAACCAATGTCCTGTTTGGGGGTGTTCAGGATATCTTCAGTTTTTCATTATTATGTACAATGTTATCAGTAAATGTTGCTAAACTATGTCTTGTGCGTATCTTTTAGTATGTCATGGTGATAAATACCAAGAAACAGAATTGGCAGGTTTTCCTTCCATTTGAATTGTCTTCACAAATCTTTTAATAATATAGACTCCTTGTCACAGAACGGAAATCCTGTTTGTGTAGTGGTTAAGAGCTACGGCTGCTAACCAACAGGTTGGCAGTTCTAATTCACCAGCCACTCCTTAGAAACCCTATGGGCCAGTTCTACTCTGTCCAATAGGGTCTCTATGAGTTGGAATCGACTGGACGGCAACCAGTTTTAATGTGTTTTGTCACAGAATACCTGTTTCCCTGCAGCTTGGCCAAAACTGACTATTATCTGTAATGTTTTTCAACGTTAGGTGTTGAAATGGCAAATATTTTGTTCTTCATTTAATTTGAATTTGTTTTGATCATTTTTTTAAAGTACATGTTTACTAGTATATCTGTTGATTCTATGGAAAATTACCTTGTGAGAAGAGGCAGTCCTTCAGAAAATGCCAGTGGTACTTTTAGGCTTCAGAACAAACAACCAAGCCCAAAACCAAATCCATTGCTGTCAAGTCAATTTCGACTCATAGCAACCCTATAGAAGAGAGTAGAATGCCACGGCTGGACCCATAAGCAATATCATGATAAAAGAAGAAAGGATGGAAGTTGTCAAGGATTTCATTTTACTTGGATCCACAATTAACGCTCATGAAGGCAGTAGTCAAGAAATCAAACGATGTATTACATTGGGCAAATCTGCTGCAAAAGACCTCTTCACCTTAAGTGCTAAGGGGCACTGGACTCAAGCCATGGTATTTTCAATCGCCTCACGTGCATGTGAAATTGGGACAATGAATAAGGAAGATCAAAGAAGAATTGATGCCTTTGGATTATGGTGTTGGTAAAGAACATTGAATATACATACCATGGACTGCCAGGAGAATGAACAAACCTGTCTTGGAAGAAGTACAACCAAAATGCTACGTAGAACGAAGGATGGTGAGACTTCATCTCACATACTTTGGACATGTCATCAGGAGAGACCAGTCCCCGGAGATGAACATCATGCTTGGTAAAGCAGAGTGTTAGTAAAAAAGAGGATATCTGTCAACAAGATGAACTGACAAACAGTGGCTGAACCACTGGGCTCCAACACAGCGACAGTTGTAAGGATGGTACAGGACTGGATATTGTTTCATTTGGTTGTATGTAGGGTTGCTGTGAGTCAAAACTGACTCAATGACACTTAACAGCAACAACATAGAATTTTCAAGGCTGTAATCTTTATAGAAGCAGATTGTCACATCTTTCTCCTGTGGAGCAGGCAGCGGATTTGAACCACTGACCTTTAGGTTAGCACCTGAGAGATTAACCACTGCACCACCAAACAAGAGCCCGCCTTAATGTCTGATGTTCTGTCCAGATAAGCAGCAGGGCTAAAGTGATGAAATTCTGCCTGGTGCCCATATGTCTAACCATACCCACTCCTTGAGCAGTCAGGCCAGAATACCTAAGATTGTGCTCCCTGCAATGAGTGATGTAGCCCATGGAGTATAAATCTGGGTGGGGAAAGGACTTCCTAGTGCCTTGCTTAACGATGCTAAGTGGGGGCACGTGTAGAGCCTTTATCTCCCCCGTGACAGCTTTCCAAGACAGGGGACCGCCTACCATGGAACCATTCCTGTTGTTTGCTGTGTGTTTTTTGAGCGTAATTAAACCTCTGTCATTTGCCAGCACTTTGTGTGTGGCTCAGTCATACTGGGTGGACACAGCACCTGTAGAGGGCTTGATGCTACTGGTTGGGCTCCTCATCCTAGTAGTCTTGTGGCTGCTTGCATCTTAGGACTGCCTCTGAGACAGTCTAGTTGCAAGACACACCTTGGTAATAAAAAACCATGATGAGAGAAGGGAACTTTCTGAACCCTGAGCTTGCAGTTCAATGTATATTAATACATGTGTTTATTTGCTTATTTACTCATTTGACGAATATTTATTGAACACTTTCTCCACATTAGATCTTTTGTTGAGAGCTGAGAAATACAGAGGTGAATAATATTGGTAGGGGATCCCTTCTCTCTTGGTCATTTTTACAATCTTGTTTGCAACACAGGCATTAATCAAGCAATACTTAGAAGTGCCATAAGAATTATAAAAAGGAACCTGAAAGTAATAATCCTGAGGCAACTATACTTAACTAACCTTGTCTGCCAAGTAGAACACCGTTTATTGAAAGCTCCCGACTTAGTACTGAGTTTTTCCTGTAATCTGGGCAGTGGGGGAAGGTGGCAAACGAATGAAGCCCATAAAGGAAGTGTTGGAAGAACGTATCTTATAGAACTGGAAATGTCCTGGGAAATGTAGATGTTACATTCTTATCTTCACTGGATGGTAGCTTAATCCATTCCTGATTACTAAATACATATTTTGTTTTTAGAAACCTATGGGGGAAGAGCTTCCCACCACTCCTTGGTGATATATATATATATATATATATATATATATATATATATATATATATATATATATATATATATATCCACATCCTTACAATGACTCCAGCCAAATTGGTGTTCTACCCAGTTTCTTGACACCATCCCTTGACACCCTATAATCAAAAGATGTAACTCTAGAAAGCAAAAGAATGCAGGCAACCCAGCGATCAGGTCAAACAAGTGTGATGCTCTGAGATAGAAACAAATGGTTGCTTTGACTGAACGTCTCACATCTTGAAGGTGGTTTTGCTGTCAGACCACAGTAGCTGGTAAGGAAGGGGTCAAAGACTTATCAAGAACCAAATCCCAAAACTTCCTCCTTCATTTTTTTGTGAATTTGGAAATATATTTTATACACCAAGGAGTGTATGAACATGTTGCTGTCATGTGCCATCTCATAGGACAGAGTAGAATTGTCTGCCTCATAGGGTTTCCTAGGCTGAAATCTTTACAGGAGCAGATCGCTAGGTCTTTTCTCCCATAGAAGGTGAGTTGGAACTGCCAACTTTTTGTTAGCAGCCAAGCGCTTTAACCACTGCACCACAGGGCTTCCTATAAACATTCTAAATAAATAAATAAATAAACCCACTGTCCTCCAGTCAGTTACGACCCATAGTGACCTTATAGGACAGAGTAGAACTGCCCCATAGTGTTTCCAAGGCTATAAATCTTTAAGGAAGCAGAGCGCCGCATCTTTCTCCCTCAGAACAGCTGGTAGATTCTAACAACCAACATTTTTGTTAGCAGCCCAATGCTTTAACTACTGCTTTACCAGGGCTCTGTATAAACATACATACAATTTAAATAATAATATTAAAATTAGCATCCATGTTATAGCCATTCAGGCAAAGTAAATATTGCCAGTACTTTAGAAGTTCCTGTGTAACCCTCCCAGATGGCCTTCACTGTCTGCTTCCACACAAATAACTACTATTTTGACTTTTGTGGTAATCGTTCCCTGGTTGTTGTTGCTGTTTAACACTTTCCGCACGTATGTATGCATCCTTCAGACATATTATTTGAATAATCCTGCTTGTAAAAATTATGTAAATAGAATCATGCTGGCTGTGTTCTCTGGTAACTTGTTTCTTTCATATATTTGTAAAATTTATCCACATGCCGATAGCTTTGTTTTGTTTTGAAATAATGAATCCCCACCCAGTACCCAGTGCCGTCGATATAGACGAAATATTTATTTATTTATCTATTCTAATAGTGATGTACCTTTGGGTTGTTTTTAGTTTTGGACAATTACAACAGTGATGTCATGAACATTCTTGCTAGGAATGTAATTGTTCGTATAATTCCAAACTGTTTTTGAAAATAGGTGAAGCAATTCATGCTCCCATCAACTGTGAATGAGAGTTCCCATTTCCCCATATCCTCACCAACACTTGTCAGATCAATCTGGAGAGTATGTCATAGTGTATATTTGTGGATTTAATTTGCATTTTTCTGACTAATGATGACATTAAGCCTTTCTTCATGTGTCTAATTATTGTTCAAGTTTCATTTCCAGTTTCCTTGTCTTCTTATTGACTCATAGGTCCTTATATATTTTGGATAGTAGTATATTTGTATATGGGAGTCATTTGGTGGTGCAAATGGTTAAGCGTTTAGCTGTTAAGTGAAAGATTGAGGTTCTAGTTCACCCAGAGGTGCCACGGAAGAAAGGCCTAGTGATCTATTTCTAAAAAAAATCAGCCATTGAAAACTCTATGGAGCATAGTTCTATTATTGCACACATTGGGTCACCATGAGCTGGAGTTGACTTGATGGCAACTGGTAAAATATATTTAAATATGAGTATGTTTGGATGGCTTCTTTCTTGGAGGTAGACAAACTAACGGTGCTTCTTACAATTAATGGCATCTAAAAGTAAGGGAGTGGGCAAAATGATTCTCAAAGCTCCTTCTGGCTGTAAGTGTCTATAGTTCTTGTGGCCGAGATGGAGGCGTGCCGCTCAGATCCTCCTTCAAGAAAGGACCTACTGCCCAGCTGTGAAGCACGTGGTTAGCTGGCAGTCTCCAGATGTTTGCTTCTTCAAGGTCTGCCTCAGTTTTTGAGCCATGGTCACCTCTTTTGGGATGGACCTGCTTCAATGACTAAGCAAAATGGAGGCAGCTGAGGCCATGCTCTTCTCAGGGCAGCTCCAAGCCAATGAGTCAGCAAGACGGTTGTACAGAGGCCTGATCACTTCAGCCCAATGCAGGGCTCCTAAAGCAAGCAATCTCTGTTCCGGAGCTTCTCACTGGGCAATAGAGACTTTGACAGGATAGCCTCCCCTGTCCAATCCTGCTTCATATCTTTTCTTTCGCAGTTGATTTCTCCAATAAACCTCACTCCTAACTCCAACTCACACCTTCCCAGCTGTGATAGTCCCCCAATAAACCTCACTCCTAACTCTGTCTCTGAAACTACTTCCCAGAAAATCCAACTGGCAGAGTTAACGCCAGGCATGTTCCGAGCAAAACTGACCAGCTGCTGTTGAGTTGACTCAGACTCATGGTGATCCCATGTGTGTCAGAGTAAAACTGTGCTCCACGGAGTTTTCAATGGCTGATTTTTCAGAAGTAGATGACCAGGCTTTCTTCTGAGGTGTATCTGGATGTAGCTGAATCACCAACCTTTCAATTAGAAGTTAATTAGTACACACTAACCATTTGTACTACCCAGGGAGTCTGTTCCAAGAAAGCAGGGTATTGAAATATATAGATATACAGGTATTCAAAAGTGAGCAAGGATGGAAAAACAGAAAGCTGAGAGCAGACACCCTAATAAAAAATCATAATCATTTACCCAATTTTCAGACCTGAGTCAGTTTTCAGATCCAGAACCTTTTGGCTAAAGAAGTGGCCAGGTCACTGGGGGGAAGGGCCCTGTAACACCATGGCAAGCATACATTGTGTTGTTTTTCCTAGTCCTTCCCCACAGGGACCTATGGCCATTTACTTGACTGTACCTAGGGGCAAAGGAACTATTAGATATTTAGGGAAATCTTGGACACAGGGCCTGAGTTGGCACTGATATCCTAAGACTCAGAGCATCACCAAGGTCAAATGCTCCAGCTTAAAGTGAGTCTGTTGGATCCGTAGACCCATCCAGTGGCCATTTCTCCTGTCTCTAATTGTATAACTGGGATTGACATACTTCACAGTTGGAGTAACACTCACACGGGGTTCTGGGCCTGGGTATGAGAGCCATCAGAATGCGGAAGTCTGAGTGGGAGCCTCAAAAACTGCTCCACTTCACCCCTGGCCAAGATGGTAAGACACAAACTGAATCACATACTGTGGCTGTGGGGGTTATCAAAGACTTGTGCCATGTTTAAATATTGTAAGGTGGTGGTCTCTATGTATTTAACTTACCAGTCCGGCCCCTGAAGAAATTGGACGGAACTTGGAAAACTGCCATATAGTCCTTCCCAGACTCAACCTGCACTAGCCCCAACTACATCCACTGTGTCAGATGTGGCCTCTTTGCTAAAGCAGATAAGTATGGCCACAGACAAATGATATGCAGCAATTGATTTAGCATATGTGTTTTTTCTATCTTAATGGTGAAAGGTTTTCAAAAACAATTTGCATTTATGTAGAATAGACAACAATATACATTTACAGCTTTGTCTTCTATTAATAGTTTTTAACTTCTCCTACCCTTTGTCCAGCTGGACAT
Organism: Elephas maximus indicus; assembly: GCF_024166365.1. Classification (NCBI taxonomy): domain Eukaryota; kingdom Metazoa; phylum Chordata; class Mammalia; order Proboscidea; family Elephantidae; genus Elephas; species Elephas maximus. The sequence goes on along the minus strand of NC_064842.1, from coordinate 11,273,837 downwards.
CCTGCAGAACAGCCCACTGAAGATGACGAAAAGGTGGATATTATACTAGAGGCCTTAATAAGACACATACTTCAGAAAGTGGGAGATGAAGGCTATAATAATTAACGAACCTGCCATTTCGGTATAGTATGTAGGGTCCAGTGGTCAGGGACATGCTGGATTATCCTGTGCAATAATAGAGAAATTGCTGCATCTTGCATCAATGAATGCAATAATCTCAAACAATCTGTTTTAGTTATCTAGTGCTGCTATAACAGAAATACCATAAGTGGATGGGTTTAACAAAGAAAAAATTATTTTCTCACAGTCTGGTTGGTTACACATCCAAATTCAGGGCGCAAGCTCCAGGGGAAAGCTTTCTCTCTCTGTTGGCTCTGGAAGAAGGTCCTTGTCCTCAATCTTCCCATGGTCAAGGAGCTTTTCAGGCCCAGGGACCCCAGGTCCAAAGGACATGCTCTGCTCCTGGTGCTGCTTTCTTGGTGGTATGAGGTCCCCAACTCTCTGCTTGCTTCCCTTTCTATTTATCTCTTGAAAAATAAGAGGTGGTGCAGGTCCCACCTCAGGGAAACTCCCTTTACCTTGGATCAGGGAGGGGACCTGAGTAAGGGTGGTGTTACAATCCCACCCTAATCTTCTTAACATAAAATTACAATCACAAAATGCAGGACAACCACACATGGCCTAACCAAGTTGATACACACATTTTGGAGGAACATAATTCAATCCTTGACAATTTCTTATTACAAAGAAGGAAGCACAATGCCTGATAGGCTTTTTTGGCTTCTGGAGGCAACACAATACACACGCAGGAATATTGCTATGGTCCAAATACTGGGTGGCACAGATGGGTGTTAGCTTTGCCGGGGATCCAGAGCAGGAAAGAGCTTTGCAGAGGGTCCAGGCTGTGGTATATAAGCAACGCTGCCACTTGGACCAAACAATCTGGCAGGACCTATGGTGTTAGACATATCGGTGGTGGAAAATGTTGCAGTGTGGTGTTTATGGACAGCCCCAACTTGACAATAGCAGAGGAGATCCCTGATATTCTGAAACTACGCTAAGCCATCTTCTGTGGAGAATTGCAAACCAGTAGAAAAATAGCTTGTTTTGCGCTATTGGGTTCTGGTAGAGATGAAATGCTTGACCGTGGGACACCAAGTGACCAAAAGCCTAGGATATATGGGTCCTATTGGATTCGACAAGTCATAAAGTTGGGATGGAAGACTGCAGCAACCTCATAAAATGGAAATTATAAATCCAGAACTAAACATGAGTGGGATGGGAGGGCACCATTAAGCTGCATGACCAAGTAACCCTAAATCTCTTATCACCACCATGATTGCATCAGTGCTCCACCCCATCTCATCCCTATGGCCATATTGGACAGGATTGGGGGGTTTTATAGAATCAGCTGAAGGAAGAAGAAAAAGCCCAAGATTGGTTTTTGAATGGGGCAGATTATTTTGTGAGTGCAAGGCAAAAATTAATGATGGCTACATTACAACCTCACTCGGAGGAGACCTTGAAAGATAGGAGTGAGGAAAAATCTTCCCAAATGGGCAGAAGTTTAAGTGGTAAACCTGATCATCCATTTTGTTTCAATAAGAAGGGTCTTAAAGTTAGGATATATGTAAACTCATGGGCAGTGGCATGGCTGGACCAGTTGATCAAGGACCAGGAATGAAAAAAAAAATAGAATTTGAGGTATATGGATGGATGGATATATTAATGCAGCATAAAGTTTGAAGCGTTTTTGTTTTTGTTTTTTTTAATCATGTTAAGCCCATCAGAAAGTACCCACTGTGGATGAAGCAGTACAACAACCATGTTGACAAAAATGATTTGGCCAATTGATGTTAATATGAGTCTTTGTCAGCAACCACTCCAGTGATGGAACAACGGACACATGAATAAAGTGGCCATACAGCAGAGATGGAAGCTGTACGTGGGTTCAACACGATGGTCTCCCACTTATCAAAGCCAATTTAAGTATCGCCACCTATAAATGCCTAACCTATTAGTAACAGAGACCAAATTCTGAGCCCCACAGTGTGACACCCACTTGAGGACATCAACAGGGCACTTAGCGGAAAGTTTATTATATTGGGTCAATTAGGAGTGGGCTCCTGTTCTAGGTATTGGCCTGTCCTTTCCACCTGAAGGGCTTCGGCTATCACCACTATCTGAGGGCTTACACAATGTTTGACCCAGAGAGACAGCTCCCACAAAGCATAGCATCTGATCAGAGAAACTACTTCATAGTGTTGGGGGTGTGCGGGGCGGTGGGGGGGGGGGGACCAAAAATCATGGTACCCACTGGATGTGTCACAGACTGTGCCACCCAGAAGCTGCCAGCCTGGTATAGCACTGGGAAGGCCTGCTGAAGTCACAGCTGAAGTACCAGCCTAGAGGCAATACCCTGCAAAAGTGGAACACTGTCCTTCAGGTTGCAGTATCTGCACTGAATCAGAGATGTTTATATGACACTATGTCCCCAGTAGAAAGAATTCCTAAGTTTGAGAACCAACATGAGGGTGAGGAGTGGATTCGCTTACTATCATTCCCATAAATTGACTGTGAGACTTTGTGCTTCCTGTTTCTGAAAGGTTTAGAGGTCCTTTTCCCCCAAAAGGGAGGCTCTCTTGACAGTGTTCACAGCAAAGGCCTAGCTGAATTACAAATTAAAGGTACTGCCTGGACATTTATGCTCCTTGTGCTCAGGGCCTGGAACGCAAGAAAAGGATTTGTTATTTTCTCGGGGGTTGTGGATTGAATTGTGTCCCCTTCCCCAAATAACTGTTGGAATTCTAACCCCTATACCAATGGCCGTAATGTAATGCAATGTAATTATATTACATTAAATGTAATGTAATATAATTACCTTCCATAATGTAATCTAATGTAATATAACCCGCTAAACCTAACCCACTGCCGTCCAGTCGATTTTAACTCATAGAGACCCTATAACCACCTGCCAAATGCAATCTAATGTAATGCGATCAATCAATCAGTTGAGGTTGTACCTGTGTATGGTGGATCCTAAACCTGTCACTTCTGAGTTACATAAAGAGCAGCTTAGACAGAGACATGCGTACGCACACACCGGGGAAGAGAGATTCTACCTGACAATGGAGGCAGATAAATCTGTAAGCCTTGGAACTCCAAGATTTGATTGTAGGCCACCAGAAGCTGAAATAGACAAAGAAGGACTTCCTCTTAGAGCCACTTTCTGAATTTGGACTTCTAGCCTCCTGAACTGTGTTTTAATGCCACCCACTTGTGGTATTTCTGTTATGGTAGCACCAGGTAACTAAGACACTGATCCTGAGAAGAAAGAAGAGATGGAGCTTCTGTTACACATGGGGGGCAAGAGGAACACATGTGACTCAGGTGACCCACTTGGGTGCCTCTTGGTACTCCCTTGCCCAATTGTGACCATGAATGACTATGCACACCAATCTGACTGAGAAAGTGGCTCAGACCCCACAGAAATGAGAGTCTGGTCCACACCACCGGGTAAGCCACTAAGACCTGCAGAGGTGGCAGCAGAAGATGAGGCTAAGTTAGGATGGATAGTGGAGGAGGGGAACAATGAGTATAAGTTGAGGTCCCTAGACCAAGTGCAGTCACAGGGCCTATAGCTCATTTCACTAACCTCACCTTCTAAGTTTACTTTAGGAAGAAAGAAGAAGCTATTCTCTCAAGTAGTTAGACAAGAAAATTGCATAGTACGATGTTCCCTTAAATACAGAGGAATGCATTTGGCATGTGAAAGGCAAAATGATGTGCCACTCTGCTCCCTCTTTGAGGAAGAACTGGCTCCCCAGCTGGAAGGAGTGGTTAGCTGCCAGTCTCCAGCTGTTAGCTTTTTCAGCTGAGGTCCCACTCTTCTTGAAAGAGCTCTCATCCAAAGAGGATGATGGTGGTGCAAAGGCCTAGCCTTTTTGATAGGCAGTCTTTGCTCCGCAGCCCTGCATTTGGCTTGAAGAGACTTTGTCAGGACTGCTTCCCAGATGGATGAGTCCTCTGCCCAATCCTGCTTCCTCTTCTTTCCTTTCATGGGTCTTATTCCCCAATGAACCTTTTGCACTCCTAAGTCCATCTCAGCCTATGCTTTTCATTGAACCCAACTGGCACAATTTATAAAATCATAACTAAAAGGAAACAATGCAATGTCCCCAGCATACTAGGTACCCTGCAAGGTCATAGAATGTTAGAACCAAAATGGTCACAGTTGGAAGAGCTGACAGTCTCAGGGGCATTGTAACTTGTCCAAATTCTGATAGATAGCAAGAGTCAGAACAGGCATCAATGGCTATCCATATATATCAAAACTATGTATGTAACATCTGACAGGCCTGAATAAAAATAGGAAGAACAGTCCAATGATTTAATGGTATCACGTAGATCCAGACATTCAGACACATTAGTTCAAATACAGGCACACAAAGCAAAAGCAATCGAGTCAAAAGATTGAGCATATGGATAATCTCAAGGTAGAAAGGATTTTGCTCTTTGTGATTATTTTCTCAAAGATTCATTTATAGAAAAAGATTGAAAATCCTCTTATTAATAGTAAAACATTAAGACAGACCAATTGTAGAATTAAAAGAAAGAAACTGAAAGGAGATAATTTACCTCCTGAGTGCCAAAGAGATTGTGTAAATGACATCAGCTAAACAGACTGAGGATTCCATTCAAATAGATCAAAGCCGCATGTTACAAGCTGTGAGACATTAATCAAAAGCCAAAACATGCTCTCCCTACCAGTCCCAATGGAACATTAATTAATGACCTAAGCCCAAAGAACACACGAGGCTTTGGACCGGTTCTCTGAAATATAGAGGAATGCATTTTGCATGTGTGACCCAAATGGATCACTAACTGGGTGATCTATGCTGTTCTTAGGATGCAGTAGCCAGGTCCTCTGTGAGGGGGTTGAGTCTTTCCATGTTTTGATGTTGCCCTCCCACCAGTCCATTTTCATATGGCAGCCAGAGAAAGCATCTGAAAAGGTAAGTTGGATCATGTGGCAGTTCAAACCCACATAGCTGCACAACAGGAGAAAGATCTGGCAACCTGCTCCCTTAAAAATTAGAGCCTAGACAGCTAACAGATACATGGGGAAATGCTCACAATCATTAGCCATTAGAGAAATGTAAATCAAAACCACAATAGGATACCATCTCACCCCAACAAAAAAAAAAAAAAAAATTTTTTTTTTTGCAAACAAGGCTGGCATTAATGGAAAAAACACAAAATAATAAATGTTGGCGAGGTTGTGGAGAGGCTGGAACACTTAAACACTGCTGGTGGGAATGTAAAATGGTACAACCACTTTGGAAATCAATTTCGCTCTTCTTTATAAAGCTAGAAATAGAACTACCATACATTTCTGTGATCTCACTCCTTGGAACATATCCTAGGGAAATAAGAGCCTTCACATGACCAGATCTATGCATATTCGTGTTCATTACAGCAAAAAGATGGAAGCAACCATAATTTGTTTATCCAACAGATGAATGGATAAACAAATTATGGTATATTCACACAATGGAATACTATGCAATGATAAAGAACAACAATGAATCTGTGAAACATCTCGTAACGTGAAGGAATCTGGAAGGCATTATGCTGAGTGATATTAGTCAGTTGCAAAAGGACAAGTATTGTATGAGACCACTATTATAAGAGCTCATGAAATAGTTTAAACACAAAAGAAAACATTTCTTGATAGTTACGGGGGTGGGGAGGGAGGGAAAGGGATATTCACTAATTAGATAGTAAACAAAAACTATTTTAGGTGAAGGGAAAGACAACACACAGTATAGGAGGGGTCAGCACAACCGTACTAACCAAAAGCAAAGAAGTTTCCTGAATATAACCAAATGCTTCAAAGGCCAGAGTAGCAGGGACAGGGTCTGAGGACCATGATTTCAGGCGGCATCTAGCCCAATTGGCGTAACAAAATGTATTGGGAAAACGTTCTGCGTCTCACTTTGGAGAGTGGCATCTGAGGTCTTAAATGTTAGCAAGCAGCCATCTAAGATGCGTCAGTTGGTCTCAGCCCACCTGGAGCAAAGGAGAATGAAGAACACCAAAGACACTAGGTAAATATGAACCCAAGAGACAGAAAGAGCCCCATAAACCAGAAACTACATTAGCCTGAGACCAGAAAAACTCGATGGTGCCCGGCTAAAACCGATGACTGCCCTGACAGGGAACACAACAGAGAATACCTGATGGAGCAGGAGAACAATGGGATACAGACCCCAGATTCTGGTAAGAATACCAGGCTTGATGGTCTGACTGAGACTAGAGGGACCCTGGAGTTCTTGGTCCCCAGACCTTCTGTTAGCCCAAGACTGGAGCCATTCCCAAAGCCAACTCTTCAGACAGGGATTGGACTGGACTATAAGACAGAAGCTGATACTGGTTGAGGAGTGAGTTTCTTGGCTCAAGTAGACACATGAAACTATGTGGGCAGCTCCTGTCTGGAGGTGAGATGAGAGGGCAGAGGGGGACAGGAGCTGCTTGAATGGACACGGGGAATACAGGGTAGAGAGGAGGGGTGTGCCAATAGGAGTGCATAGCAAAGTGTATATAAGTTTTTGTATGAGAGACTGACTTGATTTGTAAACTTTCACTTAAACCACAATTAAAAAAAAATTACAGCCTAGAAAACCTTACGGAGTTTTCAAATGGGATCACTATGAGTAGAAATCGACCCGGCGGCACCTAAAAACAACTGTCATGCTTAAAAACTTTCCTCAATGTCATAGGGCTCAGAAAATCAAATCTGAATTCCTCAATGTGCTCTGCTAGGCTCTGAACCATCCTATCCCTGCCCTCATGGCAACCACTCGCACGCTCAGCCAGCAAGCCCAGACCCCACTGGACAACCCTTGCCCACCCTGGGGACTTCACACAGGCTGTTTGCGTGTCTGGAGTGCTCTTCCTCCTTCAACGATTGGCTCCTTTTCCCCATTCAGGTATCAGGTCAAATGCCTCTCGTTCAGAGAAGCCTTTCCTGGTGGTCAATCCCAACCCCTGTGCCCCGTGCACACACTCTGCCCCGCACCTTTCTTTCCCACGAGAGTATACACGACAAGCGGTGACTGTTTGTCGTTGCTCTCCAGCACTAGGCTATAAGCTATCTATTCTCTTCGTCGCGATATTCCCAGGGTCTAGCACAGTTTGTCACATAATACAGTTGCTTCGCATTTGTTGACTGTGCCAGTACCAGTTGCTGTCAAGACAAATCTGACCCCTGACGGCCCCACGTGTGTCACAGTAGAGCTGTGCTTCAGGGAGTTCTCAACGGCGAGTTATTCGGAACTAGATCACCAGGACTTTCTTCCAAGGTACCTCTGGGTGAACTCAAACCTCCAACCTTTCAGTTAGCAGTAAGTGCGTTAGCTGTTGGCATCACTCAGGGACTCCGTTGAATGTACAGAAAGGTAATAATGATAATAATAAGAACATGCGATACCAGTATAGTCACTAAGGATATGCTGGCTCTAATCACCTTAAAACCTAAAACCCAACCTGTTGTCCTCCAGTCCATTTTCGTTTGCATGCACACGCATGTGTGAGTATGTGTTTTGAGGCCAGTGACTTTTCCAGACATATGGCCTAGTCAGCTTAACGGCTTATCAAAGAAATAAAAATTACCTACTAGTAGTAAAATGGTAGATAAGATCAGAGCAGATAAAAGTGAGTAGTAAACAGGTTATTACAAAACAGGCACCATGGTGGTGCAGTTAGTGCACTCGGCTGCTAACCGAAAGCTTGGAGGTTCAAGTCCACCCAGAGGAAGAAAACCTTGACAATCTACTTCTGAAAAATCAGCTGTTGAAAACCTTATGGAGCACAGTTGTACTCAGACACACGTGGGGTTGCCGTGAGTTGGAATCAACTCAGCAGAAACAGGGTGTTGTTTTTTCATTATAGAAAACAGGAATGGGAGAGGACACTAAAATCCCACCGTTATAGGAGCTTTGTTTGTTTCTGTTGCTGTTAGTTGTCACTGAGTCAATTACAACTCATGGTGATCCCACGTGCGCAGAGTAGAACGGCTCCACACGGTTTTAAAGGCTGTGACTTTTTGGAGGGTGATAGTCGGGCCTGCCTCCCAGGGCACCCCTGGGTAGGCTTGAACTGTCAAATCTTTCAGCAAGTAGCTGGGCACGTAATGTTTGCACCATGAGGGGCACCAGGACACTTAAAATAATGGCTGAATGTATTAAGCACTTACTATTTTCTTGGGATAAGTACTTGATACTATCGACTCCTTCAGTTTTCACAAGGTAATATTTTTACTCTTTTACAAGTGAGAAAACTAAAGCACAGAGAGTTATGTAACTTTCATACAGTCTTAGAGCTAGTGAGTGGTGGAACCAGGTTGAAACTCAGAGATTGACTCCAAAGCCCACGCTCTTAACCATTGTCATAATTGCCATTATCAATTCTTCGAGCGAGCTGTTTCAGTCTGGGTTCTCTAGAGGAGCAAAACCAGTGAAGTGTTTATAGATATATATACACATAGAGAGAGAAATTTATGTCAACGAAATGGCTCATGCAATTGTGGGGGCTGGCAAGTCCCAAATTCGTGGGTCAAGCAACAGGCTGAAGACCTCTGCTGGCTAACATGGGTGCATGGGCCAAAGAACCCAAAATCTGCAGGTCAGGCAGCAGGCTGTTGGCCTCTGCTGGCTCACAGGGTTGTGGGAGTCAGTGAATCCAAAATCTGTAGGTCAGGTGGCAGCCCAGAGACTTCTGCAGGCTTCCATCCCCAGAACCAGATGTTAGGGGATAAGAAGAGTGCAGCATCGAGA